>NC_140590.1:148343760-149559344 GCF_964204655.1 Triturus cristatus | reverse complement strand
GGAGGTAGAGGGTGACTTGAGGAGGAAGAAGTAAGGGAATTGATGGAGAGGAGTATCTTAGAACGAACTCTGTAGCTGTGGTTACCCAACTTATATTGTGAATGGACTTCTTAGGAAGACATCACAAGCTGACACCTTTGGGTTTGTCTGGGAAATGTTAAGTAGGGATGTCATCTTAGTGATAGTGTAGTGACAGTATAACGGTTTTTCTTTTTCCCTGCAAATGAGGTCTGACTTAAATGTTGGAGCTGTTCTTGCTTGTATATTATTCATGGAATTATTTATTCTTTTCATGATCCACAGAAGCAGATTAATCCATAGGTTCGGTTTTGTATTAGTTTCTATGTATTTCTGCAACCTCATCTTGAGGTGCTTGTGTGTTCAGTTATTTATTGGTTTGCAATAAATCCCCTAAATTTGGAATTGGAGTCTGTCATCCTTGAGTCCTAGTTATTATCGAGAATTAGAAAGTTTAGAATGAATTGTTTCCCCCCTTTACACTTTTCAGCAGGTGAAAAAGAGACATCGACCCAGGGTTTTGTGGTGAGGTTTTAGTACGGAACCCGGCTTCATCAGTTGGTAGCGAGAGGACGGTTACATCTGTAGTAAGGGGAGAAGTTAGGGAATGGTTGAGGAAAAGCTTCATAGAGCCCAAGAGATGGTTGCCCTGAAGATCGAGATAAGAACAACGATGTGTGGCGGAGACCGACGGAGAGTGACGGTGCGGCGGAAGCAGCAGTTCGCGGAGAAGTGAGTATGAATAGGGATGTTGTTAGATTGCGGTGATGATTTTATTGTGTGATGTCTGGCGGAGTTGGAATGAGAGTTGAGTGATTGTGGTTTCAGACTGTGAGCGCGCGCGGTCCATGTGATTTTTGATGTCAGGCTCGACGAGTAGCTTAAGATCCCGGGATAGATAGATTGTGGTGTAGAAGACACCCAGAGATGTAATTTTCAACCACTGATTGTGGGAGTCATGAGATGTCATAGTCAACCCCACCCGAGATAGGGAACGAGAGAGCAAGTGTCTGAGTGACCAACGCAGGCCGTGGGTTACTGTGTGTGTAAAATTGAGTGTTTGGAACCAATCACTTATTTATACCGTCCGGCCGTTCGTGGGCAGATGGTTGAGGGCAGTTGTCCAGTTGTTTCGCGGACAGACAATTGTCAGATTGAGGTAGACAATTACAAGTGACTGTCCGGTCGTTTGGTGGACTGACAGTCGATCAGGTGATTGTCCGGTCGTATGGTATGAGTCAGATGTGCAAGAGTGTTTGAGATGAATTGTGAAGGAGGGGGGGGGAACGGCTGCGTGAGGAGGAAGAGTGATGTTGAAGTGTGCCGCACTGTGATAGGTCGGTTAGTGTGAAGCCGTGCTGGTATTGGTGGATTGACACCGTGTGTTAAAGAAAGTTGATTTCATCATGAAATGTTTTAAGGTATTGCGAGATCTTTGTAGGGGAGATAGAGGAGTGATAACTCGGGGGGGGAAGAAGCACCGCCCAAGGATACCCCAGCTCATTACATGGCTACAAATGTAGGGGCTCCATACTATAATTTGGCTTGCGACCTCCACCCAGACCAACACAGTTTGAAGCATTAGATGCATGGATAAGAGCAGCGCATGCGAGGTGAGGAGAACAAAGTAAGGAAAGAATGAAAAGGTAGCTCGGGGCATTCCGAGATGCACGGTGGGATGCACTGACGAAAAGATGGAGGGTCGACACCATCGAGGGAGATAGATTGTTTCCTTTATTAGTGAAAGGGGGAGATGCACAGCAGAGGAAAGAAGAGGCAGATGACAGTGATACAGATGGCAGCTTATTGGAAAGTTGTTGGCAGAGCGTCCGCCTCCACATAATCCAAGTTCGGAAGAGGGAATGAGAGAACTTACAGAGGAGCATAGAGGGTCAGAGGAAAACCCTAGTGTGGGAGTGAGAGGGACAATTTCAGTGGGAACAGAGAGAATAGGGATGCAACCGTTGAGGGGAATGGAAGCAAGTGAAACCAACACAGTTACCAGACTACAGGAAGCTCTTACAATACTGGTTACCATTGGCCCCATAGTGGTAGTATTCGATACAGATCAGGCAGGAATTGGAAGTCTAGTATGTTCAATGATGGGAGGAAGCACTGGTTTCAGAGGGAAAGGCGTAGCAAGTGGAAGTGGTCACTCTTCGAGACATGTAGAATCGAGCACGCCATTGCCAGCCACAGCAGATTTCTTGAGGGGGCAGGTGGAACCGAGAGCAGTAAGGACAGGGTAATTGGCTGATTCCCGATCTGATCTGAGGATGTGTGAACCCCCAGTGAGAGGCCCTCGTGGAGGGATGATGGAAAGTGCTAATAGTCAGGGAGTTTCGGGGAACTGATCTGTTCCACGAAACTAATGGAAGAAAATCAGCGGGAAGACCAGAGCAGTGAGAGTGGAGAGTCAAATAGTGGGTCAAGTCAAGGGACAATTAAAGCAGATTTGAGGGTCAAGGCGTTGGATGTGGTGAGATTAAAGGCAAAAGTGGAGGAGATCATCAGTGGGAGTTTGCCTTTAGAAAGAATTGAACTCTATGAGCCAAATTAATTACTGTTTGTGGCGAAAGATGTGACTCGCAAGGCGAGGAAAGCCCACAAGAAATCAACAGATTTGGCACAGAGATATGATGTGGATTTGACCAAGACAAAGATGTTACAGGGAAATCACAGACTAAATTACAGTGATCAGGAATTGGAAGAGAAGAGAGTCATAGGGTTGAAAACGCACATTCGAGAATTGATCATAGGAATACGTGCGTGGAGCATACTTGATACGTGGGAGGCAAGGTGGTCAAAGAAGAAAAGTACTAGAAAGAGCACAGGGGAAACACCACCTCCGGGAGGAGGGACAGTGAGAGTAGAGGCCTTTCCGTTGCGGGATGTACCAAGTGGAGGATATGTGCATGTGCCTTGGAGTAGAGTTGATTTTGCAGCATTTACCAATGATTTTCCGCGGCTGAGGGAAAAACCTGTTCAGTGGTGCAAACAAGTTGATCGATTTGTAAAAATTTCAAAGGTGCTGTGGATTGATTTGAATGCGTTGTTTGATATTGTAGTACCAAGCGATTTGTGGTCAGCTTGTAAAATTGCTGTTGATTGGCCGTCTTCAGAATCTGAGCGAGATTCTGTTCCATATGGCCCTTCACCTATGGTTGAAGAAGTACGAGCAGGTGATAACGTGGCTGCAATCTAAGATCTCGCCACAAGATATTGATTGGGTAAAGATAAGCAGAACTGTTCAGGAGCCAAAGGACACTGTACATGCCTACTATGAGAGGCTCTTGCAGGCTTTCATGCAGTACAGTGATTTAGACACCCTCGACCCAAAGGATATAGGACAGTTCGTCTCCAAATTTGTGTTAGGATGGAGACCAGAAGTTAGCCTTATGATTCAACAGCATCCGATTTGCTGGCAGAACAAGTCCTTGGATGAAATTCTACGGTATGCCAGATACTGCAGTGATGAAGTGGACTCGAAGCACAGACAGGTACATGCATCAATGTAGGATTTTGCGATTCCTTAATTATTTTATTAAGGAATCGCAATTAAGGAATTACAAAAGCCTATGCATGTAGGAATTGCTATAAAATTAGCAATTCCCAAACATTCCTTAATTGGGAGTCGCAAATTGCGAGTCGCAATTAAGGAATGCCTTCCCATTAATTCCTATGGCCCATAGGAATGAATGGGAGATTGCATGCGCAATTTGCAAGTACCAAGGGTGCAATGGTGTCAAAAGGGCACCCTGTTGAACCCCTGAAATTGATCTGTGCACACATGTTGCGCACACACATGCCCCAAGGGTATGTGTGTTGTGTAACCTACAAATTAGAAAAATGCACTTTAGTGCACTTTTCAAAGTTTTTGCATATTACCATCAAGTACAAATTGATGGTAATTTGCGCTCCCTTAAAGCAAAATCGAAATTTGCGATTCCATCATGCATTGTATTTAAGTAATTGCAATTTGCAATTCCTTAAATGCAATCGCAATTTAGGAAATCTCAATAATTTACGGTCTCTTAAATTGCGATGGGGTGACAGGTTGATGCATCGCAGAAGCCTTTTTGTGGGCGTAAACGGACGATTTTTGCGAATCGCACTGTTTGTGCTCGCAAAAATGGATCTGCATGTGCCTGAAAAAGCTTAAAGATAAGCTGATGCTGGTCCAAAGGCAGAATGCGGAAAAGGAAGAACAGATACAGTCAGAAAGAGGGACTATAGAAAGAAGACAAGGAAATAATCAAGGAGGGACTCAGAATACATCAGGCCAAGGGAAGTGGAAACCTATAGATCCTAAGACAGGAATAGATGTTGCTACCCTTAAAGAAGACCACTGCATGTCATAATTGTCACAAGATCGGGCACTGGAAGCGCAAGTGTAGGTCGAATCCAGCTAATCAGATTCAGCAGGAGGAAGCGTGCAGACACCTGAGGTTGCCAGTGGCGGTTTATGCGTGAGGGCGTCGGGGCTCCGCCCCCTTTACTTTCTAACCAAATTCAAATAATCAGTAAAAAAAATTAAATAAATTACACACACCTCTTCTTGCTTGGGGCCAGTCCGGGGCTGTTGTTGCTGCGACCAGCAGTGATCACGAGTGTCATGTCACGTGACCCTGGCTGCCAAGCCTATGCATTCCATTTTGGCCCCGAGTCTTCTTTGCCGGGCTGACGAGCTCACAGCCCTGAGGCCTGTGAGGTCATCAGCTCGGCAAAAACATAACCTCAGGGAGCAGTCTCCACCCCCTAATGACGTGTGACTACAGTTAGCCCCGGGCGCTTCAGGCTCAAGCCCTGTATCGCCAGGGGCTTCACGTCAGTCAGCGAGTGGAGAGGATGACATCCCACCCTTTCCCAACACGTCACAGGGAGGTGGGTGCTGCCCTCTGACAAGCTGGGAAAGGCGTAGTAGAGGCTGCAGGTGGGAAGTCGAGTTTGCCATCTGGACTCTTGAAGACTAACTGCGCAGACTCGAGGTGTCTGCTTCCCGTGCTGCTGGTGCAGGGTTGTGTGAATGGCTGCCATCATTCATTTGCAGCTCCGGTGTTTCAGTGGGAGGCTCGTCGTTATGTGCACCTTTTCTCTCCATCTAAGTCCCTTCCCAGGGTCTCCTCCGGCCCCCGACTCTGTGCTCATGAGTGCTGAGTAAGAAGTCCGACTCGACTCCGCAGCTGACGAAATCCTCAGTCTTCTACCTGCGTTAGGGAAAGCTGACAGGAACGCTCCAGAAAGTTCTTTTCAATCTAACACACTCCCAGCTCGAGCACAGCTAGAGGCCGGAGACAAGCAGTCTAACAACTGTGCCAAGGTGGACAAAGAGGGCCAGTTGACCCGTAATCAGGTGAGACAATCCTTAAGTGTGACTTTGTTCTCTGTTGCAGATAATTAGTAAAACTTTGTTTTGGTTAGTTTGGCGGGAACTTAATGAGCTGTAATTATCTTCCGCTTTGCACAGCTGGTATCAGGGACCTGACTTCAGCCCTTCAGCTAACTAGCTGCTCCAGAGGGCTCCGAGGGCAGGGTGTATGCAAGGGGGAGGCCAGCACGGTTGCTACATACCCAGTGCTGTGAGCCGTGTGTATTTGAAGGGATGTAACTTAATTTTTCTTTCGGGGTTTTGGGTGCCTGCCCTTTGCTCGGCCAATGCAGATTGCAGAGTGTTTTTTAACTTAGACGTTACAATGAAGGTAAGTGCTATGCTGTGCGTGTGTGCACGAGAGTACAAGGGTTTTGTGATGTGCAAAGTTTCTCCCTTACATCCTTCCCTTCCTTCCTTCCAGGCATCTGACTCTCCTCTACTTTATGTCCCTCCTTCATGCCTCTAACATTATCTTCCTTCCTTTACTCCTTCTGTGCCTCTACCTCACGCTTGTTTTCTTTTCTCTCTCCATGTCTCTCTCTCGCCATTTCTTCCTGTCCCCTCCATGCCTCTTCCCCTAGCTTCAACACTCTTTCAGTCTCCTTTCGCACCTCATTTCTTGCTTCCTCGGTTTCCTTTATTACCCCTCCTTTCTTTCTTCTCTGCTTCCTTCCAGCTCCACTGCCTCCTTTTATCGCATGTGCCTGTCGTCCCATGTACAAGACGAGGCTGCGCTTTTCTCTGTGTTGCGATAGTTCCCCAGCAACTAAGTCAGGCATTTGATGGGAACATATGTCTAGCGTTTGCCTTGCTGCTGTACACAAAACTGAGCTGCACAGAGAGAACGGATACAGACAGCTATTAGGAAACAAGCATTGGCATAGCCGATAGGTCTCGCCTTTGGGACCTTATAAGTGTTTAGCTATGCAACAGTTGCATAACTAAATACTTATAAGGTTCCAAAAGTGAGACCTATTGGCTATGCAAAGTGATCGCGATCAAACATCAAAGTGGCCGCGAAAGTGAAAGTAATCGTGGTAAGGCGCGGCGCGCGCGCCCGCGCACATGCACTGTAGCTCTAGGCTGGCCTGGTAGCACTTTTTGGAGCCCTCTCAATAAGTCTCGCCAGACCAGCACATGCGCTGGGTCAGACGGGACCTAAAAAAAAAGGCCAAACAATCAAACTTTCCCCGTTAAGGGAAAAAAAAACCTGCCTGGCCAAACTCGTGAAAGGTGGTAAATACGTTGTAAATTGGCAGTGAGGGTAATAAAGAGCAGGCAGCCCTCTCATGCACCTAGTGTGGAGTGGGCCCTGCACATTCCTCTCTCTCTCGACCTGCCCCTGGGCTCAGTTTCTTGTCTTGCAAAGTGTGCTCTTGGGCTCACAAGCTGCAAGCTTCAGGCTTTGAGCATTTCACAATGCACAATAGTTTAGCCTATTGCTATCGCAACATATTGTGGGCTCAATGCAAACAAGAGGGCGTATTTCTCCTGCAAACAAAAAAAAGGCAAGAAAACCATGTGTGCAGGTAAGATTATTACAAACCTTGCTTGTACTGTAAAATGTGTACACTACAGTTACTAAACAATTTTATTCTGTAAAATATGGAGTATTTGTCATGTGTTGAAATATTTCAAGTCGACACATCACAATTGCATTACAAATGGTCTTGCTTCATCAACTATGCCTTTAAATGCACGTATATGTTTGGTGAGGCAGTGTGGATGAGATATAATGAAGAGATGAAGGCCAGGATAGAATTAGACACCACAAAATCTTAGGGCGAGATTGACCAAGAGTTATGGCTGCACAATAACGAACTAGATCAGTACCAGCTGCAGATGCAGCGAATGGGTTACCGTTCCTGCATGGGCCAATTCAAGGACGCCCTGATTAGGATTTGACAAGGAGGCATGAGCTGGAATTTTAACAATGGAAGCTGCAGTAGGTACAATGCAGGTTCAGGCACGAGTGCTGCAGGCACAAAGCTCTATGGGGCAGGCAGGAAATGGCAGGGGCACTGAAGGGGCCAATACACCTGTTAAAGTAGAGGCCTTGGAGCTATGGCTGCACTTAAACCCCGACACACCACCTGCAGAGAAGTTGAGGAGGAGTTATTCCAGAGGTGTTCCCATATACCAGGCAGCTTCGGAGAAGGAACTGGGCTGACAGCCTGGAGTTCGTCAAAGGACTGTAAGACATTCTGTGGGACAAATTGGGAAAATAAATATGGGCGGGAACAATGCTAGGTGCATTTTGGGAATTACCCATTGCGAATTTGATGATTTCCCTTTTGGGGATTGTGTGCAAGAAGACAAAAAGAGAATGCAGATTGATACACCACCTGTCCTGGCCTGAAGGCAACTTGGTCAACAACTACATAGCAGCGGGTGAGTGCTCATTGTGTTCTTCGTATATAAATGAGGCTACACATTTAGAGAGAAATTGCAGAGTAGGGGCAGCGATGGAGAAAATAGACATCGAACCAGCCTTCAGAGCTTCCGAAGTTTTCTATATTAGGGATTCAGTTTGAGAGAACATATTTTGTAGACATAGTCAGTCCATAGGCTGCTCTGTGGCATGTGCTGTCTTTGAGGCCTTCCCTACACAACTGGGAGGTCAGAACTGTGACTTCTGCAAAGTGCACTGCGAGGGCAGTGTGCCCTCCTACGGAGGCAAGTGTGTGTATTATACTTGTCTGCGGCCTACTCAAAAGTGGTTTCTTAAACATCATCCATACACATGGCCTGAAAACCTGATGATGCATTTGCATTTGGGAAAGAAAGTGGCTTCTCGTCTGCTACGGCAGGACCAGCTGCACGTCTTCTCATCTCAGAAAATGAATCAATCAATCAGGCGTTTATAAAGCGCGCTACTCATCTGTGAGCGTCTCAAGGAGCTGGGGGTGGGGAGGGTGCATCTCCGGATCAGTCGAAGAGCCAGGTCTTGAGGCTCTTCCTGAAGGTGTGCAGAGTGGGGGAGCGTCTGATGTTTACTGGGAGAATAACAACTACACTGAAAACTGGTGGTGATTCACCGTCCATTTTTAGATGCTGCAACTTAGAGCATGTGGTCGGTAATGGCAGCTTTCCAACACACTTATTTACAAATGCCTTGTCAAGCACACCAGGTTCTTCGGGGTGCTCATAGTAACTTAGCATATTAACCTTGGTGATCACGAGCTCTCTACTTGTGGGGTAGATTTGGGGAGGCATCTTTTCTCTGGTTGGAGAGGTAGTTTAGCGTGTTTATGCATCTGCTGCAGACATCTGTCTGTAACATGAAGGTAACAGAATCAAATCTTGGTTGGGCTCTCGGAGCATTTCGTTCTTCAGAGGATTATAGTGGAGTTGTACTGAGGTGGACAGTTTGCACTTTGGACTTGAAATAGAAACGTTATAAATGTATGAATGCATGCTTTTATTTGGTCACACTTCACAGCACAGTATTAAGTGGAAATCACCCCTGCCCCCACCCTTAACACAACTCTTTTAGTGCGCCTTAACCTCTGTTCTGTCAGATGTGACTTAAGAACCATCAATGATTTCAAGGTAAGAGGTCGAACAATCCTCTACCAAAACAAGATTTAATTACCATGAAGCACTGGAAAGCATATCAGTCTGAACCACTTGGTTTGTATATAACAAGTAAATATTGTTATGAGATACTTTAAGACAATAGAATTCCACAATATTACTCTATAAGGTGCTCCGTGCGTTACACATACTGTGCTTCACTCAGGCTACAATGGTAGGTGTGACGCCATGGTTGCACTGCCACTATAGAGAATGGCACAATAGGCGCTGTAGTCCCTTAGTGCCATCTAACTTCCAAGCCATTGGTACATTTTGTACCATATACAAGGGACTTATACACAATTTGGATATACCAATAAGGAGAATACCAATTCAACCATGGTTAAAGGAGGAGCAAAGTCACTTTAACACTGGTTAGCAGGGGTGAAGTGTGCAGAGTTCTACAGCAAGCACAAATATAGGGTCCGGCAAAAGGTGAAAAATCAGGGATGACCATGCAAAAAAGTTGGATTTCCTACAGGGCTTGTACTGGGTAAAGTAGTGCATAGCCTAATTGCCAGGTACCTAATGTCATTGCACTATACTGAAGTCACCTCACCCATCTACCATCTCTGCTTCAGACCAAACAGCACAAGCGGAGATAACTTATCTTCTCTCTGAGTATCCTTCATAAACAACATTACAAAGTTAACAATCGTCTGTGCACTTTTACAAACATTGTATGGCATATAAAATTCTCAATAACGCAACAGGTGGCAAGCGATAGTTTGGAGTGGTGGAAAAAGGGCAGAATGTTGCCGTGGAAACGGAGCTTAAGGACCATTAATGGTAATGTTGCCAGGGTGGTACCCAAGTATTCAAACTAAAAGTTATCCAAAAACCAAATGAAACTGTAATTTATTTTCAGCTGAGATTGGCAAACAATAACATAGTATTCTGATAGGGTACTGCTTTACTTTTTTCCAAGCAATCTGTCCCTACACTGTCCTACTTATTACAGATCTTACCTGCTCTTCACTAATATTATTGTTAATGTCACAGCGACTTGTAGAGCGCAAACAAATACACGAAGGGGTCAAGGCACTAGCAACTGAGAGAGAACATACATAACCCATAAAGTAATTGCTTAGTGAAAATCCAAGTTTTCAGTGCCTTCCTGAACTGGAGCAGGTTAGAGATAGATCTAATATGAAGGGGAAGTAGGTTCTATTGAATTGATGTGGTATTCGGAAAGCTCTTTCCACCCCAATTGGTTTGTTTAAATTTTCTGACCACCAGTTTCCCAGCTCCTGAAGATCTCAGATTTCTCTTTTGGCTGTACCCTCTGAAAGATTGTTTAAGGAACTCTGGGCCAGTTCCATGCAGACCTTTATGGGCAAGGCAAAGAGCCTTAAACTTAATGTCCTGCCTAATGGGCAGCCAGTGAAGACGTTTGATGGCTTGAGATGCTGATTTGTGTTTGGGAACCCTAGTTAACATTCTGGCCCCTGTATTCTTTAGAACCTGGAGTCTGTTAATCTGTTGCTGCTGCATGTTAGAGAATAAGGCATTGCAGTGATCTAATTTTGCTAGCAATAGTGCTGTGATCACTATTTCTTAGCCATTGATCGGGACAAAATTAAAAATCTTTTTGAGCATCCTTAAAATCAGGAAGGCCGAAGATGTGACCACCTTCACCTGTAGTCCAAAGGTTAGATGTTTGTCCATAACCACCACTAAGGTACTGACCTTGTTAACTGGGGTTGGAAGGGCACCCTGCTTTTCTGGCCACCAGGACAGGGCCAATAAAGAAGGTTATTTCAAAACAGGATGACCTCTGTTTTACTTAAATTAAGTTTTAAGCAATTGAGGTTAATCCATTTGTCAATGGCTGCCATACAGTCATGGAAATTTACACCCGTTTGGTTGTTGGAGGAAGACATAGCTACAACCAATTGGGTGTCGTCTGCATATAATTATAATAATCCACATTTGTAAAGTGTGAACAATCACCCGTAAGGGTCTCTAGGCGCTGGAGGCCGATCAATTAATGTCAAGCTCTGCTGTGTTAATTCTATGAACAATAAAACGTTCATTTCAAACAAATCCAGAAATAGGTCAAATAACTTGAGAATCTATTTTGGAACAAACACCAGAATCATGACGGCAAAAATAATGCATCAATGGAGTTCTTGTAATCACTACTTATGATTCAATAAACAAAGTAGAGTAGCAATAGTTAATGTAGAGATTAAGGAAACTATAATCCAACTGCATATTTTCTACCACACTCTTAGTTGATTTAATATTTAAAAAAAAAAAAAAAAACCTTGGGCAAGCGTGACCCCATTTTGATGGAGAACCAGAACTATAGTATTCTCAGTGAACTAACAAATGTGGCGGCAATCTTAGACTGTCTACCTTCAATCAAAACATACCATTTAGGGCATGGTGAACTAACTTTACATGCAGAAAGAAATAAAACAAATACACAGTATATAGCATGTTCAGTCCCAGATAAGTCATTAGTGGTTAATTGAAAAAAAGGGGGGCCAATAGTTTTTTTTTTTTTTGAAACATTTTTTATTGTTTTCATAGTATCAACTCAGTACAAGCCCCGCTACCCCCCCCCCGTCAAAGAGGATACTTCACATACATTGTTACCAGCCAATATCCGGGAGAATGAACTTCCAGCCCATGCGGGAACCCCCCCCTCCCTCCCCACCCCATGTCAGTGTGCCCCCTTCCGTCTTCCTCTCTCCTGATGTGCCCCTTCCCTGCTATAAATCAGGCATGGGTGCTCAACCTCCTCTAGGGAACCAAGGCTGTCCCTCACGCCTAGCCACACCCTTGCTTCCAGCCCTCCTGCAGTCTGTAGATACCATTACGCCATCATTCTGAGTCGCCACTACCACTATAAAAATCACCATGGGATATTCCACGTGCTGTGTTTGCGCTGGTGTCTGAATTTTCCTGCTTAGATGAACGATAGCCTGGCTTGGTCTTGTCAATATAGTGAAAGTTTATATTTGACATTTTTTTTGCATGGCGCAGTCTTGACAAGTGACTGGGCTTCTAGGCGCTGTTCAGAGGCTGGCCAGTTCGAGCCGTTTGTGTGTTGTGGATCATTCCAGAAGAAAGTGCAGAAGGTGTTGGGGAGTAGGAAGGAAAGAGGAGGGAAGGAACTTGACACACCAAAGGAAGCATGTAGTTCATGAAAACACACTGTTCATGTCAAACACAGACGTAATGTGTGTTTCCATTTCCCAGTAAGTTGCATTTAAGTTTACAGATCTCTTTCAGTTTGGGAAACAATGCATCATCAAAGATGGGAAAAGGGAAGAGGTCAAAATCAATTTGTTTTCTACAGTAGTTGATTCCGTGCTTTATTCGTTTTGACATTTCTTAGCTATGAAGCAAATGTTAGCTTTGAAAAGCCATTATCTCCAGCTCTTTCCTCAGCTTTTCGGCCATCCCCCTGACGTGTCGCTTTGGTTGTCTGCCTCAGCTCAGCATGCAGTAGCATTTGGCAAGTGAGTGGGCACTGTTTGCAGCTCAGTTTGACTGTATTATTCAATAGTGCTCCTGTAGCAGGCTTCACTATGGCATATTTCATTACCTATTCCTCTGTCAAAGTACAGTACGCGCCATGCTTGTTTATGTACAGGAAGAAGGGCAAACACAATCTTGGTGAGAAACTGCTGCAGCGGCATTATCCAGAACATAACCTCTGTCTGCGATTGTGTCACTATACCTATGCGTACCTGTTTGTGCAGTATGATATACGAGTGTATGCCAACGTGCCACTCACCCTGCAAGTGCTTATTTGTCCTTGGTGCAGTCACAGTGTCATGTGTGATTGTGCTGGACTCTTCTGTCGCTTTTAAGTGCCCTTGGTGCAATGTGCTGTGCGTGAGCGCGCAGTGCTGTGCTTGTGTGTGTGTGTGCCTGAAGCTGGGCTGTCGCACCCTGGGCCTGGCTCTCCCAGGAAGGCCTCTCTGCAACGAGCGGCATAGGACGCCATTGAACCCCGTTCCCATTGAACCCTGAAGAGTACACCGTCTGGCCACGCCACCCATGGGCGCACAAGCCCGGCTGCAGCTCTGCACACGTCCAATAAATAAGGAGAATTAATATGCGCGGAGGTGCTGCTGTCAAAGCGGGCAGCCTTTCAGATGGCGCTTCCCAATGTCAGGAAACAGGGAACATTTATTTATTTGTTAATATGGCGGTTGTGCAAGGGGGAGTGAGTTGCTGGCTACTCTACTTTCTATTACCTTCTGTGTGGGGCCAAAGCTTGACTTCCTGATCACAATGGCTTTGCTTTACCTTTGTCACTTTATTTTGCACTTTTTACAAAGAGAGGAACAGAGAGAGATGGAGCTAAGCAGAGCCAGAATGAGAGAGTGTGGCAGAAAGAGAGAGGGGCATAACGGGTATGTTGAGCTAGAGAGAGAAAAAGAGGGACATAGGAAGTAAGACAGATATAGGTATGAGCATACGTACACAGTTATCTCTACTATAATCAGACACTGAAACAGACCATTGAATGTTGGAATGTAAAATCTTGACCCGCTTTGGGGTAACTTAAAATTTTGTCTGCTACAGGAATTTTTAAATATGAGAGAATGTTACTTTGCTTTGGCAAGTCATGCATTGTAGACTGCACTTAACACACATGAAATGACACATGGGAGGCCTGCTTTGGCAGTGAATTGGATCTGGAATTTCTGAGTTTGAGCTGCATGGTCAATATTTGTGTGTCACTTTCATAGTTATTTAGACTGTGTTTCTGTTTTATACTGTTTCTGCCTACATATTGAGCCACAGTTTTGGTTGATTTTGATTGCAGTGGCTCAGTTTATTTGGTGATTCACAATTCCAATCATGGGTAAAACATGGCTTGTTGAACATAGATGAGATGTACTTGAAAATAATTGTTGGATTGCGTATTGCAGTTCAGGTTTTCAATTTGACAAATCTTTTTACTTCTTACCACCGAAATATGAGTGTCTTCCTGGTCGAGGACCACACTGCTTTTTCTCTTATCTGTCTTGTATCAAGACCCTGCTGGACTATGGGGTGAAAGAAAGCTTGAATAAGCAGCTACCTATGTTATTTGACATCTCTTTATTAATGTAATAACTGCACTTTCACAATTGCTTTATTAACCTTCCTGCGTTCTCAAATTTGCTTGAAAATGCACCATTTGTCCACTCGTTTTTCAAAATTTTCTCGGGGGGGGGTAATCCCCCCGAACCCCCCTTAGGTTGTTCGGGCTCGCTCGCTATGCTCGCTCGCTGCGGTGCAGTATGCCAATACTTTTACGCCCCACCACTTTCAAATGTCACCAGCCGCCACTGGAGGTTGCCAATCCAGTGATGAGACACGGATCTCTACACGGGGGGACAATAACTCCGCAGGTATGTTATGTTATGTTAATTAGTCTTCTAACGTGCACAGCTACTCCAAGGAGTGTCCCGGCGCGAGCATAGAGAAACTGAGAGCATAACCAAAACTCAGACAAAAAGATACGTTTTTAACAGTTTTTTAAAAACCACCGGATCTTCAACACTGCGAAGCGCCAGCGGTAGGGCATTCCAAGCCTGGGGTGCCAGAACGGCGACGGAACCACCCCCTAGTCTATGCCGGCAGAAGCGGGGAACCTTTGCCAAACAGAGAGTGGAGGAACGCAATAACCTCCCTGGGACATAAAAGGAGAACCGTTTCTGCAGATAGAGTGGCCCCAGGCCGTTTAGAGCCCGATGGGCAATAGTAAGGGATCTAAACTTCACCTGAGCCATCATAGGAAGCCAGTGGAGAGAGCGTAGGTAACCTCGCACGCTATTCCTTAAGGGCATCTCTCCCAAAAGGCGAGCAGCCGCATTCTGCACCACTTGAAGTTTATTAAGAGAATATGCCGGGATCAATATGCCGTACAAGTTCCACAGCCACCAAGAATCCCAGAGGGAGTTGGGGCGTGCCCAACCGCCGAGGGAAATGGCCACACGGTAGCTTAGCTCCGTCGCACCACTCCCTTTATCCATCCTGCATGACTGATCTGCCCCATGCCACTCAGACGGAAAGTGGGCTCGCCTAGTCCCTGAAGCGTGTCCGGCTCTCGGACGAAGAATTGGCCTGATCGGTGCAGGTACAGCACAGATATCCACCTGTTCCTGAGCATCGGAGGTATGGGGCGCAAGGAGGCACGCAGGCCCCCGCCTGTTCCCTGTAACTCGACGCCGCGGCTGCGGAGGGTCTACCAGGCCCATATGCAATCCGGAGGTGCTGCACTGCCTTTGACTGTCTCCGGCAGCCTCCCTGGTGAGTCCTTTGCCACTGATGCCCCCACGGTATACAGACTCGACTCCATAAGTGCCCCCCTCCGTCATTGAACAGACTGGCTTGCCACCCGTGGGGCCTTCTACGATCTCTGGGCCTAAGGCTGCCTGTGAGGGGGTGCCGGACGGAGAGACTCCCAGCCCAAGGGGGGGAGGAGCTGACCTGTGCATTACCCTAGCACCAAGCCGCAAGCCCACCACACACCGGGGGGGTAACGCCCTTACAGTGTCTTATTTCATCGGCGGCGGCTCTTTCACATTGTTGGTGCTTTTCCCCACCACCACCCCTCCTCCTATGTGTGGCGCACATTCTATGGCACCTACGTACCACTTGGGCTGGACTTAGCTGGCGAAACCCGACAGGCCGGTGAGGGGGGAGGCTCCCCCCTTTTTAAATTTTTGTATTTATTTTTTCCTCCCACATGCAGGTGGCAGTGAGTAGCTGGTTCGTCTAGGCCCAATCTACTTTGGGACACGCACAGCGACCTCACCATGGCAAGCGGTCGCAGTGGCCAGACCTCACACCAGGCGAAGCTGGAGAAATACGCCTGGCCGAAGGGCCAGGAGGAGCAGCAATCCACTCCCAAGACTGTTGGGACTCCACCAGACCCCACACTGCAGGAGATCCTCATGGCGATAATGACTGTGCGCACCTCCCTTGAAGAACTAATAGATACCGTCGCCACGGAGGTCTCCCAAATCTGAGCCGATATGCGTAAGATGGCTGAGCACGTCACCGAGATCAAGGTCACAACTAAGGGCCTCACAACTAATATTGACCTCCTTAAGCATCAAGTGGGCAATCTACAGTCTAATCAAGAGGTGCTCGAACAACAGCTCGACGACTACGAAAGCCGAATGCGACGCAACAACATTTGCATTTTGGGTGTTCCAGAGCGGGCCGAAGGGCAGGCCGCAGACCTATTTGTCGAAGGGCTGATTTTGCAACACCTTCAACCCAAGGGCCTGTCTAAGTACTTTTCCATTGAAAGAGCATATCGTGTGCTGGGTGGTCGCCCCAAACCTGGTGCACCGCCCAGGCCTCTCTTAGCACGTGTGTTTAACTTTCATGACAGGTACATTATCCTACCGACAGCAAGAGTAGCCCCGCCAATCATTATCGACAACAGTAGAATCACACTCTTTCCTGACTTTACGCAAAAGGCACAGGAATAACATCGCGGCTTTCTGGACGTGAAGCGAGCACTGCGTGACCAAGACATTACATACACAATGATGATCCCCACAAACTTGCGCATCATGTCTGACGGGAAAGCATGGTTCTTCACAAGGCCCGAGGATGCCTGGGACTGGCTCGATGGCTGGCGCACAGTTGGCAAGCGACAGCGCCTCTGTACCGGAGCCAACAGAGGCGAGAACAGACTGCGCTGGATCTCTGACTCCCCACCTGTCGCCACGTCGGGGGTGGAGGGATCGGCGACACAGAACCTGGCTATCTGAGCCTTCACATCAGCATCCCTTGCTTTGCCACTGTGCTCTATGTAGATTTGCAGCGTGATTAATCGTTGTTAGTGGTGCTAGATATCTGAGGGCAATTGTCCACTCTCCATAGGAGGTGATGTTTTCTACTGAGTGGTGTTGTTACTGCCTTCTTGGTGCCTAAACCAAGCATAGTGGGCCTCTGACAGGGCAGATCCATGACTCTGAATCGATACCCTGGGGAGTGGTGTTGGATCACGCTCCTCATCCTTTTACGTGTGGGCGATAGGCTCTCTGCAAGTTTGAGGAGGCGGGTGGTTCAATGCTCGCTGTGCAGGGAGGCAGGGTGGGGGGATGGAATGGGATATTTTGGGAAGGGGGTAATTGTTTAATTCATTTTATTACTGTTCATGTGTTTTGGTACTGGCGTTAAACCTATTATTCGCTCACAGGCAGGCAGGGCTCGCCACCTCAAGGCGGTGACCTCTATCACACGCACCGGAGATGGGGCGGATAGTGCCCCCACGCCCCCACGGACCCCATGACAGATACCGGGTCGCCTAGGGCACTCCACATACCTACATGGAATGTCAACGGCCTGGGGCACAAACTTAAGTGAGGGGTAGGACTTCAATACCTCAAGAGGCAAGCGATTGACATTGCTCTCTTACAAGAGACGCATCTCATTGGTAACACCTGCAAGGCACTGCTTCGCTGGGAGTATAAGTTGGTGGCACATGTGAGTTTCAGGTCTTGCTCCAGGTGGACCGGCATCCTTGTTTGTACACAGTGCCCTTTTATCCTACATAATACTTGGGTTGATGGCCAGGGCAGATACTCGGCGATTGCGGAGCTGTGGGAGGGGGTCTCCCTAACCGGTATTTCAGTTTATGTCCCCCCGGCACTTAAGGCCGCCACGCTATCAGACCTGGGTACTCTCCTGCTGGGTCTCCCGGCTGGTCTCCTGGTGCTGGGTGGAGACTTTAACCTTGTGGTGGATGGCTGAGTCTACCGCCGTCCCCCTCGCCAGGACCCGCATGCCGCCTCTTCCCCCCTCGGGGACTTTCTCCAAGCGTTTGGACTGGTAGATCTCTGGCTCCACTCTCACCCCCTGGAGCAATCCTTTACCTTCCATTCCGGGGCACACGGCTCCCAGTCTAGGCTTGACCATCTGCTCACACAAACTGAGGGCCTCTTCAACTTCACAGACACCAGCTCCCTGGCACGGTGTATCTCTGACCACTTCCCAGTCTTTACCCAGCTAATTCTACCCCATACACGACGTCGTCACACCCTTTCTATCAGCACCTGGTGCCCGAAGATTCCCCAGGTTAACAAGGCGCTACTGGAGGTGGTAGATCGTTATTTTAAGGAGAACACTCACTCTGTTCAATCCCCTGGCACGCTGTGGGGGGCTTTTGGGGTGGTCATCAAGGAACAGGGGCTTTCTCTCATGGAGGGCCTTAAAAAGGAAAAGACTGCTAGACTAGAGTCCCTAGAGCAGGAGATTAGGGCATTGGAGTACGAGGTGGCAATCCGGGATGACGAGCAGCTTGTTCACTCTTTGAGTATAAAGCGACTGACCTACCGACTACTAGCGACAGAAACGGTCAAAGCGAAATATACTGCAACCTGACACAGGGTCTATGAAATGGGTGAGGCCACGGGTAGGATGTTGGCTTGGTTGGAGCGGTGGGAGGCTCCTCAGTGATGGGTGTCTATTATCGAGGTGGACGGGGGTGACCTGGTGGACCAAATGTCGGCTGAAAATCATCAAGTGAATTATATTTTCCGCTGAATACTATTACAAAAAAAAAGCCGTTTCCTTCCAGCAGTAAAACAACTAAATTCATGAAGTGCCCTGAAGTCCTTGCCAAGTACTACTTGGAACTCAATGCATTAACAGTGATTGCGGGTGTAGTAGCCTAGGAAGGATGCCTGGAACTTGGTGCCCCTTTGACTGCTGTTCTGCTTTTAAAATACAGAGTTGTCAAAATTCAATGGGCTCCATAGGGCTCTGGGCCAGGTGCCTCTGCACCTGCTGCACCAGTGTTAGACTGCGTCCCCGCCCAGTTGGCAAATTTTGCCAGGGCGTGAGTTGCTCAGAGAATGAAGCACGGCCCCTTTTAATCCCACAAATTCTAAACTGATCACTGGCATAGAAAGTGTGCCCTGGTACTTACTGGACGAAAAGAGAACCCCCCCCACCACCCAACACATATTTGGTAGAAAAAAAAAGTATAATTAACATAATTAAGGTGCAGTAGGTCCCTTAGATGCACCGGTGATAGTGCCTCCCCCCGAAATAAATTAGTTTTCACAGTTCGACAAACATAACTCTCAGATATGTATTTTTACCGTGGAGAGGGGTGTACAGCAGCCAACACCAACACCGTGACGTCAGAGGCATGCTGGAGGTCAGGGGCGGCATGCTTCCGGTCCCAAACACCTGCTTGATAAGCCCGACTCAGCTGTCAGGTTTAAAGGGCCTCGGTGTTGTGAACAGTGACGCAACCGGAGCTTAACCACACTTCATTGAAGAGCCCCAAGAGCTGGTGGTTAAACTGGGGCAGCGGAGACCACAGGCGATCTGGCTTCAAGAGGACTGTGTAGGTCTCAGGACAGGCCGGTGCCTCTCGAAGTCTGGTAGGGCTGGGCTGAGTCCCTCGCATACCAGGTAAATAACTTGAAACAGAGTCACAATAACACCTGAATTTGGACATGCAGAGAAAAGAATCAAGTGGACCACCTGAGTCAGGGCCTATGAAAGAGCAAATTATTTGGCTGGGTTGATTAAATTATGTGTCAAGAAAAGGGGAAGTGGTATAGCATAATGTCACAAACTCTGTGATAGAATTATTTTGCAACAATGTCAGGGTAAACACCACACCACGTTAGTGCCAGTTTAATACCTGAATCCAGAAATTAGCAATGGACAGGTGATGAGTAAACCTTTTCCAAGGGTCTGCCTCTGTGCAGCATCACACCTGACACTTTTAAAGTAACTTTTAAACCATTCGAACAAAAAACATTTATTTTTGCGAAAAACCTACCCAACAATTGGTGGAATATGTGAAGGTGTGGTAAATCCTCAATTATGTGGGACATGGCCCTGGTTAGACTAACTGCTCCAGACATAGCATCAGCACAAGGACTTTCCTCTAAAGAGTTACCAGAACATGGCATTTATTAAATTTGTGAAAAAGTAATGTTATATTTGTGAGCTAGTATGCTAAATTAATTACTTCTACTTTACAATCTGAAATTTACACCCCTCGTGCGCACACCCCAGCAAACCACGCCCCATTAAGATGGTCAAACATGAGAAAGATGTTAGGGTGTCAAGGGTCAGAACGTTTGCCCTCACCCCTATCTCTGAAAAGAAGTGGTTTCACTTGAGTTTAGGAAGCTCCTGAAAACAAGTTTATTAAACTAAACCTGATGGTCACATTAGAGTGACGAAGAACGCTTCTAGACCCTGACGCTCCTGGAGTTAGAACTTTTCCAGGTCGTGTTTTACTTTATGTTCCAGTGCCCTGAAGTTGTAAATGGAGAATTAGCCACCAGGTCACATATCCTCACTAGTTAAGTCACAATAAAAAAACCCAACCAAAGTTAATTCACCACATTACTTCCTGGTAATAGGGTAATTTGACCAGGAATACGGTGAAAACATAAGCAGGCTGCACATTTTGGTGCATGGGTGAGAGGTGGAAAGCTGGCTATGAGCTGTTTGAGATGCGATAGAACAAGTTATAAAGAGCCTGTTGCAGCCAAGAAAAACACCCAAAAAGAAGAGGTCTGGCAGACATGCTGTTCTCTTATCCCCAGAGTGCCAGGATTCTAACATTGGTGTTCCCAGGTTCCTACAATCTTTGCTAATTCTTATCAGCATCACTTGTGCCATCACTTTCCCCAAAAGCCGAGGTTATGTGGGGACTTCGACCTAGGTTGACTGTGCCACGCTAAGCCCGACTTTTCAATGCAAATAGAGATTTATGTACTGGTATATTAGCATGACCTGCCTTGCTGCGCTAAAACAACTACAGACAGGGTCACTGGAATTATGCGATTCTGCAGCATAATTCCACTGTTTTCCACAGCTCGAGCCAGAAGAATGGTTCTTCGATCTCTTATCTTTATGGGGCCAAGTGTTTCTAATTAGGGCGGAGGCACGCGCCTCCGACCTCTCAAAGGAAAAAAATCTTGACGAAACCAAGATTTTTTCCTTTGAGGGGTCGGGGGCAGTGCGCTCCTCCACGCTAATTAGAAACACATGGCCCCATAAAGATAAGAAAGAGCTTCACGACAGCCGAGAACCAGACGAGCCTGTCCAACTGGCCCATCTGAAAAGGAGAAAGGGCAGTGGGTAAAAAACTATTTCCAATGACAGGCCACCGTTTAGCATAAACGGTGATGCAAGCCAATGGAAATGAGGAGCGGGGCTTCAAGTCCCCTTCTCAAATCTACTCTCTTGCAATATCTCTCACCCAGCGAGCAGCGTTTTGCGCTGCAACGCCAGGTGAGACCTAAAAACCAAGCCCAGGCTGTGCTTTTATGGTGGCAGGAATGAAGGCTAACTAAACAAACACAGCTCTGTTTTCAAAGTGAGCTTTAAAACAAACCTTAAAAGAATCACTAGAGCATGGCAACTCATTTCAAGGCAGCCTACCGTTGGAAATGGCCCTGGTGAGTGTGGGGAGGAGAAACAACATGGAGAGCAAGAGGTAGTATGAGTAAAGCAATGGGGGAAGTTGAATACTAGTGAAAGAGCAAGGAAACATACTATGGAGTACAAAAAGGAAATGCGATAGCTCCCCTAATACACGTAATGTCATCATGTAAAGGATACAAATACATTAATGAGAAAACCATGCAAATGAAATGCTCTTGGGTCAGACAAACACAAAAAGTGAGACGAAAGCCATTAACCCCTTGTGTGCCCCGCCCTGTGCCGGGCGTTGAATTAGCGGGCGGGGTTCATGACGAGATAGTCTCGTCATGGGCACAGTGCAACCGCGGCCCATGATGAGACCATCTCGTCATGGGCACTCAAGGGGTTAAATTAAGAACCACCAATTGAGTTAGAGAACAAAGCCATCCATTCATGAGCAAGGGGCTGACCCAAAGCCCACTATATGTATATTCGAAACAACAAGTCTGACCAACAGAGAGCTAAAATTGTCTATAGCCGAGACTTAAAAAAACAACATTTCATGTGAGTTTCTAACTACCCCTAAAAGACAGTGGCTCTAGAACAATGCCGCTCATTATTCCATTTCACATGAAAATGGGGGTTACACAAGTGGGAGTGGAAAAGGAGTCGCACAGGAAGTCCCAAGCATGTCAAATGTTGCCTCAATACATAAATGCTATTTTGCCCTGATTGGCAAGTACTATATGAACTCGTGGCCTATAGTTTCATTTCTCCTGACTAATGATACTACTGTACAAGGACTCTACTCACTCTGTTGTACCCAGTAGCTGTAGTGGGGAGTTTTTCTTTCACTGCCATTGTCACCTTTTTCTTTCTTCCCCTGACGAAGGAAAACACAGACATTGAGATGATGATGTATATCAGAAACCAGCATCACGGTTCCAGGTGTTCTGGGAGCACTGTACCTTATTATAATGAAAATCACGAGCAGGAGCAGAATTAGGAAAATGGCAGCTGCAACACCTCCAAGATAAGCAAACGTTGAGCTCTCAGAGGCGTCTGCAAAGACAGAAAAGGAATGTATTTCAGGTAAAAATCAAACTGATAAATACGTTGCAGATCAGGGCAGCTCAGTATGAGATGCCAAAATCAGTGAGATTTTCTGTGTCTTGCCAAACTATACACAACGATATTAGTATATCCTGACAACAGTGCAGGCTTGTGTTTCAACTACCTTCCTTATGGGAGTTGAGATGTAGGTTTAGGGCTTGTAGGTTGATTATACCAGCCGGAGAACTCCCCTTTTCTTAAATGGGGTCTAGAAAAAATATAAGGAAAGGGGAGAAAAGGTTTTTTTTTGTAAAGAAAACAATATATCATCCTCTATTACCCAAGTCCAATAAGTGGTAATCAGTTTGGCTAAATTCCACTTGATTTAACCTCTTCAGTCGGCTATCGTAAACATCAAAACTTCAGCGCCGCAAACTCGTGCCGTCTGTTAGTTAACTTTAATGCCAGCATGGCTGCGTGCGGCAGAGGCGTCTCGCTAATCAATTATAAATCTCTCTACCGTTTCTATCTACAGGTACGCCACCTTATCTAGTTCGTCCCTTTACCAGCTTCACTTACTTGGCAACGTGCGGCAGCGTCACGTTAATGGTCCTGTATACCCCTCAATTGGATGGGTAAGGTCCGTTAAGCCTTCACTTTTATATAGTTTTAACTAAGACACTAGGGTGACCAGATTCTCAAAACAAAAAACGGCGACAGGTCATAGACATAGAAGTAGGACTACGGTTTGCAGTAACCATCGACATAAAAGTAGGACTATTAGACAGCTGTCATAGACTTAGAAAAAGGACTATAATGACAGCTCCCTCCACAGACCGAGATGAAACATTACAGACGACAAATCAGAGGTCTTTTATTGGCAGTAACCATTAATTCCATTTAAACAAACTTTGCCTCAACATTTAATATAGTTGGTGACCACCCTTGCCTTGAAATTCCAAGTATGTTTTCTTATCAAATAAGTATATATGTATATTATGACTGTTAACTGTGAACAATAAAGAAAATCGCACAATTGAAGAGAAGTTTGCGCTCTTTTGTTTTCTTTGCGAGGAAGTGAACGAGTGCACTGCTATCGAGTAATATATATATTACCAAAGCAAAGTGGTCATAGCGGCGTGCACTATCTGCTGGTGCAAGCGTTGAGATATGACCAGTATCCCAGAGTATTTTCAAACAAAAAGGAAGGATGCTGCACTTCCGGAAGCTCATATTATCATGTTCTTTAATGAGCAAACAGCATTGCACAAACGCCACCAACACGTTTCAGCCATTGCGGCCTTGTTCACGGTAGTCTGTTTTCAATTACAAGTGCGTGCTTCTGTCTTTTATACCCTCAGGGGCTTTCTGGGACTCGTGGTTTTTATATGATATTGTTATTTCACCTTGTTGCAATTACTAATATGAAAACAAGTATTTCACTTTATTTCCTTTTCTTTTTCCTTTCTTGAGGCAACAGAACTGTTGCATTTATAATTCTTACATAAAGAGAGTGCATACATAAATCCAACTCGCCAACTGCTAACATTTTGAATAGGTCAAGGTGTATGCACCTCTTTCACATTTAGTTATTTTCACATCCATCATTCCGTTTGTTGTAGCCTTGATTGGAAAATTAGTAATTGCATGTGCTTTCAAAAACAATGCGCTGTCATTGAAGTCCCACAAAGAGTTTCCAGACCCTGCTCGCTGATTTTTCATTCAGTTTCAGGATTGCATTGGTATGAGAGGCATATTTTTCAAATGGACACGCACTCACATCTCCATGAGACTGTCCATGTTCAGCAGAGTTTCACAAGGCACCATAGAAGTCCAAGGCCAATCAGAACACCAGGGCCGATGGCTGGCACGATGACGTAGGTGGCGCTGCATTGTACAAGAGAAGGGAAATCCCGAGAGAAGGTGTGTCTCTCTTCAAAGGATTTCCCTTCTTGCTACAACGCTCACCTAACGTCACGCCTTAATCAGTGCAAAGAGAGCAGGCGCGTGCATGCTCAACCGAAACACCAATGAAAAACCGGGACATTTCTATGTTTAACCCGGACAATGTTTAAAAACCCGGACATTTCATTGACTTGGAGAAAAGTGTCGGGACACGGGGACACTTCTCCAAAAACGGGGACCGTCCGGGGAAAACCGGGACATCTGGTCACCCAATAAGACACACCTGTTTTAGTTTGAGGATACTCGCGTGAAGCGCAATCTTCTAAGAGGCGTGTTTCCATATAATGTCATTCCGGGTTGTTAATAGACACAGAAGACAGGTTCCGTGTAACATCTCTAGAGCTACCAACGGAAACCGCCATCTCGGAGTATGTTAATATTTGCCAATATTAGTCTTATTAAATCATCTCTATCGGATTTGATCATCTCTACATATATAAAAAGAAACTGTGTGATGGAACTATATAACTTATTAGAGGATTCGATATAGAAAATTATCTTAACGTTATGGAACTTGTAAATGCGATGATACTATCTATTCGTAGGCATCTAAAATAAAAAGTCAGTCTTTTTATGAGACTGGCTGTTCATTCCAGACTTAACCACTCTGTGTCTATAAAACATTATTGCCCCACTTATTTAGAGGGATGATGTAAGTTCTGACAAGGGATTGTATCCCATCTTCCAACATGAATATTCTCTATTATCTTATGTAATAAAGGACATCCAGTCCTCTCGAGAATTCAGGCCCTTATTGATAGTGTCTAACTTGCACATGTACCACTGTTCTCTCTGTTCTCTAATTATGTCTGTGTTGCCTCCACGTCTGTTCATCTTCATTTTTTTCAAAACAAGCAAGCGAAATTCATCGCATTTAAGGTTAGATTGGGTAAAATGGTGTGTTAGTGGTGCATTTTCCTTTCTGGTACATACTGCCGATTTATGTTCTAATAGTCTAGTACGCAGTTTGCGTCCTGTTTCACCCACGTAGCCTAGGCCACATTGGTAAATCAGGAGATAGACAACGTTTTTGCTCCTGCAATTATTGAACTCCTTTGGAGTAATTATAAAGCCATTGAATTCAAAGGTCTTTGCCACTATACATAGCTCGCAGATGGAGCAAGAACCAAATTTATGGTTGCCTACTGCTTTCGAGTAATGTATGTTGGTTTGCATTTTGTCCTCACTATCTTTATAAGTATGCACTAAAGAATTGCGCAGATTTTTATTGCGCCTAAAGGCAAACAGAGGTTTCTCTAGAGGTTGCTCTCTCTCGTCAGTGAGGATTTTCCAATTTTGATTTATAATGTTTTTGATTTGATTACTCACCTGGCAAAATTTGCTGACAAATATTATCTTATCTGTTGATTTCTTCTTGCCTCTCTCTCTATTCATGTCCAGCATATGTTCTCGATCGTAAAATCTGGCACGTTGAATGAATTTTTTACAAGCTCTTCGGGGTAGCCCCTATTACCTAACTTTCTTAACTTTCTCTTTAAGACTTCAGAGTGTGTATAAAAATCTTCCAATGTCGTGCAATTCCTGCGGAGATGCAGGAATTCCCCAATGGTAATATTGTCTCTTTGAGCCATGGGGTGATTACTCTCGTAATGGAGAAGTGTAATTTTATCGGTCGGCTTGGTGTATAGTTCTACAGCCAATTTATTTTCACTATTTTTTATACAAATGTTTTAAACGTTTATTTTGGTATTACTCCATTGGGATATGAACTTAAGATTGGGGTCAAGCCAGTAACATTAAGTAACCACTGATGTTTAAAGTTCTAATGACATATTCTTTAGTCTGCTGTATGTACTCTCGTTCTTTTTTAATCTGTGATTATTTTAATGAAAATGTATTTCTTTTGAATATGTCCATTATATGCACTGTAATTTTATCTAATTTTAATGTTGTTTGATATAACGATGCAACTGTTGGTTGATACACTGCAATAAATTGATGTATATTTTTCCATAAACACATTGTCTGTAGTGCTAGCCTTGGGCATATGCTTATATCTCCTAGTTTTATGAAAGAGGAAAGTATGAATGAGGGAGGACGTGGTGGTGTCTGACATATCAGTCTTCTGGATTATGGGTCCTGATATCAAGTCCAAATGAGCTCTTTTCTTTGATTCAGTGTTATTACTTTAGCCCTCCCCAATCATGTACTGACCTCTTTTACAGGTGGAGCAAGCTCTCCCTAGGTCAATGTTTTTTTCTCCAAAAAGTTCAAGATTTCCAATCCAATCCTTTTCAGTTCAGTGTCTTTCTGGTATGTTTCACCATCTTCTGTCTGCACATCATAGATACATTTTGCAATGAGACTTGTGCCATGGTGTGTAGGAAACACTGGGCCCCATTGGCAAACTGCATTTTGCAGTACTTTAGTAGTACTACAATACTACTACTAAAGTATTACAAAATACTATTCAGAAATGTATGAGTGTCAATCTCCACTGCCACCTCTTCTATCTTTTCTATGGGGAGATCCTTATACATTTCATATTTTGTAGTAAATGTAATACGGACCCAAGGGGTGGTTAAACATTTGTACAAACCTACTACAAAAGAGATGGGGTTAGGGAGGAGAAAGGATGGGTTATGGGGGTGTTTATGGAGGGGCAGAGACCAACCCAAAAAAGAGCAAGTCTATTTCTATTCACAAACTGCACTTCTAAAGTTACTAAAGCTAAAAGGACCCAAAACAGTATTGAATGAACGGTCATAAACTCGATTTTGAGTTATTTACGTTAGCCTGTCTGCATTTGGTCCACATTCAGCATGTCATTATCTTTCTCAAAACTAGTAAAAGTGTCAGTTCATCTAAACATTGACTTAGCTAACACACAAGTCTGTACAAGCTCCATGCTAACTACATTTAATGGTCTGACAGTGGATGAATAAAATAAACATGCAGTCTGAGTTGACGTATTTTGATCTTGGTTCATACTTGTTTTGTCTGGTTAATCAACAGTCCCCCATGTAGCCTAAGTCAGTGGTCAACCATAAAAACCCCATACATTGACTAAAAAGGTAGAGAGGCCTTTTAACACCAGATTATCACAAGTGGTCCTGCCAGATTGCCACAACTTCCATTCTTATGCTGTGAGTCGATGCAGAGAGAAGAGTAGCTGAACCCAGCTGATGTGTGTCTTCCTTCAGAGCGAATACTGTCTCTAACCTCGTCTGATAACCAGAGCTGATCTGCTGTCAACATGTATCCAGTGCGCTGGGCCCCAAGAATCTCTAGAGGCAAGTTAGCTATCCAATGCTATCATAGTATTGCACATAGAAATAGTCTTTAGGGTGTTAGGGTGCAAGAAACATTCTAAATAGGTTAGAATTGTTCATTTTATTCTTACTGCTAGAACATGCCTAAGTGCTGGTTTAATTACACTCAATGTGGTTACTAATATTGTACTAAGCAACAGGATATGACTGTTGAATTAAAACACTTCTAAACAGTGATTTAGTTTGCTATTCTAAAGAATGATATTGGGTTCCAATTACCACTGTGTCCCTGAAGTCTTTACTGGACTTTTAATAATCTATAAAGTATGGACATCACACCAGCAGGTATGCTCAGTGGGATTGTGTTGGGCTACAATAACCTGTACTCCTAACTGAAGTGATGGTGCACTGAATTCAGTTCGGGCACACATGGTTAACACCTTGTAGGCCTGGGCCTGAGTCCCAGAATTCACAACATGACTCCATTTCAAAGCAAAAGCAAGCACAACATCACATATGGCCAGCAACTAGTACTGCAACACCTTCAGGGAGAAACCAATGGAGGTAGGGACTTAAAACTAAAGGCCATAGAAAATAATGTTACATTAAATTATTTAAACTATTTAAAAAAAGATAAGTACATTTAAAATATCTGTATAAAAACATACTAGTCATTTATGCATGTAAAACATTATTGCCATATAATTACAATATAATTTAAATTCATTAAAATATATTATAACATAACCTTTTATGAAATAAAGTTGTTACTTTTAATTCATTCATTATATCACTTTTAATAATATGAAAATATTTTTGATTTAGGTGGGGTTTTTTTTATATTTAAACGTTTAACAACTTGAATGTCATTAATTGAAGTAATTGGATTTACAAATTGAAATTATGTTAATAGTGCTGTAACTTTTTTTATTTGTTCTACATTTAAAGTAAACACATTGATTTATTTACCATTTGAAATAGAAATAGTTATTTCATGTTTATTAAACTTGATTATTTTTCCCTTTAGTTTACCATGGGAGATTGACGTCACTAGGGACGCGATCTCTCTGTGGTAAAGTATAGAGAAAACTAAAAAGTTTATTTAACTTGAAAAACCTAATTAACCTAATTGTAATAAATATTTAGTTAATTTAGATGTATTAAGTTAAATGAATATTTTGAGGATTTCTTTTTTTTAAAAACCACAGGAAGTCAAATGTTTATATTTGTTTATTATATATTAAGAAATTACAAAAATGTATTTATATATTTAATTCAAAATAGTTTGAATATTTCTTTAAAAATTCAAAAGTTACATTTTGAAATCTGAAAAATGTTATTGAAATGTGGTATCATAAAATATGTATTTTTTTATTAGGTTTAATTGAATTTTTACCATTAAATACATATGTATTTAAAAAGTCAAAATAAATTATTTTAATTTTATTTTATTTTCTATTGGGTTCTATTTTAAGTGTCTGCCTTCATCATTTTCTATGGTAGGTTGTTGCAGTATTAATAGATCGCCATGTGTAGTTTTGGAATGACTACTGCTCCTTTTTGGCAGTAATAACTTACACCTCGTAAATTGTTCTCTACCTCTTGGTTCAGTGGATGGGGACATGTACGTCTACACTTTTGAGTTTGCTAATGATGGAGAACCAAAATTAGTAAGGTTACTCAAATGTGTAAGAATAAATTTAAACATGAAAATTACCCACAGGTATATGTTACCTGTGTAAATAGCCCTGCTTGTTTTTGCTTTGAGTGACCCTATGACAAGGATGAACATAATTTTCAGATTCAGGAAGGTAGTGAATGGACAGACGAGTTATTGCCTGGCAAAATATCACCATGTTCTATGCCATTAGTAATTTGTATAATGCCTTAGCCACCATTATATATTTCAGAGCACTGAAAGCAGCTATCAAGTTTAGTGGATTTTCAAGGTCACACCAAATATGAAGGATCTGTGACCTCGTCACTTGAAGTCCAGCCTTTTGTTACATCCACATTAGCTCTGCTTTCCGGTTTCCTCCGCACTATGGAATACCAGCATCCAGTGTTCACCATGTAATTTCAATGTCTTGTTTTAAGTTTACTTATTCAGCAAGTAAATGACTGTTGCATCCCATTTATACCCGTGTTTTAAGGTCCCCGTGGGCCTCTATGCACTTCCACAGCCTACAGTTCCTTTCTCCTTTCTTTTCCCTCTTCTCTTTCTCTGATTTATCCTCTTGCATTCGCTTACCCCAAAAGAAGCTCTCCAAAGTATGCCCACGTACTAAATAGAATCTTCCTTGAATATTTCAGGTAGTGTGTCTGTGACAAATGCTGAAAGACAGTCTGTTCAATTTGAGAGATTCTGGGGCCATGAGTGAATGCATTGACTTCAAATATTAAATGAGACCTAGCACACTGCAGGAAGTATCAGGAATACTTTTGTATGAGGTTCTTTCTTTCATCATCTGATCTCCACGCTAAGGTGGCTGCTACCTGTGTTCTCACTACATAACGTAATATAACATGTATTTGTAAAGCGCATGTTCACCCGGAGGTATCTTGGCGCTGAATAACAGATGTGTCTTGTTACCCAACTCAATGGTACTCATTTTATCGACCTCAGATGGATGAAAGACTGAGTGGACCCGCCGGGATCTGAACCTATCACCATGAGGTCGACCACAGGCCCGTACAGTGGAGGCATTTGCTGCCCTCCATAGAAAGCATTAACTAGGCTCGTAAAAAAATGGCTGAGGAGGAAACCCTATTATCACCCCACACAACTAACAGTAGTTAGACAAATGGTAAGCAATACTCGTACCATCTTTTGTGTTTTTATATACTGCCTTAAGTGGCATGACTATGCCCATACGTGGATTCCACGCTCTCTGTGTCGCTGGAATCAATCTGTACCCAGCTGATGAGCCCATAACTAACTGGTCGGGTTGCTTGACTTCTGGTACAGGGAGGACCTGGCCTGACAGTTCAAGCTGGACTGTTCCCATGTGGAGCAGGGTCAAGGATAATTTGCATTTTCCTTAGTCCAAACTGAGGTGGCATGATTAGCTAGAAAACAATGAGTTGGGATGCTACACGAGCAATCGCCAGTGGTTAGACAAACTGCAAGCATTCCTCCAATCACCTCTTGTGTGTCTCACAAATTATAACAAAAAGATTTAGTCCATACCTCACTAGCTCAGCATCCACACTTAGTAAACTGGCAACTAAGCATACCAATCTGCAACATAATATAACTTGCCACTCCACACTAGATCTCAGTACACCACACATCAAACCCCATTTCTGGTGTTCAAAATACACCACCCAATCCGTGGAAACAGGTGGACCAGGGACTTAACGCAGGCCCGTGCAGCCCCTGTATTACAGCCTCCCACACGTCAGGGGACAACACTTTAGGGAACCCCATGAAGTCCAAGGCGTGTGAGTTATGGGAGACAAAATGGCCCCCTCTTCACATTTTGCAAGGGGGGCAATCATTTTCCTCTACGCCACTGCACATATCTAGTTTGAAAACCGCATTTGCCCTCAATGTTGCGTTGTGGCTATACTATCCTCAGTGAATTAAAGAAATTATTTCATAGCGCTCACGACAAACAGAATTGTCTCCAGGCGCTTCTTTGAGGATGGAAAGGAAAGATTAGGGAGCATGCGGTTCCTTATCTGATATATTCACATCTCCATGCAAAGTGCAGCAGGAAATGTAACCCAATGAGGGGGAGGTCGGGTGTATAAATTCAGCTGATGCGGTGCTGAGAGTGCTGCACCAGGTGGGAAGGGTTCGATTATATTCAGAATAGCAAATAATTCATCCAATTAGCAGGGAAACAAGACAACAAGGACACAACTACATACTATATGCAAGAGGAATGTACACTTTAAAGTGGCCGGAATACACACGGTACGCCTTTAGGGAGGTTTTTACTTGCATTCCCACAGGAGGGAAAGTCAGAATGATGCCAGAGTGTTATCTTGTCACTCTCCTGTCACACTCCAAATCATGTTGACGTACTGTACTCGGCACGAGGGTGGGCCCAGAAACCCCAGTGGCCCAGCCAACTTATAAAACTACAAATGGGGCAGGGCTTCATGCGCCCTTGTTACTGTTCTGCCATAACTGTGGTGAGCTCGTGCAGGGGCGGAAACCCAAAACTGCTCTGATACCTACCCCCTGATTGCGTCATGCTGCCCCCTTACTCTGGACCCGGCTGGCGGCGGCTCCCCCATCCTGTGCCTCCAGGACCCTTGACTTTCTTTCTCCGGGAAACCCAGATCTCTTGACTGGGGGTGAATGTTTCGATTTGTGCAGCATTTCGTCCATCAATTTTGTGTCTTTTGCTTTCTCACCCCAAGTGCACCGGGTATGCCCAGACAAGGGTCCAGGGCTCGCTGTGCCACTGGAATCAAGCTATTCTGTCTGATGAGGGCTGAAATCCCAAAAAAGGTCCTAGGATGCTTGTTTCCGGTCCAGGGAGGACCTGGCTTGGCAGTTCGGGCTGGACTGTTCCCATGAGACACAAGGTCAAGGCTGATTTGCATATGGCCAGGTCTAAACTGGGGTGGCATGGTGAGCAAAAGAATGATGGATTTAACCCAGATCTCTTGACTGGGGGTGAATGTTTTGATTTGTTCAGCATTCCGCCCATCAATTGTGTGTCTTTTGCTAGGCTCCCTCTGGGGCATGGCTGATGGAAGGGAAGCAGGCGACTCCTGTTGCTGTGTCCCTATGAGCACTATGCACAGCTGGATTGAGAGGGGACTACAGACCGGGGTCCACCCTGCACCTGGAGGCTGCAGCCCCCAATCCAGTCTCTGCGCTGTTCTACAGAAGGCGATACTCCTTGACTCAGATGCCCTCAGCCCGGCACAGATGAGTGCAGATGCCGAAGTCCAGTGGCAAGCAGCAGCCGTTGAGTGCAGTGCAACGCCTGTGAGAGCAAGCAGTGGAAGCAGCGTGCCAGAGCCGCAGCTGGGTGAGTTTTAATTTACCACTCAAATTGTATTCACCTTTACATTCACTTTCATCTCTGTAGTGGGTGAGATCTCTTACTGTTCCGCCACAATCTCAAGGTCAGCGTGTTCATGTAGCTAGGAAATATGAGGAGTGTGTATCCAGTTTTTTAATTTAAACAGATAAACTAGATACGACGTAAAGGCCACCGGACCAGAGAGACTATGCAGGAGCTTTGCGCTGTACATCTTACACACTGAATAAATCCGCACGGGCCCATGCAACCTTTTGACAGAAACCTTCCAAGGAACCTTCAGACATCAAATTGTATGCAGTCCTCTCTTAGCAGCGGTTACAGTGTATCCTCCTCTACCCACCGGCACACGGGAACTTCCTCTGCTGGGCCGTAAGCTCAGCCCAACTTCAGGAGGCCATGACTGACTTCTGTATTTCTCGAGGCGGCGGTTCTGGCCGATCTCGGCGGCTCTTCACAAATGCGGGGTGGGCTCCCGCTTCCGAATGCTCGCAAATGCGGGGTGGGCTCCCGCTTTTAAATACTTGTAAATGCGGGGTGGGATGCCGCTTCTCCATGAGCCCAAATGCGGGCGCACTACTTTAAAAACAAGCATTGGTAATGCAATAGAACTCACATTTAAGCAAGTCCTATTGCACTTTAAAAGGGAGTACGGGCGGGCAAAACATCAAAAACGGGAGTGCAGGGAGGGGTGGTGGTGTCCCAAGAAGTCATGGACTGCGGGAGGGGACAGGGGGAGGCATGGGAACAAAATAGTGTTTATAGTAAAGGGGGCGATAGCCATGGAAGGACACAAATGACAACATGGCCGCCAGGAGGAGCGCCTAACAAGCCTAAAACCAATAGGAAGGCTGCATTTAGGACCTATGCAAATAGAAAAAATGGGAGGAGAGTGGGCGGAGCTTAAACGATTCTCCCATGCTATAGTATATACTGCATGTCTCAACGAGCCAGCACTGCCTAGGCGAGACCTAAAAATAAAGGCACCCCTTTTATATATATTGAGTTGATTTTAAGTCTGCTTTTGATCATGTTGGTCAAAGCTATTCACAACAAAAACAAGAACTTATAAGAAAGGGAAATGCATTAACAGCCGCCTTCCGACCCTTACATAACAACTTAAAAGTCCACACACTCATGCCAATGCTGACAGTTTTGGCAGCAAAACGTCTTCCGGTTCCAACCCGTACCTATAGCAGTGAGGCTTTGCGAGGTCGAGATACAGCCGTGCTTGAAGGAATAATAATGAAAATATATAGAAAGTATTCAAGATCCCAAGAACCTCATCCACTTGAACTTCGGCCTTACAAAGCAAACTATTGCCAGACAGTGTGTTTTTATCAGGTGTGGCTACAGACTGCTGCACTCAAATGAAAAACCTATTAACAAATTACTGTAGTCAATAATTGCTATCTCTCTACCAAATTGGAAAAATCTAAAGCCACTATGCTAGCACAGCCGTATGTGACTTGTCGTTGTAGTACACAGCAGCATTAAAAAAACATAACTAATAAAGGTATGAGAAAGAGGACAAACTAGGACGACAAACTAGCACTGGCTAAGTCATCTCATGCCTGGATATTGATCAACACCTGTAACATTCTGAAACCTGCACCTTGTTTTGGATCCACATATGCAGTGTTCACAAAACGCAAATGTTGGGATCTAAGGTTGGAATTATTGCCGTCACCAGCAGAGAAACCACCCTGGCTTGCAAATGAGGGCATTTCCTGTATCTTGTGAGGCACCAAAAGAAGATCTAATCCATTAGTATGCATCTGCCCACACTAAAAACAAGCAAGATGAGAACTAGTGATAACCCTCTTTAATTCAAGAGGCAGACTATTACTGCCTGTCTAAACACTTAGGATGCTGTCAATTTATTACATTTCTCACTAGGTTCCAATTAATTATGGAGAAAAGATGTAATAAGACTGAGCAACAGTTGCAATAATATCTTAGTACAGCATGTATTAGCTCAAGCTTCTACTTTTTTGACTGTTCCTGTTTTAAATGAACTTAGCACTTTATTTTCACATTTGTATTCTTTTAATTGTGCGTGAAATGGTACCTACGAATGTAGTATTAATTATGATGGCTTTAATTGACTGATGCAAATCAAAATTCTATTCTATTCTACACTATCCAGTGTGAGAACACATCCTACCACACCCAAAAAATATCACACCAACTTCATATCCCATCATCGAATACCACTACACTCTACACTATTTCACCTGACCTTGTAGCATACCACTGCATCTCACAACATTCCTGAAAAAATAATGTACACACATTTTACCTAATTCTGCAATCACTCAACATCCACACTAAGCATCTCAAGATCCCATTGTTTCATATCATTCACTCACATACCACATGATATCACAACTTGGAGCCGAACCTCAATAATCACTGGAACCCCGATATTTGATCACACCAATATTTATAAAATAATTTGGCTTGAGAATCTCTAGTTGATCTAGTAGTTAGAGACTACTCTACATCAGGAAACACAGAGTTAAAAGGAATAACATCTTAGAAGGATAAAGTACTGAGTTCAAACATAGGGCAAAACAATATTTATTACAGAATAATCGAAAATACCATACACAGGAAAAATGCACGGATTGCCACGAATGCCCAATACAGAAGTACAGAAAAATAAAAAGGCCTAAAACTATATAATTCCTGGTTATGCTTATTCTGAATAAAAAAATCTAAGTATCAGACTCATAAAGAATAGTTACAGCATGGCAAGTTACCAACAAGGAAAATGGCAAAATAGTCCCAGCAAAAACAGAATCCCAGAGGTTTGATAGACAAATCAAACAAGCCATTAATAGATTTTCAAATTCCTTGCTGTGATTATGGTTAGGGTCGTATTTCACATACGTCAACGTAATGATTGAAAACTATGGAATAATTAAGCATAACCTATTTCTTAAGGTAAGAGACATCTTCCACTTACTTCGTCAGCAGCTGCACTCCAGAGATGTATAATACAAAGGAAACATATTTTAAACAATTGCTCATAGAACCAACACAAAATCAGGTCTTCAACAGAACTTCCAGCTAAGAAGTCCTTGAAAAGGAAACTTTGGATACATCATGGAAGCCTCACTCACAATACACGCTTTCTAACAGGTGTTATACATCGCTAATATATTGAAGCCATTTTCCTTATGTTCCATGGAAACAAGGCGGAAGATGTCTTTGTAGCGGGGCAGTGATTGGAAGGGGCAATAAGCAGGAGAAGTTGAACAGAACTCAAGAAACTGCATCCATTTCAAAATAATGCTGTTCTACATGGAAATGTGCCAGAACTATTCATAGCATTATGTTTATGTACACTTCTAAGTGACCTAAGCAACTCGTTTCAGGTGCAACCTTATTAGTTCATTGATTACGACTCTGCATCATTAAAACAAAAATTATTCAAAAATAATTTTCACACAAAATGTGCACATTTTTTAAAACACTACAACACATTTGCACATCCCTGCATATGTTACACCCTACCCCATCACTTCACACCAATTTACGGTGCACCACAAGCAAGGCAGTAGCTGTGTTGGGGCCCGCGGGGTAGAGCAGAACAACAGCCCCGGAATTCCTTTCATGCTAGGAGGCTGAACCGAGTGTTCGCTATGGAGCAGTTAAGGAGCTGTGGACTCCTGCTGTGTGGTACATGCCACAAACAATGAAGCAGCTATGTTGGGGGCAACAGAGGAGAGCAGACCACCCGCCCCAAAGCTCCTTTCACACCAATATGGGGAACAGAATGCTCGCTTTCGGGAACTTAAGGAGCTGTGGACTCCCACAGTGCAGTCCGTGACCGAGCGAAGACTGGGCCAAGGGCGCGCCCATCCACCCCTGTCAGAGCCCGAAGGAGGCAGGGTGACCCCCCTTGGTTTTTGATGACTTTTATATCACATCAAAGCATCCATTACTCCTGACTTGACTATTCCTTGGGTAACAGGGTCTCAAAGAAGGGTATTCTGGATAAACGCACAATCTGTTCCTTCACACTTTTGAGATGGAACACAACTGGCCTCAAAGACAAGAGTACTAACCCCACCTGGTTTCATTACATTACAAAATTTGAATTTGTTGCTCTGCAGGAAACTTGGAACACTTTTTCTCAATGTTGTATTTGTTTTGCCTATTTCTCTTATCCTACCACCCCCTCCTCATGTGGCAGAGCCAAGGGTGGTCTCTTCATTAGGGTAAGTCTGAGTTTGACAGTGGAAGCAGCTTTCATTGATTCTGGGAGTTATGTCATTTTAGCCCTGCTTATAAAGGATAAACTGACCCATTTTTATTTTTATCTGATCAGTTTTTATATTAATGATTTTTTTCGTGTTCCTTTTACCCTATTGTTGGCTTTTCTTACACCTGAAGCCTTTATGGGAGGGATCCACGTCTTAGCCTTACTGCTTTTTGTGTGGGAACTTCAATGAGAAATTGGTAGCGAACTGTAGGGGACGGGCAGAAATATTAGGTATCCTTCAGTGAGCATCTCATCTGTATAGGGGAAGAGTTAAGCAGGCATTTAGCTGCATATTGATCTTGTTGACCTTGTAAAGTGGAGACAGGCCCTCTTTTACCTCTTATAAGGGCCATGGCCGGGCCTTCGTTATTGATTATATGTTGGTACGAGGATTCTCCTACCTTCATTTTCACTGAATAGGGGATCATTATGCTGGTCTTGCAGTAGGGAACTCCCAGTGCAAAGGACTATTTGTCCTACTGAGTCTATCCCTGTAATGCAGCACTCTAATGATGGTCTCAGGCTTGTTTGGCATCTGAAGGAACTGGGGGCCACCCTTGACACACTTTTGAAGTCTCAGCTAGGGATAGTCTAGAACTGTTTGGCAGATGTACACGAGAATATCATGTTTGCCCATTTTGAAAATCTAATATTAGGCATTCATTGCTGAAGCCTCTCCGACACGTGCAGGAGTACCCCATTGGTTTGACAGTCATTGCTCAGCAACCAACCATAGGTTAAGGAGGGTCCCTACACCTAGTTTGAAAGATCTGTTAAGTCAGTAAGTCGTATAAAAGCACTCTGAATGCTAAGGAGGAGACATTGGACAGAAGGAATTGGGGACTCCTGGAAAGCGATGTGCGTGTAAACAACAGCAAGGTTTTCTGGGACATGGTTAGGCAGTTCAGGCAAAGGAACGCCCTGGAACACCCATTACTGAAATGCAATGTTTCGGGATTTGGGATTGGAAAGGGTCTTGCATTTTAGTGCCATGTATCATCTGGAGGTAGAGGAGAGTCTTGGGGATCTACTGTAGGGCAAACTACTTCACTCGCCCACATTTTCTGTGACTTTAACGGAAGCGTTTGATGCCAATATGCAAAGTCTAGGTGGCAAAGCCCCAGGACCGGTCAGGGTCCCTATGGATAAAATTAGGTGGAATTCTTTGTGGGTCCTTTTGATTATGAACGTATTTAATATTTCCTTGTTCAACAAGATTCCACATCTGTGGGCTCTATCCACCATTGAACTTAGTTTCAAAAACAGGATCGTATGTTGCCCAAATGTTGTCGCGTCATCTGACTCATAGATAGTACTGTTAAAATAATTGGAAGGGTGTTTAACGGTCTTACATCTTGGACATAACAACAACATTTTATGTCCCTTTCAATTTGGTTTCTTACCTGGGCTGGGTACAGAGAAACAGTGCTTGAAACTGAACCTGATTACTGGCATGTAAACATCACCAAGCGCGGCCTAGTGTACGTGGCCTTAATGGATCTTTCAGCATCTTTCGATTGTGTTAACAGAACCAAACTGTGGTTGATATTTTTGGATCTAGGGGTGGAGATGGGCCCTGTGAAAAGGTTCATTTTGACCCAACAGGAGAAATGCTTGATGTTTTCCCCTTAGCCCACTGCTCTTTATTATTTACATCAGCAAACTGTGGCACTTTCTGACCAATGCTACAGTGTACATCCTGAAGACTGTCCACTCGCTGGTACCAGTATTATTATACACAGATGACGCGCTACTTAAGGCATGGACACTGTGGGCTCTTTCATTGTTAGTGGAGTCTGTCACATCAGTTATGAGTGGTTTAGATTTAGTGACAAACTTCAGGAAGTCACATATTTTGGCACGTGACCCAGGAAGGAACACTGGGGCATATTATAAAGGACCGGCATTAAAATTATTACCGCTTTTGCGGCAGAAAACTGCCGCTAAAGCGGCGATAATGGGCTTGATAATATGCCCTTGAGAATTCCCATTGAAAGCCCAGGTTCTGGTGTCAACATGGGCTTCTATTGGAATTCTCTGCGGCATATTATCAAGCCCATTGTCGCTGCTTTAGCGGCAGTTTCCTGCCGCTAAAGCGGCGATAATTGTAACGCTGATCTTGATAATATACCCCACTGTGTCCAAATGAACAGCAAGGTGTTACTCTGTTGCCCACGTGAGCAACTATAGCTATTTGGGGTCTTGAGTCCTCACGTTTGAAGCTTAGTAGGGAGGCACGAGCAGTACTTAATCTACATCAGTCGTTAGGGGGAGGGACTATCTCTCCCCTCCTAAACATATATAATTCCCAGTGTGTCTCTGCTGCCTTGTAACATCACCTCCTCACAAACAGAGAAAATCACATCTGCAAGCGACTTATCCATCTCCCTCCCTTTTGCTCCCATTTCATTATGCACATGGACCTCAGCCAGCAGTACATATCTGACAAGGCTAAATTGGCCCCACTGTTACTAAGGGTTAGTGTTTGGGCTAATCCCAAGGCTAGCTTAAGCAAGGAAGTTATTAAAGATTGTCTCAAACTGGACAAGGGTGTCTTAATCCCCTGGTTGGGTTACAGCTCTAAAACATTAAATGCACTGGACTTACCCGCTATGTTTACTGTTCTCTTCACCTTGAAAAAGGAGGACAAGTTGAAGGTCGAGTAATGTTTTGCGGATCTTTGTCTATCACAGAGGTTGTGCAATGAACTGAGCAAAAGCTCTATTAGAGATTACTTTGTGTTTCAAGCACCCGCTGAACCAGTACTGGTTCGGACCCTGGACCTTACACGCTGGGAGAGGTCTCTTCTCTTCCATTTCTGGATCAGTTCAGTATGATAGCTTTTGTTTTTTTTGGAGGTTTGTTGTCCTTTGGGTGGTTCTGTCCTGGCTGTCCCTTTGATGCTTCGCCTGATCAAACACTGATGCATTTGATGTCCTTTTGTAAAAAATGTTATCTCCTCTTTCGTCTTTTTTTAATCCCATTTTAAAACTTTTAGCATATCGTAAGTGTTGGAAAGCGCTATTTCACCTCCACTTCTAAGCAGCCACGATATTTCTTTTAGGGTGTGCTCTTTCCTTAAAGCAGCTGTGAGGAGTAAGACATCAATGGAGGCTAAGCTTTCCGGATGAGGTTAGGGCTCCAAGAATGTGTTGCACGGTTGTATGACGCTACAACGCATTCCGTTGCAACACATGCCTTTACCACGCATGCGTTACAATGCGAATGACATCACCATGCATATCTTTTATCACGAAAATGCCTTCAACACGCATATTTTTACAACGATTTTTGTTGTTAAACTATGCATGTTAATGGCATTTATATGTTAAGGGATATCTCCGACCCCTACAAATTAACCCTAAAAATGTACCCTTAAAATTTATCCCTGAGCGACACCACCCCCTCATTCCCCCTTACCTCTCCACTCCAAGCACTTCCGATTTGCGTTTTATGTCGTTAAGAGGAAGCGTCTTTCCGTTTCCTCTAACGACGCCGATTGCCTTCACATCTTTTTTCTTCTTTACCTGAAAACGCCTGAAACAGGTGCGTTTTTGTTCTTTTTTTGGGGGGGGGGGGGGAGACCCCCCAAGCTCCCTTTTTTAACCCCCCGCTTTTTTGGGGGGGGAGACCCCCCAAGCCCCCCCTTTTAAAAAAAATCTTTATCACACATGCCTTTGCTACGTATCTCGTACTAAAGGTATGCATGGTAAAGGCTATTCGTGGTAACCACGCATGCGTTGTAATGCATGCGTGGTTATGGTTATGCGTGGAAACGGCCGTGTTGTAGTTGCCGTTTCCCGTGTTGCACCCTTCATAGAGTCTGTAAGCACTATCACGCCGGACATTGGTTGCAACTTTAATCTAGTGTGATGTTTTTGCCTTTGGGACCCAACTTATTGGAGCATTATGTGCCCTGGCTATTATCTTTATGTGGTTTATAATGATCTGACCCGCAATGTATTAGACACTTGCAAGAATGTAGCGGGGCTGGACGTGCCTGGTTTATCCTTTTACGCCTTTTTATGTTAAATGCACTTTACTTCATCTGTATTTTGTATGCGCTGCTTTGACTCTTTGATGCTTTGCAGGATGCATTGTGTGTTTCTATTTGCATGTTCAAACTTTCCATGTATCTTTTATAGGCAGCATTCGCCAGATAAAGTTAATAATCATATTGTTAAATTTTAAATTATATTCAATATTAAAAGGTATGGATGAAACCATGCTCACGTTCGACGTTGACAGTCAGAGGTGCAGAAGAGGTGCTGCCCATTGCATTGTGGGCCACACAGCGGTAGTCCCCGGCATCATCCATGGTTGTACTCTCAATCTTCAACGTATTACCATCCTGCTCCTGTATCACCTTCTCATTCTTATACCAGGTAAAATTAGTCTCTCTTTGGTTGCTGCTGTTCGTCGCACATGACAGTTCCATTGGTTTTCCTTCCTGTGGGTCCTCAACCAGAACAACATCTACACCTTTGGGAGCATCTATGGTGAAAGGGGATACAAATTAAATTGATGTCTGCAAGTCTTTCACAGTCTTAAATGATTGGCTGCACTCTGACAACTCACCGCTAGGATTTTATTTCTGGCCATCCCTTGCAGATACATTTTCAAAGGGGGGGGGGGGGGGGGATCAATCTGGGGATCTGTTTGACATGAGCCTTGGTCTGCAAGGATCTTCGGCGGGCCTGCACGATTTTATTATTTACAGTCATATGTTGCATGCCCCAAGCTTTCACGCAGGGCCGATTCACAAAGAGCCTCCACAGTCGAGGTGGAGGCTCCACACCCGTGGCAGAGGCTCCACACCCGTGGCAGAGTTTCTGTACTCGCAGCGGAATCTCCCAATGAGAAGTCTCTTTGCAGAGATTTCGACATGAGTGGAGAGACTCCACGGTGACTGCAAAGCTTTTGCCTCCACGCGGAGGCTCTTTATGAATCGGGCCCTCAACGCCTCAGTCACATTCAGTTGTATGTCAGAATACCATAAGCAAAAATATTGCCTGACCAATATTGGGTCCTACATATTGTCTACAAAAATATTGACTGTAGATATTCTATGATTAACTCTAATGGGGGTGATGTTTTTGTAAATAATACTTGGGATATTTCTGTCAATCTTTGGGATACTATAGTCTGGTACCATGTCTTCTAACTGGTCATACAGGGTCCTAGGCCTACAGACAACAGGTGCACCACCCAAGAAATCGCAACAACAATGCAGTCCATACACTCCGCAGCACCCTCAGACCGCTGTCCTCACCATATCTGCATTAAAAAACAGGAACCTTTGCGCGCAGCCCTCTCCCCTATCTTGACTGACTTAATTATCACAGCCACCTGCCCTGACTCTTGGAAACAAATCACAGTACTCCCCCTTCTCAAGAAACCCTCAGTAGATCTGAAGACACTAGCTACCTTCTACCCTAACTGGCACAATTCATGAAAAAGATGATAAACACCTTGTCACCCACCACACTGACAGCCACCCTCTCAACACCCATCAGTCCAGAATCAGGCCCAACCAGAGTACAGAGACCGCCCTCATCGTTGCCACACATTACATCTGGATGATCATGTATAGAGGTAACAAAGCTGCCCTCTTTCGATTATATCTTTCTACAGCTTTCAACACTGTCTCCCACCACATCCTTATCCAACAACTGCATGAAGCCTGAATCTAAGTTCCAGTACTTTGCCGGATTAGTCCCTGACCCACATCAAGTCAGTCAGTCTGGCCTGCTTCTCCTCAGACGCTATCAACCTCATTTGCAGAATTCCACAAGGCTCCTCAATCAGTCCCACTCTGTTCAACGTTTACATCACCCCACCGGCCAGCATCATCCACACCCATAAAATCAACATCATATCCTATGCCGACGACTCAGCTCATACTCTCTCTCTCTCTGACAAGATGACAAACACCTGAACCAATTTCTCCACCTGCACAACTGAAGTCACCAGACGGATGAAAACCAACTGCCTCAAACTCAACACAGAAAATACAGAATAGCAATCTTCAGGAAAGACACCTCACTCTGGGACTCCACCTGGTGGCCTGCCGAACTTGGATCCACGGCCCTACTGGCAACCCATTAAAAGGACTTTGGAATAGTAATCAACAACCAACTCAACAGGACTGGCCAGGGGTATGCACCCTTTGTTTCCTGCTTTCACACGCTGAAGATGCTCAAGAAAACTTTCAGATGGCTCCATACCAACACTTGCAGAACTGTCACCCAAGCCTCCATCACCAGCAAGCAAGACTACCTCAAAATCATCTCTGCCCACTGACATACCCCATTTATGGCAATTAAAGACTACACTCACTGACATATCCTTTCAGAAGAAAGTAAACACATAGCAATCTATATTATCAAAGATCTGGCCAGACCAGTACTTGATTGGTGTGGTTATCACCATTACACAAGCAAAACACACCCACAACCCTCATTCAGCAAATATTAATCAACAATAAACTCAAGTTGCAGTGACCCTCACTACCATTCAAGGACACCATCCATCAAAATACATGGGTACCCACCTCTACCATACAAGGAAAATGCACAGTAAGACAATCATAAAACTACCATTAACTTGTAAAAATGTAGTGGATCTTGCCATCACTGGACAGGAGTGTAGGAATACATTTAAAAAATCTGTTTGTCCAAGAGACAAACTTACTGAATACTACTTCCCCTTCAAATAAATCCACATGACCCAGCTGCTCTCGAACTCTATCAGAGGGGCTGGAACAGACACATTACTATTTAACGATTTATTTGATTGAAACTGTCAAACAAATTTAAAGCTTTTCAACAATGCCAAAGTACTTTTTAAAGCAAAAAACATGCCTGGTAGTAGATGAGTTTGAGGTAATTTGAGTACAACATTGGTGCGTTATCGAAATGTTTCAGAACCTCCAGCTCACTGTGCCCAAACTCCAACTAGACCATTCTTTTTTTTTATGCTTAAAGAAGGTAAAACCCTTGAATTTTGTGCTCACTGGCTATCTCTGATCGACCTAGATCTAATGGTAATAACCAAAGTCCTGGCAACCAGCAACAGCAAAACGATTTCATCCAGGGTACACCACTCGCAGTTCGCTTTGTCCCGGGATGACCTAAGATCATCTGTCGCACCCTGAAGCTCAATATCAGCATGTTAGTGCACTCTCTCCCAGTGTGGAGTAGGCATTCCTTTGTGTCATGTGGGCATACTTTTTATACTGGTAAGGCAGGGCTAGGCTGAGACCTCTTTCACATGGCTCTCGAATCGCTCTCTATGGTAATTCGCTTTTCAAGTTGCAATAGTTTCTCCAAATCTCACAGAGGGCAGATTATTTCTGTATGTTGGCAATTTCTTACTCACCTTTATTAAATTCAATACATCCCTCCCTGTGTTGACGTCCTTAATAAATATTTTCACATGCTTCTCAGAGTAAGTGAACAGTGAACTGTCTTGTACTTTGACCAAGGGGCCTCTCAGAGACTGTAATGTAAGATAGGTTTAGAAATGGCTCAAACATCTTGTACTTCTTGTTAATAGGTGCTTAGAAAAGATAGTAGAAGGCAACTTGAATCCTATGATAGAGCAAACATGAAGCAATTGGGTGAGATGGTCACATCTTCAACTCCTCTTATGGGGGAGTTACAGTAGTGAAAATGATAGCTGCTCCCTGAAATAATTCCCTGTTCAGCTTTCTGCATCATTTATATACAAGTCCATACTGCTCTGGATTATAACAGGGTTATTAACTTGCTTGTTTGGAAAGAGGCACTCTAGGCTGAATCTACTCAATCTGCATGTGTCTACTACATCTGGTGGCCTATGCCTCCCACACAAGGATTCCTACTATTCGGTCCATCACCTTTCTATATTGAACGACCTGAACCACCATGACTATGAGTTTCAGTTGAACTAATTCCACTGAAGTGTGCTCTCGAACTGTGCCTAAAATAAACACTGAGGTCCCTACTACCCATGGTATATAGTCTTGTAATCCGGGCTTGTTAAAAGGTGGTTCTGACCATCTGAGCCCCCTGGATCTTTCACTTTTTGAACACCTATTTGGTGAGCTTTTACTGGGGGAGAGCCTCATAAAATTGTTATTCACCCACGGTGAACTCATGATGAAAGGGACTGCATGTGTATTTTAATGGTGTCCCCCTGGTACGAGTAGGCCACTGCGTGCAGCCAGAGCAAGGTGCACCGGACTGGTTGCATACAGACAGGTGTGCACATGCATGTGCACAAGTGTAAGGGCTGCGCAGGGGATATTCCTAGTGTGCGCAGCCCAGGAGCAGCTATAAAGTGAATGGTGTGGCAGGACTTATGCAGAACTGGGTGGTGATATGGAATAGGCTCTCTACAATTGGAAGAAACATTTGAGGGAAAGTCAGTGTGCTTTACTGTTTTTATTCCATTATTCTCCTATGAGAACGGGGAGCACATGGGCTAGTTTGACTTTCCTAGGGCCTACAAATTCCAGTGAGAAGAAGTAGTCTGCAGAGTCCAAAGTCATATTTGTACTGCTTTTGGGTCATCCAGATATGTCATTTTGCTCTGAGTCAGCTCATAAACCAGGGCCTGGCTAGGGCTGACCCTGTCAGGATCAATTAATGACCTTCCTTTCCAAGCTGTATCCTCAGATGTCCAGCCCTGCACAACAAGCATTCCAAGGGCGAAGGCCTCCACTCCAAGAAGAGAAGATGGGTGGAGCTACAGGTTCACCCATCAGCAGCTGTCACCTGGTGCCAGGCACCAAGCTGCTCTGGAGAGAAGGCAGCGAGGGGGAAAAGGGGCTCTCAGAGACCATGTGGCATGAGACCCCTGGATGATGGCATTTAGAACAAACCCAGAGGCCTGGACAGGAAGGAGGGAGCAGGGACAGAGAAGTGATGTGTCGCTGTGTGATAGGGAAAACAGAGACTTCCTGCCAGCCCCCTCCCCAATTCTTTAAAAGAGTTTGCAGAGGAAGAGGAGCTCTCTCTGGGGTGTGGTCTGCTGCGGCAGACTGGTGCTGGAGCCTGGTGCCATGGGAAGCTGTGAGGAAATACCTCCAGACTGGCCAAGGACCCTGCACTGGGCCAGGAGGGGAGACCAGGACCAGTGAGCAGAAACCTGGGCCTCTGCGCAAGGAGAAGAGAGCAAAAGACACACAATTGATGGACGGAATGCAGAGCAAATCAAAATATTCACCCCCAGTCAAGAGATTTGGGTTAAATCCATCATTCTTTTGCTCACCATGCCACCCCAGTTTAGACCAAGGAGAAGAGAGGCCCAGGAGGAGAGCCAGTGAAGATAGCTCCCTGCTGCAGAGAGGAGGTGTGCTGCCGTGCCCGCCCTCGAAGAAGGTTTGGGGGCCCAGGACCCCAAATCTGGGTCCCGGTGATGGCACTGAAGAGGAGAGCGCGCCATCGTGCAATCCACCTCACGTGCGAAGCAAAGTCAGGGAGGGCCGTTGCGCTCCCCGTGAAGGGTCTTGAGGGGCACGGGACCCCAACTCAGGGCTCCGACGCAGAAAACCAGTTGGGGAGTGCCGTCGCGCTCCCCATGAAGCATGGCCCCTACAGGCCCGGGACCCTATCCCCAGGCCCGGATGTGATGAGGAGGATGGGGGAGCACCGCCACACTCCCCCCGAGGTCCCGCCCAACTGGCGGAAGACTCCATATCTGCCCGCTGGAGCAGGCAGACCGAAACTGACTCTCCGGCTCCGCTGGCAGGCTCCCCAGGTGGCTCTCCAGCAAGAAGGAGCGAGGGAGTGCCTGGGTGGGGCCGCCCCCCCCAGAAAACGGTGAGGCGTGTGGAGGCTGGTTGGGACCGGGCCCCTAAAAACAGCCAGAGCAGCCAGGGGTGGGCTCCCCGAGCTGCAGGACTGTCCTGGGGGTCCGGGTGGGACTGGACCCTCCAAGAAAGCAAAGACGCAGCGTGAGGTCACAGAACTCAGCGCGGCTCTCCACGAAGCAGTGGGGGAGCCGCTGCTATAGTATGCACGGCAAGGAACACGGGGCGCCCCTAATGCCTTGCAAGGCATGGGGAAATCTACTGTTTTTGGTGTCTGGTCACCCCCATTTGATGGAAAGATGCAAGGGGAGCTGCAGGAGCAACACAGTCTCCCCCAGCATGAAGATGAAAGCTCCCCCCCCCCCCCAAGTGTCTTGGGGACTGGCAAGAAATAACCCCTCAAGGGCTCAGCAAGGCAGCAACTACATCTTGTGGCTGGAACTTTTGTTCTTCAGCTGTGGGTGTCTTAGGGACTGTGCAAAGGTATGAAGGGCTGAGTCAGGGATGTCCAGAGGAGGGCATCCCCTGGAGGTGAAGAGGTGCAATTGCGCCAGAAATGCATTTACTTATGTTATTTCTTTCAGAGGGATTGCCAGTCACATGTGTTATGTGACGTACCTGTGTAAGGTGCTGTCATAAGCGAAGTGGGGTTATGTTGCCAGACATTCCTGCCAGGGTGTCTGGCTGTATATGCTTAATCCTTGTTTCAACTGTGATGCCTTTGAGGGGTTTTAATTGCAAAGCATTATAATGGTTATCAACTATGATAAGTACCTCATTTAAAGTGATGCCAAAACATGTATTCTTGCTACTGCGTTAAGGGAGGAACGACCCAGACTGTTAGCTACAAGACGTAGAGGTGCATACTGTATGGTCAGTATGAGATGCTCAGTCAGGGTTATATGTCCCCAGGCCAGGTGTACCTATTTCTTTTTTTTTTTTTTTTTTGAAAAACCTTTATTGATGTTTCAATCATTTACACGTATGGGCCTACAACCCCCCGGGGCCGGCCGCTAAATAATCAGGATAATAAAAGCGAATGTCAACACAGGCGGCACCTCGGAGAGCGAAGTCTTCAGTCCAATATAGTCCGGCCAATAAGCCGCGCAGGTAGGACACCAGGAGAGAAAGGGTTTTTCATTTTATGATGAAACGAAAGAGTAGGATCAGGTGCCAAACAATTTGCCAACAGCGAGAAGGGGCAAGGATAAGAGACAAACAATAAGCAGCAATACAGTGAGTCGATGGCGCAGGCGCGGGAAAGTATGGATGGGGAGAAATATCAAAGATAGTTGCGCCTACTGGTCCCCGTACCTAAAGCCCAGCGAACCCCCCAGAAACTGTGGCACACATGAAGAGCAAACGATTCACAATCAGGGTGGTGTATCGCACTGATCCCAGAAAAAGAAAGCAAAAAGAAACAGTGAAGAAAGAGGAGGCCATGGAAAAAGAGATAAAGACTAAAGAGTCCCCTCCCCCATCCCCCCACCCTGCACCTCTGCGAATGAGTATGGCCCCACCCCCCAGCAGTGTGCCTGTCGCCCTGGAACTAGACCCGAAATATAGAAGAGACAGGGAAAAAGAGAGTGAGAAAGAGCCCCCCCAGACGGGTGGGCGGAGAGAATATAATAAACTGGAGGAGGGCCATCAAAACATACCCCCGGCTTCTCCCTCCCGCACGGTGAAGTCTCCCCCCAGCAAACAATTAGCAGTACCAAGTCGACCATATCAAAAAAAAGGGGGGGGGGTGGGAATGGGAAGCATTATACACCAACTGTTCGAATGACCCCGAGAGCGCACAACCATGAGTCCGCCTATCTACGAGGTGACCACCCTCGAAGGATCAGCCTCAGCCTTGACCGCTTTTTGCGATTCTGCCCATACCTGCCCCTTGACCCAGCACCATGTCCAATGTCCCAAGGTACAGGAGTGTCCAAAAACAGTCGGGAAACGCCGCACACAGGTGGGGTGGAAGTCTCTGAGCATCCGCACAGACCGCTTCATGGAGGGGCGTCTTTTCCAGTGCTGCCCCAGGATCTGCACTGCACACAAGGACCAGACAGGCTGGAGCAGCCAAATGAGACACACGTTGCTGGAAGTGTCCCTGGGCCGCCGGAGACCGCGCACGGGACAAGGCCACCATCTTCCGCTCAGGTCCAATACCTCCGGAACAGATCAAGTTCACAGTTAGCCGACCACACGGTAGCATATTGTCCGAAGTGTCCGGCTGTACACTAATCGCGGGGGGGGCCGCAACATCTTCCTCTTGTGTGCAGTGTGGAAAGCCACTGCGTACCTGTGGACCAGCATGCCGCCACTGTCCCAACGCTGTGACCACACCATCTAGCTTCCCCCCCAGGACCCCGGCGCCATGAACCAAGGAGTAATGAAGGGCACCAAGGGCCTCCAGGAGGTCGCCGTACCCCAGAGCGGCTCCCTCCGATCGCTCCGCCACACTCCCGAAAGTCACACACCCCCAGTCCCGCTGCGTCCCAGCGGACAGGATGGCAGGCTGCATAGTGACAAAATGGCCGCTGGGAAGGCCCGACTCGTATAGGGGCCAGGACCCAGGGAACAACGCCTCAAGGTCCACGTCGCTGAAGACAGGGATCCTGGGACAGGCACAGATTCAGCCGTTGCGCGGTCACGGGCAACAGTCGTCTCCGCCACGGACCAGCTCCCGCGAAAAGCCGGGAGCAGCCCGCAAGGATCAAGGCGGGCCAGGGACGGCGCCCAGGCAGCTCACCGTCAAAGGCAGGGGCAAACGCCACAGAATCCGAAAATCGCACACCCGGGCATGTCCTCAGTCCGCAGCGCTCAGTAGGGGGGAGCGGCCACAGCAAAATGCAGGCCGAGGGGAGCTCCACTCCGGTGGACCGACTCCACCCAGTCACCACAGGCCGCTGTTGTTCAACTGCCACCCGGCCAAGGTGTCCACTCGAGGTCCCGGCTTCGGGACCGCACGGGCCGCAAAGTTCGACCGCTGATTTCTCCGGTTGTACGGCAGTCAGAAACCTCGGAGTCACACGATCGGTTGCCACTTTCGTTTACGAACACGATCTCGTAGCGCAGAATAAGGATCTCTTGCAGGATATCCGTGCGGGATGCGGAGGTTCACGGAGCCGGGAATCTACGCTGCCGTCCCGGTCGCCATCTTGGCTCCTCCCCAGGTGTACCTATTTCTAGTGCTTGTTGAGATGATAGGGTGGGTGGCCACTAATATAGTGCCAGCTGGCAAGGCCCTCGCTCCAGGTTGTGTCAACCCACTGCATTAGGGGGCAAAATGATGTGCATACATGGGAGTGGTGGTACAAGACCCCACCCCCACGGGAGGGGTGGAGATGTTATGCAATGTCACAAAGTAATTCCAACCGCTTATGTAGATTTGTAAATTGGCGCATAGTATTAAGTAGTGTGTGTGTTTAATAAATGTACTCTTACTTTTATAAAGCAAAGTACAGACTGGACAATCAATTATTGAGTGTTATTTCTGCGCACCTGTAATTGCGATTACTAGCCCACACCACCTCCCTTGAGTAAGCCTTAGACTGCTCTGCAACGCTAACCTCTGAGAGTCAAGCGCTAAAATAGGGTGTTTGGTTCCCAGTGAAGGTCAAGTGCGACATGTTATTTGTGCAGGTCTCACAGATACTGCCTCGTTTTCCAACAGGGCTACATTAATTAATTGAACGTCTGCACATTGGGAACTTATTGACCTATTATACCAATTCCACTCCTTTTTGGCATAATGCGGATACTGAGATTAAAGGGACCACTTTAATGCCAGGCGAAACAGATATTTTTAGACTGGATAATACACTTAGCAGTGGACCTCTTAACTCACTCTGAAATGGTCCCTTCACAAATAACAGAAGGTTAACCTCCTTCTTACTCAAAATGCTAAAGATGTGGTTGTCAGTAAGCCTGGGCAAAGCACTACGCTAGCGTAGTTTGCGAAGTTTGCGCTACTTCGCACTACGCGAATTGCACGTAGCACAGTGCAAACACGCGTAGCGTAGTGTTGCGTAGTGCAGCGGTCATTTTTTGCTTGCTCGCGGTCCTCAACGTCAAGTTGGGGACCGCGAGCAAGCAAAATAACATCCCGGCGAGACTTTTTCCTCGTTCGCGATCAGCAACATCAAGTTGGCGATCGCGAGCGTGGAAAATAAACCTCCCGGCGAGATTCTCAACGCGAGGAGGTCAGGTTTCTCATTGCGAGTGGTCGCGTATGCTCGCGACCGCTCGCGATGAGAAACTACCAGTTCGCGTTGAGAAAGCTGCCGCTCGAGTAAAAATCTACTCTAGCGGCAGAAAACTACAGCTCGAACTGTGCAAGATGCCGTTTTCAATGATTGCACAGTGCCGGTTGCTTGTCCGCACTGTGCAATCATTGAAAACGACATATTGCACAGTGCGAACAGGGTACTATGCAGTTCGCGAAGTGCTACGCATAGCTCGCGTAGTGCGAACTGCACTTTGCGTAGCTTCGCGTAGTGCTACTTCGCGAACTACGTCCAGGGTTAGTTGTCAGGTCTGATATATTGCATATAATTTGAGATTGCTACAGCCTGGTCCAACAGTGAACAGAGATTTAGCCCACATTCTCAGCAAGTAGTGGATATGGTATATCCTCATATGCAAATTTGGCCATGTTGTTAACATCACTGATGTTCAAGGAGTCCCATATCACAAACATTTTTGGATTGCTATCTTGTAAGCAGTAGCCAGGGTAGGTATACACTCGAGATCTGCAGTGATACCCACAAGTGGTGAACTGCATAAACTAATTCACATCACATTGTGCAAACAAATCATATACTGTGTTAATGATCTGATGTAAGTGCTTGACCATATATGTGGTTACATTTTTTGACTCAGTCGAATAAGACGTAGAAACCTAAAATAAGGGCTTGCTGCCAGGGACGGACGCTTTCCAAATATAATTTGGTTAGGCAATTTCTGTATATGCTATGCTATATGTGGTTTATTGTTCTCTTTCGATCTGTTGGGTGTTTTGGTCTGAAGCACTGTGGAAACCTTCATCTTACATATATCTTAAGGTACACAGACTTGCAGTAATTATGATTTAATGCCAAGCGCAATCTGACAACTGTATAATTAGAGTGATTCCATTTACATACACAAGTGGTACGGCTGTCTATGTGTGGAGGAAGTGTCTCAGATAGACAGGTTTTGGGAATGTTGAGTACGTGCATAGGGTTAGGTGGTTGGCGGATCAAGATCTCGGGACACATTCCTTTGCGATGGAAGAGGTAACAGGTATTTGGAGAAGTGTGGGAAGAAGAGAATCTAAAAAATCTGAGAGGGTATTTGTTGAAGAAAATGTGAGAGAATGTGAGTCTGTGTATGGGATAATATGTGGTAATTTTACCACTGGAATGGATTTGGCTGATGGGAGGAAGCAAGAAGTATGGATTTGTCCCTGCTCCACTGTGAACTGAACTGGGGAGCCTGTGACAAAGCAGTGTAATAGCAAGCAGTTGGGCCTGGAAATTAAGTAATTTGAAGGTGGTCTGGCATGGCCTTTGGGGAATGATATGCAGTCAGCTACTATCCATGTTATGGAAATTGCGAGACAGGATTTGATTAGTGTGCCCCTGGGAGAAAAAGATCTAGGGCGACTGTCTAGCTTGAAATTTCTGAAAATGATCAAGGGTTTGTTGGCGGTACCAAGACCAGTATGGATGGGGGATGAGGAAAAGAGCATCCACTGATAGGGCTAGGAAGGAGGTGAACAGGGAGGTGGCTGGATTCTATAAGTCCGGGGAGGAAAACTGTTTGACATATGGACGCTGCCTATGAGCTGGCCATGCTGTATCAGCAAGGCGGTCTTCATTTACTGGTTCTGGGGAACAGGGCGTACAGTTTGAAAGAGATGTAAGCTCTGGATGAATGGACTAGCAAGAGGCGAATGGAGAATGGGGTGGGTAAATATTAAGGGTGGGAGTATGGGTTAGAGAGTTATTGTTAGAATACTTGGTTAGTGTATAGAGTGAGGCCGAAGGGGGTTACCAATGTGTGCTCTGCTTGCGTGAAATAAAACTGCATTTTCTACAAAGCACACATGTGCCATTGTGTGGCCCCTCTCCTAATACGGATTATTAAATTTAAAGCCTTTCCTGTGGAGTAAACTGAAGTAAATGAGCATTGAGGTGTAAATTGCAGACATGAAACCAGATGGATAAAAAAACACTTGTCAGGGGAATGGAATGGAATGGAAAGAGAATTTATATAGCGCGATGGCTACCCAGGGGCGTCCCAGCGCTGCAGAGGAGAGTAGGTTGAGCCGGAAACGCTGGATTTAGTGGAGCTGAGGGAAGATTTAGGTAGAAGTTTTATTAAAGAGCCAGGTCTTAAGAAGTTTTCGGAAAGTGAGTAGATTGGATTCTGATCTGATTGGGAGCGGGAGAGAGTTCCAGATCTTGGCCAGATTGTAGGAGAGCGACCGGCCTCCACATCTGGCTCTTCTGATGCGTGATAATGAGGTGAGGTGGGAGGTCGCGGATCTGAGGGGGCGATTGGGATGATAGGCTTTTACCAAGGGGTGATTGATGGAAGGGCCTGTTCCCCAGTAGGAGCGATGTGCAATGCACATGCTCTTGAATTCGATTCTAGCTCTCACAAGGGGAAGTATGGATTTTTTGTCATTTGAGGCATAATGCATTATTGAAAGGGCTAAAAATAGTTAAAGAGAGAGAGATGTCTACCTGAGTCCACAGTCCCTTTCCATATATGTTTACTTAGGCTACCAATCTTCTATGATGTATAAAACCTCTCTAATTTTAAAATTCTAACATTATAAGACACATTAAAGGTTTTATAATATTCTATTTACATGTGTGTGATTAGATATTTTTTGGGGGTGGGAAGCTATTTACAGACACAGTCCATAATTAAAATTAATATATTTGTGTTCCACTGGGTAGAGAGATACTCTAAAAGGTGTTGCTGTTTGGACATTTATTATTTCTCCCTCCATGAATGTGCACTGGTGTCTGTAGGACTTGGCTTTTTTGGCTAAAGTTCCCTAAACATTTTGCTTTCCCCCTAGACCGTTTTCATGACATAGTTGCCAATTTAGATGCTTTGGGTACTTTGCCACTGCTGATCAGTGTCAAAGTACAAGTGTTCCCTGTGTAAAGTGTAATGGTAATTGGTTGGCCATGATTAGTATGTTTGCCTTACTAGTAAAGTCCCTAGTGATGTGCACTGTGTGTGCCAGGGCTAGTAATGCAAAGGTGCGCGGAGAAGGGAACTCAGGCCTGCAGTGTAGGGCCTGCGTGCAGTTTGCTAAGTTAGCATGTTGTCCTGACAAGTGTAACCATTTTTCAGGCCTTACTTTCATATTTGGGTACACACTGAGCACCCCTGTGGTAGGTCTCGGGTAACTCCTGGGCAGGGTGCAATGTAAGTAAAAGGCAGGACATATACTAAGTTGTGTGTTTTGTCCTGACAGTGAAAAACACTTAATTTCGTTTTTCACTGCTGAAAGGCCATCCTGCCCATAGGACAGAATGGGGGAGGGTGGGTGTTGTGTTTGTTAGCCTAGTTTAATATAAGTTTAAAATGGAGAAGTGAAGTTTATTATGTATGAACTCACAGCGTCATAACACATCTTTCTATGAAAGTGGTTTTGTCACTGTGTGTTCAGAAACCACTCTTTTAGAAAGTGCCTGAGTTTGTGCTTTAAGCATTTCTGTGTGTCTCTGTTGAATGTAGATTGACTGTCTGGATCTGAGAGGTGAGAGGAGCTGGGAGAGGTCTTGACCCAGGGAGGGGTTGAGATGGCACCAGGCTGCCCTGCATCTGGAGAGTAGCAGGGAGTAAAAGCCCGGGAGGTGAAAAGTCCTGGGCTAGTACTATAAACCAATTGACCCATCTCCTGGTGAGTGATTAAGGATCCAGACCCTTAATCACCCAGAACTGATTTAGGCAGGGGTCAGGGACCCCTCAGCACAATGAACTTCAAAGAAAATTAGGGGCATAACTATGAGAGCTGAGGCCCCTAAACATTGGAATGAAACAGAAGTGGATTGAGACTGAAAAGGCTTGGACCCATTTCATGGTCAAGAAGAACCTCTGCTAAGTAAGGAGCAACTGAAGAGACTGCTGGGAAAAGACCAATCCATGCTTTGTGATCTGGGACTGGTCTGCAGTTTGTTGTTTTAACAAAGGAAGAGGCTGTTGGGAATGTGCTGTGTGTGCTGGGTCCCCTTGCTTGAAGAAGACTGTGCTTTGTGCTGTGTCTTGTAACCCCAAGAGCCCGAGGTGAGTTAGCTCCCTGTTTGGAAATGCAAAAACAACAGTTGAAGGACAGAATGCAGAACAATGTCATACATTCACCCCAGTTTAGAGATCTGGGCCTAAATCCTTCGTTTTTTTGCTCACCATGCCATTCCAGTTTGAACCCAGCCATATGCAAATCAGTCTTGACCCTGTGCCTCATGGTAACAGTCCAGCCCGAACTGCCAAGCCATGTCTTCTCTGGACTGGAATCAAGCATCCGGTCCTAGGATGCTTGATTCCAGTCCAGAGAAGACATGGCTTGGCAGTTCGGGCTGGACTGTTCCCATGAGGCACAGGGTCAAGACTGATTTGCATATGGCTAGGTCTGAACTGGGGTGGCTTGGTGAGCAAAATAACGATGGATTAAAGCCAGATCTGTGACTGGGGGTGAATGTTTTGCCAATGTGCAACATTCCGTCCATCATCTTGTGTGTTTTCCTGTTTGGAAACACAGGAACATAAAAGTTTCTAGAGAAGTTTCAAGCGATGCGGTATAAGTATAAGTATAAAGAAGCTTATTAAGTGCTCGAATGCCAGAGGCGTCTTGGCGCTAAAGTGTGAAAAGATTACGAAGGTGGAGGCTAGTAGCTATTCAAGATTGAACAGCCGGAACTTCAGGGCTTTCCCGAAAGAAGAGAAATTTGGCTGAAGATGTAAAGCAACAGGAAGTTTGTTCCATAGCTGAGCTGCACAATTAGAGAATAAGCGGCCGCCCCATCTGGCACGTCTATATCTGGAAGTGCATATAAGGCCAAGATTGGCCGATCCGAAGTCTCGCGGGGGAACATAGAGCCTGAACCTGTTTTGACAGTCCACAGAACCACCACCATAGCGAGTATTGTGTACCAGGCAGAGTGCCTTAAACTCAATTCTCTGTTGAACAGGAAGCCGATGTAATGACCTTCTTGTGTTAGAGGTAGGATGACCCTTCAGAAGTTGTAAAACAACACGGACAGCGGCGTTCTGCAAAGATTGAATTTTGCTAATCTGATACTTATCAATGCCCAGAAACATCGCATTTCAGTAATCGAGTCTGGACATGAAGAGAGCAGCCATTACCGTCTTCTGGAGTGCCCTGGGGATGAAAGGAAAAATTTTGCGAAGGGTTTTGAGCAGATAAAAACAGGCTGAGGTTATACTGTTCACCTGAGCTGACATGTTCAATTTGTTATCAAAGATCCCTCCGAGATTTCTCACCTTTCCCACAGGTAGGGGACATTCCCCCGCCTCTGGCAGCCACCACCGGTTACTCCATATTGGTGGTCCATTCCCGAATTCGATAACTTCTGTTTTCTCTGTGTTAATTTAAAAAAAAAACACTTTGGCTCATCCAGTCCATGATGTCCTTAAGACAGGCATGGAACCTCGCCGCTGTTAACTCTGGTCTGTCAGATAGTGAGATAACCAATTGCGAGTCATCCGCATAAGACACAAAGGTAAAGCCGTGCTTCCTCACTACACTGGCCAGTGGCCTCACATAGAGATTAAACAGGGTAGGGGACAAGGCTGAGCCCTGTGGAATACCGCAAGGCAGGTTGAAATTGCCTGATTATAAACCCTCCCAGTTCAGTGTTTGTTTTCTGTCATCCAGAAAAGAGGAGAGGAGGGCTAAAGCCCGCTCACTAATCCCTGCCTCCTTTAGTTGTTTCACCAACACCGTATGATTAATGGTGTCGAATGCAGCCGACAAGTCAAGGAGGACTAGGATTGCCCTCCCTCCCCCATCAACTGCAGCCCGGATTCCCTCCGCTGCAGCGATCAGAGCAGATTCAGTGGAGTGTTTTGGACGAAAGCCGTGCTGTGATGAATCAAGCAGGCAGTTACAGTCCAAATACTCGATTAGTATTGTATTCATGTGTCTTTCCATAAGCTTGGCTACTAGTGGCAGGCCCGAGATTGGTCGATAGTTTTTAAAATCAGTGGGCTCAAGCGTAACTTTCTTAAGAATTGGTCTGACACTAGCAGTCTTCCAGGCGATAGGATAAATCCCTGATGCCAGGACTTGGTTGATCATAAGGGTTGGACTAATCTTCTCTGCCACCAAATGCATGACCGACAGGGGACAGGGATCAAAAGCTGAGCCCGATTTGGTAGATTTTAAAATGTCGGGTACTGCCTCAACCGATAGAGACCCAAAACTCATAAGGCTACATTGCAGAATTTCCACAGCCCGGGGAAGTTGCTGTATGCCTAGAACAGAGAGTGGAATTGATAAGTTGGACAGGTCGTCATATATTATCTGGAACTTATCATGAAAGAAGGTCGCCAACAGGTTACAGAAATCCTGGTCCGGGCTGAACAGACTACCCTGCTGAGGTTTGGCCAAAAAGGACACAGATTTAAAAAGTTCTTTAGCCGAGTTGCCAGCGGCCTGGATTTTCACAGTAAAGTATACTCTTTTGGCTAACAGAATGGCCTCTTTATATTTATTGAGGGCCCCGTTGTAGACGTCTTTACTGACCCTACTATAGTCCTCTCTCCAAAGACGCTCATACCTTCTCCATTCAACTTTTAGTTGTTTAAGTGCCGGGCCATACCACGGTGATCCAGCGGGGCACCTGTTGAGTGTGGCAGTCTGCTCGGGAGCGACACAATTGACAGCTCCCAAGATCCATTCATTAAACTGGGCTGCTGCCACATCATTATTTCCATCTAGGGTAGGAGGGGAATGATCAAGAGCGGCCACTAGGCCGGTACTAGTGATCCTGTTCCATCGCCGGAACATAACCTTGACTGGTTTGTGAGGCGTGCCCATCCCAGCCAACCTAGCCCTGACCTAAAAAAAAAAACTGCTTTGTGGTCAGTCCAAGGAAGAGCGTCAAACCCACAGTAGGCGATATCTGGATGATTGGAAAACAATCCATCTCAGATATGGCCTCCTTCGTGTGTGGGTTCAGACACTAACTGATGTAGGCCACAAGCTGCCATAACATCTCAAAGTCTGTCCGTGTCCGAATTGGTGCCCAGTTCCAAGTGAAAGTTAAAATCACCAAGTATTGAATAAAATTCAGAATCCGTGCAAGATTCCATATAGGACATAAGGGCCGGTGGAAAGGCAGCTCTGGGGCCCGGTGGCTGATAAACCAACAAGCCTTGGAATACAGTCGCATCTTTGAGCCTAATACAAATTTGCATTGCTTCGGCATGAAGGTCCGCCACTGCCCTCATCTGAACTTAAGGGTTTGCTTATAGATAATGGCAATGCCACCACCTCTACTACCCGTTCGGTCCAGGTTCAGAAATGCATAACCTAATGGCAAAGCCACGTTCCAATCTGGAACGGATGCTGCCTCCGCCAAGGTCTCGGTTAAAAAGACCATGTCGGGGTTGTGTATACTTAGGAACATTTCCAGTTCATGTTTATGTTTTACGACCAAGCGTACATTTAAAAGAATGCCCGTAAACAAATTTAATGAGGCCCGCTCCGGTCTCCTGGTCGAAACTTGTTCTCCACCTTTGGACCTATCCCTTTTGGCAGGTTCACCCCAAACGTTTTGCATTTATCCTGGCCTTTTTCCCTATGTAGTATTAGTAGTTTTAGGCCTATAGGCACTTTTAGCACTGTGTCCCAGTGTAAAGTGCGTGCGCTTTGTGTTACATGTAGTGAGACTGGCCTGCCCTCCCATAGGAATGCATGGGGGATATGTGTGTCTATGGCAGTTCCTGAGGTGAGAGGAGTACAGGGGTGAGTTTGGTATGTGCGAACTCGTTGGAATAAATGCTGCGCAATGGTGTGCGCAGAATTATGGTGACTGATGGGGAAGTGCCACTCCTAGAAGTTGGCATGTCTGTGTGCTGTGTGATGTGAATTGCCTGTCTGGTTTGTGATTGACAGGAGCTGAGAGGGCTGGGGAATTCCAGGAGCCAGGGTGAGTCTGCCCGGTAGTGAATGGAGAGATCTGCATGTAGATGGGAGGGAGGAGTTGCACCTGGCACCTGAATAGGGCTGGGCCTTCCCTTCACAATGCTGGCTCCACCTCCTGTGGTGCGTCTGATGTCCCTGGCCTATCCTGTGAATAGAGAGGGGAGCTGGGCAAAACAAAGTGCTCCTGAACCAGTTGTATCTGGTTCTCCCCTTGCCCTACAGTTGCAGAACAAAGGAAAATGTTGTATAAAAGAAGGGGTTGTGACCCCATGAAAATGTTCTTGTTTTGTGGACTTGAATCTACCAGGGGCGTGCTGCTGCTGGGGCTCAGGGGAAGGCTTGCCTCCCTGGACCCTGCCCTGCCCCTGGATGCCTGAAGGACTTTTTCTTCATCTCTAGGACATTTGCTGCATTCTTCTAGCGCCTGGGAGCACTTTGCCTTAAATTTGGCCCTTTATTTTAGGAGGAGCACTGAGTCTTTGCAGCGCCGCGCTGATTCCAGGGAGAGAGAGGGAATCCCCAGCTGAGGGATTCCCCCGTGATGCCGGCCTTGCGGGTGCTCACCCGGCTTATTTTTATCTTTTAGTGCACAGGTGCCCACCCTTCGTCTTCGTTTTATTTTATAATTACTGCGGGTGCCCACCCCGCTTTATCTTTATTTTAATTGGCGGGTGTCCACCCCGCAGTTTTGCGCTTTGGCTGGTGCCCACCCCGCACTTTGCCTGAGGAGAATCACCACCGCCGGCCCGAGCCGGAAGTCAGGCAGCAGAATGCCTAACGTGGGGCGGGACTTCCGTTTCTTGGAGGGAAGCCCCGCGCCCACAGGATCGCCGGAAGTGAAGAGGGGCCGGCCGAGTGATGTGCACGCAGTCCAGGGCTCCCGTGAAGCAGAGGAGAGCCCCGGCGAAGAACAGAGGATGGGAGCCTACCCCGCCTCCACCGGTACTGCTGTAGAGTCCCGGGTCCCAGGAGGGGGCCCGGGTGAAGAGAAAATGCGGTCGAGGCCGCCAACAACAGCGCGGGGCTCCCAGGAGAAAAGGGAAGCCCCGCGAGAGGAGTGCTGCCGCCGCTGCTATGGGGAGAATCCTGCCTCCGCCCCAGCCAGTGAGTGGAGCTTGAGGGAGTTCAGGTTGGGAGAGGCAGAGTCAGAGCGGCCCCATCTGGCAGCGGGCCGCTCCAACGTTGTTGAACCGTTTCTTGGGTGCAAGAAAGAGCCCCAGTGGGCCCCACAGTTCACTGGGGGCAAGTTCGTTTTGGTGCTAGTCAGTGCCCCACTGGATCTTCCCAGCTGCGCCACGAGAACGTGGGCAGCTGCAACAAGGGGACAAGTTGGATTCCCTGAGTCCCAGTGGGGCCCACAAGGCACGGTCAGTGCCAGTGTTACATTTGTTTTCCCCTACACAGCTGCCCCACCTGATAGTGGGCAGCTGCCCGATTGGGCAATTTAGTATTCCAGAGTCCCCAGGGGGGGCTCCTACAGCACGCATACTGCCAGGGCTAGTACTGATGCCTGATCCCAGCTGTCCTGCGAGAGCGCAGCCAGCTGCAACATTGGGGTAAATTGTATTTGGTCCCTGAGGGGGGGGGGACAGAAGAGGCACAGTGGTGCCATGCTTTGCTTTGAGATACACGGCTGCCCAGCAAGTAGTAGGCAGTTGCATCGTTTAGGCCCTCACTTGAAATTCTCAGCTGCCCAGCAAGTAGTGGGCAGCTGCAACATTTAGGTCTGCGCAGATTACGCACCCTTGACTTTCGCTGCCTTTACAGCGTGCCTTGACTTTGGGGACACAGGGCATTTGAGCCCACTTTCTGAGATGGCCAGTTGGCCATGGGGAGTTTGTTAGATTTATAGGGCGCCAGGCCCTACTGTGATTCTTGGGTGCTGGGAAATGTAATGTATGTAGAATGATTTACGCACCTGTGTTGATACCTCTAAAGGTGCGTTATGATTATGAGGTTGGTTCGCATATAATGGTTTATGCTAGTGAGAGTTATTCCCTAATGTAGTTATACTTAGGAAGTTAGGGTCTAATGTGTTTAGACTTGTGAGAGAATTGCATAATGTGGTTATGTTGATGAGGTTGGCGTACTATGCGTTTGGCGCTTAATGTGATTCTGTGCATAATTTAGTTTATGTTACAGGCGGATGCTAAGTATAGTGATTCCCAGTGGTTGCAGGTTGCATGTTTATGATCGGCTGTACTTTTACTAAGCTCGCTTTGTGATGGTCCTGACAGTGGTCCATGTGGCTCAGTCATGTGTACATAATCCCTTGTAAATATTGCCCAGTGCCAGTTGGCACAGTGTATAATATGTGCTTACTATTCTAATGTGCTATGATAATACAAAGGCTATTTTTATATAACCTTGTGTGGAGTTTCTATTGTGGTCGGCCTGGGATGTTGTCGCTGGGTGCGTGCGCAAATGCTTTACACATTGCCTCCGGGATAGGCCTGACTGCTCGTGCCAAGCTGCCAAGGGGGTGAACAGGGGTTATCTTTGACGTGTAACTTCCTTGCCCTGACTAGAGTGGTGGTTTCTGCCTGGCTTTGGCGCACGCCTTAGCCAGCCAGAAATCCCATTTCTAACATCCACCAATGCGGGGGATGACAGGGGCCGAGGGACCCTCTCCATTACCAATATCAGTATGGCAGGCTCTGCCTCCGTACCTCTCACTATTGCTGCCGATGTTCTTGCCCGCTGAAAAATGGCAATGTATACAAAGAAACATTCCCACCTCGTCGTCAGGGTTAAACAGGGCGCAATCCCCGCAACGCTGTGTTCGGAGCTTCAGCAGCATCTCTGAAGTGTAGCATATGGGACTACCTGACCAGGGGTCCTGGCCACGGGCACGTTCCTGTCGCTGATGGGCGCAGACGGGCTTGCCTTTGGCACGCCTTGCGGTGGGTACATGTTGTGGCAGCTTGAGACCCTCAGAAGGTGTGCCCTGTGAACTTGGACACACGCAGAAGTGAGACTCGGGCACGCATGGAGCGTGTCGTGGTGCACAGAAGACGTGAGTGAGGATCGACTGGTCAACGTGTGCATCGAAGGTGGAGCGAGTCTCGGACGCGCTGGGAGCGTTTTTTGGTACACCGCAGGCATTGGTGAAGAGCGCCTGGTCGGCGTGTGCACTGAAGCTTTAGTGAGACTCGGACCCGCAGGGTGCGTGTCGTGGTGCACTGCAGGCACAGGTGAGGAGCGACTGGCTGGCGTGTGCATCAGCGGCAGAGTGAGTATCGAACACGCAAGGTGCGTGTCGTGGTGCACAGGAGGCGTTGGTGAGGTGCGCCTAGGCTCAGAAATAATTTTCCAGGATTGCGCCACCCTGGGTTAAGGTGTGAGCTCCTTGATTCCCGGGAGCCTGCACGAGAACCGGACCCCTAGTCATGGGTCCAAGGGCCTGAAAAGGCCCCAGAGAGAGAAGAAGGGCCAAGTGGCACAAGGAGATCCCAGAGTAGTGAGGAGGGGTTGTTGTCTAGCCCCTTGTCTCAAAAGAGGGGGAGGCAGAGTGAGCAGCACCCCCAGGGATCAGCAGCACCACCCAGGAAACTGTGGGGGGGCCATAGGAGAGCCCCCGGGTGGAGGCCTAGTGCCTACTTGCCAGAGGTGTGAACAGGGACACCTAGCGTCGGGGGGCATGGGTGGTCTGTAATCAGAGCTCCTGCAGTCCTGAAGTTTGTGGGTGCCATTCCTAAGTTGCAGGCCCAGAAGACTAAATGGAAGATTACGAGAGGGTTGTGTTCCCCGGTGGGGACACCAATGGGAAATTGTCCAGCCAGTAGGGCTCGGTCCCCTAGGAGTGACCAAGGTAGACCATCTCTTAACCTAGAGGGCAGGATAATTGGAGGTACTATACTGACCGATGGGTCTCCCCAGGGTACCACTCCAGGTGGGGGTTGGCGTGGGTCCAGCACCCCTGGAGGGGTCCCCCTGGCCGGGAGGGATCCATGGAACAGCATTGTTGGCTCAGGGAGTAGTGATCAAGAAGTCCCCCTGGGGTCAGGAAGGCGTGAAACAGGAGGGTGTCACTGTGGTTGAGGGCCTGCGTCCTGGTTATATCGCCTGAAGCCGGGAAGTCCATCAAGCTAATGATTGGTCTGCCCTGGCTTTTGGCTAGGAGGGGGTTGTGTAGGTCTTGGCCTTTTTGGCTACAGTTCCCTAAACCTTTTGCTTTCCCCCTAGACCGTTTTCATGACATAGAGTTGCCAATTTAGATGCTTTGGGTACTTTGTCACTGCTGATCAGTGTCAAAGTACAAGTGTTCCCTGTGTAGAGTTTAATGGTAATTGGTTGGCCATGATTGGTATGTTTGCCTTACTAGTAAAGTCCCTAGTGATGTGCACTGTGTGTGCCAGGGCTAGTAATGCAAAGGTGCGCAGAGAAGGGAACTCAGGCCTGCAGTGTAGGGCCTGCACGCAGTTTGCTAAGTTAGCATGTTGTCCTGAAAAGTGTAACCACTTGTCAGGCCTTACTTTCCTATTTGAGTACACAGTGGGCACCCCTGTGGTAGGTCCTGGGTAACCCCTTGGCAGGGTGCAGTGTAAGTAAAAGGCAGGATATATTCTAAGGTGTGTGTTATGTCCTGACAGTGAAAAACACTCCACTTCGTTTTTCACTGCTGAAAGGCCATCCTGCCCATAGGACAGAATGGGGGAGGCTGGGTATTGTGTTTGTTAGCCTAGTTTCCTATCAGTTTAAAATGGAGAAGTGAAGTTTAGTATGTATGAACTCACAGTGTCATAACACATCTTTCTATGAAAGTGGTTTTGACACTGTGTGTTCAGAAACCACTCTTTTAGAAAGTGGCTGAGTTTTGTGCTTTAAGCATTTCTGTGTGTCTCTGTTGAATGTGGATTGACTGTCTGGATCTGAGAGGTGAGAGGAGCAGGGAGATATCTTGACCCAGGGAGGAGTTGAGATGGCACCAGGCTGCCCTGCATCTGGAGAGTAGTGGGAGGAGAAGCCCGGCAGGTGAAAAGGCCTGGGCTAGTGCTATAAACCAATTGACCAATCTCCTGCTGAGTGATTAAGGATACAGACCCCCAGTATGAAAGGGAGAAAGGTGACACTGGGAGGGAGACACTCAGAACTGATTTAGGCAGGGGTCAGGGACCCCTGAGCACAACGAACTTCAAAGACATTTAGGGGTATAACTATGAGAGCTCTGGCCCCTGAACGTTGGGATTAAACAGAAATGGATTGAGACTGAAAAGGCTTGGACCTATATCGTGGTCAAGAGGAACCTCTGCTAAGGAAGGAGCAACTGAAGAGACTGCTGGGGAAAGACCAAAACTTGCTTTGTGATCTAGGGCTGGTCGGCAGTTTGCTGTTTTAACCAAGGAAGAGACTGTTGGGACGGTGCTGTGTGCGCTGGGTCCCCCTGCTTGAAGAAGGCTGTGCTTTGTGCTGTGTCTTGTAACCCCAAGGGCCCGAGGTGAGCTGGCTCCCTGTTTGGGAACACAGGAACATAAAGGTTTCCGGAGAAGTTTCAAGTGACGTGGTGAGCGCGTGTTGTGGTAGCTTGAGACCCTCGGAAGGTGTGCCCTGTGATCTTGGACACACGGAGGAGAAGTAAGACTCGGGCACGCTGGGAGCGTGTCATGGTGCACAGGAGACATGGGTAAAGAGCGCCTGTTCATCATGTGCATCGAAGGTGGAGCGTGTCTCGGACACGCTGGGAGCGTGTCGTGGTGCACACCGCAGACGTTGGTGAAAGGCGCCTGGTCGGCGTGTGCACCGAAGCTGAAGTGTGACTCAGACGCGCAGGGTGCGTGTTGTGATGCACTTCAGGCACTTGTGTGGAGCGCCTGGTCTGCGTGTGCATCGGCGGTGGAGTGAGTCTCGTACGCGCAAGGTGCGTGTCGGAGTGCACCGGAAGCACTGGTGAAGAGCGCCTGGTCATCGAGTGTACTGTAGGAGAAGTTAGGCTCGGACACGGTGAGCGTGTTGTGGTGAGGCCGAAGGCGTTGGTGAAGAGCGCCTGGATATCGGGGCGCCGGAGTTGGAGTAAGTCTCAATGAAGCAGTGTGCGTGCTTTGGTGCAACCTGGGACTGTGGAGGTGATCGGCTGATCATCGTGTGCACCGGAAGAAAGTGAGTCTCTGCAGCGCAGTGTGCATGTCTTGGTGCCAACTGAGACCCCAGGAAGGAGTGTCTGCTGAACGTGCACTCAGAGGCGACGTGAAGTCTCATCAGCATTGTGTGTGTGGCTTCGTGCCAGAGGAGACCCTGAGGGTGCTGTGGTGAACGTGCACCCGGAGTAAAGTAATCTCAAGGGCATGGGGTATGTGTGCCCTGCGGCTACCTGAGACCTTCCTAACAGTCGCGGCCCGGACCAGCAGCCACAGAGGAGCTGAGCTGCCATGCCGGGCCACTGAGGTCCATTGAAAAAGTTCTGCACGGAAGGCCCAGTTCATCAAAGGAGGAGAGGAGAGTGGGAGTGCCCCCCCCACGTAACGTGGATCACTACCTGGGCGGGGTGCGGGCTCGGGGGGCCTACCAGTCCTTCTGGCGACGTGAGCCTTTGCTTCAGCTCAGAGTGGGGCCCATACTGGCCAACGGAGTGGCAGTACTGGGGCCAGAGTAAGAGGCTGCACTTTATGTCATCGTGAATACGTGTGGGGGGCAACTGTTATCGAAGAGGCTGATTGTTGTGATGACACTGTCTCATGACGCCTGACATTATTTATGCATAAGGAAGTACACAACTGTAGCGCTACGCATTGTGTTATTTCTCCCAAGCAAAGTACAGGAATTGCAGCGGCCCGCATTGCCTTATTTCTTCATTGCAAAGTACATAACTGTAGCTACGCATTGCATTATTCCATAATTGCAAAGTACATGATTGTAGCGGAGCGCATTGCATTTTTCCATAATTGCAATGTACATAACTGTAGCTACGCATTGCATCATTCCTTAATTGCAGAGTATGTGATTGTAGCGGCGCGCATTGCATTATTTCTTCTTTGCAAAGTACGTGATTGGGGTGTGACGCATTGTGTTATTCCTTCATTGCGCAGTACATGGTTGTAGCAGTACGCATTGCATTATTTCTCCCATTGCAAGGTACCGGGGTGTATCGTTACGCATTGTATTATTTCTCTTTTGCCCAGCACAGGATTGTATCATTACGCAGTGCATTATTATTTGACCATTGCAACGTGTGTGATTCTAGCATTGCGACCAGCATAGCATTTTGAAAGCGGTGGTTGGGATTTGAACCTACCAGCCAGCCGGAACAAATATTACCCTTTATTATATGTTGACTTTTGTATCGTGTGGTCTGATAGTATATCTTTTTATATAAAGTTTATACTCGTTTAATCAAACTCATGTGTAGTCCATTTGTGGTGTCACCAGTGGGTTGCAGTGGGCGTGGTTGCACATACTGTACACTCGTGCCTTGGATATAGGCCTGGCTGCTCGTGCCAAGCTACTAATGGCTATTTCAAACGGTGTCCTTACTTGGCCCAACATTGAGTGGGGAGTCCTGGGTCTCGCACTTGGTGACAGTGGTGCGGGACGGGGACTCCAGCTTTCAACAGTGTCAAAATAATTTGTATTGTGACTTACCTTTAGGGAAACTATACAAGTTACAAAATATATATGGTCTATATAATCATTGCTCTGCATGCCTTATAAAAGACGGTTTTCAAAGTGAGATAATGAAAACATTTTTTAAAAGTGTCATGTAAATCAAACAGAACAACGAAGCTGCTAGTTTCAAATACAATGAAAACTCTTAGACAAAAGAATGTTAAGACTCCGACCAAATTTAAATATCTAAGACAAAGAAATAGAAAGTAATTTGTGGGGACCATTTTCTTTCAGAAACGTGTATTGCGGAGATTAGAAACAATCTCATGCATAAATATTCAGCCTTCTAGGTAGTAAATCATTCTCCAGCAGTACGTGTCCCAGTGCAGGCACATTCTGTGAGCTAGGTGAGCATTCTAGTACATTATTGAACTCTAGAAGCCAATCAAAGTGCAGTATTCTGTTAATGTACAGCTGTGTAATTTACAATGTGCATCACCTGTGCATTAGTCAACAACTAATTTATAGAGTGGCTCATGTTCAAGATCCATTTCTTCTTCAAAGGCCCCCAAACCAACCATTGTTTGCATCCCATGATTGTGAGAGCCAACCTTTTGGTAGGTTTGGCGGATTTCAATTCTCAAATATCTGTTTAGGTACTGTGCATTCAGACTCAGACTCAGAAAATCCCACGCCTAAAATTATGCAAGTCCAATCACAATATTGCAAGAATACCTACATCAATGTTTAAAAAAAAAACAACAGCAAAAATGCAAACATGGTAGCTGAGATTGCTTGAGGGTTTTTTCAATTCTGTGAGCAGAGAATGAAAGCAGAGTAGTCAACTGGATTTGCAAGGTCAAACTTTAACAGTATGCGGGACTAAAAGGAGTTGATATGAAAATAAAAATGACTTTCAGATTCCAACGCTTACAGTTAGACGTTAAACAAGATGCAATCCGTGGAAGCTTTATACTTAATGACTCATTATTTGGGCAGGTTTTTCACTTTTTCTGGTGTCAAACCATGTGAACAGACCTTTCCTGCAGTGCTGTGTAGTGTTGGTGTAACTCACGTTGAATGTTTAGATGCAGCGGTGGGGACTCTCCCGTCCCCACGCCATTGGTCGCGGTGCAGATGTAGGGTCCGCTGTCCCAGCTGATGTTCTTCAGGGTGAAAGTTGACCTGGAGCCCAGAGTGGGGGTCTTCTGTGGACCCTCGAACCAGCGATAGGTCTTCGCTTCGGGGTTTCCTCGACTAGAACACGATAATGTCACGGTGTCCCCTTCTTTAATGCTTTGATGAGGAGAATATGCAGCCGCGGTGGTGTTCTTGGGGGCATCTGTGTAACAAAATATACACCATTAAAACACTAAAAATGATCAGTCCTACCTGTGATGGGTGATATGTAGGGGCGAACTGTGTAAAGGATACAACCCTAGAACCCAGGAATGAAGCCTTCTATTGAGAGGGCTGAAAAGGAGGCCCTTGTTCTGCTGTGCCTGGAGGTATCAGGGCCCTGTAATGTCACCAGGAGTGAGTGTTCGTAGAGGACTCAGTGCCCCCCTCACACGTTTGTGATCCACATTCTAAGGACACTTGTACTCGTCCTCTCTCTTGAAGGAGATCCCCCCCCCCCCACCATGGAAACTTCATTATTGACTCCGAGGCTTCCCTTTTACTGTTTTCTTCTTTCCATTATCCCACTCCCATATATTTTAAGCATCTCTCTTTCTCCTCTTATCATAAGAATACGTTGTTTCACTCACAATAACCCTCGCTGTCACTTGCTGTGTCTCACTATCTCGACGTGTCTCTGTATCTCTCTGTCTCCCTTTCATTTTTACTTTCTCTCTCTCGGTGTCACCATGCTCCAAATGCCTGCTTGTCTGCCTTCTCTTTCAGTCCATCAGTGCCGGCTCTCAAGTTCCTTTTTTGAGTCTTTCAATTTTTTATTCCATGTCTAACTTAAATTACTTCCGTTTTCTCTTTTGACCTTGTTTCTAAACTCACTTTCGTTTCTATCTTCCACCTTTTATTTTACTTCTCTATTTTGATATTGTGTGCTGTTTTATTTGAAATGCTTTTCTACTTTATTTTCACTCTTTCTAGTTAGTTTATTTGATCACTCATTCTTTCCCTTTCACCTCGTTTCCTTTATACTAGCTTTTTGCCCCTTTCCCAATCTTTAAACCCGGTCGTTCACTGGATTATACTTCTCTCATTCATTTCCCCTTCTGCAACTTTGCTCATTTCGTTTTTTCTTCATTTATTTGTTTTAAATGTATTTATTTATTTCTAACATCACGCTGTAACCAAGCAGTATTTTGACAACCGCTATTAGGGCGCTAGAAACGAGCACCAATTATTTATGATCCATTGTATCTTAGAAATGTGTAGAATTACCTTTGCTGCCCACTATTCATTACTTTTAAGGTTAGACAGCACATTGACAGCACCAGGCAAACCAATGCCATTCCACCCAGCTCTCCACACGACACACTCACATGCCCACATTCAAGGCATCGTCATTTGTGGATGTCAGAGACCTGGTTCAGCTCTCAACATAAACACTCAAAAAGACAGTGTGCTTCCTTTGAAATCCTCAGCCACAGATAACACTGTTCTCCTTGAAGTCCAAAATTCCCTCAGTCACTCATGAAGAACGTGCTCCTCCTGAAATCCCTCAATTGAGAAGCACTCATGCCAGTTTACAAAATAGAGAAAGCCTTATTCACACAAAGGTCTTTCCAGAAAACTGGATAGATTCCTGCAGTAGAAGAGAAAGACATTCTAGACCGTGCCACAGTCCTGGTATATCACCCACCCTACCATTCGGTGGAAATATTAGCAAAATGGCCAGATGTGTGCATGGGCTCTCTTCTTCTGTTCAGGACATTGGTGCTACCCCTGGCGCTATCTAAGTACACATACAACATATCATCCAGGGTCTAGACAAGATCAATGCAAAATGACTTCCAAATGGCTGTGAATCCAGAGATTGAGTAGCTTGGGAGTTGCAACAACATCCTCATCACAGACAGTGAAGCTGTCGGAAGCTTTCAGCACATAGTCCATCAAGTTTTTATTACTATCATATTGTGCTTGGGATTCAGCAGCCCCTTGATTGCCTGATTTTCATCAGACTTCTCCACATGAAGCGTGAGCCAAATAGCATCTACCAGCCCTAGTAGCTATAAGTAATAAGCAGAGTTTGTCAAGGATCCATCGCCTCCCCTGTGGTGTTCAACATTCTCAATGTATGTACAATATAGAAGTCACATTTCATTACAGGAAGAGAAATCAAATCATTAATTCAGTTTCCCTCAGTAATTCAATATTTAATGTATTTTTCTATTAACATTTGTTCCTTAACTTTGAAAGAACAGCAGAGAAACCATAGAACTCAGGTGAGTGTAAACCCAGGGTTCCAACTGAATTCAGAAGGAGATTGACCAGGCAAAGGCCTCCGACGTAAAGGGCCATTTTCCAGGTTTTATCACCTAAGCAGGAAAGCCCATCAAGGTATTACTTAGTCTCCTCTGGCTTGTGGCTTTAGGGGGGTTCATGTTGGATTTCTATGGTCACCCCCTGACATTTTGCCTTCAACCCTCCTATTTTTGCAGAATTAATTTGTGTTGGCCTTAGGGCTCTGTGCAGTTTACCACTGCAAATCAGTGCTGGAGTGCTTGTGCTCTCCTTCCTTTGAACATGATAAAATTGGCTTACATCTGATTGGCATATTTTATTTACTTATAAGTCCCTTGTAGAGTGGTATGCCATATAACCAGGGCCTGTAAATTAAAAACTGCTAGTGGGCCCGCAGCACTTAGTGCCACCCACTTAAGTAGTTGCTTAAAAATTGTCTAAGGACGGCTATTGCAGCCTGAATGCAGTTTTAAACTTTCAATTCGATTTTGAAATATCAACCCCTTTCCAAGCCTTAAACTCTCCTTTTATGCTATATAAGTCACCCCTGAGGTAGGAACTGGGTATTGCATAGCGCAGGGTACATTGTAATTAAAATGTTGGGCATGTATTTTTTAAGTTTTTCAATGTCCGAGTATTTGTTTTTCACTACTGTGAGGCCTTCCTCTCCCAAAGGATAATATTGGTTTGCCTATTTACATTTAATATGTGCTAATGTTTGATTGGGAACAGGAACCATTTCATGTTTGGTGACTGTAAATTGAAATTAAAAATCCCCTTTAAATATAAAGTCAGATTTTAAGTTACAATTTTGAAAACTGCACTTTCAGAAAAGTGCAATTTTCCTGCCCTATTTGGTGCCTGCAACCTGTTACTGGGTCACATGACTGGGTGTAGAGGGCAGTTGGACTTTGTTTATTCCTCCAGGCAGCTACACAAAAGAGGGATTAGGTGTGCCTCGATAGGCCATCAACTGACAGGATGGGATGGGGTGGAGCTGGGCATAGTTCAACTTGCAACTGAATAGGTTGTACACTGTCTTCACACAAAGGACTTGTCACTGCTGCATTGTTTGTGCAGACAGGTTGGATCCAGGGCAGGGCAAGCAGGAAAATTCAGAAACTTCAAAGGGAATTCTCTAGAAACGTCTCCTACTTCGAATAGGACCCTCAGACCTAGTATTCAGTTGACCTTCTGGACCTGCGGAAGGAGTTTGAGGATTGCCTGCTGCTGTGGCCTGCTATGTGTTACCCAAGACTGATTTGCTGCACCTCAAAGGACTGCTTTGCTGCCTTGAGCATGCTGTGCAGTCTCAGAGGCCTGCTTAGCCCTGTTCCACTGCTTGAACCCAGGGCTGCCAGAGTGACACAAAAAGCTAGTTGGCTGGCCTCCGGATCAGAGCTTAGGGACAGAAAAGGCTCCAACCATCTTGAACCTGCACCTGAACCCAGCCTGAATACGTCCTATACCCTCAGTAGGTTCCCCTCCAGTCCTGGCCATCTTTGTCCCACTTCAGATTTTTGACTTCGAAAATATGGAAATCTTCACCCCAAATTCCTCCAGGGTCTCCCAGACGATGACACCTCCTTCTCGGACACCACCTGCCGCCTTGCTCCTCTGACCTTTCCCTTCTTCGAGAATTTTCCTTCAAATTTCTTGTAAATCCGAAGGTAAGCACCGACCGGGCCCCTCCACTTTTTCTATTTGTCTCGTGGTCCACTGCAGTCGGCCATATTTTTCGACTTTGAACCATTCTTGCGCTACTAGATGTCCGCTGTTAGTGCTTTGATCTTTCAATGCTACTTTTTATCTTAAATTATTAGATTTATGTTGTTTTGGTGTCAAATAATTTATTCAAATTGACTATTTATCAAAATTGGCACAGGAGTTTCTTGTGTCATGTTTTCACTTTATTACTGTTTGTATGCCTCTAACACAGACTGCTTTGTGCAAAGCTACCAGAGAATTAAGCACTGGCTAATTTAGTGACTTATGTGGCTCAACCTGAGGGACTGGGGCTGTTGCTTGAACAGGATTCACACACCACTCAATCAAACAACCCAATTTCTCACTTTTAAAAAACTGACATGTACATAATCTATCTATCTATCTATCTATTTTATATTATGTTTCCAATTTGTATCTCTTAAATTATAAAGCCTGTATTCTTAATATTTTTCACTAGTACTTGGTGTTTCACAGATTGGTGACATATTGTTTAGTGGTGATGCTCACATCTAATACTCATGCTCAACCCTCTAAAATGTATGTTTGCCATATATATGAAGAGACAGACTGCTAAGTGTTCTACTCAGGCAATTCATTCTGTTGCTACATTTCATGAGCATCTCCATGATAAGACCTGTAAATTACTTGCTGTGGTCTTCACATGCAGCATGTATATGGACACAACAATATAGAGAAGACATAGGCCCTCATTATGAATAGTCTGGAGCAGTATTATGCAGTGTTTTGGCTGTTTTTCCGCAAAAAAATTGAAGCACCTGTTTCTGGGTATATTTTACAACGTATAACAATAATGTTAAATTGACATGTTGCTAAAACAGTAATTTCACCCTTTGCAAGTAATTTGGGCATGTTAGAAATGGGAGGAAATACCTTGGAAGAATCATCCACCTCAAAACAAATGGTAAATCATCAAAATTACACCCAAACAAAAGTATGAAAACAAACATTTTGCACAAAAAACCAATGCGTATCACTGCCTTGAAGACCAGTAGGTAACACCTGAATATCACCAACCACCAACTGGTAAGTCCAGGGACAAGAGCACCAGGTACCACAGATGTATCTTATGTTGAATATATATACAGAATGCGATGCCTTTAACAATAAAAGACATTTATTGGAAGCATTAGTTCCTACTGGTGCATACCAAAACTCGCTGAGCCTCATGCACAACATATCCCTGCCTGCTTTTCTATAGCTCCTCAGACAGAGTATGTGTGTCTTGATGAACTTAGTGTCCCAGCACTTGCATTCCTGCAGTCAAAACATGATTTCATGCAATGTGCGAATGAACATAGGTTCTACATACCTTTCCGCTGGTTGTCCTAGAGCCGCAGAGCTAGTGTACCGATAGCCAGATGTATAGGTGGTTTGTCACACAAGCCTCACATTCACATATTGCTGTGCCAAGATTAAAGTGTCAACTGTGATTCCATGATGCAGAGGAAAAGCTGAAGACATTACACCGTGTAACTACACCAGGTGCTCTGGAGATAGCTTCTTGATGAGTACTTCAGCACCCCCCCCCCCCCTCACAGAAATGTACATTATGGACTGATAGAACACATTAGGTGAAATCCGAGTGTTACCACACTTCAAGGCATATTAACACTTGTCTGACGTCATCAAAAACATCATCATCACTACAAACTTTTAACTCACACAACAACCCAAAGTACTATGTAATAGTAAATAACATTTTGCACGGATGTTTTTGGGCCATATTCACAAAGGTAAACTTACTGTCAGAAAAAAAATGTGCAAGTATACTCTTTCACTTTTGAGGAACTTTACTACTTTGAGCTATTCACCATTTACGAGTGGAAAGATATATGTCTCCCTTCCCTGAAATGGGGTGGGGGAGGGGCTTAAACCTATGAATGTAAAGGGATTAGATCTAAAAAGGAGCAGTACTAAGTCAGCACACACATATGGCCAACCACTGATACTGAAACACCCTTCCACAGAAAATAATGGAGGTAGGGGCTAAACATAAAACCTCATAGACCCTAATGTTAAATTAAACTATTTGAAATGGTTAAAATATAAATGTAGTTAATTTAATATTTAAAAAAATCAAAAAATAAAACCTATTTTTATTTTAAAATATTTTTATAACCCTTTTTAATTTAAAATTATTTACCATTAGTCTTTATTAAAAAATAATTACAAGAACATATAGACATTTTATATACTAATTTTAATAATTATTATTATGTAATATATTATTTTTCTTACTATAGGTGGGATTTTTATGTAAAGAAATGTTTAAAACGAAGTTTCATTTATATTCTAAGTACTTTAAATAATTGAAATTTTAATTGTGCAGGGACTTGTATGGCTTTGTTGAGTCTGACAGCCTTTGTGAGTGCTAAAGCCTGGCTGGTGGAAGTCCCTTCCTCCTACTACTTATTCTCATTTGCAAAAGGAGGTGTTTTTGATTACAGTTTAGCTATTGTAGAGACCTACCGCCATTTTACACTGTGGTCTCAATACATAATGCATATTGTATTGATGTTCCATCATGGTATCATCCCTGGTTTTTACTCACATTTGTTTACATCCTTGTATCCTGTCACATTAATTTAAATCAGACACATTAATGGGACAGGTAAAGTTAACCATTTGCCTATACAGTAACAAGTCTACTCCTGAAAATCCTGAAATTCCTCAAATCAGTAGGTAATCTGCACGTTTGGATGACTAACAAGGGGTGCCATGTCACCTCAGTCACTGTACTCCTGTCCCAGCCACATTCCTACCACTTCTGCATCCCGCACATTACATAATCTCCTCCTGCACAAAGCGGATTTTCTCATTGATCCTTTCACTCTGCTCACAAAATATGACATGCCCTCACCCCCTCATGCTTACATATTATTAATGATCCTTGGTTTTGTCTGCTTTGATCACTGTGTGATATATAACTCACATACATGTACGTTTTAAACATGCTGCTTATAACTGTTAAGACAGCCATTTTTCATATTCAAAGTTGCGCCCATATTTCCCCAATTCCAATATTTTACCACATGCCCGTTTATGCATATGATAGCTAGCAAGAGACTGGACTTAGGTAAAATATGTGGTACACATCATTGCCAAAATATACTCTGCACCACACACCACAATGTATGGAAAATTCACTGAGAAGGTTGTAGTGTGGAGGAAGTTGGCCCCAGGGTGATCTTGCTCAACTAATAATAGGTGCTGTAGGAGGCTGGCTTATTATGTGGGGCTCACTTATGTAAGTGTAGCAACCTGCACTAATCCAGACAATCCGTATGGTGATTTTAGTGGTCTTAGACAACCTCAGAAACCTCTCCAAGTAGTAGCTGTGGAGAGCAGCCTCCAGGCTTAGTCCAGAAGGAGTGTAGAGCAGCTTGTTTTACCAGAACATAATCTTATTGGTATAGATTAAGTGAAATAGAACCACACAGTGTATTTATAAAAATGTGTATTTATTATAAGATACTCACTAACACATGCAAATATCTGCTACTCAGAGATATACACAATGCACACAATACTTTGCAATAAAACAGGTAAGTAGCATGAATACACAGTGGTCGCGGGGGGGGGGGGCAAAGCATATAGTAAAATAGTGGGATGCGTATCACAACTCAAGTCAAAACTGTACCCAGAGGACGTAGAAATGCTGGGGGCCAAAGAACCACCTGAGGTAAGTTACCAGGTACCCCACGGAGGCTGTGTGGAGAGTGGGAACATGACCTCATGCTCAATTCAATTCAAGTCAACGGGTAATTCATGGTTGCAATTTTAAAGAAGAAGGACCCTTCCCAGTGGACCCTGAAGAAACCCAGTGTAAGAAAGAAGGTTGGAGAGCCATCCCACTCATGGATACCCTAGGAAGCAGTATACCTACACAACCGAAGCCGGGTGCATAGATGTGAACTGGCATCGGAAACCGCTGTCAAACTCCATGGAGGACTTCAGGAAGATGACGCTGCTGGAGAAGGTGAAAGTGTCTGGTGGAACCCAAAGGTGGATTTAAGATAAGAAGTACCTGTAAGCAGAGGGGACAGAGTCTATGCCACTCAGGTGTGACCAGGAGGCACGGAAAACGAATGCCCATTGATGTTGGGTGTTGTAGGAGAGAGGACAGTGACCTTGGAGCTGCAGCTGCGTGGACCAGGTGACGCTGAGGAAGACAAGGACCTGTTCATGAGCTGCCCCATGTCGGATGTCGAGAGTAGAGGGGTCCTGTCTGTCGGGAGCACCAACAAGCATTGGCAACCTCAAACAATGTGGAAAGTGAAAAAGGTGCAGTGTCAGGACCAGCAAGGTCCAAGGGACTCACCACAAGCAGGGGAGTCATAGTAGGCCACACACAATCAGGTAAGCCCACTAAAGTCAAAGAAGACCCTCATGGGAACCCACAGGCCAGATGCACAGGAGTCACAAGAGGACCTCAAGTAGCACACCAAAGATGCAGCCCAGGGGTTCAATTCCTGCAGCACAAACGAGGGATACTGGCCTCAAACTCGGTGAGAAGACAGTGCAGGCCTTGAGGAAGTTGACGAACCACCACTTGTATTTCTGAGCCTTTCTGAATCCATAGCAGCCCAGGAGCAGCAGACCAGTTAACTTTGTTGCAGCGCCTGCAGATGCAGGGAAGTGAATCCTTCATTTCAAGGGAGAGTCCTTCGGGTGTCTTGGATCTCCACAGGCTTTGGAAGTTTCCTGTATGGAGCACAGGCACTTGCGTTGCAGCAGACGAGCAGGGCGAAGAGACCAGGAGCAGCACGAGTCTTCCCAGTTGCAGCCTTGGTGCCCAGAGCGAAGTCCAGCGAATTCTAAAGTGCCCAGACGGTCCAAGATGAAGTTGTATCTTGATCTGAATCTTGTCCCACAACGAATCAAAGGACCCACCCACAGGTAAGCCCTTAAGTCCCGTGTGGAAAGGGTTGGGACTATTCAGGGTTCCCTCCCAGAGCAGGGGCTTGACAGTGGGGAGGATACTCCAATGCCCTTTGTCCAGTTTCACCCCTGAGCTGGTTTGAACTGGACGAAGGCACCAAATGTACCCCTCAAGCAGACTTAGTGGCTCTGTCAAGCACTCCCACCCTGCTCAAATACACTAAACCCTGTCTGGGAGGTTGTCACACCTCCATGTGACAGGATATCTTTTGTTCTGTCTTCCTCTGAAGAGCTTGGCTCAGCAGCAGGAGGGCAGAAACATCTCGGTCGGCAGCAGTCCTGGCTTGCTGTCCAGTTCTGGAAGACTGGTATTGGCAGCACTAATGGCCTCCCGGAAGAGCTTTACAGTGCATGGAATCATACGGTACGATTCCAACTTGTTTGATACCAAACATGACCGGGTTTGTTACGGACAGTTTAGAGATGGTCATTGCGTAATGACCCATGGCCCCTCTATTTGTTATATGGCTGACTCACTTATAACCCAGTAGAATGGACTCCGTAAGTTATAGGGGTGTCCTACTCATGCAGGGGAACCCTCCCACTAAGAACTGAGCACCCTGCCTTTAGGATTGTAAAGGCCTGCCATAGGGTTGACTTATAGGTTTTAAGTGTAGTGACCTCAGTTACAGGGAACCTATATCTGTCGAAACTGGTGCTAGCACCAGCTTACACAGGGTGAAATGGCAGGCCTGTAGTTACAATTTGAGTGGTCTCCCATGGGTGGCATAATACGTGCTTCAGCCCATGGGGAACCCCTGGTGTACCTATGCCCTGGTTACCGCTATACCACACACTAGCGACTTATAACAGTATGCCAGTATCCAAACTGGGATGTACCCAAGTACTCAACATAACCAATTAAGGGGAGAAATCACAGAGACTGGGGTCCTGATCAGCATGATCCCAGTCAGACTAGTCATGAAAAGCATAACACCATGCAAAAAGTGGGGGTCACCATGAAAGCAGATCCTACTTTCCTACAGGTGACTTGTGATGTTGCATCTACATGATATGGCCATGTAGTATATGATTGATCCCTACAGTTTATACTCTTCGAATGATACCTACAATGCCCAAATACTGATGAGGTTCCTGATAAAATAGACTGTCTCCCAGCAGACTCTCAAGTGGAGTTTGGAGGAGAGATGAGCACTCTCCAATGACTAGGATTTCATGATAGTGTTTCACTTTGCCCGAGTACCATCTGCTTGACTCAGTACACCTGTTTTTAATGTCCTTGATCTTGCAGGCGAAGACTGACATAGTACTAAACTTATCAGTCACCTGCTGCCAGAGGCTTTGGGGATGTCTTCATCATGAGATGCCTGAGGGACTGAATCTTTTCCTTCAACGCCTCCCCAGTCATCTTGAACTCTGTATCACAGTAGCAGCTGCTTTTAACAAAGGGTGATGAGGCGGGTGGGGGTAGAGCGAGCGAGGGGGGATTAATAATAATGTAAAAAAGGTATCTGACGCAGCTAGCCACATCCCACATCGCGTTGCTCCTGCTGACCATTTCCTGGCTCGCAGCAGCCCCGGGACAGACTCCCAGCCAATCCCTGTGCTGCAGAGTAGTGGAAGGATTGGTCTGAGCAGGTGGAAAAGACACCCTGCTCAGACCAGGGAGTCTGTGGGGGTTTCTCCAGCCCGGCTGCTCAATGCAGAAGCCTAAGTGCACATGTGTGTTTTGGTCTGCCTGAGATGGCCGGCCAAACACACATGGGAGCAGATTCACAAACCCCTTGCGTCACTTTTGTGCTGCCATTGCGTCACTTTTTGTGATTCAGCGTAAACAATGTGCCACGTTGCAGCCAATTTACAATGTGACGGATCTAGGCAGATGTGTCACCTTGCAAAGCCCTGCGCCGCATTATACCTGTGTCAGGTATAATGTATGCAGGGTGGGCATTCCCATGCAGGAAAGCCGTGTAGACGGGATTTCACTGCGCCACTTCTAGAACGTCACTGAGTCAAAACCCTACGCCTGCTAGGAGCAGGTGTTAGGAGTGACGCAGTGTATTGGGAATAGGCCTCCCCGTGCATTTCTGGAGTTGTGTAGTGCGTGCAATGTGTGACTTTTGCACCAACAGATGCGTCAGAATTTCTGATGCATCTGTCAATCCTTGCACCATCGTGCACCGTATTGTAAATACTGCGCATCTATGGTAGTGCAAGGGTTTCGCATGGAGGCGCAGGAAAACTGACGCATCTGTACAGATGTGACAGTTTCTTGCAAATCGGCCCCATGGGCACTTGGGGACTAGGTAGTGCACAAGCAATCCTCATCCTCCTTCCCATCCCATGCCCCTCCGCTCCATGCACAAGATGGCAAACAAAAAATAAAATCATTGCGGAGGAGCTGCCACTGCTGTATCAGAAAAAGTCACCTTCTTCCACCTTCTGGTGGTGCTGATGTTAGAATTAGGAAGTCTGGATACACACATGGTAACTAGTGATGGACTATTTCAGAGATGCAGACCGATGTATTCCTATGTATATAAAATGGCAACCTTCTACATGCTGAGGGGTTCGGGCTGTTTAACAGTCTATAAGAAATTGTCTCAGAGTGTCTGGGGTGTTGTGTTGGCTGACCATGCTTCCTGTCTTCTTTCCCACATCCGCTGCCCCTCTCCCTCTCCATGATGGTCATCTCTATTGGCTTTACCAATCCCCAATACTTTTGAAATCTGCAGGAATAAGGAAAAACAAAAGTGGAGACCAGCCATCATTATCAGTATCAAATTATCAAATCATTATTTTCTAAGCTTTAAAGTATAGTTTCTTTTTTATATTTTTAAGATGCTGGCTAAGCTGTGTAACACATGACAGCACAACTCAGCAACATCCTGAAAGTGTAGAAAACTTTTTTCGGTACTTTCATGAGTGGCAGTCACCACTACTGGATTTGCCAATGCTAGCACATTTTAGAAACTTCTGCCACTGTCAAAGCCAATAGTGGTGATGTTAAAGCGAGAATGGTTGGCTTTGTCGCTTACCCAATGCTTGTTGATGTCTTTAGCGATTAAACAACTTTAAAAAAAACACACTTTGTATTGTCTGAAAGTCAAACATAATTAAATCAGTATTATTCACCTATTGTTGTCGTTAAACCTCACAAGGAACCCGGGCATAATTTGAGCTGCACACTGAGATGCAAAGGATGACTTGCAGCTATTGCTGAAAGGAATGCAAGAAATTAGCCGATTCTGCAACATTTGGGAATGTTTAACCTATGCACTCTGATTGGAGATTGCCCTTCAACTTTGGTTTGGCACTGCAGTAACAGCATTTTCAATACCAGAATGTGATATTTACCAACTTTCTAGCACCCTGGGGGTGTGGAGGGGTTGAGAAATACAGGGCCCATACCCCCTGCCCAGTAAAGAGGAGAGTAATAGAGGAGAGTAGTAGAGGAGGTGGGACCACCATCAGCAGTTCTATATAGCGTGTTCAGTGCTCCCGTAGCGCAGGATATTTACTGTCGGTCTGGTGTCCTGGGGGCCTGAGGACTACAAGGCCTATAATTCCTGCCCAGTGAGGAGGAGAGGAGGAGAGAAGATGGGGACACCAGAGCTATATAGCATGTTCAGTACACCCGCACTCCAGGATGCACCCGGGAACACCACAGAACTGCTCTGGGCTGACCACCACTGCCTCCATTTTACCTTTACTAAACCCACCGCACACAAGCATGTGTGCCTCCTCCCACGCCGAATCTGGAACAAAGTCTACAAACAGCACCTCACCTGCACTCCACCCCCAACTACGACAGTTGCCATCACCGCAGGAAGCAATCTCCTGAACCTACCAGCAGCCTTCGACACCATCTCCCACCGCACACTAGTCACAAGACTCCACAACGCCGGCATCCAAGAAAAGGCCCAAGACTGACTATGATCAATCCTAAAAGGCAGAACACAGAGAATAAGACTCCTGCCCTTCCTCTCAGAACTGACAGGGATCAGATGCAGAGTACCCCAAGGATCCTCCCTCAGACCCACCCTCTTCAACATCTACATGGCTCCCCTCGCTACCATCATCAGAAACCACGGGCTCCTACACCGATGACAGACAACTCATCCTCACCAAGGAACCTGACATCACCAGGCACAACTTCCAAGAAATGATGAAAGCCGTTGCAACCTGGATGAAGAGCAGCAACCTGAAACTCAACTCGGAGAAAACAGAAGTCCTCATCCTCGGCACCATCTCCTTTGCATAGGACAACACCTGATGGCCCCCTGCCCTCAGAAATCCACCCACCCCAACGGACCATGCACGTAACCTCGGCATCATACTACACTCAACACTCACCATGAATTGCCAGATCAACGCCATTTCCTCCGCATGCTTCAACACCCTCTGCATACTATGCAAGACATTCAAGTCGATCCCCCGACTTCAGGAACAGAGTCACTCCCACACTCATCACCAGCAGACTGGACTATGACAACACCCTCAATGCCGGAACCAACTAAAAACTCCCCTGCAAACTCCAGACTGTCCAGAACACCACAGCCGAACCAATCCTCGATATTCCACAGCACAACCACATCACCCAACACCTCTGTGACATCCACTTGCTCCCTGTTGACAGAAAAATAACTTTCATGCTGCTCACGCACACCTACAAGTCCCTTCACAACACTGGACCACAATACCTTAACAGCCGCATCTCCTTCCATACCACCCAAGAGAAACCTACACTCAGCCGACCACCCCCTAGCCACCATCCCACGCTTCTACAGGACAAGAGCAGGTGGAAGGTCTTTCTACAGCCTCGCAGCCAAGACTGGAATGACTTCCCCCTTCACCTCCGGCAAAGGCTGACCTCAAAACCTGGCTCTTTGAATGACCCCAATGGAGCTGACCACACCCGCGCTCAGTGTCTTGGGATCCTAACAGGTGAGTGGTGCACTCTGCAAAAACCTGATTGATTGATTGATTGATGTGCCCCGGGGGAGACAGGGCCCAGATGGGCACATCTGAGCCCATCAGATACCAAAAGAGACCTGTCTTGGCCACCCCTTTTTCAAGTGGCTGTGGGGAATATGGACAGGCAGAAAGTAGCTGGAACATGCGGCTAAGACCCAAAAAATACAATCATAGATGTTTTTTTTGCTAGAGCTGTGGGTGTTATCTAAAAAATATTGTGGTTGCTGAAATACGTCTATCCTTTAACAATGACCTGCCTGGCATGAGAGAACCCCAGCTCCCTTAGACTAGGATCCCATCTGCGCTGCACCCTGTCCTTCAAACCATCCTCTGCTTGTTTTGATTTAGGGGGTTCTTCACTGCCCTCTCCAAAGGACCAGGGTTCGACCCTTAAGCACAAGAAAATCTGTCAAAGGGGCCGAACCCACTCAGAAGTCAGACGATGAGGAAACCAATGGCAGGGAAACTGAACATGATATTGTGCCTGTTAAGGACTACAAAACTTTGTTAGATTTACTGTGCATAAAGGTCATAGAATCATTGTGCCTATTGTAGGCATTGCTGATTATACACCCAGTAACATCACCAGCAGCAAGAGGGAGTTCAGTAGTGGGTAGGACAAATAGTGCAGTTAGTATGGACAAGTTGGCCCTTGATCAGCAAGAAGCCCTATTCAGGACCAATGACGCGCAAAAGACCACCGTGTGGGTTAGAACAGGACAGGTTGGTTGCACCACAGCTTCCATCTCCCATCACCACAGCTCCCATATCCCATCACCACAGCTCCATCTCCCACCACCAGCTGCCTGTCTTTTAGTGAAAATATTCCACTAGCCAGATTAAAGTCAAGCTGGCGCTTGCTGTACAAACACACGAATCCTACCTGGCTGGTGCTTGTGTCACTAATCCTGGTCCCGCCGAAGGTCTCTCCCCGCTGCCGCGCCCTCTCCCAGTAGCGCGGCCGCAGTGAGGGAGGAACTACAGTACCCACGATCCCTTGCGGCAGGAAGCAGTCATCGGGGAAACCCATTTCGCGCCAGGAGGCGTTTAAATCTGAGAGGTCTTCCCCGGCAGAGCGGGCGCTTTGCTGTACAAACACACGAATCCTACCTGGCTGGTGCTGGTGTCGCTAATCCTGGTCCCGCCGAAGGTCTCTCCCCGCTGCCGCGCCCTCTCCCAGTAGCGCGGCCGCAGTGAGGGAGGAACTACAGTACCCACGATCCCTTGCGGCAGGAAGCCGTCATCGGGGAAACCCATTTCGCGCCAGGAGGCGTTTAAATCTGAGAGGTCTTCCCCGGCAGAGCGGGCGCTTTGCTGTACAAACACACGAATCCTACCTGGCTGGTGCTTGTGTCGCTAATCCTGGTCCCGCCGAAGGTCTCTCCCCGCTGCCGCGCCCTCTCCCAGTAGCGCGGCCGCAGTGAGGGAGGAACTACAGTACCCACGATCCCTTGCGGCAGGAAGCCGTCATCGGGGAAACCCATTTCGCGCCAGGAGGCGTTTAAATCTGAGAGGTCTTCCCCAGCAGAGCGGGCGCTTTGCTGTACAAACACACGAATCCTACCTGGCTGGTGCTTGTGTCGCTAATCCTGGTCCCGCCGAAGGTCTCTCCCCACTGCCGCGCCCTCTCCCAGTAGCGCGGCCGCAGTGAGGGAGGAACTACAGTACCCACGATCCCTTGCGGCAGGAAGCCGTCATCGGGGAAACCCATTTCGCGCCAGGAGGCGTTTAAATCTGAGAGGTCTTCCCCCACGTCGCGGGACGCGCGCGGGCGCCGCCGGGCGAAGCCCGGGCAAAGGGCGGGACCTCTGTGGCCCTCAGGGGACTGAAGGAGACGGGACGGGCAACCCCCCTAACAACTTGCATCCGGGTGCCATCGCTGTAAGGTGATATCATCGTGAGACTCAAATGCCATTGGGCAGATTTGTGTGTCTTGGAAACTCTAATCTGTATCATCCCGGAACCTGTATCCTATGTTTATCTAAATAGTTGAATATCTAGTTTGAAATGACCAAGTCTAGAAAGACCACTATGGCGACTAGATCAACTACGAGAAATAAGTCTGTGCCAGTAACACCACTACCATCTCTTACAGCCATAGACCTAATGTTGCAAAAAACCATTGGAGTGGTCGCCGATGCAATTCAAAACACGGAGAGACGCCTCTCACTTACTCCTAATTTGTGTTTTCCTAACCTGTCTATGCACACTTCAGTGCAGAATAACACTGTGGAGTCTATTAATAGTGCAGAGGATTCGTTATTACTGCAGTCCTTCTCGGGATTGCCTAATGGTAATAGCTGCAGAAGAAACACGTCTCCAGTCCCTCTCATTCTACCGACCAGTATTGAAGGCCGCCCCCAATCTGCTTCTACTGGTGGGGCTATTCCATGTGCATTACATCTAGGAAACAAGTCATTGACTCCCCCAGGGGTTGTACTTGCAGAAAGCTCCCTTTTAATTAACACCATAGATGCAGATAAATCTCCTTCCCCAAAACTAAAGAGTCTGCGCTATGGAAGGAAAAAAACAAAACCAAAATCGATTATGAGGAAGACATATAAACCTATAGGCAAACATAAATCTTCAGCTAAAGATGTATGGTTAAACTTTAGATTGGCTAAACCAACATCCAGTACCTCTAATATAACTACAACAGCCGTAGAGCAAGCGGTAATTTTGCCTAATGAAAATCCGTTCAAGAATAGCAAAGTTGCTATAAATGAGACAACACAGACTGATGAGGTGTGTGTAATTGATAAATCATATTTATCGAGATTGGAACAGATTATCAAATCCCTTTTTCAGCCTATAAATGAGAAAATATCTAGTATAGAACAAACCTTAATGAATTTTGATAAATTTCAACCTAAGGATTTTACCAATTTGCCTAAACGTACTAATACCCTCACTCAGACAGATAACTTAGACATCATGGGTCATAACTTAAAATCCTCCATGCTATTGAATGCTAAAGCCCAGATTAACCCTAATCAACATATAAGTATATGTAATACTGCTTTAATCTCTCCGGCTATGCCTACTACCATGATGGGACTCTCGTCCGGTAGTGATGAAAGTGAATGGGCCACGGAAGGTACATCTTCCATACCACCTGACGTTCAGGTTGAGCCTGATAGGCCTACCCTCACAGTACCATCAACTCATAATACACGACCAGCGCAAAAGTACACGCAGCCCCAACAAAATAAGAAACCCATTCACATTAATCTCCCCCCTGAATCCCAATTTTACACCATAGTGATGATAGGTGTACCGCAATTAGAAATGGGTAAGACGGAGAGATATGGTGATTTGAAGAACAAAGTTAGTCATTGGTTAACCAGCCATAGGCCACTCCCTCGTCACATCAATGGTAAGATCACAAACGTTAGGAGGGTCGATTGGGTGGGCCATAGATTTAAATCAACCGAGGGTGACTGTATTATTGTTACTTTTAATGACAATCGAGCGGTAAGGCATATTACTAGTTGGAAGGACAATCTGATCCACAGCTTAATTCGCACTAAGGATTTAAGCTATTTCTACCCATCAAGAAATCATAGCAATATATATCCTAATATTGAGGACGAGGCAAATTATACTATGCATAATTCAAATTATAATGGTGCAATCCTGAGGAATTATGAACCCTTTACTATAAAGGATCGAAGTCATTTTAGAAATGATATATTAGGAAGTCCAGTAAAGCTAATTTCTCAACATTTCATCCTGAGAATTGGGAGGACTTAAATGGATTACATAATAATCATAATACTCCCCGATCGACATATCCTAACATCCAATATATTGTTCCTATCTCAAATAGGTTCAACGCCCTCTATGAGCGTAATGGTTTGGAGGGTGTTGACTGACTGTACGATTTACCAGCCACATCTATGTCTATCGATTTTAAACCTAGTAACCTTGTCCATGTCGAGAACCTTTCCCCTTCTCTTATTAATTTAGATAGTAATGACCCTACAGAAATAGTCACAGATCCGTTTTTAGCTAGCCCTGAATTTGATGGCTTTGAGCACATTAGTACAATGCATTATCAGTTAGAAGCTTTTAATATTCATCCAATTCATATAGATTTAGAACCCATTGCAGCAGAAACTGCGGGAGCTATTAATGTTGAACAACCCGATCGAACATTAGTTCCCATTGTCATCGAGGCTGCACCCGATACTGAGAATGTTGTTGTTTGTAATATGAATTTAGTCTCTTGGAACGTAGCAGGCCTGGCTGATAAAATAAGTGATCCAACCTGGCTCGCCTTTGTTAAAAAAATTGCAATTATATGCCTCCAAGAGACTTGGATGGAAGGAAATAATGCCTTCATTGAAGGATATCAAAGCTTCCTTAAGCCAGCAGCCCCCTCAGCTAGTGGCAGAGCAAAGGGGGGTCTTGCTTTTTTTGTTAATTTGGCTCTTTTATGTGATATAACTAGCCTTAAAACTGTAAATTGTAATATCCAATTGCTTGTACTGAAGCGAGGTAAACATGCTCTAACTCTAGTTAATTTTTATAATGCTATAATTGACGAAGGGGAGTGTAATATACTATCATTGAATGAGCTGTTGAAAGATGGTCCAGGTACATTGCCGTGTAACGTTTTAATTGTAGGAGATTTTAATGTTCATCCCTGCGGTAACCCCCGAGACACCCCTATGGGTGTCCTGGGGTGTAATAGCATGGATGGATTCCACTTTCGTCACACTAGGCAAGGGTCATATCTAAATGACTTGCTAAATGAAAATAACTTGCTTGTAGCTATGTCACTGGTCCCTGAGACAAAAGTCTACGATGTCCCAACATTCAAAGGCTCTGGTCCTGGGTCATTCATAGATCACATATTACTATCTGCCGATCTTGCCAATCAGGCCTCTAATTTTACGATTCAAACAAACATCCACAGCGATCATAACCCACTTTCCATTAAATTGAGTGGGGGTGTATTTGAACAGCGAAAGCACTGTGAAGATGTGGGCATATTAAAATGCACCAATGGAAAACGTCGCTTGAAATGGCATCTGGTAAATCAAGAAAATTTCTATAAAGAAATTAACAAAACATGTGGCAGGGATCTAATGGATTGTGTATCAACATGTTTGCCCCCAGAGCAAATACTAGTTACTTTTGAAGGTATAGTGACAACAGTAGGGTCGCTGTTATCAGTTCCAGTGAAGGGGCAGGTTAAAAACAATCCTAAATGGTTTGATAATGCATGTTCCTCGGCAAGTAAAAACTTAAGAAAGGCGTTAAAAAATAAACCCAGAGACCCAGGTAATATTAAAAATCTCCGTATGATATATAAAAAAACTCTTGTTAAACGGAAAAAGGAAATAAAAGCCTATACCTGGGAGTCTTTACTTGATCCCTCAGTTTTGGGTAACAGTAGCAAATTCTGGGAAATTATAAACAAACCTATGTTTGATAACCCGGGTGATACTGCACTAGGTACAAACATTCCAGAGAAAGATTGGGTTACTCATTTTAGTGTAATTTTTAAAAGTGATGATCAACAGACAGCATATGATCTTTTAACAACAAAGGAGAACTTTTTATCTTTTTCTGACAATGAAATAGAAAAGGCTATCCAAGGTTTAACTGGAAATAAGGCTCCAGGTCCAGATGGCTTGCCACCGGATCTTTTTAAATCTTGTATTTCGGTATGGGCACCTGTTCTCACAAAGGTGATAAATGCAGCTGTAATCTCTGGATGCCCAAAGTCTTGGGGACAATCAACCATAGTCCCTGTATTCAAGAAGGGCGACCGTAGTAGTCCACTATGCTACAGGCCAATATCGTTAATTAATTCTGTAGCTAAAGTGGTAGGTGGCGTAATCCTGAATAGGTTAACAACATGGGCATCAGAGAACAAAGTCATATCCTCTATACAATATGGTTTCAGACCTGGTCATTCTACAATAACTCAATGCCTGAATCTATACCTGATTGTAGGCAAATACACTCTGGCCCGGCAGGGAACCATTCACATGGCTTTTATGGACCTATCGTCCGCCTTGGATTGTGTTGATAGAGGTAAACTGTGGGACATCATGTTAAAGATGGGCGTTGAGCAGAATCTAATTTACGTTTTGGCTGACTTGCACTCAGATACTAGAGCTAATGTCCGTTACACCCAAGATCTGAAAGTAACAAGTGACATTAGAATCAACCGGGGAGTCCGTCAAGGGTGTATCCTAGCACCATTTTTGTTCAATTTATATATTAATGAGCTAGAGGATTACCTGATAAAAACAGGAGCTGATTACCCCTACGTCGGCCGAAAAGGCGTCCCGGTTCTGCTATACGCGGACGACGCCGTCCTTATTTCCAGGACGGCAAATGGCCTTCAGTTACTTTTAAACTCATTTCATGATTTTATGAGTTCTCGAGGCTTGAGTATTAATAACTCAAAGTCATATGTGATGAAAATAGGCCAAGGGTCACGAAAGCCTAATTAGTTTTCCATAAATGGGGAAAAAATTCCAAACTCTAAAACCTTCTCATACCTTGGGGTTCTACTTGATACAAAATTAACCTGGGGCCCAGCTGTTGTAAAAAAGAAGGGCGAGGTAACACGCTCTAATGCAGCCATACTCGGGTTTGCTAGAAAAATGGGTAATAGCCCGGTGGCTGCTTTACTTAAACTTTATCAAGCTAAGAGCGTCGCCATTGCCTGTTATGGCAGCGAGCTCTGGGGCTACAGTCAAACGCAAGCCCTGGAGATTGCAGAAAATAATTTTCTAAAGAAGGTTTTGAGGCTGCCAAGGGGAACTGGAAACTTCTCGGTGCATGAGGAGCTAGGTGTACCTTTTCTCAGTGATAGATTAGCAGCAAGCCCCCTGTTATGCTGGCTGACCTCCTGGCTAAACAAAGATATACCTCTCACACATAATATATTAAAAGAAGCCTTAACTTGGGACGGCAGGTTCAAGGTACCATGGTTGAGGTATATAAATGACCGTCTCAAGGAATTGGGACGGCCTGACTTGTTCTCAGCCCCAGAGATTATAACTAGAGCTGATGTTACCTTTGTGAAAAAATCATTTTCGTCCACTAGGTATTTTGCCCGGGAGGAGGGCGAATTGTTGAAAGCTAGCGTCAGGAAACACGTTTTACTCCAAACAAGCCTAAGTATGGAACCGTATCTAACATGGCCTATGTCCGGCTTTGAACGCTTTTTATTGACAAGGTTCCGCTTTGATCTATTTCACCTCCTGTTGGCAACTCCGAAAGGGGCACAACGAGGTCAAGTGCTTCCTGCTTGCGGCTGCGACGGGAAGTCTCCGCAAGACTTGGTGCACTTTTTATTTATTTGTCCTTATTATACAGTACCGCGGAAGTTATATCTGAAGCCTTGTTTAAAAAAAGTTGAATTTTACACAGATTAAACCAGCTCTTATTACCTTCAACTCCTAAATAGTGACTGCACTTTATATATATGCAGCTTCTTGAAACTAGCCATTATTTTCAGGAATAGTATGGAGGGATAATTATGCTGCTTTTAATATTGTACTTCTCCTTTACTTTTAATCTTGCATACTTATTTATATTTTTAACTGGTTCAATTTGTCTGCTGTTCTGGTTTTATAATAATTTCGTAATTTATCTTGTCTCATAACTTTGCTGTCCAAAAACGGAACTGGAGGATTTATCCTTTTTATTGTTTATTTGTGAAATCTTGCTCATGATTGTATGTCTGTGATATGAACTTTTTTAATTGTTTATCTGTGAAATTTGGTTTATGATTGTATAACTGTGACATGAACTTTTATGATTGTAAAGACTACAATCGAATAAAGATATTTGATTTGAAGTCAAGCTGCCAGGCTATCTTTATAGATACATGAGACCTAAAATGTATCCGCCTGATTGGATTTTCAAGCCTAGCACAATGCATTCACCCATTGCTAAACCACCTATTTGTGTAGAAATTATACCCTAAATAGAATGTAGGCTCTAGCAGATTTAGGGGATGATGACTGCAATTCAGATCTTAAAGAGACCTTTATTATGAAGTCTGTTGAGCCATTGGCATCTTTGTCAGGTCCAAAAGGGCTTAACCAATTGGCTAAGATTAAAATAGTCAGCTGGACTGAGGTAGAGCTTCTAACCAAACTAAAGGATATAAAACTTGCTAGAGTTTTCCAGAGTTTTTGACATTATCTTTTTACAAGAAACGTGGACTATTGAGAATATATTTAGGGATGGCTTTGCGTGTTTTACCCCAGCTGATATTGTTTCATCTTCTGGCAGAGCTAAAGAAGGACTAGCCTGCTGGTTTAAAACGACATTATCTTGCACTATAATGGAATTCCCAGTTAATAGCTTGATGAAAGCCTGTGTATAGTAATGATCATGTTCTTGTATTGATAATCTGAAATATCGTATCCTATTCTCTTTATTGAGGATGTACATAATTTGAATATTGATCAAAGGGAAATATATCAGCTCTTTGTAGGGGGTGATTTTATTGCCAAGTTGGGAACCCTGTGCTCCTATGTTAATACCTTTATTTGTTTTAATGAAAATTTTTGCCCTACTAATTAGGACACTAGTGGGAAATCATTAATTAAATCAAGTCAATTTCAATTCAATTTACTTTATTTAATTAATTTGAGTTAATCATAAAAGTTCAGAAATACATCATGAGTATATGCAATAAAAAAGCCAAAGGTGAGAGTTAAAAAAACATTAAAAACAGTATAAAAGTATTAGGAAAGACGATTCATCTCAGCAAATGTACAATTTCCTGGTTTAATTAATTATTTAGCATTTTATATAATGCCCTGAATCTTGCAACATTGGGGATTCAATGCTCCCTATGTTTGTGGGACATAGGGGAGCCTGAACCATAGATTATGTTTTTGTTTCAAGATCACTTAGTCACTGTATTTTAAGACCATCTGTCATTTTTAATAACTATTTTGACCATAACCCCCTGACTGTGACCCTGATTACGCTAAAAGAGAGAACATTTGTCAAAATAGATGATCAGGTCAAGATGAAAACTAAGGATACTGGCAGACCGCTAGTAGAAGGGGGCAGGTGTTGCACATTTACTCCAATAGCTAATTAGAGACAATTTGTACCTTTTGCTTAGCTGTCATTAGACATAACTCCAGCAGATGCCAATAGGCTGGGTGTGGAAATTCTGGACCTCCTTATGAGACCTAATAAAACATCTAACCAGGAGCCTATGGTGTGGTTTGATGAGACAAGTAGAGCTGCAAAGCGGCCACTCCAAAAAGCCTTAAAAAGAGCACCCAAGGATAGACTTCTAATTGCCCAATGTAGAACTGACTATAGAAATGCATGTAAAAAAGGAAGTAAGAGTTGCAGATGGAGGGTTGGGAAGTCTTGGTTGTTTTGTGTCAGTTATAGAGATGTAAGTGACTTCTGCAAAATGCCTAGCTCAATTATAACTTCAGGCAACACATCCTGAGGCTGTCAGCAAACACTTCCCCTGATCCATGGGTAGAGCATTATAGCAAAATCTGTGGCACCCTGCAAAACAGCCACATTAGACCTTATTAAAAAAAAAAAAGGGGCAACTAGGATGACCTACTGTGCTATCACCCTATTTCATTTTTGGATTAAAGTAATAGGGTGTGTCGCTATGGATTTAATAATGGCCAGGACCGTGGAATCGAAACATCCAGACTGAGGGTCAGTATGGGTTCAGGGAAGACGTTGGTACTTTAGAACACTGCCTGAATCTTTAGTTGGTAATCAATAAATATGCCTATGCAAAATTCCTCCCTATATACTTTTTATTTATGGATTTGTCATCTGCCTTTGACAGCATAAACAGATCAAGGCTGGTGACTTTTCTCTTGGCCAAGGGATTAGATAAGGATTTACGGAATTCCTGAGAGCATCACATACAGATGTGTCTGCTGCGGTGACGTTCAGAGAGAATGGAGAGTGCACCAGCCCAATCGCATTATCTAGGGGTGTACGTCAGGGATGTATCTTGAACTCTATCCTGTTTTCTTTATATGTAAATGATTTGAATAAACAGCTTGTTGAAAGGGTGATGGACTTGTTCATAGTTAAGAATAGACCAGTGCTTAATTTGAGCCGGTGGTTTCCAGTGCTCGTCACCGCCACTTAATTGTCAACACAGCTGCTTGTGACAGTCGGCCACAAGGATGCTGTCTGGTTAATTTAGAGATGACCATAACAACATTTAATTAGTAATTCAATGTAAACTAAAAATGACTATTACCTGCAGCTCAAGCCATAGCTTTAGGGGCCTGAAATAGTCCGAATTATCACACTTGTGGACTGTGATAGTTAGTAGTTGTGACGTTACTATCCTTGGCAGCATGGCATGGGCAATGTGTGGTGCAAGCTGCAGTGGCCACCTGATGAGAGCCCCTGCACTTACTTTTTAACAAATTAGGCACTGGAATAGACCCCCACATTCCATATTTCAAGAACCCCTAATGGCTTGAAAAGACGAATTGAAGCCTTTGTGGACTTCATGCACAGTGTTGACCTAGAAAGCAATCATAGTAAATGTTTTTATATGAAATGTGGCTGTACAAAAATCGAGTTCTAGGGACTTTTGACGAATCTGGAGCTTAAGAACCCTGCTTGCATATCAGAAAATATTGGTTTTTACAGATTGTCGGAGTTCAGGTAAATTTATCATCTAACATCGGTGGTAAATGGATGGCGGATTTTTTTGTAAATACATCCGTGTGATGTACTGTGGTTGTAGCATTTGGGGTCACATAGATATTAGTTGTTTACAAATATAGGAAACATATAGGAAAACCAAACTTTTTTCAACAGTTGTTGGGGGTACCCCCCATACCTCTAATACCATCATTCATGAAGAGCTAGGTGCAAGCTATTTAGAACATTATATCAAGACGGTACCCCTTTTAATGTGGTGCTCCATATGGTGTAACCAGTTTGCAGCGCTCAACCGCAATATTATTCTGTTTGCTCTGTGACTACGGTTTAAAGATTTCCTGGCTTTCCTATTTTATGTCCTCCAGTCTTGAGTCTCTTGGAAGAGGCGAACCATTTTCCAGACCAGCAGAGATTGTGGGAACGGATAACTTGTGAGTAAAAGACAAATTCTATGGGAAAGGGTGTAGGACAGAGTATATTGTTATCTCAAAAATTGGCAGACGGGGATTATGCGGGAATTGTAAATATGCCTGGAATGGAGCCATATCTAACATTGGGCAGAAACTCGTTGGAGTGCTCTATTTTAAAAAGATTCAGAACAGGCACCATCTGTTGGAAATTTAGTTAACCCATGCACCAATTTGATTTAGTCTCATTGGTCCCCTGTCCTTGCAATGATTTGTCACAGCAAACTCTGGGGCATATTCTCAAGAACGTGTGATAACCATCGCAAAAGTTACTTAACGCAACCTTCAACATCGCAGTCTATCGCGGGAAATTTACGCCATGTTAACCAAGTATTCACAACACGGCGGTACCATGCGATAATCTCCAGATAACGCATCAACTGACCGCGTTAAAATCAACCTCACGCTGCATAAATTCATGAAACACGGATGCAAAAAAAGCTGCGATGAGGCCAAGCGCGATACAAAAACCAGCAAAAACCAGCTACAGGCCTGCAATTCACACGCATTAGGCAGGAACAATCACCATAAAAGTAGGGAAAAAAAAGACAAACAAATGCCAAACAACAGTGAAGCACAATAGATGTTGCCGGAGAAAGTACGGAGGAGAACCAGAACCCCACAAGCTCCCCGGAGGACCAGCCTGGGACCTCGGGGTCAGGGAAAGGGCAAGGAGAAGAAGACTAGAAAGAAAAGGTTCAGTCCGCAGGAAAACAGAATCCTGACAATGGAGGGGGTAGCACACCATCAACAACTGTTCGTCACCTCCACTGTGTCATTGGCAACAAAAAATGGACTATGGCAGTCCATCATTGGCAAGGTGAATGCAGTCGGAGTGCTGACAAGGACAATGGATGAGGTCAAGAGGCACTGGAATGATGTCAAGCGCAAAACTAAGCTGAAACTTGCCAACAACCTTAAGGCAGCAATGCAGACTGGAGGTGGGAGCCCAGCGCCACAGGAGGAGGTGGACGACATGCAGGAAATGGTGTCCACAGTCATCAGTGGGGAGACGGTGGCAGGAGCTGGGGGACCAAGCACTGCTCAACAGGACCTGTCACAACAGCAACAGCGTGAGTAAGGACCAGGGACTGGGGGGACGGGGGAGATGGGCACAATGGCACACATGCACAAGTAAGTAGAACACATCTGTGGGCAAACCATGCCCCAGACCACCAACTCCCACCAAGAGACCAATGTACCCAAGTATGCAACATGTCAGCACTGTACAAACACAGTAATCAAAGGCACACCGCATGAAAGGGATGAGGGGCAGCAAAATGAGAGCTGCAGGGGCAACTCCCCCAAAATGCAGCACACACACATCACATGCAGAGCACATCAACATTGACAACGAAGTGGCACAATCCGCAAAACACCTAAAACAGAACACAGGACACAACTGGTGCTGCTTGGGTGCAGACACTGGCCAATCACATTTATCAAATGTGAGTTGATAATGTACAAGTACGTTCACACACACGTCTGTCAACGAAATGTCCACTGTCCCCATCAAATAGGCAGCTCCTCCCAAACAGCCACAATGTACCCAGTAATGCTGTCTTAATGAGAACATGTATAATGCGACAACATACATTTGGACACATTGTTAAACTGCATCTCCCCTTCACATTGCTGAGGGAGAATCAACACCTCCTGCAGAGCAGCCCGACCCGCTCTTCTCTGATGACGAAGAGGACCACCACAGCTTCAACTCTGATGCCCTCCAACTGCTTGTGGAGATCCTACGCAGCCCACTTCCAGGAGCTGGGCAGCCCAGCTGCTACGAGGAGACCCCACCCCTTGCGCAGACCACACAGCAGGCAGCACCCACCACCACGGCTGCCTCCCAGGACACCCACGAAGAACACATGGCCTTCCAACGCCGTGTATTGGGGTGCCAGGAGAATCTGGCAGAACAGGTGCGGGTGGGCTTCGACTGCATGGCAGACAAACTAGATGCCATATGTGGATGTCTAAGTCCCATCAGAGACCACTCACGGTCCCTAACAGACACCCACATTTCGCTCCATGCTCTCCAACGGACCATGGCTGACATCGCTGGAGCCCTGACTCAGAGAATAGAACAACTATCCAGTCAGAGTGGCTCTAGCGATGTCACACGGGAGTTGGGAAACATGCGGAGGTTATTGGAGACCATGGAGCTGGCGAATGCAGAAAGTGCGGCTTCCACGGCTGCACACCAGCAAGAGGTAGCTGGGTTCCTCAATAACCTCAGGACCATCCTCATGGCATTGCTGCCACAAGGCCTGGCGCTGATGCATGCTGCTGCTACCACTCCATCCACATCTCTGACCCCTGATGTGTCACTGCCACACAGTGCTGGAGATAGAACACCACCACCAACACGTGAGGCACATGAGACAGCAGAGGACGAAGATGCGGATGATTTGGCCCTCGTGGTAAGAAGGATGCAGCAGCATGCATCTCAGCCATAGGTCTGGCTTCAGCTTGGTACTGCCCTCTGCATCATCACCTTCCACAGTCCCCTGATCCACTCTGCGACACTCACCTTGGACCTCGACATGGACTGCCATATGCTGCTTGATCGCCAATGACACAGCAATCAGACTGCGGACTGAACTCTTCCTCTTCCTTTGGACGTGACATTCCCTGAAGGACCCTGGCTGACCCTCCATGGGCCAACATCGTCATGTGGGGTTTGCATGGCCCTGTACTGCTCCAGATACAACACTCCACTGAATGTGCATTAAACATTCATATTCACACAGATGTGTGATGTCTATGGTCATTCAAGTTTGAAAGTATGGATGAATGTAGGCTCACTGGACTCCTTTACGTCCATATGGCTCATGTCGTAGAACCCGGGGTCACAGGGTGACACATTTCCGAATGCGGTGCGGGTGGCGCTGACACAACAACAGGGACACACGCATGAGTTACTTTCTTGTTCAGCCCAGTACGGAACCACGTCCAGGGGCCCGGGGTCATTCACGAACCCTTACGCTGGACTGGCATTCGCCCGGCCAGCCCACTCCACTTAAGCTCACAGGGGACGACGACAATGCTACATGTCCCGGGTCTTCCCTGTAGGGATCTGCTGCTCACAGGTCTAGTTGTCAGCATGCCACAGCCAATCCCTCACGGCTGGTTTACACCCACACCACACCCATTCAGCACACGCGTCACAGGACATGTGACCCTGCCAATAAAAAGGGCCGTGCGCACGTGCTCGACGCCATTTGCACTCTCTATCTGGGTGCATCCGTGTGGTGTTAATGTAGGCATGAGGGCCTCGGGCCCTGCAACATCACATTCCCCAGGACCGGAGGCGACATGATGGCGTCCGCAACACGAAACCCAATCATACAGGGTCCATGACTGTGGGGCACAGACTTGCTGGCACTGGATACATTGCGGCCGGCACAGGCACACCGCCACGGGACGGTGACTTTGGGATCACGGAGGTAGGGGCACCTTAAGTGCTGAGCGGGTGTGCAGCCTGTGATGATGTCCCGTCCCGGTGGTCCAGACTGCTCAGGATCGGTGTGCCATGCTGGCCAGAGCCAGCAAGCAGCGCGGGCCTACCGCCACGTGGCGTCACCTCACTGATCACAGAGTTAGTGGCACCTCGAGGGCTGAGCGGGTGTGCAGACAGTGATGATGCCCTGTGCACTGGTATGTCCTCTTCCATGGTGAAATAAAGACCCAGAATCAAATGTGAGACCTGGTGGCCTGCGGAGCTGGGCTGCATGATGTGGAGGGTGCCATGTCCTTGGGACTCGGGCATGTGGCTTGCAGCGGCACGTGGTGGGCCCTCATTGCTACACACCAAGGGCAGAAGGTGAGCATTGAGGCCTGGGTGCGCAGGAGCGGGCATGCTCTGCTGGGTGGCGGGAGGGGCTGGGGTGCACCTGCCTGGGTGTGCAGGAGCGGGCATGCCCTGCTGGGTGGCAGGAGGGGCTGGGGTGCATCTGCCTGGGAGCGCAGGGGTGGGCATGCACCGCTGGGCATCGGGAGGGGCTGGGGTGCATCTGCCTGGGTGCGCAGGGGCAGACAGGCGATTAAGTCTTATGCAATTGTATGTACTTTACCATTCATGTCCCTGGACTCTGTTTCAGATGAAGGATCTGTCTCAGATGTGTGACCTGGTGAACTGCACTGCATACCGACACGTGGTTGGAGACACACAGGTGGCAGCAGATGAGCAGTGTGGCCTGGGTGCGCATTGTCGGCACTCTCTCTCCCTGTCCATCTCTTCTGTTATCTGTGTATCGCTCCCCCGCTCTGTCTGTCTTTCTCTGGCTCCCCCTCTCTGTCCGTCTTTCTCTCGCACACCCTCTCTGTCCATCTTTCTCTCGCACCCCCTCTCTGTCCGTCTTTCTCTCGCACCCCCTCTTTCTCTCTTTCTCTCCTTTGCTCTCTATCTGTCCTTTGATTTGAGCAAGAAACACCTTCTCATCATGTTTTTTGTCTTGCAGGCCGTGACCTACGATTGTCCCGAGGGGAGCCGCCATGTGTCTTCATTTCTGTTCTGTGTTTCTTTGAATAAATTTTCATTTGATACATCGAACGTGAATGTGTGATGCTCATTTTTGTGACGACACATGCATGCCACCAAATGTGATTGTGCGACATCAGGCGGATTATTTGGTACATGATTCTGTGTGGTTGATGTGTCATGTCTTTGGCCGGGGGGGGGTTCCCAAGGAGGGAGGTGTCCTGGGGGTGGTGGGTGTTGTGGCCCTGTTGGGGCTCTGAGCTGCATGATCAGTGACTCCATGGCATCTGTTGCCCTTCAGGTGTGGCTCTGGGCTGGGCTCCATTTTGTGGTGCAGGTTGTGATCCGACTTTACACCAGGTCAGAGCAGGTGTTAATTTCCTGCAGCTAACGCGCCTTATCACCTGTTTTGTGGTCTTATCGCCGATGTGGCTGGTCGTTGAGAATGTTGCGGAGTGGTGTTTTCGCTGCTTTTTGCACAGGAACGCCTACTCTGTATCTCATTAGCGATAATTGCGGGGGTCATCTGTGGTGATGTTTATTGCGACTGCTATCGCGGGTAAACTGGTGTTATGGGCTGATAACACCAGCTTGTGAATGGGGCGATGAATTTATCGCAACTTTGGCTGCGATAAAGTGCCATTAACTGAGCGATAACTCCTTGAGAATATGCCCCTCTGTTTTTTTGTATCTATTATTAAGGGCCTAGAAAGGGTTTATGAAACAAATTCTAAGGGAGATGTACTTTGGAAGATGTACGCCTGCTTTAATTTTCCTCCAGATACTCCCAACATATGTTGTTTGCTCACAGGTTTCTTCCCATAACAATAGCTATTCGCTTCCAAAAATCAATAATGTTTTAATCTGTTTGTTATACATTTTTAAACATGAACTTTTGCATGTATTAGTAGATTGACTGATCAGTTAAGATATGTTATGATTATCTGGAATTTTAATATGTTTTATATGCTCTTTTATGATTTATTTAAATAATCAAATAAATGTTTTGACTAACTGACTTTTGTTTCCCCAGTAGGTAGGATGCATTGCTCTGCCAAGAAACAGTACACCATCTTCTGAAGGCAGGATTAATGTTGTAGTGCAAACCCTAACCACATATCAGGAATTGATTACTGAGGTGGATAGCAGCAGATGGCACCACAAAGGATGAAAGCAACAGCCTTCCTTTTTATATGAAGATATCCAGAGAAAAGGAGACCCAAGTGCCAGAAAATTTCTAATAAGATGGGTCCCTCAGACATTTATATCTGCCTACAGCAGGTGAGGACTACAATGTATGCTGAGAGAGCCCTGCCTGACTGGAGAGAATTGTACCTATCCAGAATACCTGAGCGTTAAAGGAAAGACCAGCAGTAACTTTTCCAGCAGCCTCAAACAAAATTGCACTCCTTCGGGTGTTATCATCAGAGAACTTTAAGTGACTGCCACTGATCTTCCGGACTCTGTGAGTCAGAACACTTTGGGGCTGATTACACGGTCAGGTGGAAAGCTGTGGTCTCGAGACCGACTGACCTCTGGTCAGCGGTCCCCGACACCGCCATTACAATGTGACTGCATTGTAAACCGGCCGTAGAAGAAGCTCCCACGGAGAAATGGGAACATCTGTTAAGGGGTGATCAGGGGTTATATAAAGTTTGTAACTCCCTTACCCTCACTAGAAACAAGGGTCCCTTTCTGGACAAAGGTGCATACCTCTGCCAATTAGAAACCCCAATTTCTAACATACATCAAATGCATAAAGAGATTTGTCCGGTAACCACTCACCCTGGGTGACCCTGGTATGGAACATACCTGCTGGTCCCACTCTCTACCCTCACCAGCTTTGACACTGGTCGCTCTACAGCTTATATCTTAGGCAGCCTGAAATCCAAAACCAATAGAAGGCAGCCTCCACCAACCTACCTACAACACTGATTAATACAAATGAGGACAAGCACCACACGCACAAGAGATCTGTCCAGTAACCACTGGCACCTTGACCGACCTTGGTATAGTACACCCATGCTGGTCCCACTCTCTTCCCTCACAAGCTTTAATGCTGGGTGGTCTAAAGCTTATAAATAAATGTTCTTGGTCACCGACGTTTATGTGAGAGGACAGTAATGCAGACCATCTCTGTCCTCTCACTCCTCTTTAGGTCCTACACAACATAATAGATGTCTTAATTATTGTGTTGACAGGACTTACGTTCAGTAGGCACCAAACACTCCATATATGACCTGAAGCGTAACTCAAAGCTGGCGACTATTGTGACCTGTGAGCTCTGTCTCGGACTCGTCTTTCCTTCATCGCACTGTTAAACTCTGTGCCTCAAGACAGGATAAGGCACTACTCTAATCTCTCACACATGACACCAAAATGCTTCCCACCGAGGACTCATTGCAATTACAATATTATTCCAAACAACTATGTTTTAGCATGCCTTCTGCCTGATCATGCGCCTCAGTGCCTCACAGTGGGATATGAAGCGCTATACAAATGCAGTTTCAATTAGAACAAGATCGACCTTTCCCTTCACTCAGAAGCTGCTGGAGAAAACTGATGTTTAAGAGAAAACCACAACAGAGCTGCGGGCGCGCACCAGGACACCAGAGGGACAAAGAGCTCGAGGCCGCTGAATGCCTCATAAGTGCACCCAGTCCAGTGGATAGAAGCTTTCTGATTGGCTGTGCAGGTCTCACACTTCTAAATTCTAACACAGATGATTAAACAAATTTAACACAATATTATTTCAATGTCTATGTCATGTCCATATTCATCTCGGATAATTTAAATTAAAAGACTTACATCGAATGGACAGTGTAATGGATTGAGACGCTGATTTGCCACCGGGGTAAGTAGCTGTGCACACAAACTCCTCCATATGATGCTCTGCGGCGGGGGTGTAATTCAACACTAAGACAGTCCTCCATATCCCACCCGAGAGGTCTTCGTGGTAAACGCTGACATTGCTATGAATCTTGTCCCATGCCAGGGTAGGAGGGTGGGCGGGGCAGGTGTGCTCCACAGAGCAGGTAATTGTTACTGGGACCCCTTCAGTCATTTTTCGAGGGGGGGTCACTGTTGGCCGCGCTGGGGTACCTGCACAAAACACAAATGGACACATGTGACAATGTTCCTGATGAAGGAGCTCCCTCCGAAACAGTGTCTGGGCCCCATGTGATGTGTGTTTTACATCACAATCAAATGGAGCAAAGTTTATTTGAGATGACGTTACACAGTGTGATTATTCTATTACTGCCATGTCAGATTACTATAGTCCTTGCGCAACACACTGATTAGTGTAAACGCCATGGTGCGCACAATTAGCAATGTTTATTTGTAATCTTTCCTCCTGAAAATGTACCTCTTGGACCTCGGAATACACCAGTCGCAACCTTCACCCCTACCCATCAGCTTCTAGGCACAACCGTGGCCTTCAGCCATGACGTGCTCTCAGCATCCTTGTACCGAGCACGGCACGGCTGGTTCCTGCTGGGCACTGCCATTGGGTCTGATCATTCGCCTCATCCCCAGTATTTGCAGGATCAGTGGGCAGAGGGCATGGCCTTCAGCCACAAAAAGTGGCTGTTCATTTGTGTTCACCACTTGGTCACCATGTCCTTTGCCATGCCCTGTGGGTGTTGTATATAGGGCATGGCCTTTAGGGAAGCCCGACACGCAGTGTCCCCCAATACTCTGCGCAGGACCCCACATCAATTCCCCTTCCAATTCAAAATTCTCACTGTGCACCCTGTGTCCCCACAAGCTGTCGAAGGACAAGTCAATGACACCTTATACACAGAACATGAACTTAGTAACTAGAACTTATGGCTGTGTGTAACAAGTGATGAACGCATAACATGGCTTTAGGCTGCATTCTGTGACTTGTGCATCTACAGGCCCACTGACTGGTCTTGGTCCTTGGGTGGGAGTATTGCTTTCTCGTGCATTTCATAGAACATATGTCCTTAGGGAGTCCAGTGTAGCCTCACATCCCCCTCTTTGGTCAAGCAACACACATCTCACCAAGATCAAACAACAGTACAAATAGCGGTTTTTGAAGGTTCATGAAAGTTCTTCATAAAAGTGAAAAGCAATCCAAAAAAGCATTTTGTATAGCGGCAGACAGTACCACAATGCACCAGTTCTAACTAGAGTTGTGAACTGGGACTGGCCATCAGCCAAACTTTTCCCATGCAAATCGGTACCAATGCAGAGTTCGAATTAGGTGTATAGTTAAGTAAAGTATTTGCATATTGTTTGTGAACATGAAAATTAGTTTGCTTAACAATATATTATTTTAGCATTGTGTCTCTCTGGAAGTGTAGTCCCTCTACCCTCTCCATCGAGATGGAAGAGTTTTTCCACAACCACTGGACGTCATCTGACATCACAAAACTACGAATGTAACAAGCTTTCAACCCTGAAAAGTCAGTCAAACTAGACATCCTTTAATTCTTTTTAGACGTTTGCAGACCTCTGTGGACTTCAAACACCTTCTTGTCAGGATATACACATCTCCTATTTAAAACTAGAGTGGTGCGCCTGAGTATGAAATAGGTACTGTTAGACCTGGTCCTTTTGCAGGTTTATCCCCAAACATTTTCCCTTTTGCCTCCTATTTTTCTGACCCTGCTTTCGTTGGCTATAGGATTCTGGGCACTTTACCACTGCTAAGCAGTGCTAAAGTTCATATGCTCTCTGTATAACTTGTGACAAGTATTTGTTATCTATGATTGACATATTTGATTTACTGGTAAGTCCCTAGTAAAGTGCACAGTGTGTGCCATGGCCAGTAAATCAAATGCTACTATTGGGCCTGCAGCACTGGTTGTTCCACTCACAAGAGTAGCCCTGTAAATGTGTCTCAGGACTACCACTGTAGTGACTGCGTGCGAAGTTGGAGAACTGTCATGTTGTCCTGGCAAGTACACCCACTTGCCAGGCCCAAATCTTCCCTTTCCTTACATGTATGGCACTCCTAAGGTAGGCTCAAAGTACCCCCAGTGGCAGGGTGCAGTGTACGTGAAAGGTAGGACATGTACTGGTGTGTGTGCCATGTCCATCCTGATAGTTAAATACTGTGCATTTCGTTTTTCACTATTGAAAGTCCATCTGTCCCATAGGCTTATCATTGGGGTTGCACTGTACTATCTTTACATGTGTAGCTTTCCATAGGGCAAGAAAGAAAAATGGAGTTAAGGCACTCTGAACTCACAATTTATTAACACGCCTTTTGGTAAAGGTGGTTTTTAAATTCTGTGTTTGAAAATGCCTCTTTTAGAAAGTGGGCAATTTCTTACTTTACTATTCTGTGTACCTCTGGCTGTTTATGTATTCAGTGTCTGGTGTGTGAGTGACAGGAGCAGAGATGTGCATTCACTCTGGACAGTCACTGTGGATTGAGGTGTGTTCTGCCTTGCCTGGGTGACTCATCGCAGGGCTGAATAGAGCTGGTCTGCATTTAGGGTGGTGAGAGGAGTTTCACTTCCGTCTGAATATACTGTGTTGCCTTTTTCACGATCTCTCTCTGCGCCCTGTGGTCATGCTGCACCATGGAGGACAGGACTGATTTTGATTGGGTTCAGAGACCCTTACACAAAGAGAACAATGACATTTTGGGGTATAAGTATTGTTGCAGGGATTCTGCTCATGCACAGAACTATGTGCAGGAAACCAGGAACTCAGTGAATTGTGGTGTACCAAAAACTCACCTCAGAACCCAGAACCCCTATCCGACCAGCATCAGTCCCCCATTCGTTATCCATATTATCTTGGAGGTCCCAATGTATAGACAAACCCGAACAAGCGACTTAGAGTACTCTCAGGAATGGTGGGAATCAGAAATACCTGTTCGTTATTATTCTCATATCAGTCCACAACAAGAGTAAACAGACACGGTATAGTTTAAAATGTTTATTGTATAAACTACGTGTCCTAAGATGCAGTACTTTGGCTAACATAAGCAGACAAATGATTGAAAATAAAACCATCAGCATTGTTACAATACCATAGAAAATAAAGGGAGAAATCATGTTATAAATGACAGTGGAATACAGCCACCTTCCCATCACTAATAAGCTAATAGTATTAACTAATATAAGGTCTCTAGGCTTGAATGGGGAACCCCATACCGTAAAGATCAGCTTAGTTGAATCACATCACAGGATCAGGTGTGCTCTGCTCCTGGGAAAGCTCCTCTTCAGAATGTGTGTAAAGCACGCAGATCGCAATATTAAAAGCCCTCGACTTTCAGGTATTTGCAGCTGTGTGCGTGTTATGGCTAAATAGTGGGCCGATCAACCTGAACTCAAAAACATGCACTGTCTGGCGACCCAGACTGTTTCTTTACACAATGTTCAGACCAAGGTCGCAGCGCACGTCTAGGGATGTGAACAACAGGCAGTTCTCATGTGAAGAAAAGGCGAGCAAGCAGTTTTCAAATAATAACATGTATCTGCAGTGTCGTGTGCAAAAGCAGCAAAAGTGGCAAGATGGCTTTCTAACATCTAACGCGCTTATGCTAACTTAGGAATGTATGTATGTAAATCGTAGCCCTCACTACACCCCCCTTGATCGGACCACTAACCAATAGGGATACAATTAAGGAACGCAGAGTTCAAGTTCGATAGAATGGAACCAAGAGTACGAATTGACAATCCATATATAGGGCAGTGAAGGTTCGAAGAAAGAAAAAAAACGATAAAAGGAAAAAAAATTTGAATGGAAAAAATAAATGCAAAGGCAAGGCTCAGCGAGCCGGAATGTCGAATCAAATGTGCGTGAAGGAAAGTTGGACGACATCCAAGATAATCCATCAATGTATAAGCACAGTATGTGGCAACAGCTTCCAAGAGGAAATCATTGGAACGTTCTGTAAAAGTGTCCGCCATCCAGTCTAGCAAGGCAAATGAACATGCATGTTCTTCGACAACTGGAGCCTCTAGCACAATCCGAGGACAACTGGCGTGTTCTTCAAGATAATTTCTTGCCAGGAAGTCATATGCAGCCGCACCGATGTCCCAATTCCCTAGGACTCCATGTGCCGCTCCACAGGCCATAATCCTGACACCAGAGCAGTCCAACTCATAAGCCACTAAGGGACTCATTAGTCGATCATAGTCCGGGGCAGGAGACACCGAGTTTGACAAGCACAAATCCAGAGCCCATTCGAATGGACAATCTAGGCAATGAAAAACAGGTTGGACGCCTGTAAAATATGTAAACCGGAAGGACAATCCATAGGCTATGCTCAGGGTTGCCAGTGGTAATGTTCCATAGTATTCAAGCATCCGGTTACGAAGATGGAGCAGCCGTAACAGGCTGTCATGTGACACAAATTGTTTGAAAGAAGGGGACCCCTACAAAACATAATGGTTTGCTATACGCAGCGACTGTAACAATATTTCGGAAAGAATCAATAGAAAACTAATAAAAATGTGCCAATGCGTTCCAGGTGTGTACATAAGTATAATCTATAATTTAGTTGAACAACCAAGTCAAGAATAATAGTCTAATACTTGAAGTGATATATAAATTCTTTATTTAATTTTTATTTTTGTTTACTATTTATCAGTATAAATATATATCTCTTCAAATTCATATATTAAGATCATTGATTTATTTTGAGTGCAAATGTGGGGGGTAGAATCAGTATACAGGGACAATGATTATTTACAGATGATAGTTAACAAATATCAAAGGAAATCACAAAATAGAGAATTATTTGCAGTAGGATATACTGATCTAATCTGATCACAATATTAACATGGTCGATGTATTGATAGTAGCAATGCGGTAGACGGAGACACAAATTGTGCAGCCATGGCGCAGTAAGCAGACCAACAACAGCACCCCAGCCACGAGGGTGAGAATCAACGGGAGACGCTGGAAAAAATAGAATGAAAAAATGCCGGGATCACACCAAAAATAGTTTGGAAGGAGGTCACGAGGCCGGAGCCCACAATTTTGAAAAAATGCGCCAAGCCCGCTGTTGACGAGGCATTAAAGATAGTCTGAATCAGGGCACCAAAATGAAGTGGGAGATCAGTATTCAAAAGCGCATGCACCTCGGTGCGTGTATTCACTACGTGAAGGACAAATGTTTCACGTGAAGAAGTCAGTGCGACTTCTTTTTGAGACAATAGAGCCCTTATTCTGCTCCTCTTGTTGAACTCTGCTTTCAAGGTTGGAATGGAAGGCCAGATGGATACATCCAACCGCCCATGCAGGGGTGGGAAAAGGACATCCTTACAGCAAACTACTCTCTGTGATACAGTCACTATGTACGGTATTCCCACTAGCATCCCGCAGCAAGCTTCATTATTTAAAAGCAAATAACTACTGTTAGCCAGCAACGTGAAAGAGGGTGTAATCGCTGGCACTGGAATCCCTTTCAGGACGCATGCCAAATTAGGAGCTAACACATTGCACGCGCCATGCAATTGAATGTGCCTACAGGCTACAGAGTGATCAGGTGTGGAAGTGCATTCCTCACCTTTCAAATAGACCTCTTTACTGTCTCTCATGCACCTGTATGTAAATGGGAGTGACCAAACTTCATGCAGGAAGGCAGTACCTAGCTGTTCATTTCTGCCTAGGGCATAATGTTTCATGCAAGACCGGAACTTAAACAAGGGGAATAGTAATGTGATTAACCCGTGGATAAGCCACACAGCGGTGTTCAATTCGGCCACCGAGAAAGGCAAATGTTCTAACTTTTCAATGTGCAGCAATGAATATGTTGCATCTTTCATGGACATGAATTGTTGTTTTGCAGTTAGATTAAAAGGAAGGAACAAAGATGAAGTATTCATATAATCCCAAGGGACCTTCCCAGCCTTTAACGCTTGCAATGTCCATGCAAACTGCATTATAGAACGCAATTGATTTTGACCATGATACAAAACAGACATATCATCCTGTACAATATCAACAACAGATGAAACAATATTATCTAACGTGTAAATTCTGGAAGAAAGGGTGCTAATGCTATTATCTATGACAGCTAGAAATGTTTCCATATTTGCTTGATCAATAGCACGCAATCTGGAAGCAGCTTCAATTTGTGATAGCTTCCAAATCTCGTTATAAATAGCATATACCCATCTTTTGGACCTGCCACCTGCAGGACCCTTAACAAAATCATTCAAATCTATTTTGTCATGTAATTTAGATAAATGAAGTTTAACAGATGCCAAGGTGGAATGTTGCAGCCAAGATTGGCATAACTTACCCACTGAGTAGGTAGCAACAGAATGAGAAGATTCAAAGCGGGGGTCTATACGAACCTGCGTATACCCAGGTTTCAAACCCAGAAAACGATGTTGACAGAAATCTGAGCTAGTCTGCCATGTTAACCATCCTTCCGGATTTAATTTGGAAATATTGAAGGATGTATTAGAGATGTATGACTGCAACGCATCAAGTGACAGATCTGTATGATTGTCCCAATCAGGATAAGCACCCCTATCCGGAGTAGAGGAGGAATTACATTTTTTAGAAGTAGCCAATCCAAAGCAGGTGGTCTGAAAAATTGTTGAAGTCAAAAACAACATGTGGTTCGGGATGAGGCAGGCACGATGCAAAGCTTCTGTTCCTTGTACCTGCCACGGTTTAGAACCCCAAACCGATTTAAGATCAATAGTAGTTTTGCACAGATCAAAACCTCTAATTGCCAAATCATCCATAAAGGATTTGGAATATAATAATTTAGTGTGTGTCAGCCTAACCTTCGAGGCAGACTCAGCTGCCACTTTAAAATAAAAGGAGGCAGGATTTGAAACACTGAAATCAGAAAAATACGTGAGTTTTTTCACTAATGTGGTGGAGCTGCCTAGCAGTGGCGTTGGACAATGTTCCCATTGCGTATAATTTACAACATTTCTAAACATATTGGCTTTAATAAGGAAATGATTGCCATAATGTTAATAGCAAAACTGCTCACCATAATTAGCAGTATCTAAATAAAAATCTTCAGCATCAAATGCAGCATAATATTTCAAATCAGAAAACAGTGCTTCTATGGCCTGAACGTCCCACTCATCAGAGCGGATGTTTGTTTAACCACATCACCCATAGAAACACGAAATACATTTTGCAAATTGATAATCTCAGTGGGACCATGAATTTGAAATTTAACAGCATCCCACGCAATCCCATCTAACACAGGCCAGGCAGTAATATTTACAAAAGTCTGGTCCCTCTTCATAATGTGTGATGAGGAGTGGGGGTCCAAAGTTCCATCAGTTAGTCTAATTGGAGATCTTTCCTTTAGGTAGTGTCCATTCACAATACGAAAAAATACCACCACAAATCCAATGGATATGAACAAAAAAATACATATGAGCACCAGCCAAATATAAGTCCAAGGGGGAATTAAAAATGTCTTTTAAACCACATAGCAAAAATTGAAACTTTTGAAGGGGCATTGGAAGTCATTGAGTTAGTATCAAAGGAGAAACGTGACTGGTTAACTGCGGTGGATTGTAAAACATGCAAAGGTACATCTGCAGGATAAGCATACTCAGAATCTTCAGGTGGACTACCAACCGGTGGTAGAAACAAAGGATCAGTAACTGTATGCATCTCGATGGCAATATCAGACAAGATGGTAGAAGCTGGAGCCAAAACAGAATTCCTCAGCATCGACGGGCAAGAAACCGCTGGAGTCATACTAGGAAGAATCGGCCACTCGCTGTAGTTTGACATTGTCAATGGAGATGTACCTGTTACCCTTGCGACCAGGAAGTGGAGGTAAAATGACTTCTTGTACCCTGCACGCCGAGCACTGGAACCGGGGCACGATAAGAGGGGCCGAACTCCTTCTTGTTCTCCACCTTCTCACGGACCAGGTCACCAACTCGAGGTAGCCAGCCGACTACCGGAATCTGAAGCGCAGCATCAGATGTGGAGGGCACGTGTTCCTTCGCGAGACTGTCTCTGGCTTCTTGTAGTGTCTGCAATACAGCACAGTGATCATCTACGTCAAGGGCCGACGCCGCCATGTCTAGACCATCACGGTCCGGGACAAATATTCGTATACCAAAGAGCATCACGTATGGTGTCCGCCCACCCAGAGACCTTCTAGGGAGATTATTAAGTGCATGTTGGACGTTATACAAATGGGCTAGCCAGTTCCGGCCAGTGCCTAAAACCCTAGCTGTCAAAGATTGCTTTAAGTCATGGTTCATTCGCTCCACCACACTATTACACTCAGGCCGGTAGGGAGACGAAAATTTGACTTGGACCCCCAAAATGTTCATGGCTTCTTTGTACACCTTAGAGACGAATGCAGGGCCCTGATCAGAATGAAAGGTACCACAAGCAAAGCTTCCCACAAAGACACGCAAATCCCTGATGACAGTACGGGCATCAGCACTCCTTTGTGGCCATACCCACAGAAAACGTGTGCACAAATCCACTGCTGCCAAGATCTACTTGCACGCAGTATCAGAGGAGAAAGGACCGCAGTGATCTAGATAAACACACCCCAGTGGTTTATTAGATATGTACAACTGAGTTTGTGGTGGGCACGCAGCAGTTGAAGGTTTAATCTGCTGGCAAATGTGAACAATCAAGAATATAAGCGCGAGCTTGTTTATATAAACCGCACCACCAGTAACGTTGTTGTAACAGAGAAACAGTAGCTGCAACGCCGGCGTGGGCAGAGGCCATACCCTCGTGAGCTGCTGATATCAAAGATGGTCTGCAGTCCGCGTTGGGAATCAATCTGACATCAACGTCGTTAATTCTCACTAATGGGACGTTATCAGGACTTAAGTGATAATGGTAACGAGAAGGGAAACCTCTCGGGCAATTACTTCCCTTCTCTGTAGCAGCAATAGCTGCCAAGATGTCATCATCAATCTTACTTTTGGATCTTGTAACTGCTGCTACTAGATAGGTTGCCACTGCTGGTTTTGCTGCCTCGTCAGCTAAGCTGTTGCCGACAGCGTGGACACCAACTCGCTGGTGCCCTAGAGTGTGAATCTCATTCACGAGAGGCAGATGTTCTTTAAGTTCTGCCACTCGAACCCAAAGCATTTTGTGCTTAATTGTGCTACCTTTGGAATCGCGATATTCATTTTGAGACCAAAAGAATAGATTGTTGTTAAAGGACTGAACACAGTAAAACGAGTCACTCACTATAAGAGTAGTGACCTGAGGATCAGCAAACTCCAGTGCAAGCACCAGAGCACGAAGCTCCGCCAATTGTGCGGTACAATCACCCAATGACTGCGTATGCACGACATCAGATTGGAATTCACTATTTACGAAAGTACCCACCACAATTGCGCAGGCCGCTGAATAGGCATGCTTCGATCCAGTCGCCGGTTATGCCGAACCGTCAGTGTAAATGACACAATGGTAATCTTTGAGCGGGCGCAAAGACAGAGGAGCCGGATGAACGAATTCATACTGCAAGTACTCCAGAGTCTGTAATGAGGCATCAAAGATACAGGTGACATCGGGCGATGTCAAGGAAGTGGCCCATTGTATCCAACGTGGATGCAAAGGTTTAGAATTGGGTACACTGGCCTTCGTCACTGCCTCTAGGGCAGGATATGGTGTGACCACCAACATGCGTTTTCCTTGCGACAGCGCTCGTTCTTTCGGAATCACCATCTGCACCACAGTCAGAACTTTTTCGACCGTGGAAAAGCGCAGTTCAGCCGAAGTGTACAGGTGTGATTTGCAGGCAATGGGGACGGTGCCGCCCTCATTGAACGTTAAGTACGTGAAACCCACCGCGCCTGGCACAATTCTTATAACCAGGTTAGTGCGGTTATCACGTGTCAGTAAGTATTTTGAAGCAAGAAGATCAACTTGTAATGATTGCAAAATAGCAGAATGCTCCAGCAGCCAGCTTGATTTGGAAAAAGTAGGTTGTACAAAGGCATAAAGCGGCTTGATACGCTAGGCATAATCGGGAATGTACGTACGACCGAAATTCAGAAAGCCCAGCAAAGACTGTAATTTTTTCAGTGTAGTCGGAGCACGCAGACATGCGCACTTTTACATAAAGTGAGGAGCTAACCCTCGACCTTCATTGTTGAGCTCGTAGCCCAAAAACAACACTGTACACTCTGCAATGCGAGACTTCGCAAAGTTGAATTTGTAACCGAAGTCTGCAAACATAACAATAATGCGATCAACGCGACACAGATGCAGCCACAACTCGTCGTCTGTGAGATCGATATCATCGACATATGAGTACGCATCAGGGTCTATGCTCTCTAAGAGAGAGGCAACACGTGCGGCAAAGACGCCAGGGCTGATTTTATAGCCCATGGCTAGTCTCTTAAACTGTTTTTGTTTGCCGCCAGAAGTAAACGTTGTCCACTGACTGCTAATAGAGGACAGGTTATGGCTGTAAAAGCCATTGGAAATGTCAAGTGTGGTTTTGAACCTTTTTCTCACGAGACTATCGACGAGAGCCGAACTGTGGGTATTCTGTACAGCACATGTCCGACAATAACAGTTCAAATGCCGGTAATCCAAAACTAGGCGGTGCGACCCATCAGGCTTCGTCACAGTGAATAAAGGGTTATTCATCGGTGACACACATGTTTCAGCAACACCCTGATATTTCAATTGTTCAAAGATGTCCGCGACGTGAGATCTAGCTTCGCGAAGCATGGGATAATGGGGCTGAGGCTGGGGCATACACCGTAATGGAATCTCATGGCTGGGGGATAATTTATCCCAGCCTACCAGAGTACGATACAAAGCCAGTGCAAGCACCAAGGCCCACTCCTCGGCAAACTTTTTAGCGTGTTCCTTCGGCACTGTGTGCCGCAAAGGACGGGAGAATTACCTCCTCCCCTCTAGGAGCATCCAAAATGAAAGCCGGGGGCCAGTCTGCCTCCGCCAAGAGAATGTCATAGGAAGAGGTCAGATTAGCCCAAAAAATCCCTTGAATTGTACGTTGTATGTCACCTTCAATTAAGAGGACCATATCATATAGTCTGTCAGGGGGAGACACTATAGCGTCAGCAGTTTCTACAGTAACGAACATGTCAGTTGCTGTCCCCTCCAGATATGGACGCAGTACTTGCCGCACTACTGTAACCTGTTGAGCAGCGTTAGCACCCATGTCAGGTTCCGAAGCTGCGTTCTCACTATCCGTGGCATACCTCGCTGTTAGGACAGCAACTTTCTTTTTCTGAAACGGGGGACGTTGTCGTGCAAAGTCGTCCTGCTTGCCTTTACCGTCAGCCTGACGGGGTTGCTCGCGACCTTGCTGGGCACCCCGATCATTGCCACGTTCTCCGCCACCGGACTGTGAGGCCAATGTTTCCTGTGAAGAACGAGGAGAACGTTGTTCAGTAACCTGAAATCTATCAGGTGACTTAATACTAGTGCGATCGCGCAAATCGTAAGTGCGTTCACTAGACGGCTGGACGGGAGACGCAGGCCGAGACCCCGGTTTCTGTTGCTGCTTTCCCTGTTTCTTCGTTCGCCAATTTTGTTTTGGAAAAGTTGGACGATCGTCTTTTATAGACTAGCTCACCTTAGTTTGTTGTATCAAGTCAGGAATGATTATAGTTGGTTTCACCCCTAGACTACTGCGGCCTATAGTTCGATATGCCTCTGCAATAATCTTGGGCAACTCTTTGGGCTTGTCAAGCTCATTGACGCAGGCTAAGCCATTTGCCACCTGGAACTGTACCGCATCTCCCTTGAGATTACCAAGGACGATGGGGCAACAATGTCGAACACTCCGACCAGCCTCATTCCCAACTCTAGAGCCGCCTCCGGTCCGTGCTGATCGTGAACACGTTTAATGTCGGAGGGAAGCACAGCCATAGACGGAGTGCCAAAGCACTTCGAGTAGACCGCGGCAAAGATCTTACCACAGTTGTCACAATCAGACACCTCCGGGACTATGTCTTTCGGCAAACTAATGGTGAGGATTCTGTGTTTCTCCACCTCTGTAGAGTGTGGAAACACTGCTTCCAGCTGGTCAAATTTCTCGGCAAGCCAATAAGGGAAATCGTCCTTATTCTGGGGGCGCTTGCCCAACACCGAATTAACTATGACAGGGCTTATGACAACCGCGGGGTGACCAGCTGGCAGTCTCGCAACAGCAGGTGCCCCCACCTGCACGTTGCGTGAAACGTATTGCACCAAAGCCCTATATGCTGAAATTAGGGTTGTATGGAGCACATGCAGCTCATCCACCGCAATAGTCAAATAGCGGGGGTGAGGCATAAATCCGGCCAACACCGGCCATGGGGCCCCTGGAATTGACAAAGGGCCCATTCTAGCTGATGCAACCACATGGGGAAGGGCGCCATTAAACCAAATGCTATGCTGCCAGGCTGAAAGGGGAATCTCTAGCGTCCTATATGGCGTATAATTTGCTGGGACCCGTGTGGCAGTGTACGAGTGAAAAGTTTTATCTTCTAAAATAAAATAACTCATAAGGGTGCGTTCCATCCACACTCCCCACAAAAATAACGGGCATCCCATCGTCCGGCACCCCATACGTCGTCAAATGACATCTCAGAGGTGCACGGCTATGTTCCGCAATTGCAACCGCCATAAGGACACAGAGAAAAACAACAACGGATTTCACAGTAGCACAAGGGTTCAGAAATATAAAAGACCTTTTTAATTAACAAGCTTGAAAGAACCTATTGGGTTACAAATATGTAGGTGAAATCCGTCACTCCCGTTATCCGGAAACAAGAGTGAGGGTGTCGTGGACTAATATAAGCACTACTAAGGCGTTTCAAATCAAAAGACCAAACGTTAGGTGCGCCATGTTACAGGGATTCTGCTCATGCACAGAACTATGCGCAGGAAACCAGGACCTCAGTGAATTGTGATGTACCAAAAACTCACCTCAGAACCCAGAACCCCTATCCGACCAGCATCAGTGTCCCATTTGTTATCCGTATTATCTCGGAGGTCCCAATGTATAGACAACCCCGAACAAGTGACTTAGAGTACTCTCAGGAATGGTGGGAATCAGAAATACCTGTTTGTTATGATTCTCATATCAGTCCACAACAAGAGTAAACAGAGACACGGTAGAGTTTGAAATGTTTATTTTATAAACTATGTGTCCTAAGATGCAGTACTTTGGCTAACATAAGCAGACAAATAATTAAAAATAAAACCATCAGCATTGTTACAATACCATAGAAAATAAAGGGAGAAATCATGTTATAAATGACAGTGGAATACAGCCACCTTCCCTTCACTAATAAGCTAATATTATTAACTAATAGAAGGTCTCTAGGCTTGAATGGGGAACCCCATACCGTAAAGATCAGCTTAATTGACACATCACAGGATCAGGTGTGCTCTGCTCCTGGGAAAGCTCTTCTTCAGAATGTGTGTAAAGCACACAGACCGCAATATTAAAAGCCCTCGACTTTCAGGTATTTGCAGCTGTGTGCGTGTTATGGCTAAATAGTAGGCCGATCAACCTGAACTCAAAAACATGCATTGTCTGGCGACCCAGACTGTTTTACACAATGTTCAGACCAAGGTCGCAGCACACGTCTAGGGATGTGAACAACAGGCAGTTCTCATGTGAAGAAAAGGCGAGCAAGCAGTTTTCAAATAATAACATGTATCTGCAGTGTCGTGTGCAAAAGCAGCAAAAGTGGCAAGATGGCTTTCTAACAACTAATGCGCTTATGCTAACTTAGCAATGTATGTATGTAAATCGCAGCCCTCACTACAGTATTACACCTGAAACTCCAGGACTTTAGAATACTTCAAGAAACAAGAGGATCCCCCAAGAAGAAGAGTGAAGGACTGTGTGAGGAGTGCTGCCGTTTCTGAGTGAGGGGTGGGTTGGCCTGCTGTTGCTGCTTTTGTCTGTGGTGGAGAAAAGGACTTACTCTTTTTGCCCTGCTGTGGTTTTCTGCTTGTGAAGAATGTCCAAGGGCTTGTGTGTGCTTGCCTCCTGTTTCAGAAGACTTGGGGACATCAAAGTCTTTCTTCTGGTTATTACACCTGATTTCAAGGTGTCTGGTGCGTCACTTTGTTTAACACCTCTGGTGCTTTACTTCATGCTGAGGTACGGTGCTTCGCTTTATTGTGAAGGCTCCTGCTATAGTTTTGCACTCCCCTGACCTGCTGAGGAGTTCTGGCACCGTTGGTGAGGTCACCGAGTGATTTCATTTCTGGTCTCAGTTGGAAACTCCTATGTGCGATGGAGGAGTTCCTGCGTCTGACAAGAAAACATGTGGCACAGGCTCAGGACATGGAGCGGCCTGCGGGGTGACCTTGGCACCATCACTGCATTACCTGGGAGTGGCCCAGGTGCATTGCCGCCCTGCCCCTAGGAGTCTTGTTTGGAGCATGGTGTGGCACGGGCTCAGGACGTGGCACGGGTTTTAACAATCTGCCGGCTGCCTTCTCGGTGAGTCGGGCCCGAGCGGTAATTGGCTGGCTGCTTGTAGCTGGCATCAGGCAAAGGGAGGGCTTGGCTTGCAGTTGCACCATACAGATGCCGGCAGCTGCCTGGAGGTCTTGATTGTTGGGGAGGGATGGTTCTCTCCGCATTTACCCTGTACCTGGTGTTCTCCCCACTGGACAGGCAGGGGGCAGGCAGCCTCCTTTTCGCAGGGTGGGGGACCCAGTGGACGTCTCCTCACCAGCCTTGCCCATCCTACCTGAAGCCGTGGCCTGTACATACGTGGGCAGCTGCTCCTGCCTGGGAGACGGGCACACTGATTGCAGCGGCTGCACTGCATGGTTGCAGACGGCTACCTTGAAGCAATTCAACACGCGGGGGACATCGTATGTGCCTGCACCCCCTCTCTGTCCTGACCAATATACCCGGAGGAAGCCTGGCGGGAGTGCTGCAGTGCATAATCAAGGTACAAAGTGGTGATTAGTGTCCAGTAAGATCTGGAAATTTATGTGAGCATGTAACTTCTGCATTTCCCTGCCCTGGTGTTATGATGTAGGCCTTGTACTGGCCAGAGTAACATGTTTTATTTGCAGGGGCAGCATGATGTTTGCTGATGTGTTTTCACATGTGCTTTATGTATAGTACAAAGAGACTGTGGACTAATGTGCCAGTTACAAGTATGTGCTTTAGTACACTAACTGTGATGTTTATGGCCAGTGCCTTATGGCAAGGTGATTATTGGATTATGTGCTTTGGTCTAATCTGATTTACCTAACATACAAAGTGAGTGTGGTCTGAGGTGGTTTACCTCTAATGTAAAAGTGATTTATGATCTCTATATTTATGACAATTGCCTAGTGTGCCAAAGCGATTTCTGATCTATGCAATTCAATGACAAGTGCTTAATGGCGCAGTGATTTATGTGATTGTGGTCTAAAGTGTTTTGTGTAAAACTCCAAAGAATATTTTCTATAACCTTGTGTGGAGTCTCTTTTGTGGTGTGCTTTACACATTGCCTCTGGCATAAGCCTGACTGCTCTGCCAAGCTACCAAGGGGGTGAGCAGGGGTTATCTTGGGTGTGTAACTCCCTTACTCTGACTAGAGTGGGGAGTTCTGCCGGGCTTAGGTGTATACCCTAGCCAGCCAGAAGCCCCATTTCTAATAGGTACACAGAGGAGATGTGTTTTTGCAGGCATACTACTTTGATGTCCAGCAGTTTTTTGACAGATTATTCAACAATTTCTATGGAAATCAAAAGTTAGAAATAGCATCTTGAGCCCTTCCAATTAATTTCGACCATTTGCCAATCCGCTCAACACTTTCAGATTGAGCAAAAGTGAGGGGGGATTCTGAAATTGCACTCAATGGTGGCCCCTCTTGCAAACCCCCCTTTTTGCTAATTTTCAGGTAGACTGAAATGCCTGCTGTAGTCTGGTGATCCTGTATGTGGGAAGGACCAGGGCACAGTGTGATTTAGTGCATGGAATCTAAATACAGATTTGCTCTGAAAACTCTAGGGAAAGACTTTAAATGGTGACCTATGCTCCTAGTGGCAGCTGGCAGTATGGTTTGGGGTAAGGCTGGGAGAATGTTATGTATTTTGTCAACAGTATCCTGGAAGAGACAAGACTATGTATGAGAGATGGGCAATTCAGCATTTCACTGTTGGAGACAAAGCAAGATTTCAGGAACCTCATGCGTCACTCCTGGCAAGTGAGACTCACACATTTGAAGTTTGGGTTGAACTTTCACTCATAACAGGCTAAATGCCACACCTGGTGAGAAGTGCTAAAACATGAAATTTAAATGCAACTCTGTTCAGAACTTTGCAATAGAACTCGCCCGGGGTGCTACGGAGGCAGCAGAAAGTAATACCACCCATGGTAAAGTTCTCCAACAGACCTCTTCATCTCCGATCACTTCAGAGTGCTGCTACGCTTCTGTTGTAAATCATGAGTCTACAGGAAGATGTTTTATTGTTTTGTTAATTATTTAATATTTATTTATATTTTTTTAACATTTTGTTGGTCACTTGTGTTGTTCTTCATGTTAAAGTTTGTATGTCTTCGCTTTCTGTGATGTCAACAAATATGCTAATTAGTTCTAGCTCCTAAGACTTCTCAAAACTTGGGAGCTCTGGGACTTTATGCGCCTTCTGTGGCAGCAGTGTGAGGGGAGTCAGTGACCCTACTTTCGCATAGCCGGAGCACTTGCAGACTCTGCCTTTCAATTGTTTGGTGCCTAGCACAAAATAAACGACAAGGACCACCTCATTACCTATATATGACAACAAAATAACAAAATATCAACAAAGTGTCGGATGTTATAAAATGGTGCATGGACTGTGGATTTGTAAAGGATCTCAGTGCAAAACCAATGTCGCCCCATTTTGAGGATTCAATACTATTTTCCAAGTGTACGCATGAATACTGACTTGATGGCTAATGTCTAGTGCTTGCTTTAAAGATATTGATTGGAGTCACCTCTGTAGATATATATATATATATGTAGATATGGCAGCTTTACAATTTGTAGCTGTGGTTTAAGTTGACCACACATCCAAGCAAGTACAAGGCTATGTAGAAAAGACCAAAACATGTATATATATTGGTATAAAGCCTAATTATATGAGTGTACATGTTGCTACCTATAGAGTGCAAAGAGAGTGTATCACAAAACCACACTGAACAAAACTGTGAGATGGTTTAGAGCACACCAAAATATGTGTTTCAAAGTGATGATATTGACAACCCAAGTGCTGTCCACTCGGATTATGGGTTTCACTTTTTTTTAAACTTCGGTATTGCCAAAGACAGCCAGTGTTCATAATTAGTCTAGCAGTATGTACAGAATCATGAAACATCAATTTAATGCTGCAGACAAATTTGGTTAAAGACGTATTATGAAATCATTAACAATCCTGTAATCTGCTGTGTATTCAATCATCGTCTTCTTGAACAAACAATACAGCTGACACGTTTTGTCTAAGCGACTTTTTCAAGGCTGTAAATTTTATTTTGTATACAAGTATTATAAAAAGCTAAAATAGACATAGATAAAATGGTGAGAAACAGTACACGTGCCCGTTAATTGATTGAAGAACAAAACGTAAGGGAAAGGAATTTGATCAATGAAATTTATTGCATAAGGTAGTGAAAAAAGAAAACCATCTCGAAAGTTGAACAGTTCGCAGAAAGGGGATTCGATCAAGGAAATTGTGTTTATTAAAGTAGTTTTAAAGAAAACACAATAAACACCTGTGTAGTACTGACACTACCAGTTAAATAAACTCTTCAGGTGATTCTGCCTATACATTTTAAAACTAGAGTGAATTAATGAGGTTGCTGTGTCTTTAGGGATGAATGGAAATGGTGTTGCCTCTGCAAATACTTCTTACTGATCATACACCAGCATGGAGGTTTCAAAGGGATATTAAAAGAGCCAGTTAAGTGGAAGCTGGACTGGGCTTACCTGCCTCTCAGAGTGCTGGTCACAAGCTTTTCACTTGTCCCTTTTCCAAAGGACATCCTGCTATGGGATTCCTAGATGTAGCTGGAATTCCTTTGTTGCTGAGTGAGTCTGACCTGGTTAGATATGGGCTGGCATTCATTTGAAGACGATGTCTTTTTTTACTAAGAATTGAACAGTCAATATTGTTGGACCTGGCCACTACTGCAGAGTCAACCCTAGGCTTTGTGCATTTTACCCTCCACTTTTTGCTAAATTAGTTTTTGTTGGCTTTAGGAATCCTTTCACTTAACCACTGTTAACCAGTGCCAAAATGTTTGTGCTTTCTCCTTAAAACACATTGACTTGGTTAATACCAAATTGGCATATATCATTTTCTTGTACGTCCCTAGTAAAGTGGCACTACATGTGCTCAAGAGTCTATAAATTAAATGCTACTAGTAGGCCTGCAGTACTGGTTGTGCCACCCACCTAACTAGTACTTTAAAAATGTCTCAGGCCTACCATTGCAGAGACTGTGTGTGCATTTTTAAACAGCATTGTCTACTTGGCAAGATAAACCCTTTGCCAGTCTCAACCCTTTTTTTCTAATACATATAAGTCAACTCTAGGGTGTCAGCCCCCCACCACCACCACGACCTATTGTCTCCGGCATTGATTCACTCCTGGAGCCACTAAGCAAATACTGTGATTTCTTCTTGGGACCCATTGTTATGAAGACTCCAACATATCTCAAAGACACTAAGGATGTGCTTAATCTTATACAAGCTTTCCCAGAACCTGAGAAGATCGACGTACTGGTGACTCTGGATGTTGAAGCTTTGTATACCAACATTCCGCAGGATGCCACGTTAGAAGTCCTGGAGAATATTCTCGTGTTGGAGGATCCCTGGCCATTTAAGACTCCCACCACCTTCATTGTTGAGTGTGCAGCTCTGGCCCTCAAATAAAATTTCTTTGAATTCCGAGGTCAACTCTTCCTCCGAATACAGGGTACATGTATGGGAAGTACATTTGCCCCTAGCATGGCATGTCTCTACATGGCTGCCTTCGAAAGCACCTACATTGAGCATAAACCCAACCCCTATCGCAGTAACATACCGCGTTGGTGTGATTATATTGACAACATCCTAATATTTTGGAGTGGCAGTTCAGAAACATGTGGGGCTTTCTGCAAATGGATAAACACTCTGGACCCCTACCTTAAATTCACCAGTACTATGTCTGGGAGTTCCATACCATTTCTTGACCTTTCCATCTCAATCAGGAAGGACGATTGTTGACAACTAACTACAAAAAACCCACTGACAGGAACAGCCACCCGAAATCCCTCAGGGATAATTTATCTGTAGGGCAGTTCCTCCGTTTACGTAGGAATTGCAACACCATTGGTGAATATGAAAAGCAGGCATCCACCCTGAGATCCAACTTAGTGGATCTCTACTATCCACACATAGTGATACTCCAGGCTTACAAGAGAGCTAAGAATAATCACAGAGTCAGTCTTCTAGAAAGTCTGGAAAGTAGGGAAAGACCTGTTACTGACACACTTACCTGTATGACAACCTTCACTCCCACCTCCAATAAAATACATAAAATCATCAAAAAGCACTGGGCAATCCTTAACACAGGAACCCTCGAACCTGGGCCACCACCCCTTTTTGCATGCAAGCGAAAAAGGAATCTTATGGATTTCCTTGTACATACTCGCCCCTCTGTCTCACATAACACACAGACCACCTTATCCGACCTTCCACCTGTTGAGGGTCATTACCCCTGTGGATCCTGTTCTGTATGCCCATTCACAGAAACAAAGAGTATAAACCTGGGCTTAGAAAAGACCTTGGCAACAAAGACGACACACAAACTGTAATACCAAAAATTGTGTTTACTTAATCACATGTCCCTGGCAACTTTGCTAAGTAGGTATGACTACCAAACCTGTTAAAATGCGAATCAGCGAACACCGCAGTATGATACGCTGCAAGAAGACCAACACTAAGATGTGTTCGCATTTTCTTGGGGCTAACCACACACCTGACAGTCTATGTTGGACTATTATTGAATTATACCATAGTTGTCAGAGAGAACCCTTTTTTCACAGACACAACGGCGGGTGTTCTGCTTAAAATCCCACACCCAAGGACTGAATGATGATATACCTTAGGCAGAATTCAGCAAGTAACTCTTTTCCTCTTCTACCTCATAACCTGTCCATACGTCACTGTCTCCAGATGACATCAGTAAGGGTTATGTGCAGAACTATGACACTTAACACATGTCCTAGATGATTTTTCCCTGGCATAACTACTGCCCGTTGTTCAATACATACATTCCTGAACATACATGAGGCAGGCCCGCTTATTTGAGTCCAGTGCCTGGCCACTTTCTCCACTTCCCCATCATGGCTGCCACTGTGACTTTAGGGTAACCTATTCAATAGGATTAAGTTGTACCAATGATTTGACTGAGATACCACTATTTCTTTGTACCCCCACCTATCCCTACCCACAAGCAATCACTCACTTCCCTGCGTGCCACAACTGATGTATTGACGTTACGGATGATACTTTTCTTCTCCGTATTCAATACCAGTGCGCATCTTTAGTCCTTCCAAGATGGGCGCACAATCTATGCAACACGGTCAATTTAGGCCACACTAGTGTTGCAGCTGCGACAATTCCATTCTCAGCTTGGCGGCAGTTACTCCCAACTTCCCCCACTCACCTCCCGTACATATACTGGCAACCGCCCACGTTTCGTCCTCCGGAAAACAAGCAAGTGAGGGCAGGTATCAATGCAAGTTACCAGGAGGCGGATGTGAGTACAAACTATCCTTCTGGCACTTCCCTGATATTTAGGAATGATATCCTTACGCTCCAGCCATCTAAGAAATGTAGGCTAATTTCCTAGCTGAATTCCCCTTGTTACTGCCGTTCTCCTTTCTGGCACAAGGTAGCCTTCTGAGATGCTTGTTCCTGCCGTTGAGGCATCCCCAGATAATTTTTGGGGCAAGGTCTGGTCTCATTGTCACAAGTGCTGTGCATGTTTTTGGGTACCCCGAGTTTCTAAAGGGTGACAATACCGCTACATTATTGCACCACTTTGATTATTGCTAAAATACGACGCACTTTTTCTGCTATAATCATGCGTGGAATGTCAACACAGTTGAGACATTTATTGCTAACCTGAGATACAATTTGTCTTTGGATCGCTATTAGCATGCTCTCATTAAGTTTTCTCTTCACGTTTATCTTTCTATTTTATCTTTAGTTTGGATCTATACGTAGGCGTGGTTGATAACGATTGGGTTCAGATACACATCAACCACTTACCTGATTCAGGTCATAATAACAGGGTGTATTGTGTGTTTCTCGCACACCCTTGTTCCATGTTGTTCTAAGCACTAATCTCTCCTGGTCTGGATGAAATGCCATAGCATCCATTAGGGACGGACAACGTGTGAAACAGGTTGACCTGATTATTAATCTACACCACCACTCACCTTATTGAAATAACGAACAAACTCTATTTACTAGAGAAAGGGCACATAAGTTTCATTTTTCCCGTTTAACTATACCAGACGGACCCTAGAATAAACTCTACCTAGGGTATCATCACGTTATTTTGAACTCTCCCCACATACCAACACTCACCACTGCAGCGTTCCTCTAAAAAGATCTCCGTCAAAAAGACCTCTCACAGGGCAACTGGGGGACTGCTGCGCCACCCCCACGAGGAGCATAATGCCCAATGATGAAGCATGACACATTAATGGGTGTGTGAGGGCAATTTTTCAAATCTGAGGATTTCCCCTGCATCCAACCTTCATTCATAGATTAAGATAGGTTTATTTCAACTACTCTCGCACTTTACCTACACTTTATGCTGCTGAATGGGCTAGCACTTACTCATAGGAACAGTTACCCTTCAGTGATTTAGACCTCTAGGGTAGGACCTGGACATCAGAGGGCAGAATGCAATGTATTCAAAAGTTGGACATGTACTTTTAGATTTTACATGTCCCGGTAGTGAAAAACTCTGAAATTCATTTTCACTACTGCAAGGTCTATCTCTCCCATAGGATAACATTAGATCTGCCTTATTACATTTTATAAGTGTGATTTTCAAATAAGAAAGAGATGACCAGTTCATGTCTGGTGTCTCTGAAATTACAATTTAAAATCCTAACTTAAGGTGAAGTCGGATTTTAATTGCAATTCTGAAAATGCTACTTTTAGAAAGTTGCCATTTTCTTGCCGTAGTCATTTGGTACATGTAGCCTGTCTTGGGTCACATGACCGGGTGTAACTGACAGACTTTGTGAATTCCTCCCAGATAGTAACACAATAGTGGGATTAGGTGTGCCTGAATGGGTCATCTGCTGGCAGGAGGGGGGTGGTGCTTAACACAGCCCCACGTGCAACTGAATAGCCTGTGCTCAGCCTTCACACAAGGGGCCTACCTACCCCACATCGTTACTGCAGCCATCTTGGGGGTAGGTAAGTAACTTCAAAGACACTGTCTGGCAGCATCTCCTACCTTCAAGAACCAGGGCACCATTGTATAAAAAGGAGACTTTGGACATCACCTCATCAGTTCACTTCTGGACCTGTGGATACTCTACCAGGAAGAAAGACTGCTGTAACGTTGCAAGGATAGCCACTCTGCTGGACTGCTGCTCTACGTGAACTGTGATCCTGTTGTGCAGATATTCTGCCTGCTACCCTCTTGCCTGGGGAAGAGGAACTGGACCTGCAACTTCATCTTAAACCCAGGACTCCAGAATGACTCAAAGGGCTACTCTGCAGGCCTTCTGATCCAAGCCTCAGGGACATAAAACACTCCCCAACATGCTCCTGGACCCTTGATGCACTAGGTTCCTGACCACCAAGTGCTGCCTCTCAGGTTCTGGACTCTTGGTGTGACTGGCAGACTCCTGGAATCAAGTTTGTTGACTTTTTTCAACAGCGAACGGGTCCAGTCGCACTGCAACTGCGCTGCTTGCACCAAAAATTAGTACGAGCTGCCACCAGCCCATCTATTTGCACCTCAAGCATCTATCTCCCGTGGAGGTCTACCAATGCAAAGCTCTAGCCTGCCCATCCGTGACACTTGACCTTCTCTTCGCGCCACACCGACCACTGCCAGCGATGCTCTCCTTGCTCCCCGCGGCCCTCTCTAACGCGAACCTGACTCTTAGCACAAAAACTTGAGGAGGTAAACATTCAGCGGGACAAATCTGGGACTGTATCTGACCTGTGCTCCATTGCGTTCAGCCTGAACTTTTGAATTTGGCCCAATCCAGCTGGCCATATATTCCTGGTTGGTGCTTTATGCTTTTAGGTGCTATTTTACAATCTATTCTTTAAAAATGTATAGCTCCGGTTCTCCCGATTGGATTTGTGTCATTTTGGACTTGTTTTATTTATTAAGTTAAGCTCTATGTTTCTAACCTAGTGTCTGAATTTTTTTGTGTAGTGTTTTTACTGCTTTTCTGTGTGAAGTGTTGGGACAAATACTTTAAACATTGCCTCTAAAATAAGCCAGACTACTCTGTGCCAAGTTACCAGAGCGTTGAGCACAGGTTAACTTGGGGTTTGCTTGTGTCTCACCCTGACAAAGATTGTGGTTGCTGCTTGACCAGGGCTCACACCCCATTCAAGCAACTACCGAATTTCTCCCAAGTATTTTTACATTGCATATTATGAATGATCAAACTGCTTCTATAACAGAGAGGCAGAATGAGGGATGGAGTAGCGGTTATACATTACTAGATTTGCTGTTTGAAACACATGACTTGGGATGCCGACTGTCCTAATTGAAATGAAATAATATTTTGATTTGCTAAGCACACTACTACCCGAAGTGCTCTGACAACGCAGAGAAGACCTGAGAAGGGAAAAGGGCTAAGATCTGGGAGCATTACTTATCAAAAGGCCAAGCTTTTACTTGATACTTTAACGATCATCACCACATCGACTATTACTCCATTTGTGGTTTATCATCCCTCTAATTCCTCAGCAGCAAACACCAATACAATGTTAGGCGCCATATCCAAAACAGCCACACTTTATCAACAACTTCTATTATTAGTAGACTTTACCATAAAGGTAGACACCTAAAATTAACATAACACCAGGGAGTTTCTCACTACAATGGACACCCTGGGCATCTCAAAAATGAATATGCATTGTACTCACATGATCAACCACACCCTGGACTTAAGATTTGCCATGGCTGGGTTCTGAACAATTGACAACCTATATCATTGACTGTTCACTATTTAACAAGATTTACATTACTAACTTTAATCAGTGAAATTAGCTACCAGACAAGCTGAATAGAAGTTTTGTAAAACCTGGAGTGAGGCAGATCAGGTATTTTAAAAGGCACAATACAAAGCTTACAAACTGCATACAGCAAAAAAGAAGTCTACTTTATTTACTAATTATACCTTAGAAAACATGTAATACACCTCAAAATCTTTTATTGCAGTTTGCAGTTTTGAATCCTTTTTTTAAATGAAAAGATATGGATTCGACCATACAACACTCCCAGAAAATGGAAGAGGATCTCTCCAGCTTTTTCCAAGATACAACTAAGAGAATTTAAACTTATATGAAGGCACTACAAGTATCATGGTATTTCCAGACAAAGCACATGGCAAAGGCACAGCTCAAACTAGCTGGTCTTACATCAAAGTACCAGATGAGGATTCAACAGAAGCCTTTAAAATGGCAAATAAATCAGGCTCACTCATTATTCTTGTGCCCCGAATACTTTTGGCAGGTTATTAATTTAAAGTAATGTTTATTGTGTGATTATTAAAAATCTTTACAATACAGTAAAAAAAATCCTGTGCAAAGGTAGGACTAGGGGTGGGCGGAATTTGCGGAATTAACCTTCGCAAATTATCGCGAGAATGTTTAAAATTATCGCAAACAAGCAGAAATATCGCGAAGATGCGGAAGTTTTTTTCCGGCATGTTCGCGCGATTTTCTGCATGGTTGCGGGTCGCCAACTTACCCATGTGGCTGCTTGCGGGCGCGGCCATCTTGTTTTGAGTTGTTCTCGCGGTGCATGATCGCGAGAAGAAAGACGTGATCGCGCGACGCATGACGTCACTGCGGGCGCGAACTGTCGCGAGACAGCGCAAATGGCTAAAAACAATACAACATCTCATGGAGAACGCGACCGGATCAAGAAAACTTGTCGGCGAACGCAGGGATTCAGGTAAGGCGATCGCGCGCGCGCGAGAATGTATCATTTTACAGCGCGAGCAAGAAACAAATTATCGCCAAGCTGCGGAAACCGGAATTTTTGACATTTTCGCGCTCTCCGCGGAACGCAAAAATGTCAAATTATCGCAAATTCCGCGAACGGAACGGAAATTTTGCCCAGGCCTAGGTAGGACTATACATTTTGGAAAGTTATTTTTCAGGAAACTTCACCAGCTTCCCAATGTGCATATAACAACATTAAAAAGACATGCAAAGTGTTGTGCGTGTTCATTTTAGCAAGTCCTAAATCAGGGCTGCATCAGAGTCCCTCTGTTAGAGTCACATGTGCCTGAGATAGGGAGTTAAAAAGTGTCTCAACCTGTGTGATGTATTTAACAAACCTACAGCAAAGTTGGATATGTGACCCTTCTACACAAGCTTGTAGTGCTTGGTGGAAAGTTAATATTTTCAAAGATAAAAAATCTTTCTTTAAGAAATGGGCGGTGGGATAAGTCTAAAGACAGGCAAGTGCAAAGAACATGTAGGACTGTTTTGTCGTGATAGCCACATTGCCAGCAGTTGAAACGTCCATGGTGGGGCGTTAGCCATGGTTGGAAAATATCAAAGCAATGGTGCAGGAGTTTCAAGTTCTGCAAGAATGACTGCTTTAGATGTTATCTTTCCTTTGTCCTTATGAGTTTATGCCCGACCATGTGAGCGATTACTAAATGACCTTTTTATCTGTGTTGATGGAAAGATAGTTTGAAGCTTTCTTTGCTAATCTCTTGAATAAGTTATGCTTTATTGGGAGAGTCCACATCTTTTCTATGCCCATGTATTTCAAATTGATGTGTAGGAGGAACAAGCATGAGTACCTACATCAGGTCGCTATTGATGTTTTTCCAAATGAGCTGAATTTTTGTGTTTTGTGCTGGTAGATCTCATTTTATGCATACGTTTTATGTACAGTGACTGTTAAATAATGTCAGCATTGTTTAGTGAGATCTCAAGCCTTGTGATTTTGCTGTGTTTGGGGGAGTGATTAAGAGCTTGTCTTTAAATTTAGCAAGTCAGAAGATTGATCTGTTTGGCTGTAGGTGATGATAAAGCAGCAAGGCCATTGCTAGTGATGGAAAGATCTTGCTGTTCATATCCTGAAGGAGAGTAAAACAGGGACAGCATTGTAGTTTGGATAATGATTCAGGTACATGGGCCAAAGAGTCGGTGTTTAAGCCTAAAGAAATTGTGTGTAATTTAAAGGTTACTCAGTCATCAAACATTATTCCTAAGTATTTGTATTCATGACGGGTTTCAATCTTTTTTTTATGTGGGCACCAGGCGTCTTTTTTCCTCCTGATGATCTTTGCTTTTATTTTAACCATGTTAATTTTGAGATTGCTGTTGTCACAGTAACAACGTAGGCAATCTATTGATCTTTGCAGGCCTAGGAGAGTTGTACTAAATAGAACTGTGTCTTCTGCATATTGCAGAAATGGCAGGCCTTGGCTTCCACTTCTCAGCATCTCTATTTGGTGGTAGCTGATGGGGTCATATGGGTCCACAATTTAAAGATTAAATAAGGTAGAGGCCAGAACACACCCCTGTTTCAGCCCATTGTGGTAACAGAATTTCTGAACATTCTTTTATTGCTGCCGATTTTGAACTGTACCAAAGTGTTGGAATATAATGCCTGAATGGCATTAAACAAAGGAAGTGGTATATTCCATTTTTGCTGCTGTTGCCAGACGATGTTCCACTTGATCTTGTCAAAGGTTGCTTTGAAATCTAAGATCATGGAGGATTATAAGGACTTTTTTCTTATGGTCTATCCCATAAGTATGGTTCCTGCTAAGATGTTTCACTCTGTACATGACCCAGAGTAAATGATGCAATATTGAGGCAAACTATATTGTTTGAAACAAATATTATATCTAAAATATAATATACCAAAATACCGTGACCCTATAAAATAATGGTAAGTACTTAAATATTGGAAATAAAATGTTTAACACCAATATCGTCTAAAACCAGACAAAAATATTATATTTATGTAATTTACATTATATCAATGTATATATATATATATATATATATATATATATATAAAATCCAAAAAAGGCTGTCTCCCACTTCCAGTCGGTCGCCAGTAGGTAGTTATAGTTAGGACCCTGTTTCCATAGGAAATCCGCAACATTCTATTTTGAATAACTTTGGCGCCGGTCGACGAATCCTCGCGAATTTCTCAAAATAGGTGGGGCGCTACGCTCCGCTCATACCCTGAAAGTCTCGGGGGGATTCGTCAAGCGGGGGCTGAGATAAAAGGGGGGTCCCAAAACGCGTTTTTCCCATGCATTTTTCCATAGGACCTTTAGACAGGGCTACAGCCCGAACGGCTGAACAGAATTACTAGAAATTTGGCAGAGAGGTAGTCCCTAGGTCAAGGAAGTGCCTTTTGTAGGTTTGGTGTAAATCTGTTCAGTAGATTCTGAGAAAATAGCTTTTAAATCAATATATATATCTGAGCCAGCTTACGGTACGCTTACGGTACGCTTACCGTACGCGTACGGTGGCGTGCGCGAGCGCGATTCTGATTGGCTCTTAGATCTTAGTAAACATTCGAATCGGCCAAAACCAGGAAGCGGCGGCCGCCATTTCGTGTGTTTCATTCAGAAAAAAAAGAGTGAAAACAAGAAAAGGGGGCAAGGAGGAGAGTTACAGACCCCCTTACATTTGTGAGGGGGTCAAAGAAGGACAGAAAAGTACAAAGAAAACATTTATTGATTTTTAAAAAAATCACGGGGTACGCGTACGGTAAGCGTACGGTAACAAAAAAAAAATAAAAGAAATGAAATTCAGATTTAAGTGTTTAGATATTAGGGGGCTCTAAAAAGAGCCGTTGTGTTAATGAAGTGATTTTTTATTGGTACCTACAAGTAAGTACCGATGCAGAGTCTAAGGTTCAAGAGGAAGACTCTGTTCCCTTCATCATTGAAGTGCACACCATCTCCTCTATAAATGTCTTGCATGTCATAACGCAAGTTGTTGTGGTAAATGGCACCCATACCATAGTCACGGAGGAAAACAGAAACAGATTTGTTGACGTGCTTTCTTGCTTTGTCAATTTGCGGACAGAAATGATTGGACCAGTTCCATTTTTGCCTTTGGCATATGTTGGAAAACACAAAGGCAGTTTTAGGGAAAAGAAAAAACAGTTGTGCAAAGGTGTCCTTCATAAGCATTTCCAGACCTACCCCAGTCAAAGTGCCTAGGTCACTGCCACCACAGTGCACTATTATGAGGTCAGGGTGTTGGTTTTGCATGAAGGATTTAACCAATGGCATCAATTGGTGCCACTTTAACCCTCTCTGACCAATCCATTTAATGTCTACATTTGGCAAAGCAAGGTCTCTCACCATATCTGTTTTCTCTGCAAACTTTTCACTCCAGAAGACATAGCTGTGCCCTACAATCCACACTGTGAACATCTTCAAAGGAGATCTGGATGCACTCAGGAGGTGTAATTCAGTAGAATGAGAAAAAGAAATGAAAGACAGGTTGGAAATGGAGGCATACATATTTTTAAATAAAAAAAAAGAACTGATTGGCTGTTTCATACCATTCTAGAATAAAAACTAGGCTGTATGTGTAAATTTATAGAAGCATGTTTTGTATTGGTACAGAAAAATGTGTTACCAAAGAACAGTACTATGGATTTGCTGTAAGGTTTGAAAAGTCAAGCACTCTTGCTCTGTGGAATTGAAACATTGTTTGGCGAACTTCTGACCTAACTCCACACAGCAGTGTTCCATGAGCTGTTGCTATGGTAGCAGGCAGAAGTCAAGTTGGGGGAAGGGTACTTTAAGAAAAGGGTTGGTTTTCAACCAATAGAAATGTGTGATTACATTTGAAAAAAAGGGGGAAGCACTGAGATTTGAAACTTACATGTATATGTGTGGAAAAATAGAGGGAAACTTTGCCATTTTCTGGTTCTGCTGAGAGGAGAGAGGTGTAGAGAACAGAGATCCTGGCTCTGATAATCTGCTGCTTGAGTGCCACATTTCTTTCACAGCTAACTAATTTTAAAGGTGAGTTATGAGTTTGAGAGGGGATGTATATGGTAAATTAAGAAATGAATAATAGAATTGGAATTCCTTTTGGAGAAGTTGTGTTTATTATTTTGTGTTTTGGGAGAAATTTAAATGTGAGGAACATGTAAAATAATATGGACTATTTTTTCATGATAAATTAAGGTGTACTGGTAAAAATAAGGAATACTTTAAGGGTTTGAGGTTGCAGTCAGTAATGCAAATACATTCAGCATCACTAAGGCTGGTTGCCCTTGCTGGAGTGTAGGCAATCACCGAGGATACACATGGTGGTGGTCTGAAAAAGCAGTCTGGACATGTGCATTTAAAAAAATCTAAAAAGTGGATTCATAATGTGTCAGTCTGTAAAAGTGATTTTCACTTGCCAAAAAAAAAAGAGCAGTAAGTGTGCATTCAAATTGGCAAAGAAATTTCGTTTTGGGACTAATGTGAAAACATAACTCTGTGTGCAAATAGGATTTACAGGCAGAGATTTATTGCGTTTTGCTCTGGTGATTTCACAGTTGCATTAGTAGGAAAAAGGGGAGCGATTTTTTGGGGGAAGAAGCAGACTCTAAGCACACACCCAGCTCCTTTCCATGTATAATCATGCACAGTATTTAGAAGCGAGTGGGGTTTTGAGGTTTCAGTCTGTAATGCAAATACATTCAGCATCACTAAGGCTGGTTGCCCTTGCTGGAGTGTAGGCAGTCACCGAGGATATACATGGTGGTGGTCTGCAAAAGCAGTCTGGACATGTGCAATTAAAAAAATCTAAAAAGTGGATTCATAATGTGTCAGTCTGTAAAAGTGATTTTCACTTGCCAAAAAAAAAGAGCAGTAAGTGTGCATTTAAATTGGCAAACAAATTTCGTTTTGGGACTAATGTGAAAACATGACTCTGTGTGCAAATAGGAATTACAGGCAGAGATTTATTGCGTTTTGCTCTGGTGATTTCACAGTTGCATTAGTAGGAAAAAGGGGGAGCGATTTTTTGGGGGAAGAAGCAGACTCTTAGCACACACCCAGCTGCTTTCTATGTATAATCATGCACAGTATTTAGAAGCGAGTGGGGTTTTGAGGTTTCAGTCTGTAATGCAAATACATTCAGCATCACTAAGGCTGGTTGCCCTTGTTGGAGTGTAGGCAGTCACAGAGGATACACATGGTGGTGGTCTGAAAAAGCAGTCTGGACATGGGCTTTTTAAAAAAAATCTGAAAAGTGGTTTCATAATGTGTCAGTCTGTAAAAGTGATTTTCACTTGCCAAAAAAAAAGAGCAGTAAGTGTGCATTCAAATTGGCAAAAATATCAGACGGTATTTTAAAGAAATAAGTATTGTTTTTTGATGATATTTTTTAAGAATATTATGCATTTCTGTAATGTTAAGTTTAAGTGAGAAGAGATTCTGGGCTTTTTTAATACAATCTTTGAGATTGTTATTTTTTTTTTGCCCGCTGTTAAATGATGAATGCAATTGCTTTCACAATTTAAAGTGAAATGCAATATATTCTGAAAACAGCAAAAATAAGGCAAAAATATTTTTGGGTAAATATGTAAATACGTGTACTGTATTTTAAAATGTTTAAAAAATATTATTACTTTTTTCTTTTTTTCAGATTGATATAGAAAAGTTACGAAAACTAGAACCATTTTTAAAGCAATTTTTTTTATAAAAAACAAATGAATAAATATTTTTTGGAGTGGGTATGGTAAGTCAATAATAATAATTGTAGTGTTTCAAAGTCCTTGTAATGTGATTATTGATTTTTAGTGGGTTTTTTAAAAAAAAAAAATACAAAAATACGCGCGGTAAAAAAAAAAAAAAAAAGTTTTTAAAAACATCTATAAAAAAAAGATGAAAGATAAGGTTGGCTCTTAAAAGAGCCGTTGTGTTCATGCAGGGAGAGAGGAAAGAAAGAATGGGAAAATTAGTCTCTGTGACAAGTGTGCTGATCTATTTTGTTGTTCACTAGGGAAACACTGGTCTCCCTATGACAAATTAGATCATGACAAGAGGCACATCGAATATCAACCCTCCGAAATCGAGGGTTAATTTCCAGAGGGCCAGCAAAAGGAGATGCTCCCCCCACAGATGAAGGGCTCACCTGACCTGCAGAAGAAGGAGTTAGCCCTGCAGATGATGGTCCAGGCTGAGCTGCTGTGGATGTGCTTGGTTGACTTTCTGAAGAGTTACCTCCAAAAAGTTGAGCATGTGTCCTTTTGTGTACATCCTTGAGGTGCCTCATCATGGTATGATTCCCAAAGGAATACTTCCTGTCAGGATTACCTCTTGAAAGTACACGCTGACACAGCTTGCAAGTCACTAAGGGTGCATTTACCTTTAGCTGGCCTTCAGGAAATGTAAAATAATCCCATACATAAGAGGTCTTTTGTTTCCTCGCTCTCTGCCTCAAGGTAGTGCTGCTAGTGCTAGCCTCACTCTCAGAAGGGCTCTGCTGTTCTGCCATCGTATCACAAAGACAACCCAGCTCCTTCTCCTAAGGGATCACAAGCAGAAATGAGGGGAATGGGTGTGGTGTAAGAGAGTTCTAGAACTGAAAGTTGTTTCAACCAATCAAAAGTTGTGTTTCATGATCACATGACCTACCGTACGCTTACGGTACGCTTACGGCAAAAGTGCGCATGCGCGTAAAAAAGACACGCGCTTGCGCGCATGCGCATAACAGTCACTACCCGACACTTCCGCGTAACGTGCGCGTGTAGCGTACACGCGTACGCGTCCCACGCGGAGTACGCGCGGCTACGCAAATTGCGTAACTATCCGCAAACAGCGTAGATAAATTACGGGCGTTGCGTAAACCGTACGCTTACCGTAAGCTTACGGTACGCGTACTAAAAAAAGGAAAAAATGTACTGCAAAAAATTATAACATGTTTATTTTATGAAATATATTTAAAAAAACAAAAAAAAGAATTTTAAAAATTTAACCATAGTCTTTATAAAAGGTTAGAACATTAAATTACAAAAAAAATATGTTTAAAAAAATAGAAGAAAAAAAAAAAATAGCATTTAAAAAACCTTGCAAATTCACTGAAAAAACCATGGGTTTCACACACGTTATAGTTAGGAATTAGCATTTAAAAAACCTTGCTAATTCAATGAAAAAACCATAAGTTTCACACACGTTATAGTTAGGAATTAGCATTTAAAAAACCTTAGAAATTCAAAGAAAAAACCAAAGGTTTCACACATGTTATAGTTAGCTGGACATTTTACTCGTAAAAAACCATTGAAATTCCCCCGTTATAGTTAGTTAAGCTAACTATAACTCGCGCGCCCGCAATGCACTGCTGATGACGTCACATATTACATCACTCATGACATGGTCAGTGACATCACTCATGACATCACTGATGACATCTCAAATGACATCACTGATGACATCACTGATGACATCATCCTTGTGATAGAGTGACAGACCTCCTCTCACCCTAATATAACCTTTGATACACACATTCATAAATAGAGACTAAACTTTTCAAAACAATGGACATACCAATACCAGTTACAACAACCTCTTCAGTAATTCTAAGATCCACATACACATCCACTCATTCACCAACAGTCCTATACAGTCACTCACACATGTACTCACTCATCATATGTACTCATACACCTATACATCCTGTTACACAATGCCACTCATCCGTAGAGTTACTCACACACATAGTCACCCATGCTAATAAAGAATCAAACATCTGTTTACTTGCATATAGTTATACACACACCACCACACTTACTTCTACAAAAACTTACACATACTTAGTCTTTTAAACAATCACTTATAGAAACACATACTTATTCATACAGGAACTCTTTCAATCTCTCACTCTCACATATACTCACTTATATACACCAATAGTCACATATACTAGTTAAAAACATATGTAGTTACTCATAAAGACACTGTAGAGACAGTGATTCACTCACTAACACACCCATACACACACTCATCCACCCATGCAGTCCTGCACACATACTATCTTCAACACATACAAACAGTGAGTCACTCATTCATGCACCTATGCACTACGTAATACCCCCCACCGAACCATGCAGACACTCAGACTGATAATCAAAAAACCAACTAATAACCTATATAGACACTCATGTAGGTACTCACCAACCCATATAGCCACTTATACACAAAGTGAAAGACTGATACAGATATATACATATTTAAACATCACTCACTAAGCCATGTATTCACTATGATACACCTAATCAGTCAGTTACACAATCAATTTTTCATAAACAAATCATCCATTTAGACACTTATATACCCATTTATTCTTCCATCGACGTTGAGATATACATATATAAAACATATTTAATTTTCAGAAAAACACACATTCATGGGATGATGTCATCAGTGATGTCATCAGTGATGTCATTTGAGATGTCATCAGTGATGTCATGAGTGATGTCACTGACCATGTCATGAGTGATGTAATATGTGACGTCATCAGCAGTGCATTGCGGGCGCGCGAGTTATAGTTAGCGTAACTAACTATAACGGGGGAATTTCAATGGTTTTTTACGAGTAAAATGTCCAGCTAACTATAACATGTGTGAAACCTTTGGTTTTTTCTTTGAATTTCTAAGGTTTTTTAAATGCTAATTCCTAACTATAACGTGTGTGAAACTTATGGTTTTTTCATTGAATATATATATATATATATATACATACATATACACACACACACACAGTTTAAAGAAGTGAATTAATACAATGTAAATTGCATACATTCAACTAATGCATAATTTATGTAATTTACATCATATTAAATTATATTCATGTGATATATTAAAATATTTAAGATTTACTACTTTAAACTATACATATTATCTACTGGCGGTCGCCAGTAGATAGTTGTAGTTAGGACCGTGTTTCCATAGGAAATCTCAAAATTCTATTTTGAATAACTTTGGCGCCGGTTGACGAATCCTCGCGAAATTTTCAAAACTAATGGGGCGCTCCGTTCAGCTCCTACCCTGAAAGTCTCGGGGTGATTCGTCAAGCGGGGGCCGAGAAAAAAGGGGGGTCCCAAAACGCGTTTTCCCCATGCATTTTTCTATAGGACCTTTAGACGCAGCTACAGCCCGAACGGCTGAACAGAATTACTTGAATTTTGGCAGAGAGGTAGCCATAAGGTCAAGGAAGTGCCTGGTGTAAATCTGTTCAGTATTTCCTGAGAAAATAGCATTTAAAAGCATATCAATATCTATACGCGCGCAGGGTGCGCGCACCGTGCGCGCACCGTGCGAGCACCCTAACGTGCGCGAGCGTAATTCTGATTGGTGGTTACATGATAGTCAACGTTCGAATCGGTCGAAATCAGGAAGTGTCAGCCGCCATTTTGTTTGTTTTCAGTGCGAGAGTGAAAAAGGAAGGTGGCGAACGTGAAAAGGGGGCAAGGTAGAGAGTTCCTGACCCCCTAGCCTTTGTCAGGGGGTCCCTGAAGGACCCCCGAATTTTTATTTATTTTTTAAATCGCGGGGGTGCGCTCACCGTGCGCGCACGGTGAAAATAAGAAAAAATTAAAATTTTAATACGTAGTTTATTGTAAAATAAATGTATAAAAAAAATAATTATACATAAATAAATTAGTATTTAAAAAAACGTACAAATTCACTGAAATAACCATAGGTTTCACACACGTTATAGTTAGGAATTAGCATTTAAAAAACCTTGCAAATTCACTTAAAAAACCATAGGTTTCAAACATGTTATAGTTGGGTGGATATTTCACTCGTAAAAAACCAATGAAATTCCCCCGTTATAGTTAGTTCAGATAACTATAACTCACGCGACCGCCACTCTATCACAAGGATGATGTCATCAGTGATGTTATGAGTGATGCCACTGACCATGTCATGAGTGATGTAATATGTGACGTCATGAGCAGTGGATTGCGGGCGCGCGAGTTATAGTTATCTGAACTAACTATAACGGGGGAATTTCATTGGTTTTTTACGAGTGAAATATCCACCTAACTATAACATGTGTGAAACCTATGGTTTTTTAAGTGAATATATATATATATGCTCAAAGCCCCGGTGCAGCTACAGAAGGTTTGGAAGCTGGTTGTGGGTGTCCGGAGGCCCACTGGAGGGCATGTTAATAATTAACTTAATTGCGGAATGATTCTGGCGCACCCACTGAAGGGATGAAATGAAAAATGTTTTCGTTGTTTCTAATAGAAACTACATGTCCCAGCATGCCAACAGTTACGGACTCACCTGGGAGGCCTCATCGCGGGGCTTGAATAACAGAACTCATGCGGCCATGTAGTATATTTTGGAAGCGGATGCCAGGTTCGTTTCGCTGCCTGTGAACAAGGGCTGATGCGGCCCGAAACGCGTCAGGCACTATGAAAAATATCGGACAACATGCCAGTTTCATGCGGAATAAAACTCTGGATGGATACCCTCTGTAGTGTGCGGCCTCGTCTTTTTGGACAAACCCTGATGCATATAGTACGGCTGTCCCGCCGTGAGGCTACGCACCGCCATTGATTTACTAATGGAGCTGTCGGGGCACAGAACTGCTCAAAGCCCCGGTGCAGCTACAGAAGGTTTGGAAGCTGGTTGTTGGTGTCCGGAGGCCCACTGGAGGGCATGTTAATAATTAACTTAATTGCGGAATGATTCTGGCGCACCCACTGAAGGGATGAAATGAAAAATGTTTTCGTTGTTTCTAATAGAAACTACATGTCCCAGCATGCCAACAGTTACGGACTCACCTGGGAGGCCTCATCGCGGGGCTTGAATAACAGAACTCATGCGGCCATGTAGTATATTTTGGAAGCGGATGCCAGGTTCGTTTCGCTGCCTGTGAACAAGGGCTGATGCGGCCCGAAACGCGTCAGGCACTATGAAAAATATCGGACAACATGCCAGTTTCATGCGGAATAAAACTCTGGATGGATACCCTCTGTAGTGTGCAGCCTCGTCTTTTTGGACAAACCCTGATGCATATAGTACGGCTGTCCCGCCGTGAGGCTACGCACCGCCATTGATTTACTAATGGAGCTGTCGGGGCACAGAACTGCTCAAAGCCCCGGTGCAGCTACAGAAGGTTTGGAAGCTGGTTGTGGGTGTCCGGAGGCCCACTGGAGGGCATGTTAATAATTAACTTAATTGCGGAATGATTCTGGCGCACCCACTGAAGGGATGAAATGAAAAATGTTTTCGTTGTTTCTAATAGAAACTACATGTCCCAGCATGCCAACAGTTACGGACTCACCTGGGAGGCCTCATCGCGGGGCTTGAATAACAGAACTCATGCGGCCATGTAGTATATTTTGGAAGCGGATGCCAGGTTCGTTTCGCTGCCTGTGAACAAGGGCTGATGCGGCCCGAAACGAGTCAGGCACTATGAAAAATATCGGACAACATGCCAGTTTCATGCGGAATAAAACTCTGGATGGATACCCTCTGTAGTGTGCGGCCTCGTCTTTTTGGACAAACCCTGATGCATATAGTACGGCTGTCCCGCCGTGAGGCTACGCACCGCCATTGATTTACTAATGGAGCTGTCGGGGCACAGAACTGCTCAAAGCCCCGGTGCAGCTACAGAAGGTTTGGAAGCTGGTTGTTGGTGTCCGGAGGCCCACTGGAGGGCATGTTAATAATTAACTTAATTGCGGAATGATTCTGGCGCACCCACTGAAGGGATGAAATGAAAAATGTTTTCGTTGTTTCTAATAGAAACTACATGTCCCAGCATGCCAACAGTTACGGACTCACCTGGGAGGCCTCATCGCGGGGCTTGAATAACAGAACTCATGCGGCCATGTAGTATATTTTGGAAGCGGATGCCAGGTTCGTTTCGCTGCCTGTGAACAAGGGCTGATGCGGCCCGAAACGCGTCAGGCACTATGAAAAATATCGGACAACATGCCAGTTTCATGCGGAATAAAACTCTGGATGGATACCCTCTGTAGTGTGCAGCCTCGTCTTTTTGGACAAACCCTGATGCATATAGTACGGCTGTCCCGCCGTGAGGCTACGCACCGCCATTGATTTACTAATGGAGCTGTCGGGGCACAGAACTGCTCAAAGCCCCGGTGCAGCTACAGAAGGTTTGGAAGCTGGTTGTTGGTGTCCGGAGGCCCACTGGAGGGCATGTTAATAATTAACTTAATTGCGGAATGATTCTGGCGCACCCACTGAAGGGATGAAATGAAAAATGTTTTCGTTGTTTCTAATAGAAACTACATGTCCCAGCATGCCAACAGTTACGGACTCACCTGGGAGGCCTCATCGCGGGGCTTGAATAACAGAACTCATGCGGCCATGTAGTATATTTTGGAAGCGGATGCCAGGTTCGTTTCGCTGCCTGTGAACAAGGGCTGATGCGGCCCGAAACGCGTCAGGCACTATGAAAAATATCGGACAACATGCCAGTTTCATGCGGAATAAAACTCTGGATGGATACCCTCTGTAGTGTGCAGCCTCGTCTTTTTGGACAAACCCTGATGCATATAGTACGGCTGTCCCGCCGTGAGGCTACGCACCGCCATTGATTTACTAATGGAGCTGTCGGGGCACAGAACTGCTCAAAGCCCCGGTGCAGCTACAGAAGGTTTGGAAGCTGGTTGTGGGTGTCCGGAGGCCCACTGGAGGGCATGTTAATAATTACCTTAATTGCGGAATGATTCTGGCGCACCCACTGAAGGGATGAAATGAAAAATGTTTTCGTTGTTTCTAATAGAAACTACATGTCCCAGCATGCCAACAGTTACGGACTCACCTGGGAGGCCTCATCGCGGGGCTTGAATAACAGAACTCATGCGGCCATGTAGTATATTTTGGAAGCGGATGCCAGGTTCGTTTCGCTGCCTGTGAACAAGGGCTGATGCGGCCCGAAACGCGTCAGGCACTATGAAAAATATCGGACAACATGCCAGTTTCATGCGGAATAAAACTCTGGATGGATACCCTCTGTAGTGTGCGGCCTCGTCTTTTTGGACAAACCCTGATGCATATAGTACGGCTGTCCCGCCGTGAGGCTACGCACCGCCATTGATTTACTAATGGAGCTGTCGGGGCACAGAACTGCTCAAAGCCCCGGTGCAGCTACAGAAGGTTTGGAAGCTGGTTGTGGGTGTCCGGAGGCCCACTGGAGGGCATGTTAATAATTAACTTAATTGCGGAATGATTCTGGCGCACCCACTGAAGGGATGAAATGAAAAATGTTTTCGTTGTTTCTAATAGAAACTACATGTCCCAGCATGCCAACAGTTACGGACTCACCTGGGAGGCCTCATCGCGGGGCTTGAATAACAGAACTCATGCGGCCATGTAGTATATTTTGGAAGCGGATGCCAGGTTCGTTTCGCTGCCTGTGAACAAGGGCTGATGCGGCCCGAAACGCGTCAGGCACTATGAAAAATATCGGACAACATGCCAGTTTCATGCGGAATAAAACTCTGGATGGATACCCTCTGTAGTGAGCGGCCTCGTCTTTTTGGACAAACCCTGATGCATATATATATATATATATATATATATATATATATATATATATATATATATATATATATATATATATATATATATATAATCTACTGGCGGTCGCCAGTAGATAGTTATAGTTAGGACCGAGATTCCATAGGAAATCTGAAAATTCTATTTTGAATAACTTTGGCGCAGGTTGACGAATCCTCGCAAATGTTTCAAAATTGGTGGGGCGCTCCGCTCCTACCCTGAAAGTCTCGGGGTGATTAGTCAAGCGGGGGCCGAGAAAAAAGGGGAGTCCCAAAACGCGTTTTCCCCATGCATTTTTCCATAGGGACCTTTAGTCCAAGGTACAGCCCGAACGGCTGAACAGAATTATTTGAAATTTGGCAAAGAGAAAGTCCTCAGGTCAGGGATGTGCCTTTTGAATATCTGGAGTCAATCTGTTCAGTAGTTCCTGAGAAAATTTCAGTTAAAAGTACATATATATCTATAGGCGTGCACCGTGCGCGTACGGTAAGCATACCGTACGCGCACGCTGACGTGCGTGAGCGTAATTCTGATTGGTGGTTACATGACAGTAAACATTCCAGTCGGTCGAAATCAGGAAGTGTCGGCCGCCATTTTGTCTCTTGCAGTCTGAGGCAGTGAAAGACAAAGGTGGAGAATGTGAAAAGGGGGCAGGGTGGACAGTTCCTGACCCCCTAGCCTTTGTCAGGGGGTCACTGAAGGACCCCCAAGGATGAAAAAAACTTTTTTTTTTTGTTCGAAAAAGCGCGGGGTGCGCGCAATGTGCGCGCATGGCACGCACAATGCATCGTGGGTGCTCGGTGCGCGAAGTGCACCGAGCGCCCACAGCGCGCGCACGGTGAAGAAACTGGAAAAAAAATATTAATAAATACATAACTTAGCATTTAAAAAAACGTACAAATTCACTTAAAAAACCATAGGTTTCGCACACGTTATAGTTAGGAATTAGCATTTAAAAAACCTTGCAAATTCACTTAAAAAACCATACGTTTCACACATGTTATAGTTAGCTGGACATTTCCCTCGTAAAAAACCAATGAAATTCCCCCGTTATAGTTAGTGCAGGCAACTATAACTCACGCGACCGCAATCCTCTGCTGATGACGTCGCTGATGACGTCAGATATCACATCACTGATTACATATGTGTCTTTCTAAAAAATAAATATTTGTAATATATGTATAGCTAAAGATTAATGGAAGAAGACATGGGTAAATAGGTGTCTAAATACAGTGATGTAATATCTGACGTCATCAGCAGAGGATTGCGGTCGCGTGAGTTATAGTTGCCTGCACCAACTATAACGGGGAATTTCATTGGTTTTTTACGAGGGAAATGTCCAGCTAACTATAACATGTGTGAAACCTATGGTTTTTCAAGTATATATATATATATATATATCATCAGAAAACACACCAGACTTGGAGAGCCACTCGTCTTGTGTCATGTTTATTTCCTGCCAGGCAGCCTCACTGACAACACTCGCAAGTTCAGAGATTTCTTTCTGCCAGCATATCCTGACGCGTTTCGAGCGTCTGCGCGCCCTTGGTCACAGGTGATGGCCGATGAGTGTAAGCAGCATTGTGCACCTCAAATGCCCACTTTTGTAGTCCCGCCCACCTGGGCGTGTAGGCATAGTGCAAACTGGGATTTGGAGTCTTTTCACAAGGTAAGTCTTTAAGTAAATGCAGCCGCCATCACAACATCAAAATCGATACCCCAGTGGGTTTCTGTTCCTTGTCAGGGTCGCAGTAGGGCTGATTCTAACCCTGTAACAGGAAACACAAAAAGCTCCATTTACCTTCTGTAATCACCACGCTGGACCCGCTCTTCAGCGGTGGGGCAACTCCGCGACCCCGGCAGGCCGCAATTAATTCCGTCAGAAAACACATCAGACTTGGAGAGCCACTCGTCTTGTGTCATGTTTATTTCCTGCCAGGCAGCCTCACTGACAACACTCGCAAGTTCAGAGATTTCTTTCTGCCAGCATATCCTGACGCGTTTCGAGCGTCTGCGCGCCCTTGGTCACAGGTGTTGGCCGATGAGTGTAAGCAGCATTGCGCACCTCAAATGCCCACTTTTGTAGTCCCGCCCACCTGGGCGTGTCGGCATAGTGCATACTGGGATTTGGAGTCTTTTCACAAGGTAAGTCTTTAAGTAAATGCAGCCGCCATCACAACATATATATATATATTCACTTAAAAAATCATAGGTTTCAAACATGTTATAGTTAGGTGGACATTTCACTCGTAAAAAAAAATTAAATTCCCCCGTTATAGTTAGTTCAGATAACTATAACTCGCGCACCCGCAATCCTGCTCATGACGTCACATATTACATCACTCATGACATCATCCTTGTGATAGAGTGGCGGTCGCGCAAGTTATAGTTATCTGAACTAACTATAACGGGGGAATTTCATTGGTTTTTTACGAGCAAAATGTCCACCTAACTATAACGTGTGAAACCTATGTTTTTTTTAGTGAATACATATATAGATATATAGTTTAACCCCTTCAGTGCCCGCCCCTTTCCCCGCCCTGTGCCGGCCGTTGTATTAGCGGGCGGGGTCTATGACGAGCTGGACTCGTCATGGGCACAGCGCCACCGCGGCCCATGACGAGTCCAGCTCGTCATGGGCACTGAAGGGGTTAAAGTAGTAAATCAAACATTTTAATATATCACATTAATATAATTTAATATATTAAATTATATTAATGTGATATATTACATTATTTAAGATTTACTACTTTAAACTATATTATATATATATATATATATATTACCTACTGGCGGTCGCCAGTAGGTAGTTATAGTTAGGACCACGTTTCCATAGGAAAACCTCAACATTCTATTTTGAATAACTTTGGCGCCGGTCGACGAATCGTCGCGAATTTCTCAAAATAGGTGGGGCGCTACGCTCCGCTCCTACCCTGAAAGTCTCGGGGGGATCCGTCAAGCGGGGGCTGAGATAAAAGGGGGGTCCCAAAACGCGTTTTTCCCATGCATTTTTCCATAGGACCTTTAGAACGACCTACAGCCCGAACGGCTGAACAGAATTACTAGAAATTTGGCAGAGAGGTAGTCCCTAGGTCAAGGAAGTGCCTTTTGTAGGTTTGGTGTAAATCTGTTCAGTAGATTCTGAGAAAATAGCCTTTAAATCAATATATATATCTGAGCCAGCTTACGGTACGCTTACCGTACGCTTACGGTAAGCGTACGGTGGCGTGCGCGAGCGCGATTATGATTGGCTCTTAGATCTTAGTAAACATTCGAATCGGCCGAAACCAGGAAGCGGCGGCCGCCATTTTGTGTATTTCACTCTGAAAAAAAAGAGTGAAAACAAAGAAAGGGGGCAATGAGGAGAGTTACAGACCCCCTAACAATTGTAAGGGGGTCAAAGAAGGACAGAAAAGTACAAAAAAAACATTTATTGATTTTAAAAAAAATCACGGGGTACGCGTACGGTAAGCTCACGGTAAGCGTACGGTAAAAAAAAAAAAAAAAAATAAATGAAAATCAGATTTAAGAGTTTAGAAATTAGGGAGCTCTAAAAAGAGCTGTTGTGTTTATGGAGTCATTTTTTTAGTGGTACTTACAAGTAAGTACCGATGCAGAGTCTAAGGTTCAAGAGGAAGACTCTGTTCCCTTCATCATTGAAGTGCACACCATCTCCTCTATAAATGTCTTGCATGTCGTAACGCAAGTTGTTGTGGTAAATGGCACCCATACCATAGTCACGGAGGAAAGCAGAAACAGATTTGTTGACGTGCTTTCTTGCTTTGTCAATCTGTGGACAGAAATGATTGGACCAGTTCCATTTTTGCCTTTGGCATATGTTGGAAAACACAAAGGCAGTTTTAGGGAAAAGTGTAAACAGTTGTGCAAAGGTGTCCTTCATAAGCATTTCCAGACCTACCCCAGTCAAAGTGCCTAGGTCATTGCCACCACAGTGCACTATTATGAGGTCAGGGTGTTGGATTTGAATGAAGGATTTCACCAATGGCATCAATTGGTGCCACTTTAACCCTCTCTGACCAATCCATTTAATGTCTACATTTGGCAAAGCAAGGTCTCTCACCATATCTGTTTTCTCTGCAAACTTTTCACTCCAGAAGACATAGCTGTGCCCTACAATCCACACTGTGAACATCTTCAAAGGAGAACTGGATGCACTCAGGAGGTGTCTTTCAGTAGAATGGCAATATGAAAAGAAAGACAGTTTGGAAATGGAGGCATACATATTTTTTACAAAACAAAAAGAACTGATTGGCTGTTTCATACCATTCTAGAAAAAAAACTAGGCTGTATGTGAAAATTAATAGAAGCATGTTTTGTATTGGTACAAAAAAATGTGTAACCAAAGAACAGTACTATGGATTTGCAGTTAGGATTGAAAAGTCAAGCACTCTTGCTCTGTGGAATTGAAACATTGTGTGTCGAACTTCTGACCTAACTGCACACAGCAGTGTTCCATGAGCTGTTGCTATGGTAGCAGGCAGAAGTCAAGTTGGGGGAAGGGTACTAGGCAGAAGTCAAGTTGGGGGCAGGGTACTTTTGGAAAAGGGTTGGTTTTCAACCAATAGAAATGTGTCATTACATTTGAAAAGGGGGAAGCACTGAGATTTGAAACTTACATGTATATGTGTGGAAAAATAGAGGGAAAGTTTGCCATTATCTGGTTCTGCTGAGAGGAGAGAGGTGTACAGAACAGAGATCCTGGCTCTGATAATCTGCTGTTTGAGTGACACATTTCTTTCACAACTAACTAAATTTAAAGGTGAGTTTACAGTTTGAGAGGGGATGTATGTGGTAACTTAAGAAATGAATAATAGAAATGGGAATTGTTTTTGTTGTAGTTACACATGGTGGATTCATAATGTGTCAGTCTGTAAAAGAGATTTTCACTTGGCCCGAAAAAAAAAGAGCAGTAAGTGTGCTTTCAAATTGGCAAAGAAATTTCGTTTTGGGACTAATGTGAAAACATGACTCTGTGTCCATAGAAGAATTATAGGCAGAAATTTATTGCGTCTTGATCTGGTGATTTCACAGTTGCAGTAGATGGAAAAGAGGAGCGAATTTTTGGGGGAAGAAGCAGAGGGTTAGCACACACCCATGTGCTTGCCATGTATAGTCATGCACAGTAATTAGAAGCGAGTGGGGTTTTCAGGTTTAAGTCTGTAATGCAAATACATTCAGCATCACTAAGGCTGGTTGCCCCTGCTGGAGTGTAGGCAGTCACAGAGAATACACACGGTGGTGGTCTGAAAAAAAAACAGCTTGGACATGTGCATTTAAATAAATTTAAAAAAAAGGTTTCAGAATGTGTCAGTCTGTAAAAGTGATTTCAAAGTGTAAAAAGAGATTTTTACTTGGCCCAAAAAAAAAAGAGCAGTAAGTGTGCTTTCAAATTGGCAAAGACATTTCGTTTTGGCACTAATGTGAAAACATGACTCTGTGTCCATAGAAGAATTATAGGCAGAAATTTATTGCGTCTTGCTCTGGTGATTTCACAGTTGCAGTAGATGGAAAAGAGGAGCGAATTTTTGGGGGAAGAAGCAGAGGCTTAGCACACACCCATGTGCTTGCCATGTATAGTCATGCACAGTAATTAGAAGCGAGTGGGGTTTTCAGGTTTAAGTCTGTAATGCAAATACATTCAGCATCACTAAGGCTGGTTGCTCCTGCTGGAGTGTAGGCAGTCACAGAGAATACACACGGTGGTGGTCTGAAAAAAAAACAGCTTGGACATGTGCATTTAAATAAATTTAAAAAAAAGGTTTCAGAATGTGTCAGTCTGTAAAAGTGATTTCAAAGTGTAAAAAGAGATTTTCACTTGGCCCAAAAAAAAAAGAGCAGTAAGTGTGCTTTCAAATTGGCAAAGAAATTTCGTTTTGGCACTTATGTGAAAACATGACTCTGTGTGCATAGAAGAATTATAGGCAGAAATTTATTGCGTCTTGCTCTGGTGATTTCACAGTTGCAGTAGATGGAAAAGAGGAGCGAATTTTTGGGGGAAGAAGCAGAGGCTTAGCACACACCCATGTGCTTGCCATGTATAGTCATGCACAGTAATTAGAAGCGAGTGGGGTTTTCAGGTTTAAGTCTGTAATGCAAATACATTCAGCATCACTAAGGCTGGTTGCCCCTGCTGGAGTGTAGGCAGTCACAGAGAATACACACGGTGGTGGTCTGAAAAAAAAACAGCTTGGACATGTGCATTTAAATAAATTTAAAAAAAAGGTTTCAGAATGTGTCAGTCTGTAAAAGTGATTTCAAAGTGTAAAAAGAGATTTTTACTTGGCCCAAAAAAAAAAGAGCAGTAAGTGTGCTTTCAAATTGGCAAAGAAATTTCGTTTTGGCACTAATGTGAAAACATGACTCTGTGTCCATAGAAGAATTATAGGCAGAAATTTATTGCGTCTTGCTCTGGTGATTTCACAGTTGCAGTAGATGGAAAAGAGGAGCGAATTTTTGGGGGAAGAAGCAGAGGCTTAGCACACACCCATGTGCTTGCCATGTATAGTCATGCACAGTAATTAGAAGCGAGTGGGGTTTTCAGGTTTAAGTCTGTAATGCAAATACATTCAGCATCACTAAGGCTGGTTGCTCCTGCTGGAGTGTAGGCAGTCACAGAGAATACACACGGTGGTGGTCTGAAAAAAAAACAGCTTGGACATGTGCATTTAAATAAATTTAAAAAAAAGGTTTCAGAATGTGTCAGTCTGTAAAAGTGATTTCAAAGTGTAAAAAGAGATTTTCACTTGGCCCAAAAAAAAAAGAGCAGTAAGTGTGCTTTCAAATTGGCAAAGAAATTTCGTTTTGGCACTTATGTGAAAACATGACTCTGTGTGCATAGAAGAATTATAGGCAGAAATTTATTGCGTCTTGCTCTGGTGATTTCACAGTTGCAGTAGATGGAAAAGAGGAGCGAATTTTTGGGGGAAGAAGCAGAGGCTTAGCACACACCCATGTGCTTGCCATGTATAGTCATGCACAGTAATTAGAAGCGAGTGGGGTTTTCAGGTTTAAGTCTGTAATGCAAATACATTCAGCATCACTAAGGCTGGTTGCCCCTGCTGGAGTGTAGGCAGTCACAGAGAATACACAAGGTGGTGGTCTGAAAAAAAAACAGCTTGGACATGTGCATTTAAATAAATTTAAAAAAAAGGTTTCAGAATGTGTCAGTCTGTAAAAGTGATTTCAAAGTGTAAAAAGAGATTTTCACTTGGCCCGAAAAAAAAAGAGCAGTAAGTGTGCTTTCAAATTGGCAAATAAATTTCGTTTTGGCACTAATGTGAAAACATGACTCTGTGTGCATAGAAGAATTATAGGCAGAAATTTATTGCGTCTTGCTCTGGTGATTTCACAGTTGCAGTAGATGGAAAAGAGGAGCGAATTTTTGGGGGAAGAAGCAGAGGCTTAGCACACACCCATGTGCTTGCCATGTATAGTCATGCACAGTAATTAGAAGCGAGTGGGGTTTTCAGGTTTAAGTCTGTAATGCAAATACATTCAGCATCACTAAGGCTGGTTGCCCCTGCTGGAGTGTAGGCAGTCACAGAGAATACACACGGTGGTGGTCTGAAAAAAAAACAGCTTGGACATGTGCATTTAAATAAATTTAAAAAAAAGGTTTCAGAATGTGTCAGTCTGTAAAAGTGATTTCAAAGTGTAAAAAGAGATTTTCACTTGGCCCGAAAAAAAAAGAGCAGTAAGTGTGCTTTCAAATTGGCAAAGAAATTTCGTTTTGGCACTAATGTGAAAACATGACTCTGTGTGCATAGAAGAATTATAGGCAGAAATTTATTGCGTCTTGCTCTGGTGATTTCACAGTTGCAGTAGATGGAAAAGAGGAGCGAATTTTTGGGGGAAGAAGCAGAGGCTTAGCACACACCCATGTGCTTGCCATGTATAGTCATGCACAGTAATTAGAAGCGAGTGGGGTTTTCAGGTTTAAGTCTGTAATGCAAATACATTCAGCATCACTAAGGCTGGTTGCCCCTGCTGGAGTGTAGGCAGTCACAGAGAATACACACGGTGGTGGTCTGAAAAAAAAACAGCTTGGACATGTGCATTTAAATATATTTAAAAAAAAGGTTTCAGAATGTGTCAGTCTGTAAAAGTGATTTCAAAGTGTAAAAAGAGATTTTCACTTGGCCCAAAAAAAAAAGAGCAGTAAGTGTGCTTTCAAATTGGCAAAGAAATTTCGTTTTGGCAATAAAGTGAAAACATGACTCTGTGTGCATAGAAGAATTATAGGCAGAAATGTATTGCGTCTTGCTCTGGTGATTTCACAGTTGCAGTAGATGGAAAAGAGGAGCGAATTTTTGGGGGAAGAAGCAGAGGCTTAGCACACACCCATGTGCTTGCCATGTATAGTCATGCACAGTAATTAGAAGCGAGTGGGGTTTTCAGGTTTAAGTCTGTAATGCAAATACATTCAGCATCACTAAGGCTGGTTGCCCCTGCTGGAGTGTAGGCAGTCACAGAGAATACACACGGTGGTGGTCTGAAAAAAAAACAGCTTGGACATGTGCATTTAAATAAATTTAAAAATAGGTTTCAGAATGTGTCAGTCTGTAAAAGTGATTTCAAAGTGTAAAAAGAGATTTTCACTTGGCCCGAAAAAAAAAGAGCAGTAAGTGTGCTTTCAAATTGGCAAAGAAATTTCGTTTTGGCACTAATGTGAAAACATGACTCTGTGTGCATAGAAGAATTATAGGCAGATATTTATTGCGTCTTGCTCTGGTGATTTCACAGTTGCAGTAGATGGAAAAGAGGAGCGAATTTTTGGGGGAAGAAGCAGAGGCTTAGCACACACCCATGTGCTTGCCATGTATAGTCATGCACAGTAATTAGAAGCGAGTGGGGTTTTCAGGTTTAAGTCTGTAATGCAAATACATTCAGCATCACTAAGGCTGGTTGCCCCTGCTGGAGTGTAGGCAGTCACAGAGAATACACACGGTGGTGATCTGAAAAAAAAAAAAAGCTTGGACATGTGCATTTAAATAAATTTTAAAAAAAGAGCAGTTTGTGTGCATTCAAAATGGCAAAGAAATTTCGTTTTGTGACTATTGTGAAAAGAAATGTAGTAATATATTTAAATACAATAAAGGATTTTTTTTTTAGTTTTTTTCAGGTATTGCTGAAGAACAGTGAACAAAATTTAAGATGCCTACAAAATCTCGAGTTCAAAAAACGCTAAAAAAAAAACTATATTTGAGGACAACTGGAGGACCAAAGTTAGTAGAAGATGCTGATGTTGGGAAAAAGAAAAAATCTTCTGGTAAGCAAAAAAAACAATTCCTAAACAAAATATTGAAAACAAACAAAAATGTACAAAATGTCTGTTCTCGGAAAAATGTAACAAAACCTACAGAACAGCAAAAAATTGAGGATTTAGTTAATGCAAATATACCTTCTGCAATTGAAAAGTTTAACATAAACAGAAAAACAGCATTTAAAGAGATACGTAGAAAAATGTTTCAGAGAAGAGTTATGTCCAATTTGATAAAGGATATAAAGAAATATAAGCAAAAGGCTAAATATTATAAGAGAAAAAAAGAAATTGAAGCCATTGCAGCAAAAGCATTAGAATTAAAAAGGAAACTATTCATATTAATTTTGAATAGGATGCGTACATTAGATAAAATGGTTAATGTACTGAAATCACAAAGCAAAAGCAAAAGAGTAGTGAACAGAACAAACTTTTGTAAAGTGTTTTTAGGAAAGTGGATGCATAGTTCAAGTAGTGAACCTTTTTTTAATGAAGAAAGCTATTTTCAAAGTAATAGTTTGCTGCATGCAGTTGACACCAGAGGTCGTTCATACGAAGTAAAAAATGGTTGCATAATGGAGAAGGAGATAATGGTTCCAAGAGATGAGGTACAAGTGATGGCAGATGAGGCAATGGGGAGACGTCCTAAAGCCCCAGTGTACACTTGGAATTGTAGTAGTATTTGCACTGTGCGTCAGGAATCTATTGACAGATTTCGAGAGTTTCTAAGAGAATATAGTAAAAAAAGTGTAAAACAAAAGATTAAGGTGCTTCAAAGTCTGGATCCATGCAGAGTGAGAGAGAATACTGGTTTGCAGGGTCATTCTCTTGCTTGTCTATCTAGAAAAGTGTGCAATAGTGTTTTCCATCATTTTAGGATGCTGGCTGTTCATCATACTGAAATGAGAAAGTTTGTGAGACGGTTGTATTTTGCCAAAAGTCCAGCAATAAAGTTAAATGAATTGAATAGGGCTCTGTTCCGAGGAACGGTATCAGATGTAGAGAAGGTTGTTGATGAAATTCAGTTTTGTTACTTTGGTCCTGAACAAAACAGTGCAGAGAAGGACACAATAAATGAGGCAGAAGTGGAAGAGAATGTAGAACCCTCTGTAAGTAACACATTTAATGATCACATAACAAAATTTGCAATAGTCTCTAATGAAAGACCAAATGTTACTTGTATTTGTTGCCGCAGAACTCATTATAGAAAACAAACTAGGAATGTTGATCTCTACAGAAAGAGTGAAAATGAAGATAATTATAAGTGGATGGATTTTGCCACATATATATTTCTTGAAAATTGTTTTGAATTGGGTGAAGATCAGCGTATTTGCAAATACTGCTACAACAAGTTAGAGGAAAATAGAATGCCGACCAGAGCTGTACATAATAATTTAGAATTGGATGCTATTCCTGCTGAACTTTCTGAATTAAATACATATGAGTCTATACTCATTCAATGTGTTCATCCGTTCCAGACCATAGTACGTATGGAGCCCAAAACTGGTAAATTACCTCCTTCAGATTTACTGAGAGGTTTAAAAGGTAGAGTGGTGTATTTGCCCTTGGATTTGAAAAAAAATATGGAAACTATTGATGCAGATACTTTGGAAACTGAACCATTAATTATTCTGGTTAATGGTGTCCCTACAAAGAATAAGAAGATTTGGCAGGAGCTGGAAGATGTGCGGAAAGTACAAAGAGCAAATTTGTATTTGAAAAAAAATAACAAATGGTATGAATCAATTTATATAGAAGAAGAAGAAGAAGAAGAAGATTTACAAGGAGACACAGAAACACCAACTGGACAAATTGAAAAAGTGGACAAGTCAAAGGAAGAAGAAATTTATGAACATTTTAGCATACATCCTCTCCATTCGAAAGAAGTTATGGGAGACAATATTGATCTCTTTCAGATGAAGAAAGCAAAAGGAAATCCCGTGAGTGTATGGGAGGAGAGCTTGGAAGCTCAATGTTTTCCCCAGCTGTTTCCTAAAGGAAAAGGAGGACGATACGATGAACGTCCGGAACAGATTCCAGCTTCTGAGTATCGGACTACAAGACTATATGCTGAAGATCCCAGATTTCGACAAAGTATCCCTTATTTGTTCCATCTTTTATTTGAAAGGGACTTGTCTGCACTGTCTTATGCAGTAAATCACATTTTAAAAAGTGGAGTACATTTACAAAATGTGTCTGCTAAGGATTTTATGGAGAAAGTGCAGCACCGAGATGATCATTTGGAAACACAACTGATCAATCTGATGGCTTGTCAGCGTGGGACAAATGAATATTGGTACCGACGCCATGGTGAACTAAAATGCATGTTACGCAACTTAGGAACACCAACATGGTTCCTTACCCTAAGCTGCGCCGAGTACGCTTGGGATGATTTACTGGATTTTCTACGAGAGGCCAATTCAAACATTGAAAACATCGAATACAAGACAGCAGGAGAACTGTGCTCATTGGATCCGGTTAATGTTTGCAGATATTTCAATCATAGATTTGAGGCTATGATGTCCTTCATCTGCAATAAAAAAAATCCACCCCTTGGAGAAGTAGTGGATTTCTTTTGGAGAAAAGAGTACCAGGCAAGAGGTGCTCCTCATATTCATATGCTGCTGTGGATCAAGGATGCCCCAAAGTTTGGAACAGATACTGATGAAGCAGTGTTATCTTACATTGAAGAATATGCAACATGTGCTATACCTAAAAACACAGAAGAGAACAAGTTAAAGGAGCAAGTTCTACGTTTCCAAAGTCATCGGTGTGGAAAATACTGTCGACGGAAATACAAGAGCAAAGAAAAATACTACACTAAATGTCGATTTGGATTTCCTAGACCTGTTCTTACAAATGGAAGAGTCAACAGTTTTATGTCAGCTGTGAGACATACTATCACAAGAAAATCACCTAAGAATACCTACAACCTTAAAAGAAAAGAAGAATCAAAAAATATAAATGACTACAACCCAGTCATTTTATCCATGTGGAACGCTAACATGGATATACAGTATGTTGCTGACAATTCCATTGCTGTTGCTCGATATGTAACGTCTTACATTACGAAATCAGAAAAAACAGAATTGAAGGAAATGTGGGAAGAGATTTCTCACGAGAAGACTGTCAGTAAGAAGCTGTACAGTTTTAGTTTGAAGATGTTATCGCATCGAGAAATTGGATCCTACGAATGTTCAGATAGGTTATCTTCTGCAAGTCTCTACTCGAAGTCAAGAAGAATAATTTGGGCAAGTTTAGGCCTTGCAGCAATGAGAAATCGGGTACTGAAATCTGTTGGAGAAATTGAATATTTGGCTGAGAATGACCCAGAAAGTACAGACATATTGAAAACAAACATGTTGGACACATATTATCCCAAGAGAAGTCATCATCTGGAGAACATGTGTCTCTATGAAGTGCTGCAGAACTACATTTATTCACGGAAAGCTGCAGAAGACATCAACAGTGGAAAATATAAAGTTGTTGGTGAAGAAGGATGTTTGGTGAAGCAAACCAAAGGAAGTTTGATAAATCACCGGAAGCTGAGTTGCGACACTACCGACAAGAAAGAATTTTACTACTTGGCTCTTTTACAGTTGTTTAAACCATGGCGTACAGAGGATGAACTACTGGGAGAATTCCAGAGCTATGAAGATTCTTTTAATGCTTGCAAAGACAGCATACAATGCAGTACATTCTCAACTTATCTGCAAATGTTAAATGAAGAAATTGAACAGGAAACTACAATTGCAGCAGAAATAGCTAGAGACAGTTCTCAGGACAGCCAAAGTTCAGGAACATACAGTCAAGATCCCCTAGGACAACCAATCGTTGAAAATGAAGCATCAATAGCCATGAATGAAGTGGAAACGGCTATGAATCAAGCTCAAGAAGAATTTATAGACTTAGAAAATTTGGAAAGACAACTGAATCAAGAGCAGCAACAAATTTATGAAGAGATCAAAAACAAAATTGATCACGGATTTCTACATATCAAAAAAGAGTGCTCATGCACATCATTTCATCCAATCAGGATGTATGTAAGCGGACAAGCTGGCACTGGAAAAAGTTTCTTAATAAAAGTCATCAGAAGCTACCTACAGCAAAAAACGGATTCTACTTTGTCTTGTGTGGTTACTGCTCCAACTGGGTTAGCAGCATATAACATAAAAGGAATCACCTTACATCGTTTGCTAATGTTACCAGTGGAGCATGAGAACAAAATACAATTCAACAAGCTAACTGGAGAAGCATGCTTGGAAGTTTCAAGAGTATTGAAGAAGATGCAAGTTCTCATTATTGATGAGGTGAGCATGGTATCAAACTTAATGCTTGCCTTTGTGCATTTAAGAATGCAGCAAATTCTAAGGACAGACTATGACGTGTTATTTGGTGGAAAACATGTCATAGTTTTTGGGGATCTTCTACAGCTTACTCCAGTTAAAGGACAACCAGTGTTTAATACTGTGACACATGAAGACACAAAGAAGTCATTGGGAAGCATTGGAAATACAAATATTTGGTCCTTCTTTGAGTACAAGGAACTTACAACTAATATGAGGCAAGCAAACGATGAAGAATATGGAAGTATTCTGAAAGATATCAGAATTGGACTACTCACAGAAGTTGGCAAAAAAGCATTACAGAGTCGGCTGCTACATAACTTATTTCCAAAGGAAGAAATAGTTGCAGAGAAAATATACAAGAATATTGCAGAAAACAAAAGTGTCATCTGCTTAATGCCAACTCTACGTGAATGCTCAATATTTAATGAGGAGCTTTTGAAATTGGAAAATGAAGACATCATGAAATTGGAAGCAGTGGACAAAATTGAGGATGGAAGAATTACTGTCACAGTAACAGGCAAACTGAAAAATAAATTGGACTCACTAGAGAAGAATATCTCCAAAACAGCAGGATTAGAAAAAAATCTATATGTTTGCATGAACTGTAGAGTGTTTTTAAGGAGAAATTTGGATGTTGAAAAAGGCTTAGTGAATGGAGCGATGGGAAGAGTTGTGGGTTTTATTAATTATCAGAAAAAAGATGGAATTGAATGTTTAAAAATAAAATTTGATCAGATAGAGGAAGTTAAAGACATTTGTCGTTGTTCAGTTCGTTTCATGCTTGTGAAAGACTTATATGTACGTAGGAAGCAGTTTCCGTTTTCACTAGCATATGCTGTAACTATCCACAAGTCTCAAGGATTGACTGTAGATTGTGCATTTGTGAACATTGGTTCAACTGTGTTCAAAGAAGGTATGGCATATGTAGCTTTGTCACGAGTCAAAACATTATCAGGTTTATTCATGATTGACTTTGATGATTCAAAAGTTAGTGCTGATACAAACTGTGTAAAGGAGTATAATAGATTAAGAAGAACCTATGCTCCTCATTTAGGTCAGTATCCTGTGTTGGAGAAACGTGTAGTTTCTCGTAAAAGGAGAAATGAGAATATCTGTAATGAAGATGTAGAGAAGAGGAAAAAAAAGAGGAGTGATGTAATTGCAAGCAAAAAGAATAAGGAAAATGAAGAACAGGTTGTAGGATGTCATTTTGAAAATAGCTCTGGTGTCAACTGCTACGCTAATGTAGTGCTGAATGTTGTATTTTATCTGGAAAGTTTGCAAGAGCAGATAATAGTAAATCAGGGAAAAAGATTCTGTTCAGAGCTCAGTCTCCTTTTTCAAAAGCTGAGTAAAGATAAAACTCAAATAGAAAGTGCTACTGACATTAGAAAACTTTTAGATGTATGTTCAGGACGAACACAGTTTTCTCAAAATGTACAGCAAGACGCACAGGAATTCTTGTTGTTTTTTCTTCAGGTAGTGGAAGAAGAAGGAGTTCCCATTGACATTTTTTTTGGTCTCTCTTATAAATGGGAACATAGTTGTGAAAATTGTTATAATATATGTGGCTCTATTGTTGATAATGAAAGGTTTATTTATTTGACATTGCCAGAGAGTAAAACAGTCACTTTTGCAAAATTAGTTAAAGATGCTAATCATAGCATGAAATGTGGTGAGTGTAATTCTGACATGTTTTCAACATTAATTTTAAGGGAATACGGACAGTATGTAATTTTAATGATGCAACGATGTAGAGCTGATGGTTCAAAATTGGATACTTTAATAAAGAAGTTTACAGGACAGCAATTATCAATTTCAGGAAAAACTTTTGTAACTGTTGCAATAATTTTCCATGATGGACCTACTGTTACTTCTGGACATTACACAGTTTATCTTAAATGTGAAAAAGGCTGGACACTGTGTAATGATTCCCAATTGATTTTCAAACAACGTTTGCCTTTTGATTTAGCAAATTCCTATCTAATCTTTCTGAAACCTAAATTTTAGAGAGACTTGGCAAGATGTGGACAAAATAATTTTACCATTTTACTGGATTACCATTGCAATTTTGTAGAAAAAATATTTTTTAAAATTATCATTTGGCCTAAAGGAAAGATAACCAATTGTAATGTGGACTTTTTAAATTTTTAATGCAATTTTGAAAAACCAATAATTTAGAGATAATCGGTAACTTCTGCACATTTTAAATTTTGGAATGCTATTGGACTGCCATTGGAAATTTTTACAAAAATGATTTAAAAAATTACTATTTGGCCATGTGGAAAAGTAAGCAATTCTATTGTGGACTAAATAAATTATTCAAAAAATTTTTGTGAACCAAAATGTTACAGAGAATCGGTGAGATCTGGACAGATTAAACTTTAGAATTTTAATGGTTTTCCCTTGGAAATTTATTCCAGGGAAAAAAAAAAAAAAAATTTGGCCTAAAGGAAATAAAATCAGATGTATTTTGGAGTTATTTGAGATATAATATTGTGATTATACTCCTGAAACAAAAATATCAGACGGTATTTTAAAGAAAAAAGTATTGTTTTTAGATGATATTTTTTTAGAATAATATGCATTTCTGTAATGATAAGTTTAAGTGAGAAGAGATTCTGGGCTTTTTTAATACAATCTTTGAGATTGTTATTTTTTTTTTGCCCGCTGTAAAATGATGAATGCAATTGCTTTCACAATTTATAGTGAAATGCAATATATTCTGAAAACAGCAAAAATAAGGCAAAAATATTTTTTGGTAAAAAATGTAAATATGTGTACTGTATTATAAAATGGTTTAAAGATATTAATACTTTTTTCTTTTTTTTCAGATCGATATAGAAAATTTTCGTAAACTACAACCATTATAAAAACTATTTTTTAAAAAAACAAATGAATAAATATTTTTTTCAGTGAGTATGGTAAGTCAATAGTAATAATTGTAGTCTCTCAAGGACCTTGTAATGTGAAAAATGATTTTTAGTGTTTTTTTTAAAAAATAAAAAAAAAGGTACGCTTACCGTACGCGTACGGTAAAAAAAAAAAAAAAAAAGTTTTTTAAAAAAAATGTAAAAAAAAGATGAAAGATAAGGTTGGCTCTTAAAAGAACCGTTGTGTTCATGCAGGGACAGAGGAAAGGAACCATGGGAAAATCATTCAAAGCTACAAATGTGCTGATCTATTTTGTTATTCACTAGGGAAACACTGGTCTCCCTATAACAAATTAGAGCTTTACAAAATGTGCAATGAATATCAACCTTCCGAAATCGAGGGTTCATTTCCAGAGGGCCAGCAAAAGGAGATTCTCCCCCCACAGATGAAGGGCTCACCTGAGCTGCAGAAGAAGGAGTAAGCTCTGCAGGTGATGGTCCAGGCTGAGCTGCTGTGGATGTACTGGCTCGTCTTTCTGAAGAGTTACCTCCAAAAAGTTCAGCATGTGTCCTTTTGTGTACATCCTTGAGGTGCCTCATCATGGTGTGATTCCCAAAGGAATACTTCCTGTCAGGATTACCTCTAGAAAGTACACGCTGACACAGCTTGCAAGTAACTAAGGGTGCATTCACCTTTTGCTGGCCTTCTGGAAAAGTAAAATAATCCCAAACATAAGAAGGTTTTACTTTCCTCGCTCTCTGCCTCAAGACAGTGCTGCTGGTGCTAGCCTCACTCTCAGAAGAGCTCTGCTGTTCTGCCATCGTATCCCAAAGACAAACCAGCTCCTTCTCCCAAGGGATCACAAGCAGAAATGAGGGGAATGGGTGTGGTGTAGGAGAGTTCTAGAACTGAAAGTACTTTCAACCAATCAAAAGTTGTGTTTCATGATCACATGACCTACCGTACGCTTACGGTACGCTTACGGTACGCTTACGGCAAAAAGTACGCGTGCGCGTAAAAAAGACACGCGCTTGCGCGCATGCGCATAACAGTCATTTCCCGGCACTTCCGCGTAACGTGCGCGTGTTGCGTAAGCGCGCACGCGTCCCACGCGCAGTACGCGCGCTACGCAAAGTACGTAACTATACGCAAGCAGCGTAGATAGATTACGGACGTTGCGTAAACCGTACGCTTACCGTGAGCTTACGGTACGCGTACTATAAAAAAAAAAAAAAAAAAAAAAAAATCTGGAAATACATTTTACTTGTTTATTTTAAAAAATTTATATAAAATAAATATTTAATGATTTTAAAAAATTAAGCATAGTCTTTATAAAAGGTAAAAAATTAAATTAAAAATATGTTTGAAAAAAATGAAGAAAAAAAACAAAAAATAGCATTTAAAAAACCTTGCAAATTCACTGAAAAAAACATGGGTTTCACACACGTTATAGTTAGGAATTAGCATTTAAAAAACCTTAGAAATTCACTGAAAAAACCATAGGTTTCACACACGTTATAGTTAGGAATTAGCATTTAAAAAACCTTAGAAATTCAGTGAAAAAACCATAGGTTTCACACACGTTATAGTTAGGAATTAGCATTTAAAAAACCTTAGAAATTCAGTGAAAAAACCATAGGTTTCACACATGTTATAGTTAGCTGGACATTTTACTCGTAAAAAACCAATGAAATTGCCCCGTTATAGTTAGTTCAGCTAACTATAACTCGCGCGCCCGCAATGCACTGCTGATGACGTCACATATTACATCACTCATGACATGGTCAGTGACATCACTCATGACATCACTGATGACATCTCAAATGACATCACTGATGACATCACTGATGACATCATCCAGTGAATGTGTGTTATTCTGAAAATTACATATGTTTTATATATGTATATCTCAAGGTCGATGGAAGAATAAATGGGTATATAAGTGTCTAAATGGATGATTTGTTTTTGAAAAATTGATTGTGTAACTGACTGATTAAGTGTATCTCTCACTTTGTGTATAAGTGGCTGCATGGGTTGGTGAGTAGCTACATGGGTGTCTATATAGGTTATTAGTTGTTTTTTTGAGTATCAGTCTGAGTGTCTGTATTTTACGGTGGGGGGTATTACGTAGTGCATAGATGCATGAATGAGTGACTCACTGTTTGTATGTGTTGAAGACAGCATGTGTGCAGGACTGTATGGGTGGATGAGTGTGTGTATGGGTGTGTTAGTGAGTGAATGACTGTCTCAATAGTGTCTTCAGGAGTAACTACATATGTTTTAAACTAGTATATGTGAGTATTGGTGTATATATGTGAGTATATATGAGAGGGAGAGATTGAAAGAGTTCCTGTATGAATAAGTATGTGTTTCTATAAGTGATTGTTTAAAAGACTAAGTATGTGTAAGTTTCCGTAGAAGTAAGTATGGTGGTGTGTGTATTACTGTATATGCAAGTAAATGTATGTTTTATTCTTTATTAGCATGAGTGACTATGTGTGTGAGTAACTCTATGGATGAGTGGCATTGTGTAACAGGATGTATAGATGTATGAGTACATATGATGAGTGAGTACATGTATGAGTGACTGTATAGGACTGTTGGTGAATGAGTGGATGAGTATGTGGATCTTAGAATTTCTGAAGAGGTTGTTGTAACTGGTATTGGTATGTCCATTGTTTTGAAATTTTTAGTCTCTATTTTTGAATGTGTGTATCAAAGCTTATATTAAGGTGAGAGGAGGTCTGCCACTCTATCACAAGGATGATGTCATCAGTGATGTCATCAGTGATGTCATTTGAGATGTCATCAGTGATGTCATGAGTGATGTCACTGACCATGTCATGAGTGATGTAATATGTGACGTCATCAGCAGTGCATTGCGGGCGCGCGAGTTATAGTTAGCTGAACTAACTATAACGGGGCAATTTCATTGGTTTTTTACGAGTAAAATGTCCAGCTAACTATAACATGTGTGAAACCTATGGTTTTTTCACTGAATTTCTAAGGTTTTTTAAATGCTAATTCCTAACTATAACGTGTGTGAAACCTATGGTTTTTTCACTGAATATATATATATATATATATATATATATATATATATATATATATATATATATTCAATACCAAGGCGGGTATTTGCTGAATTTTGTCCCGTTGTCAGGTGGCGCGTGGTGTGCCGGTAACCCAAACCGGCAAGTTTTAATATAATCCAACGATAAATAGATACGCACTCTCAGGGATCCAAGTGCTCCAACCATATATTTATTTTTCAACCGCTGCACGTTTCGACACTTGTCGTGTGATCAAGACACTACGAGTGTCGAAACGCGTAGCGGTTGAAAAATAAATATATGGTTGGAGCACTTGGACCCCTGAAAGTGCGTATCTATTTATCATTGGATCATATATATATATATATATATATATATATATATATATATATATATATATAGATATAGATATATTACCTACTGGCGGTCGCCAGTAGGTAGTTATAGTTAGGACCCCTTTTCCATAGGAAATCCGCAACATTCTATTTTGAATAACTTTGGCGCCGGTCGATGAATCCTCGCGAATTTCTCAAAATAGGTGGGGCGCTACGCTCCGCTCCTACCCTGAAAGTCTCGGGGGGATTCGTCAAGCGGGGGCTGAGATAAAAGGGGGGTCCCAAAACGCGTTTTTCCCATGCATTTTTCCATAGGACCTTTAGAACGAGCTACAGCCCGAACGGCTGAACAGAATTACTAGAAATTTGGCCGAGAGGTAGTCCCTATGTCAAGGAAGTGCCTTTTGTATGTTTGGTGTAAATCTGTTCAGTAGATTCTGAGAAAATAGCCTTTAAATCAATATATATATCTGAGCCCGCTTACGGTACGCTTACGGTACGCTTACCGTACGCGTACGGTGGCGTGCGCGAGCGCGATTCTGATTGGCTCTTAGATCTTAGTAAACATTCGAATCGGCCGAAACCAGGAAGCGGCGTCCGCCATTTTGTCTCTCGCACTGAGAGTGATGTTGATAATATAAAGCCCAAAAACATGTTACGGGGCTGTTTTGACAGCTCTCGGCCACATAGTCATGTTGAGGGAGTCCCCAAACATCCCCCAAGAGCAATTTCGCCGAGTACGCTTACCGTACGCTTACGGTAAGCGTACGGTAAAAAATAGAAATAAAAAAAACACTATCCACACTTACCCCACCCCCTGTGATTTTGGTGGCCGCAGGCCACCTAATGTACAGGGCTTATCAAATATGTAAAAAAACTATATTTTGGCAACACGAAATTATAAAATCAAAATAAAAAAAACACTATCCACATTGACCACCCACCATGTACTTTTGGTGGCCGAAGGCCACCAAATGTACAGGGCTTATTAAAGTTGATAAAAACCGTGCACGTAACGCACTGCGTTAAGTGGGCGCGCACGCCTCGAATGGCGTAAAGTAACTTAGCATTTAAAAAACCGTACAAATTCACTGAAAAAACCATAGGTTTCACACACGTTATAGTTAGGAATTAGCATTTAAAAAACCTTGCAAATTCACTGAAAAAACCATAGGTTTCACACATGTTATAGTTAGCGGAAATTTTACTGATAAAAAACCAGTGAAATTGCCCCGTTATAGTTAGTGCTGGCAACTATAACTCACGCGACCGCAATCTTCTGCTGATGACATATGTGTCTTTATAAAAAAAAATATTTGTAATATATGTATAGCTAAAAATGTATGGAAGAAGACATGGGCAAATAAGTGTCTAAATACAGTATTAGCATCAGCAGAGGATTGCGGTCGCGTGAGTTATAGTTGCCAGCACTAACTATAACGGGGCAATTTCACTGGTTTTTTATCAGGTAAATTTCCGCTAACTATAACATGTGTGAAACCTATGGTTTTTTCAGTGAATTTATAGATATATATATATATAGTTTAAAGTAGTAAATCTTAAATATTTTCATATATCACATCAATATAATTTAATATAACGTGAATTACATAAATTCATCTAAAGCATAATACTATATATCTATAAACACACACATATATATATTCACTGAAAAAACCATAGGTTTCAGGGGTGTAATAGTTAGCTGGACTTTTCACTTGTACAAAACCATTGAAATTCCCCCGTTATAGTTAGTTCAGCTAACTATAACTCGCGCGCCCGCAATGCACTGCTGATGACGTCACATATTACATCACTCATGACATGGTCAGTGACATCACTCATGACATCTCAAATGACATCACTGATGACATCAGTGATGTCATTTGTCATCAGTGATGAATTTCTGAGGTTTTTTAAATGCTAATTCCTAACTATAACGTGCCTGAAACCTATGGTTTTTTCTGTGAATTTCAAAGGTTTTTTAAATGCTAATTTCTAACTATGCCTACAGAGATAGGACATGTGAAGAAAGAAGAAAAATTCACAGAAAGAAAAAAAAGAAGTGCAGAAAGAATCAACAGAAGTCCTCAAAGACGAAGAAAAGTGCAGGAAGAAGGATAACGTGCAGAAAGAACAAAAAGAAGAGCAGAAAGAATCCTTGTTGCAAAATCATCCTGTACCCTCAACTTTTTCAGACGGATACTGGTGGTAACTGAGTCTGACTAACCAGTCCTAGAGCCAGTGCTATGTTAAAAGACACTTAGAATACAGTGAAAACACCTACATACACTAGGGAACATTATGCGTTGGGGTCCCCCTGTGATTAGCATGACCTCCTCTGTAAGCCCCTAGTATATAATAGGGCAGGGGGATTAAAACTACCTCTTAAAACAGGCCACAGGGCGTTTTTGCACACGTTAACTCTGGCCCCGTCCCCTCCCTTCACCACTGTGCAAACACGCCCTGTGTCCATTTTTAGTTGGGAGATTAAGTTCATTTGAATCCTGAGGGTCCCTAGGGTCCAACTAGCCCACTAGGTACCTCCAGTAAGTGCCACAGAGCTGCGTTGCAGAGAGGTGTAAAAAGTGACGCAGCCTGGACCACCTCTCTGCAATGCAGCTCAGTGGCGCTTACTGGAAGCACATGGTGGGCTAGTTAGCCCCCAGGGGCCCTCAGTATTGAAGGGAAATTATATCCCCTATTTAAAACGTGCCATAGTGCGTGTTTGCACACGTCACCTCAGGCCCCGTCCCCTCCCTTCACCACAGTGTAAACGCGCCCTGTGGCTGTTCTAAGTTGAGAGATTAAGTCCCCTTGAACCCTAAGGGTCCCTAGGGTCAAACTAGACCACTAGGTACCTCCAGTAAGCGCCACAGAGCTGCGTTGCAGAGAGGTGTAAAAAGGGGCTTGGCCTCAGAACACCTGTCTGCAGCGCAGCTCCCTGTCGCATACTGGAGATGCCTGTTGGGCTAGTTGGCCCTCAGGGACCCTCAGTATTGAAGAGGAATTAATTCCCCAACGTATTTATTTATTTAAACTTATAACGCGCAACAGCTACCCGCAATGGGTTTCCGGGCGCAAGGGATAGACTCAAGAAGAAAACAGACCTCTCAAAACAGCACCGTGAATCATCTAAGGCGGCATGCAGATCATTGGAAAAGTAAAGTTTTCAATTTTTTTCTAAAAGTGAAAAAATTGGTTTCCGTTTTCAAGGTGGTGGGTAACGCATTCCAATATTTGGGGGCTAGATGGGAAAAGGCCCGTCCTCCCATTCTTACAAGCTTGAATCGAGGAATGACAAAGTCGCAATTGGCAGAGGATCTAAGTGTGCGATTAGGCTTGTAAGGTTGGACCAGATTTTGCAAGTATTTTGGGGCCGAGCCCTGCTTGATTTTAAAAAGATAGCATATAGCTTTGAAATTAATGCGACTGGGGATCCTGAGCCAATGTAAATCACGCAGAGCCTGAGTGGCCGATAATCTCCTAGGGATATTACAGAGAAGTCGGGCTGCTGAATTCTGAACAACCTGAAGTTTGTTTACAGTGGCCGCATCGGCGCCGAGATAGAGGACATTTCCGTAGTCCAGGCGAGAAGTTACTAACGCCTGGACAACGGTTCTCCTGGTGGCAAGAGGCAGCATCCAAAGAATTTTCTGGAGCCATCGCAGGATAGTAAAGCAAATGGCGACCACCTTTGTGGCCTGCTGTCTCATGGAGAGTTTGTCGTCAATAAGAAAACCGAGGTTGCGGACCACAGAAGATGGCTGAGGAAGGGGTCCCATCTCGCTAGGCCAGTGTTGCGGGCCCCATAGATCTTTATGCTTCCCTAAGATAAGAATTTCGGTTTTGTCACCGTTTAGCTTGAGGAGATGCCTTTGCATCCACTCGGCTATACGTGACAACCCAATTTTCAGAACCGATATGTCATTGCTCTCGCTGCTGGAAAGGGAGAAAACAATTTGGGTGTCATCGGCATATGAAAAAAATAGTCAGCCCGGCGTCCTCTGCAATAGAAGCCAGGGGTCTCACGTAGATGTTGAACAACAAAGGGCTGAGTATAGACCCCTGAGGAACGCCATATGCCGATGGACAGGTGGAGGAAGTGGCTTTCGTGGAAAAGACTTGGAAAGTGCGCTCACTTAAAAAGGAGGCAATCCAGGCCAAAGCCGGACCGTCCAATCCCAGGGATCGAAGAGAGTTCAAAAGAATGGAATGGGACACGGTATCGAACGCCGCGCTCAAATCCAAAAGGATGAGCGCAGATGTTTCCCCGCGGTCGATACCGTGTCTTAAGCTTTCCGTCATCCCGAGAAGGGCGGTCTCTGTGGAATAGTGAGCACGGAAGCCAGACTGGGATGGATGTAAAAATCCCGAAGATTCCACTAGATGGTATAATTGAGTGTTAACATGCCTTTCCAGCACTTTGGAAAGTACAGGCAGCAAGGATATCGGTCTGAAATTGGCAAGATTGGACACATCGGCTCCAGCTTTTTTTTAGGAGGGGAACAACCATTGCGTGCTTCCAATCCTGTAGCACCTGGGACTCAAGTAATGAGGCGTTTAAAAGTCTCATAAGAACCCGCCGAGGTTCAAGATCCAGCAGTTTAACAATTTTGACGGGTACAGGATCACGAGGTGAACCGGATCTTATACTGCTTAAACAGGTGGAGAACGAGATGTCATCAAACAATTGCCAATGTGTCATCTTCACCATAGGAAGAAGCAGTTCGGTCCCTACAACCTGTCCCGAACAAAGTTCCTCTGCATTCAAGGGAGTGCTCATAGAGTCGTATATGTGCTCAACCTTAGCGATGAAAAATTTCGCAATAGAGTTACACTGGGCCTCATCTAAAACTAAAGGTGTCGGAATGGTATCCGCTCCTGTCAATTTTTTGACGACAGAAAAGAGTGCGAGGACAGTTCTGAGCTTGTGTTACTGTATCCACAGTGTAGGCAGCTCTCGCGATTTTACATTTTAGGTGGTATTCTTTTAAAGCCTCTATAAAACAGTCTTCTGTGAGACTGAGTAAGAGTGCCTCCATTTACGTTCTAAGGCCTTGCATTTGGTACGCAAGGCCTTCAATCAGTGGCGAACCAAGGTGCCGGGAGGTGATGTGATCTGGAATGTTTTGAGGTGAGCGGGAGAAGGGTAGTAACAGCGTTAGTGAGCCAGTGGGAAACAGCGGTGTTCAGCTCCGCAGCTGAAGCCTCGCATTCCTCAGGACGGGTATTCGAGAGGTGTTGGTTTAACTTATTAATATCAAGTTTACCCCAACGATAAGTTGGTCCACCCTTGTCAAGGACACTATTTTCCTGGTTCTTGATACAAGATAAGGAAAAGTGGACAGCAAAATGGTCAGACCACTCCAAAGGGCGAGCACTCTGAGAGCAGTCAAAGGAGAGATTGGAAAGGATGGGGTCCAATTGGTGTCCAGCAGAGTGAGTGGGGCCAACATTAAGCAGAGAAAGGTTGAGAGCCTCCAGATCAGACAAAAAGCGTTTGCTAATAGTACACTGTGGGTCTTCAAGATGCAAGTTAAGGTCACCAAGGATGGTAAAATTGGCTGCCCTAAGGAGTAGGGGAGCTATGATGTCAGCTAATGAAGATATCCAAGAAAAGGCATTGCCAGGAGGGCGGTAGATCAGGAGACCCGATAAGATGAATTGGGGATTGATGACTAATTTAAAAAATGCGGTCTCACTTCCAGACATGGGAAGGGCTTCAAGCTTACATGTATAGGTAGCCTTAAAAATAATAGCAATCCCTCCCCCCTTTCCGGAATTTCTGTCCAGTCTCACCATTACAAAGTTGTTAGGAACAGCAACGGCGACATCAGGACCAGAACAATCCTGAAGCCAAGTTTCGGTAAGAAACAACGCGTCGGGCTGCTCTTCGACAATAAAGTCGTGAATGTGATGTTTGTGTTTCGGGAGGGATCGACAGTTAATACTCCAAAATTGGAGTGTAGAACTATTAAGATGTGTGTGCAATCTCCTCCGTCTACCACTAGTGTGAGAACGACGTATTACTTTACAGTTGGACATTCTACCAGAAAGAAAACTACAACCAGCACATTCAAACTTATGAATCGGGAGATAGCATACAGTGCAGTTTGTATGAGGAGTGGGACGTAAGGATTCCAAAACCTCACCTGAATAATTGAATCTACCACAGGAGCTCGAGAAAGGAGTCATGGCCCCTGGGCCCAGTCTGGCACGGACGGGCACAGACGGGCTGAACTTACAACTCGCCAGGGGGCGCGTTTGCAGAGTGCTGCAAGGAGGGGGCGTGGCCTCTGGCACGATGCCAGTCTTTTATTTATTTTAATTTTTTAAGAAGGGGGGCTGTGTGGTTCCCCTTCTTATTCTAATTTATTGGCCCTGATGACCCCATCCCCCAGGGCCTGTCTCCTAATTATATTTTTTTGACCTCAATCCCCAGGGCCAGCCACTGTTTTTTTATTATTTTTAAAAAATATATATTTATAGACACACCTAGGACATGCTGGACAAACCGGACGTACCTATCACCATGACAATTTGAGTGATATTCAGTAAAAGGCGACTATGCATACAATGAATCCACGTGGAATGTATTTACACCACTAGTGAAGCTCTGACATGTCTGATGCCCTACCGTGCCCAATCCCGGTAGACACCCTTGTAGTTTATTTATTCAAACATGGGTAGCTATTGACGGGCACATTTAATACACATGCACACCAAGCCATTCAAAGGGGATTCGACAAAAATTCGACCAAAACTATGTAAGAAACCCCCCTCACGGTTAATAAAACACACATCCACTGCCGGATGTGTAATACTTTTTATTTTACTCTCTGGAAAGGGGACGAACATCACTTGAGAGAAACAGAGCGCTCCTGGCAGAGCCCAATGCTGTGTTACACCCACCATTGCCTGCCGAGTGCCACACACCTCTGTGTTGTATTCCACCAGCTAGTGCATATGCTATGACACTCTCTAGCTCATGTGCACTGTAACACCACCCCATGAATATGTCATGCCACACTTGTCTTCGCACGGGTTATATTGCCCCATCTAACATGCCTTCCTCGATGCCTATGTTATAACGCACAGTGCTATGCCATACATATTACAATCTGGGATCCATATCTTTGTCACAGTGCATATGCAACGTTACACTCCCCAGCACATATTTTATATTACAACTTTAGAGACTAGTTAGGTTACACAACACTGCCCTGTGCATATTACACTCCAAGGCGCATATCGCATAGCACGCGCTAGTGCCTGTGCTATCTTGCGCTCTCCAATGAATCTGTCATTGCGCACAATGTATTGCATATTATATTTCACGCCCGGTTATCTTATATCACACTTTTTGGTGCATAGTTTATACCATATACTACATCTAGTTTTCATTTTCAATCGTGCTCTCAGGACTATGTTCTATATAACACTGTGTTCACCTACCCTTTTCACGGGCATTACATTTTGCAATAGGGGTGGAGGGTCAGGGGGTGTTTCTGCCAAGTGAGCCCGGTGTCACAGTCACAATCGTCCTCTTCTTCCTGAATAAAAGTGAGATTATGCTGCATACTTGTTCATATTTTAAGTAGTTCGTACAGACACACGTTTTAAAAACAATAAAGTTCCTAATACCCGCCTTCTCTGAACAGTTAGCTTGCTGCCCCATCCCCCTCCTCCCTATACTCTGTTGTGTGAATCCATGGACTAGCCTCCTCCCTCCTGCCATGCATGGTCTGATGTGCTGCCACTGCCCTCAATTTAGTATGATGTACCAGTCCCCTCCTCCTGCCCTCCATTGCCCAATTCTATGCCCCATAATTGACCTCCTGCTTAAACTCTGTGCTTAGCTTGCTGCCCCTATTCTCCTTCCCCCTGCCCTCCGATGTCTTTGTGCATGCTCCTGCTCCATCCTTTTTGCCCACCATGTTCCATGGACCTGCCACTCCTATCTACTCTGAGTGTTCTGTTGAGCTGCCACTCCCCTCCCACCTGCCTAGCATTGTCAGATGACTGTAACCTGTCCCTGCCACCTCCACCCTGCCTGTCCACATGCCATGCCCCTATCCTCTTCCTCCTGTCCTACATGGTCCATTTTACTGCCACACCCTTCTGCCCTCCCTGGTCTGTTGTGCTGCAACTGCTCCTCCTGCCTGCCCCGTGCGGTCTGTTGTGAGGCCCCTTCCCCTGAACTTTCTTGTCTGTGCACAGGTCCTGACCCTCCCTTCTATCCTCCATCGTCCTTTGTGCATGCCCTTGCACCCTCCTTCTTGCCCATCATAGCCATTGTGCTGCCACTAACCCTCCCACTTGCCATGCATGGTCTACTGTGCTGTCATGGCCCCTCCCACCTTCCCTGTGTGGTCAGTTAGCTGCCCCTGACCCCCTCCCACCTTCCCTCCATGGTCTGTGTGTATGCCATCACAGTCTCACTGTTGCTCTTCATGGTGTGTCTTGCTTCTAGTGCCCATCCTGCCTGACCTCCAAGGCTATCTTGCTGCTCCTGCCCTGCCCCCTTGCCCCCAGCCCTCTGTTTACATGTGCAGACCCCTACTCCCTCCCTCCTGGCTTGTCTGTTCCATTGTAATGCCCCTGATCCGTCCCTCCTGCCCTTTATGGTCTGTTTGGCTGCAGCTTTCTCTCCTGTCCGTCCATTATGGTCAGCTAGCTACCATTGCCTCTTGCCCCTCTGTTCTCTGTTGTCCATGTGCATGGTCCTGTCCCCTCCCTCTTGCTTTCTACGGATTGTTGTGCTGCACTTCCATCCCGCATGCCCTGTGTGGTGTATTGTGCTGCTGCAAACGCTGATGCCTGCCCTGCAGGGTCAGTTTGGTGCACCTCTCCAGGTCCCTCCTGTCCTCTGTTACCCAAGTCCATGTCCCTACCCCATTTCCTTCCATGATCCAATGTACCATACTTGCGAACATTTTGAACTTGGTAAGAGGGAGATTTTGAAAAAAAACTGGGGTATTGATTTTCCCCTTTGAGTTACATTGAAAAAGAGGAGATTGTAGACGGGAGACAGATCAAATAAAGCCCATTTGAGCTCAAAAACATTGGACGTTTCCTGGCTGAATCGGGTCTGTTGGCATGTATGGTTGTACTACCATTGCCTCTTCCTTCTGCCCACAATGGTCTATTACATTGCCACAGCCTCTCTTGCAAGTCCTGTATTGTTGGTTTGTTGCCCCTGCCCCCCTTTCCACTGCCCTCCATAGTCTGTTGTGCTGCCACGGCCCTTCCTGCCTGATCAGTGTGGTTAAATTGTTGCCTTTGCACCCTCCTACCTGCCTTCAATTTTCAGAGTCCGTGCCCCTGGCCTCTGCCTCTCAACAGTATCCTAATGAACAACTAGATTGCTAACATTCTATATTTATTACAAAAGTGTGGAACGCCTGACGTCATCTTGATGTAATCAAAACTGTAATACCTAGAGCATTTCCTTTAGAAATTACATATATGAGAGGGTCTTATTGGCATCAAAATTATGGTTAGTGCTCTAAAAGACTAACATAAGGAAATATTTTCTGAGTTTTCAAATAGCGACAAAGCACTTTTAAATTATTTGTTATCTTTATGTTTTTTTATCCAGTTGACCACTTGATTAAATGTTGCACTTAGGGGAGAGGATGTGGTGTTACTTCCAGAACTGCAGACTTTGCAACTGGGGAACCAGGTTGGAGTTTCTGCTTCAGCTCGACATTCTGTGATTCTGGTCAAATCACTTAGTCTCCCCATGTCTACAACCAAAATGAATTTGTTCTTGTGTGATGTAACCAATGCTCATGTAAAGCACTCCAATACCTGACAAGTCTGCACTATATAACACTGCAAAAACACAAAATAATAAGTGTTTTGCACACTTCTGTCATTGGGCTATATTTGGGCTACATCTGGGTGATTTTGGGCTACATTTGGGCTCTTTTGTCTCCGGTGGCCATCTTGGGAGATTTATTTGTTATGAAGTTTCCTAATTTCCTCATGTACTGCAGTCTCCTCAGTAGGAAATGCTTTCAGTTTTTTACTTTGATTCCATCATGAAGGTATTCAGATATGTCACACATTTGCCATAAATTCTGAATGTTAGCACTCTAGTTGCTCATTAGATCACTGTAGTAAAACTACTGTTCACCATGGAAGTCTGCTCCTGGTATTAAAAGTGCACGTTTCAGTCTGCATGTCAGAATTTTTTAATGAAATACAAGAGGATTTGAGAAGTCACTCAAAATGTGCCCTCATTTTCTTTCTTCAGCATTAATCATAATTTCTATGGCAAAATGAACCCCCTCATTGTGTTCCTTTTTAAATTAAATGTTTTAAGTGTTACCTGTTTATTCCAATCAAGATGGCTTCAGGTGTGCCATACTTTTGTCATAATGAAGACAGTAAGCGCTCTAGTTGTTTTTAAGAACACTCTGGGACATTCTGTCATTGGGCTATACTTGGGCTACATCTGGGTGATATTTGGGCTACATTTGGGCTCTTTTGTCTCTGGTGGCCATCTTGGGAGACTTATTTGTTATGAAGTTTCCTAATTTCCTCATTTACTGCAGTCTCCTCAGTAGGAAATACTTTGTTTTTTACTTTGATTCCATCAAGAAGGCATTCAGATGTGTCACACATTTGCCATAAATTCAGAATGTTAGCACTCTTTTTGCTCATTAGATCACTGTAGTAAAGCTACTGCTCAACAGGGAAAACTGCTGCTGGTATTGAAAGTGCATGTTTCAGTCTGCATGTCAGAATTTTTTAATGAAATAGAAGAGAATTTGAGAAGTCAAAATGTGCCCTAGTTTTTCTTTCTGCAGCACTAATCATACTTGTTATGGAAAAATGAACCCCCTCATGTTGTTCCTTTTTAAATTAAATGTTTTAAGAGTTACCACTTTAATCCAAGCAAGATGGCTTCAGGTGTGCCATACGTTTATCATAAGTAGGACTGTTAGCGCTCTAGTTGTTCTTTGGAACACTCTGGGAAGCTGCAGTAGAACACAAAGGAATCAACTGACGGTCTCTGCCCTTGTTGGATGTACATGTTTTACTGAGAATGTCAGACTTCATTCTCACATGACTGAGAAAGATAATGTGAATTTACAGAAAATAAGCTCTCAGTTTAGCTTATAGATCACCTTCCAAACCTCTGTGGGAAAAGCATGAGAAAATATTTTTCGCTCAATCATGATATCCCAGCAGAAGGCTATTTCACATGGTGAAATCACCTTAGAACATACCACAATTCCTAAAATGAGTATGGTACCATCAACAAATGATTTATAAATGTAATTAAAGTCTTAAAACCTTCTATTAACTGCAATGCTTTTTAATGAGGTGCTATCATGTATATTGGTCCCAAGAATGCTGCCAACACTTCTTGGATGAAGTGCTGACAGCCAATCAGATCTCAGGATGAGATGTGTGGTTAGGCTCCGCCCACATATATATATATATATATATATATGATTTTACTTTTGATTTTCCCAGAAACTACTGAACAGATTGACACCAGACCTGCAAAAGGCACTTCCCTGAGCTGAGGACTACCTCTCTGCCAAATTTCAAGTAATTCTGTTCAGCCGTTCGGGCTGTACCTTGGACTAAAGGTCCCTATGGAAAATTGCATGGGAAAAACGTGTTTTGGGACCCCCCTTTTTTTCTCAGCCCCCGCTTGACGAATCCCCCCGAGACTTTCAGGGTAGGAGCGGAGCGGAGCGCCCCACCTATTTTGAAAATTTTGCGAGGATTCGTCAACCGGCGCCAAAGTTATTCCAAATAGAATGTTGCGGATTTCCTATGGAAACACGGTCCTAACTATAACTATCTACTGGCGACCGCCAGTAGATAATATATATATCCTGATGAGGAACAAGCCCTACGATGAAGCAGGACACCCAAATGGGTGTGTGAGGACCCCACTTCCCAAATTGGGAGACACCCACATTCCACTCCTGAGCAAGGTTGTTGTAAACTAGCCTCCTTCTCTTCTCTTCTCTTCTCTTCTCTTCTCTTCTCTTCTCTTCTCTTCTCTCCCCACCCTACAGGAACTGCATACTCCTTCGGTGCTACTTTGTATTGATTGGAGCTTGTATGCTGGACCTATGTGCGCCCTTTTTCCTCATTTGTATTGATCATTTGCGGGTGTCCATCTCATGACCGAGACGGAGTCCTTCATTCTCTCCGGTCAAGTAATGGGGTTGACTCTTTTCTAGAGGATTCTTAGCTTTTTACACCCACATACATGCTAAGTACATTTAGGTACACTTAGGTAGGGTCCGCATTGTAGGAGTACACAGAGATTACTGGTTTTATATATGCCTGCATATTCAGTGCTTTAGCACCATGGTAGAAAAATATCTGTTTGCTCTCTTGGTGCTTGTAATCTCTTACGTTTGCTTCTGTCTACTGTGATTTATTAGTTTATTGTAAAGTTAGTTAAAACCATAACAATTTTACATAAGTCAACATCCTTCACTTGAAAAATTAAAAGCAATTTAACATTTTTCAAAATAAATATCATCATGGGATTTATAAAAAGCAACAAACATAAAAGCCAGTGTTTAACATATGTCAACTTCACTCTTACTTCCTTGTTTTATTCACTGAGCATGCTAAAATATCAATAAAGTGCATTTGTAATAAAAGTAATCATTCGGGGTGTCAGTCTAATTATTTACTTCCAACCTGTCTATGAGTTACATCTGTAAGTCTCTTAGTCCCTTATCTAACAAAATTGTACTGGTAATACTACTGAAAGCGGTCCACTTTCTTAAGTGAGGCAATCGGTAACGGCCGCCTGTGTCATCTCCTTTTCTATACATTAGCGAGTGGGAATAACTTTCCTCCCCTGTTAAGGTAACCTCATTGAGGTGCTTCTGCTTTCACTGCTTGGCCATGAGTGAGTAGAAACTTTATCAGTTTGCAGTTCATTTGGGGGTCGGATGGATCTAATCCTCTAATGACAGCAGTTCTACAGGAGCTTATTCCTCTATCCAAGAAGGGTCTCCTTAAGAAGGCGACTTGCACTGGTTGCACTTTCTTACAGTGGCATATGAAATGAATAAGGGCTGCTTTTTGACTGCCTCAAAGACGGCATTCCTTTGACTCAATGTGCTCCCAGTACGGTTCATCAACCAGTGTAGGGAACTTTGCAAACCGCAGTGCCATTAGTTGCCTTTTTATGTGAATTGAGAATGTAGAATATAGGCAGGCTGCAGGTTTAAGGACTTTGAAGTTGTTATTCACTGTCCACAAGTGAGATCTTTGGGAGAAAATGCTTTTATCCAATATCAGAGAATGACATTTTGCTGCTTTATTTATTGCTAGCTTGAATGTTGAAAACTGCATGTTTTTATTCCAGAGATCATTGGTACAAGTTGCTTTAAGTGTGTTGTCCAAAAATTGATTGGCCTGTGATTTTTGATCCTTTTCCAGTTTCAACCATAATGACGTGTTGAGGCTATTCTCCTCAACATTTTGTTTCATCCGGTACCAGACCTTTATATATATGTATAAAGTCTACCCAATGATTCATTCATTACCCAAAATGTCACAGTGCAAGCGGTCATTTTCTGCCGTTCGAGTAGATTTGTATTCGAGCAGCAGTTTCTCAACGCGGACTGGTAGTTTCTCATCGCGGGCAGTTGCGACAGTGGCGGATTCCCCACTGGGGCATGGGGGCGTTGTCCCACTGCTTTCTCACCGTGCGGGAAGGCAGAAACATAAATGGTAATAACTACCATTTTATGTTTCTGCCTTCTCGCACGGCGAGAAAGTAGAAGTGCCTCGTTGGGGGTGGGTGGTCCTACTCGAGGGCAGGGGGGAGTGGCTTGCCCACTTTTGTGCATATTGACTGTTTGGTCGGCCCTGGGATGATGTTGCTGATCGTGAACGTGGAAAAAGTCTCGGCGGGATGTCATTTTGCTCGTTCGCGGTCGCCAACTTGACGTTGAGGATCGCGAGCAAGCTATTAGCTCTTTAAGGAGCAGAAATCCTGCCATCGTGTTAATGCCAATATTAAAGTTGGCCTGGAGAGCCTGAATCTTGTCGATGAAGAAACTAGAAAGTTTCTCACACCAGGCGACCAAGATAGGAAGAGTGATGGTCTCTGCACTAGGGGCCAGAAAGCTCTGTATGATAGAGAAAATTATCTTGTCATTGTTTTTGGAGAGAGCAATGAACTCGACATAATAAAGGCTCTTTGCATCTGATGTGGATGCATAATATGATTTCTGAGCTTCCCTTAATATTGATTTGGCTAAAGGGCAATAGGTCAATCTCCATCAGCGCTCTAGTTTTTTACAATGATGTTTCAATGCTTTGAGCTCACTGGAGAAGCACGGTTTAGATGGGGAATCTTTGGTTCGCTTGTGTGATGATATAGGAGATAGGTGCTCAGCCCCCTGCAAGATCAAACCAGTGAAGTTCTCCAAGGCTCCTCCCAGATCCCCAGCCAAGGCAGGCTTCGTATTGGCTAAAACTAGGCTAAAGGTAGCAGGATCAATTTTGTGGGGAGGTCTGCCTTGCCAAAGCAGACTAGGTTGAGGGTATCTATCGATGGTCCAGGAGAATTGAGTCAAAAAGTGGTCAGTCCAGGCTACCTGGAGGGGCTCTTTGACAATAATGGGGAAATTAGAACATATCAGGTCCAGTATGTGTCCTCCACGACTCGTGGGGGAACGGACCCATTGAGAGAGCTCTGCGAGGCTCAGAGAGTCCAGGAACTCCCGAGACTCCCCAGCCTCCTCACCGTCCAAGTGTATATTAAAGTCCCCAAGAAGTAAAAAGTTAGAAACTCAGAGAGCACGAGGAATAATAACATCATCCAGGGCTTTAAGGAAGGCTCTAGCGGGACCAAGAGGTCTGTAAAACAGCGTGCCTCCCAACGTAAATTGGAGAGAAATTGTGATGCGAAAATTCAGTGCCTCACTGTCCCCTATACCCAGAGTCTCTCCACGATGGAAAATCCACTTGTCACTAAACACCACAACTATACCCTCACCTCTCCCGATTTTGAAATCAGCACGGGAAACTTTATATCCCCCTGGGATGGCCATAGCAATTAGTGGGTTGGAAGATTCATTAAGCCAAGTCTCCGTTATGAACAATAGGTCAAGAGACTCATCAGAGTACAGAGTACAATGAATATCTTCACGATTGGGGCCAGAATAGTTTTAGAGTTTCCAAAGGTTGCACAATAAAGCACACAATGCTTTGGGAACAGGTGGCAAAGCTGAAAGAGTGCATGCCACGGGCTCATGTAATTCACACATTGAGTCATCAGCGTGTTGGCGTGCATGTTGAAACAAATTTATTGGCTGATGAAGCCACCAAGGTGACAGTGCGAACTACTGCCATTGCTGCAATCACTCGTTTCAGCACGAGGATAGACGGACAGATAATGATAGCTGTGAATGCTATGCATAACAGTGCAGCCTCACCAAAAGGTTTTCCATTCAAGTATTTCTACAAGTTACATGCGCAAAACATTCTGTATGCTTAAATTCCAGAAATGAGGGATAGAGTAATACCAAACATGGATCGCAGATTAGGATTAATTCTAGCTGCACACAAGGGGCTGGGTTCACAGCATGCAGGTATTGCTTCAACTGTTACACTACTAAAGCAGCATTATTGGTGGCCAGGTCTTACTCAACAGACCAAGAGCTTTGTCCTCAAGTGCGACATCTGTCAGCAGATGAAAGGTTCCATCGTAACACGTCCACCACAAACACCACTACTGATTTCAGCAGACCTCTCACTTGTGTCTATTTGGACCACTGCAGCCCCATACAATCTGATGTGGCTTACAAGTACATCTTGGAGGCAGTGGATTCATGCTCTAGAGTCCTGTGGGTTTGGCCTCAGCACTCAGCTGACACTCGAACTGTTATAAAGGATTTGTGAGTAGCATTGCTGCACTCCTCCCCATATCATCCTGAGGAAAATTTGATTGTGGAGATCAAGCAATACTTAACAGCTAGGGTATAAGGCTCCTGTGGCTGTTGGGTAAATCACCTATATGGGGTCTAGAGGGCACTTAACAAAATGCCAAGAAAATCCCTTGGGGGCCAAACTGCATACAAAGTCCTGAGTGGGTACCTGACCTTGATTGTGGCAGCACAGTGGCAGATGAAAAACCGTTTGACATCAAGGATTGTTTAGCTGTTTTACAGGAACTCAATGATTTCCAGTTATTACAAAGCAGCATCCAAGTAAAACGCACCGCCACTGGACATGTGAAAGCTGTACCGGCAAGAGCTGCCAGGGTCCCAAAAGTTGGGAACCTGGTCAGCAAAAAGAATGTGGCCAAAAATGAATTTGGGCAATCATGCAGAGCGCCTGTACCTGTCCTGGCTGTCAAACAAACAAGACCAGTACTTCTTCCGCCCCTGGCCAGCTGTATTGACAAGAGATTTGTCTCAATTGATCTGATCAAACCACACTTTGTGGGCGATACTCACAAGTAGGCCGCGAGGGCTCCTGGGTAGCCACTGATCTCCTCTTGCTACCATACAGAAAGTTCAGGTAGAAAGACTAATAATTTTTGAAGACTCAACTCTGCGAAGTGAAGGAGTTACCAACAATGGAATGCAATGCGTTCCTGTTGAAAGTTAACAACATCAAATAACAAATGACACACAGATCTCAATTCGGCCAAATACTGACGTCTATGTGAATATGTCTTGAAATGAGTCATCTGCCAGTTCCACGAAACCTGCTGACAGATAAGACAGAGTCTCGTTACTTCATCAATAATGACGGCTTCTTATCGAATCCAAGTGAACCCGGGCAACCACCACTGTCTCTTCCCCACAAACAATGAATTTGTGATTTCTACATTTGGCTGACAAAGACATACTTTGTTTTTCCCTGGCTACAGGTTTTGAGTTCCAATTGGTCTACTAGTCCTTTAGATTGGTATAGTGACTGTTTTTCTTGTTCCTGAATGGACATTACCTACCAGAACGCTCTGCAGTCCAATATGTGAACTTTGTCCTGATACCGCATACATCATACGGTGAACAGAGGGACCTGTCCTTAGTGAACATTACAGCAGTTCCAGTTTTGGAAGGAGTAGTTTGGGATAGAGCTTCCTATGATGTGTATGGTCCTACTGAACTTTAAAGAATTCCACGTTTATTTAAAATCTCTGTTAATGATTTTATCACCTCTAGTACATTCTCTGATGATTGGGACATTGAAACTGTGTGAACTATGATCTCTGATTTAGAACAATCTGCCACTTTTTCAAATGATGAATTGTATGACGGTACAGCTAATTTTGACACCTTGTTTTGTCACCATTTTTGCACACAGCAGGTATCCCACGTAATGTTTTCACTTACCATCAATGGGAACATTGCCCAACACCGCCGAAAGGTACAACAACATTTGCTTCTTTATCTTGGTTTAACACTTCGGACCTGGCCTCTTTTATTACTACAGGCTTGCACAAACACTTGCAAAGAAAAATATGCTCACTAACTCTAAGCTGATATACTCGGTTTCCTTTATTTACCAACTATCTTCACAGGGTTTCGACTTTTGGAGGGACACTATAGACACGAAATCTGTCTGGGGGACTAAATATTGGCAGGTTCAGGGAACGGAGGCCTTATTTAGAGCATGCCTCATGCCACATCAGATAATCTTCCTGAACAATATTGTGCAACAGACCTCCTGTCTGGGGTTAGCCAAGACCAAGAACTTGAACAAACCTCAGAGTCCCTCACTTACACACTTTGAAGGTTGGCAAAACTATACACTACACAGTGAGTATACATTGGGTGCCATGCTACAGAATGGTTCTTTCAATTAATCAACTTGGTATCAGTCAAATTTCAAGGGTACCACCAAACGGTTTAGTATGCATAGGCCTGATCCACGCTATGTACAATCAGAACACTCGGGTGGTGACATCGTACAGTGTTGGGAAGTTATGCCTAGAGTGGCTTAAAACCTCAACATTGTCTCAAGTGAAGCAACACTTGTCTCTTCTCTCAGATGACATGGATCTTAGCGATTTTTGTTAGGTCTCCAGAAGCCATGTCGAAAGCGCTTCTTGTACGCTGTTTACAAGGAGCTATGTAAAATCTCCCAATAGGAGGATGCTGAGGGACTGCATGAGATAGATAGGGTTAACCTAGAAAAGGCTTTGGCTGTCATCCAGAATTTATTCACTGGGCAACATTGTGTCTTCTGCAATAGATATAATGGAACAGGATTTGTCTATACTACAACATGGACAATCGAAATTGTTGTCCATTATATTGCTATGCTGGACGCTATAATCCCTGCGTTCTGGCCACGTGCCTTGGCATTACATCAGAAGTATTCAATCTAATGGAAATACAGATGGTCATGGCACAAAGAGATGTAAAATATATTATGTTGCACATTGAAAAGTTGGACCAAATACCTTTCACCATGGCTGAGTCCCCTTCCACAGAATATTTAATTCATGGCTATATTACACTGCCAGTCACAAGTTTCCAATTTCAATACTGTCTCAAATACCATCAGTCAGGCAGATATGAAGCTCTAGGAGAAGGGTACATACACAAGTACTGGGAGTTGTCATAGAGCTTTAGATGCAGGAATGGGGACACCGAGGCTTTTCTCAGTGCTTCAAACTATGAAAGTGCTTTAGGTGGATCCTTAGTTTGCAGGGAGATTTCACTTCATGGGGCTTGTAACGCTTCCGTTACAAACCTGTCCTGTTATTTGAAGGGCTCCCCAGCTCCGGTGTTCAAATTGCTCTCAAATGGGAGTTACTTGATGCTAAATGCGGAATGGTAGCGGACATTTCATATCTGGTCACAGTAAGTTCCAGTAGATTACTTGTTGTATTCAAGTATTGTTTCCACCGGCCCACGCAGTTAGGGAGGCAATGTCATGACCTTCATTTAATGTTTCCTTTATACAGCTTTATTCTCGGAGCAGACTGCTCAGAAAGATGTGGCCTTAACCTCAGCTGAGCGACTTTTGTTCTCCAGGTTGCAAGGTCTTCATCTGAGATACAAACTCTAGTCCATACGAACTTCCCACTCCATTTCGGGGAAATGGTTCATCGTATCTTTAACATGTCTGATACAAGGGGGAGTGATTCCTTCCTTTATGCTAGGAGGAGGAGGAGGAGGATTATAGCCCATGGGACCCCATCCCCTGGGGCTAGCCCTTTGTTTGTATTTTTCTTTTAATGGGAGGGGGGCCGCTAGGCAAATTTTGGCATGCCCTTATTTATTAATTTTTTTTATAAAAGGGAGGGGGGCTATCCTCTGGGGCCAGGCCTTCATAATTTTCTTTTAAAACCAGGGAGGGGGCACGTGTGGCCCCTCTCCCACGGTGATATTGCCCTGGGGACCCCATCCCCCATGGCATGGCCACCATTTTGAGAACCATGGGACGAGTCTCAAGGCTAAGGGTGGGCATAAAGCTCCGCTCCACTGGTAGAGTTTTTACTACTCCGTGCTTCGCTTGGAGGCGGAGTTTGGAAAAAAAAGGAATATGCTACTTACTAGTATGCATCTGTTCTTGGCATGTAGAGCTGCAGATCTACACACTTTTGCATAGATCGCCATCTGGTGTTGGGCTCGGATGTTTGCAGTTTGTTTTTCCTCTTGGAAAGTCTTTGGAAGTCACGAGATCGGTGACTCCTCCTTTGGTTCATACTGCGCATGGGCTTCGGCTCCATCCTCAGAATGTTTTTCGCCAGCAGGGAAAGATGGAGCGTAGTAATAACAGTGAAGAAACCCATGTGTGTGTATCTAAATAAGAGAAGCTGGAACAGATACAGGTAGCCGGGGAGGCGGGTGGGCGTGTGTAGATCTGCAGCTCTACATGCCAAGAACAGATGCCTACTGGTAAGTAGCATATTCCGTTTGAGGCATATGAGCTGCAGATTAAACACTTTTGCATAGACTATATAGCAGTTCCCAACCTTAGCGGCGACCACCCGTACCTGTTGCAGTGGTTTGAAATAATGTTTTTAGTACAGCCTGGCCCACACTAGCTTGTTGCTTAGTTTGCACATCTACACAATAGTGTTTATTGAAAGTGTGCGGTGATGACCATGTAGCTGCTTTGCAGATATCATCTAATGGAATGTTCCCTAAGAATGCCATGGAAGCTCCTATCTTTCATGTAGAATGGGCTTTAGGGGGAACAGACAGCGTTCGTTTTGCTTTGTGGTAGCAAATTTGAATGCATTTGACAATCCACCTAGCTATCCCTGATTTTGAGATGGGGTTGCCTTTGTGTGGTGGAGAGAAAGAGACAAACAGTTGTTTGGTCTTACGGAAAGGTTGTGTTCTCTCGATGTAGTAGAGTAAGGCTCGTTTGACATCTAGTGTGTGGAGAGCCCTTTCTGCAATGGTCTGTGGTTGCGAGAAAAATACTGGTAGCTCTACAGATTGGTTTAGGTGAAAAGGTGAAGTGACTTTAGGTAGGAATTTTGGATTTGTACGGAGAACAACCTTGTTATGGTGTATTTGTAGAAAAGGTTCTTGTATGGTAAATGCTTGTAACTCACTGACCCTTCTAAGGGAAGTGATGGCCACAAGGAAAGCGGTTTTCCATGTTAAGAATTGCAGTTCGCATTTGTGTAAGGGTTCGCAGGGAGGCCCCATTAGCCTTGTAAGCACGATGTTTAAGTTCCACACAGGTGAGGGTAGTACTCTGGGGGGGGGGGAATTATTCTTTGTAGGCCTTCCATGAAGGCTTTAATGGCAGGTACTCTAAAAGGTGCTGCCTGTTTTGTAGGTAGGCTGAGATAGCTGCGAGATGTAGTCTAATGGAGGTATAGGCTTACACCTTTGTAGGTGTAGTAAGTAGCCTATGATATGTTGGATGGACACGTCCAGGGGATTAATGGTGTTGTTATGGCAACAGACAACAAATCGTTTGCACTTGGTGGCATAGCACGCTCTAGTGGTAGGACGTCTAGCCTCTCTGATGATGTTCATGCAGTCAGGGGGAAGATTTAGGTATCCGAATTCTAGGACTTCAGGAGCCAGATCGCAAGGTTGAGCTGAGCTGGGTCTGGGTGCCTGATCTCTCCATGGTTCTGGGTTAGGAGGCATGGTGAGAGGTGTCGTTTTTGGTGTGGTACTACAGAGAGTTCCAGGAGCGTGGTGTACCACGGTTGTCTGGCCCACTTTGGAGCTACTAGGATTAGTGTGAGGGAGTGTTGCTGTAGTTTTCGTACCACTAGTGGAATGAGTGGGAGAGGTAGAAAAGCGTACGCAAATCTGCCTGACCAGTTCATCCATATCGCATTTCCTTTGGACAATGGGTGTGGGTATCTGGCGGCGAAGCTTGGGCATTTTGTGTTTTCGTGGGTGGCGAAGAGGTCTATCTGTGGATGCCCCCATATTTGAAAGAACGGACGAAGAAACAGTGGGTGAAGTTCCCATTCGTGGATCTGTTGTGTCTGTCTGCTGAGCAGATCTGCCATGGTGTTTTGGACTCCTGGGACATGTTGAGCTAGGAGAAAGATTTTGTGGGGAATTGCCCATGTCCATATGCTCTGTGCTAATTGAGAGAGCTGTGGAGAGTGTGTGCCGCCCTGTTTTTGAATGTAATACATGGCCATCATGTTGTCTGTGCGAATGAGGACTGCTTTGCCTGAGATCTGTTTTTGAAAGGATTTCAGGGCTAGGAAGATTGCTAGTAACTCCAGATGGTTGATATGGAGTAACTTTTGTTGCGGCGTCCATGTGCCCTGCACTGTGAGGTGTAATAGATGAGCTCCCCAGCCGGAGAGTGATGCGTCCGTTGTCAGTACTATTTGAGGAACCGGGTCCAGGAACGGTCGACCTTTGGAAAGGTTTGTGGTGTTCCACCACTGCAGAGAGCGATGGGTGCGACCGTCTACCAACACCAGATCTGTCAGTTGACCCTGGGCCTAGTTCCACTGGTGCGCTAAGCACTCCTGGAGAGGGCGCATCTGGAGTCTTGTGTGGGGCACTATAAAAATGCAAGAGGCCATCATCCCTATTAGCTGCATAAACACTCGTGCTGGAAGGGAGTGTTGAGCTATGAATTTGTGTCGCAAAGCCTGAATGCTTGCAATCCTGGCCGGATTGGGGTAGGCTATTGCTTTTGAGGTGTCTATGGTGGCACCGATGTATTGTTTTATGTAGGATGGTGTTAGCTGGGACTTTTGGTGGTTCACTGTAAAGCCTAGTTGGTGAAGTAGTTGAATGGTGGTGGCGGTATTGTGTACACATTGGTTGTGGGAAGTGGCTTTTATTAGCCAATCGTCCAAGTATGGGAAGACGTGAATGTGCTGTCTTCTGTGGTGTGCTGCCACCACCGCTAGGCACTTGGTAAATACCCGCGGTGCTGTTGTGACTCCGAACGGGAGCACTTTGAATTGGTAGTGTTGTCCGTCCACTACAAATCTGAGATACTTTCTGTGAGCATGGTGCACTGGAATGTGGAAGTATGCATCTTTTAAGTCCAGTGTGGTGAGAAAGTCGTTCTGGGAGAGGAGCGGAAGTACCTGCTGAAGCGTTACCATGTGAAAATGGTCTGACTGTATGTATGTGTTTAGGGGTCGGAGGTCTAGAATAGGTCATAGAGTCTCGTCCCTTTTTCTTATTAAAAAATATAGGGAGTAGACCCCTAAATTTTGTTGATGGACAGGAACGTGTTCTATTGCTTGTTTTTGTAGGAGGGAGATTACCTCCTGCTTCAGCAACGTGGAATGTTCTGATGACATTGGGCGTTGCCTAGGTGGAATGTTTGGGGGGGTAGATGTTAATTCCAGGCAGTATCCTGACCGAATTATTTGAGTCACCCATTTGTCTGAGGTGATGGTCTCCCAGATATGAAGGAAATTTGTGAGTCTGCCCCGACTAGAGTGGAATGGTCTGGGGAGGGGCGGGGGGAAGTCATTGGGTAGCGGGTGTGGCAGAACGGGTGTTGTTTGTTTTGCCTCTGCCCTTGTTGTTGTTACCCCTGTAGCCGCCTCTTTGGTAACCCTTTGTAAAGGTGGTTTGAGTAGGGGACTTGTAGGAAGTGGACGCTGTGTCTGAGGAGTAACCTCTGGATGTACTCCGAAAGGAGGAGCGGCGAAAGGAGCGCCTGGGCGTTTGAGACTGTAAAGCCCCCATGGATTTTGCGGTGTCCGTGTCTTTTTTCATTTTTTTTAAGGCCTCATCCACCTTTGGCCCGAATAGATGTTCTTGGTCAAAGGGGTGGTTAAGGATGGAGGCTTGCACTTCTGGTTTAAAACCAGATACCCCTAGCCAAGCATGGCGGCGGCGAAGGACGCTGGTGTTAATGGCCCTGGAGTCTGTGTCTGCTGCATCTAAAGCACAATGTATAGAGGTGTTGGTGATAGTTTTACCCTCTTGAATTAATTCATTGACCCTAGCTTTATATTTTTCAGGGAGATGGTGCATGATGATTTCTAGCTCATCATAATGTGCCCTATCATATCTGGCCAATAGCGCTTGGGTGTTGGCGATATGCCATATATTGGCTGCCTGTGACGCAATGCGTTTCCCTGATGCGTCTAGGAGCTTTGACTCCTTGTCAGGTGGTGGTGCTTCGCCTGACTCCTGTGAATTTGCTCTTTTCCATGCAGTAGACACCACTAGAGAATCTAGTGTCGCTGGCCCCCTGATGTAGGAAGGATCTGTGGGGGCAGCTTTGTATTTTTTATCTGTACGTGTGTTAATGACCCTGGCCCTAACGGGGTCTTTAAAAACCTCTGGCGCACGCTTCACTACCCCTTTAAGCATAGGTAATATGGAAGTAGACCTATGTGTTGTATCAAATGTGTCGAGGAGGAAATCCTCCTCTACAGGGTCAGAGTGCAAGTCCACCCCGTGATAGTGTGCAGCCCTCTGGAGCAGATGGTGGAACCCCAATGAGTCTTCCAGTGGAGATGGCCTGAAGGGGTAAAGGTCATCTTGTGGGACATCGGGGATATCGTGGTTATTGTAGTCGCCCCATGGGTCTGGAGATCCTGTAGGGGTAGGGTCCTGGGGCACATCCCCTATATCATGATATGGATCCCCTTGATCATTATCGTCTGGAGACGGGGTCGGAGAGCGATGAGGTGGGGGTGGAGGAGACGGAGGGGGTGGAGGTGGAGGTGGAGGAGGTGGGGAAGTTATTCTGAGTGGAGAAGTAGCAGAGTCTTTCCTCTTTGGAGGTGGAGGCGGAGCCGGCTTGTCCAAATGTCTTTTCTTGGTAGAAAGTGTCAAATGACCTGTTTTCGGATCCCTGATGAGTCTTTTGCAAGGGATCTGGTGTAAATAGTTCTGGAGACAGTATCTGGTCTGTCGGCGCCCAAGGCGTCGGTGCCGTGGTCTTTTTAGGCTTTTCGGTGCCGGTTTGCTTGGAGCCCAGCTTCGGAACCTCTGGTCGCTTGGTCGGTGCTGAGCTGGACTTAGGTTTGGAAGGGTCGGTGCCGGTGGTCTTGTGTGGTTTTGTCGGTACCGAAGATGGCGTCGGTACCGAAGAGATGGGCTTCGACCCCGAAGGCTTCGGTACGGAGCTGGGCGTCGAGGTGGAGGGCGGTCTCTTTTTCGGTGCTGAGACGTGTTTATCGGCGCCACTGGTAGGCTGGCTCGAGCCCGAGCCGCCTGAAGGCTTACTAGGCTTCCTCACCGGGCCCGAAGGTGGGGTGTATGAATCAGTGTCCTTGGTTTTACCCAGGCCCGGAAGCGAAGGCGTGACCGCAGCCTTTTTCGGAGCCGGCAAGGGTGTGGGGGGGGTATATCAGTACTCACGACCCACCGTGCCGGGGTGATGTCCTCCACATCTGATTCGTCGGCCTCGGAAGCGCCGACGAGGTCCTCTTCGGTGCGCCGCTGCTCTGGCTCTTCGATGTCGTCTCCGAAGATGTCGACTGGAATGGACGTCGAGGAGTGTGCCATTGTTCTTCTGGTTCTTCGGTCCTGAATAGTCGTTTTGGATCGAAAAGACTTACATGCCGGACAGTCTCGAGCCTCGTATTCAGGAGAGAGGCAGAGGTTGCATACCTCGTGAAGATCGGTGTGGGGAAATTTTGTCCCACATTGAGGGCACTTTTTAAATGGCGTCCTTTCCATGAGCCAGGACCGGAGCTTAGTTAGGCCCGAAGGCTGCTGTCGACGACTGGAACCGAGGGTCCGTGCCGATGAGAAGGCGTGTCGAGTGGGGAGATCGCGATCGAAACGATACCGCGATGTGGGTGAGGATTTCGCGTCGATCATCGAACTGGAAGCTGTTCGGAACCGGAGCGCTATGATTACATCCGAACCCGATGGCAGAAAAATAACAAATCTGAGGATGGAGCCCAAGCCCATGCGCAGTATGATCCAAAGGAGGAGTCACCGATCTTGTGACTTCCAAAGACTTTCCAAGAGGAAAAACAAACTGCAAACATCCGAGCCCAACACCAGATGGCGATCTATGCAAAAGTGGGTAATCTGCAGCTCATATGCCTCGAACCTCCAATTACTCATTGTCATCCTTCATGGTGCTCTCTCCTCGGAGATGGCTTTGACAGGCGCGATGCTGTTGGTGGCAGTGCTGTAGTTGCGAAGGCCCCCTTCAACCTGCCAACAAGTCAAGCCACACCACTGTGCTCCAGGGGTCACAGAGAGTCAGCCATGATGGGGGAGGCATTGAGGTGCACCACCAACATACAAAGTAAAGGTTCAAGGACACTTGTGGGCCACGAGGGGTGCTGCCACTGGTTTGTGCAGATGTCTATCATGCAGCCCTGAATCTGTCTGCATTATCACTCCCCGAGGGCGACTACAAGGTGGCGCGTCCACCGGCCAGGACAGGTGCGATGCTGTTAGTGGAGGTGCTTGTAGAAGTCCTGCCAGTCCTCGTCATCCTCGCTGTTCAAAAATGTCACACAGAGCCCGCAGCGTGCCTAAGGCTTCAGTGTCCCACACTGTCAGGCTGGGCTCTGTGTCTGCAAGCCACAGCTTCCAGGCCACCTTTAGCACTACAATGCTGATAGGAGCAAAACAACCCAGAACAAGCCCTGTCCACAGACAGACACTGATGTGCTAAAGTAAAAAGGAAGGTTCCACAGACCTTAATGCCCTCTTTTCTTTCTTTTTAACCTTTTTTCTTGTGACTCGGTTTAACCGAGTCCCAAGATGGCTGCCATCAGATCTCAGGCACAAGATCAGCAGGGGTCACAGATCCATTGCGGCCACAGTAGTTTACCTGAAAAATCTTAACATTTCTCAGAAACTACTAAACGGATCTACACTATTTAACAAAAATAGTGATTTCTGGACCAAGAGCTATCTTTCTGCCAAATTTGGTATTATTCCGTTCATCAGTTCGGGCTGAAGCCCTGTTTAAAATTTACTACTGGAATTTACATGGAAAAAAAGTGTTTGGACACTTTTTTCTCGGCCCCCACTTGACAGAACCAATAGCTTTGAAAATGTTGCAACCATTCGTCAAACGATGCCAAAGTTATTGGCAAATCAAAAAACACTCCTCCTATGGAAACTAGGTTCTAACTATAACTACCTACTGGTGACCCCCAGTAGGTAACTTATATATACTGATCTATCTATCTGTCTCCCTATGAATATATATTTAATTAAAACTTACAAAATATTAACAATTCAATTACAAAATATTAAACACATTAAGCATAAATGTATACCATTAAAAAATAAACAAATAATAATAAAAAATATATGTAACCAATGTTAGGAAAAGTTTTGGAGTCCAGGAACATTAGCTATACAATTCCCATTCCAGTTAATTTAACAGTAGGGAAAGTGTTTTATGGAAAATACCAGGACTTTGGAGGGGTCAGATTTACTATTCCTACTTCTGTCTGCGCAACAGTAGGGGACTGTTTACATTTATTATTCCCACTCCAGTCTAAGCAACAGTAGGGAAACAATAATCTGCGTAAAGGTTTAGTTTACTATTCCTACTGCTGGAATTCAGTGGGGTTAAATTTACTATTCCTACTCCAAAAAGTGCAGAGTAGGAAAATTGTTGGACTTTGGAGAGCTTAAATTTACTATTTATACTCCAGTCAGTGCAACTGTAGCTAAAGTATTAGACGTCTGAGGAATTAAGTTCACTATTTCCGCTCTAGTCTTAAAAACAGTAGGGAAAGTGTTAGACTTTGGAGGGGTTACATTTACAATTTCTACTCCAGTCAGTGTAACAATAGGAAAAGTGTTGGACATCTGAGGCGTTAAATTTACTATTAATACTCCAAACAGCACAACAGTAGGGAAAGTGTCGGACTTCAGAGGGGTAACATTTACTATTCCCACCCCAAACAGCCCAATAGAAGGGAAAGTGTTTGACTTCGAAGATTTACTATTCCCAGTACAATTTGTGGAACAGTAGGGAAAGCACTGGGCTTCGGACAGGTAGGATTTACTATTCCCAAAACGTATTACACTTCAAACACATCACATATTTGAATGTTATGTTATGTTAACTAGGTATTTATAAAGCACACAGCTATTCAATAGAGTGTCCCTGCGCTAAAAACCTTTTGACGGGGCTGACAGTGTGCTATCAAAAGCTAGAATCATGTACTATTGCTGAAATAACCAAGTTTTCAAAGATTTTCTGAAAGTGAGAAGGTCCTGCATCTGTCTGTGGGCCAGAGGCAGACTGTTCCAAAGTTGAGCGGCTTGCACATTAAAGGAGTGTCCGCCTACTCGAGCACAGAAAAATTTGGGAGTATGCGCTTGCTGCAACACTGAGGACCTCAGGGTTTGGTGCGGGTAGTAGAACTGGACTCTTTTCCTGATGTTTGAGGCACCAGTGCCATGGAGGGCTTTGAAGGCCAGAACCAGCACTTTGAAGTGGATCCTCTTTCGGATCGGGAACCAGTGTAGGGTTTTCAGATGAGAGGACATCGGTGTTCTAGGGCGAAACATGAGTATTGCCCTAGCCGCAGCATTCTGGACCACCTGCCGACATGTAAATAGATACTCCGGTGACCCCAGGTACAGGACGTTTACGTAGTCCAGCCTAGATACAATTAAAGCCTGGACCAGCGTTTTCCTGTGTGCAACCGGAAGAAGGGGCTGATTTAACATTTTAAGCATGCTGAAGCAGGATCTCACTACTGCTTGAATCTGGGCATTCATGGATAGGTTATCCTCCAGCTTAACTCCTAAATTTTTGACTGTCTTTACCGAGGTTATAGGAGGGGACATGTCCAAAGGCCACCAGTTTCGCCACACATTGCTTGGGGGGTGGCCAAAGAAAATGATCTCCGATTTCTCGGAAATACACTTGAGTTGGTTCAGTTGAAGCCAGGAGAACACCACTGATAGGCAGGAGTTGATCACATCTCCTCGGCGTCCTTATCGCAGGTAAAGAGCAGCTGCATATCTTCCACATACGATACTATTTTTGCTCCTTGGGACTTGGCCAGATACGCCAAGGGGGACATGTAAAGATTAAAAAGTGTGAGGCTCAGAACTGAGCCCTGCGGCACCCCCACCTTCAAAGGGAGGATGGGGGCAGCAAAGGGCGGGGACCAAACCGTTTGCTGATGGTCCTTCAAAAAGGAGGAAAACCACTAGAGTACCGTACCACTTGAATAACCTTATTAATTAAAAAAAAAAAGTTATAAACTCTTAATATAAACTTTATATATATTATATACCAAGTTGTTCATACCAATAAATGCTTTTTGGGATAAAAGCGGCTCCGCGTCTGAGTGCGGCTCGAACGAAGGACATCCCACCGAATACTTATACCAAGCGGCTGTGTCCTGCCGCTGAGCCTGCACCACCCCAGAAGTGGGGGCCACGGAGCTCTATGAGTACAGGGCTCGTTCAGTGGAACGTGGGCCGAAAGGATGAGAGCAACTTTGTTTTCTGGGGCTCATTGTAGAGCTTTGATATGGCAGATTATTACAGAGAGCATCCATTCAGGACTCAATAACGAACTACATCTCCCATAAACCTCACGTACATCTCATACAGAGCGTCCGAATGACGGCGTACGATATGGCTGATAAGGAAGATGTGGGACGTCATGCTCTCTTTTGACCGCGAAAAGCCTCTGAGGAAGACATTTGTTGAAACGCGTCAGGCAGCGGTCACAATGCTTCATTTTGCTGGATTACCAAGTTGTTCATACCAATAAATGCTTTTTGGGATAAAAGCGGCTCCGCGTCTGAGTGCGGCTCGAACGAAGGACATCCCACCGAATACATATATATATATATATATATATATGTATAAAAACAATTAAACAATTTAAGTATTTAATACTCAATCAAATAATTATCAATAAAAAATTGTTATTTAATTATTACTTAATTAACATCCCACCCTATACTAAAAACCTAGCAGCCCGCGCCTAAATTAAAATTATAATAAATAAGTATTGCACAATTTACATCATTGATAATAAATGTAAAAATGAATTTACAATTATTAATTAATATACACCTACCAACACAGCAACCTGCACCTAAAATATATAAGTTTTCAATACATTACATATTAACTAATAGGTTAAATAATAAACTAACTACTAATCATTAATTGTTCATTAATAATTACTTATCTCCACACTCTATACCCCTACAAATCTAGCAACCGGCACCTAAAATAAATAGCTAAACTAAATCAGTATTAGGTAAGTTACTTCATTAATATCAATTACATAACTAATTAAAAATAACAAATGAATTAATAATTAACTATTACTTAATTAACTTCCCACCCTATCCCCCTACAAACCTAACAACCCGCTACATTACTATAAATTAATGTTTACAATTAAATAAACCAGACTTCACTGATGAAAGGAGAGGTCAGAGACAACGCACTACATAGAGCACCAGTGATTCTTGCAGTGCGGGTTCCTAAAGCGGTTTTCCTGCCTGCTTCTGCTTAACTTTTACTCTGTGTCTGGGATGGGACTTTGTTCCTCAGACTACGCTGGTTTAAGGAGAGGCCAGAGATGATGAGCTACAAAGAGCTTACCCTTACCTCAAAGACAACTACTATGAACAGAAAGGGACCTTAAATCATTCTTTAGGAAGATCAGATTAAGGCAATTTTTTGAGGGGAGACCAGTGAGAGAATCACACAATATGACGGGTTTTAAACCCAAGTCCACCTTCACACCCTCCCTTGCTCAAGTAGGAAGAAATATAGTGATCTTTGAAAATGCAGTGGATATAGATATTCATGGTATTCTTAGCAAAGAATTCTCCCATACGCAATTTGAGTAGGCTCTAACAAATAGCGATTAGTACTTTAAAGGAAGATCGCTCCATCACGATCAAACCCGCCGATAGGGGCGAGGGTGTGGTGATTTATGATGCTCAGGACTACGAAAATAGAATGTTAAAGCTTTTAAAAATTCAAGTACACTATGAGAGGGTACAAGAGAAAGAACTTTCATTACTAATTATAAAATGTGGTGATCTCTTGGATGAAGCTAAAGATAGAGATTGCATCTGTGAGGAAGAGTATCGATTCCTACATAATAGTAATCCCAAAATTCCTGCGATATATGGCCTGCCAAAATTACATAAGAACCATAACAACCCCCCTATGCGTCCTATAGTTAGTTGCTTAGGTTCTCTTTTAGAGCCAATTAGCAAGTATATTGATTTTTTTCTAAAACCTTTAGTAAGTCAGCTGAGATCATATGTTAGGAATTCCACCCACATTATCAGCATGGTAGAGAAAAACCTTTTTGTAAAGATACTCAATGTCTAGTCACACTAGACATTGAGGCTTTATATACGATCATTCCACAGAAATCGACTGTGCAGGTGATACATGAAATACTGGAGAGAACAGAGATAGAAGGAGTGAACAAAGAATTTATGGTTAAGTACACTGACATGATTTTGAAAAATAATATTTTCCTCTTCAAGGATCAGCTATTTTGCCAGAAGAAGGGGACCAGCATGGGCGCAACCTGCGCTCCTAGTGTAGCGTGCCTGTATGTAGGGGAATTCGAGGAACGTCACATTTACAATGAGCTTGCTCCGTTCTATGAGAATATTAGTAAATGGCATCGCTTTATTGATTTTATTGGTGATGTGTTCTTCATATAGAGCGGTCCCTTGGAGGTGTTAGAGGAATTCCTCTGTTGGCTTAAACTGGGAGATGAAAACCTTAAATTTACTGCACAATATAGTAAGGACAGTGTTAACTATTTGGACATCCCCATTAGATCGGAGGGTGGAAGACTGGAGGTGGAACTATATACCAAACCGATGGATAAAAACACCTTACTTCATTACTCCAGCTTCCACCCACGATCTCAGAAGGATAATATACCATTTAGTCAATTCCTCCACCTTAGGAGGAATTGTACAGAATTGGAGAGCTTCTATAAACACTCTGAAGTGTTAAAGACCAAGCTTAAGTTTAAATAGGGAAGCTATGTTTGATGGACCCTAAGAGAGTAACAAGATGTCAAAAATAGTCTTTGTCAGCCTGTTCTATGAGATTAGCAATAGAATAAAAAATTTGATAAATAGACACTGGAACATTTTGAATGATAGCGAAGATTTGAGATTAGAGAAACCACTGTTCGCTTACAAAAGAAACACCAACTTGCGCAATCAATTGGTTCACCCATACAGGGAGGAACCTGTCAACAAACAGAAAACTATAGATAATTCCATAGTTAAGGGCAACATCAAGTGTGGGAATTGTTCCATGTGCCCTCAATGTATAGTAGCTAAGAAATTAAAAACAAAAACAACAGATGATGGACAGAATGCAGAACAATGTCATACATTCACCCCAGTACAGAGATCTGGGCATAAATCCATTGTTTTTTTGCTCACCATGCCGGTCCAGTTTGAACCCAGCCATATGCAAATCCGTCTTGTCCCTGTGCCTCTTGGTAACAGTCCTGCCCGAACTGCCAATCCAGGTCCTCCCTGGAATGGAAACAAGCATCCTAGGACCGGTTTCGGGGTTTCAGACAATCAGGGGCTAGTCAGTGGGCAGTAGTACCTGAAGGTAGCGGAATGCAAGCGGAGGATGCAGGAATGAATCCGATCAAAAGGGGGTGCCGGTGCTGGCGACTCTCCGCTGCGAATGAGGGCAGGTAGATGAGCTGAGAGCCCACGGGAGGGTTTAAAGGAATACGCAGTGCTTCCGGTTCATGCGACCATGAGGTGATGACAAGTGTGGTGAAGCCCCGTGATTGGTGGAGGTGCTGTGTGGGGGGTGGAAGAGGGGCGGAGGAAGGTTTAGGAGAGGGGAACAGGGAACCACTAGACCGCATAGGTAACAACTAGAACACGTGTATGGTACCAAGTTTAATTGGATGTAATCACAATCCCTATTTAAAAGAAAACAATATTTAGAGCAACACTCATGGTAATGCACAGATGTCAATAATCGGTCGATTGGCAAGAGGTTGGAGGGGGAAACGAAAAAAAGAAGGATACAATCATATGGGGAGGACTATATTGCTTATCACATGAGAACAATAGACCGATTAGACATGGTATTAACTGGCAAGGTATGTGAAAGTTAGAGGTTAAGATCATAAGGGGGACCTATATTACATTTTCGCAGGCAAACACTAAAACGGAATAACCACGGATAACAAAGTTTGCAGTGTGTGACTCAGACAAGGAAGTAAATAGAGGATATGAGAAGGTGAGGGGGCTAGTTGAGAAGGGGGTAAAGTGAAGGCTAACAAGGTAACAACAACTGAATGTAAAACATAGGATTTAGGAAAGATGAGAGATAGAGGAAGGATCAGGGGAGGGTAGGAAAAGATTACACATCCGCCGGGGGCGCTGGGCCCTGCTTGTGTGGAGTTGAAAGGATAGTTAGAGTGCGATAGTACTGTTCCACTCGTCTATGGTGTTCAGGCTTGCATGAACAGAGTCACAGATAGTCATCCATTTGCATTTGAATTTATTGAGCAATGCTTTCATGTTACCGCCTCTGATCGGAAGTGTGGGTTGGTCTATCACTTGCCAGGAAATGTCTGTTTCGCAGTGATTCTTTTGAATGTAATGTGCGACCAGGGGAGCAGTGACAACTTTGCAATAGATGCGACTTTTGTGTTGGATTATTCTTTGTTTGATCATTTGCATGGTTTGTCCAATGTAGACCAGGTCGCAGGGACAGCAGATCGCATAGATGACATTTTGGGATCTGCAGTTTGTGAGGGTTTTCAGTTTGTAGGTATGATTGTTAGTTTTGAAGTCTTTAGTATTGACTGTGAGATCACAGACGATACATGCTTGGCATTTGTAATGACCCACAGCAGGGGGTAGGCCCCAGGCGGCTGTGATCGTGTTCCTGCCTGGTGCTTCCATTGGCCATGTGATGGCATAGACAAGATGAGTGCCTAAATTGCTGCCTCGTTGGTTTGAGAAAAGGGGAGCTTCTCTGAATGTTTTGAATGGTTGTAGCAGCTGCCAATTGTGTTTAATGATCTTGTTGACTTTGTTGCTGCAGGGGCTGAATTTGGGAACAAAAGGGATCCTGGTCATGGTTTTTTTGGGGTGTGGTGTGAGAAGATGTTCTCGGTGACAGTACCAGGCTCTTTTCCGAGCTCTGGTGACAAGACGTTTGGAGTAGCCTCTGTCAAGGAGTTTTTGGATAAGGATGGCTGATTCTCTAAAGTAATCTTTCCGCCACTTGCAGTTCCTGCGGAATCTGAGGAATTGACCAAAGGGGAGGCCATCCCTGAGGCCTCGTGGGTGGCAACTGGAATATTGCAGTAGGGTGTTCCTTTCAGTTGGTTTCCGGTATAGGCATGTACCGATTTTATCATCTTCTGCGTGTATCGTGATATCCAGAAAGGGGAGGTCATTGGATTTGGATTTGTGGGTGAATTTCAGGTGGGTTTGAGACTGGTTAAGCCAATCTATGAAGGGGTTAAGGCTAAGGGTGGAGCCCTTCCATAACAGAAGTATATCATCGATGTATCAACGCCAAAGGGTAATATGGTCAATGAATGGGTTCTTCGCAGTGAGGATGTGTGTTTTCTCCAGGTGGTGGACAAAGAGAATGGCAAAGTTGGGAGCGAAGCAAGCTCCCATGGAGACGCCCTTGACTTGGAGGTAGAAGGTATCACAATATAGAAAGTAGTTGTTTTCTAAGGCGATGTGGAGGAGATCCAAGATAAATTCCATGGGTATAAGGGTGGGTTTAGGTCTGGTTTCGAGTAAGGATTCAATGACTTGTAGACCCTCTTTGTGTGGAATGTTGGTATACAATGATTCCATATCCAACCCTACCATTAGGTCAGTACTAGTGTCACATGGTCTGTCTTCAATGGTAAGGATGAGGCCCATGGTGTCTCTGATGAAGATGTCTGTGGAAGGGACAAATTCTTTTATGATTGCCTCAATGTATTTGCCCAAGGGTTCAAGAATGGATCCACATCCGGATACGATGGGGTGTCCTGGTGGGTTGATACTGTCTTTGTGGATCTTGGATAAGACGTATAGAACCAGTGTACGAGGATGTGGATTGTTGAGGAAGGTGTATTCTTTTTGAGTAATGATGTTGAGTGATCTGGCTCATCCAGTGGCCAGTTGTATTTAGGTTCTGAGATCAGGTAGAGGGTCTTTGGTGAGTGGTCTGTAGTAGAGGGTGTTGGAAAGTTGTCGTTTGACTTCCAGATCGTATTTATCAGTGTTCATGACAACGAACCCCCGCCTTTGTCCGCTGGTTTGATTATCAAGTCAGGTTTGTTCTGGAGCGAGAGTAATGCTTGTTTTTCAGTAAGCGGTAAGTTGTATGGAACAAATTTGAATTCTGCTTGGAGATCTTTGACTTCGCGTACAACACTGCGTTCAAATGCAAGTATTTCTGGAGGCATGCTAGAAGAAGGAGGGTTGAAGGTGGAAGGAGGGTGAAAATGTGGTTTGAAGAATGGATTGGGGTTTGTCTGAGAAAAATAGTTTGAGTCGGATCCTGCGAAAGAATAGTAAAAGGTTGGACTGGAGGTCCAGGAAGTTAGTTCGTTCAGTGGGCACGAAGCTGAGGCCCCTGCTGAGAGGGATGGTTTCATCATGGGAGAGGGAGAGATTGAAGATGGGTATGGATTGAGGTTCCACAGAGGTGGGAGATGTGGGCTGTTCAGTTATTGTTGGGGTCCCCATTGGTAGAACCTGTTTCATGTTTGTCATTCTCCTGAGAATTGAGGTTGGTATTGGCGATTTGTCCGTGGTCGAGATTGTTGTTGGCCGCGTCCGCGGCCTTGTCCTAAAAAACCTTGTGGTAGTAGTGGAGGTGGTCTGTTGGTGACCCTGGAGGTGCTGGGGCCCTCTCCTGACTCTGAGTCTTCAAGTGAGGTGTTCGAAGAGTCAGAGAAGGTAATCTGTTGATTGTTGCGGTATCTACCCCAGCTGCGTGTCCTGGGAGGAAAGTATGGAGTGTTAAAGAATTTGTCACGCAGATAAGGGTAAGTTTTATCTACGTTGTAGAATTTGATGTCCTTTTGAATTTTGGTAACTTTTTTGTTGAGCTCGAAAGTGTTGATGGTGTTGACGGTAGTATTGATTTTGTCTAAAAGACTTTTTGCATCAGTGAAAGCAGTGTCCACGAGAATAAGACGCTCTAGTTCGGCTATTTCTCCTAGTTCTTTGCGACTGTGATCAATCGCTGTGTCAATCCCAAGTACCAACCAATGGCGGGAGCAGGTGGTTGCTAGATGGCTGAAGCCAGTACGGAATTTGAGGTCTTGAGTAAATATGGCTGGGGTATTTCTAATTTGTAAACCAAGAGGCATGACCCCTGACTTTAGGTATTCGGTGAGCATTCGGGCATGGAGTTCTGTTCTAATTTGTTTTTTCTTTAGTTTTTCTAGTTTATCTAGTAGTACACGAGAAGTAGTTGTAGGAGTAGTGGTGGAGGTGGTGGTGGTGGGAGGCCCTGATAGAAGAGAGGGGCCCCCGAGGATACATTGAATGTATTCTTCTGAGTAAGAGAGAGACTCCCTAGACATTCTTAATGCCAAACAAATGGCAAAAAGAGAGGACAAATGAATTAGTCTGAAAGTAGGGTCCCAAGGCGGACCAACTCTCGCAGCTGTGCAGCTGCTCACAATCTTGTAAAATACGACAGGAGTATAACCCATAAACCACGTTGAGAAGTGGGTAGGTGCAAGAGAAATAAGAACAACATCTCAACTGGTATAATTTATGGAAGACAGTTAGACATACATGTCAAATACATTGCAGCAAAGAAAGAGGAAGACTCTTGGAAAAAAATTTGTTTAAAAGGTGCACTGGGCATCATATATTTTCAAAGCATAATCAAGTACATTTGTAGCAGCACTGTAGGCAAAGAAATGCATAAAAACAACCCGAAATTGAACTTGGTGCTTAATTGTGTGAGTGACACAACAAGTGGCGACACAAGTGACAATGTGTATTCAGCGGAAAACGGGGCAAAGTGAGATAGGTGAACTAATATATACAGTGAATAGTGGTGGCTCCGATACTGTTTTCAATACATTTGAAAATTAAGGCAATTGTTTGATGGAACCACAACGTATGGTGCACTATTATTTGCGCTGAGCGGTCGACGACGTTTCGATCCTCTAACTCAGGATCATCTTCAGGACCAGGTTGTTGGTTTAAAGCAGTGCTGTACAGGGGGGGGAAGAGAAGGAGGGGCATCAGGAAGGAGGGAGAAGGGTGGGTGTAGCGTGTGCAGATCAGCATTGAACGGATGTGGGTGTTGTGGGGGGCTGAGTGGTAGAGGGTTGGCGCAAGGAAGGAAGGGAAGGGGGAAAAAAGCGCAAGGATAGGAACATGGCAAGGGTGAGGAAAGGGCAGGAGTAGCTACCTGGAATGGACACGGTCCTGTGTTGAAGTCAGTGGGATGGTAGTCCGGGTACTTCGGACTCCAGATGGGATGTCCTGCGGGGAGGAGGAGGGCGTAAGTATAGAAATCAATGGGTGTGCATCAGTAAGAAATGCACGCAGGTAGCGAAAAAATACCTAGAAGAACACGCCGGGACGCGTGTTAAGGTGGATGCCGGGTGAGAGGCAGGCATCAGGCCTTTGGTAGCCATGCACTTTACAAGTACTTATTCATTCATTCATTCATAATCCCTATAAGGTTTTAGTATATACTGAGATGGGTGTTTATAGACTGCCCTTGAATGTATTAGCAGCAGAGCAGTGGGCAGGGGCCGTGTTTCCCTATCGGGGAATGTCTAGATACGGAAAGAGGTGGCTATAGGCAGCTTTTGAATGTAAAAGCGGACATTGATTTTTCTGGCTAACAAAGGGTTTATACATTGTTTATGGGTGTTTTTATATTCATAAACATTTTATAAGAATCAGACTAGTTAACCAATACCATGGTTAAATTTATATATTTTGCTGCTGGCATTTACATAGGAGACCGCCAGAGAGAAGTAAGAGTTCTGTATATCCCTTTGTTGTGGGCCTTGGAAATCATTATTAGGAGGGAGTGCGCTCGTAAGTACACTTACCCCCTCTTATTGCTATCCTTGGGTATTATTGGTAGAGCAGATGCTCACGTCTCTATGTTTGATGGACTCTGCAGGACACATGTGGATTCAACCACCACCGAATTAGGAGGAGTCAGATCCCCTAAATTCAAATGTTTTAACTTTCGGGTGCGTATTAACCCCGAGCCAAATAAGTAAGGCATGTTTCTGTATGAATGTCGATGATTCGCTTGGTTGGCGTCACCTAAATGGAATCAAAATGGCAATACAGTATGTTTTTATTAAAAAAAACTTTAACGTGTTTAGAAATTGAATAGTTGTATTGTGCTTAGCCGGTAATTGGTCACGTTATAAATTTATGTATAATGCACTTGATGTTTGTGTTTGTGGAAAAGGACAATATCGTAACAATGATTTTTATAGATTGTGTTTGGAGATCGCTTATAATTATTGTAAGCCTGAAGAAGGTGGTTTATCAGCTTATGCCACCGAAACACGTCGCCATGGTTTGAGAAGTGCACCCAAGAGGCTTACTGGTTCTACTATAAGAAAACACATGTGGAAAAGTGTAGAACTTTGTTTGTTAAGTGTATCTTTATGAACTTGGTGTGCCCATTCTTGATTCTCCACTCTTTGTGCTTCTGACAATTTGGGTTTTAGATCATGTTTTAACTAAGGTTCATATTTGAAGTGTAGAAAATATACATGTATTCTATAAACTTGCTTTTTCTCCAAGAAGGTTTTTAACTGATTGATTGATTATTGATAAGAGCAATAAAATATATTGTATTTCTCATAACATATTCTTTTTTGTTTCCATTTGAGGTTGATGATGTATTGAGGTGTATGCATGACAGTGTGGACTTGTATGCTTATAATAAACCCAAAGGGAATTTATTGTTGACAGGAGCTACCAAGAGCATCAGTAAGTCGTTCAGTGAAAGATACATGCAGGATGCACCCGGGCTCAATTCAGATCTTGGAAGACTCCAATTAGTGACCATAATCCGTTGATCCTTAGATTTAGCCTAGAACTGACCGCAATAGTTCATAAAGTGGCTTGTCAGATAGAATATACTAGAAATGGGGGAGTACAAGAAATGCAGGACATGGACCCCAATGTATTTCACGAAATGCTCTTGGAAAATTAGAAGGAGCACTTTGAGATATACCTTAATTCGGACTCTGATCACGAGGAGATACTAGGGGACTTTGAAACAATTTGCAGGAAGATTTCTGAAGAATTTATGGCATCTAAACACCCACAAATCCCATAAATGGTTTGACCAATCATAAAAGCCCTGTTAATGCAGTCAAAAATCACCAGAGGAATCTGCTAGTAATTAGCACCTATAGAAAACACTATAAAGAGGTAATTACAAGGAGGAAAGACGAGATTGTCAATGCAAGGGCAATGAATGACACATCTCAGTTCTGGAGAGTAGTTAATGCACCTTTCCTCTCAAACAGGTCCTCTGTTGCCACTGACACAAATATCCTTGAATTATTGTGGGTCCGTCACTTTACTAGCATTTATGGCATAAAGGAACGAGTCTGGAGTGAGAGCAGCACTACAAGGGGTACAGTTAGTTTGGAGGATTCTGAACAGCTAGTAATCACTGTTCAGTATGTTATGTCAGCTGTAAGTAGGGGCTCGAGCAGCAAGGTGCCAGGCCCAGACGAAGACCCGGTAGATCGCTTCAAAGAAAATATAACTTTCTGGGCTCCCGTCTTGGTGAGCATCCTACACTGTGCATGCACCCATGGCCCACAAAAATCATGGTCCAAGGCACCGATTGTCCCAACTTTTATAAAAGGGGACGGGAACGGCCCCCGTTGTTATTGGCCCACATCTTTAATCGACTGGACGGGCAAAATACTGGGTAGAATCTTATTGCAACAACTTGAAAACTGTGCAAATGAAAAAAACATCTTACTTTCGACACTGTACAATCAGGGTATTGGGACAGTAAGCCAACGTTTAAACCTCCATTTAACAATGTACAAATACCTGCCAGCTAAGGAAGGATGTGTGTACTTGGCATTCATGGACCTGATTGCAGCCTTTGACAACGTTGTACAGTCAAAGCTGTGAAACATGTTAGTAAGCATGGGTGTTAACCCATGTATTGTTTATCTTCCTGCCCGACTGCACACTGATGCGGAGTGTTACATTAGATTTTGGTCAGGTGGGGAATGTACCCTTTGTATCAAGATTAAACAAAAAGGTGTGAGACAGGAGTGAATGTTAGCACCATTCCTTTTTAGTATTTATATTAAGGACCTTGATAACCATCTATTGGGTGTTGTGGCAGATCCACCCAGGGTAGGAAATTCCCCATTACCTGTCCTTATGTACGCAGATGACTGCCTACTTGTGACCAGAATGGGCCAGAGCCTTACATTTTTTTTATTATATCTATTTGATTCTCCTATAGATATTATGTCAGTGACCTCATTGTGCTTAGTAGGATTGGCATTGGCCATTTAGCAGCAGCATGCTGCGTCATTTAAAAAATGCATAAATGCACTGAATTCACAAGAATACGGTGCACCCCTGTGTTTTCCCTGGTGCCGGTGCTAAAAAACACTGCTTAGCGCCAACACAAACACACTTGCGCCATGGTGCCTGCTTTGCAGGGATGATTGTTTCTATACAGGAAGGTATCCCGTCCTGCACAAAAACAATCATTAAAGGTGATTTGCTCCTACTATATGTTCTGTAGAGAGCAGCACACATAGAAAGAGCATAAATGAGGAGAAATGAAAGTATTTCTTCTCGTTGCACTGCTCAAACACATACTTTTTAATGCCATAAGTTTTTGAAGCAGGCTCAGATTTACAGATCCATAAAAACCTGGGGCAGCGTAAAACATACACTGCGTGTTGCGGTGGAAAGCCCACAGGAACACCCGTTGTATGCCCATTTGATGCAGAAAACTGCATGAAAGGGTACAATATTTATAATACGCTTTCAAATATACCGTTTGAAAGAGCGAACCGTCCCTTTCTGCACAAAAACAATCATCCCTGCTGCACAGGCACCCTTGCACCATGGTGTAAGGGTGTCTGTATTGGTGCTAATCAGTGTTTTTTGTACCAAATGAAAGCACATGGGTTTGCCATATTCTTGTGAATACAGTGCATCCCTGCAAGGGTGACCAGATGGCCCAAGTTATCCCGGACAGTCCCTGTTTTCAAAGGACTATCCCTTCATCTCAACGCTTTTCCTAATTTTCAATGAATCTCCCAGTTTATGGGACAAAGACAAAGTATGAAAATTAAACTACGCTCTCTTTTCAAGAGATGCCTCCAGCGTGATTTAATGCATTATCTGCCTCTTTTCAGACAGCACAGGAGGAGGTCAGCTGCATGCTTGCAGCAGAGGAAAGACAGAGGGGGCAGGAAGGCAGGGGGAGGTCAGGTTGGAGGTCCTCCCACAGCTAATGTTATATAACGTAGTATTGCAAATGCGAGTGAATATATATCTCTATAGATATATACAGTGCTTTAAATGGGCTGGTACTGTCCGGTACTGAGTACTAGCACTTTTTTATTTTGAGATGGAGCGTACAGGTACTTCACAAGGGAAATGTAATACTTTTAATTGGAGAGTACCGGCACTTCTCAGAAACAAAACGAGTACTCTGCTACAGAGTACCTGCATTTCTATTTTTCGATTTCAAGCACTGGATATATCTATACATACACAAACACACATGCATTTAGATGGCTATGCAAAAACTGGGACAGACCAGATATAAATATAACACAAAAGTCTTTAGTCCTACTAATATGTCTGCGTTCTTTGGTGTAGCCTAGACAACGCTTGCACTGTTTGGAAGATCTGTTGTACGTACTTTGTGGGATCTGGAGATCAGCCCCAGGACTTTTTTGCTTCTGCCTTTGCTTAGGGACTTTTTTTTCTATCCAACTATTTTACTGTCTTGATAGAAAATGACGAGTAGAGGTCAGTAAAATAGCAGAATTGCTTTCTGCTTGTTCAACTGCCTCTAATTAACTGTCTTGATAGAAAACGACCAGTAGAGGTCAGTAAAATACCAGAATTTCTTTCTGCTTAGGGACTTTTTCTTTTTTCTGGCAACTGCCTCTATTTAACTTTCATGATAGAAAACGACCAGCAGAAATCAGTAAAAATATCAGAATCACTTTAGCATTCCCTGGATTCCAGGCCATACACCCGCAGACAATAATATTTTTTTTCAAATCTTGTATTTTCAATGATATGACCTCCGAAGGGGACGATTTTATATTAAAAACAGAGCTTTGGACAATCTAATTCTCCGCTGATAGGCAGTATTTCTCTCCATATGTTCCCATACCTGGCGTGTTCCGTGGTTTGGTGCTTAGTTTCCACCATGTTAGAGAACAGTAGATGTTTTAGCACCCAGGCTAAGGTGCTACATAGCTAAATGCATGAAAGGTCCCAAAGGTAGCTATGCTCAAGCATTCTGACTTTAGTTGAAAATGTTTGGGGATGAGAAAAGTTATTGAAAACACACACACACACTTTCTCAGCCATTTTGTTTCTTAATTTTTCCCTGCTGTGCCACTGTTATTGTGCCGATCTGTGTCTTGCTCTAATTCCACCACTGTTTTTATTTTCTCGCGCCTACCTGTTCCTTTCGCCTTTTGCCACTGCTGCCCCTGCAAAGGAACTGGAACAAGGTTACTGATGAGCAACTTAACTCTACCCTCACCTGAGACAACCACACCTGGGCACCCGACGCAAATGATGCAGCCAGAGAACTCCACACCTGGATCTCCAACCGAGCAGACGAGCTTGCCCCGCTACGCAACCCGGACAGAATGCCCCAGGAAAGCCGCCTGGCTCACCACCACACACCAAGCAGCCAGACCCACCTGCAGACACCTGGAGAAGAACTGGAGAAACACCAAGACAACCGAAAACCACACCACATACAAGGACGCCATGACGGACTACCACAGCCAGATTAGAGCCACCAAGAGGAACTTCATCCACAACAAAATCCTGGCCAACTCCACCAACTCCACCAACTCCAAGGAACTTTTCAGTGTCATTCAAGAATTCACCAACCCATCCAGTGAAGCCACAGACATCACCCCATCCCAAGACCTCTGCGACAAGCTTGAAACCTATTTCCACCTCAAGATCAAAAACCTCTACGACAACTTCATCGACCATCCACCAGGCACCACGGACGGCCCCTCGCCCCCCAGAAACACCAGCCAGCCCACCATCTCCAACTGGACACCGATCACGGCCGAAGACACCGCCTTGACCAAAAAAGCATTCACTCGGGCCCCCACCAACCCCTGCTCCCCTCACATCTACACAGAGCAGCGGCCACCATCGCACCCGAACTACAACGCACCATCAACACCACCTTCAAAACAGGCACCTTCCCAGATGAATGGAAGCGTGCAGAAGTCAGACCCCTGCTCAAGAAGCCCACAGCTGACCCCACTGACCTCAAGAACTATCAGCCCATCTTGCTCCTCCCCTTCACAGCCAAAGTTGCAGAGAAAACAGTCAATAGGAAACTGATACGATTCATTGAAGAGAACACCGTCCTTTACCCGTTCCAATCTGGATTCTGAAGCAACCACAGCAGAGACCGCCCTACTCGCAGCCACAGACTAGATCCGCACCCTCCTGGACCAAGGCCACTCCAAAGCCCTCATCCTACTCGACCTATCAGCGGCCTTCGACACGGTCTCCCACCTCACACTAGTCGCCAGACTACACAACGCAGGCATACAAGGAACAGCCCTGGACTGGATCGATCATTCCTCACTGGAAGAAGCCAAAGGATCAGACTACCACCCTTCATCTCCGACCCCAAGAAAATCACCTGCGGAGTCCCACAGGGTTCATCACTGAGCCCCACCCTATTCAACATCTACATAGCCCCCTCACAGCCATCGTCCGACAACACGACCTCAACATCTTATCCTACACTGACGACACCCAGCTCATCCTCCCCCTCACCAAAGACTCCACCACTGCCAAACTCAATTTCCAGGAAGGAATGCAAGATGTCACAGTCCGGATGACCAACAGCTGCCTGAAACTCAATGCCGAGAAGCTAGAAGTCCTCGTCCTCGGTACCACCCCTTCTACATGGGACAGCACCTGGTGGCTGACTGCCCTCGGAAGCCCACCTTCCCCCTCAGACCACGCCAAGAACCTCTCCATCGTACTCTACTCATCACTCACCATGAACCGACAGGTCAACGCTGTCACCTCCAGCTGCTTCAACACCCTCCGCATCCTCCGCAAGACCTTTAAGTGAATACCCCCTGAGTCAAGGAAGAAAGTCACCCATGCACTCATCACCAGCAGACTGGACTATGGAAACGCACTTTACGCTGGCATCGACAAGTCCCTACTTTGCAAACTCCAAACAATACAGAACACCACTGCCAGACTCGGCCTGGGCATCCCCAGACACAAACACATCAGCCAACACCTACGAAGTCTCCACTGGCTCCCCTTGGAGAAAAGAGTCACGTTCAAAATCCTAACTCACGCCTACAAATACCTACACTACAACGGACCCAAATACCTCAATGACAGAATCAACTTCCACGTACCCAAAAGAAGCCTCTGATATTCCAACCTCGCACTGGCTGAATCCCCACGCATTCACAGAGCCAGAGCAGGTGAAAGATCATGTAGCGAAGACATGGAATGAGCTACCGGCAGACATCAGACGTGCCCCCTTCCTGAACACCTTCAGGAAGACCCTCAAGAACAGGCTCTTTGGCTAAACATATCTGCGGACCCTCCCCCTCAGCGTGTTGAGACCCCCCCACGGGTGAGTAGCATGCTTACAATTCCCTGATTGATTGATTGATTGACACCTGGCAACCAGAGACCACCCTCTACCCAGGGTTGCTTTTCTTCTGGTATACGTCAATGGTTGATTTGTTTCACCTTTGTAGTATGCTGCTTTTTTCACTGCATCAGTCTAAATGCAGATTTTTCTTATAGGGCATGGCACTTACTAGCTATGCCCTTCTTCTCTGGTGTGTGTGCTGGATGTCTTAGTGATTGTACTGTGTTTGAGTTATGCTTGGGCCTAAAGTGTGTCTCTCTAGATGAGGGTATAACAAGGGTTTGGCAAACTTTGTTGGTCAAGTGCACAGATAGAGAGAACTCTTCTAATGAATGTCTGAGAAAGGTGGCAGAACTCGCTGAGGACAAGCTGAGTGGGTGGTCATGTGTATCTATTTTGGAGCAGATTTACAAGCCTTCACTCAGCCACTTTTAAGGCCATGCTGCGTCAAAACCCTGCTCCTGCTTGAAGCAGGCGTAAGGATTGATGCAGCATTTCAAAGATAGGGCACCCCCGAGCCTTGCTGTAGCTGCGTCGCAACTCCAGCAATGCGCCGACTTTACGGCAGCAGATGCGTCACGCATCTGTCCATTTTTGCCCCATGGTGCGACGCATTGTAAATGCAGCGCATCCATGGTGGCGGAGCCATGATGCACAATAACTGGCGCATCCTGCTGACATGCAGGGATGCGCCAGTTATTGTAAATCTGCCCCTTTGTTTTTAGATCGATCCTGTGCAGCGCATGTGCTGCTCTGCGAGGCATGCCGTATTCATTGCTTGTATCATTGTCAACGGAAAACTGTGGCTGTTTATTGGTCAGTAGGCTTAGTAGTCCTTTCTTAGTACCGCCTTGTCTCATTTTCTAACTTCCCATGGCGACACCCCCTGTTACTTGTGTTGATACTTGGTAGGCTTTAATTACAGCCTCCGGGAACTATTTTCTTAAATAAATTTTTCCTGCTGACATGCTCTTTCCTAACGCTTTTTAAAAAAAATTGTAGCAAGGGCGCTGAATGCATTTTCAATGCAATGGGTTTGGCATTTGCATGAGTTTAAGCAAGTGACATTGTAAATGACAGTTCCGTATATTTGTTTTAAAAACACTTAAATAAAAGGCATTGTCATTTACAATGCAAATAGCTCAAACTCTCGTTAATGCGAGACCTATTGCATTGCAAATACTTGTTTATTCGAGGCGGCGCTGCTAAATTGCTCACAAGCGCCGCGTCATTTCTTTGTAAATGTGCCCCATAGATTTTTTCTGATTCAGTACCAACATCACCCGTTCACTTGCAAAGTACTTATTGCAATGTGTGCTTTTTAGGTCTCGCTGAGCCCAGCGCATGTGCTGGCTCGGTGAGACATTTTGTAGATGAGTTTTCAAAGTGCTGCTGGCTGTGCTAGCGCTTGCGTTCACGCAAGCGTGCATGCGAGAACCGCTATCCTTCAGCAGCACTTTGAAAACTGCTTTAGCGCCTCATCACGATCACTTTCGCTATTACGGCCGCGCGGCATTACTTTTACTGCCGTGCGGCCAATGCTTGTTTTTTTAGGGGGCAGGGAAGCGGGTGTTGTTTTTAGTCTGAAATCACGGAATTAAAGTTTATTATTGGGCTGCCCAGAGAAATATCTCCCTTCATTGCAAGTCTTTGTTTGATGGACATTTTAGGCGTGAGCTGCTTGGATTTGCTCGAGTGAGGGGAAATGCGCGCATATTGGTAAGTTTTCTAAGGATCGATTTGAGAGCCAAACTGCCGCCCGTCTTTACAAATTGGTCCTTCATTATTTACCTTGGCAGGCGATCCTTGATTCACTAATATGTGAACGCTGGTGGTAAATGATTGTATTTTAGTTTCTTTTTGATGATGTGATTTTGAACGTTTTGTGCATGTTTGACCGTTTATATGGACTTCTTGGTCTTACTAGGGTTAAGTTTTGAAATTGGATTACCTGGAAATCTCACGAAGCTGGTATTAATAATGTAGTCCAGGCTAATCCAGTGCTTGTCCTTGGCAGCTTGCTCTGGGTGGCATCTGTCTGCCACTTTGGGATTTCAGATGTCGGTCATCCTCTCGAAGTTGTGCAGGTGACTTAAAATCCTTCTGCTCGCTCATCCTAGTGCCTGATGCTGCTTTATAGTCCCAGTGGAAGGCAAGTTACCCAACTCCTTTTGCCTGCTAGTTACTTGGGCACAAGGGTTAGTATTTCAATACACCAGTAGCATAGGTGCGGTTTGTTCCTCCTGTAATGTCTGGTTCTTTATTTCGTCATCATCTTCCATGTTGCCTCAAATTCCACTCTTTCACACAAAAGCAACCCCTCTGGTGGTTTGCATTGTATAATCGCTGCAACATGGCACACATATAACACACATATTTCTTTTACGCATCCACAAACCTAGAATCGATTCACCATGCACACACACAACACAATTATTCTCTTCTGCATCGACAGTCAATCCATCAGTCATCCTGATGTGTACAGACACTTCACATCTACCGATAAGGAGACAAATAAAACCACAAGGAGGGTGTGGGGAGGACTCCTGTCTATCCACGATCTGTTTCAGGGAAAAACTCTTTCTCCCTCTTTCTTGCTGTAGCTCTCTGCCTCTCACAAACTCCCTAGCACCCACAATAGAATAAACTGTCCACAGTGACACAAGCACACATGCAGTATTTTGATTATTTTGTGCCCTCAAATTCCTGGCGAAGGTTTACCAGTTAGTTTGTGTTGTGACGTTATCTGTTGTGTTTGCTGACGTCACATACTGATGTAATGTTTCATAAAATCCCGTCAGTGATACAAATGACCTGTCTACAGTCAGTCGGGCTTGCTGACCCTGAGCTGTTCCTCTGTTTATCTGTGCCTGTTTACTTTGATGCCGTTTCCAAACAGTGAAGGGCACCATGCTCAACCCCTCCTGTGATATACGATAATGGGATTACTTCAGGAGTCTCCTGGGCTCACTAGAGAGATTAGGACTTTGAAGAGGGCCAGCCTTTTGTTTCTCTTTTGTTCACTCTATTCCAACTTGCTGTTTCCGATTTTCACTCTCTACTCCATGTTTTCTATATCTGTTGCACGCTCTCGGTCTGTATTCCACGTTCTCTCTGTTCTATAGTCTCACTCTCTCTCTCCCCGTTCATTCTTATTCAGTGCTGTTCCCTGATCTCTCTGTGTCTGTTCACCATTCTTGACATTAGCTTTCTCGTTGTTCCCTGTGCTTTCTCTTTTTGTTGACAGTTGTATCTCTAGTTTCCCGGTTTACTCACACTATTCGCTGCATAAAATGCACGATGACACACGGCTGCTGTATTGCATCATTTTGTAGAAGCGCATGCATAATTAACGCATGCACTTGTCTGCAAAGTGGCATTGCCCGGTGGCTGCATCATCATGCTTATTTTGTTATTCCCTTTTTTTAAAGGAATCTTTTCTTCAAGCCCCGTCGTGCCAGTTGCCCCTCTGTGATGGTGGCAGCAGTGACTGGGTGGGCATAGGGGCCACCTCGTTGTCTGGAATGTTGATGCCCCTGAAGGACTTGTGAGCCTTCAGCCTGACGTGCCCACAGCAGGGCATGGTAACCCAGTGGGAGTCCAGTGCCTTGTTTAACTAGTCACCTGGAACATTCACATGCAAATTTGAGTTTAATGATGATACAAACACTCAGCTGTAGCTGCAAGAAACTATGTTAAGAATAAACCAATACATACAATTAGCTACACTGCTTCGCAGAGCTCGGAGTACTGCACCTGCCTGACAGCATTTCACTCAGACATGGCCATGCGCCTAAGCCATGATCGAGCATAACATTTGACAAAATACAAACTATTGTACACAAATGATTGTAAAAGGATTACACACTACTGCAGATAAAGCTGCTGTGATTAAAGGTGTGTCTTTGACATGGATGTATGGGGCATGGGTTTTTATATGCAGTGCATTCCAGCTGTCACAGGTCAGTTATTATTCTGCCCGACTTCAGAGACAGCTGATTTCAGGAGACAAACACAAGAAAAAATACTGAAAGCTTGCAGAAATGTTTTCACCTTTCTCCATATAAAGGAAGTTAACTATATGGGTAAATAATATTAATGTTTCGTGGACATATGCCAAAAAATAAACAAAAAAGGTACACAAAAATGCACTCGCTGTATTTATTTTCGACGTACTAGAATATTTACGAAGCAAGCTATATAGGATTTATGAACCCGTCGAACAGGAGTCCTGAGGTCAAGGTTCACAGTCGGTAAAACTCAGCAGCCTTTATATGCCTGGATCTGTGACATCACACCAGGGGCGTAACAAACACCCCCACACAGTGGCATTGCCCGGTGGCTGCATCATCATGCTTATTTTGTTATTCCCCTTTTTTAAAGGAATCTTTTCTTCAAGCCCCGTCGTGCCAGTTGCCCCTCTGTGATGGTGGCAGAAGTGACTGGGTGGGCATAGGGGCCACCTCGTTGTCTGGAATGTTGATGCCCCTGAAGGACGTGAGCCTTCAGCCTGACGTGCCCACAGCAGGGCATGGTAACCCAGTGGGAGTCCAGTGCCTTGTTTAACTAGTCACCTGGAACATTCACATGCAAATTTGAGTTTAATGATGATACAAACACTCAGCTGTAGCTGCAAGAAACTATGTTAAGAATAAACCAATACATACAATTAGCCAGTGGCGGATGGTGACATTTGAAAGTGGTGGGGCGTAAACTTTCTGTCGGAGCGACCACCTTAGAGGGGGTTCGGGGGGGTTTTTCCCCCCGAGAAAATTTTGAAAAAAAAGTGGGTAAAGGGTGCATTTTCAAGCAAATTTGAGAAGCACAGAGACTAGAGCTGCAAACACACATAGAGCCCACTGCAGAGGGTATGTTCTTAGGTGAAGTCCTGCTGAAACTAAAATGCATTAACATTATAATCTCAGTTTCCCCACTTAACAAAGAGAGTCATCCCCAGAAAATGAGTTCCCCATCCTGTTTCTTCATTACATTTTCAGACAAAATTAGGAACATTCATAGACCATCCACACATACATTAAGCACATTGTAAAAACAATAAAAGAATCACGTACAATAAAGCACAAATACACACACACAGTCGCACATACAGACATACATACCATAACACACACTTACAGACATACACAGGCACATCTTGAGACTCAACATAATGAAGAACATGACAAAGAGACAGAGGGAGCAAAAATGTTTTGTGCTGATGGAGAGTTAATGTATTCACATCATGCCAGGAAATGGGAAGGCAAGAAACCAGAACACCAGCCAAATGCTTCGACAAGAACGTTGGCCACAGCAATAACACTAATCGACCTATCAATGATTAAAAGACAACTGCAAACAACAGCAGAACCACCAGACACCGGTGATATGACAGCTCTTAGGAAGGAAACTCCATGACTGTGCAGTCCTGTCTCCAGTTGTTCAGCATCTATTTAAATTCTGCTTCAGTTCTAAAGATAGTAAGTGACAACAAAGGAACCTGGCCTATACTAGTATCCAAGCGAAAGAAGCATTGTCCAAGTCATAGTCAGTATACCAGAAGCTCTTAAAATATTTTTTACCCTCGACTTCTAGTGCTAAGACCATAGCAGTAGGAACAAAATACCAGCAAGTGAAACATGTCGCTTCTACTGGCCACTTCACTTACTTCGTTTTATGGATAAAGCACTGTTTGACTAATGACACCAGATGTTTTAATAAAGCACACATTTGCCTCAGGCTCACACATTTTGCTATCACCCCACTTGGTGGTGCTCATTTTATCTGTAAGCATCAACGAATAGGAGAAAAGCACCAAACATTAAAACAGATAGTACGTTAACCCAAAACCTGTTACAGAAGCCTTTTCTGCGTAAACTAATGATTAACTCGGATGGGAAATATGTAAAAATAAAAATGAAACCGTCTATCTTTGCTTGCCGTGGTTCTGTTTACATTTTTCTAACATCTGCTTACATGTTCAGCACTCTTGCCATAAAAATAGTCTGTGCCCTGGCCTTCCTGGTCAGCAATGTGTGCTGCTTAAGTTCCCATGAAATGAGGTAAGGCTGGTACTCTTGCTTACAGACCAAAAAGAGTATTTATGCTGAAGTTGTGCACAATCAAGAAATCCTTTATCAACTAAAATGATATACATTAGTGAAGGGTCTATATACAATCTACTGAATCTAGGGTACCTAGAATGGGAAGAAATATATAGTGATAAACACAGAAATCTACACATATAGAAGTGCACATAGGTAGTTAACAACAAGGCTGTGTTGTGTTATCCACTGTAGGGCTGTGAGTGTCACCATAGACAAGGAGACCAAAACAAGTAGATGCAACATCGTGGACTGATCATGGAAATTGCCACCACGGTGGACAATCTACTTAAATTATTGAAAATAGAAAGCTGGTATTGTCTCAAAGTGTAAACTACAATAACTACAGCATGGGCTCTTTACAGAGTGACACATTGGGAGCTTGACTATCAAAAGTAATGACCTATCAATGAGCCAGTACGTCTGTGTGATTTCTTTATTTCAGTTGTATTCCTTCTAGCAAACATTCTTTAGTGTGTGTTTCCAGAGCATACATCTTAAGAGGTATGTTTAATACCAGGGTAAGTCCAGACCAGCATTGACACTCCCCCTGTTTCTTGTAGTTTCACTTCACCACTAGGAGCAATGGGCACAGGGTTTTCTTGGAGCCAACATGTGTAGGGGAATTTCTGAAATAACGGGGAGGAAAAGTGTAGGGTTATTTGTGCAACGGCATTGTGAGACCCAGAATAACCAGTCTACGATTTCTTTCACGAATATATCCTAAAACACAGAAAGTAAAATGTAATGGTTGAAGTATGTTGTGCAGTGGGTGAAGCAAAACGCCTCTGTTCAACGCAACACAGCAACAGAATGACACAAGAGACTCGGCAACATCACAGACCAGGGTGAAACATTAATTCCTATATAATGTAAAATAACCAGGTAGTTTTGAAGTTATGACCCATCAGCCCAGGAAAAAGATACACCATACTTCCTTCTTACTACAATGTAACAGAACATAAAATAACCTCAACCCATCAATAACGCACACCACAGAATATGGACACTGCAAAAAGGCGTCTTTCAACCTCTACAAACGGCTGCCTTTCAGCCCATGAGCTCAACAACAGCAGAACAGATATTTCAACCAACACAAAAAGTAATATGCAAAATCGAGAGCAGGCTTGCTGCATAGTGCGGTGTCTTATAGTCTAAACTGCCCCCCCAGCCCCTCCCCCTAAAAAACAAACACCCTTGGTAAATTCGTCGCTGTACTTCATGATACAACACACTCTCAGTCTACCGACCATTAGAAGCCCGGAGCACTCCATTGTTTTTAATGGAGCTTGCAACATTCCAATGTTCTAATGAAAGTTATTTGTTCCCAAGATTGAACTATTGCATGGCAGAGTAGCTCGACATTGGGACAGAAAAATAAAGAATGCTTCACTGATGCAAGGGCTTTGGCTTCTATAAGACTGCAGTAACGGCACCCTGGGAGGAAAATGCTATGCACAGCTGTCAGCAGCTCTTGCGGAATCTCGGTCACAGAACATGTGGGAAAAAATGTATTTGTAATGAAGGCATTAACTGGTTCTCGCGACCCCAGAGACCAAAGACAGTATTGAACAGAGAGATATGCATAATTGGTTGCTCTCACACTTACAGAGCATTAGCGTCGCACTCATGGGTCGATCTGAGACCGAGGACCGACAGCAAGAAAGCTAAACACGAGATCTCTGCTCAGCTGCAAAATAGAAGGGTCCTGGCCAAGGGCCGGATTCACAATGCCCACACGTCTGAAGTGGGAAGTCTACCCCTGTGGGTCTACTCAGTTATGGCATTCATTATGAACCCTAAAAGAACTCCAGGAATCTAGTTCATTCATAAATTTGCAACACCAATTAAATAGGCAAAAATATACTCGGATGGAATTCCACCAGGGGAGAAATTCCTCAGGAATAAATTAGGCAGATATGTGTATAGGCCACTTTTTAAAATTGTAGATATGGAATATATTTGCCATTCCAAAACACCTCTAACAAATATGGATATGTTCCTGCCTCTCCCATATTGAAATGGTACCTATTCCTACCTTTCGCCAAAGCAGTTTTGCCTGCTTTCCAGGGTGGAAAAGTACCAGCAAACGGTTTGTGAATACCCACAAACCTAGGAAATTGTGAACACCTACTGAAATGTTAGGCCATGCTCCAGAACACCCACACTACTGCTTCTGCAAGTATTAACGCAGAAATTCAACCACACTAACAGCATTTCCGATTCCGATAGTCCGAAGTACAATGCGCAAGAGCAAAATTTCAGCACACCCGATTCTGTGAATCAGAATGTTTAATTTTCTTTCGCAAATTTCTATTTTTGTTCAATAGGAACTCAACTTGCAAAACCTTTTGTGAATCGAGCTATAAAGCGGTTTGACGCCTCATGGACAAAAAAAAAAAAAAAAAAAAAAAAAAAAAAAAGGACTGTTCGACGAGCTCAGAGATTAATCAAAAACAACTGGTTACAACAGCTGCAATGATACCTTACATGGGCCAGGGCTTGAATTCAAGCCTTTGGCTTCAGTGGGCCTTAGTAAAAAACACGAAGTAACACGTCTACGGATACATGGTCGACATACCTCCACATCAGCTGCATCACAAGCCAATTTTTGTTCCTCATATTAACTTGTTTTTTTATAGCACTTCATACTGCACTCCTGCCATTTCTACTCCTATGCAATTTTATGGTACTCAATTTTGAAGATTAGAAGGCTGCATCAGCCCCATGAATTGTCGCTCACCTCTCTTTTCAGCGACAAGCGCTCAACTTTCTGACCTATCGAGTGTGACATACAGTGACACAACTTGCTTTAAATAGGATACAAAAACAAAAAGGTAACAACTAAATCAAACATCAAGAGAGCCATAGGGCAGAGATTAGAGATTCTGATGTGTAGTTCATAAGACATATATATACATATTAAAGGTGATCAAAAACAAAAAGACTAAATCAAGGGCCAATATGTATACTTTAAAAACTACTGATGTTTATTGGTCCATTTGTATTTATTCATTGTCCGTTTAAATGCAAAATGTGCATTGCTTAGTCAGGAGGTGGTAGTGGGACGGGGAGGGAGGAAGGAGGGGGTTAAAAAAAAGTTCACTTACCTGTCGGCTGCCTCCGTCCTCTCCCTGGTTCTCGGCCATCATTCATTCCCTATGAGGGCTCCTTAAACACACTCCGCTCGTGCAGCCAATTCTTACATTACTCGCTTTTCTTCATGTCCAGGCCCGCGTTGGCGCCTCTCTGCGACTGCCCCTTCAAACGGTCCAGATTAGAACACCACGTCCCCGTGACGCAACCCGGCCCTCAGCCAATCCTGGCGCTGCAGCAGCGCCACTGATTGGCTGACGGCACAGCCTACTCCTCGCCCGCCGCCTGCCCATTTAGGAGACCGAGGGGCTCCTAATGGGCATGCGCAAGGCAGCAAAAATACAAGTACGCATGACTGGGCACGGAGTAAAAAATTAAGCTCCATGCCCACTCATGCGCACTTGTGCTGCCTTTCCCAAAGGCGTCTGACAATGATGTCAGTCAACATGACACCGGACCGCCCATGGTCCGACGTCATGCTGACTGACATTCACAGAGGGAGGACTCGGGAGCTGCGGTTGCGGACATTCACAGTCACAGAGGAGGGAGCTGCAGCTGCGGGCGCGGCGCGGGCGGGGGGGCTACGCCCCCACGCCCCAATGGACGCACCGCGCCTGCAATTAGCTACACTGCTTCGCAGAGCTCGGAGTACTGCACCTGCCTGACAGCATTTCACTCAGACATGGCCATGCGCCTAAGCCATGATCGAGCATAACATTTGACAAAATACAAACTATTGTACACAAATGATTGTAAAAGGATTACACACTACTGCAGATAAAGCTGCTGTGATTAAAGGTGTGTCTTTGATATGGATGTATGGGGCATGGGTTTTTATATGCAGTGCATTCCAGCTGTCACAGGTCAGTTATTATTCTGCCCGACTTCAGAGACAGCTGATTTCAGGAGACAAACACAAGAAAAAATACTGAAAGCTTGCAGAAATGTTTTCACCTTTCTCCATATAAAGGAAGTTAACTATATGGGTAAATAATATTAATGTTTCGTGGACCTATGCCAAAAAATAAACAAAAAAGATACACAAAAATGCACTCGCTGTATTTATTTTCGACGTACTAGAATATTTACGAAGCAAGCTATATAGGATTTATGAACCCGTCGAACAGGAGAACTGAGGTCAAGGTTCACAGTCGGTAAAACTCAGCAGCCTTTATATGCCTGGATCTGTGACATCACACCAGGGGCATAACAAACACCCCCGCAGCCCCCGCGGTGCGGGGGGGCCCCCAGTCTTCGGTTAGGTGAAGGGGGCCCCCTCAGCTCTTCGGTAAAGAGCGTGGAGAGAAAGGCTTGCTGTAGAAAGCAGGTGCAGTCTGCAGCCGCTCTTAGCTCCTCCACTGACCCAGGGCAGGACTGAAGAGAAACAAAGTAACAAGTTACATTGTTTCTCTTCAGCCAGAGCCCGGCCGGAAAAGGGATGGGGGTGGGGGACCCAGAGAGAGCATTCCCCACTGGCACAGCCTCTGAGAAGGGAGGAGGCAGCACAGAGCTGACAGGGGCAGGAGAAGGACTGCAGCTCCAGGAACAGGACTCTGCTGGGACGCATTGGAAGGTAAGCAAGCACTGGAAATGCAATTGGCTTCGTAGTCTCCCTGGACGGCACGGAGTGTTTCCTCGGTGGCCTGCAGTGTCCCCGATGCGGATAGTGAAGATGGAAACGTTCCCAGATCTCCACAGAAGAGATTAAAAAAAATGGCTCAAGAATGTTTGAAAATGGATGTACATGTACAAAATGACAGAGTACTTTTTTTAATAGTTCAATATAGCGCCAGCTCGCCCCCAAGGTATTGGAGCGCTTTACACGAGCACCAGTTATATTACACAAGGCCACACTTATTTTTAAGCACGGGGATATTAAGTGATTTGCCCAGAATCACAGGATGTTGAGCCAACGCTGAGACTCGAGCATGATCCCCCAGTTCCAAAGCCAGCATCTCTGGCTGTTATGCCACATTTCATTTGTGTCAGTGGTCTTCCCAGTTGCAAAGGAAGGGAGAACATGTCTGGTTGTTGCACATTTTTGAGCGACATTTGAGACCAAGTGCCATACTATCTGGAGCCTTCAGCAACATTCTATATTTTATGTTTTTTGCTCCCTCCTTGGAATTAATTGGTAATATTTGATGCTTTTGGTGTCAATTTGGCACTGTCTGGAGCTGGCACCCTCGGCACCTGCCTAGTATTATTTACTCGCTTTATCATCAGCCCTTTTATTTACTTTTAGACTCTGGCCATGGGCGTACGTAGCAATGGTGCCGCATGTGCAGTGGCATCGGGCCTAGGAATGGGAGGGGCACACTGACTACAGCTGTCTTTCAGTACCCAACCAGGAGCCAGGGGGCACTTTCACCTCCTTAAATGAGGGCGCGTGAGGCTCGTGCTATGCCACTGACTCCAGCTTCACTGAAAAACTCACATTTTAGAGGCCTCCGGAGTACTATAGAGTTGGGGAAAGTCATTCCCAGGTTCCACTGCACAGACCCTTCATTTTCTTTTTTTTAAATACATTTTAGGTATTCAGTTTCCGCCCATGCTGTGCACTTTTTATTTTAGGTTTGTTTTCCTATGAATTCTATTTCTTGCTATTCACATTGGTAATATTTTTTATTGAAGAATCCAATAAAGAGCAGGTTATAAATTGGTACTTAAAGTCTAATGAAACATAGAAAGAGCCCAAACAGCAACGAAATGCTAAAAATAATAGAGATATATTCGGGTAAATAAATGGGACTGGAGTGTAGCAAACAATCACCAGTCATATGGGAGAGAGTAGGACACATAAGAAGGGAAGGACATTATGGGTCGGAAGGGGAGAATCCATGTAAGATGTCATATCTAATAAGCGTTGGCAAAGTCAATAGGTCTGACGTTGGTTGCAGGACTATTGGCTGTACCAATGTATGTTTCTTTTGCTGTAGTTTATTATGAATTTATTGTTCCAAGATGGCTAATGGATGCTGAGAGAAGAAAGACATGAAGAAATCATTGAAATATGAAAGGGTGTAAATACAGTGGGTGGACAGTGGTGTATGAGAGACAATGAAATACAGGGTGTAAATACTGCAGGTGGACAGTGGTGTATGAGAGACAATGAAATACTAAAGGATGTAAATACAGTGGGTGGACAGTGGTGAATGAGAGAATGAAATACTACAGGGTGTAAATACAGTGGGTGGACAGCGGTGTATGAGAGGCAATGAAATATCAAAGGGTGTAAATACAGTGGGTGGACAGTGGTATATGAGAGACATCGAAACACTACAGGGTGTAAATACAGTGGGTGGATAGTGGTGTATGAGAGACAATGAAATACTACAGGGTGTAAATACAGTGGGTGGATAGTGGTGTATGAGAGACAATGAAATACTACAGGGTGTAAATACAGTGGGTGGATAGTGGTGTATGAGAGACAATTAAATATGAAAGGGTGTAAATACTGTAAGTGGACAGTGGTGTATGAGAGACAATGAAATACAGGGTGTAAATACTGCAGGTGGACAGTGGTGTATGAGAGACAATGAAATACGAAAGGGTGTAAATACAATGGGTGGACAGGGGTGTATGAAAGACAATGAAATACGAAAGGGTGTAAATACAGTGGGTGGACAGTGGTGAATAAGAGAATGAAATACAGAGTGTAAATACAGTGGGTGTACAGTTGGATATGAGAGACAATGAAATACTACAGGGTGTAAATACAGTAGGTGGACAGTGGTGTATGAGAGAATGAAATACGAAAGGGTGTAAATACAGTGGGTGGATAGAGATGTATGAGCGACAATGAAATACAGGGTGTAAATACTGTAGGTGGACAGTAGTGAGTAAGAGACAATGAAATACAGGGTGTAAATTCAGTGGGTGGACAGCGGTGTATGAGAGACAATGAAATACTGGGTGTAAATACAGTGGGTGGACAGTGGTGTATGATAGACAATGAAATATTACAGGGTGTAAATAAAATGGGTGGACAGCGGTGTATGAGAGACAATGAAATACAGGGTGTAAATACAGTGGGTGGACAGTGGTGAATGCGAGACAATTAAATTCTAAAGGGTGTAAATACAGTGGGTGGACAGCAGTGTATGAATGACAATGAAATACAGGGTGTAAATACAGTGGGTGTGTCAGCGGTGTATGAGAGACAATGAATTACAGGGTGTAAATACAGTAGGTGAACAGTGGTGAATGAGAGACAATGAAATACTACAGGGTATAAATACAGTAGGTGGACAGTGGTGAATGAGAGACAATGAAATACGAAAGGGTGTAAATACAGTAGGTGGACAGTGGTGAATGAGAGAATGAAATACAGAGTGTAAATACAGTGGGTGTACAGTTGGATATGAGAGACAATGAAATACTACAGGGTGTAAATACAGTAGGTGGACAGTGGTGAATAAGAGAAAAAAATACTACAGAGCGTAAATACAGTAGGTGGACAGTGGTGTATAAGAGACAATGAAATGCGAAAGGATGTAAATACTGTAAGTGGACAGTGGTGAATAAGAGACAATGAAATACAGGGTGTAAATTCAGTAGGTGGACAACGATGTATGAGAGACAATGAAATACAGGGTTTAAATACAGTGGGTGGACAGTGGTGTATGAGAGACAATGAAATATTACAGGGTGTAAATAAAATGGGTGGACAGCGGTGTATGAGAGACAATGAAAAACAGGGTGTAAATACAGTGGGTGGACAGTGGTGAATGGGAACCAATGACATACTACAGGGTGTAAATACAGTAGGTGGACAGTGGTGAATGAGAGACAATGAAATACTACAAGGTGTAAATACAGTAGGTGGACAGTGGTGAATGAGAGACAATTACATACTAAAGGGTGTAAATACAGTAGGTGGACAGTGGTGAATAAGAGACAATGAAATACTGGGTGTAAATACAGTGGGTGGACAGTGGTGAATGGGAACCAATGACATACTACAGGGTGTAAATACAGTAGGTGGACAGTGGTGAATGAGAGACAATTACATACTAAAGGGTGTAAATACAGTAGGTGGACAGTGGTGAATGAGAGACAATGAAATACTACAGGCTGTAAATACAGTAGCTGGACAGCGGTGAATAAGAGACAATGAAATACTGGGTGTAAATACAGAAGGTGGACAGTGGTGAATAAGACAATGAAATACTACAGGGCGTAAATACAGTAGGTGGACAGTGGTGAATGAGAGACAATGAAATACGAAAGGGTGTAAATACAGCGGGTGGACAGTTGTGTATGAGAGACAATTAAATACTATAGGGTGTAAATACAGTAGGTGGACAGTGGTGAATGAGAAACAATGAAATACTACAGGGTGTAAATACAGTAGGTGGACAGTGGTGAATAAGACAATGAAATACTACAGGGTGTAAATAAGGTTGCACGACATAGACCATGAATGAAGACAGAGCAGGGAGTAAACACAGTGGACTCTGAAGTCGTGACCCGCAGCTGTCCTGCAGAGAACTGTACGCCAGTGCCCCATAGCCAATTACAGACCCCGCATCACGCATAAAGGTTAAGCTATTTTTATTCTCTAAAATTTCTCCCCATACTTTCCTAAATAAGTAACCATTCCAGGATGGTTGATATGCATTTGACCTGTGGAAGGGTACACGGGACAGATGGGTGTCCTTGTGTACTGTGGGAAAGGCTGTGACGAGAGTGGGTGGACTGTTAAAGAGACAAACAAGGAAGCCGTTCATATCTTGTTCTCTCTTTTCCATAGTTGCCTTTGTGTAGAAAAAACAATCACTAGGTAAAGAGGGGAGCTTGTCACGGCCACTAGTGAGATTCTACAGAGCTACCCCATTTCAACACCAGCAATATTCCATGATTGTGTACTTAATAAATAAAATAACCTGACATAATGTTGGCCCTGCTATAATGGTGGCACATATCGGCCCAATGTGCTCACCCATGGTATAATGGAGCCCAAACCGCGTAAAATGCGGGCACTGGCATAATAGTGGTAATTCCTGTCTGATTGCATGGTGCACAGCCCTCATGCTTGCTTCGGCATAATGGCGGTAATTCTTGGCATAAGATTGGCGCATATGACATGCAACTATGACACAGATATTCAAGGCGGAATCTATCATGTGTTTTAGTGGTTCATGACAATAATTGAACGTTTTCACAAAAAAGATAACTTCTTTATTTAGGGAATTTTAATTATTTTTCAAGGCAAAGCTGGTATTTAATAGCAAAACGTGTCTGCTGTCATAAACTGACAAGCTGATATTTTGGAGGCAAATGACTGAATTTATTTAAAGCTGAAATTTGAGTGGTTAAAGGGCCCACTTGGGAAGGCCAACCCCGAACACTCCTCTTTCACTTTGGTGTGCTTGCTGTACTCACTTGCTCCTTCAACTTGGTTCTCAGCTTTTCGTTACACCACTTTTAGGATTCACCAGCCGCCACTGGTGCATGCGCAGCAGGCCCCTGACCTGAGAGCTCCTGACTGAATCCGTGAGCGTGGGGGGCCCCCTCCATATTCTTTGCAGGGGGGCCCCCTCAAGTTTCGTTACGCCACTGCATCACACACCTTCTCGCAGGCCTGCCTGAGCATTCCACCTGCCTTTCTGCAAGTAAATACCATTGGTGCAGCAGATGCAGTAGCAACGGGGAACATTGAACCCTTGTAATTACTGTATATTCCTACCCCTAGTAGTCAAATGCGCAATGTTCTTTGTTTACAGGGCCCATGGCATACTTGCTACGCTCCTAGCTTTCGGATGTTTCTACATGTCAGCCTCATTCTGAAGTCCACAGTCAATTGGAAGAGAAAAAAAAACACAAAGTAAAAAATGCTTTGTTCACAATACTGTGTTGAGTGTTTCACTTGATTACAACCTTTGCACCGTGTAATGTAGAATAAAGTGTGAGAACGGTATTTACAACTACATTTGAGCTCAGCATTCCCCTTACTGCACAGTTGTGTCAATATGTCATCTACCCTTTACAAGTAGGAACAAATGCGTGTTCAAAAAATGAGTCAGGGGGTAACTTGTGCGACATTTGTGTAAGTTCAAAACCAGCTGCACGAAACATTTGCACCGTTTCAATACTTCCTGTAGCTTATAACAAGGTCCTTTCTACCATCCTGGAAATTCAGGCAGACGTTGAAAATGTGGGCGTATTTTACAACATTTCAATAACCTGCAAGACAATTTAAATATGTCCAAACTCTGTATGGATCTAGAAAGGTGAGTTTAAAGCAGATTCGTAGTGCCCCCCACAATCATTCAAACAAGCATTGGCATAGCCAATAGGTCTCGCCTTTGGGACCTTATAAGTGTTTAGCCATGCAACTGTTGATGTTGTTGCTCCAAGGATATTGTGCTGCATAACTAAATACTAAAAAGGTCCCAAAAGCGAGACCTATTGGCTATGCCAATGCATGTTAAATTGTACAGTTGTGGCTGGTAGTAAAATAGACTGAGCGCACGATTGCCACTTTGGCTTGCAGTCACATCTGGTTTATCACACACCGTAACCTTGTCCTGTGCTCTCGGTTTGCTCTCATGCTGTCTTTACTAGCACTCCTAACTACGGGCATGTGTTATGGCGCCGCACCTGCTGGAAGGCAGCAGGCAAGGGGGAGCCAAGCTGCGTGTGGACTTTAATCTGAAGGTTGTAGGGCTCCTTTGCACCCACCAGGTATTCCAAAAAGGATGCGCAGTGTTGTAGCTATCTGTGGTGCAGCAGGTCTTGCGGCACCGGGGCCTAGATACCGCAGGGTGAACCCCAATAATGCCTTGTTCATTCGATCCTGGTAGTGGATGAGGGATATTTTCCGTGCTTGCACCAGGACGCAGTGTCTTTGCTCTGCTTCTGACTATGTCTGTAAATCTAGACCTTTTTGTGACCCAGACCCAAAATCCGCGCACTAGTCAAATAGTTCTGCGGATTTTCTATTTAAAACATTTTACTCTTCAATACAGTCGGCTGCAGCGCACTGACCTGAAACTTCGACTGAAACTCTGTGGTCGTACTCCCGTTCAATCAGAGGGTAATATTCATCAGCATCTCGTCCAGTGACGCTGTTTATCTGTAGGGTGCAGTTGTTATCTTCCAAATCACCCACGAGAAGAGCGCGTCCTTCATAGTGAGGTGAAACGTTCGTTGGATCCTTATTGTTGTAAACCTCAGGGTACGTTCTAGTCCTCCACAGGCACCAGGTGAATGCCAGAGGTCTGTCCGATCTCACAATTGAACCGGTGAACGTGCAGGGGATCACCAGGCAGGAGCCCTCGAGGGCCCTGATCTCACGTGGCACAGAGAAGGACCACTGCATGAGGACCGGCTGGCAAAGAAGCGCTGCAAAAGGAAGAAAAGAGAAGGCGGCTGTGGTTAGCTCACTATATTACACTACAACACCCCAGACAGGTACAATGAAACTGCATACTGTTGGCTTCAGCTTTCAGGTCAAAACAAGGGAGCCACCACGTGGGAAAGGATGGATGGACGAGTCACAAAATAGCCAAGCCTTTTCTAAACCAAAATTGTAATTTCCAATCATATAATTTACACAATCTAAACAAGGAACAGACACTAACATGCCAAGAAACAATTTATTACGATGTCGATTTTATCTCCCCCGTACTCAAAGAAGCAACAGACACCACCAGTAAAGGGGCTGGTTACAAAATGGCTACTAAAATGGGTTAGTAATTACCGTACCCAGTATTTCCAATGTCAGGTTCTGTTACCCCCTCTTTTGCTGGTGATTGTGAGTTAGAGCTATTGAATGGAAATAACATGAGAGTTTTAGTACTACCAGTTTAGTCACACCATATTCCCTCAAATTATAGGCACCTTTCTATTCACAAATGTCACATATTCTCAGCCAGTGAAATTTGTCACCTGAAAAGGAGGAGGCATTACTGTGTGCAGACTTTACTAGGTCACTTGGTAATTATACCCCTAGTAAGACTAGTAATTGTGGGTAGTTTGCTTACCTTATTAGGTCACTAAAAACTACACCTTCGAATACCGTGCTACAATACGCCTTAAAACGACATATCACATTTGTAAATACCACACAACAGCATGTCACGCACCACACAATCACAAGGAATACCTCAATAACAAGGCTGTTGTCCAACATCTCAAAAGACCATTCCAACACTAATCACAACAGACAACATCATACTGCCTCACAAAATACCCTCAACGTCACATTAGGCCACACTGTATAACTCACACTTCATCTCACCATTCAAGACTACTCAATGTCATATATTATTATGCAACACCACGACAGACCAAAACTTGCATAAAGTAAGAGAGGCCGCCAGATGTTGGCAGTAATCGACACCGTGGGGCAAACATTCTTTACTCCATACAAATACGAATTGCATTGAGCCCACAACATGAAATGTCTAACAACGCAAGACGAAAAAAATCTAAATTTGTCCTTTCAAATGCAAGGAAACCTACTATACCACTATATTACGGTATAACTGACACACAGGAGAGTCTAGGGTCAAATGGGGGAGGGGGGGCGGAAGCATGGGGGATTTACCCTTTTCTTTCTGGCCGTTTGTCAAATTTATACGCAAAAGAATTCACTTTGTTTTTTGCCATGGGGCTGCTGCAGTATTCAGGCTGTTGGGCCTGGGTAGGTGGAACGTCTTTTAGAGCATTATGGGTGGGAGGCTTAGCCCAATGCAGGATGCAATGCCACCATCTCATCTTTTAAAATACATATTTACCACCCTGGTGTCTAGTGGACCTTTCTGCCTCCCTCTTTTCCCCAGCATGGACAGATTGGGGCACTTCCCACAATCGCCCCTCAGGAAGGGAAGGAAGAGCTAAAAAGACTGGCAAGTGAGAAAAAGTCGATTGAGAGGAGTAGACATATGGATACAAGGATAGATGATAAAGAGGGGGACAGTGCACACATGACAGCAAATTCGACTTGCCAAAATACTCCCCCTTCGACAGGCCTAAACACTCCCTAAAAGTAGTACATGTCCTTACAGTGACAAATCCCCAAAAGCTATTCTTACTCTGGTAGGTTAAACTGTTCTATAGCAAAGTATTGGGATACAATATTAACATTAATATTATCTTTAACTAGGAAACAGTTAATTATTGAACGTTTTCAAGTATGTATCACAGTCCCAATTTACTTGTAGAGTCGGATTTCTAATAAATATTTTGAAAAGGTGCTTATAGAAAGTTACCTTTCCTCTGTCTAAGCCCATTTGCATCAGCTTCACACTCTCACCTTTGAGCTGAATAGCCCCTTTGATTAGATGTCCACTTGCCCCCAGAGCTGAGACGAAAGCCTTGGGTGTGGGGAAGTGTTCTATTCTGCTTGGGAGGATGACCATCTGGGCTGTGCCCAGGAACTTAATTAGCTTCAAAGAGGCCTATCCTGTCACAGGCAAATGTTGGATGACACTTGGGCAGGGCCCTCTTTTGTCCACCTGGTCAGACAAGCACTAATCCCAGTGGAGAGGAGCGGCTCCCAGAACTAGTATGAAGTGACCACAGAGGTGGGATTGTTCATTTTTCTTGCCATGCCTCTGGGATATCAAATACATTGAAGGGGTGTCCTGCATTCCAATGGGAATAGGGTATGAAGGCCATATAGATAACATAGGTTGCAAAAACAGTCATTCAGATAAAAGTTTAAATATTTACAGTGATATACAATTCAAAGACCCTGCTGTCACGACAAAAGATTTAGGAATTCTTCAATTCATTAATTTCATAAATTGCAACAATAAGGCGACAATTCCAATCGGTGAAAAGGTGCTATGTGTGATGGTGCAGTGGAGGTGAAAATATGTGAAAACATGTGCAAAAGAATGTATAGTGCACATAAACAAAGTAGTACAACAATTTGAAAAGAAAACCCTCAAGCAAAAAAATGTAAATGGGTTTCTCAAAGTCCAATCATCACGTTTTGACCCCTAGAGTTGTTCGACAAGGTCTTCCTCAGTACACAATTGCAGCAAAGTAGAAAAAGATAGGAATTGTCAAAATCAAACGAGGATGTATGAAAGAAGCAAAAATCCAAAGTATAAATCCCTTCAAACTGCTCACCTTATCCAAAAGGAACCAGACATAATGCAATGCCTAAAACATATGGGACCAACAATGTCCTATGCAAATCACCTATCAAAAAGAAAACTAAAATTACAATCACTGAACAAAACACAAAATTAGACTGGGGATAGAGGGCCTAGCAAAGTGAATTACCTAATTCCAGTATATACTACTAATCCTATGATAAAACACCATGTGAAAGAGGCCAGGTCATTGTGCAGCAATCGGACAGGGATAATAAATCACCATGGCAGGGAAGAAGAATGGGTGGTCTGAGCCATAAAGTGGTGTAAACATGGCAATGTTAATGGTTAACCAAGGATGTACAACTCTAATATTTGCATAGAATACTAGCCACAACGATGGGAAACCGTATACTATTTACCACAGGAGATGAATACTACACACATCTCATGAGAAACATAAGGCTAGCGCCATTTATACCACCATCGCTCTTCCTATAAGTAACAAAAAACATCCAGAAAGTGAGGCCATGGTGAAGCTTGTTTCCAGTCCAGGGAAGACGTGTCTTGGCAGTTCGGGCTGGACTGAGCCAATAGGGAACCGGGTCAAGACTGATTTGCATATGGCTGGGTCAAAACTGGAATGGCATGGGGAGCAAAAAACAATGGATTTAGGCCCATATCTCTGTACTTGGGTGAATGCCTGACATTGTTCAGCATTCTGTCAATAAATTGTTCTTTTTGCATGGTAAGGCAGCAAGCACCATAAAAACAGATAAATGAATGATTAATAAAAGAGGCTCCAAGTTTGGTACTTGCCAGTGTGCAGCAGTCACAACTCCATGGTCTGAGTGGTCAACCTACACATTTAAGTTGCAGAATGCACCCAGACCAGTGTTGAAATAGGTAAGATGAACAAAAAAGACTAAACACATGTCCTAGGCTGTATAATTTAGAGGGCGTCATGTTGGAATGCTCATGATAGAGATAGTACCGACCTGTACTGCCAGAAATAATAAACAACAAAGTTCACAAGAACATGGCAGGGATTGCATGTTGACCTAGTGTAAGCGACAACCGCTATGATGAATTCACTGCTATGAAAAGACCTAAACATCTCTATTGTTCCGACTGGAATCTTAATTCAATAACTTAATTAAAAATACCTACGTATATGAGCCAAAACCCAATCGTGCACCAACCTCTTTGATAGTGTGGACACAAGGAGGGGCAAGAATTAACATGGATTTTACGATATATCCATAAGCAAATTAAGGGTATTTAAAAAGTGACAATTTCATAAATCAAACAGAAAGCAGAATGGGAAGTTGACAAAGAGCAGTATAGACGTTAAATGCAAAAGAGTAACACCAGTTTAGACTGGAGGCAGATAAAGGGTGTAAACAAATGTGGTATATACTGTATAGTGGAACAATTTCTTCGAATCTGGAGAAACTGACTAAAAGGAATACGTTGTCTTTGACAACGAGGATGGAAACTTTGAATATGTAGTAAGGTATTTCTAGCTGTTGGTTTAGTCTATAAAGATGCCTCAAATTTATCCTCATAATGTTGTATCCAAATCTATAAGAACTCCACTCTGGTCCTATTGACCATAAGGGTACATTTTACATTGATATCACACACATTGATTCATGTGTGAAACTGTTAGAAATGGGATTCCAGGTTGGCTAGGGCTTGAGCTAAAGCCAGGCAGAAACCACCACTCTAGTCAGGGCAAGGGAGTTACACGCTGAAGATAAGCCCTGCTCACCTCCTTGGTAGCTTGGCACGAGCAGTTAGGCCTATCCCAGTGGCAATGTGTAAAGCGTTTGAGCAAAACACACACACACAGCAGCAACACACTAGGCACACTACAAAAGAAACTCCACACAAGGTTATATCAAAAATAGCCTCTGTATTATCATAAACACATAGAAACATAGTCACACATTTACACTGCGTCAACTGGAACTAGGCAATATTTACAGGGGATTATATACACACGACAGGGCCAATCGGACCACTGTCAGAACCAGCAGAATGCAGGTATTAAATATAAAACACAACCAGTAACTACTGGTACCATAATGACACCAGCATTATCACATTAGCATTAGACACCAACCTAAAATATCATAGCATGACATTAGGCATAAACACATTAGGCCCAAACCTTATTAGCATAAACATATTATGCAGTAGACATCACATTAGGGCTTTGCGCCCTACCAACATAAACCTGACCCCCAGGCCAACTGGCCTTTTACTGGGGCTCAAATGCCCTATGTCCAGATGGGCAGGGCGTAAACTGTGGGCCTTCCACTGGCCCCTTGGCTGCCCATGCAGCAGAAACAAAATGCGCAGATGCGCTAGGTGCGTGAGGTGCAACTCACCCCTTCTTTAGGAAAACACAAATGCCCCGTGTTGCAGCCTGGCACAACTGTGCCTCCTGGGACTCTGAAAGAAAAAGGCCCCACCGTTTCAGCTGCCCGCGTTGGTGCGGTGCAGCTGAGAGAATGACCCTTGGCACTAACTGTGCCTCCTGGGTCCCCACGGGGATTCTACTAAGAATTGACCACCAAGTCCCACCCTGGGACTTCTAGAAATGAAATGCACCCATGTTGGAGTGGTCCGCTCTCCTGTGGGCCACTCAGGCACCAGCAATGTGCGTTGGGGGGCCCCTGAGCTCTTCTGGTGCCTCCTCTGGCCGGAGGAAGGCACCGAACATATGCAAAGTAAAGCCCCACTCACCGGGGCATCTCTGGCCTCCTCTCGGCCTCTCCTCTGGTCTTCTGCTGGGCCACCGCGGGGTAAAGGCACCGAAAATGTGCCTCGGTCCCGCCTGTGGCCACCGGAGCCCGCAAGGCTCCCACTCAGCAACAGGCCATAGCTTTGCCTGCTCTTCCAGTTGGCCGTGCTGCAATTAGCGGCCTAGGCAGCCTCCTCCCGTTGGCTGCGCCGGGCGTCAGGCAACTTGCCTGGCTTCCTGGTCGCAGTGCTCAGCAGCGGCTCTTCTTCTCTGTCGGGCATATGCGGGATGGGCTCCCGCTTTAGGATGACACCAATGCGGGGTGGGCACCTGCCATCCAAATAGGTATGAGTGCGGGGTGGGCACCCGCCACCCAAATAAGCATGAGTGCGGGGTGGGCACCCGCTTTAGAATTACGCCAATGCGGGGTGGGCTCCCGCTGTCAAAGATTCACAAATGCGGGGTGGGCTCCTGCTCCACCACGCATCGTCAGTGCGGGGTGGGCTCCCGCTCTGTCACAAAATAAAGCCCACAAGACGTGGCAGAGTCCCGCCGCACTTCAGGACCACAGCAATGTGGGGTGGGCTCCAGATCCACCAGCAGCAGCACGGGGGAGTCCCCATGCCGGGATTCCCCCCCCCAACAGTCCGTACAGCAGAGCTCTGCCAGGCACCTGCGCTCCTTCTGGGCTGGCAATTAAACGATAGTGCTCAGGTCCTCAAAAGTCTTTACAGTTCAAGGTGTCACAGCTGGACCCAGACAAGCCAGCACACAGGGCCCTCCAGTAGGCAGGCAGTCCCTCGTGGAGGTTCCTCCTGGGGCCCAGCAGCAGCAAGCCCCACGTCACAGGGAAGCACAGGAACAGCACACTTTCATGGGGTCACAGCCCCTATATTTATATCAATATTGTCTTTTTTCTGCCCTGGGACAGGGCTGGGGAAACCAGTTGCAACTGGTTCTGGGGGGTGTGGAGCACTTTGTGTACGGTGCCCACACCTTCCTTTGTGAGATGGGGGCTCTACACCACAGGGGGGTGGAGCCAGCATTCACATAGGCAGGCACAGGTCTATTCAGGATCAGGGGACTACTCCATCCACTACTCCAAATGCAGATGCCCTATTCAGCCTAGCACTGACTCACCCTGCCCCTCCTGAAGACACACACACCTCACCAGCCCCTGTCACTCCAAAGCCAGACATGGAATCCACATCAGGCAGGCAGACACATGGCACACAGAAATGACAACTTCTAAAAGTGGCATTTCTAAAATAGTTATAATAACTCTGCGCAAACCATTGCGTATCATTTATTATTACTATTCCAAACATACCAAACTTGACCACGCTGCTCCTCTCATATCAGGAATTACCACTGAAAAACTCATCAGATAATCCCCAATGCATTCCTATGGGAGGGCAGGTACACAGTAGTGAGAAAAAAAATGGCTGTTAGTCACTACCAGGACATGTCACACACTTCAGGTACATGTCCTACCTTTTACCTACAATACACCCTGCTCATAGGGCTAGCTAGGGCCTACCTTAGGGGTGACTGACATGTAGTAAAAGGGGATCACAGACATGGCACACACTTTAGGTGCCACGTCACAGCGGCAGTAACAGTGCGCACAAGGGTCTTGCAATGGCAGAGGCCAGGGATAGGTTTGAAAGGCTACTTTGGTGGGTGGCGCAATAAGCGGTGCAAGCCCCCAAGTAGCATTTAATTCACCAGCCCTGGGTATATGAGATACCACTTTACAAGGGACTGACAGGTAATTAAATAGACCAAACAGGTGTAGACCAATCTTACCATGTTTATCACAGAGAGCACATGCACTTTACACTGGACAGCAGTGCTAAAGTGCCCAGAGTCCTAAAACCACCAACACCATGTCAGAAAAAAGGCTAGGAGAAATGCAAAAAGTTTAGGGATGACCCTGCAAAAAGGGCCAAGTCCAACAGAAACTCATTAAGTTGTTCTTCCTCTCCCTCCCAAATAAAAAAAATGGTGTCGATAAATCTCAACCAAAGTTTGATGTTTTAAAAAATGGGGCCATTTCATTATAAATATGTTCCTCTTGAAATAGACCCATATAAAAGTTGGCCACATTCGGGGCACATGTAGCTCCCTTTGTTTGTTTATACAGCCGTCCATCAAATTCAAACTGCTTCTCTCCCAGGACTATTTCTAGACATTGGAGGATTAAGGCCAGCACACTATCCAGAATTTTACATGTCAGTATAGTGCTAACAGTCAAGAACAACTTTCATTTGGGTATATTTGTATAGAGTGCATCGATATCCATCATGACCAACAACTGTCTCAGGTGAATTGCATATCTTCCACTTTTAGGATCATGGGACCTGTATCCTTCACATATGATGCAAATATAGCCACAAGAGGTTTCAAAAATGTGTCTGTGTGTTTAGAAAGAGGTTCCATGATGGCATCAAATGTAGACACTATCAAGCGAAGAGGGAGTCTTTTGCATATTTCTGAGTTTTAGGCACTCCATAGATAACTGGGATTTTGGATTTACTTCCATTCAGGAATGCACATTCCGGTCTGAAAATGACTCCATCTTCAGCAGTTTGCATACTTATCCTGTTTATCTGATGTTTAACTTTCTTCAGGTGGTCCCTCCCAATTTTCTGTTGTTCTAGGACAGACATCATAGTTGTCATCCTTTGTTTATCAGTGCCAAGTGGTACTGTGCTGCCTCCATTGTCACATGGTTTAATAGGGATTTGTTCAGTCTGTTTTAATTTTATAAGGCCACAGTGTTTAGTACTTATAATGGTAAGTACAAAAATATTGGTACAAAAATATTGATGTCATAAATAGTGTTGTACAAAAAATATATATATATATATATATATATATATATATATATATATATATTCACTGAAAAAACCATAGGTTTCACACACGTTATAGTTAGGAATTAGCATTTAAAAAACCTCAAATAACATCAGTGATGACGTCATCCATAAGAAAAATTACCACATCTTCTCACACCCTAATATAACCTTTGATACAACAAAACAAAATTTAGAGTTCCATTGTCAATACCATTCCAATATCTACTTATTAACTCTAAGGTCTACATACACCTCCACTCAATCACCTGTACAGTCACTCATACTTACAGTCACTCCATACAAGACTAGCACATGCTTTTATACATCTATATACTCAGTCACACACTATCAATCATCCATAGAGGTACTTTCACACCTAGTCAGTCATGCAAATAATCACACTCCCATTTAATTACCCATGCGGTTATACACACTCAAGTTAACTTACTCATAAAAATAGTACCACATTCTTACGCTCTAATAGAATCATAGATACAAGCACACACTCATCCATACAGTCACTCTCACAATCACAGACTCTCGCATCTACCCACTTATATACTCTTACACACATATATACTGCCTTTCACATATGTAGTTAGTCACAAATGTACCAGTGAAATATACATTCAATCACTAACACACCCGTACATACACTCATTCAACCATACAGTCCACCACAGATTCACTCTTAAAACCATGAACCCACAGAATCACCCACTCACACATCTAGTCACAGAGTCACACATACCCTACCCACACAAACACTCAGACACCCATACAGATACTCAGACAACCAATCAATAACCCATATAGACACTCGTATAGCTATTCACAAAACCATGCAACCACTTACACACCAACACACAAACACATACAAACATTCACACAGTTTAGTAACTAGTATGCATTAAGATGCATTTAATGACTCACTTATTACATAGTAATATATCCATTCACTCACTTTTACAACCACTAATTGTTCAACAGAGCTTTCCCTATATATATATATTAAACATATTAAAATTATTCAGAAACACATAGTCAATTGAAGACGTCATCAATGATGTCATCAGTGATGTTATTTGAGATGTCATCAGTGATGTCATGAGTGATGTCACTGACCAGGTCATGAGTGATGTAATATGTGACATCATCAGCAGTGGATTGCGGGCGCGCGAGTTATAGTTAGCTGAACTAACTATAACGGGGGAATTTCATTGGTTTTGTACGAGTGAAATGTCCAGCTAACTATAACATGTGTGAAACCTATGGTTTTTTCAGTGAATTTGCAAGGTTTTTCAAATGCTAATTCCTAACTATAACGTGTGTGAAACCTATGGTTTTTTCAGTGAATTTACAAGGTTTTTTAAATGCTAAGTTATGTATTTTTTATTTCTATTTTTTAAATATTTGTTTTTTTTTTAAATTTCCTATGTATTCATTTATATATTATTTTTATCCTTTAATTTTGTTTGTCTCATTTTTTAAAAAATTTTCAATTAGGATAAAGTTGAACAGCATAGTTAATATTTTCGATTAAGTTATGTCCATTTTTTTTTTTTATATATTAATTCTTAGGGTGCGCGCTCAGAGCGCGCACCTAGTACGTTTGCGTAAGTTTATTATGAATTCCGTTTTACGTTATTTATGTACGCATACATACGTTTTCTTTCGCGCACGGAGCGCGCACCCAGTACGCATGCGTACGTACGGGTACGTACGCATGCGTACGTACTCATGCGTCCGTACGCATCTGTACGCATGCGTCCGTACGCATGCGTCCATATGCATGCGTGCGTCGTACGTGCTCCACGCGGTACACTTCCGTATACGCGTAGAGAACGCGCGCTGTCATTCGCGTATACGCGTGTGCTACGTATGCGCGTTACGTACGCGCATACCACGTATGCGCATGCGCTCGTACGCGTTCGTGCATGCGTAATTGCCGGGTGCGTGCTCCGAGCTTGCTCCGTGCGCGCACCTCGGGTTATGTTGATAATAAAACAACACTTCTAATTGGTTTTCATTACTTTCAGTTTCTGATTGTTTCAACACCACACCCAATCCCCTCATGGCAAGTCATGTGATCAACAATAATCACTTTTGATTGGTTTGAAGTACTTTCAGTTCCAGATTCTTCCAACACCACTCCCACTTTCTTCATTATTAGTTCTGATTCCCTTGGAGAAGGAGCTAATCTGTTGTTGAGAGACAATGGCTGAGCAGCAACCATCTTCAGAGAGTGAACAGGACACTCTTGAGAGACAGAGGAACAAGAAGCAGAAAGACAGCTTTATATGGCAGTTTTTTACTTTCCCTGAGGGACAAAAAAAAGTGAATGCACCGAAAGTTACTTGTGTATTGTGTCAAAAAGTCTTATCACGTGGGAATGCTAACAAGAAGTATTCTTTTAGCATACACACAATGACGAGGCATGTTGAGGCAATGCATCCAGTGACTTTTCGTCGAGCTTCTGGCGCAAACCCTCCACCTGCTCAGCCGACGACATCTGCAGCAGCTCAGCCGAGCACATCTTCGACAGCTCAGGCAAGCACTTCTACTGCGATGGTGCCTTCACCTTTTTCTACACCTCTTGTTGGTCCACCTTGTTTGGCGAGGTTGTCTACAAGGTGCACTGATTGCGGTAGTCTTATTTCTGTGGGGGAGACCAGTCTTGATCTCCTTCAGCGAAAATTTGATGCGCATCAGTGCACTAGGCCATAGATGTTTTTTCTTTTTTTTGTTTTTCTCTTCCTGTTTCCCTACATTAACTCAAGGGCTCTTTTCAGAGCCACCTAAAAACTTAATCCAAAAATATTTTTGGGGGGATTTTTTTTTTTTTTTTGGGTGCGCGCACGCTGCGCGCACCCGAGGAGGTATTTTAAATTTTTTTTTTTTTTTTTTAATTTTAATGAACAAAGAGGTGAAGAAAAGGAATCCTGAAAAGGAAGGATTAAGAAATACAAATATTTTTAACTTATCTTATTTTTAAAATAACTTATTTTGATAAAAAACATTTTTACTAATTTGCAAGGAAACAATTTCATTTTTTAATTTTTCTTTCAAGTTCTGAAAAAAATGAAAAAAGTATTAATATTCAATCATACATTTTATAAAGCAGTACATGTTTTTACATATTTTACAAAGCAATTTTTTGCCCTTTTTTTGCTGTTTTCAGAATTTTTTAATTTTCACTTAAAATAGTGAAAACAATTGTATTCATCATTTAACAGCGGGCAAAAAAAAAACAATCTGAAAGATTGTTTAAAAAAGCCCCAAAACTATCCACACTAAAATATACTTTGATAGAAATATTACATATATATTACAAATACCTTTCTAGATGAATAATAATTTTGTAGATATTCCATCTTTAAACATTGTTGCAAAAGCACATATGCCAAAATAATACCTGTCAAAGAAGGCCACATTTGTTTTTATTACTTTTCCTTTAGGCCAAATAGTAATTTCAAAATCTTTTTTAAGTGAAATCTTCAATTATAATCCTTTAAAATTTCAAAAAATGTTTTCTTCAGATGCAGTTTTTAGTTTTTAAAATTTAGGTTTCAGAAAAATTAAGTAAGAATTGGGTACATCATAAGGCAAACGTTGCTTGAAAATCAATTGGGAATCATTACACAGTGTCCAGCCTTTTTCACATTTAAGATAAACTGTGTAATGTCCCGAAGTTACAGTAGGTCCTTCATGAAAAATTTGTGCAACTGTAACAAAAGTTTTTCCAGAAATTGATAATTGTTGTCCTATAAACTTCTTTATTAAAGTATCCAATTTTGAACCATCAGCTCTACAACGTTGCATCATTAAAATTACATACTGACCGTATTTCTGTAAAAATAACGTGGAAAACATGTCAGATTTGCATTCAGAACATTCCATGTTGTGATTGGCATCTTTAACTAATTTACTAAAAGTGACTGATTTACTTTGTGGTAATGGTAAATATATGAACCTTTCAGAATCAACATTACTACTGCATGTGTTCATACAGTTTTCACAACAATGTTCCCATTTATAAGAGACACCAAATACATTTTCTACTTCTACTCCTTCATCTTCCAGTACCATTAGCATATATATTAAGAATTCCTGTGCATCTTGCTGAACATTTTCTTTAAACTGCGTAGATCCTGAACATACATCTAAAAGATTTCTAACATCAGAAGCACTTTCTATTTTAGTTTTATCATTACTGAGCTTCTCATAAAGGAGACTCAGCAGAGAACAGAATCTTTTTCCATGATCTACTTTTATCTGCTCTTGCAAATTTTCAAGATAAAAAACAACATTCAGCACTACATTTGCGTAGCAGTTGACACCAGAGCTATTTTCAAAATGACAACCAACAACCTCTTGAACACTGTCCTTTTTCTTTTTGCTTGCAATCACTTCACTCTCCTTTTGTTTTCTCTTCTGTCCATCCTCATTACAGATATTCTCAATTCTCCTTTTCTGAGAAACAACATGTTTTTCAATCACAGGATACTGACCTAAATGAGGAGCATAGGTTCTCCTTAATCTATTATACTCCTTTACACAGTTTGCATCAGCACTAACTTTTGAGTCATCAAAGTCTATCATAAATAAACCAGATAATGTTTTCACTCGTGACAAAGCAACATATGCCATACCTTCTTTGAATACAGTAGAACCAATGTTTACAAAAGCACTATCTACAGTTAATCCTTGAGACTTGTGAATAGTTACAGCATATGCTAGAGAAAATGGAAACTGCTTCCTACGTACATACAAGTCTTTCACTAGCAAAAAACGAACTGAACAACGACTAATGTCTTTAACCTCTTCAATCTGGTCAAATTTTATTTTTAAAAATTCAATTCCATCTTTTTTCTGGTACTTCTCATAACCCACAACTTTACCCATAGCTCCATTTACTAAACCTTTTTCTACATCCAAATTTCTCCTTAAAATTACTCGACAATTCATGCAAACATATAGATTTTTTTCTAATCCAGCTGTTTTTGAAATGTTCTTCTCTAGTGAATCCAATTTATTTTTCAGTTTGCCTGTTAATGTAATAGTAATTCCTTCATGCTGAATTTTGTCCACTGCTTCCATTTTCTTAATCTCTTCTTTTTCCAATTTCAAAAGTTCCTCATTGAATATCGAGCATTCGCGTAGTGTTGGCATTAAGCAGGTTACAGTATTTTTTTCAGCAATGTTCTTGAATATTTTCTCTGCAACTATTGTTTCCTTTGGAAATAAATTATGTAGCATCCGACTCTGTAATGCTGTTTTGCCATCTTCTGTGAGAAGTCCAATTCTAATATCTTTCAGAATACTTGCATAATCTTCATCGTTTGCTTGCCTCATATTGGTAGTGAGTTCTTTGTACTCAAAGAACGACCAAATATTCGCATTACCAATGCTTCCTAATGACTTCTTCGTGTCTTCATGTGTCACAGTATTAAACACGGGTTGTCCTTTTACTGGAGTGAGCTGTAAAAGATCCCCAAAAACTATGATGTGTTTTCCTCCAAATAACACGTCATAGTCTCATTTTAGAATTTGTTGCATTCTTAAATGCACAAAGGCAAGCATTAAGTTTGATACCATGCTCACCTCATCAATAATGAGAACTTGCATCTTCTTCAACACTCTTGAAACTTCGAAGCATGCTTCTCCTGTTAGCTTGTGATATTGTATTTGGTTCTCATGCTCCACTGGTAACATTAGCAAGCGATGTAATTCCTTTTATGTTATAGGCTGCTAACCCAGTTGGAGCAGTTACAACACAAGACAAAGTGGAAGCTGTTTTTTGCTGCAGGTAGCTTCTGATGACTTTTATTAAGAAACTTTTTCCAGTTCCAGCTTGTCCACTCACATACATCCTGATTGGTTGAAATGATGTGCATGAGCACTCTTTATTTTCATGTAGTAATCCATGATCATTTTTTTGGGTGACTTCTTCATAAATTTGTTTTTGTTCTTCATTCAGTTGTTGTTCCAGATTTAGTAAGTCTATTGAATCTTCCTGTGCTTGATTCATAGCCGTTTCTACTTCAGTCATGGCTATTGCAGCTTCATTTTCTACAATAGGTTGTCCTAGGGGATCTTGACTGAGTGTTCCAGAACTTTGGCTGTCTTGAGAACTGTCTCTAGGTACTTCAGCTGCAATTGTACTTTCCTGTTCTATTTCTTCATTTAACATTTGCACGTAATTCGTGAAAGTACTGCATTGAATTGTTTCTTTATACGCATTAAATGAATCTTCATAGCCGTGAAATTCTCCCAGTAGTTCGTCCTCTGAACGCCATGGTTTAAACAGCTGTAAAAGTGCCAAGTAGTAAAATTCCTTTTTCTCAGTTGTATCACAACTGAGTTTCCTGTGATTAATCAAACTTCCTTTTGTTTGCTTCACCAAACACTCTTCTTCACCAATGACTTTATATTTTCCATTATTGATGTCTTCTGTGGCTTTCCGTGAAAAAATTTAGTTCTGCAGCACTTCATAGAGACACATGTTCTCAAGATGACGACTTCTTTTTGGGTAATACGTGTCCAACATTTTTGATTTCAAAATATCTGTACTTTCCGGGTTATACTCGGCCAAATATTCAATTTCTGCAACAGATTTCAATACCCGATTTTTCATTCCTGCAAGGCCTAAACTTACCCAAATTATTCTTCTGGATTTCGAGTAAAGACTTGCAGATGATAACCTATCTGAGCAGTCGTAGGATCCAATTTCTCGATGCGATAACATCTTTAAACTGAAACTGTATAGCTTCTTACTGACAGTCTCCTCATGAGAAATCTCTTCCCACATTTCCTTCAATTCTGTTTTCTCAGATTTAGTGATGTATGATGTGACATACCGAGCAACAGCAATAGAATTGTCTGCCACATACTGAATATCCATGTTAGCATTCCACATGGATAAAATGACTGGGTTGTAGTCATTTATGTATTTAGACTCTTCTTTTCTTCGTAGGTTGTAGGTATTTTTTGGCGATTTTCTTGTAATAGTATGTCGCACAGCTGACATAAAACTGTTTACTCTTCCTTTTGAAAGAACAGGTCGTGGAAATCCAAATCGACATTTTGTGTAGAATTTATCTTTGCTCTTGTACTTCCGTCGACAGTATTTTCCACAGCGATGATTTTGAAAACGTAGAACTTGCCCTTTTAACTTTCTCTCTTGTGTGCTTTTAGGTATAGCACATGTTGCATATTCTTCAATGAAACTTAAAACTGCTTCATCTGCATCTGTTCCAAATTTTGGGGCATCCTTGATCCACAACAGCATATGAATATGAGGAGCACCTCTTGCTTGGTACTCTTTTCTCCAAAAGAAATCCACAACTTCTCCAAGAGGTGGATTTTTTTTATTGCAGATGAAGGACATCATAGCCTCAAATCTATGATTAAAATATCTGCAAACATTAACTGGATCCAATGAGCACAATTCTCCTGCTGTCTAGTATTCGATGTTTTTAATGTTAGAATTTGCCTCTCGAAGAAAATCCAGTAAATTATCCCAAGCATACTCGGCACAGCTTAGGGTAAGGAACCATGTTGGTGTTCCTAAATTCCGTAACATGCATTTTAATTCTCCATGGCGTCGGTACCAATATTCATTTGTCCCACGCTGACAAGCCATCAGATTGATCAATTGTGTTTCCAAATGATCATTTCGGTGCTGCACTTTGTCCATAAAATCCTTAGCAGACAAAATTATGTAGATGTACTCCACTTTTTAAAATGTGATTTACTGCATAAGATAGTGCAGACAAGTCGCTTTCAAATAAAAGATGAAACAAATAAGGAATACTTTGACGAAATCTTGGATCATCTGCATATAATCTTGTAGTCCGATACTCAGAAGCTGGAATCTGTTCTGGGCGTTCATCGTATCGTCCACCTTTTCCTGTAGGAAACAGCTGGGGAAAACATCGAGCTTCCAAACTCTTCTCCCATACACTCACGGGAGTTCCTTTTGCTTTCTTCATCTGGAACAGATCAATAGTGTCTCCCATAACTTCTTTTGAATGAAGAGGATGTATGCTAAAATGTTCATAAATTTCTTCTTCTTTTGACCTGTCCACTTTTTCAATTTGCCCAGTTGGTGTTTCTGTGTCTTCTTGTAAATCTTCTTCATCTATATAAATTGATTCATACCATTTATTATTCCTTTTCAAATATAAATTTGCTCTTTGTACTTTCCGTACATCTACCAGCTCTTGCCAAATCTTCTTATTCTTTGTAGGTACACCATTAACCAGAATAACTAATGGTTCAGTTTCCAAAGTATCTGCATCAATAGTTTCCATATTTTTTTTCAAATCCAATGGCAAATACACCACTCTTCCTTTTAAACCTCTCATTAAATCTGAAGGAGGTAATTTACCAGTTTTGGTCTCCATACGTACTATGGTCTGGAACGGATGAACACATTGAATGAGTATAGACTCATATGTATTTAAATCATAAAGTTCGGCAGGAATAGCATCCAATTCTAAATTATTATGTACAGCTCTGGTCGGCATTCTATTTTCTTCTAACTTATTATAACAGTATTTACAAATACGCTGACCTTCACCCAATTCAAAACAATTTTCCAGAAATATATATGTTGCAAAATCCTTCCACTTAGAATTATTTTCTTTTTCACTTTTTTTTATAGAGATCAACATTCCTTGTTTGAATTTTATAATGGCTTCTGCGGCAACAAATACAAGTAATATTTGGTCTTTCATTAGAGATGATAGTAAATTTTGTCATTTCATCCTCAAAATTTTTAGTAATAAGGAGTTCTACATTCTGTTCCTCATTTTCCTCATTAACTGTGTCCTTTCCTGCACTTTCTTGTTCTGGACCAAAGTAACAAAACTGAATCTCATCGGTAACCTTCACTACATCTGATACAGATCCACGGAACAGAGCATTATTTAACTCATTTAACTTTACTGCTGGACTTTTAGCAAAATACAATGTTCTCACAAACTTTCTCATTTCAGTATGATGAACAGCCAGCATCCTAAAATGGTGAAAAACACTTTGACACACTTTCCTAGATAGACAAGCCAGAGAATGTCCTTGCAAACCAGTATTCTCTCTTACTCTGCATGGATCTAGTCTTTGAAGCACCTTAATCTTCTGTTTTACACTCTTTTTACTATATTCTCTTAGAAAGTCACGTAATTTATCAATAGATTCCTGACGCACAGTACAAATACTACTACAATTCCAAGTGTACACTGGGGCTTTTGGACGTCTCCCCATAGCCTCAGCAGCCATCACTTCTTCCTCATTTCTTTGAACCATTTTCTCTTTTTCCATCACACAACCATCTCTAACTTCATATGCTCTACCATTGGTGTCAACTGCATGCAACAAACTATTACTTTGAAGATAACTCTTTTCATTAAAAAATGGTTCAGTACTTGAACTGTGCTTCCGTTCTCCCAAGAACACTTTACAAAAGTTACTTTTTTTCACTTCTCTTTTCCTTTTGCTTTGTGACTTCATTGCATTGACTAATTTGTCTAATCTACGCATCCTATTCAAAATTAAAATAAAAAGTTTTCTTTTTATTTCCAAAGCCTTACTTACAATATTTTCTATATATTTTTTTTTCTTAATGAATTTTGTTTTTTTCTTATATTTTTTCACATCCTTTAGCAAATTTAACATCACTATTCTCTGAAACATTTTTCGACGAATGTTTTTAAAATCTAATTTTCGTGTTAAATCACTTTTACTTACTTCTGATTGTACATTAGCTTTTGTTTTTTGCTGTTGACTCTGTTGTTGCTTTGTACCTAAAACACTGTTTGTTTTCCATTTATTTTTTCCATTTCTTTTTTTTTGAAGATCTTTTTTAAGAAATCTTTACTTTGCTTACCAGTAGACTTTTTCTTTTTGCCATCACAAGCTTTTCCTCCTATTTTTTTTTCCAGTTTTGTCCAGATATAGTTGTTGTTGCTTTTCTTTCCTCTTTCTTGTCCTTAAAGGCATTTTTTTATTTTTTCACTGTTGCTCGGCAATACCTGCAAGAAACTTTAAAAAAATACCTTTTTTTAATCATAATTCCTTTATAATTTTTTTTAGCTTTTCAATAATTTAAAATGTTTTATCATTTGACTCTTATTTGTGATTTATTAATTTCTGCTGAGTGCTAACCACCACATTTGAAGAAAACAAGCTGTCCCTTTCCTGCAAGTGCATGTTTTACAGAACAACTGCAACACCAATTACATCTCTGGCCACAATTCCTGTGCGCACACAGCCTCATGGTGTGATTCTAAGCAGAAAACAGAATTTGATTGGCAATTTCAAAGCACATTTACTAATGTGGTAGAGCAAGTGATAATTACTGTTACAGCCTGACACATTTTCCTTGTAGATTACAGAGGCAGAAAAGTGCACATGTCCTAACAGCTACTTCATACCATGAGCATGTGCAACCTGGGTGAGTGACTACACTAGAGCAAAGGAAATGAGCCTTGGTGTTGTTGAATGTCTTTGCGTTACACAGTGCTATCTGAAACACCACACAGAACTGAGTACTACGCATGGGAGTGTTGGAGAAGCTGCTGCCTGTGTGCCAAGAGTGTGTTTCTGGAGACTGTGTATTGTCTGGTGCAAGAGAAATGAGCAAAGAGACTTCCAAAACTGCATGAAGACTGCAGGGATGTATGTAACAGTGCATCTGTGCTAAGGGTTATTTTGAGTTTTGAACATATGGCAACTACCTGTGCCTTTGCTATTTTGAAAGGGAAATCTACCCTGTTGGTTTCAAATGTATTAGCTTTTGCCTCTCATTTGCGATTTAGTGATTTCTGCTGAGTGCTAACCACCACATTTGAAAAAAACAAGCTGTCCCTTTCCTGCAAGTGCATGTTTTACAGAACAACTGCAACACAAATTACAACTCTGGCCACAATTCCTGTGCGCACACAGCCTCATGGTGTGATTCTAAGCAGAAAACAGAATTTGATTGGCATTTTCAAAGCACATTTACTACTGTGGTAGAGCAAGTGATAATTACTGTTACAGCCTTACACATTTTCCTTGTAGATTACAGAGGCAGAAAAGAGCACATGTCCTAACAGCTACTTCATACCATGAGCATGTGCAACCTGGGTGAGTGACTACACTAGAGCAAAGGAAATGAGCCTTGGTGACGTTGAATGTGTTTGCGTTACACAGTGCTATCTGAAACACCACACAGAGCTGAGTACTACGCATGGGAGTGTTGGAGAAGCTGCTGCGTGTGTGCCAAGAGTGTGTTTCTGGAGACTGTGTATTGTCTGGTGCAAGAGAAATGAGCAAAGAGACTTCCAAAACTGCATGAAGACTGCAGGGATGTAAGTAACAGTGAATGTGTGGTAAGAGTTAATTTGAGTTTTGAAAACAGGCTGCCCCTTTCCTGGGTCTGCAATTCTTACAGAACAACAACTTCACATATTAAATCTCAGACAACCATTCCTGTATGCACACAGACTCATGTGACACTGTGTTCCTGGATAGTACCAGCACACCTTAAATTATGGGGAAGACATACTCCAAAATATCGTACATGTTCAAGACAGATACATATCTTCCACAACATGAAATGTAATTCACAACTTTTAAAGTAGAACGAAAATCTACCATGCTAATTTCAAATGTGTTGGCATTTTCCTCTCATTTCTTTCAAAGTGATTTCTGCTAAATCCTAACCATCACAGTTAAAAAGAAGCTGTCCTTTTCTTTCAACTGCAAGTCTTTCTTTTCAACAGCAACACAAATTAAATCTCCGTCAACAATTCTTCTCTGCACACAGACTCATGGTTTGATGGTAGGCACAAAACAGTATTCCTCATTCTTACCAATACACATTAACTTATGGTGAAAACATACTCCATAATATTTAACTAGTTAAAGACAGTTAAATATCTACCAAACCTCAAAATGTAAAACATAACTTTTAAAGAAGATTCACAATTCTAATATTTATATCATAAATCACCACATACATCCCCTCTCAAACTCATAACTCACCTTTAAAATTAGTTAGTTGTGAAAGAAATGTGCCACTCAAACAGCAGACTATCAGAGTCAGAATCTCAGAGCTCTACACCTCTTTCCTCTCTCCAGAACCAGTAAATGGCAATGTTTCCCTCTCTTTTTTCACACATATACATGTTAATTTCAAATCTCAGTGCTTCCCACTTTTTTTCAAATGAAATCACACATTTCTATTGGTTGAAAACTTCAACCCTTTTCCAAATGTACCCTTCCCCCAACTTGACTTCTGCCTGCTACCATAGCAACAGCTCATGGAACACTGCTGTGAGGAGAGAGATCAGAAGTTCAGCACACAGGGTTTCAAATCCAAAGAGCAAGAGTGGTTCACCTGTCCAACCTAACAGCAAATCCAAACTAATCTTCTGTGGGAACACAATTTACTGAACCAATACAATACATGCTTTTAAAAATTTAAACATACAACCTAGTTTTTAGTGTAGAAGGGTTTGAAACAGCCAATGAGTTCTTTTTATTAAAAAAAGTATGTATGCCTTCATTTTACAACTGTCTTTCATTTCATATTTCGATTCTACTGAAAGACACCTCCTGAGTGCATCCAGATCTCCTTGCAAGATGTTCACAGTGTGGATTGTAGGTCACAGCTATGTCTTCTGGAGTGAAAAGTGCGCAGAAAAAAGAGGTATGGTGAGAGACCTTGCTTTGCCAAATGTAGACATTAAATGGATTGGTCAGAGAGGGTTAAAGTGGCACCAATTAATGCCATTGGTGACATCTTTTCTTCATCTCCAACAGCCTAACCTTATTATTGTGCACTGTGGTGGAAATGACCTAGGCACTTTAACTGGGGTAGGTCTGGAAATGCTTGTTAAGGACACCTTTGTGCAATTGATGGCGCTTTTTCCACAAACTGCCTTTGTATATTCTAATATATGCCAAAGGCAAAAGTGGAACTGGTCCAACCAATTTTGTCCACAGATTGACAAAGCAAGGAAGCACGTCAACAAATCTATTTTTGCTTTCCTCAGAGACTATGGTATGGGTTCTATATACCACAACAACTTGCGTTACAACATGCAAGACATTTATAGAGGAGATGGTGTACACTTCACTGATGAAGGCAACAGAGTCTTCCTCTTGAACTTTAGACTCTGCATCGGTACTTACTTGTAGGTACCAAAAAACACTCAATGTACACAAGGGCTCTTTTTAGAGCCACCTTATATCTAAACACTTAAATGCAATTTTTTATTCTTTTTTTTGTATAGTTTTTTTTTGGGTGCGCGCTGAGTGCATTGGGGTACCCTTGTGATTAGAATGACCTCCTCTGTAAGCCCCTAGTACAGAATAGGGCAGGGGGATTAAAACTACCTCTTAAAATGCGCCACAGGGCGCGTTTGCACACTGGTGAAGGGGGGGCTGAGATGACATCTGCAAACACGCACTGTGGCCATTTTAATTTGGGGGATGAAGTCCCCTTGAATCCTGAGAGTCCCTTGGATCCAACTAGATCACCAGGTATCTCCAATTAGCAGTGGCGCTTACTGGAAGCACCTGGCGGACTAGTAGGCCCCCTGGGGCCCACAAGATTGAAGGCAAATTATTTCCCCATCTTAAAACGCGCCACAGGGCGTGTTTTCACACGTCACCTCGGGCCCCATCCCCTCCTTCACCACTGTGTAAACGCGCCCTGTGTCCATTTTAATTTGGGAGATTAAGTCCCCTTGAATCCTAAGTGTCCCTAGGGTCCAAGTAGCCCACTAGGTACCTCCAGTAAGCGCCACAGAGCTGCGTTGCAGAGGGGTGTAAAAAGGGGCAAGGCCTGGGCCACCTCTCTGAAACACAGCACAGTGGTGCTTACTGGAAGCACTTGGTGAACTAGTTGGCCCCCAGGGGCCCTCAGGATTGAAGGGGAATTATTTCCCCAATTTAAAACGCGCCACAGGGCGTGTTTTCACACGTCACCTCGGGCCCCATCTCCTCCCTTCACCACTGTGTAAATGCGCCCTGTGTCCGTTTTAAGTTGGGAGATAAAGTCCACTTGAACCCTGAGTGTCCCTTGGGTCCAACTAGCAAAGTAGCCCAAAAGGTACCTTCAGTAAGCGCCACAGAGCTGCGTTGCAGAGAGGTGTAAAAAGGGGCACAGCCTGGGCCACCTCACTGAAACACAGCGCAGTGGTGCTTACTGGAAGCACCTGGTGGACTAGTTGGGCCCCAGGGTCCCTCAGGATTGAAGGGGAGTTATTTCCCCATCTTAAAACCCGCCACAGGGCGTGTTTGCACACGTCACCTCAGGCCCCATCCCCTCTCTTCACCACTGTGTAAACGCGCCCTGTGTTCGTTTTAATTTGGGAGATTATTTCTCGTTGAATCCCGAGTGTCCCTAGGGTCCAAGTAGCCCACTAGGTACCTCCAGTAAGCGCCACAGAGCTGCATTGCAGAGAGGTGTAAAAAGGGGCATGGCCTGGGCCACCTCTCTGAAACACAACGCAGTGGCGCTTACTGGAAGCACCTGGTGGGCTAGTTGTCCCCCAGGTGCCAATATATATATTACCTACTGGCGGTCGCCAGTAGGTAGTTATAGTTGGGACCTATTATCCATAGGAAATCCGCAACGTTCTATTTGGAATAACTTTGGCGCCAGTTGACGAATCTTCGCGAAATTTTCAAAACTCGTGGCCTGCTTCGGTCCGCTTCTATCCTGAAAGTCTCGGGGTGATTCGCCAAGCGGGGGCCGAGAAAAATGGGGGGTCTCAAAACATGTTTTCCCCATGCAATTTTCCATAGGGACATTTAGTCGCAGCTACTGCCCGAACTGCTGAACGGAATTACACCAAATTTGGCAGAAAGGTAGACCTTGGTTCAGAGTCATGCCTTTTGCTTAAATGGTGTAAATCCGTTCAGTAGTTCCTGAGAAAATCAAAATCACATATATATCTATGGCCGCGCTGGATCTGTGCACCCTGAGCGCACCCTGAGCGCCCCCTCCCGATCACAAGCTGCATGCTAATTGGCTGTTAACACTCCAAAACAGGAAGTGTTGGCAGCTATTTTGTGCCTCTGTAGAAGCGAGGCTGAAGAAATCAGTGGAACTAGTGTGTAAAACTCATAAAGGGGGCAGCGTAGAAATACCCTGACCCTCTAGACCTGCTTAGGGGGTCCCACAAAGGAAACGGCGAAATACGCGCAGATCATGCTGGAAACAAATTAATAAACATAGCGCGGGCTTTAATAATTGGCCCCCGGGGAGCCAAATCCCGGGGGCAAAAGTTTTACATTTTATGGGGGGCCCAGAGGGGCTCCCCAGCCCCGGGGAACGCCACCCCCTGGGGCTACAACATAAATGGGTGGGGGGGCTCAACCGCCACCCCCCCAGCAAAATAGATGGGAAACCTGCTCTCTCTTTCAAAATGCAAACCATTTTGCTTTTCCACATGTGGAAAAACAATGCCGGCTCCCGAAGGACGCGGGGAGCAGGCTGGGACCGTGGGGGCATTGGGGCTCCCCCCACGGTCCCCAACGTTATATATGAGCCCCGGGGAGAAAAGAAATTAGTGATAGGTGCTATTTTTTTTTTTAACGGTAAAATTAGGAGGCACGCACCCAGTGCGATGCTCAGTGCGGCCCCCTGGTGTGCACATGCTGGGTGCGTGACTCCTAACGCACCAAACACATATATGACGTCACGCGCAAGTGCCCAAGCGTCGCGTAAAGTAATATGTATGTGTCGCGTATGCACCTGGAGTCGCGTACCAGTCGCATAGCAATTGCGCAGGAAAATACGCTCCCATCGCACACCCTACGCGGATCCTACACAACAATTGTAAAATAGCGGCTAAGTTCCGCGCAGTGATTGAGAAAAGTACACTTTGGATGCGCGACTCCAAAAAAAAAAATGAAAATAAAAAGCAATAAAAAATATTCTAAATATATTTTAAAAACACATTATTAGAGTTTCAATATTTTTTAAAACATTTTTTTCAATTTATATTAAAAATATGTCATTTAAAAAATAAAATATGTAAAAATAAATAGTTTAAAAAAATGAGTGAGTACATGAATGAGCGACTGTATAGGACTGTTAGTGAATGAGAAGATGTGTGTGTAGATCTTGGAATTACTGAATAGGTGTGTTGTAAGTGGTTTGAAAATGTTAATTTCTATTTTTGAGTGTTTGTATCAAAGGTTATATTAGGGTGAGAGGAGGTCTGCCACTCTATCACAAGGATGATGTCATCAGTGACGTGATCAGTGATGTCATTTGAGATGTCATCAGTCATGAGTGATGTCACTGACCATGTCATGAGTGTTGTAATATGGGACGTCATCAGCAGTGCATTGCGGGCGCGCGAGTTATAGTTAGCTGAACTAACAATAACGGAGGAATATCACTGGTTTTGTACAAGTGAAATGTCCAGCTAACTATAACACCCCTAAAACCTATGGTTTTTTCTGTATGTATATATATCTATCTATACCAATCGCTCTGGGGACGGGAGCTTTTGACCGGGACATTGATTACTCAGCACTAGCTGGCACACTAACTGCCGTGACTGTGTTCCATATAAATGTATGATATTGTGTAATGCACGGGGCTGCTAACATGAGCAATTGAGAAATTTTGCCTAAATAAAGAGAACTGTTCGTAATACCAGCAATTATTGTGTGTCCCTGATGCATTCTGGTAGTTTGATGCTCCACGGTCATGTGACTTTCACACACCTATAAAATGCACATACTTACGCACTTTGCTGTGAGCTTCCTAATCTGTGACCAAGGCAGACGCCGAAACTAGTTATAAGATGGAAGCGCTTGCGCTGCATTGTCCTGGAATAAAGCGCTTTGTCTCCAGTGATGGGCCTCTGCTCCTTTGTTCATGTGGCATGATGTAACGGGCTTCTCCGTGCCCGCCAGAGGCCGCCCTGAAGGGTCAGGGACTCCTTTCTCGGAGGGATTTTGTGTGGATATATATATATATATATATATATATATATATATATATATATATATATATATTCACTTAAAAAACCATAGGTTTCACACATGTTATAGTTAGCTGGACATTTCACTCGTGAAAAACCATTGAAATTCCCCCGTTATAGTTAGTGCAGGCAACTATAACTCACGCGACCGCAATCCTCTGCTGATGACGTCAGATATCACATCACTGTATTTAATCACTTATTTACCCATGTCTTCTTCCATTAATTTTTAGCTATACATATATTACTAATATTTTTTTTTCAGAAAGACACATATGTCATCAGTGATGTAATATCTGACGTCATCAGCAGAGGATTGCGGTCGCGTGAGTTATAGTTGCCTGCACTAACTATAACGGGGGAATTTCAATGGTTTTTCACGAGTGAAATGTCCACCGAACTATAACATGTGTGAAACCTATGGTTTTTCAGTGAATTTGTACGGATTTTTAAATGCTAAGTTATGTATTATTTTTTTTTTTAAGGTTATTCACCGTGCGCGTACCGTACGTGCTCGGTGCGCTTTGCGCACCGTGCGCGCGCTGTGGGTGCGTACTCCGCGATTTTTCGCAAAAAAATTAAAGGAAATTTTGGCCCTTGGGGGTCCTTCTGGGACCCCCTGACAAAGGCTAGGGGTCAGGAACTGTCCACCCTGCCCCCTTTTCATGTTCTCCACCTTTGTTTTTCACCCCCTCAGACTGCGAGAGACAAAATGGCGGCCAACACTTCCTGGTTTTGACCGATTCGAATGTTTACTAAGATCTAAAAACCAATCAGAATCCCGCTCGCGCACGGCAGCGTGCGCGTACGGTAAGTTTTACTGTACGCGCACGGTACGCGCTTATAGATATATATATATGCTTTTAAATGCTATTTTCTCAGGAAATACTGAACAAATTTACACCAGACCTACAAAAGGCACATCCCTGACCTGAGGACTACCTCTCTGCCAAATTTCAAGTAATTCTGTTCAGCCGTTCGGGCTGTAGCTTGGACTTAAGGTCCTATGGAAAAATGCATGGGGAAAACGCGTTTAGGACCCCCCCTTTTTCTCAGCCCCCGCTTGACGAATCCCCCCGAGACTTTCAGGGAAGGAGCGGAGCGCCCCACCTATTTTGAAAATTTCGCGAGGATTCGTCAATCGGCGCCAAAGTTATTCCAAATAGAATGTTGCGAATTTCCTATGGAAACACGATCCTAACTATAACTATCTACTGGCGACCGCCAGTAGATTATATATCGCCAGTAGGTAGTTATAGTTAGGACATATTTTCCAGAGGAAATCCGCAACATTCTATTCCCAATAAGTCTTGTACCGGTTGATGAATCCTCACGAAATTTTCCAAACTTTTGGCCAGCTCCGCTCTGCTCCTACCCTGAAAGTTTCGTGGTGATTCGTCAAGCGGGGGCCGAGAAAAAAGGGGGGTCCCAAAACACATTTTCCCGATGCAATTTCCCATAGGATCTGTTGTCGCAGCTACAGCCCGAACCACTGAACGGAATGACACCAAATTTGGCAAAGAGGTAGTCCTCAGTTCAGACTCGTGCCTTTTGCATAAATGGTGTGAATCCGTTCAGTAGTTCCTGAGAAAATTAGAGTTAAAAGTACATAAATATCTATGGCGGGGGAGGATACGCGGACCCTACCCGCACCGCAAGCGCACCCTCCCTGAACCGAACGCGCACCCTCCCGATCGCGCGCTGAATGCTAATTGGCTGTCGAGTGTCTGTCTACATTCGAAACCAGGAACTGTTGGCAGCCAATTTCTGCCTCGGTAGAAGCGAGGCTGAAGAAGCAAGGGGAATAAGTGTGTAAAATATATAAAGGAGGCAGAGTCGAAATACTCTGACCCTCTAGAGGTGCTTAGGGGGTCCTAGAAGGACTCCCTGGGGCCCCCTTTTTTTTTTTTAAACGGCGAGATGCGCGCACTGTGCGCGCATCCTATCGCATTGGGTACTCGGATTCTCTCGCGTTGGGTGCGCGGATCCACGGAAAAAAAAATTGAAAAAAGACAAGAAATCATTGGTTGTATGACTACTTTCTGCACTGAAAGGTAGGGTGTATATTTATGTTTTTTTAAAGGTATGATTCTTATTGGTTAACAAAAACAGATTGTAAGGAACATTATATATGATAAGCTGATATGTTGAAAAGTCAAGCACACTTCCTGTCTTGTTTAGCAACATTGTGTGCTGAACTTGTGACCTGTGTGCTCAGTGCAGTGTTTCATGACCGGTTTCTATGGTAACAGGCAGAAGGCAGATTGGGGGAAGGGTTGAAATGTATTTCAGTTGGAAAGGGTTGAAATGTTTAACCAATAGAAATGTGTGTTTGCTTTTGAGTTTATGTGTGAAGGATTGTGATTTGATGTTTACATGTATATGTGTGGAAAATGAAAGGGAAACTATTCCATTCTTTGTTTTTGCTGATAGGTGCACAGTGCAGAGATTCTGTAAAAGAAAATCTGGCGTGTGACTGATATACTTCTTAATCTACAAAACAACTTGAAAGTTGAGTTATTTAATTGTGAGGGGATGTATGTAGACTATTTTGATTTTAATCAGACTAATGTATTTCTCCTGCTTAAGTGTAGGGAGTACTTTTTTCTCTACTATCTTACTGACAGTGTGTGTGCATGTAGAAACCATTCTGTGATAAGCATTTGTGTTTTTCATGTGTTTGCAGACAGATAACTGCTGTTTTTATATTTTGGTAGAATTAGAAACCAGTCATTGTTTATGAATTTGTGAAATGAGTTAGGTTTCTATACTAAAATCTAGTACTCCTTCTAGATGAAGAAATGTGTTTTGGTATTGTGCAAGGGATAGTGTTGTTTGTCTAGAATCACAGTGAGTCTGTGTGCATTTGGGAACCACTGTGAGAGAAGCATTTGGTAACGTCGGGTATTTTCTGACAGATAACTGTTTTAAAACCTGTCATGTTGTCAAGTTTTAGTAGCATTAGAAGCCAGTCTTTGCTTATGGATTGATAAAATGAGTCAGGGTTTGACACTAAAGTGCAGTACCATGTACTATTCTCTTCACTGTGCCAGAACTGAACATTTAAAAGTTTTACCCAGGCACTAACCTAGCAGTAATCTGATGATCTAGTCAGTTTCCAAGTACTCATGTTGTGAACCATACATTACCACATAGATTGCTTCAAATGTCTATGCAATATGCATGGTGTCTTCTAACATACTATACACTTGTCTTTCACATTTTCATTTCGCTAGTCAGTATCCATACACTTCCAGGAAACACCCTGTAACTCCCTTTGCAGTCCTCTAGTGACCCATTCAGCACCATGTACTAATCCATTCACTGTGCCAAATCCCAAACACTTATAAATTTACCAAGATACTCTCTTTGCAGTACTCTAATCATTCAGTCAGTGCCTAAGTATTCATGCACTGAACCAGGCCTTATGACATGGACTGCTTCAAACCCCTATCCACTATGTATGCAGTCTTCTAACCACCTAGACACTTGTCTTTCACACTTTCAATTCCCTAGTCAGTATCCATACAGTCCAGCAAACATCCTGTCACTCCCTTTGCACTCCTCTAGTGACCCATTCAGTACCAAGTACTAATCCATTCCCTGTGTGAAAACCCTACCACTTATAAATTCACCCAGGCACTCTCCTTGCTGTACTCTAATCATTCAGTCAGTACCTAAGTACTCATGCAGTGAGCCAGGCCTTAGCACATGGACTGCTTTAAATGCCTATCCAGTATGGATGCAGTCCTCTAATCACCTACACAGTTGTCTTTCACACCTTCAATTCCCTAGTTAGTATTCATACATTTCTAGCAAACACCCTGTCACTCACCCAGTGTGTCTCCTTATAGTACTGTATTCATTTAGTCAGTTAGCATGTAGTCTTTTAGTGAGGTAGGCTTTAGGGCATGAACTGCTTCAAAGTAGTATGCACTATGCATGTAGTGTTTTAACGATCGTCACACTTGTGGTTCAGGGCTATAGTTTCTTAGTCAGTTTTTATATAAAATTTGTTTGTACAGTAATGGAATAGTATAAATTTGAAAGATATTAATATACATTTATTTGCGATTCTTTTTTACAGATACAAAACAGGAGTGTTTCTCATCTGTTTGCACTCTTCTCGTGCAAGATTGTTTGGATGAAGGGTCCTTCGGTGTTTCATCATACTTGCCGTGCTGCATGAGTATTTCTTGTTAGGATCCCTCCGCAACAGAACTCTTTTGCAAATCTTGCACGTGACGAAGGTGGCATTGGTCTTTGTTTGCCCTTCGGGAAAAGTAAAAAAATTCCACACCACTGAAGGAAAACGTTGTCGGCGTGGTGCATCCTCCAAAAATTCATCCTTAGATTCGGTGAATATTTTAAAGCGACAACATTTACGTGTTTCACAGATCCAAATTTTAAAATAAGCAATTTATATGAATTTAGATCGGAATGAAAATGTGAAAAACATATATACCATTTTTGATTCCCATTACTGTGAAGGTAAGTTTAACTAAGTCTCAATATGCAGAATGAGGAGGTCTGCTAGAAGCTACAAAGTTGAAACATGTTTCTAAAAACACTCTGTTTATACCTATGTAGTTTTGAAATCTGACCATAATCAGATATCATGTGACCTGCAAAAAAAGAGATTTGAGGGGTTCATAATATTTCCCATTTTAGCTATTGAAGGACCGCAATTATTTCAATCATTCTTCTTTGAACATCTTTGCAGACAAAACTCTGTGCTTACCTTTTATCATTCGCAAGGAATTTTAAAACCGGAAATATGTCACTTTTTGTAACATAGTTACTGTGTAAGATACTCTTTCATATGTACAAAGAGAGGAAAAGGCACTCTGCACTTTTTATACTCCATGTAAATACAACCTCATGATGCAGACCACTTTGTGTTGAAAGGGTGTTCTATTAGTGTTGTTGTGCATGATTGCACTTAATACTCATAGAACAAGACACATGTCTAGATTTATCATAAATCATAAATCTCGATGTGTGTGTGAATGGTGCACCATTTTAAAATTGGTGTAGGAAAGCACAACAAGGAGAATTGTTTTAATTTTTCCACAGTTTTATATCTTCAATGCATGCTGAAACGTTCAGCATAGATTGAAGGAGAAAAATGCATTTTCTCATTGTTTTTGTGCAGGAAGGTGTGTCTTCCTGTAGAAAAACAAACATCACATGACACAGATATCCTTGCACTATGGTGCAAGGGTGCCTGTGTCACCACATGGCTGCAGTTTAAGCAGCCGTGCAGAGAGAAGCATAGATTTGCAACATATTTATGTACATATGTTGCATCCCTGTGCTTCGGAAGTACTACAGCAGACTGCAGTTAAAGAGGTTACTGTGTGATGCTGCAGCACTTCCTCATAGTTCTGCACTTATACATTCACCATACGCTACTAATGCATTCATTCAGTCAATTACGTACTACACATACATGTATCTAAACTTTCACACACTAAAAGAAATTTAGCTCTTTTTTTAAACCAGGAAAGTTAGTTCTTACAATAACTTTTTTTTTTTCTTCTTTTTTGTACTTCTTGGAACAATTTTGTTATTTTTTTGATTTTTTCAAAAGGAAAAAAAAAGACAACAGGAGGAACAAAACAGTCAACTCCTGCAAAAAAAATAATAAACACAAGTTTAGCCCTTGTGGTTTTGCTGCGCTCGGCAGATTAGTTCAATTGACTGCTCGCCGTAACATAGTAGTTTGTTGCATTTAATGCAACTAATTTTTAGTTTTCCAAATTCTGGACGTATGTCCGGGTGAGTGCTTGATGGTGATGCTGCAGAAGTGCTTGCCACTGCTGGCTGAGGCTGCTGTCGGAGTCTTCTGCATTCCTGCTTGGCCAGGTTCACCGGATGCAGAGTCTTCAGGTGTTTTAACATACTCGCAGTCCCACAAGAGTATTTTTTTGATGGATCTCCTCTGGAAAGCACTCTTTGACATATTTTACATATCACTTTAGTTGAATTAGTTTTATTTTGTCCTTCTGGGAAGGAAAAGAATTTCCACACCACAGAGGTGTATCTTTCTGGGCTGGAGGTTCCTCAACAAATTACTCATCGGACGAATGGTCTGATTCTGATGGTGGCTGCTGTGCAGAAGCCATTGTCTTCAGAAAAATGGCAGCTGTGGAAATCTTCCCCAAAAAGTTTCTTCTAGTTCTAAGGTGTGAGATGTTCCTCCAAAGAAGCTCAAAGAATGATTGAAATGGGTGGGGTCTTTCAATAGTTAGAACAGGAAGTGTGATGAACCAATCAAATCTCTTTTTTTGCAGGTCACATGGGATCCGCGCACCCTGAGCTGATGCAGCACGCACCCAGCGCACATCCGCGAAATTGAATTTAAAAAAATTATAGGATTAGATGTAAAAATATATTAGTTTTAAGACTACTTTAGAGTTTGTCTTCAATTAATATTCACATGAAATACATATATATATGTTTTTTAAAATGTTAAATATTTTGCGGGATCCGCGCACCTACCGCGTCATAGACGCAGATGACGCATCGCATAAGTGCGTAAACGTCGCGTTACGTACATCGAACGTGTCGCGTATAGGCTGGGAGACACAATCGCGCAATAAACACGTACCCAATGCATACCATGCGCGGATGCTAACGCGTAGGAATCGAGAACGGCGCGCTTAGGGTGCGCGGATCCAAAAACAGGGAAAAAAATATATATAAAATAAAGTTTTGAACATATAGTTAAAAAAAGATTTTTAAAAATATAAAAAAATGTTTGAAAAACCCATTACATTCAAATAATATTTTTTAATTTTTAAAAGAATTCATTGAAAAAATAAGTTTAAAAAATGGTGATAAAGTATTTAAAAAAAAAAATTTATGAAATTGACTCACTGAATTTGAAAAATATAGACATCCAATCAAAATCATTAAATATGATATCTTCAGAGATAAGTTAAAGATAGGAATTAGCATTTAAAAAACCTTTGAAATTCACTGAAAAAAACCATAGGTTTCAGGCCTGATATAGTTAGGAATTGGCATTTAAAAAACCTTTATAACGCCCCTGAAACCTTTGGTTTTTTCAGTGAATATATATATATATATATATATATATATACTGGTTGTTGCAATTAGGGAAATGTTTCCACCTCGGCTCTTAACTAGAAAGATTTAGGGGAATCCGTCAAGTGGGGGCTGAAAAAGGGGGCCTTAAAAAGTGTTTTCCGCATTAATTCTTTTATACAAACTTTAGATACAGCTACTTGCTGAACAGATTTACACCAAATTTGGCAGAGTATTCTGCACTCCGTGGAGCTCGTGGGGGGCAGAAAACTCCGCTCAGCGATGTGCAGCGGAGTTTTTCCCCGCTCGCGTTCGCGAACGGTAAGTTCGCGAGCGCGAGCTTCCGCTCGGGTAGAATTCCTACCTGAGTGGCAGGAATACCAGCACAAACTGCAGTTTGCACTGCACTCCGATATTCGCGGAACTTGAAGGCGTTTTTTGTAACTTCGCGGAGTTCCACGTGGCAAAACTCCGTGAACTATGCCCAGGCCTAGCAGAAAGCTTGATCTTGGCCCAGAAATAGTGGTTTTTGTGATTTGTGTACATCCGTTCATTAGTTTCTGAGCAATTAAGGCTCAAAACCAGGGTATAAATCACGCCACAGAGGATCCATGGAGCTGATAGATCTCTTGATGAGATCCTATTGACTGCCAGCACATCAACAAGGATGTGATGGAAGCCATCTTGGGACTCAAGACTCCATCCTTATTCTTAGACGAAATATTTTTTTTAAAATAATCCGGCACGGTTCATGTTTGTGCACAAAAAAAACATGAACTCTGCCGGCTCCTGCAGGAGCAGTGGGGCCGCAGAGGCCCAGGGTCGCCATCCCGTGGCCACAAACAAAAATATTTGTGGTGCCCCATTGCCCACCCATACAGTATTGACTTTTTTATGTTTGGGACATTATAGTACATAATGCATGTTTTTGCTTTTTTCATAAAAGAACAAGAAATGTTTATGGGATGAATAACAATTCTGCCAAGGTGAGAGTAATATGAGATTATGCAGGATCTATGTATTGCTACCTTCAAGATCTACAAATAATTTGTATGAGGATTTGCCACTATGACCCTAATTTATGTTTTCGGTGATTCAATTAGGCTTTTGATTCTGAGGACAAAGGCCCCCTAAGCCAAGAATGATGGCGCTTTTTGTGGTGGCATATATGCAGGTGCTCACATTCTCACACATGCCACAGTGCAAGTGGCCAGAGGAACACTGTGAGCGCTTGTGTTTGTATGGATTATGTATACTATGGGAGTCTAAATTTTACCTTTAAATATTTTGCCTTTGATATTTTGCCCTTTTTATTCCTATACCTCTATATTCTACATTTGGCACACCCTTTGGAGTGCATCATCACCAACATAAATTTAAGTTAATCAAACATTATAATATATTATGAAAAATTGTAGAGCACACCAGCTCACCCGGGAGAGTATCCAAGCACTAGAACAGAACAAGATGGGGTGGAATGAACAGGTATTTATAAGGGGAATTAATATTTTAGCAATGGCAAGGACCAAGCTCACGCGCAGTAAATATGCAGACCCTTGTTCTTACATTTGGAGATATTATATTCATTATAAATAGTTTGAATAACAATTTCACTCCTAAATCCACCAACTTCAAAATAAACTCTGACCTTGTTGACCTAACTGCATTCGTTGCTGCCTGTTTATTAGTAAAATATAGCAATATTTGGTGTTTAGAGGAGTTATGACAACTTTTGACCCATGTGCCACTGCTCCTGCTGCACAATTCAAATCATGACTCTATAAGGTAATTGCACTTCTAACTGCCTATTTAGTAAATTATTGCAATATGTGGTGTTCTGAGGTATTCCTAGAGATTTGGACCCCGGTGTCACTGCACCTGTTGCACCATTGAAATCATGACCCTAGTGCCTGCAAGTAAACTTCACTTGTCACTGCCTGTTTAGTAGTTAAATATAGCAATATTTGGTGTTTAGAGCAGTTCTGACATCTTTTGGCACTGGTGCCACTGCACCTGCAGTACCATTGAAATCATGACCCTAGTACCTGCTAGGTACTGTACTTGTGACTGCCTGTTTTGTAGTAAAATTTAGCAATATTCTGTGATTAGTGGGATGCCTAGAGATGAAGGCACCCACCTGCTGCACCATTCAAATCAAGCCCCCTTTAACTGCAAGGTGACTGCAAACATGACTGCCTGTTTAGTAGTAAAACATAGCAATATTAGGTGTTTAGAGGCGTTCTGACAACTTTTGGACCAGCACCTGCTGCACCATTCAAATAATAATCCTGTTGCCTGCAAGATAACTGCACTCGTGACTGCCTCTTTAGTGGTAAAATATAGTACTAATTGGTGTTTTTTGGAATTATGACAACTTTTGGGCCCGGTTTCACTGCACCAGCTGCACTATTGAAATCAAGATCCTACTGCTTGCTCAAAAACTGCACTTTTGGCGACGAGGATGGAATCCAAAATGTTGTAACGAAAGAGGCTGAGGTGTAGTTTTAGAAGATGATTTATTAGTTTTAGTTACAGATAAGTATATTCTTAGCTAGGTCCTTAGCATAGCCCCACCAGGAGCAGCCTCCCTGCTGCTCAGCCCATACTCCAACTGCCACTCTCCACCTCACAGGCACCCAAGCATTACATTGCCTTAACACCACTCCAACATTCCACACATCACATTCACATTGGCTGAACAGCAAGGACCAGAACACCAGGGAATGTGCATATTAAAGTACATAAGATATATCACAACTTCCTTCTTTACAGAACACATATAAAATATATAGGAATGCAAGATGGAACAACAAATTGAGAGGAGTGAACAGGTATAGTGTAAATACACCAGATGTAACACATCTTCCCCCTTTTTAGAACACAACAAAATATATGAATGCAAGATGAAATAACACATTTACGTGTGGTAACATGCATAGTGAAAATACACTCAATGTAACACATGGTTATACAATCCTATCTGCCCCATTCAATAAATCACATGCCCCCCACCCAGAAGGGCCAGGGGCAAACTTGCAGCCAGTTTTGTCCTTGAAATAATCATCCTCTCAGAGGGAGGAGTGAGTTGATCAAGGCCCAGACACGGGACCAGCAGGCTGCCGTTTTGCACTTGTGCACTTTTACTTTAGCTAGGTGAATTGTAAACGTTGTGTAAGCTTTTAGATATTACTGTTCTGAATTTGAATTTGTACCTCTCTCTGCTCTGTGTTTTAAAACCGCTCGCATCGATGATTGCTGACTCACCTTACTCTGTACTGCATCGGGAGGGAAACTGACATACTTGGAGTTAGTCGCCGTGTACGGCAGGAAGTTACTGAGTTACCGGAAGCTGCGCATTTGATGGGCAGCGCTCTAGCTTCTCGGTCATGGGGAAACATAAAAGCGGGGCTGCAGAGTGGCCGAACAGAGGCCACGCGCAGCTGCCACGCCAATGCCGCGCCAAAGGAAACCCCGTCAGCGCCCCCCAGCATCCAGACCGCGGCCAGCGCCAGTCACGCTGCTCGTTTGTTCCCCGGGAGTCGCATATATTGGTCTAGTGAGCAGCTGCTTAAAATGAATAACAAGGCATGTGTTAATAAACAATAGCTAGAATCCGAGTTATCTAATCTCGGAGCTGGTTGCAACGCCTGTCTTTTTAAATTAGGGGTGAGCTATGGGAAGCTTATCGATTGTGTATCGACTCCAGCGCCCCCCACGATAAAGGTCAGGCCGGGGGTACCTATATCAGGGCAGGTCTAATAAACTGCAGATCCCTCTCTAAACATGTATAGGATTTTTGGCTATCCCTGGAATCTCATGGGACCTAATGTTTCTCACTGAAACATGGCTCAAGTTCCAATCCTGACCTGATGCTAGCGAGACCTGCTGGCTTCCGTTTGACCTGTGCCAATAGGGGAGGTAACATGACTGGAGGTGGAGTGGCTATCGCTTTGAGGGAGGGCTGGGAAATCTCCTGTAGTAGGGTTGAACACATAGGAATCATGGGGGCTATGTCTTTCTGTGTCAGGGTCTCATCCTCTCAATCAGTGGCCGGGATATTGGTGTATAGACCCCCCCCAATACGCCAAGCTGCCACTTAGCAGAATTCTGTGACATAGCTGCTGATCTCTCACTGAAATAAAAGGTGATTTTAACGTCCATATGGAAAATGAAAAATGCACTACAGCCCTCCAGCTGGTGGAAACTCTTGATGGGCTTAACTTGACACAAAGAGTCACTGCCCCTACTCATGACGCCGGCAACATGCTGGACCTCATCTTTTCGAATGACCTCTACCTTTTGGTTGAGACCCCTCTACCTCTGACTTGGATGGATCATTTGCTTATCCCATTCAGCTTTCAGGCCACACATCACAGCAATAGCCCCTAAGCATATTACAGAGATAAGGAGAGATTGGAAGAAGGTCACTACCGATTCTATGACTTCTTTGCTTCAAAATACCCCCCTTCAATTGACAGGGAATCCCAATGAAGATATTTCCAGCTTCAATAGCTGGGTTGCTAACGTCTTAGATACGGTGGCACCTCCCAGTTCTATAACATACTCTAGGAAAAAGCCATCCACCCCATGGTTTTCTATGAAACTTCGGGCAGAGAAAAGTCTTTTTAAGAAATTAGAACGCTCCTGGAGACACACATATGAACCTGCGGCCAAGTGTTCCTTTAGAAAAGCCCTAAAAAGTTCCATAGACTCAAGCGTAATGCTATGTGAGACTACTTTTCACACAAGATCAAGTCGGCCGACAATTCAGCCAAAGCAATATTCAAAATTACTCAATGCTTCACCAAACTGGCTGCTCTTGATAGCTCTGACTTCATCCTCTACCCTTTGGTATGAATTCTTTCAGGATAAAATACAATCTATTTACTCCACTTCCCCATCTAACATGTCTCTGCATGAGCCTAATCCTACTGCGGATTGCTCTGATATTTGGTTGGAGTTTCACCCTCTTCCTCTGGATGTGTCCTTTAAGAAACTGCAGAGCTGTCAATCGTTCTCTCAGCGATTCCCGCCCGGCTCAGTTCTTCAGATTGTTGGCCCCTCATTTTAATGCCCCCCTGAACCTAATCTGGAACTCTTCTCTGAAGTCAGGTATACATCCAGAGACATGGAAACAAGCATTCCTACTGCCTATCCTCAAGAAGCCGGATGCCGATCCTGCAGAACATAAAAATGTCCGGCCCGTCTTCCTGCTACCGGCACCGGCAAAAATCTTTGAGCAGGTAGTTCAGAGACAAGTCTCTGAATTTTTAAAATCTAATAACTGTTTCCATGGCTTTCAATCCAGCTTTAGAGCAGGATACAGTACGGAGACCGCACTCTTGTAAGTTGCGGAGAGCGTACACAAAATCATAGATCAGGGCAGGGCAGCTATGCTGGTGCTGCTCAACCTGTCTGCAGCTTTCGATACCGTGGCCCATTCGATTTTTCTGGAGTGACCTAAACATTTGGGAGTTCAGGGCATGGTTCTGTCCAGGCTCCGGTCTTTCCTGGAGAACCGCACACAACAGGTTTATTTGCGACCCTTTGTTTCCACTGGCAAACCTCTTGTTTGTGGGGTCCCTCAGGGTTCGGCACTGAGCCCTCTACTCTTCAACATATACCTTACTCCTCTCACGATTTTGGTTAAGACTCTCGGAGTGAAGGTGATTTTCTATGCTGACGACACCCAATTGATGTTCTCTTTTAAAGAACACTCAGAGGCTGCTTTTATCAACTTTAGACGGTGCCTGAGCAACATATCGAATTGGATGACTCAAAACTACCTAAAGTTGAACACTGAGAAAACTGAGGTGCTCTTCTTTTTCCAACCGGTCCCACCTCCTTCCATGCTTTGGTGGCCGCGAGAACTGAATCCCTGTCCTGTTCCAGTGGAGGCGGTAAGGAATCTGGGGTTCAAATTCGACAATACTCTGTCCTGTAAGGCCCAGATCAGTCAGATCTCGTCCATATGCTTCTGGAAGCTGCGCACCCTGAGGGAATTCCTCCACTTTCTCCAGCTGGATTGTAGGCAGACTGTAGTTCATGCCTTGGTTACATCTTGCCTAGACTAATCTAACAGCCTTTACTGAGGTCTCCCAGCATATTTGATCCGCAGATTACAAATGGTTCAGAATGCTGCGGCTAGTTTGATCTGCAAGGTGCCTTTCCGTCATTCCATCTCTCCCCACCTATGAAATCTTTGCCGGCTGCCCATTAGCAGAAGAATTGAATGTAAGGCACTCACCATGGCATACAGAGCCACCATGGGTCGAGCCCGACATATCTGAGACTCAGATTGCAAAGCTACTAACACGACAGGGTCCAGAGATCCAACCATTTGAATCAGCTGATAACTCCCCACTTTCATAAGGCTAGGATAGGCGGCAGAGCCTTCACGGTTAGAACCGCAAAGCTCTGGAATACCATGTCCTTACATATCCACAAAACAGAACCAGAATAAGCATTCAGGAAAGCTTTAAAGACCTGGTTGTTCGACCACACTTAGGGGTATATTCTTAAGAACATGTGCTAAACATCTCCAAAAAATCTTAACGCAACTTTACACGTCGTAGCCTATTGCGGGAAAATAACCCCGTGTCAAAGTGGAATTCACAACACGGCGGTACCATGCAATAGTCTGCCGAAAACGCGGCCAATGTCTGAGATACAACCACCGCGACGGAGATAAAATCACAAATCCCAACGCGGAAAATGACGCGATGTGCCCAAACGCGATAAGAAAACAGTGACATCCAGCGAGAGGCCAGCAATACCCACGCGTAATGTGGGGAAAATCACAAGAACAGCATACAGAAAATGCCACTAGAAAACAACATCAACTGCGGAGTACCACGGATGCACCCTGACCGACTGCAGAGGACAACATGAACCCCACAATCCCCACGGAAGAACAGCCAGGAATACAGGGCCCGTGGAAGGCCAATGAGAAGAGAAAGATGGGGTACAGTCACCAGGAAAACCCGATTATCGCCACGGATGAGCCAGAACACCACCACCAACTGTACGTCACCTCCAATGTGTCTTGGCAACAAAAAGCCAAAGATGGCACACCAACTCGGACCATGTGAATGCCGTTGCATGGCAGAGGAGGACAATGGAAGAGCACAAGAGGCTCTGGACTGATGTTAATGGCAAAACCAAGCAGATACTCTCTGCCAACACGAAAACAGCAACGCACCCCAGAGGAAGGGCGCCATCAGAACACCAGGAGCCGAATGACATGGAGAAGATGGTGGCCACAATCACCAGTTGGGAGACAGTGACAGGAGTCGGGGATCTGGACACTGTCCAACATGACCAAACATCATATCAACAGTGTGCGCACTGACCCGGGAGTGGGTGGACGGGGGGGAGAGGGGCACAATGGCACACATGCACAATTAAGCAGAGCATTAGAGAAGAAGAAGATCTTACCAATGAGGCTGTCGCAGTGTTCGGCACTATGTCAGTGGTCTGTGTGAGAGATCCCAGGGCACCCTGGTCATAGGGGGGACCGCGATTCTTAAAGTTTCAGGGACCAAGGAGTGTTCTTCTGTGGAGGACTCTATAGTGCCATCATCTCTGACCACAATGCAGCTGAGCTCCTGTTGCTCCCTCCGACATCCCCCTCTACCCAGATGGCGGCCACTTGAGTCCCTCGCAGTGCGATCATTTAAAGGATCCACCGTACTCAATGAACGTGCTGGGACATGGGAGATAAGTTCAGCCAGGACCATACCTCCTCTAGGTGTTCAAAGAAATGCGATTTCACGTTTGCCAGAACTCCGAGATTCGCTTTGTCCTTGTCAAGGTAGTTCATGATCCTGGCAATGAGGGCCCTGGGTTGGGCCACCAGCGGCAGAAAAGGGGCCATCTCCTGGTGCACTAATTCTACAACGTGTCACCCAGCCCCAAAGAAAGGTCTCACCTGATTGCCCCTCCACTAATTTCATAAATCCCAGAAGGCACACATTATTTTGATGCGAGCACCCTTGGGCATTCTCACTGCTGTTCTCCAGCGTATTCATGACCACAGACATTTGGGACACCTGTTGCTTTAGTTGGCAAAGCTCCAATTACTAGATACTAATGTTGGATTCCGCATTTTCCACCTTGTCGGTGACTTCACACAAGTCTGCGCGTAGGAGATTAACTTCGATGGAGACACCAGCAATTTGTTCCGCTTCCCTAGAACCCTGTAAGGCTGACAGTAAAGCCAATCTAGATGGTTCCGCCTACTGCTCCAGGGACAGTTCGGGCGAGGATGCACAACCCTACCGCAAAATCCTGTTTGGCAGGTGGTGGCTTGTGGTATACTGTTATGGTGTTCCCCTGGGTCTGGTGTTGAGATCTGCCCTTCCCCTTGCCAGCGGCATAGCCATGACCCAGCATGAAAAATTCAGTTCAATAAGTTGGGGAGCTACGCCCCATGTGTGCAGGGCTAAAGACTGAGAGAGAAGCTGTCCCGAGACCGAAGGTCCCTAGGGCATTGGGGCAATCAGTGTACTGGATTGCCACCTAACAATCAAAGCTCCAGAAACTGGTAGGGTATTACCGGCACTGCAAATCCCTTGGATGTCTGCCAGAGTAGAAGCCCACCATCTCCTGCAGAAAACACCAGCCTCTGGATCCAGGGTCTCACAACAGCAGGGGCAGAAACCAGGCCCTGATATCCTGGGCAGTAGCCCGAAAATATGGTAACGGTGGTGGCCACCCGCAGTCCTTATCTCTCCCTGGAACCACTGCACCAGTCACCCGGGTGTGACGAACGACCATTCCTGTGTTTTTAGGGATTCTCAGTGGCTAGCAAATTGCGACCTACCTCGTGAATATATCTGGCCCTGGCAGACTCCATCCGGAACCTCGGCGTCATGTTTGATAGCAACCTTCAATTAGACTCGCAAGCAAACAAGACCGCTAGTGTGTGTTTTGGGCTGCTGCGAGTACTCCGCCGAATCCTTCCTTTTTGCCAGACAACTCGCGTGCTTTGATTGTGAGGAGTACAGTGCTCAGCAGGCTGGACTACTGCAATGCCCTGTACTTAGGAGCCCCCCAATATATCTTGCAGGTTTTGCAAAGAGTCCAGTCTGCTGCAGCAAAGCTGGCGCTTAACCGCAGACGCGACTCCTCCTCCACCCAGGCGCTGCGTGAGCTTCACTGGCTACCGATCAGAGAAAGAATTCATTTTAAGTCCCTATGCCTTGTCCACAAAGCTTTGCATGGGGAGGGCCCGGCCCCTTTGCAGGAAAAATTTTCACGCTATTCCCCTCCAAGAAAGTTGCGCTCCTCTAACGCCAATCTACTGACACAACCCAGGTTCAAACGTGCCAGGATGGGCGGGAGGGCCTTCAGTGTGGCAGGGGCTCGTCTATGGAATGAGCTCCCTTGGAACATCAGACAGCTAGACTCCTTGTTGGAATTTAGGAAGAGCCTTAAGACCTGGCTCTTCCCAGAAGCCTGATAGCCGCTTTCTCTCCTGTAGTATGAGTAATTGATTGTATTGTCAGAGCACCAGGATACCCGTAGGGTGACAGTCTGCGCTATATAAGTGAATATACAATACAATACAATACAATAGTACGACCCTCATTAGGAATCGCTATATGTGTCAAGGACACATTTATACATAGGTCTCTCTATTTGGGCTAACCAGGTGGTTTCAAATAGTAATGGAATTGTAACTGATTGAGGGTAGAAACACCCTTAAGAATCTTGCGTCTTGAATGTTTCAGTGTTACACGCTTTGAATAGGAGAGGGGGCAGAATTTGTTAAGACTCTGGATTATCTGGAAAAATAAGAGGAAATATGTATTCATTGGTGTGTGAATGGAGACTTATTCGTATATGGTGATAGTGATGAGCGTTGTTTACTTTTTGGAATAGATTTGTTCTTTAAATGTTGTTGTTTTCAAAAAGCATCGCACTTCATGAACCTTTGAACTTTTTACTACACTTTAGATATGTCCAAACTCGCATGTACTTTAAAGGCTTTTTAAAACTTTCGTGACATAAGCACTTTACCATTGTTGAGAAGCGGTGGCTTCACAAGTTGTAGACGTGATTTCTTATACTTGCAGCTACTAATGTGCCATTGTCATGTTGTGGGATGGTTTCTGCATCTTGCTATTAAGATTAGGGCTGATATTGGTAAAGGTTATATTAGGTGTTTGATGAATTTATTAAGATTGTTTATTGTTTCATGATGTATTCATATTATTGCTTTATGTCTGCACAAATTTATTTATAAGGCTGCTTTATAACCTAAACCAACTAAATTGACATACTGACTATACTGCACACACACAAGTATGAGAGGAAGGGTTGGGAAAAATAGAGAATTCAATTCCAAAGATGCTCCACTTCCCCAATTGTATCGGTATAAAACAAAATAAAAGGCAACAGTTCATAATAACCTGCATGGGCCTTGTAAGTTGGTTACCAGTGGAGACTGGTTGGCTTTGCTTTTTGGCTTTTGTCAATGCTGTACATTATTTTAAAAACATTTTTTAAAAATAGTTGATGCGTTTGCATGCATGCACATGCGTTTTGAAACTCCTGCGGCTGAGTAAATGCATGTGTGTGCGTTACTACGCATGCACACTCTTGCAGCAAAGCGCCGTTTTATTTTTTTATTTATCCTTCCAAGATAGAAAAGCCAAATCATAGAATGGTAAATCAAAATTGATTTAAATATGCTTCAAAGCACATTTTGTAAAAGGAGCAAGCTGATAGCAAATTGCAGACAATGGGCCTCCAAAAAAATAAGTAATTAAACAAAAAACATTTTTTTCAAAAAAGGATCACAGCTGTAGAGGCAGAGGAACAATGGAGGAGCGGCTGGAGTAAGAAGTAAGCATAAGTAACAGAAAAGGGGGATGATGAAGCAAAATAGGAACGAGAGGCAGGGGAATAAAACTAATAAAAAAACAAATAAAAGCAGGGAGGGAGGAGTAGGGAAACACGAGCTGTTGACCAGGGGAGGGGAACACAGACCAAACGTCAGTGGATATTTAAGGTGGGAAACTGCACAGAAAGGAGAGAGTAAGAAAATACATGCACGTCCATTGAGTGCCAATCAGTGGTAAGCAAAGAGGTATCCAAAGTTCGCTGTAAGTACTGGTATTGTTCATATAAGATCTAACAGCTGTCAGTAGGAAAGATTTAAACATAAGCTCATATCAATTGTTTGCTGCATAGAAATGGACAACAGAATATATCACAATATGCTTGAGAGTGATGATACCTTGAAGAAGAGCGCAAAAGAAAACTCCCTGCTTGTAGTCCATTGTTAGCTCTTTTATAAAGCACCTCAGGACATACTTGTCTGAAGAATCCTCTGGTTAAAGCCTTATTATTTTGCAGCCCTGGAAAATGAAATAAACTGAATTAAACAACATACAGACCACAGAAAGTGTGACACACTTTAGAGCGGACACTTTACTGATTGTTTGAATCAATCATTTCCACATAAGAACATAATTCAGGTGTGCCCACTATTGTTCCACTCCCACCATGTTAATGTCACATTTTCAGGATAACCACATTTATATTCACTGGATATACATTTATTCCTGCTTAATATCCTGAAAATATGGTATGGAGCAGCCTCCTCAAACAAAGCTGGACACCGGACATAAATGTGACTATTAATACAGTCCCTCGGCATGTATACTGCTTGGTTAAATGGCAGCTTACTCTTCAAATGTTCCTTGACGTGGTGAAGTCAATTGGATGAACAAGTTGTGGGGTGTGTGCATTATAGAATAAAAATATTCAAAAAGATACGAAAACCGTGGGACTTGCTGGACTCAACTCACTGGGTTGAAAAAACTCTAGAAAAACAACCCTAGTGCCAAACTTCCATGAACCATTTTAGCAATAAACGTTACAAATTGGTGGAGAGTCCAAAAAGGAAAAATATAATAACACTTTTTGAATTAAAGAACAATTACATTTATTTCTGGAACATATCAATGATATATTCATTTAATATGTTTTTCATTTTCATTTTGCAAGTTTGGATCTTTACACATTGCTTCCAAAATTCAGTGTTGCTTGTTCAATGATGTAGCACAGCCAAACAGTTTCAAATTTCAATAGACATGTTCCATTCATATCAAGTACAATAATTGGTGTCTTAGATGTTGTGCAGCCACCACATGTTTGTCTGTGTAAAGTGAACTGCTTCTTCTTCACAGCTTTTAAAAATGTATATTTGCAAAAGAATTAGAAAGCTCAAATTAATTAATAAAAAAAAGTTCACAACCTCATAAATAGAAAGCAATGTTCTCAAATTCATGTATATTTATTTACTTAATATTTCAAATGAATGAAGATCATAAAAGAAAAGAAGATTGAACAACAAAGGCGTCATTTCATGAGAATTTTTTTTTTAAAGAATTTCTAAATTTTGGGTTTTAAGTAATTACATGTTCCCGGACTACTCCAAGGGGCATATTCACAAGGAGCCATCGCTGAGTTAGCGGCACTTTATCGCAGCCAAAGTTGCGACAAATTTATCGCCCCAATTACAAGCTGGTGTTAACAGCCTACAGCACCAGTTTACCTGTGGATGCAGCCGCAAAAAGCATCGCCACAGATGACCCCCGCAACTATCACTAATGAAATGCAGAGTATGCGTTCCCGTGCCAAAAGCCGTGACAACACCACACCTCAACATTCTCAACGACCAGCCAGATCATCGATAAGAACACAAAACAGGAGAGAAGGCACGTTAGTACCAGGAAACTAACACCTGCTCTGACCTGGTGCAAAGCTGGACGTCAGCCTTCACCACAAAAGGGAGCCCATCCCAGAGCTACATCGGAAAGGCAACAGATGCCATTGAGCGACTGATCATGCGGCCTGGACACCCAAGAGGGCCACAACACCCACGGCTACCACCCCAGGACCCCAACCCCCACCCGGAACCCCCCCACCCCAGACCACCACAGAGGCAGCGCAGACAAAGACAGCAGACCCCCAGGAAATGCACCAGCCTCACAGACCCAACACCTGACAATGTCATTGTCCACTACAATGACATCCTACACATCCTGACCATCATCGCCCAACAGGCCGACGGCACCAACACAGCGGACAACCAACATCCCACCCCACACAAAGCTGCTGGCTGTGCTTCACCTGTTGGCCCCTGGTACCCCCTAACCAACACCCGCCAGAGTCGGAAGAGTCTCACAGCCAGCCACATCCAAGTCCCTCACACCTGTCCTGGACATCACCCGCACCCTGGTACCCCAGTCCCTATATGTCCAAAACAATGCGCAGGATCCGCTGGAGACCAAGCGAGGACAATACGCCATAACTGGATGCACACACGTGTTGGGGGTAATACACAGCACACATGTCCTACCTGTGTCCCCTGGTGACACAGCACACAATCACAGCAACAGAAAGCTCACATCTTACATCAATGTGCAAGCAACATCCAAACACCATGGAACCTCCACCAATGTCGCCTCCAAATACCCAGCCAGTGTGCACGAGTCCTTCATCCTCCGAAAGTCCATCATCAACCAGCGTTCCCAGGATGGCACCAAGGGAAATGCACAGCCCCTTGGCAAATTCCAAATAAACACCCCAATCACCTCAACTCCACAACCATGCAACTCGCAACTCTAGCAATGCACACATCACAAACAACATGCAAAACAACATGCCCACCCACCAGACAAACAGAACAACTTACAATGGTAACCTGGGCAAGCCGTGAACATGAGCCATCAACGGCATGGTACCTCAGCCACACAATAGCCAAATGTGGGGAGGTGGCAACTAGACATGTATGAATGATGCAGGAGAACCATGAGTGGGAAAGTGCACAATGCCAAGAGTGGCGGAGATGTGCTGGACAGACCGCAGTATGCAGAACACAGCCATATCCATGAAGACATACACCTCTGGTGTATGGAGTGTAGTGGACAGTGGTCGCAACCATATCACCCCAGCCAGTGGGGGAGTTTGTGGAACTGTTGCATGTTACGTCCCCCCCGTAAGCGTGAGCGGAGTGGGATGGCCCAGCGTACGCCAGCCCAGCGTAGGGGTGTGAATAAAAAGCACGTAGCCCTGGGTGTGGCCCTCTTCCGGAAAGCCCAACATCTCTGCCAGGGCAGCGCCTGTCACTCTGCCACAAGGCCCGATGCCATCTTCCTGAGCGGAGTTGCCTGCGATCCTGTGCGCCTGCCGTACCCTGGACCGCTGGACCCCGAACCCGTCCCAGCGCAGCCAGGCCACACTGATCACCTGCCGACACCATTGTGTGTCAAGGAGGGCCCATCATGTGCCGGCGCAAGCTTCAAGCCCGAGGACTGCGACCTTGGCAGCGTCCTCAGACCAACACGGCCTCCACGACACAGGACCTCCTTAGTCCTTTCTCGTTGACGTACTCTACTGCCGCCTCCGGTCCTACACCGTGATCATACATTGTCCGTGTACGCACAATAAGGAAGATTCTACTTCATTGTACTCCATTCGCTCAGGTGGCAGCAACCATGTGCATAGCATCCCAACAACACGTGGCTGTGGGCCAACGTGGACTACTGCTCCTGGTCTATGCTGTGCTCGAGAAGGCCACAGATTTGGAACTGAACATCGATCATTCAAAGGCAGAGTAAGAATCATTGCACACAAGGAGAGGCGTAAGAGGAAGACGCGGTTCAGGAAGGAGGAAAAAAGGATAATCATCACGGAGGTGATTGGACACTACCAAAAACTGCCCTGGTGTCACTAACTCTGTGCATCGCAAGACAACGACACGTGGCTGTGGGCCCTTGCTGACCTCTGCCCCCGGACTACACTGCAGTCGAATTGGTCACACACAATTTTGAATTCAGCCTTGATTTATTTATGGCTAACTTGATGTCATTGTGTCTATTCCCCGAGACCCATGGACACTTTCTGGTTGGACTTTGGTGGCGACGGAGTCCATGGACTTGGGGTTGTCGTCACCATCATCTTGGTGATACTGACTTTGTGGCAAAAAAAATGCCGTGGCATTCTACTCATCCATTTGCTGCTTCCGGACAGCTTCCACCCTCTGCATCATGCCCTGGAGGACACTTTCCACTGTCCCCCACAACCTTCCGCAACATACACCTCGGACATTGATGGGGACCCACTCAGGTCGCATGGCCCATCTGACTGCACCGCACGTCACTGTTCCCGTAGCTGGGTGGCTGTGCCAGCAGCAGTGCTTCTGGGGCCACTAACTCTGTACTGGTCAGGTCTGGGACCATTTCTTCTGAGATATTGGATGGCCTCTGAAGCGATGGTCTTGGGGTCATCAGCGCCATGTGTCTGTGGCCCTGCGCTGTCCGCAACCTCCGGCCTCGACTGTGACCCACTAGGGCCCACACATAGAATTGAGTCCAGACCGGTCCAGACGTCGCATCACCGCAGGAGGCACATACCACCACTGCAAGGACCACCTCCAACCGCCATCTGCCGAAGTCGAAACGGTGGTCCTGACAGACTTACAGAGTTGCTCACACCTGTCGTGGATGCCATCATTGGCCTGATACCCTGATCAGCACTCCAAGTACCACTGACTCAGTGCACCACAAATCATCGTCCATTACTGTATTGGTTATGTATTGTGGGGAGTTCACGCAGCAGTCACCTCAGGCAGTCTGAGAGGCCTGGGACGACGATGAGGCAGATGATGCAGGTTAGACACCCCCGCACTGCAGCTGCATCATGTGGGTCCTGAAGGGACAGAATCCTAGACATTCTCTTCACAGGAGCGCGCTCAGCTCTGGTGCCCCAGACTCAGCTCACTGCAACTCACGGACACTTCTGTTTGCTCATTGTGTGCCCTCTGGACTTGCTCAGGCTACCTCCATGATGCTCCACAGTTGTCCCTGTAATGCTGGTGTTGTCGGTTTCCGTATTCATTGTGTTCACTGTTGTGTTTGTTGCCAGCACCAACAAATCCCTGAGGGCTGGCTTGCACTCACCCCACACACATCCAGCACAGGCGTCACTGTACATGTGGTCCTGCCAATAAAAGGGCCGGGCGCACGTGCCCATAGCCAGTTCGACATAACATCTGCGTGTGTCCCTGTGGTCTTGTTGCATGCATGAGGGCCCTGGGCCCTACGACATTACATTGTGCTGTGCACAGCGGACGTAGACATGTCACCGCAGGCAGTGGGTTAGAGCTTGGACATGTAGCTTTGTCGTCACCCACTCAATTCATAAGGGAAGTAGACGGGCCGCCATACGCAGAGCCAACATGGGTGTGTGACTGATGTGTGTGCCCCTGGGCGTGGTTCTGTACTGGGAATGTGCATCTGCATGTGTCTCTATGGCAGTCTGGGTCTCCTTTGTGTGGGATATAGGTGGTCCCTGAAGGGTAACGGACACCCACGTATGTGTTTTAGTAGGCCTTCCATGGGTTCGGACCACACCCGCACCTGTTGGACCACCTCCTTTTGGTGTTCTGACACCTGGCATTGGTGTACCATGTGTAGGTCGGTGAAGTGTGTGCCAGCCGTGCTTGTGGGTCCTTTATGCTGTGGTCTGTTGCAGGGGCTGGGTTCTCCTCTAAGTAGCTTGTCTGCCCTGGTCCTGGTGGTGGGTTGCATGGGATGTCCATGGGCTGTTGTAGGGCGTCAGTGTCGAAGGTGTGGTGGTCGTCTCCGGCATCACTGATGGGCTGTCTGGTGTGACCTGCTAAAGGTGTTGTTTGTCGCTCTGCAATGTGAAGGGGAGATGCATGTTGACATTGTGTTGACATTTATGTTGGCGTATTGTTTTTGTAGACATGCAGACTGTGTGACAATGTACATCATGACTGTTTGGGCGGTGCAGGCAATTTGAGTTGGGACAGTGGACATTTGGACTACATGACTGAGGTTGTACACATACATATGCATCTCACAGTTCCCTGCTCTGTCCAATGTGATTAGCCTGTTTCTGTGCATTGGGCAGACCAAGTTGTGTCCCCTATTCTGCAGTGTCGGAGTTGCAATTTGTGCCACATTGTCATGGAATATGCTGTGACTGCTATGTGTGTCTGCTGCAGTGTGCCACAGGGATGGGGGACATGTCCCTGGGTATTTGTGGTGCTACACAACATTGCGCATGTGTGGCATTGTGCCCATCTCCCCCCTGTTTCCCCAGTCCCTTTTAGATCCTCACCCCGTTGTTGTGTCAGGTCCTATTGAGCTGTGTCCGGACTCCCACCTCCTTGCACGGTCTCCACACTGATGACGTCTCCATTTCCTCCAGCTCCTCCTGTGGCGCATGACTCCCACCTCCTGTCGCCGTTGCTGCCTTCCTGTTGGCAGCGGCTTTGTGCCTGGTTTAGGTTTCCACGTCATGCTAGCGCCTCTCGGCCTCCTCCATTGGCCTCGTAGACACTCCGTCTGCATTCTGGATAGTCTGATTGTGGGTCAGTTGCTGGAAGTGTACTGTCACCTCCGTGACGCTGGTCTTGTTTTCCTGCGGTCTGCACCCCCTCTTCCTCTCCCTCTTCTCCTTGGCCTTCCCCGACCCCGTTGTTCCTTGCTGGTGGTCTGTGGGGCTTGTGGGGTTCGCGTTGGCCTCTGAGCTGGGTCAGGGTGTATCCATGTTGCTACGCACTTTTGATTCTTTCTGGTATGTTGTTTTTGTTGTTTTTATAGTGCATTTTCCCACCAAACACGTGGGATTTGCTGGCCTGCCGCTGGTTTTTGCGGGTTTTTGTATCGCAATGGGACTCATTGCAGCTTTTTTTGGCAATCGTGTTTTGCATTTTTGCGACATGGCGTTGATTTTTGAACGGCCATTTGACGTGTTATCTGGTGACTATCGCATGGTACCGCCGCGTTGTGAATACTTGATTGATGCAGCGTCATTTCCCAGCAATAGGCTGCGAGGTTGAGAGTTGCGTTACGCTACTCTTGCGGTAGTTATCGCACATTCTTGAGAATATACCCCCAAATGTATCAGCTTACCGTGTTCACATCCCCTTAAATTGATAGGCAATCAGACTCCCTATTCATTCAATCTGGAGTACTTTCCTGTGTTTAACCATTTTGCTATTTACTGAGATACATTTCTGCTAACACACTATGACTTGACTGTGTCACCAAATTCTGGGTTTGAGATTCTAGCATATTTTTTGACCAATCGCAGTGTATCAGCTTACCATAATGAAATCTCCTCACGAGCTAATACATTAGAAATATCCTTCCAAAAAAGCTAAAGTTCTCTTCAGAATCCACATCAAATTAATCTTTCCAAAAGGAGCCGATTATAAAATGGCTCTATACACTGCCAAAATAAAATAGAAAAGAAGAAACAAGGAGCCATAACTTAAATGTATCCAAAATTCCATTACTTTAAAAATGTCTTCCTTATAAAGAAATTGGGGGGGGGGGGGAGCACTCGCTTACTTTTAGGAGAATCCATTGCTTTTTCAAAGTTTGGTCACTTGGGGGCATATCAACAAGGGTGTGCTTAGCGATAATTATATTATCGCAGGCCATCTCTGGTATTTATCGGCATGGTAGCGCGTAATTAACAACGAGTAACTCAGGGCGATAAAAATTCCAGAGGTAGCGAGGTTATCTCCCTTTTGCAGGGAACATCGCTGGTTTTCCAGCGATATTCCCTGCAAAAGGGCGATAACCTTGCTGATACGACCCACAGGGTCGTATCAGCATAATCCACCCTCTATGTTAGGGATGGCTAAGTCAGGATTTTAGCAAACGTTAGATTTTGGCGAAACCGTCAGTTTTCACCAAAATCTAATGTGTGCTAAAATCATGTGGGCTGCCTTGTAAATATCGCAATGTAAACATCAGTGATATTTGCAAGGTAGTCCATCTGGGGTACACCCAGTAACGCCCACTTGGAGATGCAAAGGGAGGCGTTGGGAAAAAGGGTGCTAACATGCGATTATGCATGTTAGCACCCTCTTGTAAATAGGGCGCTGGTTTTATCTCTGCTTTTGCCCTTGTAAATATGCCCCTAATTACCTTAAAATCCCAAATTTACCAATTGTTGATCCTAAATTTCAATATCAGGTTATATGCCGCACATATTTTCATTAACCAATAATTCATTATACAAAATCTAACGAACAATCGGAACTTAATAACCTTTGTTCTATAATCCACCAGAAGATAATTTATCTAAATTATTTACAAACTCTCTAAAACTCCAAACTTTTAAAATGCGTTTAGTTAATAAATAAACCCTTTTACATACATCTCAATTCCACTGTTCAAATATCTATTCACAAAATTAATGATTCTCATTCGACTTTACTCAAATTAATATAAAAATAAAGGATAAATCAAAGTTTTAAGTATCCTTTGCCACATTTCTTTTCACCTATACAAAACAAACACCTACCTACAGTTAAGGTATACTGTATCAAAATCTTTGCTGTCTTAATCTCCCACCTGTTGATCTTCGCAATCTCCACCACATGATCCCACCAACCACTCATGAGGGAGATTTTTACAATCACCACACCCTTTATATACTTGCTTACAAGTTCAGAATGAGCCAATACAAACACTTTTATAATCGAATAGAAATACTCCAATAGGGGCCTAAAGTGCAAACTCTGACTCCTAATTTGACTACAAGTACACCATTACAGACATGAGCTCCTTAAGCTCAACAGTTAGCTCATAATTGACCAAAATAAAACTATTTTCATAGTCGACTTATAGTACACCAATGAGACCCTGAGTTTCTTTTATCCAAATAAAAGATACCAATAGGGACCTGAGTTTCTTACAATCACCAGGTAGATCAAAATTGACCAATAAAAACATGTTTTCCTTATTCAGCTTGGAATACTTCAATGAAAACCCGAGTTTCTTTTATCCAATTCACTTCACAAGCCCTCACCCATTATGATTCAATCAATCAACCAATCAATCAATCAATCAGGGTATTGTAGAATGCACTACTAACCTGCGAGGGTGTCAAGGTGCTGGGGTGGTGGGGGGGGGGGGAGCAGCTACGTTCGAGTCATTCGAAGAGCTAGGTCTTGAGGTCCATTTTGAATTGCTGCAGTGTTGGGCTCCATTGGAGGTGAAGTGGGAGTTTGTTCCAGGTCTTGGCTGCGAGACAGGAGAAAGATCTTCACCAGCTCTGGTCCGGTAGAATCAAGGGACGGTGGCTAGGGCGAGGTCAGCTGAGTGAAGGTTTCTCTTGGGGGCATGGAAGGAAATTCAGTCATTGAGATATTGGGTTCCGGTGTTGTGGAGGGCTTTGTAGGTGTGTGTGAGCAGCTTGAAGGTAGTTCTTTTTTCAAAGGTGAGACAGTGGAGTTGATCTGGCTGTTCATGGTGAGTGAAGAGCCGAGTATGATGCTGAGGTTGCGTGCATTCTCTGTTGGGGTGGGTGGGTTTCCGAGGGTGGTGGGCTACCAAGTGTTATCCCATGTGGCGGCAGTGGAGCCGAGGATGAGGACTTCTGTTTTCTCAGAGTTGAGCTTCAGGCAGCTGTTGCTCATCCAGGTCACAAAGGCCTTCATCCCTTCTTGGAAGTTGTGCTTGGTGATGTCGGGTTCCTTGGTGGGGGAGAGGATGAGCTGAGTGTAACAGGCATATGTGACAATATTGAGACCATGGTTTCTGATGATGGTTGGGAGGGGGGGCCATCTAGACGTTGAAGAGTGTGGGGAGAGGGAGGATCCTTGGGGTACTCTCTAGGCCTGGATGGTAAATTCCATTCCGCTCGCGGAACTTGCCGAATTTGGGTAAATTTGCGTTCCACGGAGAACGCAGAATTGCCCAAAACTCTGCGTTCTGTAGTTTCGCGGAATCTTTTGCTTGTTCACGTTCTAAAAATGCGTGTTCGCGAGATATTTCCCCCAAGCACGCAAACAGTGATCGCAAACAGGAAAAAAGCATCGCAAACAAGCAATTCCACGTGTTCATGAAATTTCTGCGTGTTCGCAGAGATTTTTTTACCATTTCGCGGAGCTTTGCGTAGCGCAACTACGCTAATTCCACCCACCCCTAGTACTTTCCATCTGATCTCTGTTGGTTCTGAGAGGAAAGGCAGGAGTCTTATTCTCTGTGTTTTGCCTGATAGGAAAGAACGTATCCAGTCAAAGGCCTTTCCTTGGATGCCGGCATCGTAGAATCTGGTGGATAGTGTGCAGTGGGAGACAGTGTTGAAGGCTGCTGATAGGGCCAGGAGGATTATGGTTGCCATGTGGCCGTGGTCGAGGATGGTGTAGATATTGTTGGTGGACGCGAGGAGGGTGGTCTCGGTGCTGTAGGTGCTTTGAAATCCAGAGTGAGAGGTGTCTAGGATGCTGCTGGTTTCTATGAAGTGTGCTAGCTGGGTGTTGATGGCCTTTTTGATGGCAAAAGGAAGCAGTAAGATGGGCCTGAAATTCTTGTGGTCCTTCGGGTCTGCGGAGGGCTTCTTTAGGTGGGGGTTGACTTTGGCACGCTTCAATTTGTCTGGAAATGTGGCTGTGTCGAGGGAGCAGTTGATAGTTCAACGTAGCTCGGGTGTGATGGCAGTGGCAGCCCTGTGGAAGATGTGTGGCAGGCAGGGGTCAGAAGGTGCTCCGGAGTTGATGCTCTTCATTGTCTTTAAGGTGTCCTCTGTGGTGAGAGAGGTCCAGGTACGAAGAGTCTGTCGGGTGGTGTCGTTGGGGGTGGGAGTTAAGGCGGTGCCGTGGTCTTGATTGTCGAAGTTGTCGTAGAGCGTCTTGATCTTTAGGTGAAAGAAGGTGCTGATTTTGTTGCAGAGGTCTTGGGAGGGATGGACATCAGATGTTTCGCTGTTGGGTTTGGCGAATTTCTGTATGATGCCGAAGAGTCCATTGGAGTTGTGGACGTTGTCTTGGTTGAAATGTTTCTCTATTTATTTGATGAGTTGGTGGTGTACTTTGAAGGTGGCGCATGCTTTTGGGGTTCTGCTGTTTCTCCACGTCTTTTCTAGTCGTCGACTGGAGAGCTTGGATTCGCAGAGTTCCTTGGTGAACCAGTTGGCTGTCTTGTTGTGTCGTCTGGTGTTATTCTGAAGGGGGGCGAGAGTGTTGGCGCAGTTGGCAATCCGGTGGTGGAGGTTGCTTACTGCTGTGTTTCTGTCTATTGTAGTAGGTGGTGGAGTGCAGGTGAGGGCAGTGGTGAGGATTTCTTCTGAGCCTTTGTTCCAGCTTCTGCTTGGGAGGTGTTGCATGTGCTTGCATGAGGTGAGTTTAGTAAAGGAGAAATTAAAGCAATGGTGGTTGTTCCACCTTGCATTCCTTGGTGTGGCTGAAGCAAATGTTGTATCCTCTGGCGAAGATGGAGTCGAGTGTGTGTCCTGCTGTGTGAGTGGGGGTGGACACAAGTTGCTTCAGTCCTATGTTGGTGAGGATCTCCAGGAGGGCGGTGGTGTTGGGATCATTGTGGTTGTCCAGGTGGAAGTGCAGGTCGCTGAGTAGTATTTATTCCGTATAGGCGGGGGAGTGGGGTCTGATGTGGTTGTCAATTACATTGGTGAAGGGCGTGCGGAGTCCAGGCAGTCTGTAGGCGAGTGTTTTGCCTAGCGTCATTCTGGGGTTGGGCTGGATCTGGAAGTGAATATGTTCCACAGGGGGAAAGACGTTGTCCGGGTTGGTGGTCGTCAGTCGGAGGAGCTTTTGTGGAGGATGACGAGGTCTCATCCTGGGCAGTTGGGACAGTCTTTTCCCAGGATCTTGCATCCGTCGGGGATGGCGGCTGCGATGTCAGATGCAGAGCTGGCATTGGTCCAGGTCTCTGTAAAGGCAACTTAGGGTGTGTGGTGTTGAGGAGGTCCCATATTTCTACGGTGTGTCTCTGCAGGGAGTGTATATTGAGGAGGATGCAGTCCAGTGGTTTCTGTGTGCTGGCGTCCGGTGGGCTGGAGGCTACTGCTGGGGTCTGGAGGTGGGTGAAGGTGCGGCGGCAGTGTCGGCAGGAGATCGGGCCTTGGGTGTTCAATCAATTTCATCTTTATTCGAATTTTTCAAATTCATAAAAGCAATCCCATATATACAAGCCCAAAAAGTAATTATAATTCTAAATATGTATTTAAACAACACACATTGCAGGGTTACATATTATTTGGCAACAAAATTATTTCAAGGGTTTTCCATTGTTTTACGTACATGGGTTACAACTCTCAAGATAGTGATAACACGAAAAATCAATTCATCAGTATGCAGGGTGAGCAACATCGCATAAGACTGCTCCAGGGAAAGTGGTCTTTGTCTCTTAAAATATGGGAGTAAAAACCATTTAATATATTTTAGATAAAATTTACAAAAAAAGGAAAAAAATGTAAATCATTTTGTAAACTCACTCCATCACATGGGCATAACATACTTTTAGATTTTGATGAAAAATAACCTAATGGAAAACATAATAAAAATCTAACAGTACCTGCCCTTAGATGGAGCAGTAATGATCTTTCCCAATTTATCATTTGTAGCGTGAGATACAAAGGAATTGGTTGTCTATACAGGTCTTTGTTCACATAAGCCTGGACAGATGATTTAGTTAATTCCGCTTCCAGTCTCATATTACTATAAAGTGCATACAGTGCAAACTTAGTTTCATTTTTATCTGTGGGCTCAATCTTAGTAGGATCCATAAATAAGTGGCCTTTACCCACACTGCATAATTTCTTAAAAACACCAGCAAGCCACGGGATTCTCATCCCTTTCTCGCAGTTTAGACAGTCTCTTATAATTTCATGGGTTAAAGAGACTGCTGTATTCCTCCAAATTGCCAGCCAGAACAGGGCCGGTCTTGTTGCTATAAAATCTGTTATGTAATGCAAATTTAATTCGCAATGACAGATATACTCAGATGTAGCAATAGGGGCTCCAAGGAGTTTCCTGCAAAAACGATTTTCCTCGGTTTGGATACTAGGTGTCTTAACCAAACCCCATATCTCAGCCCCATATGTTGCTACCGGTACACACTGCAATTTAAACAATTTTAAAATAGCTTTAGTAGCTCCTATTTTCTTAGGCCGTGGGAGACTGAGAATAGAATTATTGGCTTTTGAGAACTTGCTCGTGGCGTGGGCCAGATGTCCACTCCACGAGCCGTTCGCAGCAAAAACCATTCCTAAATAGGGAAAAGTATTTGTAGAATATAACTTGTCAGTTCCCACCGAAATAGCACTAAGCTGTCTTTTCCCTTGCCCACAGGACATAATAAAAGATTTTTTAAAATTTACTTTAAGATCTAAGTTATCCATATACTGTACAAAACTTTTAACCAGAAAATGCAGGGCATTCGGGGTAAGACCCATAAGGACCGCATCATCTGCATAAAGCAATGTTGGTAATGGCCCCCCCTTATTTTTGGAACATCCGTAGTTGCCGATTTTAGGGAGTTACTTAACCCATTAATGTAAATAATAAACAACAGGGGTGCTAAAACGCACCCCTGCCTAACTCCTCTTTCCACTCTTATGGCCCCAGAGGTTTCCCCCGCCATCCCAATTCTTACTTGGGCTTTTGTATCAGTATGCAAATAGGCCAAAAAATGTACAAGACGCGCATCTAGACCGTAATTTAAAAGAATAGACCACAGTTTAGACCTATTTACAAAATCAAATGCGGACGATAGGTCCATAAAAGCTAGATAAATTGGTGACGACCTGGCGATGTTATATTTGCCAATTACTAAATTTAAATTTAGGCACTGCTCTGTCGTCCCAACCCTACTTCGAAAACCCATTTGGCACGGGTCCAAAATACCTGATTCCTCTGCCCATGTATTTACTCTATTGTATAAGACTTGTCCCAGAATTTTCAGAGTATTATCTAAAAGTGAAATAGGTCTATAATTTACTGGATCTGTTCTCTCCCCTTTCTTATATATTGGCACTATTATACTTGTGGACCATGTGTCAGGCATAGGTACTAGAGGTAGGCTATTTAAAACATTCATTAAAATGGGTGCCCAAAATTCCGGTTTCCATTTAATTATGTCTATTGGGAAACCATCTGGCCCAGGGGCCTTATTGCCAAGACTTTGTTTAATAGCCACAGTCACCTCACCTAGACTAATCTGTATAGGGCATTTAACGGAACTTGTGCCACTTACCTGACGCCCGGACGCTCTGCAGTTCATTCTGGCATTCCTTCTGGGTCAGTGACGCTGTGGTCTCCCTCGCCGCCATCTCCTTGCTGGCCGCTGTGGGGGGGGGACTACAGCCCCCAGAGTCCCTAGCGGCACTTCCTGCTTCCGCCTTCCTGCGCGCCCGGAGGCGCTTAAAATCGAGAGGCTCCCTCGGTGGAGCGGGGGCATTTAACGGAACTTGTGCCACTTACCTGACGCCCGGACGCTCTGCAGTTCATTCTGGCATTCCTTCTGGGTCAGTGATGCTGTGGTCTCCCTCGCCGCCATCTCCTTGCTGGCCGCTGTGGGGGGGGGGACTACAGCCCCCAGAGTCCCTAGCAGCACTTCCTGCTTCCGCCTTCCTGCGCGCCCGGAGGCGCTTAAAATCGAGAGGCTCCCTGGTGGAGCGGGGGCATTTAACGGAACTTGTGCCACTTACCTGACGCCCAGACGCTCTGCAGTTCATTCTGGCATTCCTTCTGGGTCAGTGACGCTGTGCTCTCCCTCGCCGCCATCTCCTTGCTGGCCGCTGTGGGGGGGACTACAGCCCCCAGAGTCCCTAGCGGCACTTCCTGCTTCCGCCTTCCTGCGCGCCCGGAGGCGCTTAAAATCGAGAGGCTCCCTCCGCGTCGCGGGACGCGCGCGGGCGGAGCCGGGCAAAGGGCGGGCCGTTAGGAGGCCGTAAGAGGTCGGGTCGGTCTACCCCCCTAAAATGTGAGGTTTTAATTTTGATTGTTATTAGGTTGATGATTGTGTTGTGAGTCGTATCAAGGGTTCTTTCCGGTCGATCATCGTTTCACCTGGGTTGTATACTCTTGATACTGCTGTTACATTTGGGAATCCAAGTGATTTCGGTATATTTTCAACTTTATTATGTCCTCTAGTATCTGTATTTAGGGCCATTTTATAGATAGTTATTGCTTCCCCAATTATTTTTATTAGAGGTTGATAATACGTATTGCGTGTCAGAATGGCCAAAAATATTACCACCATGGATAATTATTTGGTCAAAATGGTGAGTAAGATAAATAATGACCGAAGAAAATCCTTAGGGAAGGAGTCTAATCCTGATATCTCTGTTCATACAGATGCTGGTAGTAGTCTTACTGTGTTGGACTCACCCAATGTTGCAGCCCCTCCTTTGGAAAGTATAGTTATCACACCTTTAGATTCTGAAGATCCAATTTTAACATCACAGGAGCTGCTCAGTGATTCAGCATTATCTCATTCTCCTCCTAAGAGAGCTGTCCGAAAATGCAGGAAAACCCAAATTAAACGGGGGAATGTTCACTCTAAACCAATGTCGGACCAAGGTCACAGAACCAAGGTGGCCACTAGTGAGACCATAGCTAATAAGGGTGATGTGAACTTTGACCTCTTGGGCCACATTGCTAAGCTTTTTGAGGCAAAATTAGATCTTGTGATCAAACCTCTTATGGAAAAAATTGATTTGCTATCTACGGAAGTAGTTAGGTTGGGTGGTCTTGTAGAGAAGTTGCAGAAGGATCTGACTACGACACCTTCTGAGTCAGTAATATACTCTAATTATTCTGCACAGTCGGCCGTAACAGAAAGGATAAGCCCACCCAAACCTAAATCTAAGGAACCTCAACAACTAGTAAGTAGCACCACACAGCCAAAAGTAGCTCCATCTAATAGCGAGAGGTATTTCACTCCTGTGAATAGACCAAATCGTATTAATCTTCCGCCCGAATGTGAACCCTGTGTCATAGTTCTTTCAAATGTTCCACCCTTAGACCCGACAGCATCAAATTCCCGAGACGAATCCCATGATTCTCTCAAACGGAAATCAATTGCTTGGTTAAATAAAAACTGTGGTTTCCCCCTATTTCTTTCCGACCATATACTGTCTACTAGACGGGTTCCCTGGATCGGTAACGCAAGGAAAAAATGCAAGGGGGATTGTGTAATTATTAATTTTAGATACCCCCATCATGTTGCGACCGTTCTTTTAAAAGCAGCTTCTCTAGATGTAGGGGAGTCTGATATGGGTGTCCACCCCTTGGGTTACTTTTATAGGCATTTAGCTAGGGCACCACAAGTGCCCAATAAACACAGCAATAGTAAAGGTATAAACTTTAACATCCCAACCGAAAATAGATTCTCGGCATTGAGCTCATTAGACCAAAATGACTGACTTTCACGGACAAGTGAACCTAATATAGAAATACAAGTAGGTAACCAGCAATGGGAACCAAATGAGAACATAGAAGATCTAGGTTCTAAACCCATAGTACCACTGAGTTCTAGTGATACTGTGGAATATAAGTTGGATACTAGTAACATATCATCTCACTTAATAATGAGAGAGGAAGTCAGTTTGGGTGTTATCGATAAGTGCCATAACACGATTACGGAGGGGAAGGACTATATTAATGATGTTAATCATGAAAAAGAGATAAATCCCCTAGCCACATCTGAGGTCGACTTAAGGGAAGACAATACATTGATTGGATTGGTTCCCTCTTATGGAAACGAGGAACTAAGTATTAGACTATTATTCTGGAATATAGCTGGGTTATCCAAGAATCTAAAGGATGTGATGTGGTGTTCTTATATTGAGAACTACGATATCATACTCTTACAGGAAACATGGATGGTGGAAACTCCCCATAGGTTGGGGTATAAGACATATTGTTCCAACGCAATACCATCAACCAGAGGTAGGGCATCAGGGGGACTGGTTATTTGGGTTAAAGTGTCTCTAGAAATCAATGTCTCCCAGCTATCCACTACTACTCCAGATATACTAGCCCTCAAAATTGTTACTAGAGGGAATGAAACCATATACTTAATAAATATATACAATAGGCCATACCCATCTTATAAGGAATCAAAAGTGATAGAATCTTTGGATTCCTTTTTAGACACACTGGGAGAAAATGTAAAGGCATTAGTTGGCGGAGATTTTAATTGTAAATATGAACCTGTCCTTGGATTGGAAAAAATATTTGATGAACAAGACGCTGCTAATGATATCCTACCCTTAGATTCTGTAGGTTCAGTTAATAACACCGTAGCTGCCTTACAGATTCTACAGCTGACTGTGGCGCATGACCTAAGGGCATGTAATGGCCGCTTCTGTTCAGACAGACCAGCAGCTCCAACTTATTTTAAGGGAATTTGTAGATCCCACATAGACTTTGTAATGGTAACCCGGAACGTATGGAATTTGATATTAGATTTTAAGGTTGACCATCGGACAGAAAGTGATCATTTCCCTCTACCTCTATGGTTAGATCCTCAACCATTCATTACTAAACCAGACGGAGAGGTTTTATTAAACACACCGTCTGGGGAGTTAGAGATATCTAATAATAGGCGTGCTATAAGATGGCCATATATCTTGGGAACAGAAAAAATGCTGATAAACATCTATAATGCATTCATTGAAACTGTGGGAACTTCCCAGCCACCTATAGAGGGCTCACAGGGTGTTCTTGAATTACATTATAGGCTGTTGGATGCTCCAACTCCACTATTGAGTAAGATCTATAAAAAAGACGGTAATAGGAAAAGGAACCACCTTGAGTTAGTGAATCCTTGGTACAATAAAGACTGTCGAACAGCCAAATCAAGGTTGATCCAGGCAGTAAAATCTGGAAATCATCTAGATATAAAAAATGAAAGACTAACCTACAATAATACTATGGCCCAAGCAAAAAAAGCATGGGACGAAAATATATGGGAGGATCTTTTAAACGCAACTAAATTACGCGACCAAAGTACGTTCTGGAACCTAATCGCCAAGGGAAATAAGAAGGGTAGATCAATAAAGGATATTTTTTTAGATGAAAACACATGGTGTGATCATTTCATGAAACTTTATGCTAATAAAAAAGAGAGCTAGCCGTCCGGGGACTGTGAGATAAATTTAGAAATGAGTACTGTTCCCTTACATTTTAGCCTAGAAGAAACTATTCAGGCTTTGCAAGCTGTGAAAATGGGCAAAGCCCCAGGCCCTGATAAAATCCCTGGCGATCTATTAAAACATGATGTGGAAGTGTGGGGACCATATATAAATTTCCTAAGCAACTCAATTGTGGCAGGTACACCAATCCCCGACTCATGGAAAGGGGCAGAAATTATAACAATTTTTAAAAAAGGAAACCACTATGATCCAAGTAATTACCGCCCAATAAGTTTAATAGATATTTTACAAAAGATCTTTGCCAGACATATTTTAAACAGGCTTTTAGATTGGATTGAAGAGACTAAAATATTAACTAAATATCAAGCCGGATTCAGATCCAAAATTAGTACCATTGACCAAGTATTCAGGTTTATGTGTATTTGCTGGAAATATATCAACTTAAGGAAGGGCAGTCTCTATGTGGCGTTTGTGGATCTCAGGGCCGCCTTTGATCTTGTTCCGCGCAAACTGCTATGGACAACATTAAAGAACATGGCGGTCCCAGGGGAATTACTTAAAGAACTTATCAGACTCCACACGGGGAATTATGCCAAAATCAGATGGGGAAAGGATGGTGAAATCATAAGGGCCATACCCGTAGATCGTGGTGTGCGCCAAGGTTGCGTACTAGCCCCAACACTTTTTTCCTTATACGTTAACGATATCCCAAGTTATTTAAGGAATTGTGTGCATGACACTCCGAAGTTAGGTGGTGAAGCGGTCACGGCATTATTATTTGCCGATGATACCATCCTTATCTCTCAGGCTCCGAGAGGCTTACAAAATTTGGTTGACACCTTTCAGAAATACTGTGTGGGGATGGGGCTAGAGATAAATCCTAGTAAAACTAAGTACATGTCCATAAACCCTAAGAAATCCACTAGGAGCACCCTGTTCTTAGAGAATAAAAAATTGGAACAGGTAGGGAGCTTTAACTATCTGGGAATAATGTTGGACAGTAATTTGTCCTGGAAAGGGCAGATGGACAAAAGCTCCTTAGCCCTTAAGCAAAATTCAATGCCCATTTTAAAATTGCACGGAGCGAGCTATTCTAAAGCTATCTCACCGGCACTTGAAGTATACAAAGCAAAGGCACAATCGGCTGCCCTTTATGGTGCTGAGGTTTGGGGTTACTATTGTAACAATATCTTTGGAAAAGCCGAAAACCACTTTGTGCGTAGACTACTCAAAATACCAATTAGAACTCCTTTGGTTCCCGTATTCCTTGACATCAATCTCAAAAAAACTGATTATCAAGCAATATTAAGACCATTGCTGTATTGGGTCAGGTTATGGGTAACCCCAGAATTGAGTGCTTACAAAAGTGGATTGGTTGAATTATCCCAGATTGAGGGCCATTTGAATACTCCATGGCTAAAGTATGTCTCAAAGTGGTATAAGAGATTAGGGCTAATACATTTTTGGGAAGCTCCCCATAATATGACCTTATCTTCCAGGAAAACTGTAAAGGACACATTTTGGTTGCATGTTAACAGAGAGCTACTGTATAGTTCAACGACTGGCAAACTGACTTTGGAATTTTTGAATCTTAAAGACACACCTAGTCTAGAGCAATTTATGGATGAGATCTGCCCCCCCTTAGCAAAAACATTATATTTGCAATTCAGGTATGGGGTTCTACAGATTAATGCATATACATGCAGCTGGGGAGGGGCAAAAGGTCCTGATCTGTGCACCCTCTGCTCTTTAGGGGCTAAAGAAGAAGTGGCTCATTTACTCTTCTTTTGCCCGACATATAAGAAACCAAGGGCTTGTTGGATCAAACCCGTCTGCAATTATGTGGGGGTAAGATCATATAAAGAAGCAGAGCGTATATTGAAGTCAAACACCTCACAACTAGTGGTGTTTGGCATGAGTAGATTTCTATATAGTGTGCACTTTATCAGGAAACGTCTTGGTTATAAATTGTAAACAATTTTTGTTGTATACCTTGCTTTCCCCTTCTTGCTTAGGTATATGACACATTGTTCTCTTCAGTCCATGTATTAACTTTCTTCTGGCTTTTAATTAATTTAAATTGTTATTTATAGTTTTATATGCGGTATTGCTTATTCATGGTGATATCCATAAATCTCTTGCCAACTGTATGTAATAACTTTATATCAAAAACTATAAATTGTATACATGTATATATATTTGCTTGACTTTTATGGCTTACTGCCGAAATAAAGTTTGAAATGAATGATATAGAGCATAATTGACCAGATGTGTACTCATCATTAACATTTGGGGGTATGGCATATACTTTTAAAAAATGATCTTCCCACCGGTCACTCGGGATAATACAGCTAATTGTAGATAGTTGGTTTCCCATGTTGCGCATCTTTTTCACTACAGGCCAGAAAGTAGATGCATTCTTTCCTGTTGCTGCGTCAGATAGCTCCTCCCAATGCTCTTTCAGAATCGCTGCCTTACGTGCCTCTATCGTAGATTTATATTTCTTTCTTGCCGCCCTAACCTCCGATTGGGATCTCGGTTTTGCACTCAGTGCCTTACGTAAGGCCCTGTTAGCAACTGAGCAATTTCTGTCAAACCACCTGGGATCCTTACCTATCCTTTGGTTAGGGACAGATAGGAGTGATTTTATGACTATACATAAGCTAGTAAAATCTTTAATTACCCTTTGATTGTTCCCATCTGAGAATGTGCATGAATCAATCAGATGTTGATGCTTATTTATAACATGCTCAACTACCCTTCCACTATCAACCCTCCTCCATTTCAACCTCAGATTGTTTGTAACGGGGATAATATCTCTAGCACCTAAAAAACTTGCAAATACTGGAGAGGGACCCAATTTGATTTTTACCACTAGTGCATTGTGATCCCCAAAAGCGGTTTCTAAAACCCTAGTCATTAAAAGGCGATCAATTAACTCAGGTGACATAAAAATATAATCAATGGTTGAAGAGTGGTCTCTACCTCTAAATGTCGGAAAATTATTAATTGTAGAGGTATGGTTTATATCCATCACGTTAGTTAAAACATGCTCACGGATAAAGCAATCCAGTTCTATGCCACGTTTTAACACACGGTCAGTTTGCATATTTCCTTCATTTAGTTCAGATTTAGGGATCTTTGCATGAAAATCCCCTGCTAGGATGATCCTATTACCCCTGCTATTATCTGATGGTTCAATAATGTCAGATAAAAATTTAAAAAGTTCTATAAAATTTTTATTTGGAATTGAGTAAAAATCATTATTGTAAAAATTAATCACATAAATGGGAGCCTTCCTTTTATATTCAATAACCTGAATATTGAGGTTATTAGTTGGTATTATCTTTATGCTTCCACCTGCCGTTGTCCTAATATTCATCAGTAACCCGCCCTTAGGGCGGCCAAAATCGGGCTTAGTTGCAATTACACTATTACAATGGAAGCCCTCTATCTGAAGGTCCGTAATAGCCCAAGTCTCCTGGAACATTATTATGTCTTTATCCAGTAGTATCCTTAACCAATCGGGATCCGATAATCTGGACTCCAGCCCTGCAACATTCCAGCTAAGGATACTAAGATCAGTTTTAGTCGACTTATTTAAACAGGGTTTTTGGCTTTTCCCATTTTCAATCTTCTTATTTAAGAGCCTATGTCTGGGCTTTACAGTCCCTTCACCGCCCCCAGTAATTTCCATTACAGTAGTCTCCACATTATTCGTCCCGATTACTAATGGACACTGTGTAGTAAATGCTGCAACTACATCTGCACCTGTATCCCTATTCTCCAGAGCTGATTTTGGATGGCTATTAACCATCTGGTTGACTCTACCATTGTTCATTCTCGGCCCCTCCCACTCTCTGATTGGGGAACCAATAAAAGCTATGGGTCAATCTACAGACTCCAGGCAACTATACCTATTAGAAATCGGGATCCCTCTATAATTTCCCAAAGAGTCTCTATCACTGCGGTGGCACACTCCCCGCTCTCCCCGATCTCCTCTCCAATCCAAATGGCCTATTCTGCTCCAATTTTCGTCGTGACCCGACCCAAAACAGGTCATAGAGGGGTAAAAAAAGGCAAGTCTTTTTGTTTCAATACGTTTGTTACGCCCTTGATTTCTCCATGAGCATATATAATCTACTGTGTTTGGGTCCTCAAAATTGATTATTACACAATCGCCATGGGTTTTTTTCTCCTCTTGTCCCACCCAAGGCACTCTACGCACCATTAAAATCCTACTTGACCGGTGGGGAGGTAGCGGACGATTAGTGTTAAGCCAATGTTGGACTTTGTTCTTTAATGACCAACTGGATTCATCTATATGATCCACCATTTCTGGCACCCCTGTCATGACCACCACATAGGGACTGGCTTCTGGGGGCAGGTTAAATTTAAGTCTGCCCTCTTTCACTCCCATGTCCCGGTCCCTTTTGGGAAATGTGGTGGGGGCCTTAGATATAATATTTTCCTGTCTGTTAGGCACAGTAGAAATAACCGATTTATCGGCCATTTGCTTATCTGGGGCCTGCATGGTGTTTGACTTTACATTCGGAATTATCACTGACGGATTAGAATCGATAGGTTTAGTTCCCCCGGTCTTTAAAGCCCCATGCTTAAGAGAATCTTTAGAAAGAACACTCAATTCAGCCAGTTGTTTTTCTATATGTATGAGTCTGGTCTCTATGGGGGACAGATACATTTTAAAAAGGTCCCCGATTCTTGCCAACAATTGATTATTTGTTTCACAATTATTGCATTAATTAAATTTTTCACATATTCCACCCAAAGTATCCGAGACCTTTACACTTTCAACATCTGGGACTACATTTGTCACATCTAAATGTGTATTCCCTCTGCCATTATTTCCATGATAATTTAATTCTTTCCCTTGCTTTCTCTTCAACATACAAGGCTTTTTAACCTTTGGCACAGTTTTTTGTTTTGTTTGTTTCCGTATGGCACCCTCTCTCCTTCCCCTTAAGCACCTTGTGCATGTCTCAACTGGTGTGGTGCTGATAAGTAATTCCGGAGACCTTTCTAGTGCCAAACTCGATTGTGAGTCTGTTAAGAGATGTGATGCTGACAAATCAACCTCGTTCGGCATACTATACACTTCTACTGTGGGGCCAATATCTTTAGCCTGTACTAGTGTTTTGGCTAATGCAAAAGGACCCAGGGATGATCGTTTTGCTAAAGCTAGATCTCTACGCTCCAGAAGACTAATGCCTTGATCTATGGCTTCATTTGCCCTTATAATAAAGTTATCTAATGGGCCTGTCCCCTGTACTCCGCCACCAGCTAATTTATTTCTACTGCCCCTTATGGACATGATGTTAAATTATTAAATCAAATGCAGATGGGTGGAAGAGAGCTCTGCGGGAAGAGGCACCAGCTATAAATAAAAAATACAGCTTCTGGTCCTCGCAGTCCCAGCAAAATGAGGGCAGGTCCTAAGAGTCAAAGGTCCATACAACCAGCTATTGCTGACTGTGTGGGTACGAAGAACAATACAAAAAAGAAAAGACAGTCCGCTTTATACAATACAAATTCAGGATAGAGTAAAATAATCTCCCGCACGGTAATTATTGTGTATACAATTAAATATAAAGTATTAGGCAATCTCAAAAAGCTAAAATACAGAACAGTAAAAACCATCAGATAAAATATCACGTGCTAGCAGAAAATACAGTACTAGGAAACAACAAGCCTCCAAGATCTCAAATGCAAATGCATGGAAAAATGGGCCCAGGATAAAGTGACACGTGCTAGCAGAAAATACAGTACTAGGAAACATCAAGCCTCCAAGATCTCAAATGCAAATGCAAGGAAAAATGAGCCCGGGATAAAGTGACATGTGCTAACAAGCAATCACGAATACAAGGAAAAATGAAATTGTCCAATTATTAACACCCCACTAGACTGAAACAGACAAATAATAAATATAAAAAATATAAAAATAGTCCGGGAATATATTTGCCAATCGGGGCAGCTGAGTCCAGAATGAATGAATAGATGTGCAAATCCCAAAATTGAGAGTGTCATAGGTAGCGAAGCAGTTCCCTCGTGTATCAAAGTATACACGTGACTTATACAATGAAGCACCTACCCTTGCAAGAGCCGTTAATCGGATTCCATAGGGCAGGTGGTAAATGTAAGGGGGGGTGGCCCTGCCCTGGCTCCTTCTGGCACTGACGGCCACAAACGGCCCGCCCTTTGCCCGGGCTTAGCCCGGCGTTGCCCGCGCGCTGTCCCGCGACGCGGGGGCCGTGCTGATATTTGAAGCGCCTCCAGGCGCGGGTGATAAAATGCCGGCTTCTGGTGCTAGGGAGCCTGGGGGTTGAAGTCCCCCTCCACACAGCGGCCGCGAGTTTGTAGAGAGCGGCGGCGGGAGTGAGACAAGGCAGACACAGGCAGGCACAGGTAAGTATGGAGACCCTCTGTAGAAATGCCACAAACTAATCACGGGCCTTGGGTGTTGCTCCGCGTCCAGAGCTGGCTTTTGTTGTTGCATCCAGGGTTTTGTGGGTGGAGAGTGCTGGAGTCATAGCGGCGGGGAGTCAGGGGACCAGGGTCCCTGGTGCTGGTCCCGGTCGGGTCAGGTGCAGGCAGGCACCAGCAGTGCACCTGCTGCACGCGGCTGCGCAGCGGCCGCCATTAAGGAGGAGTCATGGGAGCGCAGTCAGCTGGGAGGCAGGATCGGGAACAACACACTGGGGGGAGGGGCCACGGGGACAGCATGGCAGGGAGTGAGGGGAGAGGGAGCAGGAGGACAAGAGGAAGACAGAAAAGCGAACAGGCAAAGAGAAAGAGGTAAAATAGAGGAAAAAGGTAGCGAGAAAGAGGCACAGCAGAGGAAAAATTGCAGAGAAAAAGAGGCACAACAGACAAAAAAAGTAAAGAAAGAGAGGCACAATAGAGGAAAAAGACAGAGAGAAAGAGGCAAAAACGAGAGAAAAAAGGCAAACATGAGAAAAGCAAAATGACACAGAACACAGCGGAATAGCAGAACAGCAGGGTGCTCTTCCACTAGCATAGGAGATGGTTCTGCTGGTTGCACAGATGGGTAGGTAGGCCACCTTCAGGCTGACTTACATGGACTGCTCCGTACGTCTCAGTTGGAGGCTAACCGTGGCGTGCAATGGATGCGATTTACAACCGAGCCAGTACGATGCACGCGTCGGACAGCCTGTGCGAGCTGGAGTGTCTGGCTCGCAAAAGCTCCCAGAGTCGGACTTCGGGGGTCCGTGTCGGACCCCCTAACACCCGCAGCCCTACGACTCGGACACAGGGGGAGACCTATGGGTCTCCCCAACACAGGCATGTACGGTGCGGATTGCACCGACGCGTACCCATTGAAGGGGGCGCACTTGTTCGAGACGTACCCATTCACTCAATGGGAGCCCATGTATGCGTCGTACGACCGTCTCCCATTGACTTCTATGGGAGTACGACCGAACCAAGTCCGACAGTATACGTGCGCATCGTACTCGCTCGGTCAGACTGTATGGGTCCGGCTCGGTCGGAAAATACTCCGGATCCGACTCGGTCGGAGTGCTTTCCGACCTGGATCGGAATCGGCCCCTCAGTGTAATACACAACTAAGCTGATGGTTGTTTATTCATTTGTTTGTATTTTAGATACCCCTGATGAAGGGTACATCCCGAAATGCATTAAGTGATTTTAAAATAAAATCGTGACATGAGGAAACATTTGATGCTCCTGTGTTTTTGATGAACAAACTTGAAATATGTTAAGAATGAGTAAAATGAATTGATCACAATGAAAAGACAAAGGTGAAAAGTTATGGAGAAAATTTGGAATAAGAGGAAAATTAAACAGAATTTCGATTTATTGGATTCATTTGTGACAGACGTGACTGTGCAGCTTGAGGGGGGCAGATGTGGTTCCTGTGTGTTTACCACCCAGCAGAGCCAACACATCTCCTTTGCTGTGTGGCGCAAACCCAAGCAGAACCAAAGCATCGCCTCTTCTGCATGGGTTCATCGGACACAAAATACTCCACATTGGCCATGCAGCTGCTACGAAACTGCCCCTTGTGCATAGCTTTCCTGGCTCAGGCCCTCACACCTCTCTTTGACAGAGGCCTCAAAGATGACAGAGATTGTTGCACTGCAGCTTCACAGCTCCTTGGAACCAAATCATCACCTTGACTGTGCGACACATCGATGACACCGGACTTCGCATCTCAAGCCCTCGTCAATAGGATCCTCGACGATGACGCAGGACTTTGAAACGCATCTCTGCAGCACTTCTGAACTGATGCATCGCTGTAGCTGCACGACGCATCCTCTGTGCCTAACCTTTCAATGCTTCACAACCAGTACCTAAGGTACTTTGTTAAGCGGGCCTAACTGGGTCCCTGTAGCCGATCCGCGCTTCATTGTGGTTGGCCTGAATTTGAGATTTTATCTCAGTCCAGCATGACTAGATATCCACGATTAACGCTTCATGCTTTTCAGTGATATTTTCACTAAAATCTTTAAACCTGCATATCTCAGGTTCCACTGATAGGATTTTTGTTGTTTTGGTCTTATTTGTTAAAAATGACTCTATGTCTCTAAATTGGATTGGAATCCTTTTAGGGTGTGTCTTGCGTATGTTACTGTTTGAAGTGTTGCACAAATACTTTACTCATTGCCTCTAAGTTCAGCCTGACGGCTCTGTGCCAAGCTACCGGAGGGTTGAGCACAGGTTAATTTAGGGTTTGCTTGTGAATTCACCCTGACAAGGATTGTGGTTTCTGCTTGTCTAGGGTCTCACCCTCCCCTCAAACAGTTTCTCGGTTTCTTATGGAGGCATATTATTTGTATCCGAATATCAGGGAATTCATTATTTTTTTTTCTACTATTTTTTCAAACAAATCTGAAATACAGGTATGGGATTATTTTTACTGTGGATTTGTAAACTCTTGTGAAAATTTTAAAACTAAGTTGAATAGTGCAATCCAGTAGTTTAAATATATTTTCTATGTCTAGTCCCTGTGGGTAAACATTTTCTGAGGCACCGGGCCATGCTATTGGTTTGACAAAGGCTGTAACGGCAGAATGTGTAACAATCAGGATTAAACATCTTCTACTGCACTTATGAAGTGCCAGTTCATTTCTCTAAAGAGAAAGATTGTGAGTTGCTATACATATGTATATATATATATATATATATATATATATATATATATATATAAAGGACTTAATATTAACAAGCTTTTTCCTGGCATTTCTGCTACAAACCTCGCTTGAAATGTGAATTTTCAGATACTGATATGTTGATGAAGACAAAGGATTGTCATTCCAAAATTTGTTTAAATTTGATAATTGAATGATAATTCAATCTGAGTTGGAGAGACCTATTGCTGGGGTTATGTCCTTTGTGCCAAAGGCACATGATGCTTTGGCTGTAATTTCATTAGTTAAGTGGATAGATTTTATATTGATTATACCTGAAATGTTTGGGTGTTCATTACTGATAATCCTAGTGTAATGTTAAAATATATGGTACAGTGATAAAATTTGATAGTAGCTCAGGTGGACTTCACTTGAGAAAAAGTAGCTCTCACAATAGAAAAAGTCAGGGGTTACTGTTCTGGGTATTGCTGGTACTCTTGGTTCATTGTTCAGATATGGTGCGAATAATACAGCAGGGCCTCCAACATGGCTAATTTTCTTGTGACTAGCTGGATTTGGAGTTGACACAGTGTATGATTTGCTACCAGTAGTCTCGGGCTACTCGTTGGAGAACCCTCCTCTACATATAAGGGATAAGATGTATAAAAGGGTTTCACCCATTTCAGGTCTACAGAGAAACGCATAGATGCATAACACACAAGATTATGCGATGACTCATGATCATTTCCAGTCACGTGCTTTTCACTACCATCCTCCAGCTCTCTGGAAGTTGTTGACCTGCTTCTCTCCAACTGGACTAGTTTTGTTAACACATCAGCAAATCATGGGCGTAGGAATGGGAGGGGATGGAAAGGATTTGACCCCTCCCCGTATATTTTTTGTGAGTGCATAGGGAACAGTCAATGTACTAAGCAGCTAACATGGTTTCATGTGAGTTTCACTGTAAAGCAAAACTAGCAATGTCTAGGCTCCTGCCTCTGCACGTCTGCTGTTGCTTAAGGTGTCTTGGGGCAAAAAGAAGCAACGTGTGCCCAATCATTATCATATATGCAATTTGTAGTGTACAATAGCACAGTTGTGTTCTGTGTGGGAGAGGCTTAAAGCTTAATGTTCATTTGATGAATCACACTCCATCTTATAAGATTTACATTTTGACATTTTTTAAACAGTCCTTCCAGACTGGATAAAGACATTTCCTTTTTGTTTTGAAGATCTGTGGAGCAAGTCTGGAAAGAATGTTGTAGATTGGAAATTATTTCAACCAAGCAAAATATATAAACAAACTACATTTGAAAAAATGGTTCACTTTCATTATACATTATGACTAATGTTTGTTTCTAGAATATGGAGACATTCTTGCATTAACAAGAATGGAAGGCTGAGTGTTGGCATTAACTATTTCTTCAAATGGCTCTCACGCAAAACAAGACAAACAGCCATTTACTCCCTAATCACACAGCAAGTTGGACTACAGGAGCACCCTCCATGCTGGAATCAAAAAGAATCTTACTAGAAGACCACAAATCCAGAACTCAGTAGCTAGACTCATCCTCCACCTCACAGAACTCACATCACACCACACCTCAGGGAGCTCTACTGGCTTCCAATACACAAATACCCTCATATGAAACTCCCACACACACATTCAAAGTAATACATAACTTAGGCCCTGCCATCTGGAACAGTCAAATCTTCTTGCACCAACCACCCAGACTCATTTACAGGCATCCCACTCACACACATCTCATTCATACACGGAACCCTATCAGGATAGCAGGCCCTCTCTCCTAAAGTATGGAAAGACCTCTCACCTGGAGGCCTAAATACTATTGGTGCAGAGTATCGGGGCCAATTGCCCCAGGGGGCCCATTAAATCCTGATAATTGGTGTATTTTACTTTAAGATTAGTCAAACGAGCCATGTTAAATTTGGGGGTCTCTAGTTGGCAGAGGTAGGTACCTTTGACCAAATAGGGGCCCTTGCATCTAGTCAGGGTAACGGGGTACACTCCTAAAATAGCTTGGCACAAGCAGACAGGCTTATCTCAGAGGCAGTGTGTAAAGCATTTGTGAACACATACAGTAACTCAGTGACAACACTACAGATGGACACCACAGAAGTTGTATATTAAAAATAAGTATCTTTTATATAGTTTTAACACAAGACCATAAACGACAAAAATCCACAATACTGTACTTACAATGGTGGAATTATCTTAGTTCTCTTTAGATGTTAGAATGCAACACTTTGAGCTCAATGTACCTTAGGATGTGTAACGCTATACAATGAAAGTGTTGCAGGGAAGGTGATGCGTTGGTTCCTTACACGCAAGAACGGTAAAGCGTTGGGTCCCTACTGATTCGTCGGTTCTTCTCTGCGAGGGATGGTGATGCGTCGGTTTCTTACTGCGCTTCCGCAACACCATGATGCGATGAAGATACGGAACAATGCGACAAAGATGGCGTCTTCTTCTTGATGCAACACGATGCATGCACGGCCGACGGCCGTGTGGCGACGCAACAGGCCTGCGACATGCTTCCCGGTGATGCGGCGGCACCTGATGCAACATCGATCCTCTTATCCGGCGATGCGAGGCGCTTCGGCAACGATGCAATGGCCATGCGGCAACTCAACGATTCTTCTGAGCTGCGACAGGCACTGCAACACGCTTCTCGTGATGCGTCGGCGTCTGATGCGTCGTCGATCCTCTTCTCCGGCAATGCGAGGCGCTGCGGCAACGATGCGGCAACTGCAGCGGTGGCGACATGCTTCTCCGCTGATGCGGCGGCATCTAATGTGACATCGATCCTCTTCTTCGGTGATGCAACGGCAGCGGCGGCAACACGCTTCTTCTCCGTCAGTCGCACTTCCAGCTCCTTGCGACATGCAGTCCTTCAGAAAGCCTCGCACAGCAGCAGGCACTTTCAAAAGAACTCTTAGGGAGCTGGTGGGTGAAGTTATGTTATGTTATGTTATGTTATGTTATTTTGTATTTATAAAGCGCACAGATGCCCCAGCTAAGCGGCGTCCCGGCGCTACAAAGAACAAGCAACACAACAATAGATGTAACGTACCAGCCAAAGCCACTAAACCGAAGGAAACAAAAATGTTTTCACAGCTTTCCTAAAGAGAAACAAGTCTGAAATAGACCGGATACTAACAGGCAGAGTGTTCCAGAGGCCAGCTGCTAGAACACCAAATGAGCGGCCGCCCATTCTGGCTTTTTTAAAACGGGGAACCTTAGCCAGAAATTGACCCATTGAGCGAAGTGTTCTGGCAGGAGTGTAAAAAGATATAGTCTGGGCTAGAATTGGAGGGGAAGCAAGTTTCAAAATTTTAAAAGTCAGGCACAGTACTTTAAATTCTATTCTCTGCCTGACGGGCAACCAATGAAGACTGGAGACAGCGCGTCTGACTGAACAAAACTTGGGCAAACCAATCAGCATCCGGGCGGCCGCATTTTGCACGCGCTGAAGGCGTGTAAGCTCTGCTTGGTTGGTGCCCAATAAAAGACCACTGGCGTAGTCCAATCTAGAAAGAATGGTGGCCTGCACTATAAGTTGCCTAGTGGGGGCATCGAAGAATTTAAAAATGGGCCTGAAACTTTGAAGAACGCCAAAACAAGTGCCCGCCACTTTCTTTGTGTGGGGGGGTAAATCATAGGTTGGCGTCAAGCAGAACCCCAAGATTCTTCACCTGAGTTACCGGTGTAGGAGCAGGACCTAGCTCCGATGGCCACCAGTTGTCTCCCCAGAGGTGAGTGTCTTTACCCAGCACCAAGACTTCAGTTTTAGTGGCATTGAGTTGGAGACAATTATCGGTCATCCAACCCGCCACCTCCCTAAGGGCTTTTTGAAAGTTGGAAGCGACCAGCGCCGTGTTCCCATTAAGTGCGACCGCTGAGTGTCGTCAGCATATGACACTATGGTTAAACCCCATTTATCGGCAATCTCCATCAACGGTCTCATATACAAGTTGAACAGGGTCGGGCTAAGCGCCGAACCCTGTGGAACACCTTGGGAAATAGGGCGGGAGGAGGACTCATAGGGGGGAATGCACACTTTAAAAGTGCGCTCGGCTAAGAATGATCGAAAGTCTGATCGAAGTCTGTTGTCCCTGAGACTTCAGCAGGAGGCAAGCGCTCTCTCAAGCCCTTGGAGATCCTTTACAAGTTGATGAAAGTACACACAAAGTTCCTCTCTCCTTTCTTTGGCAGTTTAGGCAAACACTGCAGGCCAATCCCCCAAGCAGCACTTCAGTCTCTCTGGTTCCTCTCCTCAGCAAAGGTTTCTTCTTGTTTCCCAAAGTGATCTAAAGTTCTTGGGTTTGGGTCCCAATATTTATACTCAGCTTCTCTTTGTTCTCTGAAGGCAGAGAGTCCTTTGCCTAGTCCAAACCAGTTCTGGTCAGTCCTGGAGCACTTTGTTTCACAGTACAGGGCAGAGACATCAGACGCACCACAGGAGGTGGAACCTGCATTGTGGAGGGAAGGTACAGCCCTATTCAGGTCCCAGGTGCAACTCCTTCCATGCACATCTTTCTATTCAGCCCTGTGCTGACTCACCCCGTCTCCTGGAATCCCCCAGCCCCTGTCACTCAAACTCCAGACAAGGAATACACAACCTAGCAGAGTCAGGCTTGGATGGTTAGACAAGAAAATACCTACTTTCTAAAAGTGGTATTTTCAAACACAGAATGTTATAACCAACTTCACTAAAAGATGTATTTTATCATTCTGAGTTCAGGCATACTAAACTTGAATTTCTACCTAGTTCCCTGAGTCAGATTATAGGATGTAATAATCAAACTGCACATTCTGGCCTATGGGGAACAGATGGCCTTGCAATAGTGAAAAACGAAAATGGCTGTAAATCACTATTAGGACATGCCACACACACCAGGGTATATCCTACCTTATACTTACAATGCGCCCTGCCCTTGGGCATATCATAGGGGTGTCTGATATGAGGAAAAGGGAAGGTTTAGGGACTGGCAAGTGGGTGCACTTGCCCAGTCAGCATGGCAGTACCAGACTGCACACAGGCTCTGCAATGGCAGACTTGGGACACACTTTTACAGGCTGCTTCTGTGGGTGGCACAACCAGTGCTGCAAGCCCAGCAGCAGCATTTGGTTTACAAGCCCTGGGCACTCCTGGTGCACTGTACTAGGGTCTGATAGGTAAGCCAAACTAGCCAATCATGGAATCACTAATCCATACATCAATTTACCATAGGGAGCACTTGCACTGTGGTACCGGACAGCAGTGGCACAGTGCCAAAGCATCTACAACCAGCAACAACACATGAGGCAACAGCAAAAAATGGAAGGGAGACCCACGCCAAGGTGCCAGGTCTAACAAGCCATTTTCCTGACTTGCAGCTGGGCCATGGCATCCTTTCTACAGTACTGCCTCTCATTCCACATCCAAGCCTCCTCCCCTCTTCTTGAATTCCTCAAGAAGCTGAAGATCTGCTTTTTCAATTAACCAACCTACTTTAGGCACATACCTGCTTAGCATCAGTATACCCTCACAGGTGATAGTATGCTTTACACATGAACATATAATTCTGAGAAATTGAGTAGTTGGTTGAGGGGGGTTTGAGCCCTTCTAAAACAACAGCCAGAATCCTTGTCAGGGTGAACCACAAAAGTCACAACATTAGCCTATGCTTACCCCTCTGATAGCTTGGTACAAATGCAGTCAAGTTTAACTTTGAACAATGTGTAAAGTATTCATGCTGCACTTAAATGTTAATAAAGTGAAAACACAACACAAGACAAATCCCACACCAATTTAGCAAAACAAAGTAAATTTAATAAATTATTTGACACCAAAACAACAAAAATGTATATGCCAACCACGGACATCTATTTGCATGAGACTAGGGTAAAGTAAAATGATATGGCTGATCGAAATGGAGGGTGGTTCGGATACATGAAGTGGATTAGGCTCGGTCTCCACATACCTTCAGACTTCAAAAGAAATTTATATGAAAAAATGTGTGAAAAAGTAAGAATTCAACGTGGCAAGGCAACATGTGATATCTGAGAAGGAGCTATTGTCATCGAGGAGTTGTTGAGCAAAGTTCCGGTTAAGATTTCTACGTTAGGACTTAGTCTCCTGAGTCGGAAAATCTCCTGGGGGGTGAAGTTGCCGGCTGTAGCAAATGAGGGATGCCTGCGGCTGGTTACCTCTTCTGTGAGGAGCCACTAAACACAATTTGCTGCTGAGTAGAAGAATGTAGTGCCAACTGCAGTGAAGTCAGGCTGGCCGGTGATGCACTCTGGGCAGATCAACAAGTAGGTACGTCTAGGCCTCCTCACAGTTCTCAGAGCACTTTATGGGTACCTTGATCATCGCTTTCAAGGGCCCAGGAGTGGAGGGCCACCACGTTGAGGGCCAGCACTCACTCAAGTAGGGTCAAGGTTCTGGATCAAGATAGTTGGAGTCTTTTAAGTACCTGAGACTCTGAACAGGAGGACAGTCAACTAGCCCTTGGAGTAGCTCTGGAAGTCCTGGGCTTAAGTAGAAGAGCAGAACTCTAGCAGCAGGGCAGATCTCTCGGGGATCAGTGCAGCCTTCCGGCAGCTGAGCAGTCATTTTTGGTGCAGTAAAGCAGTCCCTCTAGAGTGCATGCCAGCTCACAGCAGCGGGCAGTCCTCAGAGTCCTTCTGCTGTTTCAGAAGTGAACTAAAGAGTGGGTCTGAGGGACCTATTTTTATGCCTATTGACTCTTTTTCAAGTGGCAGAAACTTCTAGAGGTTTTCCCTCACAGAAGTGTTTGTAATTTCCTGCCTCACTGCACGTGTCCCAGTTTGTCATTAGGCACATTAGGCTAGTGCGAAGTTCTTTGGGTGAGAGACGGGCACATTCTATAGAAGTGCAAGTGCAGTGGTGCACACCTACGCACCCCATCTGCCTGAGATGGCTTGCCAAGGCATGTCTAGTCCTATATTGTGTGACTGTGTGGGAGAAATACACAAAGGATAACTGACAATTACACCTAGTCATGTGACTCAGGCACAAGGCAACACAAGGAAGTGCCAACGTTCTAAATGTGGCATTTTCAAAATTGTGACTTAAAATCTGACATTACCATTAAAGAGGATTTTAAAGTACAAATCCTCAGACACCAAACATGACTTTTCCACCTGTTCCTAATCAAACGTTAGCACTTATTAAATGTAATAAGGTAACATAATGTTATCCTATGGTAGAGGTAGGCCTTCCAGTAGTGAAAAACAAAGTTTTTCACTACCAAGGCAAGCAAAACTTAAGGGCACGTGTCCAGCTTCTTAATTACAATGCACCCTGTCCTATGGGCTGTCTAGGAGTCTACTTAAGGGGTGACTTATGTATTAAAAAGGAAGTTTTAGGCCTGGCAAAGGGGTTATTCTGCCAAGCAGAATTGGCAGTTCAAAAGTGCACACAGGCCGCAATGGCAGACCTGGGATATGATTTAAAGGGCTACTTAGGTGGGTGGCACAATAAGTGCTGCAAGCCCACTGGTAGCATTTAATTTACCTTACCAGCACTGGGTATATAGTATACCACTTTACTAAGGACTTACAAGTACCTTAAATATGCCAATTAGGTGTAAGCCAAATTTGCAATGTTTTAGGGAGTGCTCACAAGCACTTTAGCACTGGTTAGCAGTGATAAAGTGCTCAGAGTTCTAGTGCTAACAAAAACACATTCAGAAAAACCACAGAGAATGCAAAATGTTTGGGAGAAGACCAACCTAAGCCTGACAGGCCTAACAATAACTATTTATTTTGAAGGTCACTTGGGAGGACATAACATCTGCCTACTACATTGCAAAGTTTAGAACTAGAGTATCTTGAAATCCTCACTACCCTATTTGGGCAACAGAGGGTAAATAATATTTTATATACTTTCATTATCTGCTACAAATGGTGGAGTGCCTAGAAGCAAAAATGTTTGCTCTACAGGCTATGCATGGAAAATGTATTAATTCACATTGATGCAATGTCAGTTTCTCTAAAGTCGCTGAGCCCGGTGCAGCCCGTACGCTGGTGGTATCTGAGCGCTCCAGGACCTTCTTACTGGGTCTGGTTCATGAAGTGCCTCTAGCAGGACATTTGGGGTGCGACAAGATCTTTCAGAGGCTTGTCAGCCACTTTTACTTGCCCAAAATGAGAAGGAATGTTGGTACGCATTGTAGGTCTTGTCAGACTTGCCAGAGAAGTGGCAAGAGTGGAGGGAAGTGTAAGGCTCCCCTCCAACCCTCTTCTGTGGTGAGCACCACTTTTCAGTGGGTAGGCATTGATATTGTAGGGCCACTGGAACCCAAGACAGCCTTAGGCAACAAGATTATCTTGGTCTTGGCTGACCATACCACCCGGTACCAAGAAGCTGTCCCTCTCCAGACAATCACAGCCCCCGTGGTGGGTCATGCATTGATGGGGAGCTTTTCCCGTGTGGGGTTTCCCAGAGAGGTGGTCTCTGACCGTGATACAAACTTCATTTCAAAGTGCATGACATCTTTGTGAAAGGAGTGTGGTGTGGCATACAAGTTCACCACTTCTTACCATCCTCAATGGAATGTGTTGGTTAAGAGATTCAACCGAATCCTGAAGGGCATGATCAAGGGTCTTGCAGAACCCATGAGATGGAAATAGGACGTCTTTTTGCCATGCCTGTTGTGGGGTAGGGAAGTACCCCAGAAGTCCTTAGGGCTCAGTCCCTTTGAACTACTGTATGGTCACCCTGTGTGTGGACCCCTGAGTCTGGTGATGGAGGGTTGGGAGAGAACTCCTGGTAAAACCACACAAGATGTGTTCAGCTATGTGCTGGCCTTCAGAAACCAGACTCAACGCTTCATGAAACTCGCCCAGGTGAACCTGGAAGCTAGCCGGGAAGAAATGAAAAGATGGTAAGACCAGAATGCCACTCTAGTCAAATTTCAGCCTGGCCAGAAAGTGTGGGTGATGGCACCAGTGGAGCCTTGTGCACTCCAAGATAAGTGGACTGGTCCATATGAGGTGGTGGAGCGCAAGAGTGAGGTGACCTATTTGGTTGACTTGCAGACTCCTAGGAACCCTTTGAGGGTCCTGCATATCGCACTTTGAGTGGTCTGCAGTAACTATGCTCCTTGTAACAGATAATGGAATGGAGGAGGAGAGTGAGCCTCTTCCTGACCTCTTGTCAACAAAGGAACATGATGGGTCAGTGGAAGGGAAAGACCTCTCTCCTACCCTGATGCCAGAGCAGCAGAGGGACTGTCGACAGGTGCTGGGACAGTTCGCCTACCTGTTCTCCCTGACACAAGGAGTCTCCATTTAGTGCGTCCATGATGTTGACACTGGAAACAGTCTACCTATGAAACAGACATTTTACAGGGTAGCTGACAAAGTCAGGGCCAGCATCAAGGAAGAAGTTTCCAAGATGTTGGTGTTAGGGGGGATAGAGCCCTCAAGCATCCCCTGGGCTAGCCCAGTGATCTTAGTGCCAAAAGCTGCAGCGCCTGGTGTCACTCCAGAACTCCGGTTCTGTGTAAACTACCATGGGCTCAATGCAGTCACCAAAACTGATGCACACCCCATCCCCAGAGCTGATGAGCTTGTTGGTTGGGAGCTGCCCGGTACCTCATTACATTTGATTTAATGTCTGGGTACTGGCAGATTGCCTTAACCGGTGGGGCAAAAGAGAGGTCAGCATTTTCAATACCAGAGAGGCACTACCAGTTCCGGGTTATGCCCTTTGGGTTGAAGAACGTCCCTGCCACCTTCCAGAGACCGGTCAAACAAGTACTGTCCGGGCAGAAGGAATTCAGCGCCGCCTTCCTGGATGACATTGCTGTGTTCAGCTCCAGTCGGGATGAACATTTGCAGAGCCTTCAACACTTCGCAGAGGTGTTGCAAAGTGCATGCCACACTTTCAAGACTAGTAAGTGCCAGATAGGGCAGGGATCTGTGGTGTAATTGGGACACCAGGTAGGGCGCAGCCAGGTGGCGGCCCTATAAGTGAAGATTGACAACATTCTGGCTTGGGAACCCCCCCCAAGACCCAGACAGAGGTGAAAACCTTTTTAGGTCTCACTGGGTACTACAGACGGTTTGTCTAGGGGTATGGCACCACTTTTTCCCCCTTGACTGAGATTACTTCAAGGAAGCAGCCCAAGAAGGTGATCTGGACTGATGCCTGCCAGAACGCTTTTGATGCCCTGAAACAGCACAGTGCCCGTGTTTAAGGTACCTGACTTCTCCAAAGAATTTGTGTGCAGACAGATGCTTCAGAGCATGGTGTGGGAGCAGTACTTTCACAATTGAATGACTAAGGCTTGGACCAACCTGTAGCTTTCATCAGCAGGAGGCTACTTCCCAGGAAACAGAGGTGGAGGGCTGGTAAATCAAATGCTACTAGTGGGCTTGCAGCACTGATTGTGCAACCCACATGAGTAGCCCTGAAAAGAGGTCTCAGGCCTGCCACTGCGGTGCCTGTGTGCTGTTTGTTAACTGCCATGTCGACTTGGCAAGTGCAGCCTCTTGCCAGGCCCTACCCTTCCATTCTCTTACACATAGGTCACCCCTATGGTAGGTCCATGGTACCCTCCTGTGCAGGGTGCAGTATATGTGAAAGGTAGGACATGTACTGGTGTGTGTAACATTTCCTAATAGGGAAATACTGCCAATTTTGTTTTTCACTATTGAAAGGCTATCTAGCCCTATAGGACAGAATGAGGAATGTTTTGAAACATTTTACAAGCATATCTTCCCATAGGGATAAGATTGAGAAATAGAGTTTGGTGACCCTGAACTCATGATTTAATAACACATGTTTTAGTAAAGATGGTTTATAAATTGTGTGTTTGAAAATACCACTTTTAGAAAGTGGCTATTTTCGTGTTCAACCATCCTGTGTGCCGCTGCCTGTTTTGTAGATTGTCTGGTTTCAGTGTGACAGAAACAGAGAATGTGCATTCCCTGTAGACTGCCTCTGGGGGGGTTGAGGTGTGCCTGGCCCTTCCTGGATGACCCAGCCCTGAGCTGAATAGACCCTGGGTGTAGATAGAGGGGTGGGAGGAGATTTACTTTGCACCTGAATGGAGCCTGTCTCATTTGCACAATGCTGTTTCCACCTCTTGTGGTCATGCTGCACCAGTGAAGGCAGAACTGGTTTGAACTGGGCTCAGAGCGCACTGCACAATGAGAACAAATACATTTTGGGGTATAAGTATCAGACGCAAAACCCCAGGCTTTAGACTACTTCTGGAACCAAGAGGAACCTTTTCCAAGAAGAAGAGCTGGAGAAACTGAGAAGTACTGCTCTTGCGGTGTTTCTCGAGTTGATCTGCAGTTGCTGTTTCTGCCAAGGAAATGAGAAGGACTTTGCTGTGTGCCTTGTCCCCTGCTTGAGGAAAGTTTCCAAGGGCTTGAGTAGAGCTTGCCTCCTGTTTTGAAGTCTCAGGGACACAAAGACTTCAAACCCAGCTCCCCTGAACTTCCTTGCTGGGAGTTCTGACCTGCCAAGAGGTGCCTGTGACTGTGTGGGGCCTCTGGAGGTTGTTACTGCTGTTGGGAGCTGGAAGCAATCTAAGAAGTAAGAAAACCTGTTTCTGATGCGGTCAGCAATGCCGCTGTGATGCCATGACTTTCACCTAGGCCCGGGGCACCACTCATGAAGTGAACGACTCACAGCCCGGCCTGCACTACAGCTCCAACGCCCTTTGACACCCACCACCGCCTACAGTGATCGTCTGTGCCCGATGCCACCACTCGCACTGACTCTGTCATTGCCAGCGCCTGCATCCTGGTATCGTGGTGCCAAGGGTGACTCCTCAAACTCGCCGACTTCGCATCGTCACCGGAACCAACACCTTACCACCAACACAACTGCCTTCCCCTGTCCAAGACATGACACGTCCCCTCCTAGTGGACATGACGCCTCACCTCCCCTGTGGCAACCAGGGAGTCATCCTCGACATCGGCACGGACGTCTCACTTCCTTCACGCAGTGCATTGTCACAGACTTCATTTCCAAGGTACTGTTTGTTTGGGGGTCTGTGTGGCTCCGTGCCCGATGCAGCGATCCACGCAGTTAGTGCTGTACTTTGGATTTATTGGTGTCATGACGTTGTACTAGCTCCAGTTGGTGCTTTTTGTTTTCTACAAGCTTTATTTTTGCAATAACCTTTCTAAAGTCAGATTTGTCATTGTGTATGTTGGATTTTTGTCATTTTGGTCTTGTTTAGTTTAGATAAAGATACTTTGTTTTTCTAAACTGGTGAGGTATCCTTTTGTGGTGTTTTTACTGTGTTACTGTGAGTGTTGGTACAAATATAAAGATACTTTGTTTTTCTAAACTGGTGAGGTATCCTTTTGTGGTGTTTTTACTGTGTTACTGTGAGTGTTGGTACAAATACTTTACACATTGCCTTTGGGATAAGCCTGTCTGCTCGTGCCAAGCAACCACAGGGTGGGGGGGGGGCGGTAATCTTAAGTGTGTATGCCCCTTACCTTGACAAGAAGTAAGGGTCCCTATTTGGACAAAGATACCGGCCTCTGCCAACAAGAGACCATCCCATTTCTAACACTGAGTGAGCAGTTTGAGTTGGCATTGCTTCTGAATTTGTAGCCACTTTAGCTCTCTGAAGTGGTCTGGAGCCTTTGTGTGAGTTGATTTGATTTGTGATGCTGGCATAGAGTGCATTGCCATAGTCTAGTCTGCTGGTTATGAGGGCCTGTGTGACCGTTTGTATGCTGTCGGTGGGGAGTGAATGGAAAATCTTGCAGAGCATACGCAGGATGAAGAAGCAGGAGGAGGTGGCAGCGTTCACTTGTTTGGTCATTGTGAGTCTGTCGTCAAACAATGACCCCAAGGTTTTTGGCTCAAATGTAGCATTAATAAACCCCAGAATGGAGTCCTGAACAGGAACAGTCACTAGACGGAGACCTAGTTAGAAATACCACCAAACACCTGGCCACAAAAGCCGAGCAATGCTTGTATGAGGACTTGTTCAGTCAGTATTTCTGATGCCCTGATTTTCACCCAATTAAGGTGGAATGGGAGCAGTGGCCAGTAAATCCCTGGACAAGGGAGATGCCCTGCCTACCAGGGCTCGTCACCAGCCTTTCCCCTGTGTGGTCTGGTCTACAGACACTCAGGTGGTAGTTCACAGATGCGAACCAGCTCAACAACAGGTAAGTCCACCTGAATCACAGAGATACTATCATCTAAAGCAGTGAGTGAGAAGACCCTGTATCTTGCAGGCCCAGCAGCACCAGAAAGCACACTCAAGTGTTCTGCAAAGTCCACACAAAAACCCAAAGGCATGACAGGGTTTAGCGGAATCCTGAACCTGGGTGACACAGACAGCAGACACAGAAGTAAGGTAACATAGCTCAGTGCTGTTTAAAGCAGCTTGGAGGGTGAAACCAAAGCTGGAGCTGGCTGTGGTAAAGAAATACTCTAGTGACAGCAGTACCTTCTCATCATTGGAAGCCTCCATCAGTGTGAGCTTCTCATTTCTCCAAGCCGTGCCTTCTTAAGACTCGAGGTCTCAAGCAATGTGAACTTCTGTTAGGCGTGTCATCTAAGTTTGATGGGATCCCAATTTGAATGCAGAAGCATAGCCAGGATGCAATGGACTCTAGCACAAACAAGGAAAACGCCTCTTTATCTGCTTTTGTGGTAGCAAAGATCAACAGCAGTTATTGTGAGAAGTTGGCCTGGTATATGCTGTCCACTAATAATAGTGGGCACCCTGTACCTAGTCCAAACAACCCCTTATTGATGATAGGTTAAAGACAACCTTTATTGAAAGTTATCCTAGTGGTAGCTATGGAGAGCAGCCTTCAGGCTAAGTCTTAGAGGAATGTAAAGAAGCTTGTTTTACCAGTCTAATCTCTTGAATGGCTAATTGAAAGGCAACCAATCCAGCTATATATATATAAAATATATGTATTTATTTCTAAACACACCCTCCTATTCCTTTATGAGGCTAGAGGTCAAAACACATAAGCTACACTTCAAATAGTACAGTAAAATAGCACAAATACATGTCAGGCCCTAGGGGCGAGCCAAACCATATACTAAAATAGTGGTATAAGAACCACGACTTAACTAGACACAAAGCCTAGAGCCTGTAGAATCGCTGGAACCCCAAGGAACCACCCAAGGTAGTGACACAGGGGACCCACGGGGGCGGTTTGCAGTGTGAGAACACAGCCGCGAGCTCCCGTTAGCTTCTATGGGGAAAGTCGCGGTTAGATTTTTAAAGATTAGGGACACTTAGAAATGAGTCAGGACCAAACCCTTTGGGACTTAGGAAGTTCTAGGGTCCACACCCATGAGAGAACTGGAGTACTTGTGTTACCTCACCCAGGTAAGCCGGGTGCATAGGTGTCAAATGGTGTTAGTCGCATCGTCGATTTCAATGGGACCTGGCAAAGAAGTGCTGCTGCCGGGAAGATGCGCAGTGTCCGAAGACATCCAAGCCTGGATCGAAGTCGGAGAAGAACCTGAAAGCAGAGGGGACAGAGTCTGGGTCACTAGCCAGTGACCAGGAGGATGATAGGCAGATGCCCACCGATGTCGGGTGATTTCAGGTGAAGAAGGTGAAGTTTGACTCTTCAGCCACGAGGACCAGGAGGCGTTGATGACAACCAGGAGCTGGATTCGAGCTGTCCCATGAAGGATATCGAGTGCTGCAGTGTCGGTGCCCGGATTGGACACAACAAGCCTTGGCAATAGCAACCCACGCAGAAAGGAGAAAGATGCTTCGGTGCAGACCAGCAAGGTCTGAGGGACTCCCCACTTGGTGGGGAGTCGGGGCACGTTTGGAGCAACCAGGGAGGCCCAAGAAAAATCAAAGTTGCCTTCACAGGGACCCACTAGTCGACGGACCAGGGATCGGGAAGGAGCCTCGAGAGGAAACACAAAATGGTGGCCCACGGGTCACTCGGGATGACTAGGCTGACAATCTTCAGTGGATTCTCTGCTCGAGGTGAGGGCTACAAGTAACCCCAAGCACGACTTCAAGAGACGTCGAGAAGTCAATGCACTTGCAAAAGTGCACGGTGACCAGGAGTTCCGGTTCCACGCTACTCACGAGGGCTGCGGGTCTCAGCCTTGCGGGGGACTCGGGTCGGCCTGTGAGATGTCTGGAAATCCTCTTCCTGAGTCCGGCGGGAGCTTCAGAGATGCAGACCGGCAAATTGCTTTGTTGGTGCCTGCCAAGCAGGGGAGTCGCTCCTTGACCCCAAGGGAGATTTATTCAGTCCTCTAGTCTTTAGTAGAGCGTCGAAGTTCCAGGATTCAGCTTCAGAGTTTCGTCCAGGGATATCTAAAGTTCTGGTTACAGAGGTTCCTTACTTATACCCAAGGAAGGGGTTGGACTAGCTCTGGGGACCCACCTATGGGAGGGTTTGGAAAGAGGGGTGGCTTCACTCATTTCCTTTGTCCAGTTTCATGCTAGAGCAAGGGCTGGAAGCCCCTGAACTGGTGTGAGCTGGACTATGCACAGGAACACCAAATGTGCCCCCAGTGCAGGACATCAACATCAGGAATTGATGTGGGGGTATGATTCCAAGGTGTTTGACACCAAACACGACATGTTTCTGTGCAGCCAGTCCAAAGTTAGCATTAACCGTTTAAGATATAATGCACTTAAGAGAATATGGTCAGGCTGCACCACTAACAACCCCGGAGAAGAGATTCTGAAGGCTGCAGAGGGGCTCAGCTCATGCATGGGCACCCTCTCACATATAACCAAGCACCCTGCCTTCAGGATTGTTAAGGCTTGCCATAGGGGTGACTGATAGGTTTGTATGTGCAGTGATAGGCGAGGTATAGTGAACCTATACCTCAGTAAGGGGTGCATGCACCACCTTACCCAGGCTGCAGTAGCAGACCTGTGGTGTCATTTTGGGTGGCTGTCCAGGGGTGGCATAATACATGCTCCAGTCCCTGGTAGGCCTCTGGGGTACCTATGCCCTTGGTACATAGTATACAATATACTAGGGACTCACAAGGGTACCTCAGCATCCAATCTGTGGTGTACCTAAAGTACATGCACTCAATTTAGAGAGGAATCAGCTTGACTGGGGCCCGGAATATCAGGGTCCCAGCCAGACTAAAGGGGAAAAACAGTGAAACACCAGCAAAAAGTGGGGGTAACCATGTGAAGCAGATCCTCCTCTCCTGCAGTTATCAGAGTTCAATGAGCCCCTCACAGCTCTAACACTGGTGCCACAGCACCTGCTGCACTAATGGGAGCTGCGCTCCTGTGACAAAGCCTTTTCTGTGTTTTTGTGATCCTAGGAACTATTAGCTTCCTCCAGTCGTAGGTTCTCAGGCTGTAGGACACCTGCAATGTGAGCTTTTCTTGAGTTACAAGGGGGCACATCATCAAGGCGAAGCGATAAAATTATCGAAGCTTTAGCGTCTGTTTTCGGGCGAAAAGCGATGATAATTTTATTGCACCATCAGCAAGGACACGTTCACGCGTGTTCCTATGCCTCTTCGCCGGTTTCCTTAACGACTATCATAGTAACACCAATGATATGCAAAGTGGGCATACCCAAGTATAGTAACGTGGGAAAGGGCACTAACTGACCTATCTCCTATCAACAATCTCGTAGCTAAACTTCCTAGTGTTGAGAAAAGTAGCGTTAACCACGATTATCGCAGTTAACATTGCGCCTGCTATTATTCTTACTAAGCCATATAAACGTATGGTAGGTGGATTGTGGGCATAAGCACACCCTCCTCTATTAACAAGGAATCACCTATCGCTGTGCGATGATCGCTGGATTTCCAGCGATAATCGCACATTTTGCAGCCATCGCTTGGATTTTTATCGCTTTGGAGATAAGCGTTGCTGATAGCACGCTATCTCCGCGATAAAATCCAGCGATAGCCGCCGATTATCATCCTCGCGCTAAGCGCGCTTAGCGATAATTATCACCGGCTGTTGCTGATATACCCCTACATCTTTAGCGTGACCTTAAACTAGGTGTCTTAGAATACCAGCTAGGATCCCAGGTAGTATCAGATTTCCTCAGCAGTGCCAGATGACCAGTTAGTAAATTATTACTAATTTGTAAACTATTACTATTTTACTCAGATGTTCTTTCTTTTTCACTTCAAGCCTTGTGATTTTTCCTTTCATGGATGTTTATAAGGACTTCCAGATTTGAGATGTGTTGGTACTACGTCTCATGTCTTTCCCCAGTGATGCTGCAACGTTGTCAGAGACCCTAATAAATATAAGGAAAATAGGAGCCCACAACCTGTGGTACACAGTAAAAGATCAGCCACAACTGAGGTGCAAAGGGAACATCAGTTTTGGGAGCAGGTGCTGCTACACCGGTCGCACTGGTGATAGCTAAACCTCTGGCTGTCCCTGTTTACCTCAAACATTTAGGGCCTGATTTAGCTCTCGTTGGACAGGTTCGTCCGTCACAACAGTGACTGATATCCCGTCCACCGAAATATAAATCTCATTATATCCTATTGAATTTTTATATTTTGGCAGATGGGATATCCATCACCTTTGTGATGGAGTAACCAGTCCTCCAAGATATAAATCAGGCCCTTAGTGAATCCAGGACAAGGCCCTCGACTGGATCCGCTCCTTCCTCTCTGGCAGAACGCAGCGGGTCAGACTCCCCCCTTTCCTCTCAGACCCTACACCTACCACCTGCGGAGTCCCCCAGGGTTCCTCCCTCAGTCCGACGCACTTCAAAGTCTACATGGCTCCGCTCGCACCCATCGTCAGAACCTACGGACTCAACATTGTATCGTACGCAGACGACACCCAACTCATCCTCTCCTTATCCAACGCACCCAACACTGCCAGACACAACTTTCGAGAAGGCATGGAAGCCGTCGCCAAATGGATGAAAAACAGCTGCCTACAACTAAACACCAACAAACCAGAAGTACTCATCATGGGCCCAAACCCAGACGCCTGGAGCGACACCTGATGGCGCCCCGCCCTAGGAAACCCGCCAACCCCCACGGACCAAGCACACAACCTGGGAATCATCCTGAACTTCGAGCTCAAAATGGACCGCTCCGTCACGTCTTCCTGCTTCCACACCCTCCGCCTTGCTGGAGCGGGTAATGCAAAAAATGTTGTATACCCACCCCATTTGCATGTTCATACTAATTAGAATAATTAATTAATTATAATCGTATTAATTGTTTGAAGTGATATTCTAAACAACCTTATTAATAAGTGGATTACACGTTGGATTTGCCTTTGCATGGCTAATTAATAAGTGAATTAACTCATGTACGCATACTAATATTAGAGAAATTAGAATATTGCATGTTATATGTTGCTTTTGTGATGTAAGTTGTAAGTCGCATCAAATAGTAAGTATAATTGCTTTGATTGTCGCTATTATGCTAGATAATTACACACACATATGGGTATTAGTGAGGGAATAACAATTTATTAGTCATTTTTATGTATTAATTACGTTTTGTGTTTGTTTTGCTTAAGTTGCCCATTTTGGCCTAGTTAAAATGGCCGACCGAGACGTTGAACGTGACTGCTCTGACAACACGAGGTTCTGGATGAAGTGCGCCTGCGCCAACGTTAGCAGTAATGGCCTTATCTTGACCCTAGTCAAACTGTACCCATCAAGGACAGCCTGGGAAGCCCGCCAGGAATTTGAGAACAATCAAAAGTCTCTTAAAACCGGAACCAGCAAGCGCAATGACACTATGCCTTAAACCCCATGGGAACTCGGTAGGATGACCCCAAGACAACCAATCAGGACTTCCGAAAACTCCGATCTTGATACTTTTTGACATAATTTTCATTATAAAAGTAGAGAAGGAATTGAACTAAATGTCTTGCCTTTTTGACGAACTCGATTTCCTGACGTTATGCTGACTGAGAGGGCGGTGACGCTGCAGGACAGCTGTTTCCCTGAATCTTTGACGGACTGAACTGATGCCCAATCTCCTGATGAACTGAACCAATTATATGGGCATAGATTGACAAGTACGCTCCTATGGTCTCAATCCGATCTGTGGGACTATAGCGTGCTGCAGGACAAGCTGATTGACTTAGAGGACGACTTTTAGCCAGAATAGGTAAATATGGTAAATTGTGGTTTTGAATAACATTTTCTTCCAGATTGGCATTAATCCAGATAAAATTGATTATTAATCATTCAAGTGGGTTGTGTTGTTTATTCATGAGAAATGTTCAAATTTAAAGGTAATAAGGATATTAGAAGTTGCCAAACACACAACTAACACAGATCCATCTAGGGAAGTTACATGAAAGGGAAATTTAGAAGGATTAGTATAGGATAAGTTAAATATAGTCACTTTAGGTTATAAGCTATTCCTTTCATGTCAGCATTTGGAACAATCATCTCCCAGGAAAAACAGATCAATGGAGTGTGAATATTGGTGTTATGGGCCCCACCAGTAAATGTGTTGATTGAATGTGGTAGTGAGATCTTTGGTCTGTGACGAAGGGAGGATTTTGGATTCCACGCTGCATCAGTTTTTCTGGTAGCAGGATGATGGTTTGTTATTGTTTGGGTTTGGTGATTATCGCTTGTACATTGCTTATGGGTTATTGATTATTGATTGGTTTATGTACTAACACTATATGTTGGGTTACGTTGTGTTTTATGTTGTTTGCACGGCTTCTGGGATGTAGGAAGTCGGAAGTTTGTAACGGTTCCGTAGTAGAGCAGAACTAAGCGCTGCTCTCGGGAAAGACAGAATTGTTGTTACCCGTAGGTACACGGGAGAAACGTGTAACGAGTGAAGTTGCACGACGCATTGTCTGGGTTCGATTCGGTAGCATCGTCGTGTGTTGCCATTAGAGACATTTTCTGTATGGGAGAAGTGTGTATGACAGCGAAGGTTACCTGTGAAATTTTGGTCTTAGGTACCAGGAGGCCAGAAGGTACTCTGATAACGCTTATCACTAGAAAGGTAGCAGGTGTTCTCGGAGCTTGTTACAAGGGCAAAGTAGAGGGAAGCGCTGCTTTGTTAACGAATGTTATAATTCTGTAGTAGGACATACTGTTCGCTGTTCTCGGGAAAGACAGAATTCTGTGTGACTGTACTACATTTTTTCCGTGTAAAAGTGTGTAAATGAAAAGGCATTCCAGTTAATTGCGAAACTCTGGTATTATTTCTTAGGAGCATTGGGTCTCCAACCAGGTGTCTTAATTCTAGAGAAGCGGTTAGCTAATGCTTGCTAGAAGGGTAAGGTAGAGGGATGTGCTACTTTATCAACGGAAGTAACTATTCCGTAGTAGGGCAGAGGTAAGCGCTGCTGTCGGGAAAGACGGAATTCTTGTGAAAAAAGGTCTTTTTACTATTCTATAGTTAGCGAAGCGGACAATGGTGGTGTTTTTATGTATTTACTAACAGAATTGTAAATTTGAAAGGTTTGAGAAACTTACCGAGAACATTTTGTAAAGGAGGGGTCAGTAGAAGCAGGAGCAGCGTCAGAAAGACCGCGCTGGGATCGGCCAGTGGTCTGAAGGCGTAGACGTTCCTGATTGGTGCACTAGTGTACGCCACGCTATGATTGGAGAAATATAGGGTGACGTAGACGTTCCTGATTGGTGTGTTAGTAAGAGTCGCGCTGAGATTGGAGAATCATCGAGGTGACGTAGACGCTCCGGATTGGTGCGTTAGTGGGAGTCGCGCAGCGATTGGACAGGAAAAGGGTACAGTTGTAAGGAGAAACTAGCAATACACGGAAGACAGGAAAATGTATTACGATCCACCGGAAAAGGAGAAAAAGTCCTGGTTTGGCAAAATTAAAAGGTGGTTTAAAAAGAACAAACCGATTGTGACTAGGGAAGGACAATTACTTCCTCCACCAAAAACCCCTGCATCCTTTATGGTTGCGAAATACGGATATCATACTTGTATCTGGTTAGACAACTGGGTTAGGGATACAAAGGACAACAGAGTCTTGGCTTTCGCAGAACATAGTTCATTTAATTTGGCAGTTCTGAGAAACTTGAGAGAGAAAATGATGACTTGATAACCAAGACCTAGACCAACGCAATTTGAGGCATTGACAGAATGGGAAGAGGAGATGCATGATCGAGAAAGACAGAGAAGTGGTGTATATCTTACATGTTTGGTCGACAGTATGGACATGAAAATCACGATGATCGGATGAGAAGGTGGCGGAATGCTAGTATGACTGAAGGGTTGTTTCCTGTACGAACAGCAGAGACCAATGAAGGACGAAAGTGTACCGAAAAAAGACATAATGTAGAATCAAGAGAGTATGGGGTGAATGAATCTGAAGATGATGTTCTTGATGACATGTTTTATAGGAATCCACCACCGTATCGACCAGAACCAGAAATGTTAACACCAAGTGCCCCAATGAGAGAAACCTTTCAAATTATTAAGACAGAACCAATGTCACCAGATTTAGAGAAGAGTAACTCCATTAGAGAGGTAGAAAAGACGTCAGAGAGAACAAATGGTGAAAATTCAGCAGAATTAGCAAAAACAACCTTAGAATTAACAGAGAAAATAAGAGAACTGACTAAAAATCTGGAAGCGGTAACTGTTCCAGTAACGATAGGTCCAGTAATGCCCATATTCGATAAACAGAAAGATAGCAAACATTGTTTGACAGTTCCTTATAAGGGCCATAAACAGGTTGACCAGCCAAAACCAAACCAGAATGAGAATCCATGGAGACAGACAATGAGCATGATCGAACCAAATGTTTTGAATAATCCATTCATAAGTCAGAATTATCCCGAAAGGAGTAGAACGATAGTAGAATCATTGTTAGAACCACAAAAGAATCCGGAACAGGGTAGCATAGAAAACCCAGTGGGACCATCCGCAGAAGAACTGAGTGAATGGTTAAGAAGCTTACAGAGGAAAGATATAGAATCTCAATCGATAGATGTGGCCAAATTACGAATGATATTAAAAGAGTTAATGGTAGGAACTATCCCTACGGAAAAATTAAAAAACTTACCAGGATGAGGAATTACTTTTTCTGTGCAAAAGTGTAACATGGAGAGCGAAAAACCTACATGAAAGGTTAGAAGAAGAGGCAAATTAAATGGGAATAGACATTGAAAAGGTAAAAGCCTTGCAAAAACCCTATCGAGTTGATTTCACTGAGAAAGATATTGAAAGTTTGAATACCACAGGACGAATAAGTCAGATCAAGGATAGAATTGTCTTGTTAAGAAAGTGGGGAGATGTGGAAAAATTGAAAAGCAGGTGGTTCTGAAAACGTGATGATGCCTCAGACAAAACGATTGCTGCATTTCCTGTAAGAGAAAAGGAAAAGGTAGTAACAGAATGTCCTATGAGGGAGATTCCAGGAGGAGGATACGTACATGTCCCATGGACAAGACAGGACATATTGTCATTTACAAATGATTTCCCTCGACTGCGCGAAAAGCCTGTCGAGTGGTACAGGCAGGTAGATAGAGTTGTAAAATTGGCTAAAGTATTATGGATCGATTTGAATAGTCTATTTGACATAATAGTACCAGCAGATTTATGGACAGAGTGCAAGTTAATGATTAATTGGCCAACACAAGAGTACCCTAGAGATCCGAAAACAGGAGCTCTAGACCCTGAGGTAATGAAGAAATATGAACAGGTTATTGCATTTCTGAAAAACAAGGTACCTCCTAAAGAGACTGACTGGGTAAAAATTGACAGGACACATCAAGAAAGTAAGGAGTTAGTACACGCCTATTATGAAAGGCTAATACTAGCTTTTAAACAGTTTAGTGGAGATGAGAATCTGAGTGAAAAGGATTTGAGTCATTTTGTATACAGATTTGTATATGGCCTACGCCCAGAAATTAGTGAAATGATAAAACATACAGTTGATTGGCAAACTAAGAAAATAGATGGAAGTACTGAGACATGCTAAATATTTTAGCGATGAGATTGAAGCAAAACAGCGAAAATTGAAAGAGAAGGCTATGTGGGGACAGGTAAAAGTGGCAGAGAGGCAAGAAGCTCAATTAGTGGAACAAGCAAATAATACAGGAGCAAGACAGAAATTCGGTCCTGGAAAAGGGAAAGGGAAAGGGAATTTTAATATAGAAGAAGCTAGAAAGAAGTTCCCATGCCATAACTGCGGTAGGCTAGGGTATTGGAAATCCGAGTGTAAATTTCCCCCAAGTACAAATAATGGAAATCAATCATTGAATCCACAGGTGCAGAGTGAGGTGAGTGGTCAACTGCAGCAACAGCAGCAGGTTGTTACACCACAGAATCAGGTGCCAAAACCGCCTTTTCCACAGAGCAGAAACACACAGAAGTATAGTAATGAATCGGGATTCTACGATGAAGAACAGGTAAATAAGCTGGACATTGATTTCAAATAAGAGGGATAAAGGGGTCGTTTTCCACTCACACAGGGGAGTGGGAGGTCCAGACTGGTAAAGTGCCCCAACAGTAAGACTATCAAGAAGAATGTTACCAGTTGTTCCTAAATGGAAAGGGAAGATTGGAGGTGAATCGATAAGAGAGCCTAATAGGACTACATGTGCACTATGTGTGAAGTGGGTAATCCTTTTGTTGGATATTAATGCCCTCACACACCCTTTCAGGTGTCATGCTTCATCATCTGGGCTGCTCCTCGTCGGGCCGGCGGTGCAATGCCCAACGGGCTCCCTAAAAGGGGCACTTTATCGGAGTTCTTTTAATCCAACAGCCGTTTGGTGAAGTGCGGGTGTGGGGGCCTGATTATTGTAGATACGAAAAAGTGATTTAAAACAGGGTCGAGAGTACCAGTATGGGAATTCAATTTTATTCTAAAAGTCTCCTTCCCTGATTAAAAGGTGTGTGTGGCACTCGGTAGAGTTTAATGTCTCTAATTAGAGTGCTTAAAATTGGTGGTCAACATGTTTCTCGCTCAGAGCTCGTGCGCTCGCGATTCTTCAGGACCTATAAAACTATCTACAAAAAGGGGGACTATACAGAATATTGGTCTCCTAGTCACAATAAGTAATGTGAAAAAATCATTTAGCTAGAATACCTGTCATGGTCTGGTGCTACCTGTAAAAGAGGGAGGACGGTAGGTTAAACAGATCATTGTAAAGACATATATGACCACAGGTAATAGATAAATGAATAACAAACAAAAAGGCTTTCAAGGTGATTCATCTCCGTCAAATTGTAAAGGAATCAGTGGTGACTACTGATGCATGAGCGTCAAAAAACCGCTCATATAAAGTGGTGTACCATCAAAGTGAACTATAGTGACTATTCACCTATGTGGAACAAGTAAAAAATAAATAAAAGCGGCAGAAAATATCGTTGGACTCACCCTATTCAGTAGGACTGCGGACCACAACAGTACTTGGTGGACTCAGCGTGAGCCAAAGGACCTCTAAAAGTAGGTCTAGACCAAAGGGTAGTAACGAACTTAATGGTGTAGAACAGGGGAGGGAGAGTCACAAGTCACAGCAGATAGACATGAGAACACATGGAGCAATAATAATACAGATAGTAAATAATAGTTAACCACGTAGACAGGCTGTGATCCAAAGGGTGTGAAGTGGATATATGTTAAAAACCCTTTTAAACAAAGGCTATTATCCAGCGTGGCTATAGAAATCTGTATTAGGGACAGTTTCTAAGATCTAATGTGTGTGAGCGCTATCCCACATGCTCGCAATAAGCGTGGTGTTCCTCGCTGGTAGACCAGATAAATAAAGAGCTACGGGTCAGAATTGGAAGTTAAAAAGGCTAGCCAAACCGCCGGTGCTTTACAAGTAATGAAGAGCCTGGCGTTTAAAGATCTTAAAGATTTCCCTTTAAACGCCAGGCTCTTCATTACTTGTAAAGCACCGGCGGTTTGGCTAGCCTTTTTAACTTCCAATTCTGACCCGTAGCTCTTTATTTATCTGGTCTACCAGCGAGGAACACCACGCTTATTGCGAGCATGTGGGATAGCGCTCACACACATTAGATCTTAGAAACTGTCCCTAATACAGATTTCTATAGCCACGCTGGATAATAGCCTTTGTTTAAAAGGGTTTTTAACATATATCCACTTCACACCCTTTGGATCACAGCCTGTCTACGTGGTTAACTATTATTTACTATCTGTATTATTATTGCTCCATGTGTTCTCATGTCTATCTGCTGTGACTTGTGACTCTCCCTCCCCTGTTCTACACCATTAAGTTTGTTACTACCCTTTGGTCTAGACCTACTTTTAGAGGTCCTTTGGCTCACGCTGAGTCCACCAAGTACTGTTGTGGTCCGCAGTCCTACTGAATAGGGTGAGTCCAACGATATTTTCTGCCGCTTTTATTTATTTTTTACTTGTTCCACATAGGTGAATAGTCACTATAGTTCACTTTGATGGTACACCACTTTATATGAGCGGTTTTTTGACGCTCATGCATCAGTAGTCACCACTGATTCCTTTACAACTTGACGGAGATGAATCACCTTGAAAGCCTTTTTGTTTGTTATTCATTTATCTATTACCTGTGGTCATATATGTCTTTACAATGATCTGTTTAACCTACCGTCCTCCCTCTTTTACAGGTAGCACCAGACCATGACAGGTATTCTAGCTAAATGATTTTTTCACATTACTTATTGTGACTAGGAGACCAATATTCTGTATAGTCCCCCTTTTTGTAGATAGTTTTATAGGTCCTGAAGAATCGCGAGCGCACGAGCTCTGAGCGAGAAACATGTTGACCACCAATTTTAAGCACTCTAATTAGAGACATTAAACTCTACCGAGTGCCACACACACCTTTTAATCAGGGAAGGAGACTTTTAGAATAAAATTGAATTCCCATACTGGTACTCTCGACCCTGTTTTAAATCACTTTTTCGTATCTACAATAATCAGGCCCCCACACCCGCACTTCACCAAACGGCTGTTGGATTAAAAGAACTCCGATAAAGTGCCCCTTTTAGGGAGCCCGTTGGGCATTGCACCGCCGGCCCGGCGAGGAGCAGCCCAGATGATGAAGCATGACACCTGAAAGGGTGTGTGAGGGCATTAATATCCAACAAAAGGATTACCCACTTCACACATAGTGCACATGTAGTCCTATTAGGCTCTCTTATCGATTCACCTCCAATCTTCCCTTTCCATTTAGGAACAACTGGTAACATTCTTCTTGATAGTCCAGGTAAATAAGCTGCCACGCGCTAGCGCTGTCTCGCAGTATTGGCTGCAACGCGATGAGAGTGACACAGCAGAAAGCTATTGACGGTGCCGAAGGGAGGAAGAAGAGTGCGTACTTGGGGCAACTCTAGAAGTAGACCAGACAGGCCCATTTGTGGATGGGAAGGTTAATGATGAAAATATTACTTTCCTAGTTGAAAATGGTGCTACTCCATCAACTGTTAGATCAGCTGATGTTAAGAATCTTCCTCTCTCGGATGAAACATTCCAAGTAGTTGGTGTATCCAACAGACAGATTAAAACTTACCTTACAGAACCAGTGAAAGTTAGCATAGGGAAATTCTCAGAAATGCACCGATTTGTCGTGTGCGATACCAGTCCAGTGAATCTATTAGGTAGGGACCTGCTGTGCAAAATGAATTGCACTATATTTTGTACTCCAGATGGAATAGCATTTGAAACACCAGATGATGATGTACTGTATAAAGTGACAATAGCCAATAGAGAAAATGAAGCTGTTGAAACCTATGCTGTATTCAACCCTGATGAATTACCTAAAGAACTGAAACAATATGTAAAAGCAGAAGTATGGGATTTCACTGGAGAAGATGTAGGACTAATGAAATGAGAAATGTAGATCCAATAAAAATAACAGTAAAAGAAGGAATAAGCTATCCAAATGTCCCTCAATATAAATTGCCACCCGAAATAATTGAAGGAGTAACTCCTATAATAGAAAAGATGATTAAGCAAGGAATTTTGAGAGAAATAATGAGCAGTCCATGTAATTCACCCATAATGGGACTAAAAAAGCCTAATGGGAAATTTAGAATAGTACAAGATCTGAGAAAGGTGAACAAAATCGTAGTGTTATGTTGTCCAATTGTACCAAATCCATCAGTGATTTTATATCAGATTCCCTAGGATACAGAATGGTACACAGTGATTGATTTGTGCCACGCTTTCTTTTTTATCCCATTGCACCATGACAGTCAGCAAATGTTTGCATTTCGTTTTGGTGAGCGTATCTTGGCATGGTGCCGAATCCCACAAGGGTATACAGAAAGTCCTTCAATATTTAATCAGCTATTGAAAAAGTCTTTGGAGAGTCTAGAAATGCCCAAAAATTCAGTGTTAGTTCAATACATTGACGACCTTCTTGTGGCGTCAAAAACACGGGAGGCATGTGAGGTAGACACTATAGCACTATTGAATCATTTGGCAGATGGAGGACTGAAGGTGTCACCATCAAAATTACAGTTTTGCAAAAAGGAAGTACAGTACTTAGGGCAGAACATTGAGAAAGGACAGAGAAAAATAAAGATAGACAGGATCAGAATCATAAAAGGAATGAGAGCTCCCATGACTCAAAGAGAGGTGAGAATGTTTCTGGGAATGGTGGGATATTGTCGTCAGTGGATCAGCAACTTTTCTTTGATTGCAAAACCTTTGGTGCAATTGACGAGGAGTGATGTGAAGGATCCTATTGATTTGAACAAGGAAGAATTGGCAGCATTCAAACAATTGAGAGATGGATTGTGTGAAGCACCTGCATTAGGTATGCCGGGCTATGAGAAAGAGTTTGAATTGTATTGCAGTGAGAAATGGCTGTGCACTTTCTGTGTTAATACAAAAACATGGAAACCTTAGGAGACCAATTGCATATTTTTCATCAATGCTTGACCCAGTAGCTGTAGCCTTACCTGGGTGTTTGAAAGCAGTAGCTGCTACATGTCGGAGTTTGGAGCAAAGTAAAGGAATTGTGATGGGTTATCCATTGAAAGTGTTTGTACCTCATGATGTGGCGATCCTTTTAACAAGGAGTCGTACTCAGTATATGACACATAGTCGGCTGACTAAATATGAAAAGGTCATATTAGGTGCAACTAATGGGAGTCTTGTGAGATGCTTGAATGTGAATCCTGCAACATTGTTGCCCGATGCTGAGAATGTGAAAGTCAGAGATGAAGCAGATCATGACTGTTTGGATGTACTTGATTTTTGCACAAAATCACGACCAGATATAAAAGATGTACCTTTACCAGAAAGTGATTTTGTGATGTTTGTTGATGGGTCATGTTTGAGAATAGATGAAGGAGTGCTGAGTGCAGCATATGCAGTATGCACAGTTGCAGCAGTTTTGGAAGCATCCTACCTGAAAGGAGTAAAATCAGCTCAAGTAGCAGAATTAGTGGCCCTGACCAGAGCATGTAAGATTGGGAAAAGTGTGAGAGTGACTGTGATAACTGACAGCCAGTAAGGCTTCGGAGTGGTCCACGACTTTGGCCAATTGTGGCTACAGAGGGGTTTCCTAACCTCAAGTGGAACTCCTATTAAGAATGCTGAAGTGGTTGGAAAGTTGCTTGAGGCGATACAGCTGCCTAGGCAATTGGCTGTTGTGAAATGTGCTGCTCATAATTATGGTGGTGACTATATCTCAACAGGGAACAGGTATGCCAACGACATGGCGCAATATTGCGCACGGAATCAGAATTCTATCAATCAGGCTAAGGAAAGAGAAACGTTTTCTTGCTCCTTAATGTTTACTAACATTGTGGGAACATGGGAAGAAGTAAGACAATTGCAGGAAGAAGCAGGAGATGAGGAAATGAAGTAGTGGATAAAAGCAGGATATGCACCAAGAGAGAAAGATCAGGTGTGGGTTTACCGAGATGGAAGACCAGTTATGCCTGATAGCATGATGTCTACCATGGCACGGATGTATCATGGCCAAGGACACATAGGGAGAGACGCCATGATCAGGTCATTTAAGCAGACCTGGTACAATGCAAAGTTCAGACTTGTAGCAGAAAGTTTATGCCAAAGATGTCTAATATGTCAGCAATACAATCCTGGGAGAAAGACAGTAGTAAGTCTAGGAACAATAGGCCGAGAAGGAGGGCCTTTTACCAGAATGCAAGTAGATTTCATTGAGATGCCTCCCTGTAACAGATTGAGGTATGTTTTGGTTATGGTTTGCCTATTCTCTAGGTGGGTGGAAGCATTTCCAACAAGGAGAAATGATGGGATGACAGTGGCAAAGCTACTTTTGAGAGAATTCATCCCTAGGTTTGGGTTCCCAGTGACAATTGAATAAGACCGAGGAGGACACTTCCATAATGAGATCATAAAATTGATTTGTGAAGCATTGAATGTACAGCAGAAACTACATTGTGCCTATCGACCAGAAGCTTCTGGTGTGGTTGAACAAATGAATGGCACTATCAAAAATAGAATAGGGAAAATGTGTTTGGCCACAGGAATGAAATGGCCCGATGTCTTGCCTCTGGTACTCATGACTATTAGATCAATTCCAGACAGAACTACAGGGTTTAGCCCCCATGAAATCATCATGGGACGCGCCATGAGACATGTGTTCATACCAGTCAACCAGTCAACAAGCTGATGACTATAACTGATGACATGGTGTTGGAATACTGTAAAAGCCTGGCCGACGCAGTCCATTCTGTGTTACATCAGGTTGGAGCGGATGCCACCACCCTTGAAAACAAGCCAGCTCATGATCTGAGCCCAGGGGACTGGGTGAGGATAAAAGTCCACAGAAGAAGAAACTGTTTGGTCCCGAGGTGGGGAAAACCGAAACAAGTCATTCTGACCACGACTACAGCTGTAAAGTGTGCTGGATTGAAAAACTGGATCCATGCGAGTCATACTTTGAGAATTCCAAATCCAGTGGACAGCACAGAAAAAGAATATTTTGGTGAATCAGAATCAAGTACTGAGTCAGATGACGGAGTCAAAAGCAGAAGAAAACTCTGAAAGGGGGGAAACAGAACCAAGTCTAACACTAGTCCCCAGAAGTAACTCTCTGAGAAGGAGATTGCAGATCTCTGATACCAGTTAAGATTCTGAAAACGAACAAGGAAAGCAAGGTTCCAGGAAAGAACATAAAAAGATCAGAATAAAAGACAAAGAAGAAACGATCAAAGAAATAAGTGGGAAGGAAGTGCCAGATGAAAGCCTGAGAGAAATTCCACCTGAAATAACCAGTTTAGATGAACAAGGGACAGGTACAGAGAGAGAGGGACAGGTTTCTGCAGAAGACCCCCGAGGAGGTGTAGGGAACTGCAACATCCAGTTAGGTGAAGGGACAAGTAGTCAGCAGGAAGATTGCGTGTCGGAGACTCGAGGAGGGACAGAAGTAGGGAAATCAAAACAAGTGGTGGAAAAAGAGATAATTGAAAAGAAAAAGCAAGTTGAGACAGAATCAGAGGAAAGCGAGAACGAAATACCAGAAGGTCGAGTTCTAAGGAAGAGAGCTTGGAGAAATGAAAAGAATGACAAAGGAAGGAAGTTGAAAAGAGTTGCAAAAGACGATGTATGGCCAAATAAAATTAAAAAATTGAGATATCGGCTAACACGAGTAAATTCACCAAGAGCTGAACGGGTGAATGAAGTAACGAGTCAGGAGAAATCAAAGGAAGAAGAGACAAGTGTAACTAGAGAAAGCAGAAGAACAAGGAAACCTAAACAGAAGTATAAGTCACCGGAATGGACGTACGTGGCTCTGCCTGAAGGAAAACAAGAGGCAGATAGTCAAGGAAATCCAGAGGAGACTGTACTGAAAGTGGTTGAAGAAGAGGAAGAATCAGAAATCCTGAGAGTTCTCTTATCCGACATTGGAGAAGAAGAAGCAGAAGTTCAGGAAATTCTGTATCCGGATTACGAGAAGAAGGCAAAGGATGATGAGATGCCAAAAACTGAATAAATCTAGAAAGATGCTGATGAAGAAACAATAAAAAAATAAGACAAAAAGATAAAACTGGTAGAGCCAAGAAGGTTTAGAACCTTGGGTTAGAAAACTAGTTGTGAAGTAGAAGAAGCTAAGTCAAAAGACACGGTCCATTGTAGCAGATATGGCTAACATAGAAAGTAGTAAAGGTAGATGTACCTTCATGAGAAGATGGTGTAAAATGTGTTGTTGTTGTACAGGATTACTAATACTTCTATGGAGCATACTTGCTCTTTTGATTTCTTTTCAGGTTACTATAGATACATTAGAAGGACATAGTGTGAATAAAACGAATGCAGGGAAAATTTCAAAGGTAGTACCGACTGTAATAGATAAAAATTATTTACATAAGGATAGGTCTATAACAGATTTTTCTAACAATGTGTTTTCAAAATTATTGTATGAATATGTAAAGACAATGGATGTAAGGTATTGCTACGTCTGCATGCAGTTACCTGCCTCTGTTTCAGAAGGAGTGACTTATCATCACCTTCCAGTAACATATGGAATAACATGTAGTGTAATAGCTAGTTTGTTTTATCAGACAGGAAAATTAGAATATTATTTTTCAGATGTAGATAACATTTTCGCACAAGTACCTGCAATTAATAAATTAAATAAGGTAAAACCTGCTAAGGTATTAGGTGAATTTTTCTTAGAAACTAAAGAACTAACATTAGAAGCTATATTTAAAAACAATTTGACTTGCAGTTTGCAGACAGAGGAAAAGACGTTTTTAGACATGGTTAAAGAGAGGAGACTGAAAATGCAAAGAAAGGCCTCTGAAGGAAGGGCGGAAAAAACAGTATGGGATGTAGAGATGGAAAAACACTTGTTGAAGGGAGAATCTAGTCCAACTATGGCTCTAGACTGGCCTCAGAAAGGAAAATGCTGTATAAGAAGGAATCAAACTGTATATGATAATTACTTTTTAGGGAACAGGGAGTGCCATGATACATACCAAATCATGGGTGGATGGGGATTTAAAGGTGGAAGAGATCCAGTTTTCCCTGGACTATATTTTATCTGTGGGAACAGGGCATATTATCGTTTGCCAGACCATTGGTATGGCACATGTTATGTAGGCTGGGTATTTCCAAAAATCTTCCATATGGATAGAGGAGAAAACGGTGTACATAGTTTAACTAACTATTTAGTACGTAGTAAGAGAGAATCTTGGACAGAAATTGTAGGAGACATTTTTGGAGCATTGATACCAGCAGTGGGAATATCTCTGAATGCAAACAAAATTAGGACATTATCAACTGTAGTGGATCGCTTGTCAACAAGCACCGCTGGAGGATTCTTATTGGTAAACACTGAAATGGTTGCCATGCGTGCTATGGTAATGCAAAATCGACTTGCCCTTGATATATTATTAGCAAAATAGGGTGGAGTCTGTGGAATGCTGAAAGTTCAACACTGTTGTACTTACATTCCTGATGAAAGTAAAGATCTAAAGATTTACATTAAAAATATTACAGAATTGCATGACGAAATTGTACCACTGGAGGTTGAAAGTGTTTGGGAAAGGATTGGAAAGAAGATATCAGCTATTAAAATCTTTTTAGTTAAGATAGGTAGTACATTTATAGGTAAAATATTGTTTCCACTAACGTGTAATTTCAATAATATTAGTAATAAGATTAGGTTGTATTTTTTTTTTCCAAACTTTATTTATGTATTTCAGATACAATACAAAATTTTGCAAGTTGGCAGAGTCATAGCATCAATACAATGAGTAAAGCACTTGGCGGTGCCGCAGTGAACTTACATTGCCGCAAGATCATGTCCCAAATCAGTCCCAGAATGACAAGGCCAGAAAGTCAGGCAGCAACCTACAGAGTGAAAATGAACAGGGCAGCACAACAACTACAGTCTAGACATCAAACATCAGTAAGTGACAACAGATATGATGTAAGTGGTTTCCAGATGTCCCGTGGCCTCGAGGCTGCCGGCAGCTCCTCCGCATAGCAGGTAAGCTGGTCCCGGCAATATGCTAAGTCTTGCAGCCACATGTTTGCTGTAGGAGCTAATCGACTCCCAACAGAGAGAGATTCTTCGCTTAGCCATGAGCAATGCAATGGATACGAGTTTTTTATTAGAAGGGTGCACCTTAGTCCCAAAACCCCAACAGACACAGCCGTGGAGGACGGTCTAGTAGCTCCTCAATCATCAGACGGAGCACTCTCACAACTTCACCCCAATAATCAAATATCTTAAGACACTCCCATGCCAGATGATAAAACCCTGCCCCAGACGCACCACATCGCTTACAGGCATCGGACTGTCGGAGCCCAAATTGAAACAACTGCGCCGGTGTATAGTACAACTGATGTAGATACTTAAAGTGCACCAAGCGCAGGTTGCCATTCGGCATCAGGCGGCCCGTCAAGCTGCAGCCATCCAGCCAGTCATCCTCCGTGAGGGGTTCCAGAAGCACCATATTCCAATTGTCCAGGGCCGTAGTCCCCACAGAGACCCTATCATGCTGGGACGCCTTATAGAGCCTTGTCACCAGCCGGGCTCTAGAGGTAGCCGTGTAAAGAAGCTGCAGTGCCCCAAGAGTCGGCGGTTCAGAAGGGAAATGTGGATTAAATGCACGCATGGCAGAGCGCAACCTAGTATACACAAAGAGCTGCATGGCCGAGACCTCACCACGGGCCGCCAGGTCTACTGAGGTTATAAACTGGCCCCCAGGGAACATGTCCGCCATGACGCCAAGTCCCATCTCCGCCAGTGTTCGCAGAGTACCCGTCTCTTGGGTAACCGAGAGGTCAGAGTGATGGAGCAATGGCATGCTTGCAGCAGGTGCTTGAGGTAGTCTGCACCGTGTCAAATTCTCCCTTCTCATATATGGTATGCGTGTTTACAATCATCGCCTTAAGGGGTAGAGGATGGACTGCACCCGCCTCCAGAGCCACATGCGGGATGTATGCAGGGTCATGCTGCCAGTAATAGGCGTACTGCGCCTGTGCACATAGGTAGTAGAGATAGAAATCCGGCGCCGCAAACCCACCCTGGTCATATGGTAATGTAAGCATTTCCCACCGAAGGCGGGCCTCTTCCCACCCCACGCCAGTGTGATCAGGAGGGAGAGAAGAGTGCCAAAAAAGTGTTTGTTAAGACGCACCGGGATGTTACAAAAGTAATATAGAAAGCGCGGGAGCACTATCATTTTCACCAATGCTATGCGATCTGCGAAGGAGAACGGCAGCTTAATTTAATGAACCACCTGCTCCTCCAGTCTGGTAACAGCTGTGCCAAAGTTTGCTTGAATGACCGTCTGCAGATCCCAAAGGGCCGGGTACTATCAGTGAGAGACAATATAGTGGACTTGGACCAGTTGATTCCAAGGCCAGAGAAGTGTTCAAACCGAATATATTCACGGATAAGCGGCACCAGATACTGCGCTGGCTCACGAACATACAGTACCATGTCATCCGCGTACAAGGAGACAGTAAGCGGTCGATGAAAAAAGCGCAATGCCGACGCAGTGTGCCTTTGCCGTATTATGCAGGCCAGGGGCTCCAGTACAAGCGCAAATAGCAGGGGCGACAGCGGGCATCCCTGCCGAGTACCCCGGTGAATAGTAAATTAGTCAGATAGGTGACCTTTAATTCGAACTCTGGCTTCCGGCTTAGTATACAGCAATCTAATCCAGTTTGTGAACACAAACGGGACGCCCATACAATGGAGGACCGCAATCATATAGGACCATACTATAGAATCGAACGCTTTTGCAGCGTCAAGTAGCACTGCTACTGCCGGAAGTGTGGGTTTTAACACATGCATTACTGCGAATATGGTACGTAAGTTGTGGGATGTGGAGCGAGTGGGAATAAACCCCGACTGGTCTGGGAGCACCATAACCAGAAGGAGAAGTTGGAGCCTCGTGGCCAATACCTTTGCCAGAATTTTAACATCAGTGTTTATTAGGGGCAATGGGCGGTACGAGTCGCATTGATCAGGTGGCTTGTCAGGCTTCAAAAGGGCGACCACCAGCGCCTCCCGAAGGGTCGGCGGCAAACATTGGGTCTCATAGGCTTCCTCATATAGCTGTAGCAGACATGGTGCTAACTGGTCAGCATACTCTTTATAAAATTCAGCTGGCAGCCCGTCAGTTGCCGCTGCCTTACCGCCAGGTAGTGCTGTAATAGCATCTTGTATTTCCCCCAGTGTTAGGCGGTGCATCAGAAACTCTTGCTGTCTGCACGACAACCACACCAGGGAGATATCATCTAGATATTGTTCTAGTTCATCAGGGCTAGCCGTAGGCTGGTGGACATACATTTCAGTGTAATAATCAGAGAACGCCCGCAAAATACCGTCAGCGTCATGGCGCACACCTTCATCGACCTTAATCCCCTGAACAACCGGCGCCCTATGATGCGGATCAAGGATGCGGGCAGCAAGTGTCCTCCCCGGCCGTCCACCCTCACCGTAATAGCGCGCCTTACTGCACCTGGAGAGATGTCTAACCTCTTGCTCGGCAGAGTCGTTATATGCTAAAAAAAATTCCTTTATTTGTGCCAAGACAGTCAGACTAGGCCGGACACTATATAAATGTTCCACATTACCCAACTCCCTCTCCAGTACCCCCATGGTGCGACGGAGAGACTTCAAGACTCCAGCCTGCAGACCTATACATTCCCCCCGAATGGTCAATTTAAAGGCTTCCCATAATGCCCCCATAGTCGTAACTGACCCTGTATTTACTGAGAAGTAATCCGCTATAGCCTTACGAACAACTTCCTTAAACACCGGATCAAGAAGGGAGGAGGACTGTAAGCGCCACTGGAAGGGAGGCGGGATTCGAGAGGGCAGCATCACATCCAGAGCCACTGGGGAGTGATCAGATAAAGTTCTAGGTAAATGCCTTATCTGTACAACCCAACTACAAACATCCGGCATTCCCAGCCAATAGTCAATACGGGACCAAGCCTCCAGCGCATACGAATGACATGCTCCCTCCATAGCTGGAGGATGTCGCTGCCTCCAGATATCAACAAGCCCCAATGATCTCATTCCCTCACGTAGTACACCGGTGGCCCTTCGGGAGGGATATACGACTGTTGTTTTTCTGTACAGCGCAGGGTCAAGCACCACATTGAAGTCCCTGCCACAAATAATGGTCTCACAGGAGATACTGGAGAGTTTACCCCACAGAGTGTCAAAAAAAGCGGGATCATCCGTATTTGGACCATATATATTAACAATAGTTAACGGCGTATTATAAAGCGTACCCTGAGCTATGATATACCGGCCTTCTGTATCGACATCCACCTGGATAGGCGTATAGGGAACATTTTTTTTGACCAGTATCATGACCCCCCGAGCGTACGAGGAGTAGGACGCAGCCAGCCTCACCCCCGCCCACCCAGCGGCGACCTTCGAGGCGGACTGTTGCGTGAGATGTGTCTCCTGCAGCAGTGCGACCTGCACCTTATGCCTGTCCAGATAGGCAGGCACCTGCCGCACTTTCTTAGCGTTGTTAAGCCCCCCGACATTCCAGCTCATCCAAGTAAGGTTTGACCGGTTGTTAACTACCACAGCAACGTACTCTGGGACATAGTAAGGCAACTGGACAACAGCCACATTCGTGGCACCATATAGCATGCAACATTAGATTCTGCACCAAGCCAACACATTGAGTCATAGATCCCCCAACCACCCCATCCCCCCACTGCGGCCAATAAACACTGCCACATACATTCCCTTTCATGAACCAAACGAAAACAGAACAATCGCATTTTCCTAGCACATAATAGAGTGAGAGCAAAAAAATACAGTACCCCAACAAAGGCGCCAACCTGGCACCAACATACACACAAAACTTTGCGGGGAATTCCCATTTCAGGGGTCACTAGAGGCTCCTGGCCCCCTGCATAGGCGGGTTGGGTCGAGCTAGAGGAAAATTGGCAACCACCTCGTGGACTACACAAAAATGCTAAATGTAACCATATCTACCTGGTACTACCATTATGAGTAGAATAGCATTCTAAACATGCCCCCATGCCGGCACCCCGAGCAGCAGCTACCAATCATGGCACACACAAAGTGGAAATGTCACATTAGCCAACATACACAGTGAGGAGCCAGAAGAATGCCAGGCAGGATAGCAGTAAGTGGCCCGGATAGCCTAGAGCCTCACATTCAGTCATCAGAGTCAGAATGTCCATTTTTCCTGCCTGCCGACTCTTGCCGCTCCAACCGACTGGCATATTGCAGTGCCTCCTTTGGGGTCGTGAAGATACGCGCCTTCCCATCGTGTTGTATCCTCAGGCGAGCCGGGTAGAGCATAGCATAGGGAATTTAAAGAGATTGCAGTTTTTTCTTCACAACCTGAAACTCACGTCGAGCCTGCTGCACTGCTATGGTGAAGTCAGGGAACAGTTCTATTTTCGTTCCCCGATAGTCAAGCCTCTCCTTCTCCCTGGCCAGGCGGAGAGCCACATCTTTATCCCTATAATTAAGGAGTCTGGCAATTATTGGTCGCGGCGGGGCTCCCGGGACGGGTCTAGGGGCCAGGGAGCCTTGAGCGCGCTCTACGATAAACACCTTAGAGAAATGTTCAGCGCCCAGCAGTGCCGTGATCATCGACTCAACATACAGTTCCATGGGACCAGTGTTGGTAGTTTCGGCCACCCCAATAATGCGCAGGTTATTCATTCGGGAACGAGCTTCAATGTCCTCCCTTTTAGCTTTTATGACTTCAAGTACTTTCTCCATAGTGGCACATGAGGTACCCACCGCCTCCATCCGGTCCTCCGCCGCTGAAATGCGGGTCTCTGCCTCTGCAATTTGCGCACCATGCTTATCCAGCTTCGAAGCCATACTGTCCATGTGGAGATTTAAACCATCGATTTTTGCATCTATGGTTTGGAGGCTTTGCTGCATACGGAGCATCATGCGCTACAGCCGTGCGGTCGGGCCCTGCTCCGGCTCCGATTCCGAGCCAGGGGCGGCAGGTGTAGGAGCTTTGGTACTTAATTTAGCCTCAAACTGAAGCTTACTCTGTTGTTTATCCGTGCGACCCATGCTTGTAGTTCCCCACAGTCAGGCAAGGAGGGCAGTTGCAGAAGGAACCAGCAATCAGCGCCTGCAGCCACACTACACACTAGCGTACACTACACACTAGGGCAGAGATATAGCTAAGCACCAGTGCCTGAGCAAGCTAGTTTCCCCCAGGGAGGCAGGGAATACAGGGTGCAATGGTGACTCAGCCTACACACCCCTGATCAGGACAGCGATCATCCGGCCCGATCAGAGATCAGCAACTGCCCAAGTACTGCACTAGGGGCCACATAACCCCACAGGGGCAACTCATGCGTCGCACTGCTCAGGATGCACTCTCCTGGATGGTCAAGTACACTACACGTCTTCCAGCAGGCCTCAAGAAGTCCAGGGGGTCCCCCAGGCCACACCGCCTGCCGCCATGCCACGAGTGAGGCACGCCCCAGATGCCCCCACCAGCGCTCACTCACCGGTGTCAGGAGCCAGGCTCCCCCATCGACGTCCACCGCAGCCGGGACCCAGATGCACCACAGTCCTTTCCGGCCGTCCCAGGCCTCGCCAGCGGCCGCAGGGAGCCCCAGTCCGCAGGGCCCAGAGAGCGGCGCAGTCCTCCTCGGTCGGCCCGCTCCCAGCGGGTTACAGCAGCCAGTGCTCCGCCCCACTAGGACGCCGCCAGGCCAGCCAGGAACTCACCGCATCGGAGGCCTCCGACTCCGCAACACCACTCCGGTCCGCAGGCAAGATCTCCGCTGCGACGTCCAATGTAGGAGTTCCGCGGCAGCTCCCGGTCCCAGCAGCAGGCAGATAGCAGCAGCACCCGGCTCCGGGAGGGATGGCGCCGGGGCCGCCAGCCACCACAAGACAACACAGCGAGCACCGCACGGCCCGGGAGGACCACCAGCAGTCGTCGTCGCGTAAGTACCTGTTCAGCAGCAATACCGCAGCGTATCGCCCACTACCAGGCAGTGCAGGGCCTTCCCCAGGCGAAGTCGTTAGTCGGACCCTCCAGCAGCTGCCATTTTAGCTCCAGCGTGGACCGCCAGTACAAGCTCGGATTCTCGGGGGCAGAGACAGCTGAGTGCGTAAATTTTCGTACCAGTGCAGCTCAAAACACTTCAGTAGCAGGCAGCAGTCGTTAGTGGCCACGGATGGCGCCGATATGCTCTGATAATTGACGGAAAGACAGCTCGACCAGCAGAGCTACACTACAGCGCAGCCATCTTGCTCCGGGCTCGCTAGCGCCCCCCCAGATTGGGTTGTATTTGTTGTAAAAACAATAAAAATAAGAAAAGAGAAAAAAGAGAAAACATCCGGAGAAAGGTTAAGAAACAAGATAGAGAATTCGAAGAGATAGAATTAGAAGAGTGGAAGGAGAGTATGTATAAATCAGCAAAAAGAGAAGAATTAGGGGAAACTGAATTGTGAATAAGAGCAAGAACACATTTCCATAAAGAAAATATTTTTTTTTTTTCTTTTGTTGGAGTGTGGTGATAAAATCACCAAAGGGGGGATTGCTGGAGCGGGTAATGCAAAAATGTTTGTATACCCACCCAATTTGCATGTTCATACTAATTAGAATAATTTATTAATTATAATCGTATTCATTGTTTGAAGTGATATTCTAAACAACCTTATTAATAAGTGGATTACACGTGGGATTTGCATTTGCATGGCTAATTAATAAGTGAATTAAATCATGTACGCATACTAATATTAGAGAAATTAGAATATTGCAGGTTATATGTTGCTTTTGTGATGTAAATTGTAAGTCGCATCAAATAGTAAGTATAATTGCTTTGATTGTCGCTATTATGCTAGATAATTACACACACATATGGGTATTAGTGAGGGAATAACAATTTATTAGTCATTTTTATGTATTAATTACGTTTTGTGTTTGTTTTGCTTAAGTTGCCCATTTCGGCCTAGTTAAAATGGCCGACCGAGACGTTGAACGTGACTGCTCTGACAACACAAGGTTCTGGATGAAGTGCGCCTGCGCCAACGTTAGCAGTAATGGCCTTATCTTGACCCTAGTCAAACTGTACCCATCAAGGACAGCCTGGGAAGCCCGCCAGGAATTTGAGAACAATCGAAAGTCTCTTAAAACCGAAACCAGCAAGCACAATGACACTATGCCTTAAACCCCATGGGAACTCGGTAGGATGACCCCAAGACAACCAATCAGGACTTCCGAAAACTCCGATCTTGATACTTTTTGACATAATTTTCATTATAAAAGTAGAGAGGGAATTGAACTAAATGTCTTGCCTTTTTGACGAACTCGATTTCCTGACGTTATGCTGACGGAGAGGACGGTGACGCTGCAGGACAGCTGTTTCCCTGAATCTTTGACGGACTGAACTGATGCCCAATCTCCTGATGAACTGAACCAATTATATGGGCATAGATTGACAAGTACGCTCCTATGGTCTCAATCCAATCTATGAGACTATAGCGTGCTGCAGGACAAGCTGATTGACTTAGAGGATGACTTTTAGCCAGAATAGGTAAATATGGTAAATTGTGATTTTGAATAACATTTTCTTCCAGATTGGCATTAACCCAGATAAAATGGGTTATTAATTATTCAAATGGGCTGTGTTGTTTATTCATGAGAAATGTTCAAATTTAAAGGTAATAAGGATATTAGAAGTTGCCAAACTTGCAACTAACACAGATCCATCTAGGGAAGTTACATGAAAGGGATATTTAGTAGGATTAGTATAGGATAAGTTAAATATAGTCACTTTATGTTATAAGGTATTCCTTTCATGTCAGCGTTTGGAACAATCATCTCCCAGGAAAAACAGACCAATGGAGTGTGAATGTTGGTGTTATGGACCCCACCAGTAAATGTGTTGATTGAATGTGGTAGTGAGATCTTTGGTCTGTGACGAAGGGAGGATTTTGGATTCCACGCTGCATCAGCCTCCTTCGTAAGACCTTCAAATGGATCCCCTCGAACACAGAAAGACCGTCACTCACGCCCTGGTCACCAGCAGACTCGACTACGGCAACACACTCTACGCCGGAATAAACAAAAACCTCACCTGCAAGCTACAGAACATCCAGAACGCCGCCGCAAGACTGATCCTCAACCTGCCAAAACACTGCTACATCTCCCAACATCTGCACACACTCCACAGGTTCCCCATCGTAGCGAGAATCACCTTCAAGATACTCACCCACGCACAAAAGGCCCTCCACGGCACCGGACCAGCATACTTGAACAGCCAACTCAAATTCCACGCACCCCAAAGGACCCTACGATCAGCCCAGCTCTCCTACACCGTGATCCCCGCACAAGGAAGACAAGTTCAGGAGTCCGCTCCTTCTCCTTCCTCGCAGTCAGAGCCTGGAACACCCTACCGCTCCACCTCAGACAGACAACATCGCTCCCAATCTTCGCAAGAAACCTCAAAACATGGCTCTTCAACAGACTCATTCCTTGATGGAATGGATCCTGCACTACCGCCCACCCCCTCCCCCCTCAAACACCTTGAGACCCTCACGGGTGAGTAGTTGCGCTTAACAAACTTCTGATTGATTTATTGATTGACGCCCATGCACGGAAAATCCAGGACTGAAATATGGGGTTCTGACATGGAATCGGGTGACCTTACTCAAGAATGCTTGTAGAACCTGCATTACACTGGCACAATACTGCATAGCCAGACAGAATTTAGTAAGCAATAATCCAAACAGACCTTTCAGTTTTTTTGTTTTACAGGTTTATATAGCCCGAACTCGACCCGCAGCACTTCACACGAACACCAGTTCATTTGCTGTTGTACTTTGAAGATACGGAGAGATTGAGTGGTTTGCTCAGAATCGCAGGATGTCACGCGATGCCGAGACTCGAACTTCGCATTCCAATTCCAAATTCGACAGCTCTGGTCGTTAAGCCACACACCCTCCTCTTTAATACGCATTAGCCTGGCAGAGAGAGTTACCGCTTTTGAAAATGGTTCTGAAAAATCTTTTTAAAACATCTGAAAGAGATACTGTCATCAATCATGCCGCTTACAGACCCCGAAATTAAATGTTGCAGTGAGACCTCTATAAGCGGCGGGGGCGGGCCTGGGTGAGGAGTAGCAGGGGAGCGGGAGAGTAGCTGTTAGTGTCAAGCGGTGGCAGGTCAAAAATGGCTACACCTACCTGAGCAGCGGCCTGAAGTACATGCAGTCCGTCCGGGGAAACCTAACGCGTCTCCGGTGAAAAGCGGAGCGCTCCGAGGAACGGCGCTGTCGAGGGATGGTGGCCGATACAGAACGAACACTCCTCAGCCTTCACTGATCGTGCACTAGTTACGGCTGCGCGGGGCTCAAAGGACTTCGGAAAAACGGAACATCGGATTAGAGGAACCATTCTGATAAGGACGGAAGTGTCGAAAAGAGGAGGAGTTTGGGAGTTTGCGAGGACGATGCTCATGATAACAGCAATCTAAGCAGCGCGAACTGCAACTGAGTTCCCTTTTTTTGTTTTTTAACAGTAGTTTCTGTTGTTCAAATGAAAGGCGTACGACATGTGGGAGTGCCGACCGCAGAAGTGTTATCTGTGTGTGCGTATTGCACACAATATGCAAAAGGAAACAATAGTATAACGTTTTATTCGCATCTAAAGGACGCAATACATTCATCGATGCCAAAATGAACGACGGAACTCAATTATCAATCGTCTCCAGCCTAATAAATAACGTGTCATCACCAGACTACCAAGTGATCATGCATGTTACCGTTTACAACAATCTGCAGTGTCCTAATAACCCCAACCCCCTATTAAATCTCACCCCACCGCTTCTCGAGCCTACCATCCTGCATATTGTAGCCTCTTGGGAACGTCCCCCTCCCCAACCCTTCCTGCACTAGAAACCACTCTGACATTGTTGAGGCGTCTTCATCCCGAAGAGTCCCAGTGCTCTCCCAAGGGTGGAGACTCCTGCCCTAAGATAAGGTCCAATGGGCTCCACACTTCTTGATGCATTCAGTAGGGCGCGGGCCATCACGAGTCATCTGCTCTATGGCCCTGGGTTGTCACAAGACTTCATTTTACTGCATGAGGGGGTCGTTCTATTTCCAGCACCTTGCTATGAGTCGCTTTGCAGGTCCCGACGTATGCAGGATCATTGCTTGGCATTGCAAACCTTGATTCCCCATAAACCAGAGGCTACTCCTATGTGTGAGAGGACATATTCCGGGTTCTGTATAATCGGAGTTCCATAAGGTTATCTACATTGCTCAACGCTTCCTTATAAAATATCTGATTAACTGACAGTCCCTTCAGATGAATACCATTGTTTCCTCCCCAGAGTTACACATCCAGCACTTATCTGAAGTACCGGCATATTTAAGGTGTAGTCTGCGCAGAGTAGGAGTCCATCTCATCCTAATTTTTTACTCTGTTTCCCTATGGTGGAGACTTCTAAGATATTTGGACATTTTATTCTAAATCTTCCCCGTAATGTTTTAGGGATATCTTTTACCTTCTACACTTCCTATTGTGTTTTATGGCTTTTTAAACAAAATATAAAATAAAAAACTTCTCATCTGCATGCTTCGTGTGCCTCAACCACAAAGGTAACTTCTCCTCCACCATTAGTGAGCCCTTGCCTAGTTAAGTGAGCAGTTACTACTTGCCTGCAATTAAAAGGAATAACTACTGCTTGCACCATAGCTGATGAATAGAATTCAAAGAAAGGAACAGAGTATAGGGGACAATTCTTTTAAATAATCATGCTTGATTAACATACAGACATATATAGGTGCTTCCTGGTAAGCTGAAGGAGGAAAAACACTTATCACCACGGACCTCTCTGTATAGAGGTAATAAAGGCTCTTTGGACACATGTAAATAAACCACTCAGGAGACCCATTAAATCTATCACCCCTCCAGCTGGGCTTTTGCACCCTCCAGTCAGTAGTGGTGCTGCCAGACATCAGAACTGGTGGACAGCTGCTTACAGACACCCCTCCAAGTTCTCCTGACACTAGTCACAGCAAAGACATGGGCAGGGATCCCTAACATTTCTGCATGTGTCCTGAGTTCCACTCCAGCCCAAGCTGAAGTCTCTAGATCATTGACAAGCAAGCACTGTACTGGTAGGTCTGCACTTACCACAACCTTCTTAAGGCCAGTTACCCATCTCCAGGAGAAGTTAACAACTGCCGGAGAATGGTCTGTTCTGACATTGCTAGCATTGGTCACTTGCTTCATTTCACCAAGTATACTCTGCCCAGGATCCACAAGATCTTTTGTCACCATTGTGACACTTGCTCCTGTGTCCCATTTATCAATACTGTTGTCTATATTTTCCCAGACTACTGGGACTCACAAAGGAGGACATATCCATGCCTTCATCACAGACTAGAACAGTCTGAGTTGGAACTGTGACTAGGCCAGAGTCCATCTCAGAACCCAGGGTCAACCCTACTACACCCTTATTCTGACTATTACCACCACCAATGGTAGCTGTACTAGGGGGAACATTTGCCTTAGAGGCAATGTTGGCTGGAGTAGATTCTTTGGACTTGGTGCAGTCACTTGTCCAGTGAGTATTCTGTTTACATATCTTGCACCAGGGTTTCCTTTGGCCTTTTCCCTTGTTAGACTGTGAATCCCCACCTGAAGAAGATTTTTGGGGGCCTTGTGAAGACTTCTGGTCTTTACCCTTCTCCCAACTCTTGTCAGAGTTTTTAGGATCTTGCTTCTTGGGTTCTCCACCTTGGTTCTGTACCTTCTACCTCACCCTGGTTCTGACCCACTTGTCTGCCTTCTTTCCCAATTCATGGAGAGAAGTGAGATCTGAGTCCACCAGGTACTGGTGCATCAGCTGATTCTGACAATTATTAAGGATCTGCTCCCTCATAATTAAATTGTACAATCCTTAAAAGTCATGCACTTTACTGCCGAGTAACCAACCTTCCAGAGCCTTAGTAGCACAATAAACAAAGTCTTCCCAGTCTTGATTCTGTGCATTTTGGGTATCCCTAAACTTTAACCTGTATATATTAGGAAAGTGGTATAAGAACCACGACTTGACTAGACACAATGCCTAAAGCCTGTAGAATCACTGGGACACCAAGGAACCACCCAAGGTAGTGACACAGGGGACCTACAGGGCCGTGTGCAGTGTGTGAACACAGCCGCAAGCTCCCGTTAGCTTCTATGCGGAAAGTCGCGGTTAGATTTTTAAAGATTAGGGACACTTAGAATTGGGTCAGGACCAAACCCTTTGGGACTTAGGAAGTTCTAGGGTCAACTCCCATGGGAGCTCCGGAGTACTCGTGTTACCTCACCCAGGGAAGCCGGGTGCATAGGTGTCAAATGGTGTCGGGTCGCGTGGCTCAAAGATGAGAAGAACCTGAAAGCAGATGAGACAGTGTCTGGGTCACTAGCCAGTGACCAGGAAGGCGATAGGCAGATGCCCACCGATGTCGGGTGATGGAGGTGAAGCTTGACTCTTCAGCCAAGAGGACTAGGAGGTGTCGAGGATGACCAGGAGCTGTATTAAAGCTGTCCCACAAAGAATGTCGAGTGCTGCAGAGTCGCTGCCCGGATTGGACACAACAAGCCTTGGCAACAGCAACCCAGGCAGAAAGTGAAGAAATGCTTCGGTGGAGACCAGCAAGGTCTGAGGGACTCACCACTTGGTTGGGAGTCAGGGCATGTCTGGAGCAACCAGGCAGGCCCAAGCAAAACCAAAGTTACCCCTTCAGGGACCCATCAGTCAACGGACCAGGGATTGCGAAGGGACCTCAAGACAAAACACAAAATGGCAGCCCACGGGTCACTCGGGGTGACTAGGCTGACAATCTTCAGTGGATTTAGTGCTCAAGGTCGGGGCTACAAGTGAGCCCAAGCACAACTTCAAGAGACGTCGAGAAGTCAATGCACTTGCAGAAATGCATGGTGACCAGGGGTACCGGTTCCGTGCTACTCACGAGGGCTGCGGGTCTCAGCTTTGCTGGGGACTCGGGATGGCCTCTGAGATGTCTGGAAGTCCTCTTCCTGGGCTGCAAATACTTTGGATTCCGGCGGGAGCTTTGGAACTGCAGACTGGCAAATTGTTTCTTTGGTGCCTGCCAAGCAGGGGTGTCACTCCTTGACCCCAAGGGAGATTTCTTCCATCCTCTAGTCTTTAGTAGAGCATTGAAGTTCCAGGATTAAGCTGCAGAGTTTCGTCCAGGGTAATCTAAAGTTCTGGTTACAGAGGTTCCTTACTTATACCTAAGGAAGCGGTTGGACTAGCTCTGGGGACCCACCTATGGGAGGGTTTGGAAAGAGGAGTGGCTACACCCATTTCCTTTGTCCAGTTTCACGCCAAAGCAGGGGCTGGAAGTCCCTGAACCGATTTGAGCTGGACTATGCACAGGGACACCAAGTGTGCCCCCAGTGTAGGACTTCAAAGCACTCAGAGAGTGCTCCCACCCAGCCCCAATACACATAAGCCTGTTTGGGAGGCGGTTACACCTCTCTGTGACAGGAAACCTATTGTCCAGGCCTCCCCTGCCAGAGTTTCGGTCAGTAGCAGGAGGCCAGACCCTATCTGTGGCTGCAGCATCCATTTTGTGATGTCAGGGCTCTATTGGGTTTCCACCGTGTAGACCAGTGCTATCATGTCTCTCCCTCTAGAAGGGTGGGATCATACTCCCACACCAGTTACTGGTGTGGGGGAATGATTCCAGGGTGTTTGACACCAAACACATGTTTCCGTGCAGCCAGTCCAAAGTTAGCATTTACTGTTTGGTTATAATGCTCTTAAGAGTATATGGTCAGGCTGCACTACTGACAACCCCAGTGGATTGATTCCGAAGGCTGCAGAGGAGCTCAGCTAATGCCTGGGCACCCTCTCACATATAACCAAGCACCCTGCCTTCAGGATTGATAAGACCTGCAATAGGGGTGACTGATTGGTTTCTATGTGCAGTATATGGTGAGATATAGTGAACCTATATCTCAGTAAGGCAGTTGCAGACCTGTGGTGTCATTTTGGAGGGCTTCCCTGGGGTGGCATAATACATTCTTCTGCCCCTGGTAGGCCTCTGGGGTAACTATGCCCTGGGTACATAGTATACCATATACTAGGTACTCACAAGGGTACCCCAGAATCTAATCTGGAGTGTACATAAAGTACATGGTATCAATTTATAAGAGAAAGCAGATAGGCTGGGGACCTGAATAACAGGTTCCCAGCCAAACTAAGTAAAAAACCATCAAAACACCAGGAAAAAAGTGGGGGCAACCATGTAGTCAGATTCCACCTTCCTACAGAATGTTGCAAGAGGGGTGCAGAAGGAGGTAAGAGAAGTTCAGAAAGAAGCAACAAAAATGCAGAATGAGGAAAGAGAAGTGCAGAAACAGGCAAGAGAGACTCAGGAACAGGCAACATAGGTGCAGAAATTGGTAAAACAGGTGCAGAAAGAGGCAAGAGGGGTGCCGAAAGAGGCAGGAGGGGTGTAGAAATTTGCAAGAGAGGTGCAGAAAGAAGCAAGAGTAATGCAGAAAGAACCAGCAGAGGGGCAGAAAGAGAGAATAGGGGTGCACACAGAGGCAAGAGAAGTGCAGAAAGAGGGAAGAGGGGTGCAGAAAGAGGCAAGAGAGTTATAGCAATTTGCAAGAGAGGTGCAAAAAGAAACAAGACAGTGCAGAAAGAACTAACAAAGGTGCAGAAAGAGGCAAGAGGGGTACAAAAAGAGGCTAGAGAAGTGCAGAAAGAAGCAAAAGAGGTTCAGAAAGAGGCAAGAGAACTTCAGAAAGAGGAAAGAGGTGTGCAGAAAGAGGCAAGAGAGGTGCAAAAAGAGGGGAGAAGAGTGCAGAAAGAGGCAAGAGGGGTGCAGAAAGCGAGAGAGGTGCAGACAGAAGCAAGCGAGGTGCAGAGAGAAGGAATAGTAGTGCAGAAATAAGCTACAGATGTGCAGAAAGAGGCAAGAGGGGTGCAAAGGCAAGTGAGGTGCCGAACGAGGCAAGGAAGGGCAGAAAGAGGCATGAGAGGTACAGAAAAAGGCAAGTGAAGTGCAGAAACAGGCAAGAAGGGTGCAGAAAGAGGCATGAGAAGTGCAGAAAGAATCAAGAGAGGAGCGTAAGGAGGCAAGAGAACTGCAGAAAGAGGCAAGATCTGGGCCGGACTGGGAACTGAAAGCAGCTCTTGCAAATTTTTCCAGAGCAGCCCCCATCCGGCACGTACTAGGGAGGTTTGGGGGGGTTCTCCCCCAAGAAAATTTTGGAAAAGGACAGACCAAAATGGTGCATTTTACAGCACATTTTCCATTACAAATTTAATTGTATTAACTATTAAAGCACAGTAAATAGTAGATGAAGACCTTAAAGAACACCAGGTTATCCAGTCATTATGCCTACAATTAAGGCAGGTCAGGTGTCTCAGTGCCTGCCTGGTCACGAGGGGTGGTGGTGGTAGACAGTGAGTGTGGGGCCGAAAGTAAGTGTGCACCGGCCACAGCCTGCACGCACCAGCTGCACGGCACCCTGTCCCTGCACACGCACAGAGCAGTACCTGGGTTTACTGGTATGGTAAGTTGGGTTGAATTTAGTAGTGCGTGTGTGAGACACAAGCACTATTAAATTCAACCCAACTACTGCACCACAGAACCTCTGTCTGTCTGTGCGGGTAAAAAGCATCACTGCCATTTGCGAGTGAGAGGTCACCTCACCAATGGCAGTTGTGCTTTTTCTCCACAGAGCAGAGGCAGGAGTGCACACTGCACTGTGCACAGCTGCCAAGGTTTCAGATTGCTATGTTGACATTTTCATAAATTCAGTGTAATTATGAGTGATATTCAATGACTATGAGTGACACTTTCTCGCGAGCAAAAATCAAGCAATGTACATGAGGGAAACATATAAATATCAGAAATTGCACCTATTTGAGCAGCCAGAAACTCTAAGATCTTAAACTGCTGCACTAGTGCTGCTGGGAAATTCCATCTGTAACTGGCTCTGCATGAGACTGCGATTGCACAAATAAACCCACCCACTGCTCTAGTGGTCTCAAAAGGATAGAATATAAAAAAAATGGCAGTGGTCTGAAAATACAGACAATTACAGCTTGTATGATAGCGGCTATAGTTAGCGGAGCGCTGTAAAGCTATGCAGACCAATTGTTTGTCAAATTTCCAGGATTTCACTTCTGAAATGGACTGAAAAGTGCCCAGATACATTTTAGCTTCCAGTACAGCACTATAAAAAGTTCACAAATAAATACACTCAAAAAAAGTGTATCATAATCGTTATGGGAAATATTAATTCTAAATCAAACATTAATGTGAGGCAGGGCAATATAAGAAGTTCAGGGAAAAAGCAAACAGCAACTGGTGGCGCTGTGGTTTGTGTTTACGCGCTTACGCCTGACCCCTTTTACTCAGTGACAACCCTCAGTACCTCTCCCTCAGTGCCATTTCCTAGTCAGTGTGCCTGGGTCACTGCGTCCTATACTCACTGTTTCTCCGCCCAGGGCTTGCTCCTCAGTGGACTCCGCAGCGGCTCCCGAATCCTGCTCCCTGGTGCCCGTGCTCCTCTTTCTGTCTCCTGGCTCGAACCCCCAGATCTCTGGGCTCAAGGTCCTTTATTTTGGGGCTCCCGGCTCTCCCGGTCTTTGTCTGTGCTCCTGGGCAGTGCCGGCTCGTGGGGTGTCCTTGTTCTCACGTCTCCGGCGGTGCCCCTTCCCTCTTGCATGGATCATTGAACTCTCTGTCCTTGTGCCCTTCTCATCCGACATGCCACCGATGCCGGCAGTCCCACCTTTACCCGGCAGCTCTCACTTCTCCCATGGCACCTCCCGCTTACCCTGGAGTGCTCCCTGCTTCCTCCTTCTACCTGTAAGAATGCAAGTGAAAGGCGCTGCTGTGCTGTAGACCTCTGTAGCACATCTACGGCCCTCGGGCCTCAGTCCTGAGACTTCCCTCACCCCTAGCATGAGCTGCTATCGCTCTCCACGAGGAGCCTTCCGGGGTTGACCAAGGTCACATGCGGATCTCTCTGTTCCTTCTGAACAAGGCATACTTTGTAAAGATTCTGTTTTCATTTTTGCATTTGATTGTGGTCAACAGTGCCAGTGCTACGTTAAGGCTGATGTAGGCATCAGTCTTTTGACACCACTCCAGATACCTACAAGACAGCATAAGAATACAACATACAGCCTCAATAATGCCCTTGGGGATGGGGAAAATTAGCTCCCAACTGGTAAATTATCATTTTGCTTCTGGCTCCGAAGATACTTTCACTGGACCTGATTGTCTTTCCTATGTGTGACATCATTGGAACCTGAACACTGCAAGTCCTCGCTCACAGGTATACTGTTCTCTGTTTAAGTCTACTTGATTGAAATAAAATGTTAGTTGTAGTGTTGTGATTGAGATTCTGATGTTCGAATTCTGAGAGCCCGAACAATAGATCAGAAAACAAAATCTAACACATTTCATTATCTTGCAGCCATTTTATTGATACTTATTGCCTACTGTCCTGAACACGCATGACCCAGGTGTCTAGTGCATTTGTGAGCTGTGCACAATAAAGTTTTCTTTGAGTGTAGTCAGCCTTTTCTGAACTTTTCATGTATTCAGCTACTGGTTTTGCTGACTCATTTCTGAATTTGAATTTCCATGGATGAAACATTGTGTTGTGACCGATATGTTGTCATAATTCTAGTAATTGTTATTTGAAGTGTTATGAAGTAGGGAAACTTCAAAAGTTAAATTATATAAATCTACAAAGTCTTGATGCTACACTCAAACCGCCATAAAGGCAGTTTGTTAATGTCAACAAAATGCATGAAATCATTTGCCCTTCGATTCATGAAAGGGATTACTATAGACGTGATCCAGACATTTAGGATTTCTACTGCTAAGATTTTAAGATCTGCATCAGTCCCATAGATTATTGTTAGCAATATCTCCACAGAAAAGGTGGAACATGGATTCATGTTTTCGGAGGAGGAGCCCCTTGTGATCTTGGTGATTTTATTGATGGTTGTGATCTTATCAAGAATATGTATTTCAGCCTAAAACTGCTACTTGTTTAACCAAATAAGTAGAGTATCTCCACCCGACTATATTTATTATGTTATTTTATTTTGAAAGTCTTATAGAGCGCGAACAAGATCCTTGCGGATATCAGAGCGCTTTACAAACAACCAACTATAAGTTGAACAAACAATAATGTGCAGGTCACCATCATATAAAAACAACATTTCGTGCAAGAAATCGTAGGAGGATTAATCATGGTAATGTATTTTATAACAGGCTCTAAAGAACTCGGGCCTGAATAGCTAGTGCTCATGTAAATTTTGCCATGAGCAACGCTTTAAGTTCTTTTTTGAACGATGCGGAAGAGGCATTCAGTCTGGTTTCAGGGGGAAGAGTGTTCCATATTTTGGGCGCCATCCCTGAGAAGGATAATTTATAAGTTTTCTTCTTGTTGAACCTTTGTGGTTTCAGTAGAAGTTTTTCAGCATTCCGAGAGGATCTTAGACCACCAGAGATCGTCAGTTTCTGCGCGAGGTAGCTGGGAGTGCTGTGATGTAAGGCTTTATGAGTCATGCACGCAACTTTTAGGTGGATTCTAGCTTCAAACGGTGGCCAGTTCAGGGATTTTAAGTCAGGGGAAATGTGTGCACTTCTTTTCGAGCCAGTGATGAGTCTAGCTGCCGCGTTGATAGCCGCTCTTAGTGGAGCTGTTGCAGCTTTTGGGAGGCCGCATAAGGAGACACTTCCGTACTCCACATGAGGGATAACTAGACCTTGTACTGCCAGCTTGAAGTCCATCGAATGGCAGGAAGGGTTTCAGCTTCTCCAATGTATTTATCTGGAAATTAGCTCCCTTTGTAGCGTTACTGATGTGTTTTTGCATCATAAGGTTGCTGTCAAGGGTAATTCCCAAGGATTTTGCTGAGTCCACGATGGTTGGTTGAACTTTGAAGGCGGTAAGCTGTTTGATCAAGTCGTGCATTAAAGGGACTTTGACCGGTGGTGCTATGAGGAGGAATTCTGGTTTTAGCGCGTTCAGTTTGAGATGATTTTCTGATAGCCAAGACTGGGTGTTCCTGAGTGTGGAGTTAAGCATCTTAATGTCTTCTAGGGAGTTGACCTTGAGATATAGTTGTGTGTCATCCACGTACATATGAAATTGTACGTTAGATGCCTGCAGAATTTCAGTGAGAGGTTCCATGAACAAGTTAAATAAGGTCGGCGAAAGTGAGGACCCTTGCGGAAGCCCAAGTGTTACAGGTGAGGAATTGGAGAGCAAGTTGTTGACCTTAAATTTTTGTGTACGGTTATGTAGGAAGGAGGTAAACCAATTTAACACTGTGCCTGACAGACCCATTCTATGCTCTAGGAGATCAATTAGTTTCTGGTGTTTGACCGTATCAAAGGCTGAGGAAAGGTCTAGCAGGATGAGTAGGCACGATCCGTTCTGGTCAAGGATTTGTAAGGCATCATCAATAATGTGTGTCATGGCTGATTCTGTGCTGTGATCTGCTCTGAAACCTGCTTGGTGTTTATTTAGGAGTTCAAAGTGATCTATGTGATTAGTCAGTTGTCGGAGAACACATTTTTCCAGCAGTTTGGCCAGGGTCGGAATATTGGATATGGGTCGATAGTTGTTACGGTCCGTAGGGTCAGCTGTGGGTTTCTTTAGGATTGGTGAAACTTGACCTACTTGGAGGGAGTCCGGGATGCGCCTTGTTGAAGTGAGCTGTTAATAATTTTGGTCCAAAGTGGAAGAAGCCAAGGAGCAAGGTCTTTGGCTGCATTGGCAGGGAGAGGGTCAATGAGGTGATTGGCCGGTTTCAGGGTGTTGAGAATTTTGCCGAGGGCGTCTTCAGTGTACGTATCAAAGGAGGACCATGCTGCCTCATTTTTAGGGCCAGGCTTGGGGGGGTTGGCCTGACGTGGTTGGAAAAGAGGTGGTGATTTCCGTATGAGGAGCAATGTGTGGTAGTCGGTTATTGAGGAGATCCTTCATGATGTTGTCGGTCTTCAGATTAAAGAAGGTAGAGAATTCTTCACAGTTAGGTTGAGGGTGAGCTAGGTCTTGTAGCCGTTGGGGTGCGTCCTTGGATTGATTTTTGATTAATTCGAAAAGGTTTTTTGGGCGGTTTTTTGCTTGGTCTAGGTGACGGCTGAAGAAGTCAGCTTTAGTACGCTTAATCTTTTTGTAGTATGCATTTCTCTTTTTCCTTAGAAGTTTAAGGTGGATAGCTGATGGGACTGATCTCCAGTTGCTTTCAAAGGACCTGAGGGCCCGTCTGTCCTCATTAAGCAGCGCGTTGTACCAGGGCTTGGAATCTTTAATGGGAGCTCTCTTAAGTTGCAGAGGGGCTACCTCATTAATTATCGTAGTCATAGCGTTGAGATAGTGGTTGGTGAGAACATGGACGTCAGAGGTGACTGAAGGGGGCTGGAGCAGGTTGTAGCTGGAGGAGGGTAGTGAGTTGGGATTGAGTTTTTTCAAGTCTCTTTTCCAGATCTTTGGTTTTGTGGATTGCGCTGAAATGAGTTTGGTGGTTCCCTTGATATAGAAGGCAATAATATGATGGTCCGACCAGTCACAAGGTTGGATCGAGTCCACATGGATGATGTCAGATTTGGCGATTATAAGATCAAGGGTTGAGCCTTTATTGTGTGTCGGGCTGTTGCAGGATTGGATGAGGGTAAGATCATCCAAGAAGTATTTGAAGCTATTGACCATTGCGTCATTGTTGTCGTTCCAATGGAGATTGAAATCGCCAAGGAACATTTGGGTATTTTGTCGCCCAATGTTAGAGGCGATCAAGTCCATGAGGTGTTCGATGAAGAGGAGGTTGTCTCCTGGGGGATGATAGATGATCTGGGGTGAGCATACTGGTTTGCCATTGCAGCTAATGTCCAGACATAAGTATTCGCATGATGTGAAAGTAGGCAATAAGGCTCTGTTTATGGTGATGCTGCTGCAATGTATACAAGCTATGCCACCCCCTATTTTGTCCGTTCTGTCTAATCTAATGATGTCGTAGTCGGGTGGTACAAGGATGTCGAGGAGAGGGGTGGATGATTCTGTTCACCAGGTTTCAGTTAGAAATAAGATGTCCAGCTCCTGAGAGATGATGAGGTCAGCTATGTCGGCTGCGTGCCTGGAGGCTGATCTACAGTTTAGCAGAGTGCATTTCAGATGGGGTGAAATGAGGGAAGAGGATGGGTCCTGACTGATAGGGATTCTTCGTTGGTTATTATCAATGACTCCTCTGTTGTTGTGTGTAGCGAGTCTGCAGGGGTTGAAGGGGATAGTTGGGATGGTCATCTGAGAGGGCGTAAGTGAGTTGGGGAGGGAGGGTTCATAAGAGTGTAGAAGGGAGAGAAGATCGCACTCCGAAAACGGGTTGGTGCTGCACCTTGAGCGCGTTAGTGTGTTGTGAGATGGAACTGTTTTCCAGCTGGGTGGGGGCATTTTAGAGGCAGATGAAATGAGGTCCGGGCGCTCGTGTAATTTATAGATCGTTGAGGGAGTGAAGTGCAATGAGTGTTGAGACATCATCTTGAACGAATGAAGCTCCACTTGAATTTGGTGCAGGACGATCATAATTTCCTCTAGTCTAGGGTCTGGTGCGGATGGGAGAGAGGTTGGTGAGTGTGTTATCCCTGAGGATGGCTGTGTGGGAGGGTGTAAAGTGGGGGTTGCTGGCTGTTGTGAAGGCGTAGGGATAGGATGGAGGGTGGAATGCTCAGAAGGAAGCGTAGTATCAGAGAGGGGGGCGAAGTGAAACGTTATTTGCCTGCAGTCTATGTGGGGGTGGGTGATTGCGCTGGGCGGAGTATGTGTCAGGAAATGCCTTGTCTGGCAAAGTGGAGGTGGCAGGAGAAATAGAAACCGTGGGGAGAGGAGCGGAGGGCTTCAGAGGAATATGTTCCCCGTCTAAGGGAGGCACGTAGGCTGCCTCCGTTGTGCTGGGCCGTAGAGAGCACGGGTCAGGTGCAGTGACGGGAGGACTGTAGATGTTGGAGATGTACAGGGAGGGAGTGCCGAAAGGCACGTGTGCCAGTAGTGGTTGGGGCATATGCAGGGCGAGGGCGTGATGCGAGCAGGGTGGTGAGGATGGGGTGAAGTGCGGTGTGTGGGAGAGGGGTGTTAATTGAGTGGGAGAAGGACGAGGACAGGGTGGAAGCGGGGAGGTATTGTTTGCCATGGTGTGGGGGGCTAATCCACTCTGTGTTGCCGCAGGGAGTGGGTTGCGAGGGCAGCTGGGATATAGATCCCGGTTTTTAATGATGGGGAAGATGTTGTCAAAGAGATTTAAATTACGGTCTGTGGCTTGAATGAGGATAGTGCCGTTATTGTATATGGTGATGGTCGCTGTCGCTTGATAGAGTTGGGAGGGGGAAATACTGAAGGCTGTCCCATGCGTGGTTTTCCTCGTAGAGGAGATTGAGAGAGAAGCTAGGAATGCCTTTCTCCATTGGGCTCTTCGTTTAGTGTGGAAAAGGAAATCAGTGGTAGAAAACCCACTACGAAGTGAGAAATAGGGGTCGGCGAAGAGAGTTTTGGGGTGGAGTTTTATGAAATTATGCTTGAAATGTTTGGATGATTGTTTAGAGAGGTTAGGGGGATAAATGATGCTGTAGGTGTGTGTACCTGCAAGCTCCATGGTGGAGAAGCAGGAGAGCTGAAGCCAGGGGCAATGTAGAAGTGGACTGAAAGGAAAGGTGGGGGATGGCAAACTGGAAGAAGATGTTAGCCCCGAGGTGCAGATTGCAGATAAGGAAGAGAAGTGCAAAAAGGGGGTGGAAAAGGAAAAGAGTAAGGGTTTAGAAGCAAAGAGGATAACAATATATAGAATGAGAGGGAAAAAAATCAGAAGTGTGGAGAGAAGAAGCTATGGTCAGTCTTATCCGGGGAGATGGGTGGGGGCAGTCTAAGATGGCCGCCTCATTGGGACTGAGCTAATAGCGCAATTGTGTAGGCCATTGTCAGTTTCCGTTGCCCAAGTGAGCAGCCTTGGAGTCCTATGACACTGACTATAGGAGAAGTTGGGAGCTCTGGGCAGAGGGGGACCAACTATGTAGATTAGCTATAGAGACTATGGGGGTGGGAGATAGTCCTATGTCAGTGGTAGTGGCTCAGTGGTGAGCCATTTATGGTCTCTGCCATTTTAGGCAAGCCTAACTATGGTTGCCGCCATCTTATGGAAATCAAAAGGGACAAAAACGAGCAAACCAATATGGGGTGGAGGGTGCCCAAAAAGGGGGAAAGGATGCCATAGAAAGAAATACCTTAGAAGGGTGGAAGCAGTGCCAAAGTGGAGATAACTTTGATGTGAATCCAAGAAATCCGATTGCTTCCTCCAGGACTTGTTGAGTTAGCCGGGGAGTTGTAACCGGAGTAAACCATTGCACAAGAGATATGAAATACAGTTAGCGATGCAGCACCATCGAGGCAAATAACGCGCTATCAGCGTTATTATGTTGATTTGGGTCTTTCCGCTTTCTTCCTTTCTTCCTCTATGACTTCATAAGCAGGGCGGGGCAGGGAAGACGGTATCGGACTGTATCGCGGGAGTCTCCGCTGCATCCGTCCAGCCTCGCGAGCGAGCAATGAGTAAATCGATGAGTCCAGCCCAGAGCGGCCCAGTAGCAGTGGCCAGGCAACGCATGCATTCGCGTTGCCTCCGTCACCCACGCACTATAGAACAAATGAGAATATTTAGGGGCATGGGCTCCCTCCTTGAGGCCATTTCACACTGGCCCTGCCGCGGACTGCAAGCTATAAAAGGGCCGGAGCCCTCTACCAACAGCCATCTCGCCAGCAGTAGGAGGACCTGCCCGGCGCATGCTTGAAGCCCTTCTTGTGATTTTGGATGCAGACTGGTTCTGTGTCGCTCTGTGTACCCCAGCGCTTCGAGGCCTGCTGCGGATCATTCACTTCTTCTCCTGCGCTCCCTTCTTATCCCCGTAGCTTCGGTGTTCGCACCTCTCTTCAAGGAGGCCTCCTTCCGGATCCCAAACTGCATCTGCCCCTCGTGCATGGCTCCTCCCTCGGACCTTCACATGTCACCCCGTGCGCCTCTCCTCACCCACAAGTACATATTAACCAAATGCAAAAATGCACACGTATCTGTACATATTCAGTAGAAGCTCCTCTATGACATGTATATATGGGCTTCAGATCCAAACGCCTTCTCTGTCCTCAGGCTACACATGATGATACTTGCTACAGGACCAGTTCCTGTGCATGCAGTCTGCATGATGCAGAGCATGTTTTGCAGAACCATGATTCTATTCTGGGCACTTGGTGTGGGGTTGGAGGAGTGTGTGTCTGCCTTTCTGTAGGACTCCATTGTCTATGGCGTACCCACATACATTGCGTGTTTCCGAGTGCCTGTAAGGTGGAGTGTTGGCGCCACATAAACCCACTGGTTAATTTGTAACAAAAAAACAACAAAAAAAGTGCCGGGGCTCATTTGTCCTGTTGGCGCAGCCTAAAGCAGAACCAACTACTAACCAGGAAAGTGAGAGAGCATGTGGCATAATGACCAGCGCTGTCGACTTCTTGGAGCTAGGGAGCCAGGTTTGAATCTCGACGTCAGCTCCACATACTGTAATTCTAGACAAATCACTTAATCTACCTCTGCCTACCATAAATAAATGTGTCCTTAACCAGTGCTCCTGCAAAGCGCTGGTGTTAATGATTAAGCGCTGGTGCTGATCACCAGCTCAAATTAAGCACTGTATGGAACATATAATCAATGTAACAAACATTCCATGGGAGCTGGTTCCAGCCATCAAGGGGAATATGGGCACCCCTTCCTAATTAGAGCTGCTTCCCTGTGGAAGCTTCCAGCTGTTGGGTGTCGACACTAATATTTGGGTAGACCTGATGTGAATTTAGAGAGTATTAGAGAACATGGCTGGACTGCTGTGCGCGTGTGACTGCTTTTTGAGCTAAAACAAACGCGAACAGCAAGCTAGGCTGCTCCTGGGGAAAATAATGATGGTGCCAAGGACCATGTTGCTAAAATGGAACGCATAAAGACTTGGGAAGTTGGGAATGATGTAAACAGCTCAGGTCAGACTGGTTTTTTTAAAGCCGCGCAGCACAGTATTAAAGCTGACACCCTCAGCCATAAATGAAGGCTTTGAATTTGATGCCGATATTTTGCTCCTGTTTTCAGTATGGATTAATAAGGAATGTCTACGGGCTTTCCTAAGTCTCCCTCTTTTGTGATGCCAATTTTTTCTGCTTATTTCTCCACAAGAAATTTTCTCTCTTTCTGTCTCTCGAGTACTCGAGGCCATTGCCCCAAGCAAGGCCTCATTTTCAGCCTCAAACGTTGCCACAGAGGGGGTCGGAGCGCACCTGAGACACGCAGTATAAATAATATCATATTATTTATACTGCTTGTGTATTTTTGCATTTTGATACTCCAGAGTCAGATTCCTGTTGAAAACCCATGCTGCCACAGGCCTGGAAGCAGTACGGTCTTCTGATTTTGTTGCTGGGGCTGATTTTTCAAAAATCAGCTGCCCCAGTAACAAAACTGGCCCCCTGTAAGGAAACCATCCCCAACCCCTTCCGGCCTCCCGGGGGATTGCCCGGTGCCCGGTATTGCCAGTCCGGCCCTGGGCAAGAGAGTTACAGAAACAGACAAAAGAGGTGCAGAAACTGGAAAGAGGGGTGCAGAAAGAGGCAAGAGGGGCACAGAAAGAAGCAAAAGAGGGGCCGAAAATTGCAAGAGGAGTGCAGAAAGAACCAACACAGGTGCAAAAAAAGAGGCAAGAGGGGTGCAAAAAGAGGCAAGAGAAGTGAAGAAGGAAGCAACAGAGGTGCAGAAAGAGACAAGAGAACTGCAGAAAGAGGGAAGAGAGGTGCAGAGAGAGGGAAGATGGGTACAGAAAGAGGAAAGAGGGGTGCAGAAAGAAGCAATAGAGGCACAGAAAGAAGCAATAGAGGTGAAGAAAGAAGCAACAGAGGTGCAGAATGAGGCAAGCGGGGTACAAAAGAAGGTAAGAGAAGTGCAGAAAGAAGCAACATAAATGCATAAAGAGGCAAGAAAAGTGCAGAAACAGGCACATGCGGTGCAGAAAGAGGGAACAGGGGTGCAGACACAGGCTAGAGAGGTGTAGAAAGAGGGAAGAGGGATGCAGAAAGAACCAACAGCGGTGCAGAAAGAGGCTAGAGAATTGCGGAAAATAGAAAAAGAGGTGCTGAAAGAGGCAAGAGAACTGCAGAAAGAGGCAAGAGAGGTGCACAAAGAGGGGGGAGGGTGCAGAAAGAGGCAAGTGAGGTGTAGAAAGAGGCAAGAGAAGTGCAGAAAGATAAAAGAGAGGTGCAGAAAGAGGCAAGTGAGCTGCAGAAACAGGCAAAAGGGTACAGAAAGAGGCAAGAGAAGTACAGAAAGAAGCAACAGAGGTGCATAAGGAGGCAAGAGAACTGCAGAAAGAGGCACGAGAGTTACAGAAAAAGACAAAAGAGGTACAGAAAGAGGCAATAGGGGTGCAGAAAGAAGCAAAAGAGGCGTGGAAAATTGCAAGAGAAGTACCAACAGAGGTGCAGAAAGAGGCAAGAGGGGTGCAGAAAGATGGAAGAGGGTTACTCAAAGAGGCAACAGGGGTGCAGAAAGAAGCAATAGAGGTACAGAAAGAAGCAATAGAAGTGAAGTAGGAAGCAACAGAGGTGCAGAAAGAGGCAAGAGGGATGCAGAAGGAGGTAAGAGGAGTGCATAAAGAAGTAACATAAATGCATAAAGAGGCAAGAGAAGTGCAGAAACAGGCAAATGAGGTGCAAACAGAAGGAACAGGGGTGCAGGCACAGGCAAGAGAGGTACAGAAAGATGGAAGAGAGATGCAGAAAGAGGCACAAGGGGTGCACCCATTTGCAAGAGAGGTGCAGAAAGAAGCAAGAGCAGTGCATAAAGAACCAACAAGGGTGCAGAAAGAGGCAAATGTGGTGCTGATAGAGGAAAGATAACTGCACAAAGAGGCAAGAGAGGTGTACAAAGAGGGTAGAAGGGTGCAGAAAGAGGCAGGAGGGGTGCAGAAAGATGCAAGAGAGGTACAGAAAGAAGCAACAGAGGTGTAGAAAGAGCTAAGAAAGGTGCAGAAACAGGCAATAGAAGTGCACAAAGAGGCAAGAGAAGTGCTAAATGAAGCAACAGATGCGTGGAAAGAAGCAAGAGAAGTTCTGAAAGAGATACAAGAGTTGCAAAAAGAAACAAGAGAGGTGCAGAAAAAAGCAAGAGAAGTACAGAAAGAGGCTAGAGGAGTGCAGAAAGAAGAAAAAGACGTGCTGAAAGAGGCAAGAGAACAGAAAGAAGCAGGAGTGATGCAGAAAGCGTAAAGTGCTGAATGAAGCAACAGAGGTGTGGAAAGAAGCAAGAGAAGTTATGAAAGAACTAATAGAAATGCAGAAAGAAATAAGAGAGGTGCAAAAACAAGCAAGAGAAGTGCAGAAAGAGGCAAATGAGGTGCAGAAAGAGGCAAGAGAGGGCAGAAAGAGGCAAGAGAGGTGCCGAGAGAGGCAAGTACGGTACAGAAACAGGCAAAACGGGTGCGGAAAGAGGCAAGTGAAGTGCAGAAAGAAGATACAGAGGTGCAGAAGTGTAGGAGAGTAGCATCTGCTTCACATGTTTACTCCCACTTTTTGCTGGTGTTTCACTGTTTTTCGACTTTAGTCTGGCTGGGACCCTGCTATTCAGGGCCCCAGCCTAGCTGCTTCCTCTCTAAATTGATTGCATGTACTTTAGGTACATTACAGATTGGATCTGGAGTGCCCTTATAGGTCCCTAGTATATGGTATACTATGTGCCCAGGGCACAGGCACCCCAGAGGCCTACCAGGGGCTGAAGCATGTATTATGCCACCCCTGGAAAGCCACCCAAAATGACACCACAGGTCTGCTACTGCAGCCTGGGTAAGGTGGTGCATTCACCCCTTACTGTGATATAGGTTACCTATATCACTGCATATATACACACATATAAACCTATAAGTCACTCCTATGGTAGGCCTTATCAATCCTGAAGGCAGAGTGCTTGGTTCTTATGTAAGAGGGTGCCCCTGCATGAGCAGAGCCCCTCTGCAGCATTTGGAGACCCTTCTCTGATGCTGTTTGTAATGCAGCCTGACCATATACTCTTAAGTGCATTATAACCAAACGGTAAATGCTAACTTTGGACTGGCTGCACGGAAACATGTCATGTTTGATGTCAAACACCTTGAAATCATACCCTAACTGGTGTGGGGTTATGATCCCACCCTTCTAGAGGGAGAGACATGACTGTACTGGTCTACCCGGAAGTAACCTAATAGAGCCCTGGCATCACAAAATGGATGCTTCAGCCACAGACACGGGTCTGGCCTCCTGTTGCTGACCGAAACTCCGGCAGGGGAGGCCTGGACAATAGGTTTCCTGTCACAGGGAGGTGTAACCACCTCCCAGACAGGCTTAAATGTATTGGGGCTGGGTGAGAGCACTCTCAGAGTGCTTTGAAGTCCTGCACTGGGGGCACACTTGGTGTCCCTGTGCATAGTCCAGCTCAAACCGGTTCAGGGGCTTCAAGCCCCTGCTCTGGCATGAAACTGGACAAAGGAAATGCGTTGTAGCCACCCCTCTTTCCAAACCCTCCCATAGGTAGGTCCCCAGAGCTAATCCAACCCCTTTCTTAGGTATAAGTAACGAACCTCTGTAACCAGAACTTTAGATTACCCTGGACGAAACTCTGAAGCTGAATCCTGGACCTTTGATGCTCTGCTCAAGACCAGAGGACCGAAGAAATCTCCCTTGGGGTCAAGGAGTGACTCCCCTGCTTGGCAGGCACCAACGAAGCATTTTGCAAGTCTGCATTATCGAAGCTCCCGCCGGACTCCAAAGTATTTGAAGCCCAGGAAGAAGATTTCCAGACATCTCAGAGGCTGACACGAGACCCCAGCAAGCGTGGAACCGGAACTCCTGGCCACCGTGTATTTCTGCAAGTGCATTGACTTCTGGAAGTCTCTTGAAGCCGTGCTTGGGCTTACTTATAGCCCCCACCATGTGCACTGAGTCTACCAAAGATTGTCGGCCTAGTCACCCCGAGTGACACATGGGCCGCATTTAGTGTTTCATCTTGAGGTCCCTTCGCAATCCCAGGTCCGTTGACTGGTGGGTCCCTGAGGGGGTAACTTTGATTTTACTTGGGCTTCGTTGGTTGCTCCAGATGTGCCCTGACTTCCAACCGAGTGGTGAGTGCCTCAGTCCTTGCTGGTCAGCACCGAAGCAGTGCTTCAGTTTCTGCATGGGTTGCTGTTGCCAAAGCTTATTGTGTCCAATCTGGGCACTGACACTACAGCACTCGACATCCTTTGTGGGACAGCTCAAACCCAGCTCCTGGATGTCCTCGACGCCTCCTGGTCCTCGTGGCTGAAGAGTGAAGCTTCACCTCCTTCACCTGAAATCACCCGACATTGGTGGGCATCTGCCTATCGCCTTCCTGGTCACTGGCTAGTGACCCAGACTCTGTCCCTTCTGCTTTCAGATTCTTCTCATCTTCGATCTAGGCTTGGATCTCTTCGGATACTTTTCATCTTCACGGCAGCAGCACTTCTTCGCCAACTCCCATTGAAATCGACTACGCGACCCGACACCAAAAGAAACCTATGTACCTGGCTTCCCTGGGTGAGATAACACGAGTACTCCGGTGCTCCCGTGGGTGCTAGCCCTAGAACATCCTAAGTCCAAAAGGGTTTGGTCCTGACTCATTTCTAAGTGTCCCTAATCTTTAAAAATCTAACCGCGACTTTCCCCAAAGAAGCTTAGGGGAGCTAGCGGCTGTGTTCTCACACTGCACACGGCCCCTGTGGGTCCCCTGTGTCACTATCTTGGGTGGTTCCTTGGGGTCCCAGCGATTCTACAGGCTCTAGGCCTTGTGCTTAGTATAGCCGTGGTTCTTATACCACTATTTTCGTATATGGTTCGGCTCGCCTCTAGGGCCTGACGTGTATTTGGGCTATTTTACTGTGATTATTGAAGTGTACCTTATGTGTTTTGACCTCTAGTCTCATAAAGTGACTAGGAGGGTGTGTTTAGTAATAAATACATATATTTTATATATATATTCCTGGTGTGGATATCTTTCATTTAGGCACTCAAGAGATTATAGACTGGTAAAACAAGCTTCTTTACTTTCCTTCAAGACTTAGCCTGAAGGCTGCTCTCCATAGCTACCGCTAGGATAGCTTTCCATAAAGGTTGTCTGTGAGAAGTTGGCCTGGCATATGCTGGTCACTAGTTAAAGTGGCCACCTTGCACCAGTCCAATTCAACTCTTATGGTAGATAGGTTTAAGACAACCTTTTAAAGAAAGCTATCCTAGTGGTAGCTGTGGAGAGCAGCCTTCAGGCTAAGTCTCTGAGGAATATAAAGCAGCTTGTTTTACCTTATAATCTCTTGAATTACCAAATGAAAGGAAAGGACACCACACAGGTATATATATAAAATATATATGTATTTATTACTAGACACACTCTACTAATCTCTTTATGAGAACAGAAGTCAGGAACATATGCACAAATCAATGTTTCACAACAAATTAAGCATTTATATGGCTGGGGCCCTAGGGGCGTACCAGGCCATATACTAAAAAAGCGGTATAAGAAGAATGACTTGAGAAGGGAGAAGGCCTAAGGTCTTCAGAAGCGCTGGGGCCGCAATAATCTACCCAAGGCAGGTAAGTAAAGGACCCACGGGAGACGCATGCAGTGTGAGAACACAGCCGCGGATCCCCATAGACTTCAATGGAGCAAGTCGCGTTTGGAATTCTAAAGTTCTAGGGTACTTCTAGAGAGTCTACAAGCAAGTCACTTACAGGGTAAGTAATTCGAGAGACAACACACACAGGAGCACCGGAGTGCACGAGTTACCTCACCCCGGGAAGCCGGGTGCATAGGTGTCTATTGGTGTTGGGTTGTGGCCTCGTTTTCAATGGGAGCCAAAGAAGATTTGCTGCTTGTGAAGACAGGAGAAGTGTCCGGTGGAATCCAAGGCTGGATTCAGAAGAAGGGAGACCTGAAAGCAGAAGGGACAGTGTTCAAAGTCACTTGCCAGTGACCCAGGCCCAGGAAGATGGAGGCCCACAGTCGTCGGGTGATTTCAGGTGATCACGGGTGTCTTGACTCTTCAGCCACGAGGTCCAGGAGGCGTCAACGACAACCAGGAGCTGGATTCAGAGTGTCCCACAAAGTCTGCAGCTTACTGAGGTGACGGCAACTGGATTGAAGCCAACAAGCCTCGTGGAATGTGAAGAAAGTCAGCGGTGCAGACCAGCAAGGTATGAGGGACTCACCCAGCAAGGGTAAGTCAGGGAAGGCCTGGAGTAACCAGGTGAGCCCTTTGGTTTAATAGAAAAGTCTTCAGAGGACCCACAAGCCAGCCGGCAAGGGATTGCAAAGACGTCTCAGGAGGATTCACTTCACAGGAGCCCACGATCACTCGGGACAAGGTAGGTCTCTGATCTTCAGTGGAAATCCTGCTGGAGGCTTGGACCACACGTGGTCCACTGCACAAGTTTGTAGAATGTCGTGAAGGGATTGCACTCGAAAATAGTGCACGGTACCCGGGCATTGCTGTACCTTGTCACTCGTGGGGTCCACTCGCCTCAGCTCTGCTGGGGACTCACGATGGCCGTCGAGAAGTCAGGAAATCCACTTCTGGGGCTGCAGGGACTTCCGGCTCCGGCAGGAGCGGGAAAGTTTGCGACCGTTGATTCAAAGTTTTGGTGCCTGCCAAGCAGGGGAGTCACTCCTTGACTCCAAGGTAGATTCTTCAGTCTTCTAAAGGTAGTGGAACAACGAAGGTCCAGGATTCTTCTTGTAGAGCGTCGTCCAGGGATATCTAGTTTGCAATGGCAAGGGTTCCCTATCTTAAACTAAAAGAAAGGGAGGAACTAGCTCTATGACCACTCTTCTGGGAGGGTCAGGGGAGTGGGTGGTTACACCCACTTCCCTTTGTCCAGTTTCGCGCCAGAGCAGGGGCAGGTAGCTCCTGAATCGGTTTGAGCTGGCATATGCACAGAGGAGCCTACTGCTCCCCCAGTGCAGGACTTCAAAGCACTCTAGGAGTGCACCCACCCAGCCCCAATACACTAAATCCTGTCTGGAAGGTGGTGACACCTCCCTGTGGCAGGATGCCTATTGTTGGGCCTCCTCCACTATGAGTTTCGGTCAGCAGCAGGAGGGCAGCCCAGTGTCTGTGCTGGTGGCATCCATTTTGTGATGCCAGGGCTCTTTCAGGATTCAACTGTGTTTCCACAGTAGGTACATGTTTACCCCTCTAGAAGGGTGGGATCATACTCCCACACCAGTTACTGGTGTGGGGGTATGATTCCAAAGCGTTTGACCCCAAACACAACATGTTTTGATGCAGCCATCCCAAAGTTAGCATTTACCGCTAGGTTATAATGCACTTAACCGCATCCACAAACAGCCACAGAGAATAGACTCTGCCAGCCAGAGGGGCCCTGCTCAGGCAGGGGCACCCCCTCACATGGAAACCAAGCACCCTGTCGCCAGGATTAATAGAGCCTGCCTTAGGGGTGACTGATAGGTTTATATGTGTGTGTAAGGTGAGATATAGGGAACCTATACCACAGTGAGGAGTGCTAACACCACCTCACCCAGACTGCAGTAGCAGGCCTGTGGTGTCCAATTTAGTCTTCTTTCCAGGGGTAGCATAATACATGCTTCAGCCCCTGGTAGGCCTGTGAAGTACATATGCCCTTGGTACCCAAGGTACCATATACTAGGGGCTCATAAGGTACCACAGTATAGAATCACTAGTGCATCTAATATGCACTCCAAGTTGTTTATAGAGAACAGAGAGAGACTGGGGCCCTGATTAGCAGGGACCCAGCCAGACTATAGCCAGAAACCAGTGTTAACATCAGAAAAAAAGTGGGGACAACATAAGTGCAGATCCTACATTGTCTTTAACCTATAACCAATAAGGGGCTGTTTGGACTGATACAGGGTGCCCAATATAACTAGTGGACAGCATATATCAGGCCAACTTCTCACACCAGTCAGGCCTAAGAAGGCTCTCACCTGAGTCTGGGTAGTGGGAGCAACCCAGTCCATTATGGTCTGGATTTTGCTCTCCAATGGTTGAACCTGGCCTCCACCTGCAAGGTGGCCCATGTACACAACCTGACTCTGCCCCATCTGGCACGTAGTAGCCTTGATAGTTAGGCCTGCTTTTTGCAGGGACTCCAAAACATTCCTCAGGTGGACCTGGTGATCCTCCCAGGTGGAGCTAAAGACAGCAGTGTCATCTAGATATGCTGCACTACAGTCTTCCAGGCCTGTAAGGACTTGATTCACTAACCTTTGTAAAGTGGCAGGTGCATTCTTCAAACCAAAGGACATTACCACAAATAGATAGTGTCCACTAGGGGTAGAAAATGCTGTCTTTGGCTTTGCATCATCAGCTACTCTGGTCTGCCAGTAGCCAGCTGTCAAGTCAAATGTGCTTAGAAACTTGGCTGAAGCCAAAGTATCTATTAGCTCATCTGCCCTTGGGATGGGATAGGCATCAGTCCTAGTGACTGCATTGAGACCCCTGTAATCCACACAAAACCCCATCTCTCTCTTGCCATCTTTGATGTGAGGTTTAGGTACCAGGACTACTGGACTAGCCCAAGGGCTATCTGAGGGTTCACTGACTCCCAAATCCAACATCTTTTGGACTTCTGTCCTTATACAGTCCCTGACATGATCAGGTTGCCTGTAGATCTTATTCTTCACAGGCAGACTGTCCCCAGTGTCCACTTCATGAGTGCACCAGGTGGTCTGACTTGGAGTCAGGAAAAACATATGTCTAAACTGGCTTGGAAGTTGTCTGCAGTCAGTTTGTTTCTGGACAGTAAGGCTGCCAGCCAAGGCTACACCATCTACTAATCCATCATCAGGGTTCTGAGAGAGCAGGTCAGGGAGTGGGTCACTCTCTTCCTCCTGTCCCTCATCTGTAGCCATGGGAAAGCCCATGTCTGCCCTGTCAACATATGGTTTAAGTCTCCTTGTAGGCATACAAAAGGCAGGTCAAACGGATGTCCCATCTGTGCCTAAGCTTCTCTAGGAGACCTTTGATCAAGCCCTTTAAGGTTTTGTTGAATCTCTCAACTAAACCATTGCATTGTGGGTGATAGGGTGTGGTGAATTTGTAATTCACTCCACACTCCTTCCACATTGCAGTTAAGTAACTTGATCTGAAGTTTGCACCCCTGTCAGATACTACCTCCTTAGGAAAACCCACTCTCAAGAGGGCTCTTGCCACCACAGGTGCTGTAGTGGTCCTAGGTGGAATGGCCTCAGGGTACCTAGAGGCATGGTCCACCACCACCAGGATAAATCTGTGCCCAGATGCAGTTTGAGGATCCATGGGAACAACAATGCCAATTCCAACCCTCTCAAAGGGAACCCCCACCACAGGTAATGGTATAAGGGGGGCCTTTGTGGTTCCACCTGCCTTGCCACTGGCTTGGCAGGTCACACAGGAGTGACAAAACTCCTTAGTGTCTTCAGACATGCGAGGCCAGTGAAAGTGAGGGACAATTCTGTCCCAAGTCTTGTTCTGGCCCAGGAGTCCTGCTTGGGGAATATTGTGAGAAGTTTGCCTAGTATATGCTGTCCACGAATTATAGTGGGCACCTTGTACCAGTCCAAACAACCCATTAATGATTATAGCTTAAAGACAACCTTTATTGAAAGCTATCCTAGTGGTCGCTATGGAGAGCAGCCTGCAGGCTAAGTCTTGAAGGAATGTAAAGAAGCTTGTTTTACCAGTCTATAATCTCTTGAATGGCTAAATGAAAGACAACCACACCAGGTATATATATAAAATATATGTATTTATTTCTAAACACACCCTGCTAGTCTCTTTCTGAGGCTTAAGGGCAAAACACTTAAGTTACACTTCAAATATGACAGCAAAATAGCACAAATACACGTCAGGCCCTAGGGGCGAGCCAAACCATATACTAAAATAGTGGAATAAGAACCACGACTTAACTCGTCACAAGGCCTAGAGCCTGTAGAATCACTGGACCCCAAGGAACCACCCAAGGTAGTGACACAGGGGACCCACGGGGGCCGTGTGCAGTGTGAGAACACAGCTGCGAGCTCCTGTTAGCTTATATGGTGAAAGTTGCGGTTAGATTTTTAAATATTTGTGACACTTAGAAACAAACTAGGAGCAAATCCTTTGGGACTTAGGAAGTTCTAGGGTCAACACCCACGGGAGCACCGGAGCACTCGTGTTACCTCACCTAGGGAAGCCGGGTGCATAGGTGTCAAATGGTGTCAGGTCGCGTCATCGATTTCAATGGGAGTTGGCAAAGAAGTGCTGTTGCCGGGAAGATGCGAAGTGTCCAAAGAAATCAAAGCTTGGATCAAGGATGAGAAGAACCTGAAAGCAGAGGGGACAGAGTCTGGGTCACTTGCCAGTGACCAGGAGGACGATAGGCGGATGCCCACCAATGTACGTTGTTTCAGGTGAAGAAGATGAAGCTTGACTCTTCAGCCACGAGGACCAGGAGGTGTCGAGGACAACCAGGAGCTGGATGCGAGCTGTCCCACAAAGGATGTCAAGTGCTGCAGTGTTGATGCCCGAATTGGACAAAACAAGCATTGGCACCAGCAACCCACGCAGAAAGGAGAAAGATGCTTCGTTGCAGACCAGCAAGGTCTGAGGGACTCACCACTTGGTTGGGAGTCAGGGCATATCTGGAGCAACCAGGGAAGCCCAAGGAAAATAAAAGTTACCCCCTCAGGGAACCACCATTAGATGGACCAGGGATCGCAAAGGGACCATGAGAGGAAACACAAAATGGCAGCCCATGGGTCACTCGGGGTGAGTGGGCTGACAATCTTTGGTGGATACTCTGGTCGAGGTGAGAGCTACAAGTATTCCCAAGCACAACTTCAGGAGATGTCGAGAAGTCAATGCACTTGCAAAAGTGCACGGTGACCAGGAGTTCTGGTCCCAAGCTACTGACGAGGGCTGCTGGTCTCAGCTTCACTGGGGACTTGGGTCAGCCTCTGCGATGTCTGAAAATCTACTTCCTGGGCTGCAAAAGCTTCAGAGTTCAGCGGGAGCTTCAGAGATGCAGCCAGCAAAATGCCTTGTTGGTGCCTGCCAAGCAGGGGAGTCACTCCTTGACCCCAAGGGAGATTTCTTCAGTCCTCTAGTCTTTAGTAGAGCGTCGAAGTTCCAGGATTCAGATTCAGAGTTTCATCCAGGGATATCTAAAGTTCTGGTTACAGAGGTTGCTTACTTATACCTAAGGAAGAGGTTGGACTAGCTCTGGCGACCCACCTATGGGAGGGTTTGGAAAGAGGGGCGGCTACACCCATTTCCTTTGTCCATATTTTTAACGTCCTGGCTTTCTCGGGGTTAGGGCAAACAGACGACGGACCAGAGAAATGGAGGTTTAAGGATGATTTAATAAACAGATAAACAACTACAGACAACAAAGAATACCGGCACTGGAATCACCAGTTAAAGTACGATACCCATTCACAGCTCGTCTAACCGTCCTCCGCATGCACACTGGACCCGGTATGCTCCAACGGAGGGCACAGTGCTAAGCAGTGGCTGACAATGCCACTCGACCGCTGTGAAGGGTAGTTCCAAGGTTGTGGAATCTACGGGGGGCACGTGGGAGTCACCCGGCCGGGCTCTCTACCACCTGGGAACAGCCGCTCTACCAGTACCCCCCAGAGTACTGTCACAACACAAAGACGCTGGGAACACCTCCTAGTGTGCGTCTCTTGTATCCGGGTTTAAGTGATGATACCCAAGGTGGCACAGAGAATGGATGGGAGCAGCCGCTCTACCTATCCCAGTTCTCCTACGAGTGTCGATGGCTAAGACGCGGAAACACCTCCTGGATAGCGTCTTAGCTATAAGCGTGTGTTTACCCAAGGAACGAGGGTTGGAGCTTCGGTTCGCACCAACCTCGTTTTCTCCAAATTGTCAGGCCGTTGGGAGCTTCGGCTCTACCAACGGGACTTGTGCCCAATGACGTTGAATACGGCTCTCAGAACGGGACAGGACACGGGCAGGAAGCACACGCCAGCACCTCTCCTCCGCTCCTTAGAATGTTCCTTCCGCCGCTCAAGTCACCAACGGGTCCGTGTACCTCAACCAGGTACTCCTGCAAAGATCAGAATATCCGACGCCGAGTCCCAGTGATCTTCTCCTTAAGTAGTACTCTCGGCGTTGTATAACCATGACTCTTGAGTTGCATAACATGAAAACTAGGCGTTACCCTTGGTGTTATGTAACCAGAACTCTTGAGTTGCATAACATGAAAACTAGGCGTTCCCCTTGGTGTTATGCAACCAGAACTCTTGAGTTGCATAACATGAAAACTAGGCGTTACCCTTGGTGTTATGTAACCAGAACTCTTGAGTTGCATAAGGCAATTGTTGCCGGAGGGCATTCTGGGAGTTGTAATCTGCTCTCCTCCAAGCGCACCAGGTTCATGGAAGTGGCATCGTGGGAGGGAATCCATGTGCGGGAGGGGATTCCTGACAATATTCATGCCAGAGCAGGGGCTGGAAGCCCCTGAACCGGTTTGAGCTGGACTATGCACAGGGACAGCAAATGTGCCCCCGGTGTAGGACTTCAATGCACTCTGAGAGTGCTCCCACCCAGCCCCAATACACATAAGCCTGTCTGGGAGGTGGTTACACCTCCCTGTGACAGGAAACCTATTGTCCATGTCTCCCCTGCCAGCGTTTCGGTCAGCAGCAGGAGGCCAGACCCGTGTCTGTGGCTGCAGTATCCATTTTGTGATGCAAGGGCTCTATTGGATTTCTACCGGGTAGACCAGTGCTGTCATGTCTCTCCCTCTAGAAGGGTGGGATCATACTCCCACACCAGTTACTGGTGTGGGGGTATGATTCCAAGGTGTTTGACGCCAGACACGACATGTTTCCGTGCAGCCAGTCCAAAGTTAGCATTTACCGTTTGGTTATAATGCACTTAAGAGTATATGGTCAGGCTGTACCACTGAAAGCACCAGAGAAGAGATTGCAGAGGGGCTCAGCTCATGCCTGGGCACCCTCTCACATATAACCAAGCACCCTGCCTTCAGGATTGATAAGGCCTGCAGTAGAGGTGACTGATAGGTTTGTATGTGCAGTGATAGGTGCGGTATAGTGAACCTATACCTCAGTAAGGGGTGCATGCACCACCTTACCCAGGCTGCAGGAGCAGAACTGTGGTGTCATTTTGGAGGACTGTCCAGGGGTGGCACAATACATGCTTCAGCCCCTTGTAGGCCTCTGGGGCACCTATGCCCTGGGTACATAGTATACCATATACTAGGGACTCACAAGGGTACCCCAGAATCCAATCTGGAGTGTACCTAAAATACATGGAATCAATTTAGAGAGGAAGCAGCTAGGCTGGGGCCCTGAACAGCAGGATCCCAGCCAGACTGAAGTCGAAAAACAGTGAAACACCAGCAAAAAGTGGGGGTAACCATGTGAAGCAGATCCTACTCTCCTACAGCAGCAAGAGATCTGCAGAAAGAGGAAAGAGAGGTGCAGAGAGAGGGAAGAGGGGTAGAGAAAGGCAAGAGGGGTGCAGAAAGAATCAATAGAGATTCAAAAAGAAGCAAGAGGACCTCAGAAAGATGCAAGAGAGGTGCAGAAAAAGGCAAGAGAGGTGCCCAAAGAGGGGAGAAGGGTGCAGAAAGAGGCAAGAGGGGCAGAAGAAGCAAGAGAGGTGCAGAAAGAAGTCAGAGAGGTGCAGAAAGAAGCAAGAGAAGTACAGAAATAAGCCACAGAGGTGCAGAAAGAGGCAATAGGTGTGCAGAGTCAAGTGAGGTGTAGAGAGAGGCAAGAGAGGTGAAGAAAGAAGCAAGAGAGGTGAAGAAAGAGGCAAGTGTGGTACAGAAACACGCAAGAAGGGTGCATAAATAGGCAAGAGAAGTGGAGAAAGAAGCAACAGAGTTGTGGAAGTAGGCAAGAGAACTGCAGAAAGAGGCAAGAGAGTTACAGTAACAGACAAAAGAGGTACAGAAAGGGGGGTTTAGAAAGAGACAAGAGTGGTGCGGAAAGAAGCAAAAGAGGTGCGGAGAATTGCAGGAAGAGTGCAGAAAGAACCAGCAGAGGTGCAGAAAGAGGTAAGAGGGGTACAAAAAGAGGTGGGGGAAGTGCAGAAGAAAGCAAGAGAGGTGCAGAAAGAGGCAAGAAAACTGAAGAAAGAGGAAAGAGAGGTACAGAGAGAGGGAAAGGGGTACAGAAAGAGGCAACAGGGGTGCAGGAAGAAGCAATAGAGGTACAGAAAGAAGCAATAGAGGTGCAGAAAGAAGAAACAGAGGTGCAGAATGTGGCAAGAGGGGTGCAGAAGGAGGTAAGAGAAGTTCAGAAAGAAGCGACACAAATGCAAGAGAAGTGCAGAAAGAGGCAAGAGAGGCGCAGGAATGGCAACATAGGTGCAGAAAGCAGGGAGACGGGTGCAGAAAGAGGGAAGAGGGGTGCAGAAAGAAGCAAGAGAAATGCAGAAAGAAGCAACAGAAGCCCAGAAAGAGGCAACAGAAGTGCATAAATTGGTCAAACAGGGGCAGAAAGAGGCAAGAGAGGTGCAGAAAAAGGGAAGAAGGGTGCAGAAAGAGGCAGGAGGGGTGCAGAAAGAAGCAAGAGAGGTGCAAAAAGAAGAAAGAGAAGGGCAGAAATAAGCTAGAGAGGTACAGAAAGAGGCAAGAGGGGTGCAGCGTCAAGTGAAGTGCAAAATGAGGCAAGGGAGGTGGAGAAAGAGGCAAGAGAAGTACAGAAAAAGGCATGGGAAGTGCAGAAACAGGCAAGAAGGGTATAGAAAGAGGCAAGTAAAGTGCAGAAAGAATCAAGAGAGGAGCAGAAGGAGGCAAAAGAACTGAAGAAAGAGGCAAGAGAGTTATAGAAACAGACAAAAGAGGTGCAGAAAGAGGAAAGAGGAGTGCAGAAAGAGGCAAGAGGGGCACAGATAGAAGCAAAAGAGGTGTGGAAAATTGCAGGAGGAGTGCAGACAGAAACAACAGAGGTGCAGAAAGAGGCAAGAGGGGTGCAAAAAGAGGCACTAGAAGTGCAGAAGGAAGCAACAGAGGTGCAGAAAGAAGCAACAGAGGTGCAGAATGAGACAAGAGGGGTACAGAGGGAGGTTAGAAAAGTGCAGAAAGAAGCAACAAAAATGCAGAAAGATGCAGCAGAGGTGCATAGAGGCAAGAGGGGTGCAAAAAGAGGCAAGAGAAGTGCAGAAGGAAGCAACAGAAATGCAGTATTAGGCACAATAAGTGCAGAAAGAGACAAGAGAGGTGCAGAAACAGGTGACAGAGGTGCAGAAAGAGGGAAGAGGAGTGCAGAAAGAGGGAATAGGGATGCAGAAAGAGGGAAGAGGGGTCATGAAAGAAGCAAGAAAGGTGCATAAGGAAGAAAGAGAAGTACAGAAAGAAGCAACATAGGTGCAGAAAGAGGCAAAAGGGCTGCAGAAGGAAGTATCAGAGGTGCAGAAAGAAGCAAGGGAAATGCAGAAAGTAGCAAGTGAGGTGCAGAAAGAGGAAAGAGAAGTACCGAAAGAGGCAAGAGAGTTGCAGACAGAGGAAAGAGAGGTTCAGAAAGAGGGAAGAGGGTGCAGAAAGAGGCAAGAGAAATTCAGAAAGAAGCAAGAGAAGTGCAGAAAAAGATAAGAGAGGTGCAGAAGAAAGAAGAAAGGCAGGTGCAGAAAGTAGCAAGAGAGGTGCATAAAGAAGGGAGATGCAGAAAGCGGAAGAGATGTGCAGAAATAGGCAAGAGAATTGCAGATAAAGGAAGAAAGGTGCAGAAAGAAGCAAGATAAATGCAGAAAGAGGCAACAGAGGAGCAGAGAGAATCAAGAGTAGTTTGCGCACCATTAGTACCACTTTAACACCCATATTTAGCAACAAGTAAAAGGGGACCAGTTCAGGTTTGCAAAGGGCCTTCCACCACGCTGTAATACTTGTCGCTGTATTTTTTGTAAAGTTTGAGCCATTTGAGCTAGAAACAAGGTATTTTTCTTGTTCAAATCTGCAGATAAAGCTGCAGATGATGGATTATGTGGCAAATGCGGAAAATATATAATTATGCCAAAATCAGTGCAGCTGAACAGTTGCATAATTCCATTGGCCTTGCACATACTGTTGACTAGGTCCAAAAGTGCTCCTCAGTGGTTCCTTCTTTTTTGTTGTCTCCTTGAGTTTATAGTTTAGCTTCTATGGAAACGAGGAAGACTAAACCTGAGATTACCACTCCACAGCACAGACTACCATACCACATAATTTCTCTTCATAACACATCATTCCACTCAACATAATTCCTATACACCAAATAGCACATACTTTCTATCCACATAATTTCACTGTACAACATACCACATAATTCCACTACACACAACGTACATCCACTCCACTCCAAAAAACATTAGTATAAAACGTTTACATTTACAACGCTAATAGCGCTAACTCTTGCAAATGTGAGACCTAATACATTGCAAATGCTTCTTTAACTATTAGTCATGTTTACAGAGTGGTTGAGAAAGGGGATTGGGCCTCCGACCAGCCCTCAGGAACTCCACTGTGTAGGACTTACACAGGGTACCAGGAGGGTTTCTTGGCCCCCAAAGTCCCCCAGGTGTAAGGTGGACATCATCCCCCTACCAGTAGTGTGCCAGGAGGCGCATTTGCAGAGTGGTGGAAAAAGGGGGGCATGGCCTCCAAAGCCCACTGTTAGGGACTTACTAGAGGTAATAGGAGGTGTAGTTGGCTCCCAAGGACATCCTTGGGGGACAATTACCCCTCCTATTACCTCCAATAAGTCCACACAACAGGATTGCTAAGTTCTCATGACAGGCCATGCCCCCTTTGCCCACCACTTTGCAAACACGCTCCCTGGCGTGCTCTTGGATGGGGATTTAAGTCCCGTTCGCTGCTGGGGGTCCTTGGGTCCAACTAGCCTACCTGTTACCTCCAGTAAGCCCCACACAGTGGGATTGATGAGAGGTGGACACAGGCTACGCTTCCTTTCTCCACCAGTCTGCAAAAGCACCTCCTGCTGCGCTCTTGGTTGGGTAACAAAGTCCCCTTGCCTCCTGAGGGTCCCTGGGGCCCTCCTGTTACCTCTAGTAAACCGCCCACAGCTGGACTTGCTGAGAGTGGTCAGAGGCCATGCCCCCTTTTTACACCACTCTGCAAACACGACTCCTGGTGCACTGCTGCTTGGAGGATGATGTCCACTTTAGTCCTAAAGTCCTAAGGACACAAGGGGACCTCATCGTCCCGATGCTTATAGAATAGAAACAAGGTCCTAACTATAACTACCAAACGCCAGTAATATATATATTACCTACTGGCGGTCGCTAGTAGGTAGTTATAGTTAGGACCTAGTTTCCATGGAAAAAGCGTTTTTTGATTTGCCAATATCTTTGGCGCCATTTGACGAATATTCGCTAAATTTTTAAAACTAATGGGAGCTCCGGTCAGTTCCTGTTTTTGAAATGTTTCGGAGTGATTCATCAAGCGTGGGCAGGGAAAAAAGAGGGATCCCCAAAACATTTTTTACATGTTAATTTCCATAGGAAATATTTGTCACGGCTACAGCCCAAACTGCTAAACAGAATTACACCAAATTTGAGAGGTAGGTGTTTGTCCAGAGTGCACTTTCTGCTTTAAATAGTGTAAATCCATTCATTAGTTTCTGAGAAATTCATCTGGTAACCACGGTGGATCCGCAAACCCCGTGAGCACGAGCTGACTTCTGATTGGCTGCCAACACTTCCAGCCAGGAAGTGTTGGCAGCCATCTTGTGACTCAGTAGAACCGAGTCACAAAAAAAAGGTTGAAAATGAAGAAAAGGGGGCAGGGTAGAAAAACCTTGACTCCCTAGGCATGCTCAGGGGATCCCAAAAAAGCATTTTATTCTTTAAAAAAATGCGGCGGGATTCGCGCTAGGCTCGCGAATCCAGACAAAAAAAAACAAGCATTTACAATGCAACGGTCTCGGCATTGTTAACCCCTTCAGTGCCCGCCCCTTTCCCCGCCCTGTGCCGGGCGTTTCATTAGCGGGCGGGGTTTATGACGAGCTGGTCTCGTCATGGTCACAGCGCAACCGCGGCCCATGACGAGACCAGCTCGTCATGGGCACTGAAGAGGTTAAAGTTAGAGGTATTGGCATTGCTCATGAAATTATTTTTGTTTATGTTTTTGTTTTTAAAACATGTAGAGAAACGGCATTGTTGTTTACAATGTCAATAGCTTAGTCAGTGTGTGTGTAGGTGGCTCTGTGTGTGGGTGCAAATGCAATAGGTCTCGCATTTGAAAGTGATTAAGCTATTGACATTGTAAATAACAATGCCGTTTCTTTAAATGTTTTAAAAACAAAAACATAAACAAAAATAATGTCATGAGCAATGCCAATAGCTCTAACTTTACCAATGCCGAGACCATTGCATTGTAAATGCTTGTTTTATAGGTATTGATCTGCATAGGTAACAATCAGATTTGTAATTACTACAACTCTAGGAGTGAAGCAACAATTCTCAGACATCAGCTGAGCTACGCATTGTGGTGAGTTTTTGATAGCTGTCCAGATGCAATGCAAAAATATGGCAGCATGGAGGTACAGGAAGTAAATGTTCACTAAGGAAAAATATTTTCAAGGCTTAGTCAGGAATGTACATTTCGTGTTGCTACATTGCTCATTTGTGACAATAGCATGTGCTTGAAGTTGGGGGAATCTCCTCCTGAAATCTACGTCCTAACGTGTGATTTACAGTGTTTCTCTACGATTCTCATTGATGGGAAGAGAGCTAGTTAGTAATTGGTTCTTATTGCATTTTCGCACTAATCACTGGAGAAGTTTCACATTGCAGCTCAGACATTTTATAAATCATATGATGTCACAAAATAAATATATTTTAAGCTATATATTTACCCTTCCAGTGCAGTGAAGGAAATTAATGCGTTGTAGGATAGGAAGTTTATTTCACAGGTCATAGATTTAACCACCACATTGTATGGGGGCTTCTTTTACATCACAAGAGCACCCCATCATGAAAGGCCTGTTCACTCTGTTTGTTCCTCTGAATTCATTGCACGTCATCAGATCTACAACTAAAAAGGGTTTTTTTATCAATGAAAGCAGTACAACGTGATCCTGAAAATCCTAGGTAAATAAATATTGACAACCTCACCAGACTCATCCATTGGTGTATCATTGCATGATGGACTATTGTACATCTCAAAAGTATACTGAAATATTGTTTTATTATATACGTTCTGCATTCAGAAAGACTTAAAGTGAAAGCCTGACCTTCTGACTTAGCCAGTGTTTAATTCTGATGTTGATAATATCTGCATAGTCACATCACCTTTGCCCTCCATGTGTTGTCTCGAAACAATTATTTCTATATCTGGTGTAGAGCAGCTCAGTTCGCAAATGTGTATCTTAGGCTTTTTCCTCTGCTGAAAATTATTCAACGGAAAACTCTTCCTTTTTCGAACATTTCCTTGGCGTGGAACAAACCTCCCTGCGGGTTCTTTTTGAAATTGTATAGAAGTGTCCTAAATTGAATTACAATACAGGTAGTGAGAGGACTCTGTTAACTGCAGGGCTCTAAAACAACAGAAAAGACAGACCAGACCTATACTGAAACCCCTTACCAGGATTATGAAGCTGACAATTCAGCGTCACTAGATGTTCACACAGAGCCAGCACAGTGTTTTAAAAAGTACAATCGGTTTTATGATGAAAACCTGCATTCGGCTCTATGCTCAGGTTGCAAAAATAACCCTTTTATTATATTCCACATGGATGTTTGCCCCTCACGTCGCAACTTGTGGATTTAAAAAGCACTTTAAAAAAAAAAAAGATTTTCTCAAATAAGCATAGTACAGGCGAATAAATGATGGTTTGTGAAAGCTACGTGTTCTATCTGTACATTCGTCTTCGATTAACTCCTTCCCCTTGTTCACCCTCAACCACTCTGCCCTCTCCCCGACCCTTTTCTACCCCGTCCTATCTCCGCCGGCAAAGCGCCAATAAAGATGGTGAGTGGCATTAACTAAACTCCAGTTGACAAAATAAGGTCAGCGGGGGCTTTCTTTTTGTCGGGGGGGATGGGGGGGGCAATTTAAGCCGATTTACTTTGTTTATGCGGTGTTTTGCTGTGCTTTGCGATGCCCCATGCGTGCATAGATTATGACCTAGAACCCTGCCTTGCCTGTTGCCGCGTGAGCGCCTCACCATGCGCCGAACGAGTTCAAGGAGCTTCCATTCTGGGCTTGTCAGGCACGCCACAGGCACGTATCTTAAAAGCATGCCGGGCGCTTCTGGCAGCTTGGAGTGGACAGGAATGTATGACCTGTTAGATTGTGTTTACGCAGTGTTTACTTTAATAGTGCGCCACTGGAATGTACTTTATGTAGCGCGGAAAACAGCAGTCGCCGAAGTGTTCACCTACAAAGTTGTTAAACAAAGCCATTAAAAATCACAAACCAAACGATTACTTTAAATCATTCTTTGAAGTCACTCACTGAATGTGTATCATTGCTGAATTTTCACTTAATCATTTAACAAGCACACCACTGCCTTTCTCCGAGGCAGAGCAGAAATGCCTCGGAGAAACGCAGTGGCGTTTTCGGATTCGGGGGCGTGTTTTGCTTTTATCTCCTCTTGCCATTGGCTGGAGGAGATAATTAGACTTTCTGCAAAAAACACGCCCCCCGATCGGAAAAGGACGGGGCCTGATCGGAATGACGGACCTCTTCTCCAATGGCTGGCCAGCATTCAAGAGGCCAGCCAATGGAGAACAGGGGAGAAGAGGGGCGGGTTCAAGCCCCTCTTCTCCAAGTCATTAAATCTCGGATCGAGACTGCGCAAGCGCAGCCTTCGAGCCGAGACCTAAAAATGAAGTGTGGGCTCCAGTGCTTTGTTTTCTAGAAGTCCCTGGGTGGACCAGATCCTGGGGCAATGCAAAATTATCATGTGCGGGCTGCACCAGGGACCACCACCTCCCTGGGGCATAAGTTAAATTATGTACAGGGCGGCCTTGCAATGACACCCCAAGCTTCAATTTAAATAAACAAGTGTGGAGGACTCCCAGGACACACTGAAATTAAGGGCGGGGGCCCCCAAGACCCAAGCCTTGTGGACCACCACCTCCTGGGGGCTCCAAAACAATTACAGAAATCTGGGGGCTCCTGCCCCCCACCCACACTGCCCTGGGGACCCCCTCCCCAGGGCACTGATTATGCTAATGCGGGGTGCGTTGCAGACCCCCTGCTCCGGTGACCACCACCTCCCTGAGGCTACATACATGTTTGAAAGGGGGCCGCGGCCCCCCTTCTGGAGCCCTCCATTGCTATGGTGACCGCCACCCCACAGGGCCGGATCCAGCAATGTCCCGGGGTGCAAACACTGATTCGCTTCAATGAAGGGAGAGCAGGAAACCTGCTCTCGCATCCATGATGCAAAGCAGAATTGCTTTTGGACAAGGGGAGCTGCATTTCAACAGCACCCCCGTCCAAAAGCAATGCCAGCTCCTGCAGGAGACTGAGAGCTGGCTGGGACCTTGGGGGCATTGGGGCTCCCCTGCAGTCCCCAACTTTGAGGCCAGGCCTCAGGGGATCGGGACCCCAGGGCCAAAAGTGGCCCTGGGAGTGCCGACCGCACGGCCCCCTACCTGTTTTTTTTGTATTTGTTTTTGAAAATAGGGTCAGGCCCGGGGGGTTGGGTTCCCCAGGGCCCACAAAATATTAGGAGAAGAGGGGCCCACACTGCCCCCTTCTAGCAATAATTTAAAAAGCAGTAGCCGGCATCTCACGGGAGGGTCCTCCCCCTCCCTGCAACACTCTGCAAATGCACCTTCTGGTGTGTTCTGGATTGGGGGATTAAGTTCCCTTGAACCATGAGGATCCCTGGGGGCCAACTAGCCCCCAGGTACCTCCAGTAAGCCCCTTTTTACACCACTCTGCAAGCGCGCCTCTTGGCGCACAGCTGGTGGGGCGATGAGGTCCTCTTGTGTCCTGACGACCTCACGACTAAAATGGACTTCATCGCCGAGCAGCAGTGCTCCAAGAGGCGTGTTTGCAGAGTGGTGTAAAAAGGGGGCGTGGCTCGGACCACTCTCAGCAATCCAGCTGTGTGGGGCTTACTAGAGATAATAGAAGGGCTAATCACGCCCCCACCCAAGAGCATGCCAGGAGGCGCGTTTGCAGAGTGGTGCAGAAAGTGGGTGTGGCCTGTGTCCATCTCTCAGCAATCCCACTACATGGGGCTTACTGGAGGTATCAGGTACGATAGTTGGCCCCTAAGGACCCCCAGCATGGAAGGGGACTTTAATCCCCATGCAAGAGTGTGCCAGGAAGCACGTTTGCAGAATGGTGGGCAAAGGGGGCATGGCCTGCTATGAGAACTTACTAATGCTGCTATGTGGGACTTACTGGATGTAATAGGAGGGGTAGCTGGCCCTAAGGTTGCCCTTGGGAGCCAACTACCCCTCCTGTTTCTTCCAGTAAGTCCAACTCAGTAGGATTGCTAAGAGGTCTTCGGAGGCCACACCTCCCCTTTCTCCACCACTCTGCAAACATGCCTCCTGGAACACTATGGGTTGGGGGATGAAGTCCGCTTTACTCCTGAGGGACTTTGTGGTCCAAGAAGCCCTCCTGGTACCTCCTGTAAGTTCTACGCAGCAAAATTCCTGGGCACTGGTTGGAGGCCCAGCCCCCTTTCTCCACCACTCTGCAAATGCAACTACCAGTTAAAGAAGCATTTGCAATGTAATAGGTCTCACATTTGCAAGAGTTAGCGCTATTGGCGCTGGAAATGTAAAAGTTTTTACTAATGTTTTTTGGAGTGGAGTGGAGTGGATGTAGGTTGTGTGTAATGGAATTATGTGGTATGTTTTGCTGTGAAATTATGTGGATAGAAAATATGTGGTATTAAGTGTATAGGAATTATGTAGAGTGGGATTATGTGTTATGGAGAGCAATTATGTGGTATGGTAGTCTGTGTTGTGGAGTGGTAACCTCAGGTTTAGTCTTCCTCATTTCCATAAAAGCTAAACTATAAACTCAATGAGACAAAAAAAAGAAGGAACCACTGATGAGCACTTCTGGACCTAGTCAGACTTATGAGCAGGGTCACTGGAATTATGCAACTGCTTGACTGCACCGACTTTCGTACAATTATACATTTTCCGCATTTCCCACATAATCCATCATCTACTGCATAATTTGCAGAATTGGACAAAAATCCTTGTTTCTAGCTCAAACGTTAACAAAATTGCAATGACCTGTGTTACAGCGTGGTGGAAGGTCTGTTACAAACCTACAATGGTCACCTGTTACTTATTGCTAAATGTGGGTGTTAGATTGGTACTAATGGTGTACAACCAAGATTCCTTCTTTCTGCACCTCTGTCGCCTTTTTCTGCACCTCTGTCACCTTTTTCTGCACCTTTCTTTCCTCTTTCTGCAATTCTCATGCCTCTTTCTGCACCCCTGTTCCATTTTCTACACCTCTCCTGCCTGTTTCTGCACTTCTCATGCCTCTTTCTGCATTTATCTTGCCTCTTTGTGCACCTCTCTTTCTTCTTTCTGTACCCCTCTTGCCTCTTTCTGCTCATCTGTACCTTCTTTCTGCACTTCTTTTGTTTCTTTCTGTACCTCTCTTGCTTATTTCTGCACTCTTATACCTCTTTCTGTACACTTCTTCCTTCTTTCTGCACCTCTCGTGCCTCTTTCTGCTCCCTGTTCCTTCTTTCTGCACCTCTCATGCCTGTTTCTGCACCCCTGTTGCTTCTTTCTGCACTTCTACTTCTTTCTCCACCTCTCTTGCCTCTTTCTGCTCCCTGATCCCTCTTTTTGTACCTCTCATGCTTGTTTCTTCACCTCTGTTGCTTCTTTCTGTACTTCTCTTACTTCTTTCTGCACCTCTCTTACTTCTTTTTGCACCCCTGTTGCCACTTTCTGCACGGGTCTTCCCTCGTTCTGCACCTCTCTTGTCTCTTTGTTCACCTCTCTTGCCTGTTTCTGCACCTCTCTGGCATCTTTCTGCATATCTCTTGCCTGTTTCTCCACCTCTGTTGCTTCTTTCTGCACTTCTCTTCCCTCTTTCTGCATTACTGTTGCCCCTTTCTGCACTCCTCTTGCCTGTTTCTACATTTCTCTTGTTGCTTCTTTCTGCACTTCTCTTGCCTCTTTCTGCAACTCAATTGCCTCTTTCTGCACCTCTGTTGCTTCTTTCTGCATTTAACTTGCTTCTTTCTGAACCTCTCTTGCTTGATTCTGCACCCCTGTTGTCCCTTTCTGCACTCGTCCCCCTCTTTGTGATTCTCTCTTGTCTCTTTGTGCACCTCTCTTGTCATTTTCTGTACCTGTCTTGCCTCTTTTTGCACTTCTGTTGCTTCTTTCTGTACCTCTGTTGCTTCTTTCTGCAATTCTCTTTCCTCTTTCTGCTCTTCTCTTGCCTGTTTCTGTACCCCTCTTGCCTCTTCCTGTACCCCTCTTCGATCTTTCTGTACTTCTCTTGCCTCTTTCTGCACACCCGTTCCCTCTTTCAGGACCTCTCCTGCCTGTTTCTGCACCTCTCTTGCCTCTTTCTGCACTTCTATTGCCTCTTTCAGCACCTCTGTTGCTTATTTCTGCACTCCTTTTGCTTCTTTCGTCACCTTTCTTACTTCTTTATGCACCCCTCTTGCCTCTTTCTGCACCCTTTTCACTCCTTGTGCACCTCTCTTGCCTCTTTCTGTACCTCTCTTTCGTCTTTCTGCAGTTCTCTTATCTCTTTCTGTATCCCTCTTGCCTCTTTCCGCACCCCTCTTCCCTCTTTCTACACCCCTCTTGACTCTTTCTGCATCGCTGTTCCCTCTTTCTGCACCTCTTTTGCCTGTTTCTGCAACTCTCTTGCCTCTTTCTGCAGTACTCTTGCATCCTTCTTCACCTCTGTTGCTTCTTTCTGCACCTCTCTTGCTTTTTTCGGCACCCCTCTGGCCTCTTTCTGCAACCCTGTTGCTTCATTCTGTACTTCCCTTGCTTCTTTCTGTGCCTCTCTTGCTTCTTTCTGAACCTCTGTTCCATCTTTCTGAACTTCTTTTGTTTCTTTCTGCACCTCTAGCTTCTTTCTGCACCCTTTTTGCCTCTTTCTGCACCCCTCTTACCTCTTTCTACACCTCTGTTGCCTCTTTCTGCACCTTTGTCCCTTCTTTCTGCATTTATTTTGTTTCTTTCTGTACATCTCTTGCTTTTTTCTGCACCCCTTGCCCCTCTTTCTGCAGCCCTCTTTTTTCTTTTTGCACCTCTCTTGCCTCGTTCTGCACCTCTCTTCCCTCTTTCTGTACCCCCTGCATCTTTCTGCACCTCTGTTCCTTCTTTCTGCACTTATTTTGTTTCTTTCTGCACCTCTCTTGCTTCTTTCTGCACACCTTGTATCTCTTTATGCACCCCTTTTCCCTCTTTATGCACTCCTCTTGCCTCTTTCTGCAGCTATGTTGCTTCTTTCTGAACACTTCTTCCCTCTTTCTGCACCCCTCCTGCAACTTTCTGCACCTCTGTTCTTTCTTTCTGCACCTCTACCTTTTTTCTGCACCCCTCTTGCTTCTTTCCCCACCCCTCTTATTCCTTTCTGCACATCTGTTGCTTCTTTCTGCACTTCTTTTGCTTCTTTCTGTACCTCTCTAGCCTCTTTCTGCACCTCTGTTCCGTCTTTCTGTACTTTTTTGTTTCTTTCTGCACCTCTCTTGCTTCTTTCTTCTTCCCTCTTGCCTCTTTCTCCACCCCTCTTCCCTTTCTGCATCTCTGTTGCTTCTTTCTATACTTTTCTTGACTCTTTCTCCACCCCTCTTGCCTCTTTCTGCGCCTCTGTTCCTTCTTTCTGCACTTCTTTAGTTTCTTTCTGCACCTCTCATCCTTCTTTCTGCTTCCCTCTTGCTTCTTTCTCCACCCCTATTCCCCCTTTCTGCATATCTGTTGCTTCATTCTACACGTCTCTTTCCTCTTTCTCCACCCCTCACTTCTTTCTGCACCTCTCTTCCCTCTTTCTGAACCCCTCTTGCCTCTTTCTGCACCCTTTTCACTCCTTGTGCACCTCTCTTGCCTCTTTCTGTACCTCTCTTGCCTCTTTCTGCAGTTCTCTTATCTCTTTCTGTATCCCTCTTGCCTCTTTCTGCACCCCTCTTCCCTCTTTCTACACCCCTCCTGACTCTTTCTGCATTGCTGTTCCCTCTTACTGCACCTCTTTTGCCTGTTTCTGCAACTCTCTTGCCTCTTTCTGCAGTTCTCTTGCCTCCTTCTTCACCTCTGTTGCTTCTTTCTGCACCTCTCTTGCTTTTTTCGGCACCCCTCTGGCCTCTTTCTGCAACCCTGTTGCTTCATTCTGTACTTCCCTTGCTTCTTTCTGTGCCTCTCTTGCTTCTTTCTGAACCTCTGTTCCATCTTTCTGAACTTCTTTTGTTTCTTTCTGCACCTCTAGCTTCTTTCTGCACCCTTTTTGCCTCTTTCTGCACCCCTCTTGCCTCTTTCTACACCTCTGTTGCCTCTTTCTGCACCTTTGTCCCTTCTTTCTGCATTTATTTTGTTTCTTTCTGTACATCTCTTGCTTTTTTCTGCACCCCTTGCCCCTCTTTCTGCAGCCCTCTGTTTTCTTTTTGCACCTCTCTTGCCTCTTTCTGCACCTCTCTTCCCTCTTTCTGTACCCCCTGCATCTTTCTGCACCTCTGTTCCTTCTTTCTGCACTTCTTTTGTTTTTTTCTGCACCTCTTTTGCTTCTTTCTGCACAACTTGTACCTCTTTATGCACCCCTTTTCCCTCTTTATGCACTCCTCTTGCCTCTTTCTGCAGCTATGTTGCTTCTTTCTGAACCCTTCTTCCCTCTTTCTGCACCCCTCCTGCAACTTTCTGCACCTCTGTTCCTTCTTTCTGCACCGCTACCTTTTTTCTGCACCCCTCTTGCCTCTTTCCCCACCCCTCTTATTCCTTTCTGCACATCTGTTGCTTCTTTCTGCACTTCTTTTGCTTCTTTCTGTACCTCTCTAGCCTCTTTCTGCACCTCTGTTCCTTCTTTCTGTACTTTTTTTTGTTTCTTTCTGCACCTCTCTTGCTTCTTTCTTCTTCCCTCTTGCCTCTTTCTCCACCCCTCTTCCCTTTCTGCATCTCTGTTGCTTCTTTCTATACTTTTCTTGACTCTTTCTCCACCCCTCTTGCCTCTTTCTGCACCTCTGTTCCTTCTTTCTGCACTTCTTTAGTTTTTTTCTGCACCTCTCATCCTTCTTTCTGCTTCCCTCTTGCTTCTTTCTCCACCCCTCTTCCCCTTTTCTGCATATCTGTTGCTTCATTCTGCACGTCTCTTTCCTCTTTCTCCACCCCTCTCACTTCTTTCTGCACCTCTCTTCCCTCTTTCTGAACCCCTCTTGCCTCTTTCTGCACCTCTGTTCCTTCTTTCTGCACTACTTTGGGTTCTTTCTGCACCTCTCTTGCATCTTTCTGCTTCCCACTTGCCCATTTCTCCACCCCTCTCCCCCTTTCTGCATCTCTGTTGCTTCTTTCTACACTTCTCTTGCTTCCTTCTCCATCCCTCTCACCTCTTTATGTTCCCCGTTTCCTTCTTTCTGCATCTCTTTTGCCTGTTTCTGCAACTCTCTTGCCTCTTTTTGTACTTCTCTTGCCTCTTTATGCACTTCTGTTGCTTCTTTCTGCACTTCTCTTGTCTCTTTCTGCATCCCTGCTGCCTCTTGCTGCACAGATGTTCCTTCTTTCTGCACTTGTTTTGTTTCTTTCTTCACCCCACTTGCCTCTTTCTCCACCCTTCTTACCCCTTTCTGCATCTCTGTTGTTTCTTTCTGCACTTCTCTTGCCTCTTCCTCCACCCCTCTTCCCTCTTTCTGCACCTCTGTTGCTTCTTTCGGCACTTCTCTTTATTCTTTCGGCACATCTCTTTCTTGTTTCTGCACCCCTCTTCCTTCTTTCTGCACCTCTGTTGCTTGTTTCTGCACTTCTCTTGTTTCTTTATGTACCTCTCTTGCTTCTTTCTGCACCCCTCTTGCATCTTTCTGTACCATTCTTCTGTCTATGTGCACCTCTCTTGCCTCTTTCTGTACCTCTAGCCTCTCTCCTCCCCACTTGCATCTTTCTGCGCCTCTTTTGTTTCTTTCCACACTTCTTTTGCCTCTTTCTGCACCCTTCTTGCCTCCTTCTGCACCTCTGTTGTTTCTTTCTCCACTGTTATTGCTTCTTTCTGCACCTGTCTTACATATTTCTGCACCCTCTTGCCTCCTTTCGCACCCCTGTTGTTTCTTTCTGCATTGCTCTTGCTTCTTTCTGTACCTCTTTTGCCTGTTTCTGCAACTCTCTTGCCTCATTCTGCACTTCTCCTACCTCCTTTTGAACCTCTGTTACGTCTTTCTGCACTTCTTGTTCCTCTTTCTGCACCCCTCTTGCTTCCTTCTGCAACTATGTTGTTTCTTTCTGCACTGCTCTTGCTTCTTTCTGCAACTCTTTTGCCTGTTTCTGCAACTCTCTTCCCTTAGTATGCATTTCTCTTGCCTCCTTCTGCACCTCTGTTACTTCTTTCTGCACTTCTCTTTCTTCTTTCGGCACCCCTCTTGCCCTTTTCTGTACCTCTGTTATTTCTATCTGCCCTTCTATTGCTTCTTTCTGTACCTCTCTTGCTTCTTTCTGCACCCCTCTTGCCTATTTCTGCACACTTATTCCCTCTTTATGCACCTCTCTTACCTCTTTATGCACTCCGGTTTCCTTTTTCTGCACCTCTCTTGCCTGTTTCTGCAACTCTCTTGCCTCTTCCTGCAGTTCTCTTGCTTCTTCTTCACCTCTCTTGCTTCTTTCTGCACCCATCTTGCATCTTTCTGCACCCTTCTTCCCTCTTTATACAACTCTCTTGCCTCTTTCTGCACCTCTCTTTCCTCTTTCTGTACCCCTCTTTCCTCTTTGCGCTCATCTATACCTCCTTTCTGCACTTCTTTTGTTTCTTTCTGCACCTCTCTTGCTTATTTCTGCACTCTCATGCCGCTTTCTGCACCCTTCTTCCCTCTTTCTGCACCTCTCTTGCCTCTTTCTGCTCCCTGTACCCTCTTTCTGCACCTCTCATGCCTGTTTCTGCACCCCTGTTGCTGCTTTCTGCACTGGTCTTCCCTCGTTCTGTGTGAGAAGTTGGCCTGGTGCATGCTGTCCACTATTAGTGGGCCCCTTGCACCAGTCCAAACAACCCCTTATTGATGATAGGTTAAAGACAACCTTTATTGAAAGGTATCCTAGTGGTAGCTATGGAGAGCAGCCTTAAGGCTAAGTTTTGAAGGAATGTAAAGCAGCTTGTTTTACCAGTCTATAATCTCTTGAATGGCTAAATGAAAGAGAACCACACCAGGTATATATATAAAATATACGTATTTATTTCTAAACACACCCTACTAGTCTCTTTATGAGGCTAGAGGTCCAAACACATTCAAATATTACAGTAAAATAGCACAAATACACATCAGGCCCGAGGGGCGAGCCAAACCATATACTAAAATAGTGGTATAAGAACCACTACTTAACTAGACACAAGGCCTAGAGCCTATAGAATCGCTGGGACCCCAAGGAACCACCCATGGTAGTGACGCAGAGGACCCACGGGGGCTGTGTGCAGAGTGAAAACACAGCCGCAAGCTCCCGTTAGCTTCTATGGGGAAAGTCGCTACCTTGGGTGGTTCCTTGGGGTCCAAGCGATTCTACAGGCTCTAGGCCTTGTGGCTAGTTCAGTCATGGTTCTTATACCACTATTTTAGTATATGGTTTGGCTCGCCCCTAGGGCCTGACGTGTATTTGTGCTATTTTACTGTGATATTTGAAGTGTAATTTATGTGTTTTGATCTCTAGTCTCATAAAGAGAGGGACAGGGTAGGTTTGGAACCTTTTGATCCCAGGTTTGCCCTTGCCCAACAGAGTTCTTCTGGGGGAGGTCCTTACACAAAGGTATGGGAGAACCCTCAGTGTGTTGAGGAATTTTCACCTGGCTAGGGCTACTAGACTGGGTGCGCCTAATCTGCTGAGGGAAGGGGGGGTTCCTCTGGACAGGGGGCCCTGTGGGGTCCACTGACCTCCCTAACCTCTGCAGTCCTGGGCGGACAGAGGCAGGTTAGAGAGGGGCAGGTTACCTGCTCCAGACTGGATACCACCTGGGAAGGGTCCTCTGCCATCAGAGGGGTTGCCAGGACAGGCCTGACTACCTCTTGGGCAGTTCCTTCACTAGGGGAAGGATCAGTTCCCTAAGGAGGCTGATTCTTACCTAAAGTCTTGGGGGATGAAGACTTTTCTTCATCCCTTGTGCTCTCTTGTGGAGGAGAGTGGGCCATTCTTTCAGACTCCATCACTCCAACATTTCCCTGGGGTTGGGCTGTGGCCATCACAGCCCCACCAACTTTCTCAGGGAGGCCTAACATTCTTAAATGGGCCTGTATCTCAACTTCAACCCAGGCTGACATTTTTAGAGCATTGCCCAACAGGCAATCTACAGGCAAGTTTGGTGACACTGCCACTCTCTTTGAGCCAGTGACCCCTCCCCAGCTGAGATTGACTATGGCCATGTGATGATCTGTCCTGATACCATCTATGTTGGTCACCTGGTATTTAAACTCAGGTAAAAGCTGTTGAGTGCTTACTAGTTTCTCTGTCACCATGGTGACACTAGCCCCTGTGTCCCTAAGTGCCAAAGCTTTTTGACCATTGATTAAGGGCTCCTGTCTGTATTTGTGCAAAGGAATGGGACTCATAGTAAAAGTGGCAAATCCCATGCCACCATCACAGACTAAGGAGGCTTGTGAGGGGGACCTGTCTAAACTAGGTCCCACCTCTGTTCCCCATGAGAATGCACCTAACCTTTTGGGTGCAATACTACCACCTGGGGGATTACTACTAGTAGTACCAGGAGGAGTGGTAGTGGGGCAACTGGGATCCGTTTTCAGTGGCCAGGCTTTTTACAAACATGGAAATATGGTTTCTTTTCAGGAGAGGAAGGAGTTTGGGACCCACTTCCAGAATAGGATTTTTGGGGCCCTATAGGGGACTTGTCTTTAGATTTATCCCCACCTTTCTCTTGGGACTTGGTAGAATCTTTCTTCTGGTCACCACCCTGATTCTTAGGCCTTACCCTGGTTCTGACCCATTTGTCTGCCTTCTTTCCCTATTCTTGGGGAGAGGTCAGATCAATCAGAGTCCACCAGGTACTGGTGTAAAAGCTGGTTTTGACAATTATTAAGGATTTACTAAAGTCAACCCAGTCTTGAGTCTGAGCCTTTTGGGTGTTTCTGAACTTCAATCTATACTGTTCAGTGATTAGGCCAAACCCATCAATCAGAGCACTCTTCAAGACCTTGTAATTGTCAGAATCCTCTTCTCTGACAGTGAGGAGCTTATATTTGCCTTTGTCTGCAAAGGAGAGCCATAAGATTGTGGCCCACTGCTCCTGGAGGACCCTCTGAACTTTACAGGCCCTTTCCAGTGCAGTAATCCAGTGCAGTAATCCATTTGTGGATGCCATCACTATTCTGGTAGGAAGGGACAATCTTATTTAGGTTGTCATGGTCATGAGACCTTTCCCTATCACTAGGGATGTTGCTGCCACCATGGGACTCTAGTCCCATCTTTTATCTAGCTCTGTAGATCTCTAGGGATTCCTTGTCTAAGGCCAACTGCTGCTTTCTGATGTTAAGCTGAGCTTCCTCATACTTCAGCAGTCTCTCTCTCCTCTCCTGGGAGGTTTCCCTCCTATGAGCAGAAATAGAGGTCCCTATAGATGAGGCAGAATGGTTAGACTCCACTGAGGGAGATCTAGACCTTCTAGGCCCACCACCAACTCTTCCTGAAGGGACAAAGAGGGGACCATTGTGGCCCTCCCCCTAATCTTCCAGGGGAACTGGGTTATCCAGGTCAAAATCATTGTCATCTTCCTGGCCAGCATTAGAGGTCAGGTCATGGGAGATTTCACAACTAGACCCTTCCTCATCTGTTGCCCCACCCACTCTGCCTACCCCTTCAGACCCTATAGGTCTTCTGAGATCATCCAGCCTGAGTACCTCTATGAGGTGTTGGGTGGTTGGACTTTTGCTAGGTAGGTCTTCAGTCTCCTAGTACTGCATAATGCTCTCAATTCCAAGAATGGGAGGTTATCATACTTGGAGGGAAGAAGCCCATTGGCGTCTGGCAGGGACCCACTGGTTCCTGGCCTTGAAGACATTACTAGTGAGGTGTGGTGTATTGCACTACCTACTCTAGTGTGGCCTACTAAACTCTCTTGAGTTGTAGAAAGGGTGTGCTAAGCCCTTAACACACAACTCTAAGTTCAGTAGAACTTACTGTATTATAAAGCTTGCATTATGTGTACCTTGGGTACCTTTCGTGGTTTTCAGTTAGTCACTCAATTGAGATTATCTGGTAAAACAATAGCAAGCTGGAATCTGTAGGAGAGTAGGATCAGCTTCAGATGGTTACCCCCACATTTTGCTGGTGTTTCACTGTTTTTCAACTTTAATCTGGCTGGGACCCTGCTTTTCAGGGCCTCAGCCTAGCTGCTTCCTCTCTAAATTGATTTCATGTACCTTAGGTAAACCAAAGATTGGATCCTGAGGTCCCCTTGTGAGTCCCTAGTATATGGTATACTATGTACCCAGGTTATAGGTATCCCAGAGGCCTACCAGGGGCTGAAGCATGTACTATGCCACCACTGGAAAGCCACCCAAAATGACACCACATGTCTGCTACTGCAGCCTGGGTAAGGTGGTGCATGCACCCCTTACTGAGGTATAGGTTCGCTATACCTCACCTATCACTGCACATACAAACCTATAAGTCACTCCTATGGCAGGCCTTAACAATCCTGAAGGCAGACGGCTTGGTTATATGTGAGAGGGTGCCCCTCTGCAGCTTTCGAAATCTCTTCTCCGGGGTTGTTAGTGGTGCAGCCTGACCATATACTCTTAAGTGCATTATAACCAAACGGTAAATGCTAACTTTGGACTGGCTGCACGGAAACATGTTGTGTTTGGTGTCAAACACCTTGGAATCATACCCCCACACCAGTAACTGGTGTGGGAGTATGATCCCACCCTTATAGAGGGAGAGACATGACAGCACTGATCTACCCGGTAGAAATTTAATAGAGCCCTGGCAACACAAAATGGATGCTGCAGCCACAGACACTGGTCTGGCCTCCTGCTGCTGACCGAAACTCCGGCAGGGGAGGCCTAAACAATAGTTTTCCTATCACAGGGAGGTGTAACCAATTCCCTGACAGGCTTATGTGTATTGAGGCTGGGTGGCAGTACTCTCAGGGTGCTTTGAAGTCCTGCACTGGGGGCACATTTGGTGTTCCTGTGCATAGCTCAAACCGGTTCAGGGAGCAACGGTGTTTCTTTTATTTTTTTAACTGACCTGTGCGCCCAGCACTCAGGAAACAGCGCCAGCAACTTCCTGCCTGCCCCTTCGCCTGCTTCCACGACAGCCAGACCGCCTCCGCTGATCGCCCCCTCCTTGCCTCGCGTGGGGAGTGGGACGGCCGGCCAGTACACCTTGGGCGGGTCTGGGCTGGGCGTGCACTACTCTGGCTCCTCCACCCCCTGCCACGCCCCACTCAAAACTCCCCCCACATGTGTCCCTATATCATCACTTCCCCTCACCGACGGCGCAGCGGGCGGGCGCAGCGGGCGCGACGAAGGCGCGCCGAAGTTGCGCCTAAGTTAAGCCCGTCTGCGCCCGTCCGCGGCCGATCGGGGCTAGGGGCACAATACCCTGCCCAAATCATTTCTTACACTCCTTCCCAGCTTCACAGGCTACAGGGTCCGTGGGTTCTATCTGCCTCCACACACTCACGGATATCCCAGCTAGATTTATCCCCTCCTTCTCACTGTTCCTGTTCATTCACTTCTCCTATCCCGGTCCCCCTTTCCACAGAAGCCGTCAATACTGCCCCAGTTAAGACCCTTAAGGCGTATTATTTGAATACCAGATCGGCGGTGGCTCATTCACACGAACTTTCAGTGTTGCTAGATCACCATGCACCAGATCTTCTCCTTTTAACCGAGACATGGTTCTGTGATGACTCCCTACCCACCTTGCTAGCTACATTGCCCGCCCCCTACTATGCACTTCGTGCCGATCGTTCTTCCGGCAGAACGGGGGGTGGCGTTGCGGTCATTGCCCGCTCCGATCTTCCATTTCAACTACTTTCTCTCCCCGATATTGCCACCACAGAGTATCTCGCTATTCGAACCACGTCTACATCCCCCCCCTCACCTGTATTCTCATTTATCGTCCTCCCCAGTCGCCCCTACGATTTCTCTCGGATTTCCAGGAGGTGTTAGCCACCCTCTCTGTTAATAACTCTTCAGTGTTATTACTGGGTGATTTTAATTTTTGGCCCTCCGACCCAGCAGAGTGTTCTTCTTCTAGAGAGTTTTCAGACACACTGTCATCCCTTAATTTTGTTTCTCACGTATCTTCCCCAACTCACGTCAAGGGGCATATCTTGGACCAGATTTGGTCCTTGAACTGCCCTGTCGACTCCCTTCTTATTTCTCCTTGCACTTGGTCTGATCATCACCTGATTTCTTTTGTTCTTCCTATCAGTCCTCCAGTCAGGGCCCCCCTTCCTAATAATGTCTGGGTCCGCTCGTGGAGTAGAGTTGACCCGGCTAACTTATCAGCTCTTTTAAGTGCATCCTATCCCGTCTTACACGGGCTTTCCACTTCGGCTCAGGTTAATAGCATTGAACAATGGCTTTCCTCAGCCAGCGAGTCCATTGCCCCCTTGAAACGTCTGACGTCCAAGCGAGAGAAAGATGCCAACCTATGGTTTACCGATGACTTGAAAACTATCAAGTTATCGGTACGCCGTGCTGAGAGGGCTTGGAGGAGAAACTATTGTCCCATCTTAAGAGCCGATTTTACCACCCTTTTAGCTCAATATTAGAATGCCATCTTGGCCGCTAAAACGGCCTATTTCTCCTCCAAGATCCTCACAGCCGAGAACCAATCTAGGGAAATTTTCTCGATTGTTCAGAACCTAGCCTTTTCAGATCGTACCACGCTTAAGCCCTTTCCTTCCCTTGCCCTCTGTCACTCTCTGAATAGCTTTTTCATTGACAAAATTGCTGCCATTAAAGCTAATATCCCTGCACCTTCCCCGTCTTTTGTTGATCCCCAGTGTCCTCCTTCCCAAAGACAACTAAACTCTCTCCCTCTTCTGACTAAGGAATCCTTCACATCCTTAATTCCCCTTGTAAAATCTGGCTCTCCCCTTGACACCTGTCCCGCTCATATACTACGTCACATTTACATCTCTTGCCCCGATCCTCCCCTTCACTTACTGAACAGCTCACTTTCTCAGGGGGTTGTTCCCAACCCCTTGAAATCGGCTATCATCTTACCCATCTTAAAAAAACCTGGCGCAGACCCCTCGATCCCAGCCAACTTTCGCCCCATTTCTCTCCTACCATTTTTGGCTAAGGTGCTCGAGCGCCATGTCACCAGGTCTCTGAGCACCTTTGTGGAAGAAAATGGGGTATTGGCTGCCCGCCAGGCTGGTTTTCGCCCCGCACACTCTACGGAGTCCGTAGTTCTTTCGGTCCTTGACAACCTCAGGGAGGGGAGGGACACCAATCAATTCCAGGCATTGGTCCTCCTCGATCTCTCTGCCGCCTTCGACACGGTGGACCATACCATCTTACTCTCCCGTGTCGCGGCGGCGGCGGGGATCGGGGGTACGGCCCTGATTTGGTTGTCCTCCTTCCTGAGGGACCGCACCCAGGCAGTTCGCCTGGGTGACTTTACTGCGGACTTTCGGAAAGTTCTGTGCGGGGTCCCCCAAGGCTCCTCCCTTTCACCTCTTCTGTTTAATCTTTACATTTCTCCCCTCATTTTTTCTTTACAACAAATGGAGGTCTCCGTATATAACTATGCGGATGACCTCCAACTTGTCTTCAATCTGTCCTCTTCTTCTGATTCTATCTCTAATTTCCAGTCTACTATGATTTTCATCAGGGACTGGATGGATTTCAACCACCTGAAACTCAACCCTGATAAGACCGAGCTGGTGTTGACGGGTGGTTGTTCCAGTCCCTGGTCTTCACTTTTTTGGCCCCCTTCCCTTGGTCCCTCCCCGGCCCCCTCTACTTCGGTCAAAACCCTTGGTATTAAACTCAACTCTCACCTTACCCTTCACTCCCAGGTTAGTTCTGTGGTTTCTTCCTCTTTTCTGTCTCTTCGTACCATCCGCAGGGTCTCTCGATTTTTCACCTTTGAGGCCTTGAAGTTGATCGTCCTTGCGATGGTCATCTCCCGCCTGGATTATGGCAACGCCCTTTATGCAGGTATACCTGCATATAGTCTCAGGCGGTTGCAGATGATCCAAAACCAGGCGGCTCGGCTGGTCTTTAACCTTCCTAAATCCTCACATGTCACTCCCCTGCTGAAACTTTTACATTGGCTTCCAGTTCGGGAACGCATCCAATTCAAGCTTGCATCTATCACTTACCAGGCTCGATTGGGTACGGCCCCTGCATTCATTTCCTCGGAGATTATCCCCTACTTGCCAACTAGGGAGCTCCGATCTTCTTCCCAATCCCTCCTGACAGTTCCCCGGTTTCGCCGGAAAAAGTGGGGGGGCTCAAAATTTTCGACTCTTGCCCCAATCCTTTGGAACTCATTGCCCCTGGATCTCAGATCCCTAACCCTATACTCCCAGTTTCGAAAGAAACTTAAAGCCTACTTCTTTAGCAAAATCTTCATTTAATCCTCTGGTACCCGACCTCCCTTCCTTGTCTAGAGGAGATCTGCCAGTTTACAGCGCCATGAAACCGCTGGTGTAAGAGCGCTATATAAGAACTTTTAAACTCAAACTCATAGCTCAAACCGGTTCAGGGGCTTCCAGCCCCTGCTCTGGCATGAAACTGGACAAAGGAAATGGGTGAGCCACCCCTCTTTCCAAACACTCCCATAGGTGGGTCCCCAGAGCTAGTCCAACCCCTTCCTTAGGTATAAGTAAGGAACCTCTGTAACCAGAACTTTAGATATCCCTGGATGAAACTCTGAAGCTGAATCCTGGAACTTCGACGCTCTACTAAAGACTAGAGGACTGAAGAAATCTCCCTTGGGGTCAAGGAGTGACTCCCCTGCTTGGCAGGCACCAACAAAGCAATTTGCCGGTCTGCATTTCCAAAGCTCCTGCCGGACTCCAAAGTACTTGCAGCCCAGGAAGAGGATTTCCAGACATCTCAGAGGCCGATCCGAGTCCCCAGCAGAGATGAGACCCACAGCCCTCGTGAGTAGCGTGGAACCGGAACTCCTGGTCACTGTGCACTCTTGCAAGTGCATTGACTTCTCGATGTCTCTTGAAATAGTGCTTGGGCTTACTCGTAGCCCCCAACTCGAGCACAGAATCCACTGAAGATTGTTGGCCTAGTCGCCCCGAGTGAACCGTGGGCCACCATTTTGTGTTTTGTCTCGAGGTCCATTCACGATCCCTGGTCTGTTGACTGGTGGGTCCCTGAGGGGATAACTTTGAATTTCCTTGGGCTTCCCTGGTTGCTCCAGATGTACCCCGACTCCCTACCAAGCGGTGAGTCCCTCAGACCTTGCTGGTCTGCACCGAAGCATTTCTTCTCTTTCTGCGTGGGTTGCTGTTGCCAAGGCTTGTTGTGTCCAATCTGGGCACCATTGCTGCAGCACTCGACATCCTTCACGGGACTGCTCGAATCCAGCTCCTGATTGTCCTCAACACCTCCTGGTCCTCGTGGCTGAAGAGTCAAGCTTCACCTCCTTCACCTGACATCACCCGACATTGGTGGGCATCTGCCTGTCACCTTCCTGGTCACTGGCTAGTGACCCAGACTCTGTCCCCTCTGCTTTCAGGTTCTTCTCATCTTCAATCCAGGCTTGGACCTCTTCAGACACTTCGCATCTTCCCGGCAGCAGCACTTCTTCGCCATCTCCCATTGAAATCGACGACGCGACCCGACACCATTTGACACCTATGCACACGGCTTCCCTGGGTGAGGTGACACGAGTACTCCGGTGCTCCCATGGGTGTTGACCCTAGAACTTCCTAAGTCCCAAAGGGTTTGTTCCCTAATCTTTAAAAATCTAACCGCGACTTTCCCCATAGAAGCTAACGGGAGCTCGCGGCTGTGTTCACACACTGCACACGGGCCCGTAGGTCCCCTGTGTCACTACCTTGGGTGGTTCCTTGGTGTCTCAGTGATTCTACAGGCTCTAGGCCTTGTGTCTAGTTAAGTCGTGGTTCTTATACCACTATTTTAGTATATGGTTTGGCTCGCTCCTAGGGCCTGACGAGTATTTGTGCTATTTTACTGTGATATTTGAAGTGTAACTTATGTGTTATGACCTCTAGTCTCATAAAGAGACTAGGAGGGTGTGTTTAGTAATAAATACATATATTTTATATATATACCTGGTGTGTATGTCTTTCATTTAGGCACTCAGGAGATTATAGGCTGCCAAAACAAGCTGCTTTACATTCCTTCAAGACTTAGCCTGAAGGCTGCTCTCCATAGCTACCACTAGGATAGCTTTCAATAAAGGTTGTCTTTAACCTATAACCAATAAGGGGTTGTTTGGACTGGTACCGGGTGCCCACTATAAGTAGTGGACAGCATATACTAGGCCAACTTCTCACATTGGTGTGCAGCATGTGGGATTCCAGCTTGCTATTGTTTTACCAGATAAACTCAATTGAGTGACTAACTGAAAACCACTAAAGGTACCCTAGGTACATATAATACAAGCTTTAGAATACAGTAAGTTCTACTGAACTTAGAGTTGTGTGTTAAGGGCTTAGCACACCCTTTCTACAACTCAAGAGAGTTTAGTAGGCCACACTAGAGTAGGTAGTGCAATACACCACACCACACTAGTAATGTCTTCAAGGCCAGGATCCAGTAGGTCCCTGCCAGAAGCCAATGGGCTTCTAGATTCCCAGTATGATAACTTCCCATTCATGGAACTGAGAGCATTATGTACAGCAGGGAAACTGAAGACAGGCAAAAGTCCAACCACCCAGCATCTTATAGAGGTACTCAGGCTGGATGACCTCAGCAGATCTTTAGGATCTGAAGGGTTAGGCAGAGTGGGTGGGACAGCACCTGAGGAAGGGCCTAGGGGTGTAACTCCCCATGGCCTGACCTCTGATGCTGGCCAGGCAGAGGACAATGATCTGGACATTGAAAATCCAATTCCCCTAGAAGGTGATGGAGAGTACCACAGTGGACCCCTATTTGTCCCTCATGGAAGAGTTGGTGGTGGGCCTAGAAGGACAAGATCTCCCTAAGTGGAGTCTAACCATTCTTACTCATCTGTAGGGACCTCAATCTCTTCTCATAGGGGGAAACCTCTCAGGAGAGGAGGGAGAGACTGCTTAAGTATGAGGAAGCTCAGCTTAAAATCAGACAGCAGCAGGTAGCCCTAGATAAGGAGGCCCTAGAGCTCTACAGAGCTAGAAAAAAGTTGGGACTAGAGTGTCATGGTGGCAGCAACATCCCTAGAGATAGCGAGCGGTCTCATGACCATAGAAACCTGAATAAGATTGTCCCTCCCTACCAGAGTGGGGATGACATCCACAAATGGATAACTGCACTGGAAAGGGTCTGTAAAGTTCAAAGGGTCCCCCAGGAGCAGTGGGCAGCAATCTTATGGCTCTCCTTTGCAGACAAAGGAAGGGACAAGATCCTCACTGTTAGAGAAGAGGAGGCAGATAATTACAACAGTCTGAAGAGTGCCTTAATTGAAGGGTTTGGACTAACCACTGAACAATACAGGTTAAAGTTCAGGGATACCCAAAATGCACAGAATCAAGACTGGGAAGACTTTGTTTATTGTGCTACTAAGGCTCTGGAAGGTTGGTTACTCGGCAGTAAAGTGCATGACTTTTAAGGATTGTACAATTTAATTATGAGGGAGCAGATCCTTAATAATTGTCTGAATCAGCTGTTGCACCAGTACCTGGTAGACTCAGATCTGACGTCTCCCCAAGAATTGGGAAAGAAGGCAGACAAGTGGGTCAGAACCAGGGTGAGGCAGAAGGTACAGAACCAAGGTGGTTAACCCAAGAAGCAAGATCCTAAAACCTCTGACAAGTGTGGGGAGAAGGGTAAAGACCAGATGTCTTCACAAGGACCCCAAAAATCTTCTTCAGGTGGGGATTCTGGACAAGTGACTGCACCAAGTCCATAGAATCTACTCCAGCCACTATTGCCCCTAAGGCAACTGTTCCCCCTAGTACAGCTACAATTGGTGGTGGTAATGGTCAGAATAAGGATGCAGTAGGGTTGACCCTGAGTTCTGAGATGGACTCTAGCCTAGTTAGAGTTCTAACTCCGGCTGTTCTAGTCTGTGATGGAGGCATGGATATGTCCTCCTTTGTGAGTCCCAGTAGTCTGGGTAAATACAGACAACAGCCTTTGATAAATGGAAGAGAGGCTTTGGCATTCAGGGACACAGGAGCAAGTGTCACAATGGTGACAAAAGATCTTGTGGATCCTGGGCAGATTATACTTGGTGAAATGTACCAAGTGACCAATGCTAGCAATGTCAGAACAGACCATTCTCCGGGGGATGGGTAACTGGCCTTAAGAAGGTTGTGGTAAGTACAGACCTACCAGTACAGTGCTTGCTTGGCAATGATCTAGAATCTTCAGCTTGGGCTGAAGTGGAGCTCAGGACACATGCAGAAATGTTAGGGATCCCTGCTCACGTCTTTGCTGTGACTAGGTCACAGGCCAAAATGTATAACACTGGACAGGCCCTGTATTCTGGAATAATGGACCAGGTGCCTCCCATGAGGAGGAGCAGTAGGGTTAAGGCAGTGCCTTCCCCATTGACTCAGAATACAGATCAGTCTCCTGAGGGAGATGATCTTGAACCTGATGAAGGAACTTTCAAAGAGGAGCTTGAAACTGACCAGGTTGAGTTCTTGGGGACAGGGGGCCCTTCCAGGTCTGATCTGAGCCAGGAGCAGAAAACCTGCCCCTCTCTTGAACCCCTCAGAAAGCAAGCTGCTGATGAGGCTGCTGGGAATGCTAGAGGCACCCATAAAATATATTGGGATGATGGACTCCTTTACTCAGAGAGTAGAGACCCCAAGCCTGGTGCATCCAGGAGGTTGGTTATACCTCTGAAGTTTAGGGGCTACCTATTGACACTAGCCCATGATATTCCTCTAGCAGGACACCTGGGCCAGAACAAGACTTGGGACAGAATTGTCCCTCACTTTCACTGGCCCCACATGTCTGAAGACACTAAGGAGTTTTGTCGCTCCTGTGTGACCTTCCAAGCCAGTGGCAAGGCAGGTGGAACCTCAAAGGCCCCCCTGATACCACTACCTGTGGTGGGGGTTCCCTTTGGGAGGGTTGGGATTGACATTGTTGGTCCCATGGATCCTCAAACTGCATCTGGGAACAGATTTATCCTGGTGGTGGTGGACCATGCCACTTGGTACCCAGAGGCAATTCCACTTAGGACCACTACAGCACCAGTGGTGGCAAGAGCTCTCTTGGTTGTGTTCTCAAGCATGGGCTTTCCTAAGAAGGTAGTATCTGACAGAGTTGCAAACTTTATGTCAAGTTACCTAACTGCAATGTGGAAGGAGTGTGGAATGAATTATAAATTCACCACACCCTATCACCTACAATGCAATGATTTAGACGAAAGGTTCAACAAAACTTTAAATGACATGATTAAAGGTCTACCAGAGAAGCTTAGGTGGAGATGGGACATTCTTTTGCCCTGCATTTTGTTTGCCTACAGGGAGGTGCAACAAAACGGGGTTGGTTACAGACCTTTTGAACTTTTGTTTGGCCATCCTGTCAGGGGTCCTTTGTGTCTGGTGAAGGAGGGATGGGACTTACCTCTCAAACCCCCTAAACAGGACATAGTGGACTATATACTTGGTCTCCGATCAAGGATGGCTGAGTACATGAAAAATGCAACTAAAAACCTTGAGGCTAGCCAGGAATTACAAGAAGTATGGCATGACCAAAAGGCTGTAGTGAATGTTTACCTGCCAGGACAGAAAGTGTGGGTGTTGGAGCCTGTAGCCCCAGCAGCCCTCCAGGACAAGTGGAGTGGCCCCCATACAATTGTTGAGCAAAAAGGGGAGGTTACCTACTTGGTAGACCTTGGAACCCCTAGGAGTCCCCACAGGGTACTTCATGTCAATAGACTAAAACCATATGTTGACAGGGCAGACATGGGCTTGCTCCTGGCTTCTGATGAAGGACAGGAGGAAGAGAGTGACCCACTCCCTGACCTGCTTTCTCAGAACCCTGATGATGGGTCAGTTGATGGTGTAGCCTTGGCCTCACTGCCCAGCAGCAACTGACTGCAGAAAGCTTCTCAGTCAGTACATACATGTTTTCTCTGACTCCAAGTCAGACCACCTGGTACACTCATGAAGTGGACACTGGGGACAGTCTGCCTGTGAAGAATAAGATCTGCAGGCAACCTGATCATGTCAGGGACTGTATAAGGACAGAGGTCCAAAAGATGCTGGATTTGGGAGTTATTGAACCCTCAGATAGCCCTTGGGCTAGTCCAGTGGTCCTGGTTCCTAAACCTCACACCAAAGATGGCAAGAGAGAGATGATGTTTTGTGTGGATTACATGGGTCTCAATGCAGTCACTAGAATTGATGCCCATCCCTTCCCCAGGGCACATGAGCTAATAGATACTTTGGCCTCAGCCAAGTTTTTAAGCACAGTTGACCTGACAGCTGGCTACTGGCAGAGCAGACTAGCTGATGATGCAAAGCCAAAGACAGTATTTTCTACCCCTAGTGGGCACTATCAGTTTGTGGTTAAGCCCTTTGGCTTGAAGAATGCACCTGCCACTTGTGAGAAGTTGGCCTGGTATATGCTGTCCACTAGTTCTAGTGGGCACACTGTACCATTCCAAACAACCCCTTATTGGTTATAGGTTAAATACAACCTATAATGAAAGCTATCCTAGTGGTAGCTATGGAGAGCAGCCTTCAGGCTAAGTCTTGAAGGAATGTAAAACAGCTTGTTTTACCAGTCTATAATCTCTTGAATGATCAAATGAAAGGACAAACACACCAGGTATATATTCAAAATATATGTATTTAGGATAAAACACACCTCTCTAGTCTCCGTATGAGACTGGAGTTCGAAGTACTCTGTTTACAAGTCAGCAAGTATCAGTAATAGCACAAATACACGTTTGGGCCCTAGGGGCGTACCAAGCCATATACCAAAAAAGTGGCATAAGAACCACGACTGGAAAAGACACAAGGCCTACAGCCTGTAGAATCGCTGGGACCCCAAGGAACCTCCCAAGGTAGTGACACAGGGGACCCACGGGGACTGTATGCAGTGTGTAAACACAACCGCGGGTTCCCGTTATCTTCTATGGGCAATGTCGCGTTTGGAAATTAAAAGATTAGGAATACTTAGAATCGAGTCAGGACCAAACCCTTTTGGACTTAAGAAGTTCTAGGGCTAGCACCCACGGGAGCACCGGACTCCTCGAGTTACCTCACCCAGGGAAGCCGGGTGCATAGGTGTCTTTTGGTGTCGGGTCGCGTCGTCGATTGCAATGGAAGCCTGCAAAGAACTGCTGCTGCCATGAAGAGGAGAAGTGTCCTAAGAGATCCAAGACTGGATCTAGGATGGAAGGAACCTGAAAGGAGAGGGGACAGAGTCTGGGTCACTAGCCAGTGACCGAGGGCAGGATGGACCAATGCCCACAGATGTCGGGTGCTTCAGGTGAGTTGATGGGTGTCTTGACTCTTCAGCCACGAGGTCCAGGAGGCGTCGACGAAGTCCATGAGCTGGATTCCAGCTGTCCCACAGAGTCTGTCTTGTGCTGCATTGTCGGCGACCAGAATGGACCCAACAAGCCTTGACAACGGCAAGTCACTGGAATTCAGAGAAAGGACTGCGGTTCAGACCAGCAAGGTCTGAACGACTCACCCAGTGAGGGTAAGTCAGGGCACGTCTGGGGCAACCAGGAAAGCCCAAGCAGAAGAGGAGTTGCCTTCATGGGGACCTGCTAGCCAACAGGCTAGTGATCGCAAAGGAGCCCCAAGCTGTCGCACTTGAAACTGGCCCACGGGTTACTCGTGGTGTGGAGGCCAGCAATCTTTGGTGAAGGAGGTGCTTAAGGCTGGGGCTACTCTAAGCCCAAAGCACAATTTCGAGGAAGACCCAGAAGATAGTGTTGCTGCAAAACTTCACGGTGTCCAGGGGTCACAGTTCCACATCAAACACGATAGCCATGGGCCTCAGCTTTGCTGTGGGCTCAGGGTAGCCTCGGGGAAGTCTGGAAATCCACCTCTGGTGATGCAAAGACTTTGGCGTCCGGCGGGAGCTTCAGCGATGCTGTAACGCCCTGAACGTCTCAGGATCGTTTAACAGACACGACAATGAGGACGCAACCACTTGTGAAGGGTTAGTTCTTTTAATGAAGGCAAATAAAATACAAAGAACAAACAAAAGTTATAGTCACTGGAATCCTCCAGGCTAAGTACGTTACCAGCCCACAGCACGGATGGTCCTAACCGTCCTCTGCATATACGCCGATCCCGGCGTATGCCAACAGAGGGCAGAAATGAAATGGCCGACAATGCCAATCGGTAGGCTGTGAGGGGCACGAAGAGTGTTGGGGAGAATCGAGGAGTCAGGGAAACACCCAGCCGGGGTCTCTACCTGAAGGGAGCAGCCGCTCAACCTCTTCCTCAGACTGCACCGGGACGCGGAGTCACCTTCTGGTGAAGCGTCACCCATACCCCAATCACAAGCAAGAAGACTGAACCGAGAGCAGCCGCTCGATCGATCCTGTGGACTTCCGAGTCTGTAACGCGGCAAACACCTCCTGGTGTGCGTTACAGCTGGCAGTCCCTGTGTCTCTGGTCGGGCTGGGAGTTACGACTCCAACCAGCAAAAGCGCCACTGCGCTTGGACTCAGCCGAGTCAAAAAGCGAAGCTCAATGGTTGACCGGTAGAGCTTCCGGGTCCTTCACAGGTGACGATGGGGCAAGACACGGCCCAGGGAGTAACGACTCGACCTACCTCCGTTCTTGCCTTACTGGAGCACCACTCCGGAACACTGCTCTTCACGAAGCAGGTACGTCGGTGTAAACACAATATCCGACAGCCTTGTACCTCCCGGTTCCTCCCTTTATAGGGCGTGTTTTCCTTGAGTTATGTAACAGCTCTCCTGTTTACATAAGGGCGTGTTTCCCTTGAGTTATGTAACAGCTCTCCTGTTTACATAAGGGCGTGTTTCCCTTGAGTTATGTAACAGCTCTCCTGTTTACATAAGGGCGTGTTTCCCTTGAGTTATGTAACAGCTCTCCTGTTTACATAAGGGCGTGTTTCCCTTGAGTTATGTAACAGCTCTCCTGTTTACATAACCTCTCAACCGCTAAGCATCCTGGGAGATGTAGTCCGTTTTCGCTGGTTACCGTTTTCCTCCCCTCGTATGACAGGAATTCTTGACAGATGCAGACCGGTCAGTTGCTTCTTTGGTGCCTGCCAAGCAGGGGAGTCACTCCTTGACCCCAAGGGAGATTTATTCAGTCTTCTAGTCAGGATACAACGTTGAAGGTCCAGGATATATGTTGCAGAGTTTCGTCCAGGGTAGTCTAAAGTCTCAAGGACTGGGTTCCCATACATATACTAAGTTTGAGGGTTGGGCATACTCTAGTGTCCCACCTATGGGAGGGTTTGGAAAGAAGGGTGGTTACACCCCTTTCCTTTGTCCAGTTTCATGCCAGAGCAGGAGCAGGTAGCCCTGCAACCGGTTTGAACTGGACTATGCACAGGGACACCAAGTGTGCCCCCAGTGCAGGACTTCAAAGCACCAGAGAGTGCTTACGCCCAGCCCCAATACACATCTGCCTGTCTGGGGAGGTGGTTACACCTCCCTGGGACAGGAAACCTATTGTCCAGGCCTCCCCTTCCGAAGTATCAGTCAGCAGCAGGAGGCCAGACCCGTGTCTGTGGCAGAGGCATCCATTTTGTGATGCCAGGGCTCAGGAAAGTCCTACCGGGTTAGACCAGTGTGAACATGTCTCTCCCACTTGAAGGGTGGAATGCTACCCCCGCCACCAGAACGGGTGGGGGGGGTAGTATTCCAAAGCGTTTGACACCAAATACCACTCGTTTTGATGCAGCCATTCCAAAGTTAGCATTTACCGCGAGGTTCTAATGCACTTAAGAGTATATGGTATGGCTGTATCACAGAACGCTATAAGGAAGGATTTCCGAAAGCTGCAGAGGGGGCTCAGCTCATGCATGGGCACCCTGTCACATATAAGCAAGCACCCTGCCTACATGATTGATAAGGCCTGCCATAGGGGTGACTGATAGGTTTCTATGTGCAGTATATGGTGAGATATAGGTAGCCTATATCACGATAAGGGGTGCAAGCACACCCTTACCCAGGCTGCAGTAGCAGACCTGTGGTGCCATTTTGGAGTGCGTCCCAGGGGTGGCATAATACATGCTTCAGCCCCTGATAGGTACCTATGCCCTAGGTACATAGTATACCATATACTATGGGCTTATAAGGCACTCCAGAATCCAATTAGATATGTACCTATAGTACATGCAAACCATTTAAGAGAGGAAGCAGCTAGGCTGTGGTCCTGATTAGCAGGGCCACAGCCAGACTAAGGTAAAAAAACAGTGAAACACCAGCAAAACGTGGGGGTACCCATGTGAAGCAGATCCTACTCTCCTACACCCTGCCTTTAGGATTGATAAGGCCTGCCATAGGGGTGACTGATAGGTTTCTATGTGCAGTATATGGTGAGATATAGTAAACCTATATCTCAGTAAGGGGTGCATGCACCAGCTTACCCAGGCTGCAGTGGCAGACCTGTGGTGTCATTTTGGAGGGCTTTCCAGGGATGGCATAATACATGCTTCAGTCCCTGGTAGGCCTCTGGGGTACCTATGCACTGGGTGCATAGTATACCATATACTAGGGACTTATAAGGGCACTCCAGATCCAATCTGTAATGTACCTAAAGTACATGCAATCAATTTAGAAAGGAAGCAGGTAGGCTGGGGCCCTGAATAGCAGGGTCCCAGCCAGACTAAAGTCGAAAAACAGTGAAACACCAGCAAAAAGAGGGGGTAAACATGTGAAGCAGATCCTACTCTCCTACACCACTTTCCAAAGGTTGGTGACTCAAGTTCTTACAGGCCTGGAAGACTATGGTGCAGCATATCTAGATGATATACCTGTATTTAGCTCCACCTAGGAGGATCACTTGGTCCACCTGAGTAATGTTTTGGAGGCCCTGCAGAAAGCAGGCCTAACTATCAAGGCTACTAAGTGCCAGATAGGGCAGAGTCAGGTTGTGTACCTGGGCCACCTTGTAGGTGGAGGACAGATTCAACCATTACAGAGCAAAATCCAAACCATAATGGACTGGGTTGCTCGCACTACCCAGACTCAGGTGGGAGCCTTCTTAGGCCTGACTGGGTACTATAGAAGATTTGTCAAGGGGTATGGATCAATAGTGACACCCCTGAATGACTTAACCTCTAAGAAAATGCCCAAAAAGGTTCAGTGGACAGTTAGCTGTCAAAAGGCATTTGATGACATGAAGCAGGCCATGTGCACTGCTCCCATTCTGCAAACTCCTGACTACTCCAAAAAGTTCATTGTACAAACAGATGCATCTGAGTTGGCAGGAGGGGCTGTACTGTCACAGTTGAATGATGAAGGTCAGGATCAACCAGTAGCTTTCATAAGCAGGAGGTTGACCCCCAGAGAGAAACGTTGATCAGTCATTTAGAGGGAGGCCTTTGCTGTGGTTTGGGCTCCAAAGAAGTTGAGGCCATACTTGTTTGGTACTCACTTCCTTGTTCAGACAGACCATAAGCCCCTCTTATGGCTAAAACAGATGAAGGGTGAAAACCCCAAACATCCCAGGTGGTCCATTTCCCTACAGGGGATGGACTATACAGTGGAACATAGACCTGGGAGTAACCATGCCAATGCAGATGGACTCTCCAGATATTTCGATTTAGAACATGAAGACTCATCTGGTCAAGGTTAGTTTAATGTCCCTGTGGTTGGGGGGGGGGGTTGTGTAGGAGAGTAGGATCTGCTTCACATGTTTATCCCCACCTTTTGCTGGTGTTTCACTGTTTTTAGACTTTAGTCTGGCTGGGACCCTGCTATTCAGGGCCCCAGCCTAGCTGCTTCCTCTCTAAATTAATTCCATGTCCTTTAGGCACATTACAGATTGGATGTGGAGTGCCCTTATAAGTCCCTAGTATATGGTATACTATGTACCCAGGGCATAGGTACCCCAGAGGCCTACCAGGGGCTGAAGCCTGTATTATGCCACCCATGGGAAGCCCTCCAAAATGACACCACAGGTCTGCTACTGTAGCCTGGGTAAGGTGGCGCATGCACCCCTTACTGAGATATAGGTTCACTATATCTCACCATATACTGCACATAGAAACCTATCAGTCACCCCTATGGCAGGCCTTATCAATCCTGAAGACAGGGTGCTTGGTTATATGTGAGAGGGTGCCCAGACATGAGCTGAGCCCCTCTGCGGGCTTCAGAATCAATCCACCGGGGTTGTCATTAGTGCAGCCTGACCATATACTCTTAAGTGCATCATAACCAAATGGTAAATGTTAACTTTGGACTGGCTGCACGGAAATATGTCGTGTTTGGTGTCAAACACCTTGAAATCATGCCCCCACACCAGTAACTGGTGTGGGAGTATGATCCCACCCTTCTAGAGGGAGAGACATGACAGCACTGGTCTACCCGGTAGAAATCTAATAGAGCCCTGGCATCACAAAATGGATACTGCAGCCACAGACACGGGTCTGGCCTCCTGCTGCTGACCGAAACGCTGGCAGGGGAGACATGGACAATAGGTTTCCTGTCACAGGGATGTGTAACCACCTCCCAGACAGGCTTATGTGTATTGGGGCTGGGTGGGAGCACTCTCAGAGTGCTTTGAAGTCCTGCACTGGGGGCACATTTGCTGTCCCTGTGCATAGTCCAGCTCAAACCGGTTCAGGGGCTTCCAGCCACTGCTCTGGCGTTAAGCTGGACAAAGGGAATGGGTGTAGCCACCCCTCTTTCCAAACCCTCCCCTAGGGGGGTCCCCAGAGCTATTCCAACCCCTTCCTTAGGTATAAGTAAGGAACCTCTGTAACCAGAACTTTAAATTACCCTGGACGAAACTCTGAAGCTGAATCCTGGAACTTTGACGCTCTACTAAAGACCAGAGGAAGGAAGAAATCTCCATTGGGGTCAAGGAGTGACTCCTCTGCTTGGCAGGCACCAAAGAAGCAATTTGCCAGTCTGCATTTCCGAAGCTCCCACCGGACGCTGAAGTATTTGCATCCCAGGAAGAGGATTTCCAGACATCTCAGAGGCTGACCCGAGTCCCCAGCAAAGCTGAGACCCGCAGCCCTTGTGAGTAGCATGGAACCGGAGCCCCTGGTCACTGTACATTTCTGCAAGTGCATTGACTTCTCGACGTCTCTTGAAGTCGTGCTTGGGCTTACTTGTAGCCCCCACCTCACGCACTGAATCCACCGAAGATTGACGGCCTAGTCACCCGAGTGACCCGTGGGCCGACATTTTGTGTTTTGTCTCGAGGTCTCTTCGCGATCCCTGGTCTGATAACTGGTGGGTCCCTGAGGGGGTAACTTTGATTTTCCTTGGACTTCCCTGGTTGCTCCAGATGTGCCCTGACTCCCAACCAAGTGGTGAGTCTCTCAGACCTTGCTGGTCTGCACCGAAGCATTTGTTCACTTTCTGTGTGGGTTGCTGTTGCCAAGGCTTGTGGTGTCCAATCTGGGCACCGACACTGCAGCACTCGACATCCTTCGTGGGGCAGCTCGAATGCAGCTCCTGGTTGTCCTCGAGGCCTCCTGATCTTCGTGGCTGAAGAGTCAAGCTTTACCTCCTTCACCTGAAATCACCCGACATCGATGAGCATCTGCCTATCGCCTTCCTGGTCACTGGCTAGTGAGCCAGACTCTGTCCTCTCTGCTTTCAGGTTCTTCTCATCTTCGATCCAGCCTTGAATCTCTTCAGACACTTCGCATCTTCCTGGCAGCAGCACTTCTTCCCCAGCTTCCAATGAAATCGACGACGCGACCCAACGCCATTTGACACCTATGTACCTGGCTTCCCTGGGTGAGGTAACATGAGTACTCCAGTGCTCCCATGGGTGTTGGCCCTAGAACTTCCTAAGTCCCAAAGGGTTTGGTCCTGACTCAATTCTAAGTGTCCCTAATCTTTAAAAACCTAACTGCGACTTTCCCCATAGAAGCTAACGGGAGCTCGCAGCTGTGTTCTCACACTGCACACGGCCCCCGTGGGTCCCCTGTGTCACTACCTTGGGTAGTTTCTTGGGGTCTCAGCGATTCTACAGGCTCTAGGCATTGTGTCTAGTCAAGTCGTGGTTCTTATACCACTATTTTAGTATATGGTTTGGCTAGCCCATAGGGCCTGACGTGTATTTGTGCAATTTTACTGTGATATTTGAAGTGCAACTTATGTGTTTTGACCTCTAGTCTCATAAAGAGACTAGGAGGGTGTGGTGTGTTTAGTAATAAATACATATATTTTATATATATACCTGGTGTGGATGTCTTTCATTTAGGCACTCAAGAGATTATAGACTGGTAAAACAAGCTGCTTTACATTCCTTCAAGACTTAGCCTGAAGGCTGCTCTCCATAGCTACCACTAGGATAGCTTTCAAGAAAGGTTGTCTTTAACCTATAACCAATAAGGGGTTGTTTGGACTGGTACAGGGTGCCCACTATAATTAGTGGACAGTATATACCAGGCCAACTTCTCACATTTAGTCTGGCTGGGACCCTGCTATTCAGTGTCCCAGCCTCGCTGCTTCCTCTCTAAATTGATTGCATGTACTTTAGGTACACCACAGATTGGATCCTGAGGTACACTTGTGAGTCCCTAGTATATGGTAAATTATGTACCCAGGGCATAGGTACCCCAGAGGCCAACCAGGGGCTGAAGCATGTATTATGCCACCCCTGGAAAGCCCTCCAAAATGAAACCACAGGTCTGCTACTGATGCAGCGTGGAATACAAAATCCCTCACTTCGTCACAGACCAAAGATTTCACAAACACACTCACTCAATACATTCGCTGGTGGGGCCCATAACACCAACATTCATTCTTCATCGGTCTGTTATCTAGGGAGATGATTGTTCCATACGCTGATGTGAAAGGAAATTCATCTTGACCCCAATGAGCAATAAATCTACATAACCCTCTACTACTCGTTAGGCACTAAATTCTACCTTTGGTATCCCTCTCATTGGTTGGCGATGAATCTGTTAGTTGCTGGTTTAGATTATTTTCTAATTCTCTATTCACTTTGCATTAATACGCTTTCCATAAATAAACAACCCAACTCATCTTGTAATAATTCAATTCAATCTTTATCTAATTAATGCAAGTTAAATCATTGGTTATTCAAGCCGCCAATCATCATATTTACCTATTCTGGCTAATTGTAGTCTTCTAAGTCAAATTCAGTCGTTCTGCCCTTCTATGCCCATTTAATTCAAAGGTTCAGTTCATCAGGAAATTGGGCATCAGATCAGACCATCAAAGATTCAGGGAAACAGCTGTCCTGCACCGTCACTGTCCTCACCGTCAGCATAACGTCAGGAAACAAAGAACGAGCTAGCAGTCTCACTATTCTACCATAATTTATAGTAAAATCACTGTCAGAAAGTAACAAATATTGGTTTTCGACCATCCTGTTCGGACAATCAGAGATCATCCTACAGAGTTCTCATGAAGAATTGTCCATGGTGACATCACACTTGTTGGTTCCGGTTTTAAAGACACTCTATTGTTCCCATGAAACTGGCTGGCTTCCCAGGATGTCCTTGATGGGTACAGTCTAGCTAGGGTCAAGACGAGGCCACTGTTGCTGGCGTTAGCGCAGGCGCATTTCACCCAAAGCTTCGTGGAGCGTTGGCAGTCACGTTAGGTACAGGAGACAGCCATCTTGTGGCAGGCCCAAATGGTCAACTTAAGCAAAAGAAACACAAAACGTAATTAATACATAGAAATGGCTAATAAAATGTTATTCCCTCGCTAATACCCATATGTGTGTGTATTTATCTAGCTGAAAGCAACACTCAAAGTGGTTTATACTCACTTAATAAAGCACAAATCACAAATGCATCACAAAAGCAACATATATCATGCAATATTCTAATTGTCTATAATTAGTATGCGTACATAATTTAGTTTACGTATTAATTATGCCATGCAAATGCAAATCCCACGTGTAATTCATATATTAGTAAGATTGGTAAGTATCCACTGCAAATCAATCAGTAAGATTAATATTAGTTAATTAATCAAATTAATATAAACAAGCAAAATGGAGAGGGTATACAATTGTTTTTTATATTACCCGCTCCAGCACTACCGCAACCTGGGTAAGGTGTTGCATGCATCCCTTACTGAGGTATAGGTTCACTGTACCTCACCTATCACTGCACATAGTAAATTATCAGTCACCCCTAGGGCAGGCCTTATCAATCCTGAAGGCAGGGTACTTGGTTATATGTGAGAGGGTGCCCAGGCATGATCTGAACCCCTCTGCAGCCTTCGGAATCTCTTCTCCGGTGTTGTCAGTGGTGCAGACTGACCATATATTTTTAAGTGCATTATATCTTAAACGGTTAATGCTAACTTTGGACTGGCTGCACGGAAACATGTCGTGTTTGGTGTCAAACACCTTGGAATCATACCCCCACATCAGTTCTTGATGTGAGGATATGATCCCACCCTTCTAGAGGGCGAGCCATGGCAGTACTGGTATACCCGGTAGAAACTTAACAGAGCCCTGGCATCACAAAATGGATGCTGCAGCCACTGACAGCAGTCTGGCCTCCTGCTGCTGACTGAAACTCTGGCAGGGGAGGCCTGGACAATAGGTTTCCTGTCACAGGGAGGTGTAACCACCTCCCAGAAGGTCTTATGTGTATTGGGGCTGGGTGGGAGCACTCTCAGAGTGCTTTGAAGTCCTGCACTGGAGGCACATTTGGTGTCCCTGTGCATAGTCCATCTCAAACTGGTTAAGGGGCTTCCTGCCCCTGCTCTGGTGCAAAACTGGACAAAGGAAATGGGTGTAGCCACCCCTCTTTCCAAACCCTCCCATAGGTGGGTTCCCAGAGCTAGTCCAACCCCTTCCTTAGGTATAATTAAGGAACCTCTGTAACCAGAACTTTAGATATCCCTGGACGAAACTCTGAAGCAGAATACTGGAACTTTGAAGTCGAAAAACAGTGAAACATCAGCAAAAAGTGGAGGTAACCATGTGAAGCAGATCCTACTGTCCTACAGCATGCTTGATATTTTAGGCCCGCTGACTAGAATAATTGATATAGCGGAAGACAGCCACATTAACGGTACCCCGTTTAGACTTAGATCTACTGAGCTAAGAATTTGGAGTCAGAAAACTTGGATCCTATTAGGGAACGCGAAAGCAGGGATAAATGCATGCGAAGAAGAGTAGTCCTTACCAAGATCAACCCTAAGCTGAGCGACATGGCTGACAAAGAACCCTCAGCAAACCCAAAAGGACTCTTATTTGGAGAGGACTTGATCAAGATCTTAGGCAAATAAGTCGCAACCTTCACAGCCCTAGACAAAGCTCAGAACAGCATGCGTCAAGTCTTCAACCCTAGTGTTTCTTGCCAGGGCCAGCAGAAGGGGCAACTCTACTGGCCGTGTCTACCAAACGCCCTACCACAGACAATGACGATTAGGTCGACTCCAATTTGTTTTTTACAGACTTGGAAAACAATTACACAAAACCCCTGGATTTTAGAAACCATTCAAGGCTTCAAAATAGATTTTTTTCGAAAACACATACACAATCCTCACCCCCAAGAAACCTGGTACTGATCACAGAACAACAGAAAATAGTAGAGGAAGAGGTAATGTCCATGATAGAGTATGGAGCAATTATATAAGTACCATGGGATCGTATGAAATTTGTAAGCACCCTCTTTCGGGTAGGGAAAAAAGACAAGGGTTGAAGACCAGCCATAAACCTAAGAGAACTGAACAAATCTCTCATTTACAGACACTTCAAAATGGAGGGTATCTACCTCCTGAGAGACATGCTTCTGGAAAAGGACTGGTTAGTGAAGTTGGACTTGAAAGGTGCCTACTTCACAATCACCATGGCCTCAGAGTTCCAACCATACCTTCAATTCACATGGAACTGTTGTCTATTCCAATTCTCCCCTTTGGGCTATATCCTGCTCCCTGGTGTTTCACCAAGGTAATGAGAACTATAGCATCCTTCTTGTGAGAAAGAGGGATACGACTGATAGTCTATCTCAACGACATTCTCAACGACATTCTCATTATGTCCCAGCACCACTCTCAGATTCTTCAAGACCTGAATACAGCAGTAAATCTCTTAGAGAGCTTTGGCTTTATAATAAACAAAGAAAAATCTATCATGACCCGCTCAAAATCTCTGGAATTATTGGGAATCACTGTAGACACTTTTGCTACTACCCAGGAAGAAAATCATGAAAACACGCAAAGAAATACGACTTGTATTAAAACGAGACCTTTTGTCCCTGAGAGAACTAGCTAGACTCCTGGACCTCCTATCTTCCTCCATCCAAGCTATCTTTCCAGGACCTTTACATTATCTGGCCTTTCATAGAGTGAAGGCAATAGCCCTCCGTGTTGAACTATGGTACAGAGACAAAGTAACCCTAGAACACGAAACCAAATCAGAACTGAACTTGTGGTTAAAGAATCTAGATGCCTGGAACGTCAAAGACGTTTTCGGAAACTCCTCAGAATTCATTCTAGAGTCGATGTGAGACTTCATGGCTGGGGAGCATGCTTACTGAACTAGAACACGGAAGGTCTATGGTCCTATACAGAGAGCTCACACCACATAAACTACCCAGAGTTATATACTGGCCTTTACGCTCTGATGAGCTTCAAACAATCCCTATAAGACGGATTGGTTATTCTAAAAATGGACAACACATCAGCTGTGGCATACATAAATTGCTTATGGACTATACAAAATCCTCAGACCTATCAAATCTAGCCAAAAAACTCTGGATGTTCTGTCTAGGACACAAGATAGCCCTAAAAGCAGCACACTTTCCAGGAAAAAGCAACATCACTGCTGACTGGAATTCAAGATTCCTCTTAGACCACAGCAACTGGAAACTCAACGTGAAAGCCTTCAGAACTTTAAATCAGTTCTGGAGCCTTCTGAAAGTAGATCTTTTCACAAGCAGATTGACATTCCAACTGCACAAATATTTCAGCTGGACGCCAGACCCAGGTGCTCAAGCAGTCAATGCCCTTCTCCAGCCATGGAAAAGAATTTGAGCATATGAATTTCCCCCATTTGCAATGACCCAGGGAGTCTTCTGGAACGTAAGACAAGACCAATGCTCCTTATTACTGATAACCCCTTTCTGGCCCTCCCAGGTGTGCTTTCCGATGAGCTTGGAAGTAGCCTGTGAAATACCCTTTCCACTTCCACTCGCAGAGTGCCTTTTAAGAGACGTAGATGGAAGGGAACATCCCCTAGTCCAGACAGGGACTTTGAAACTTCTTGCCTGGAAAGTGTCAGGAAATCTAATGAATTCACAGATCTTTTGAGACAAGCTGCTAACACTCCTCCAAGAGTCATGGGCTACTGGAACCCACTAGATGCAATAGCATCTGGAGAATTTGGGTACGCTGGTGCCTGGAAAGGAACCTGGATTCTGTGGAGGCTCCTATTGTACACGTAGCAAACCTTTTAGTTTAACAATATGAGAGAGGGCTTACTTACAGATCAATTAATTGCGACAGATCAGCTATTTCAGCAGGCCACGCTCTAATAAATGGCAAGACCATACGGAAAAGTGCCACAATATACAGAATTATCAAAAGTATCAAACTAAGGAGACCACCTAAACCTAAATATGAAACCCAATGGGATGTTCAGTTACTACTATACCCTTTCACTACCTGGCCTGAGAACAGATACCTAGATAAGAAGAGACTTTCCATAAAATTAGCAATTCTTGTCTGCCTAATCTCCTGCCGTAGAGTATCAGACGTTAAAGCACTAGAAGTAACTCAGTCTATGATGCATTTGGTGTCAATTTTGAGATTATTTAGAGAACTAAGACTATGTCAGATACAATTTTCAACACAAAGTTTAACACATGTAAAAAACGTGTGGTAGATTGTATGAAAGTATAGGATGCAAGAATGAGCGAACATCATGCGAATGGTGTAAACCAATTACTTATCTCTTTTGTGAAACCCTTCAAACCCATTACATCAGCTTCTATAGCAAGATGGGTTAAATATGCAATGAAATCAGCTGATATTGACCTAAAAAGGTTCTAGGCACACTCATAAGGGGCGCTATGGCTAGCAAATCACTTTGGAAAGGGGATAAACTAGATGACATTCCTAGAGCGGCTGTTTGGTCAAATTCTAACACTTTTGCTAAACACTATTGTAAACCTATTAAACATATGTCAGCTGTAAACTACCAACATGCATAATGGTAGTCTCCGATCTTGTAATGAAATTGTGATTCTCCTATTAACACGACAAGAGACTCTGGATTTCATTAAAGACACTGAGGCTAACATTATCCCACCCTTCCCCTATATGAATTACTGAACAATAGATGCATAATTTATGATGCAACCTTTATTCAATGTATTGTTGAAAGTTTCATACAACCTTTTTTCAATGGATTGTTAAAAATTTCATATAACTTGCCGGTTTTGATATTACATCTTTCTCAGTTACATGACAACAGAGCACTTATACTCTGTCTTATTTCAGATAACTCGACATACCTGATTCATCTATACTGCTGTTTCTGCAAGGAAGATGTTCAGAAAGAATTCACTCTGTGTCCCCTTCATTCAATCTTCATTATTTCTATCCATTTGGAATGCACACAAAAAATGAAACAAAATTCTACACAGAAGAAGACATGCCTTATTACCTCACATTTAAAAGAGGCAGACTATCCTATGTACATAGCTATTGTACATCTGGAAGATTCTATTCTACATCTGTTTCACTTTATGATTTATTGCTTCTAAGTAGCTGCTTGGAGTTAGCATTAAATGAAATATGCATAATGTTAGCCTCTGTGTCTTTAATGAAATCCAGATTCTCTTGTCATGTTATTAGGAGAATCGCAATTTAGAAATTAACATTTAAAACCCTTTGAAATTCACTGAAAAAAACAGAGGTTTTAGGTACATTATAGGTAGGAATTAGCATTTAAAAAACTTTAGAAATTCACTGAAAAAAACACAGGGTTCAGGAACGTTATAGTTAGGCAGACATTTCACTCAAACAAAACCAGAGAAATTTAGCCGTTATAATTAGCTGAGCTAACTATAACTTGTGCCCCAGCAATGCACTGCTGATGACGTCACATATTACATCACATAGTTCGCGACTTTGAAGTTGAAGGACAAGTGAAAAACAAAATAGAAAGATGTTGAACTGCAATTCAGAATTTACTGTTTAGAATGTTCATGTGTGAAGCGCTATATAGGGAGCACCATCAATCCCGCCAAATAGAAGGCGCTCCAACATATCTGAGCGATTGCAAACAAGAATCAAAGTTCTGCTGTAGTTAGTCATTTTGAATCTGAGCATAACAGCAATCAATACTGTTGAAGTCCAAGAAGAATGGGCAGACTCCAAGGCAGTTAAGAACAAGAACCTTTATTCTGATCATCCACTCTCCTCATAAGTTGCAGACACTGTCATCAACATTCTATCTTGAACTCCCAGGGAAGATTCTAAGGAACAGGGCAGAGGAGTGGGGAACGGAATGTACCACCAGGGAAAAACAATTATATTGAGATTGCAACACATCTCCTTATATACATTAAGTGAGGCAGAGCTATTTCTATGAGATGTCCACGAGTCTATCATTACTCCACGTCTGTCCATTCTCCAGGCAAACTACATTCTTGCCTGCCTTGTCCACTCGTAGTGGGGCATAGTACTTGCTCGACCCGGGTTGCACATTGGTGGGTTTCTTGACTACCACTGGAGTATCTGCTTTGAATTCAAGGTCTTTGACCGCATGTTTTTTGTCATACCAAATCTTGTATTTTTGTTGATGTAGATATACTTTCTCCTTGCTCTGGTCTAGATCAGGCAAAACACTTTTCCCACCCTCCAACCACCTGGGGTTAATTTTGGTGCTAGGTTACCTCCCTCTCAGGAACACAAAGGGAGACACTCCAGTGACGCAGTTGGGTGTGGTGTGGTATGCCCAGATACACTCTCTAAGGGAATCTTCGAAATTGAATCCATTGGTGATGGCCTGTTGAATGTGTTCTTTCACCATGCGATTCACCCTCTCTACCAGACCGTTGGCTTTCAGACAATAGAGTGCAGTCTTCTCGTGTCTTATGTTTAGTTCTTCCAAGAATTCTCTCATTGTCTCAGAAACGAATTGCACTCACTCCATTGTCTGTTACGAGGGTTGCCGGAATACCTTCGTAGACAAAAATGTTCTTTAAGAAAGAGATGAGATTGTTCATCGTGGTGGATGACGTAAACTTGAAATTGACCCAATGAGAGGAGTAATTGACGAGAACAAACATGAATTTTTTCTGGGGGCCCAGGGCCTCCATTGGAACAATTATGTGTATGGCCAGTTTGGTCCATGGCACCATCGGAACATGGACAGGAGATAGATGAACTTTGTGAAGGACTTTGCTTTTGTCGCTTTTAGCACAGCTGGTGCATTCTTTGACCTTGAGTTCAATCATCAAATCCATTTTAGTAAACCAAAAGCAACTTCTAACCTTGTTTTTTGTGAGGCTCCTGCCTAAATGTCCTTCATGGGCCAGATCGATTATTTTGTTCCTCAAATCCATGGGTGGAATGACTTTATAACCCCGATGTATCCGACCAGACATGAGGATCAGTTCAAGTCTCACCTCCCAATAATCTTTGACAATATCAGGAACTTCAGAAAGGTTTTTAGGCCATCCATTGATGATGAAGTTTTTGAGTACCTCTATGACTTCATCTTTCTTCATATTCTCGTCCCATTCATCTTCTGTTAGTGAGGGAAGATGCATCGAAAAAATGGGGACATCTAATGGTTCCTCGCTGTGGTTGCACGTGAGGGGTGACCTAGATAAATAGTCTGCGATCATATTCTCAGGGCCTGGTAGGTATTCTACTTTAAAGCAGAAGTTCTCAAGGCCCAGGACCCATTTGTTTATCCGTGGAGACACATTTTGGTATGTTTGGATGAAAACATGTAAGTTAACGGCTTGTGGTCAGTGCGTATAACAAATGTTATGCCCCACAAGAAACATTTAAAATTGTGCACTGCCCAAAAGCATGCCAAAGCCTCCCTCTCAATGACTGAGTAGTTCCGTTCTGAGGAGCTGAGGGACTGGGATGCAAATGCTTTGACTGTTTCTTCACCCTCTCCTTTTTGAGAGAGCATAGCTCCTAACCCTTTACCAGATGCATCAGTAGTTAGTACGGTTTTTCTTCTAGGGTCAAACGTACCTATAGCAGGAGAATCCAGAATACATTGTTTTATCGTTTCAATCATTTAATTGTGTTTCTCTTCCCATTCAAACACAGTGTTTTTCTTGAGGAGATCACGTAAGCCATCACATAGATCAGCGAAATTCCTTACAAACTTGGACATATATTCCACTAGTCCAAGAAAAGATTTGAGTTCATCTTTGTTCGATGGATACAGAGCATCCTTGACATCTTGGATTAAGCTGTACTTGGACCTAAAACCATCCTTGAAAATGGTATGTCCCAAATTGTCAACTGAGGTGACTTTGATCTTACATTTGTCAAGTTTCACCGTTAACCCTGCATCAGAGAGTTTATGGCACACTGTGTTGAGGGTGACATCATGCTCTTCCTCCGTCGACCCGTACATCAGTATATCATCTTGGAAACAGAGGGTATTATTGACGCCCTTAAGAATATGTTGCATTACTTTTTGAAAAATGGAGGCCGCTGAGGCAAGGCCGAATGGCATTCTTACAAACATATAGGCCCCAAAAGGTGAGGTAAATGCTGTCAGCGGTCTTGACTCAGGGTGAAGTTCTACCTGATGATAGGCCATCGATAGATCGATGACTGAAAAAAAACATGCCTTCCCCATTGTACTTAACATCTCGTTTATGTTGGGGAGAGGAAATCTCTCTACCCAGATGTTTTCGTTGAGACAGCGGAGGTCCACACAAAGGCGAATACCTTGTCCATTGGCCTTAGATGCAAGAACCAATGGCGCTAGCCATTCTGAAGCTTCTATGGGTTGGATGACACCCATTACACATAATCTATCCAATTCCATTTTGAGAGTTTCCCTAAGGCGTAGGGGTACTGGTCGTGTCTTGTGCACCACGGACTTGGCACCTTGTCTAACTTTGATTTTGTGTTGAAAGTCTCGTAATTTACCTAGCTTATCCGTGAAAAGATTAGGAAATGGTTCCTGCAGGGGCTTGTTGTTTTTGGTAATGTAAACTAAGATGACTTGGTTTTTGTCATTGGGGTACAAAATGATACCTAACTCTTTCTGAAGTTGCCATCCCAGAAGATTCGCTCCACTCTCAACTATATATACTTTGCATACCGTGGATCTACCTTTAAAGTCTATGTGGCTGTTTACCATGCCCACGAGAGGAATAGGGTCCCAGGTATAACCTTCTGGTGAAATATCTGGAGGATTTAACGTAGCTTTGTTATGGCCCAGAGAATTCTCTAAGTCCTTATGATTTACCAACGTGAACGGGGAACAAGAATTAGCATATACCTCTAATGGTTTGTTGTCAAAGAGTACTATACACTTCGGGTAATTAGGTTTGGAGTCTGCATCACTGTCTTTTAATTGAAACACAAATTTAGCCTGTGGTTCTTCATTAGCATTGACCATATTGATAGTATTACTCACACCATTCTCTACACACTCTAGCTAGGTGCCCTCTCCTATTACATTGTTTACATAAAACACCTTGCGCAGTACAAAAGGGGCTGTTGGCAAGATGGTTGCTGCTGCCACATCTAAAACATTTTAACCCATGGCCCTCTTGGGTAGATTTAGTGGACTGTACTTCTTTAGTGCCCACTTTGTTAGATACTTTAAGTACTTTGTTGTTAGTGGCCTCTACTTGTACAGAAGCCACTATTTCTTCTTTAACTTTCATTTCTTTTACACACTTCGCTGTATGTTCAATCGACTGTGCTATAGAAATGGCATCTCTAGGTGTGGGGTTTTTAGCACATAGTTTTTCTTGAACCCTGCTGTTGTTCGTGCATCTGACGAGTTGGTCTCTTATGAGAGAGTCATTGAGATCACCGAACTCACATAACTGTTGACCTTGACCCCAAAGTGTGTCTCTAGCTTCATGAGTGTGATATCATACACATCAAAATCGTCATCATCATCCACTTCAGGTAGAGTTTCATACACCTTACGCCCACGAACACCCAAGTTATGCAGCAGTATATGTTGATTTCGCAATGCTGAGAATTTCTCCCCTCCCATTGCGATCAGGTACGGTTCAAAAAATTTAGTCCAATCCTTCCAGTGGATCTCGGGGTCACCACATTCATTCAAGAAGGACGGTGGTTGACAGATACCTGGAGTGCCCATGATGGGAAGAGTTGAAAAGTATGGCACGTGGGAGAAACTGTGAGAAAAGGATCTCAGAAACAATTAAAAGTTATATTGAAGACAGGATTAAAGGAAACTAACAGTAGATAAATGAGCTAGGCGATGTCCTGAACTGACGCAGGGGAAACTTGAAGAGAAAGTGTGTGTGTCACCGAGAGTAACGCACAATGTGGATGCTCCAGGGAGGACCTCTAAACAGCGCAAACTGAATAGTCTGATAGAGAAATGAAAAGAATGGCACGCAGGGTGTGAGCGTGTCACAGCGTAAGAGCAATAAGGAATGCACAAGCATGCAGTTATCTTGGCCCCAGAAAGTACTTTACTATAAACCTTACTTGACAGCAGGATACAACCAAACATCCGACCCCTGTGACACTGGAGTGCTGAGTGCCGGTGAAGCGCCGCCGTGGCGATCAGTGCACACAGGAGGAAATCAACATCAAGCCAGGAACTGGCTTACTTGAGGCTGGGGTGTCGAGGGGAAACACCAGAGGAAGGACGGTCCTCTGTCTGCTGATGTGCCGGAGCCTCCGGGGAAAGGACAGCCCCTTGCTTGATGGTGTGCAGGAGTTGCCAGGGGAAGGCCGGCCCCCTGCCTGCTGATGCGCCATAGCCTACGAGGACAGGAAGGAAGATAACTGAAGCAGTACACCCCGCTGGCTGGGGAACACCAGAGCAGCACGATGAAGAAAAGCTCCCCGGGAGCAGCGTTTCTGACTAGGCTGAGGAAAGGTGCTGCTCTAGGTCGTGCGAGTCCAAAGAAAATGTCGCCGCCTGAGGCAGTTACGAGGCAGACGACATCGGCGCAGCCACGCAGACCCCACCAGGAAGAGGGAGTCCAAACAGCTGAAGACCAGCGGCCGAGCCCCGAAGGGATGAGGAGAAAGTCCCACGGCACGAGGAGACGAGGAAGCAGAAGTAGCAGGAGACACCTCCAGAGCTAGAGCCCCAAGACAGGGAATTCACGGCAGCTGTTGGGAGTTCGGGACCGCAAAATGTCACTGCCTGAGGCAAATTCAAAGAAGACAACAAGGAGGCACCGCCATTCAGATCCAGCAGCAAAAAGGGACGTGAGGCAGCAGATACACAAGACGGCCACAGAAGCCCAGAATGGAAGTCTTTCCAATGCCTCTAATGTCTCTTTCACTACAGCCTGAGAAAAGATCGCTACAATAAGCTCCAGCAGTGTCCCGCGACACCAGGGGACAAGGCAAGTCTTCAAAAGCTCCAGAGGACACCACCTCAAAAGTCCTGCAGACGCTGAGGGCAGATGTTCAAAGCGAGTCCTGGGAAACAACCCTCTGGTTTGTCGGAAACATCACAGGGACGCCAGAAAGAGAACACCGCAGGGGGCACTCCCACAGCCTTGAACGGTCACAGGATCCTGCAGGCACTCAAGATGGTCAGAGAAGAAGCATGGTCTCTGCAAAAAGACAAGCACCAGGAGAGAATACACAAAGGGGAGATGACCAGCTGCCCCCCTCGCAGTTCGTCGCCAGTGTTGAAGTCCAAGAAGAATGGGCAGACTCCAAGGCAGGTAAGAACAAGAACCTTTATTCTGATCATCCACTCTCCTCATAAGTTGGAGACACTGTCATCGACATTCTATCTTGAACTCCCAGGGAAGATTCTAAGGAACAGGGCAGAGGAGGGGGGAACGGAATGTACCCCCAGGGGAAAACAATTACATTGAGATTACAACAAATACTTTCTTAGGTTCTACTGCATAGATAAAATGCAGAAAAACTGAAAGAGGAGGGGGCAGGGTGAAAAAGCTGTGCATTTTTTAGCCAAAATGCATACTAGAGCTACAAAACAAAGCCCCCAATGTGTTAAACAATGAAGAAGAATTATGGGAGCATGTATGCTGAATTGATCTATGGACATTCTATAACAGAGACTATAGACTCCTCTATGCAGGAATAGTTATTAATTTTTAACTTTAATTTTGGTGCATTGGTATTGGATTCCACTAAGAAATATTATATTTCTGAAGTTGAATTTTCTCCTTAGGTAATTTATGTGGCACTAATAATAGAGGGCGATGAAGGAGAAGCCCCTTAAAGTATAGGAAATTAATTGTGAGATAAATAGCCTACTCAGGACTTTTGCAATAGGGGAATAAAAGAGTATATAAAAGAAAGAAAGAGAGAGAAATACTGGATGGGGAGCCAATATGTATGAGAGATATGCTCATCGGAATAGGTTAAATCTGACAAAAATGATGGAAATCTTATGTGGGGATGACAAAAATATATTTTTTTTCTGAGCAACAAGGTATATGTAATAACAGTTTTTGACTGTTTTTTGGTGAATTCTAAAAACATATATAATTTCTCCCCCTTTTGACTTCCCTCCTGTCCATTGATTATGTATTGTCTTGATGCTGAACTAATATGAAATTTGTGACATTAAGTGAGATCTCAAGAATGAGCTCGAGGTTTAAAACATCGCATCAAGAGGGCGGCTAAATTTGTATTGCCTGCTTAAGGTCTGAAGTGCTGTTGTCTATTTTAATGTGAACCCCCGTGAGTCAGAATGCATTCGTTTATGATTTAAATGGAAGATGGTGTCTGAGCGCGCTGCCATTGAAAAAGGCGTTGTGCCGAAATGCTTTTGTCAGTGCTGTGATATGGAAATTGAATTCTGCCTGTGAGTGCACTCGTTGTTAGGCAACCTTACAGTGGTTGCCAGTGAAATCATCTATATGTAGATGGCCTAACCTGGCCAACCAAAATTTGTATTGTTTTAAAACACACCAATTTAGTACCATCCAATATCTGATTGTGTTAGATATGCTAAGACCCAAATCTTTTATATAGGGGTTAGCTTAGTTAATGATTTAGCTTTGAGATGAGAGGGTCTTTAACTGCACTACTCATTCTAGGGGGAGGTTGCCATTAAGAATCTCTCATTTGTCTTTATTATCAAGTTTACCCATTAAGGTAGGTACACTAGTGTCTGGTTCGGTAATTGTGAGGATGTCATATGCAAAGAGACTTATTTTATGCTTGGTGTCTCGAAAAGGTATTCCCTTAATCATTGGTATCTTCCTAATAAAAGAAGCTACAGTCTCAATTACAAGAATGAACATAATAGAGGATACATGGCAACTTTGCCTCGTGCCCCTTTGATGATAAGGTTTCTGAGAGTCAATGTCATATGATCTTTCTCTAGCTGTCGGGAGTGATACTTTGGCAGTATCCATCTTTCATTACATGCCCCATCTCTATTTTGGTCAAAACCTCCTTTTGGAATTCCTAGCTCATTACTTCATAAGTTTTCTCAGTATCCATTGTAATCAGGGCAGCTGGGATTCCTTTGAGACACCCTTTTAAGGTCTTGACTCTAGACGGCACGCATGCGCTGTCTCGAAAAGAGACCTGATGTATGTACATTGGGTCACTCAGTGGGTGTATGGGCTCATGGGTCTGCTAAACATACGCATGGGCCATGTTAAGACATTGTTTCAGGACTGCTGTTTTTATTTATTTAAGAGTACTTTTCATGAGGCTCCTGTTTTTACTAGCACTGTTCTTTTTAGGTCTCGCCTGGCGAAAGCAGCGCATGCGCTGCCCTCGTCAGAGAGAACTTTTGGAATCAATTCTCTGCAACGCTTGCATGCACGCGCCTGCATGGACAAAGATGACGCTCTCGCCATCTGTCCAATGCAGACAGCATGAGCATGTCCCTATGGACTGTGGACTGTCTGACGCCATCTTGTCAAAATAGCACGTTCACCACGCTGCCGTGCTCACTCCCCCCGCCCACCCGAGCTCTGCTGCCTCCCGGGCTCTGTAGACTGCTTGCTCCGCGACACGTACAGGATGTACCTTCAGGCCCGTTTCTCGCGAGATCCCGCGTGCTTAAACCCAGTATTTCACCAACAGAGTTTCCTTTTGCCCGCTATCGAGCAGCCAGGTGAGGCGGCCGGTGCCTCCGGGCTCTTTAGATTGCTTTTCTGCCGGCTATATCCTAGGCGCATGATAAGCATGCATAGCGGCCTGGCCTCACAGCCTGGGGCCGTCCAGGAGAACCGACGCCTTTGAGAAAGGGAAGCTGCGCTCGGGGCGCAGAGCGGGCAGCAGTGGCCAGACGGCGGCCCGCTGCAGCACTATCACCAGTGAGAGCACGTGCGTGGGAATGCATACGAAGAGTGTGTTGTCTGAGGAATAAATGTGACCACAGCGGTGTGTATCTGGGTGTGTGGAGGTATAATGTTACTTATTGTATAAAATATCTGGCTGCAGTGACAAAAACAGCAAAATACAAGGCGGGTGACACACTATGCTAAGCAGATTTTTGCTTACAGTTTTAAGGCATGCCCCTAATTAGATTGGCCACGCCCCTTTGAGAGACCCTCAAGTTTTTTCATCCCACTTAAAGACCTGAAGACAGCGCAATGCACTATCTATGCTGAAAAAATTGCACCTTTCCAGCGCAAAATCCGCTGGAAAAAATTACCCTTTCAAGGGTTTGCACCGATTTGCCTCACTTTGCATGACCCTTTGCAAATCTGGCACTTATATGCTGCACCTTTTGAACCTGCGACAAAGAGGGCTCGCAGACTCGGTGAACTGTACTCGAGGGGTTGTAAGGGGCACTGAAAGTTCAATATAAATATACATAACATGACAACGGTATTCGGGCGCTTGATTTCGAGATAGGAATGCATGCATAACTGGAATTTTCAGATCCCAGGCCTCCCTTGGCGTGGCGGCGGGGCCTGTCGGAGGAGGGGCATGCGTTGTATTTTGCCTGTACACTGTGAGAGGGGGGCGGGGCACGAATGATTGAAATTGGGGTCTCTGGTACTAACTGAAGTTGTTCATTTCTTAAGCAGTGTTTCTAGTAAAAATGGTTAATCCTACTTGGTCACAGTATGTAATGTGAAGTCACGTTAAGCTATTGTGGTTATGTGTTGTTACATTATATTATGTTTTTTTACTGCATTGCTATGTGTCCCCCTTGTGAGGCTTATCTGAACTGGGCACAAGCGTATGGCCATTAAATTGAACGTAATCCCTTGTCTCACTCAGCAGTATGTTAGCATTTCTTTCCCTGCGCAAGCAGAGTAAAGTTCACTGTATCCCATGCATCTCGCAGGTAAACGGAAATAAAACTAGCACGCGACCAGAAGTTTTAAAGAGCACTGTGAAGTAGCAAGCATGTAATGGGCCCATGCGCATGCAAGGCCAATGCCATCCTTGCTGGTGGACGGTTAGGAGAATACAACAATAAACCAGGGGCAGTAGGCCCCCAGTGCCACTGCAACAGCTGCCTCATTGGTAGCCACGCTCCGCAAAATGCATGCACACAACTTGGTGTATGCAGTGTTCTTCACGCTAAATGCAAAACTATTTCATTCGCTGCTATATTTCATTTTAGTTATGTGTATCTGCAGACTAATGCTTTGTGTTCAGGAAATGATTTGTACTTAATGTGTCTGCGCCTTAGACCTTTAGCATACATATTCGGAGATCGCACGTTTCTGTTCCGTTCATGAGTTGCTCACCCGCTTCAGTCAGTGTTTTTTAAATTTGTTTTCTGGGGTTTGTGATCCACTGGTACCCTTTTTCAAAATAGAAATACATGTCCCAGAATGCACATAGAAACCCTGAACTGGATGTGCCACTCACACATGGCATGAAACTTGAGATCGCTGCATTTGTGTGTTTTTTTTTTTTTACATTTATTTTTTAGGCTTTATATATTATTCACATGCATAGCCCACACTACAGAAAATGTATCTATGCCCAAGTAGAAGACTCCTGTGTATGTTCATATTCTAAAGCATCACAACGAGCAACAAAACACAACTCAAGGCCAGTTCGTACATGTACAGTACCAGTGCTTAATTTGTATTTATTTTGAAAGGGGGTACCCATACCAACTTAAACAAGCATTTACAATGCAATAGGTCTCACATATACACAAGTTTGAGCTATTGACATTGCAAATGACAATGCCTTTTATTTTTGTTTTTGTTTTTTAAACATAAATAAAAGCCATTGCCATTTACAATGCCAATAGCTTAAACTTGCGTAAAAGTGAGACCTATTGCATTGCAAATGCTTGTTATTTACAGCTCCCAGCTGCTGGATAGCCGAGTGGGCTGTGCTGCAAATGAACTTCTGCTGTGGTACTCACTGCACTGCAGCGTGGTCGCTCAGACTGAATCTGGTGAGATCAGGAACAAACAACGAGCTAAGGCTACGCAAAGTTTTATTAGAATCGTTATCAAGTTAGGAGTGATACCTCACTCCAGGCTTGGCACTTAATTCTTATCTTTGCAGCCAGAGAGGGGAGCAAGAGGGGCGGTACGGTACATGCATGCCTGCCAGCAGCTTTTCTTTCTGCATGCATTAATTCACTTTTTAACATAATCTTTTGTGTTGCACTTTCTTCCTGCTTTTGCCTAATTATTTACTGCTTTCTTCCATTTTACTGAGTGCTTTTCATGCTTTCACCCAAGTTTTTTAACTGCTGTCTCCTTCCTTTCCCCTTTCCTATTCCTGCTTTTTCATCAATTTGTACTGCTTTCTCCTTCCTTTCCCTCCTCTTTTCTGAGTGCGTTTCCTGCCTTTGTATAATTTTTACTGCTTTCTCAGTCCTTCCCCCAAGTGTTTCTTATTGCTTTCTCCTGCATTTCCCTCTTTTTTCACTGTTTCTACTTGAGTTTTTCTTTCATGCGGCTCTTGCCTGCCACATGTTTTCCTGCCTCCTGCCTAGCCCCGCTCACTGCCTCCTAGCACCCCTTTCCTCCCAGTACCTTCTTAATGGAGGCCGCTGCATGATCCCATTGAGCAAGCCCCAGGCGTAGCTATCCCATGTTGCTGAATCAAGCTGCTTCCTCCCTGCTTTCTGAGTGCTTTCGCCTTGTTTTTAGGTTTTCCCTGCACAGCACTTTTTTTTTAGAGAGTTTTATATAGCGAAGTTGACCTGAATCGGGTATCTGAGTGCTTTCCCATAGCATCAGTTGCATTACATGAAGACATATTCCTTTTTTTTTGGTTAGGCATGGGGAAATTAAGTGATTTGCCCAGAATCACAGGATGTTCAGCGTCGTTGCCGAGACTTGAACCCAGTTCCCCAGATTCGAGGTCGACCGCCCTAGCCGTTAGGCCAACTCCTCTCCACTTGCACTGTGCTTGTGAAATCTATAGTAATAAATTAATCTTTGAAGGGACTTACATTCCACCTTCATTTCTTATTGGTCCTTGTGGATGTCACTTTACTTTTCCTCGTTTCTTTTGGTTGTAGGAGTTCTATTTCCTGTTTTTTCGTGTATGTTTCTCTTTTCAGTTTACCATCAGCAAAGTACAGTGTTCATCCAATTTGGTGGAACTTCTTTTAAGAGTCTCAAGCATTGATTGGGAAAACAAAAGCATGCACCCACTCTAGTTATTTTTCTTTTCTTGCTCGCAGTCTATAATTGTGCCTGTGTTTTCAGAATGTCTCTCGTCCTTCTTTGCATTCCTCCTGCATAGTTGCTTGTTTAGGAGTAGCACTTCGAGCACAGCTATAACATCCTGACCCGCCCACTCCTGCTTCGTCGCTGTTTCTTTAATAATGTCGCTGTGTTTAGTTACATTCTTAATGTATTTTACACTTGGCGTTTGTGTGCATCTGTTGAAATTCTGCTGGCCAATGCTGTCTTTTTAACAAAACAATGTTACGTGTGTTTGAATGTAGAATTTTTTTCTTTATGCAGACATTTTTAATTTGAGAAAACATTAAGAAACAATTTAAAAAATCTTATGTAATTTTATGTGCGGTACTTGTGCTTTGGATATTTGAATTCTCAGTGTCACCTAATTGAGAATTACTTCACATCTTAATATTGTATAAAGCAAGGTGAACATGGCCTTGAAATCACTTGTACTGTTATTGTTTATCACGCATAAAAAATCTGCCTTTAAAAAAAAAAAGTATCACTTGCTAGAAATAAATGTTAATCATACTTAGAAAGTTGTATGTTAGGTTCCTTGCGGGTCAGCTCATCATCTTTTCTAGGTTAGTAACGTGTACCATATAGTTGGGTGTTGAAAAGGGGGAAAACGTTCTTTACAAATGGACATTATATATGCCAGTTTCACCATATTTTGATTGCATATCAGTGTGCTTTCAGAGTAGCAGATATTTCAGAGAATGCACATACAACAGGCTGCTGTGGCTTGTAAAAAAGTCTTAAGTATCACACAGTTAGTAACATTACTTTTGGAGAAGACCTTAAAGATTTGGGTTGTGGTTCTTTTGAACAGGTATATGGGGCAGCAGATGTGATTTTCGAGGGTGGAGGCTCTTTAACAGTAGCTGAAGCTGGTTGACAGACATCACACTTGACAGAGTAGCAATCATTTCACTGCTTCTCAACTTCAAGCAGCCTATGGAACTGTCAGAGGCCTAGACTGGCCACACAGACAACATCCCATCCTTTCAAGGCTACGACTGAACAAGCTTTCTACTCGAGGTGGCCGAAGGTAATCAGTGTTCATTTTACATGTGTTTTGAAGAAAGTTACCTAGGAGCTGCTGAGGGCAAGCATTGGCAAACTCAATAGGTTTCACCAATGCAAAATCTATTAACCTTGTCAAAGGTTTTTTTCATGTTGCACAGCAGTTGATCTGCTGTTGAACATGGCTTAAAGTAAATACAAAATGCTATAACGTGGTCAGAGCTGTTTACATCATATTGCGTTTAAAAAATGTACTATAAGCCATATTTCACAGCAAGTAAACTGCTGTCCACCACGTTAAAAATATTGTCAAAGAGAAGACATTTTGAATAGGAGAAACTTATTGGCTTTGCCAAGGCTTTTTTTTTTTACCTATTTCTCCTTCCTTTCCTCCTGGTTTTCCTCCTTTTGACTTGTTTTTCTCTGTTTTCTCCGTTCTTTCCCCATTTTTCTGGGTGCATTTCCTGCTTTTGCCTAATTTTTTACTGCTTTCTCCTTCCTTTCCCCCGACTTTCTGAGTGTTTTTCCTGTTTTTGCCACATATCTTACTGCTTTCCCCATCCTTCCTCCATTTTTCTGAGTGCTTTTCCTGCTTTTGACTCGTTTTTTCCTGCTTTCTCCTTCCTTTACTCCTAGTTTTTACGGAGTGCTTTTCTGGCTTTTGCCTAGTTTTTTACTGCTTTCGCCTGAATTTATCACTTGCTATTGGGCTTTGCGTGCTGTCTTTCCGAGAAAGACAGCACGCAATTGGCCCAAGGGGGGTGCATGTCCCGCTTTTTCTGTTCTGTGGCCTAGGGTCCGCAGGAGCGAGCATTAGCACAATATGTTTCCAATTATCGCGCCGCGTCTCGCGGTCGCGTTAATTGGAAACAGATGGGCAAACGCGGCGCTTTCACTTTCGCCGCCACCTGGCACACACGGCCACGCTTGATTTTTAGGTCTCACTGAGCACCAGCGCTTGCGCTGGCTCGGAGAGAAATTTTGTATTTGGGATTTTTAAAGTGCTGCCTGTGGCCTAAAACTTGCGTGCACGCAAGCGTGCACGCGCATAGCCGCCAATCACTGCTGCGCGCGCACCACTCGCGTGCTTGCCACACAGCGCGTCCTGTCCTAGCGATCGCGATCACTTTCGCTTTGATCGCGATCGCAATTACTTTCGCTTTCACGGCCGCGCGGCCAATGCTTGTTTTATTCTATTATATGCTGTTGTATGCTTTTATTGTTTAAATGCGTGAAACCGAATCAAGATTACTATGATTTGACTTGAAATGAAGCCAACCTGGCTAGTTTCATAGTTGTATAGATTCTTATGAAGCCTCGGTTTTACTGACTGGTTAAGTCACTTGCAACCTCTCCTTTCCTCCCGTCCCCGTGGAATGCATGATTTTAACATCCCCGAGTCACTTAACCCCTGACCAATCAGCAACGCCGTTGTATGTTATTCTGCTGCTCCACCTCCTTTTCATTTCCCTCTTTTCATAGTGGACTTTTGACCCATCTAACCAATATTTGCTGCTTGTTATTGTTTCCTGCCTCGGCATGTGTTCCGATGTACATGTTTTTGCCCTACGCGTTCAACCAATGGTAGTTCGTTTGCAGGCAGTTTCTGACACCAGTGGGTTTCAATTTGTCAATTTGAATGCAATGAAAGTCCGCCTTCACAGCTTGCTATTGGAATGTATGTATGTTTTTTTGCTTTGAAAATGTTTCTTTATTTTTGAAACTGAGCCATGTTGGTTAATTGTTTCCGCATTACTTTTCTGTCTGCTAGATTGTGATAGTTTTCTTTTTATTTTCATTGCGCTTATGCTTTTAAAATATGTATGCTTACTGTTTCTTTATGTTTAAATTGAATGTGCAGTGCAGCGCTGCACACAAGCCCCTCCTTTCGCACACCCACAGCTGCGGACGTCACGACCCCAGCCTGCTCACAGAGTATTGTGTGATAGGCGCAACATTTTTGAAAGATCCATGAGCCTACTAACGCTGCCCCATTTGACGACTTGGATAGTCGATCCCTGGACGCCATGATCGGTTCCTAATTGATAAATGCTGCTTCTGCGCACACTCGTGCTCATCCCCTGCACTTGGTAAACAGATCACCCGAATGAACACCAGCCATTGTCTGTGTTAAATACCCTCCGTACGGCCTCTCACCCCGCACAATTAACTAAGGGGTCTGGCATGCCCAGCTCAACTGCTTGTTATCAGTTCACAACGCTGTTATGCATGTTGCCCTATCATGAGCACTCTGTTTCCTCCCACCGTCCCTCCAATCACCAGTCATACCGAAAACACAACAGATCACCCAAATGGCCACCCGCCATTGTCCGTGTTGAATATCCTCTGTGCTGCCTCAAACATTTTAAGTGGTCTGGCATACCTAGCGCGGGCTGCTTTAATCAGCCGACGCCACTGTTGTCCCTGTTTCCTCAGCACAAGCCCTCTGTGTTTCCTCCCGGCATCTCTCCAATCACCAGTCACACCGAAAATATGTTATGTTGGGCCCTAGGCCCTCATGCTCGGCGTGAATAATGGAGACAGACACGTTGTTGGGTAGTGGGTTAACTGGCCTCGAGCACGTGCGCTCGGCCCTTTTATTATCCTAGTCACCTGACCCAGTGACGTAGGTGGTGGGTGGGTGTAAAGTGTATGACTTACACATGTGAACACTAGAACGTGTCCATGCTAGGACACTACATTCCTCCCAATTTTTAATAACAAAAACCCAGAGTCAATGTTCAACCTAGGGGAGAATGAAATATATATACAGATGTAATACAGTGACCAAACTTCTGCAGAGTCGCTCACGCTTCAGCAGCCTGGAGTCACAGACGATGTTCTTCCTGTCGCGGACGATCACCAGTTCACTGTGGCACCAGCCTGGGTGCTCAATGGATCCAGTCTGTTTGACGGCTCTGCCTGGAATTTGTTCTCACAGTCTTTTCTTCGCTTTACTTTCTTGGCGACAAACGCAGTTGAGTTCTTGTGGTTCACCGCTAGATGTTGCTGTTCATCTTTTAGTCCAGTCCTTTTCTTTATCTGTGGCGTGTGTTCTGTTTTGCAAAAAGACGGGTCATTCGCAAGACACCCCTCTCACCAGGGTGCCCCTCTCACAGGTGTTCCCCTGCCACGGGATATCCTTGAGGCCCTCTTCATCAGATCTGGCCTGGGTTAAGTGTCCTGTATCGTGTTACTCCCATGCCGATAAGTGCGGGTGCGGAGGAGACGACAGGTCTCACCTCAGATTCCGCAGTCAGACCTGGAGGGTAGCTGTTGGCTCCTGGCTTTAGCGCGCGATGTCTTCATCCTCCTGGGACCTTTGCTGAAGGGCGGCTGATGACCATCTCTCGTCGCGGGGACACTCTCTCTCACTGGCATCCCTGAGGCCTTTGCCCCTGAGTCACCACGGCTGGCATTGACCAGTGTCCGTGTAACCCCAAAGGTGGGTGTTCCGAATGGTCCGGCCTGCTCACCTCTGCAGATCCCAGGTGTGCTGAAAGCATCGTCAAACAGATGGTCTTCTCTCCGTGCCACGGGTGTTCTTCAGGACTTGCACTCCGTGTTCTGACGCTTGTCACCTTCCTTGCCTCTGAGGTGTGAGTAGTCTTGCCACACTCTTCTCTCCTTCCTCTATATCTTTCTCCGTGAGGTTGTCATGTCACTCTGACTTCTCCTTTTGTTGCAGTGGCAACCGTGCCACTCAGATCTCTTTCTTTCCCCTTTTCTTTTAGTGGCAGACGTGCCACTCCAATGTCATCTTCCTTCTCTTCTTGTAGTGGCAAGCGTGCCACTCAGATATCTTCTTCCCTTCGCTTCACGACCTACTCTGGACCATTTCTGTTCTCCTCTTGGTCTGGCCAGGCTTCTCCATGCAGCGCGCGCACTCTGCACGTGTTCCCCCTGGTCTTGTCCTTGTCCGAGAACACTCTCTTCATCTTCCTCAGCATTCCGAGTTAGGGTCGTGACCTTCTCTTCATCTTCTCCTTTTCACCAGTTACTTTGGTTGAAGTTCGTGGGGCCATACTCTCGGTCCGCTTCGTTCTTCTCCTTTTCACCAGTTACTTTGGTTCTTCTTGAGCTTCTTGGACCACTTGACGGCCGCGCTGCCGATCACTGGCAGGATATCTTCGGTCTTGTCGTCAGACCTCTTGCTTTGTAGCTTCACTGACCCGTGCGTCGGTCACCTCCTTGTGCAACCCCTGGCGGGTTGGCTTTTGTGGTGCGACCATTTGGCAGGTCGGCTTGGCCTTTTTGGTGCGACCATTTGGCTGGTCGGCTTGGCCTTTGTGGTGCGACCATTTGGCTGGTCGGCTTCACGAGGTGTGTCACGTCGTGTGACTACCTGTGTCCGCTGCCTTATCAGGCGCTGGTGCGGGCTACTCTTCGTACCGTCGTGGTACATCTTCAGTGTAGCGTTGCTCCTTGTACCCTGATCTCTCGATGTGGTGGCTCCTTGGCGCCACTGGGTGTTGCTCGACATCCTTGCCCGCCAGTGTTGGATACTTGCTGCGCCCATCCTCTTCAGTGGGTTCCTCCCCTGTAGGCGCTGCAGTGTACCTTCCGCGTCCGGGGTACATCTGCGCTGAGTCCTTTAGTTCGCTCGAGGGTTCGCTCCACTTGATGCGGCGACAGCGCAGTCCTTGCTGGGGTGGATGTGGCTTGACACCGTTCTTCTTTCTTCCTCCTTGTCGCTGTGGGATGGCGCTGCATCCCTGTGGCACACTGTCTCTTCTCCCTTGCGCTTCTGTCGCGTTCCTGTGCATTCCTGTGCGCCTCCGTCGCGTTCCCGCGCGCTCACCATTGCGCATCACTCAGACCTTGCGGTACGTGCCTTGCTGCCTCTTCTTTGCGCTGCGATCCGTCGGTCTCCTGTGGCTGGATTCCCTTGGCTTGCTGCATGCTTGTTTGTTTCTTTGTTGCTGCAGTACCACCAGTGGCCACTAGATGGCAGTGCAGGGTATGCTCTTCACTTCCTTCAGCAGCAACCTTCTCTGCTGTAAACTTGTTCTTCCTTGTTCCTCCATTTTCCTAGGCTCCGGTAGAGTGCAGAGGGCTGGAGCCAACAGCAGAGCAGTGGAGTGCAGGACACGGGCTGGCCAGCAGGTAAGTCTCTTTTTTTTCATTTACTTTAGAGGCAGGGGGCACCGGCACTGACATTGCTAACCAGAGGACGATGAGGCATCACTGGCAGGCTGGATGAAAAGTGCTCTGTCCTCACTGCGGGTAGGCTCCGCTTCATTTCTGCAGCTGCATGGAGGGCACAGGCATGTGGGCTGCGCAGAGGGCGAGGCAACACTCCTTGGGGCATGGTGCCATCGCGCACACGGTATAAGTTAATTTTCGGCGGCGCTGGCCGCTTGCTTGCAGTTCCTTCGTGTCAAGGGCATACTCCTCCGGCCGGCGGCGGCCATTCTTCGCATTTGCGATCGCCCTCCCTGCTGCAGCTCCATGCAGTCTTCGCGCGGCAGGGAAGGGGTGGGGGTGCGCTCACTGAGCTCCTCACCGCTGCGGCATTTATTTATTTATCGCGAGCGGCGCTGGCCGCATACAGTTCTGGGCCTATCTCCCTCCCTCCCGCGGCAGCCTCGCACACTCCTCCTGCTGCGCGGGCAGGGGGGTTAGGTGCTGATTACCGGCACTGGCCGGCGGGCACCGCTCGCCGTGCAGGCTTCACTGGTCCAACTTCTCAAACGGCGTCGGCCGCACGCTGATTTCCCCCTTTCTCTCCGGTGCTGCCGCTATGCTGGGCGGTGTATTCATTCAGGGGAGACGAGGTCCCTGCTTAGTGCTGCGGGTGGGCTCCGCTTTAACTGCACATTAAGTCCGCCCCCTTCCCACAGCCGGTCTCCTCACCCCACGGGCCGCGCGGGAAGGGGTGCTGATCCCTCGCTCCTCTCGCCACGGACCGGGAGCTTCCTTCGTGCCGGAGGGCACACCAGGTTCCTCTACGGGGGGTGGGCACCCGCTGCGACCTTCCTTTATTTCTCGGGCTCACCTTCTGCCCGGCTGGGCTTCCTTGTAACGCGGGTTGGCACCGCGTGGGCCACACCTCTTGCGGGGGTCGCCGCCGATGCGGGTGGGCTCCGCTCGGCGTGTGTCTCCTCCTTCACCGGGCAGGTCGCGGCCGATGCGGGTGGGCTCCGCACGGCTCGCACTTCACCACGGGGCTCAACGACTGCCCGCAGGTCTTCGCGGCGGTGCGGGGTGGGCTCCCGGTCACCGCTCGCGTCCAGGGCTCTCTGCTCGCCCAGCGGGCGATTAAGCGCTGACCTCCCCTCCAGGGGGTTACACGCGGCGCTTCTCCCCCTTGGCACGCTGGGCTCAGACTCTCGTCGCCAGTGTTATGTTGGGCCCTAGGCCCTCATGCTCGGCGTGAATAATGGAGACAGACACGTTGTTGGGTAGTGGGTTAACTGGCCTCGAGCACGTGCGCTCGGCCCTTTTATTATCCTAGTCACCTGACCCAGTGACGTAGGTGGTGGGTGGGTGTAAAGTGTATGACTTACACATGTGAACACTAGAACGTGTCCATGCTAGGACACTACATTAATACAACTTTTCAAACCAAAGGCATCCTACCTACCCATAAATGTTTTTGAAAAAGCACGATAAGAGGCTTCTTACAAGTAGCGCTGTCCTCACGTGCAGAGCCCTAAGTATCAGTAAATGTCAAAGCTTGCCCGTCCTTGTTGAAGAAATTAGGGCGCTTGCATGGAAATAATTATTTAAATATAGTACATTGTATGAAAGAATTTTTCAAAATCATTGGGATATTTAGAATCAAACCAAAATACTGACACACACCTCTGCTGTGCAAGCAGACTGGCATTCATTTCCGGTATCTATTGTTTTTTTTAATAACGTTCTTAATGTGCTTGCTCCCTTGTTTAAATTACATACATTATGTACAAAAATGCCTTGCCAAACGTGGTCATGTGCCAACATTTGCAGGTGTAAAACATCCACTAGGGCAGGCACGCAATGTAACAGCAAACAACGCGCATGAATCCATTACTAATTATGAGCTAAACGTGTAGAGGTGAAAGCAGCCAGCACCGCCATGAAGCCAACAGCACGAAAAGCACTACATTATTTGGAAACCTTATTAGCTCCTGGGATGTTTTGCTTTGCAGACTCAGTTAGTGCTCCGCAGGTATATAGTTGCAGCACTTCAAGCCACTATATGCAGCTGCTCACCAACAGACCCTGCGCACGCGCACCAGTACCAGGACATTCCTACAAATGAACGGCTCGTGAATCGCCCTCCGGGCACTTACTGCGCCTGCGCTCCACTCCATTCCTCAAGGTCAATAACTGAAAGTTTTAATAAAAACTAGTGGCGCTGAATAACATCCAGGGATATTTTTGCTGTATGTGGAAATGGTGTTTTCATGGACCCAATGTCCATTTTAACAAAGTTGCTTGAACATACACAGTCAATTCAAGCTTTTCCTTCTGCAAAGCCTCCCTCAGTCTGAAGCTGGATGGGCGATAACTTTTTAAAGTTTGCACTCAGTGCATTACATTAGTGCAGAGAAATTCTGGGCAGGGATCTGATTTTATGTATGACCCCCCTACACCCCTCCCCCCCAAACATTACAAAAATAACGAGCTGTCGTAGAAATTCATGTTCATTTAGAGTTTATACCACCTTCAAATGTTATTCTATGTTTGTGTATTGTTCTGCTAGTAATGCACAGACAAACGTAAGTTGTAATTGTATTTCTTCCAGACCAATGACAGATCACATTGCCTCTAACTCACCCAATATTGTCGAGTTTTAACGAAGGACATTTGTTGTTTAAATGACTGAGAGCAGAAAGAGCAAGCCAGTCAGCCCTGTCAGTTGTAAGTGCTATATAAATAAATTTACAGTTGACGCTGATTGACATGACTTTTCAAAGGAGACTCGAAAAATTCCCAAAACATTCAATTGAGATCAGAAAGCTATAAAAGGAGATACAATGTCTATAGTTCATGCAGTCACGCGTTTCCAACCTATGGCAATTCAAAGCAAAGACCTGATTTCATTGAAGTACTTGAATTGATCAGAGACTCTGAAGACTGCTATTTGATCTTGCATACACTTAAGTCAAGGTGAGCCGGTGTTCTTCAGATCAAGGAGTAGCCAGAAAATTAAAATACCCCCCACTTTCAACCAAAGGTCTTATGGCACCAAGCAGGCAAAGCAAGTCATCGTAACCCTCCGCAGAAGAGCTTGCTTGTCTATTCCCCCCAAACATCTACCCATTCATCTTTTCATCATTCATACACCTGCTGATATACACCATTTCATCCTTACATTCTGTTATCCATTCAGTCTTTCATCCAACATTCAGTCTGTCACCATCTGCTCATCCATATCCAAACCTCTTCATTTATCTTTAAACCTATCCATAACACAAGCCCTCTGTGATGATGTGTTATGTGTTATGATGTCACTTCTGGAATTCTCGTGGTGGCCCACTGTGGGAATTCCATGAAGTGACAGTTACTCTCAAGTCGTCGTTGGATGGGGTGTGTTATTAAACTCGGCTAAATTCTTACCTTCTTTGGTGTGTCATCATTTCCACGGGACATCACATTTGACAGACGAGGATAGGATCGGCTGTTCTGGATTTCCACACCCCAACAAGACATCGTGCTGAAGGTGTCAAGTTGTTTTGAAGTAGAGTTCGTCGTGTTAGAAGAGCTGCTTGTGGATGTCATCAAGTTTTTTTTTCAAAGCGGAGGTCGTCGCGTTAGATGAGCTGCTTGTGGAGCCGGAGTTACTTCAAGGAAAGCGCATTGCGAGCCTCACTGTTTAGCTTTGAGGCTTCAACGACTGGGTTGTGCTCCGTGGAAAGTCAGCTAACGGAAACGACAATTGCTTTCTAAACGCACAGACGAGTAGTGAGTACGTTGGAGTTGCGGGTGGATTTTGTTATTATCCTGCTTTCAAGTACGTTGTGCTCTGATTCATAGGCTCGGAGGAACGTCTGTTCGCCCTCTAGCCTGTTTGCTTTTCAATGTCGGGAGGAACGACTCTTCCCCCTCCGGCGTGTGTTTCTATGCGTCTGTGCTGCGTGCATGCTTGGTAGTGGCTGGAGCACGTCTCATGATTTCTCAGACAACAACTAGAACGTCAAGGGAAATAAGCTACGTTTGTTTTACTTGTTTCTGGCTCGTTTGTAATAGGATAAAATGACATTTAAAGGTTTCATGATTTAGTTTTTTTTTCAAAAAAAAAAAGGAGAACTCGATATCTACTTATGTCATTGGAACTTTCAAAAGATAACAACTCCTGGACATTTTACTTGATGTTTTATCACTAAGTTTAGTATTTGCTTATTATTGACAATTTATCAGTTACACTACATTGAGCGTTTAAGAAATTATGTGGATGCTGGATGGAATTTATAGTATGGATTTAAATATGTAATTGCTATATTGAAATTTATTTATTTACTTATTTATTTATTTTACAAAATGCAGATTGTTACTTCTGTTCCATTCTTTCTTTCTTCACCTGGTGATCCCTCCATAGAGTGGTCCAAATGGAAAAAGGTTTTTTCAAACTATGCACGTGTTTGTGGCACTAATCTTAGTGCAGAGAGGAGACATGCACTATTGTTGCACTGTCTAGGGGCAGAGGGACAGGATGTATTGGAGAATTTACCTGATCTTCCCAATATTTTGGCAAGGGATTTAAATGAATATGAAATTGCTATCACAAAATTGGATCAACACTATTTACCACGCGTTAGCACAATTTTAGAAAGATATCATTTTGGATTGAGATGTCAAGGGAAGGATGAGTCAGTTGAGGATTACATAACTTCTTTGAGGAAGTTAGCCTCCAAGTGTAAATTTGGTGGTATATTAGACGAGAGGATTAGGGATCAGTTTCTTCTTTGCTGTAATAGTAATAAAATTAGGGAGGAACTTTGGATGAAAGATGACCCCCCACTGGAAGAAGTAATTATTGTAGCAAAACAGGTTGAACACATGTTGAAATGTGTAAGTGAACTTTAAGTAGAAAAAGAAGTTGATAATTCTAATTCTACAATGAAAGAAAATTCTCCGGAAGTTCAGGTAGTAAAATCTAGTGGAGTCAAAACCCAAAACGAATCTAACATTAAACAAACGGTTGAGGTAAAAGGAGCCAGAAGTAAAGATTATAGTCTTAATGTCACTTGTTTCAGATGTGGTTATGCTGGACATCGAGCTAATGATAAATCTTGTCCAGCTTTGTTGCAATCCTGCAACTTTTGTGGGTTGAGAGGACATTTTAGTAAATGTTGCAGGAATCGTAGTAAGAAGAATTATAAGACCCGAGAAAAAGAGTCCTGTCAAGAGATATTGTTACAGATTAATCAGGATTGTAAAGTTTTCCCATCTGAGATGGTTAGTATTGATGGGAGGATGATCAGGATGAAGTTTGACTCGTGTTCTCGTATTACTGTTATCTCGAAACAGTCTCTGGCGAGTTTGTTTCCTGGTAATAAGTCTCTCCTTGAAATGGATTTTCAACCTGGGGGGTATGGAGGATGCAAGATTGACATGATGGGTTATTTCACTGCCAGGATAGGTGTATGTGGAAAGGTGACATCTGGCAAAGTCTATGTTTCCTGTAAGGGTGATGATCTGTTGGGTTTGGGCTCACCAAAAGGAGTTGGGTGTTAGCTTGCATACAAATAAAATTCCACAGGTACAAGTTGATCATGTTGAACAAGGTAACAACAAGTTTGTAAATTAATTTAGTGATTTGTTTCAGAATAAACTTGGGAAACTCCTGGGTTATAAACACAAAATCAGACTCAGAGACAATGCTGTTCCTGTAGTAGCCAAGGTGAGAAGGATTCCTATTCATCTTCAAACTCCAGTTGAGGATGAACTTAAGAAATTAGTAGATTGTGGAGTTATTGAAGAGGTTGAAGCTACAAGTTGGTTGGCTCCCATTGTCGTTGCACGCAAAGGGAATGGCGACATTCGTCTTTGTGTGGACTTGAGGGCGCTAAACAAGGAGGTTGTGGTTGATAAATTTCCGCTTCCCAATATTGAAGAGATGATCACTACGTTTGCGGATGCCAAAATCTTCACTACATTAGATCTGATGTTAGCGTATCATCAAGTTGAGCTACATGAGAGTTCTCAAGACTTGATGGCCTTTATGACTCCTTTTGGTATTTTTCGTTTCAAAAGAACGCCTTTTGGATTAATTTCTGCGGCTGCAGTTTTTCAGAGAGCGATGAGCATGATACTTAAAGGTCAACCTGGTGTGAAATGTTATCAGGATGATATCATCGTTTTTGCACAAAATGACATTGAACATGTCTTACGTGTTCGTCAAGTTTTGCAAAGACTTCAAGACTCTGGTCTTACACTTAAAGCTGAAAAGTGCAAGTTTGGAGTTAAAGAGGTAGGCTATCTAGGTTACAAAATTACCGCTTCAGGAATTCAGCCTAAAGAGGAATTGGTTAACACCATCAAATCTTTGAAAGATCCTACAACGAAAGAGGAACTCTCATCCTTTTTGGGGATGGTAGAATATTACAGTCGTTTTATAAAGGATTTTGCAAGCAAAACATTTCATATGAGGAAATTGTTAAAGGAGGACACAGAGTTTAATTGGAGCAACGAATGTAGTCAAGAGTTTTGGAATGTGAAACTAGATCTAAACAATGCTCCTTCATTGCAATCTTTTCAAGCGTCTTATGATACGAAAGTTGTGTGTGATGAGAGTGGAAAAGGATTGGGTGCGTTACTAATTCAGACTAAAAATGGTAAAGAAAATTTGATTGCGTGCATCTCAAGGACTCTTAGAGACTCTGAACGGAATTATTCTGTAATTGAACGTGAGTCATTAGCTGTTTTTTGGTCTATCATGAGATTCAAACAATTTCTTTGGGGCATCAAATTTTCTGTTGAGTCAGATCATAAACCTTTGGTAGAGGTTTTTGCAAAGAAAGGTCTTGATTCTATTTCTTCACGCATAAGAAGATGGGTTGTAGGGTTACAAAACTTTTCCTTCAATGTTCAATATGTTCCTGGGGCTAGAAATTTTTCAGCGGATTGTTTATCCAGACTTGTGGATTTAGATTGTATTCATTCTGATTGTTGTGAAGATCTCAATATGGAAGAGAGTGTCAGTGTGTGTGAAGTTACTGAAGGATCAATAAGTGAGGCGGAGTGGTTGGAAGAAATGTTTAAGGACACTACTTTGGTCAAGATTAGGGATATTGTTGCCTCTGGAACAATAGGTAATTCTCAATTTAAAGAATTTTCTGGTTGTTGGGAGAAGATTTGGAACAAACTGGCTGTTGATAGAGGGTTTTTATTGAGAGGCACTAGATTAATCCCACCTGAAGGTTTAAGGGGAAAAATGTTGAGATTAGCTCACGAAGGACACATGGGCATTGTTAAAACGAAAGGAAGGCTTCATAGAGATCTTTGGTGGCCTACACTTGATCATGATGTAGAGTGTTTGATTAGGGGTTGTATTGAATGTTCGGTCTCTGATAAAGGTCTCAGGACCAGTCAACCTCCCATGGTTTGTAGGTCTTTACCAAAATATCCTTGGGAAGAAGTTGCAATGGATATACTTGGACCCATTAGGGGTGAACATTCCACACCTTATGTTATTGTTCTCTTGGATTTGTATTCTAGATGGGTTGAGGTTTCATGTGTACAGGATATTTCTTCTTCAACAATTATTACATTTCTTGAGAACATATTTTTGAGAGAAAGTTTTCCTAGATATCTTTCTCACAGATAATGGTGTACAGTTTTGCTCTCATGAGACAGAGTTGTTCTTGGAAAGGTGTGGTATTATTCATAAAAAATCAGCTTTATATCATCCTCAGACTAATGGCGCAGTTGAAAGGTTTGTTAAAACTCTGAAGGAAGTAATTCAGTTGGCCAGAGTAAACAATTTAGACTGGAGAAAAGAATTATCTAGAAGACTTCAGGGATATAGATTCTCTCCCCATAGCTCTACTGGGAAACTGCCTTTTGAATTATTCAAAGGTAGAGCACCTTCCACCTTGGTGTGCCCTGGGTGGATGAATTGGAGTAAAGGTTGTGTGGATAATTCCCCTGGTCAATGGAGAGAGAAAGAGTTAACTTCTCAATGTAAAAGAAAGGATGATTTTGATCTTCGCAAGCATGTGAGAGAGGTGGTGGTTGATGTTGGTGATTTTGTGAAGATCAGAGCTCCCAAGGGATGTGCAGATTGGTCTAAGTTCACCAGAGAATTACAAGTTATCAAATGCTTTAACAATGCTGTTAAGACTCATGATGGCCGTATTTGGAACAAAAATAGAGTATCAGTTACACGCAAGGTATCTAATCCTGTTGTTCCTTCAAAATCAAGATCTTTTCCAGTTACTAGCGGTTCTCCAGCTGCTAGTGGTTCTTCTAGTTCTTGTTTGTATAATCCCAGTGGAAGAACATCATCTGTGTTTAGACACAGTGTCAGAGTGACCAAGAGACCTGTTTATCTTAAAGATTTTGTAGTTTGAGCTGTTCTGTTATGTTCTAATGTTTCCATTTACTTCTTTTGTTGTTATTCAAATTCCATTTGTATTTTCTTTTTTTTTGTATATTAAGGGAGAAGTGTGATGATGTGTTCTGTGTTATGATGTAACTTCTGGAATTCTCGTGGTGGCCCACTGTGGGAATTCCATGAAGTGACAGTTACTCTCAAGTCGTCGTTGGATGGGGTGTGTTATTAAACTCGGCTAAATTCTTACCTTCTTTGGTGTGTCATCATTTCCACGGGACATCACACCCTCCCTTTCACTCATCCATCCACCCTTTCATACATTCATCAATCCATTCGTCCTTTCAGTGATCCATCCATCTTTCACTCATCCATCCACCCTTTCACTTATCCAACCATCCACTTCATACATCCGTTTATCCTCCCTTTCACTCATCCATTTGTTTACTCAGCCATCCATCCTTTCACTCAGCCATCATCCTTAGACCCATCCATCCACCCATTTACCTTTTTGCTCATACATCTTTTCACTAACTCATCCATCAACCCATTCACTTATGTGTCCATACATTCACCCTTCCACTCATCCGTCCACGCTTTTACTCAGCCATCCATCTACTCTCCCTTTCACTCATCCATCCATTCCTTCACTCATCCATCCTTATAGCCATTCCTTACTCATCCATTCACCAGTCCACTCAGTCACCCATTCATTCGCTCATTGATCCATCCATTTACCCTTTCACTCTCTCATCCATCCTTTCTCTCATTCATCCATTCATCCACCCATTTAGCCATGCATTCTTTCACTCATCCACCCATCCTTCCTCTTTCATTCATACAACCTTGCATCAATCATTTTGCTCATTCATCTATGCATGTATCCATCCATCTTTTCACTCACCCGCAATCCACCTTTTCATTCACACATCTATCCATCCATTTTTCTTTTCACTCATCCATCCACCCTTTCACTCACTCATCCTTCCATTCAGTCACACTTTCACTCATCCATCCATCCTCCCTTTCATCCAGCCATCCATCTGTCCTCCCTTTCACTGATTCATTTATTCTTTCACTCATACGCCCTTACATCAACCTTTCACTCACCCATTCAATCATCATCCATTCATCCACTCATTCAACCCGTCCATCACTCCAGCCTTTCACCCCTCCTTCTAGTTACTCTTTCACTCATCAGCCATCATTTCACTCAATCAATTTTTCCCTCATCAGTCATCCACCCTTTCACACATCCATTCAGCCATCCATTCATTCATCATATCACTCATCCATTCATGTATTGATCCATCTCTTCACTCACCCACCCATCCACCATTCCACTCATCCATCCAGCCATCCTTTCACTCACTTACCTTCCCACCCTTTCACGCAGCTATGCAGAAATACAAATAACACAATTTGTATTAAAAGCAACTTTACTATTTTCATTAGGGGACATAGGAAACGTGAAAAATACAGTAGTTGTCTAGAGCGAGAAGTACGAAAATAAATACTATACAGAGGCAACACTATTATGTCATTGGTGAGGAAAGAGTTAAATGTTTGCTGCAGCCACACAGTTCCACGCCACACAATTCAACAGCACACCACATACTTAAACTCCACAACACAAACAACATTCCACAGTATTACACCCCATAGCACACAATCCAACTCCACATAATTCCAGCACTCAATAACACATAATTACTATACACTATTTCCACAGCACACCATGCCACATAATTCCACTACAAAAATCCACCCAACACAGTTCCACGACTAACACTTCCAATCCAACCCACACAATTCCACTACACACCACATACATACACCCCATAACACATAGGTAAAAGACATCATCATTTGCAACGCCAAGAGCTCTAAGTCAGCCAAATGCGAGAACTATTGCATTTTCAATGCTTGTTTTGTTGTTGTCTTCTTTCCCCTAATTAATCCTGCATTATTCCGAGTGTAAATGCCCATCGTGAAAGTAAATATTTAAAACGCAGACTGTAAAGAGGCGCTTTAAACTTGATGTACTCAGAACAAACAGCAGTAGGGTGCATGGATACAAAGTGTCAAAATGCTGTTAGCCCTCCTGTTACATCTGTTTGCATACAATGTTGTCTCAAAATGTAACGTACGCTGAAGTCGTCATAGGTTGGTTCACATTAAACTGGGATTTCTACATCCACACTTATAAATGGGAAAGCTAAACTGAAAATACTATCATTTGGTGTGCATTTGTCTAAAAAGACAGAAATGCTTGAAATCGTGACAAAAGCCGTGGGGCCACCTACAAACTATCCCCTCCTTCGCCTCACCCACAACCTTGCCCAAGGACCTGAAATCATCTCCACGACCCTGCCCAGTTTAAAACACTTTAATCTGCGAGCTTGCACAACCCTTCCTCCCCCTACGTCAGGATATTTTTTTTAAGAACGGGCAGCCCGCTCACTTCCCTTCCAGCCCAGAGGCCAAGGTGAGTCAGGGGGGACCCGGAGAGCAAGTCAGACCACGCACAGCAGAGGAGAGGGGCGCACAAATGGGTGCAGCTCAATGGCGGCTAGCGAGTTTAGCTGTGCCTCCTCCACACCATTACTCAATCTCGCTGACCCCACCATCTGTATATAGCATACATGTCAATAGACCCGATTCAGGCGGAAGAATACTGATTTTTCAAGCAAAAATTGACTTTATTTTAGCTGTCTCCCGCCTGAAATTGCGTTTTTGGCAATATAAGTCAATGGGGAAATTACATTCTCCCGCTTTCTATTTTAAAATCTCCCACTTCCCTGCCCCAAAATGTTGGTATGTCTGATATAGTATTGTAATATATATAACCTTCCCTCTGCGCACTGCTAGTAGTTATACGTATTGTCACCTCCACCATATTACCTGTAATGTCTGATCTAGTGTACATCGCTGTATTCTAAAGCACTCTGACACCTCTGGGTAAAGTATGCGCTATATAAAATCACATAATTAAATACTGTGCGAACTTAGCTGGAAGTCAGCAGAGGCAGCGCTGTACAGGGTCAAAGACAAACATAAAGTGAACGAGTGATAGGACACAAAGCTGGGTTGTGGAAAGTTAATGCATTGTGAAGCAGTGTCCTTTAAGAGGTGGGTCCTCCACTGTTATCTACATTGAAAAACAAGCATTGAAAATGCAATAGGTCTTGCCTTTGAGTAAGTTAAAGCTATTTGCTTTGCTAATGGTATTGTATAGCAAAGCAAATGGCTTTAACTTAATAAAAGGCGAGACCTATTGCATTTTTAATGCTTGGTGTTTATACACCCAGTTCCTACACACCATACGCACTACTCCTGGAATTATTTTTTCTCAGTTTGCCAGGGGTCTTAATTTAACACGGGATCTGCCTCAATTCCATGCCATAAAACTCCCTTTGTTCCTCTTTCCTCTCAGCCAGGCCCTTTCTCGTCCTCGGGCGCTACCACGCACTCATATTAAAATGTTGTTGAGACTGCTGTACAGGAAACTTTATTTCCCATCATATTGTACTCAACCACTTCTTTTCACCCTCAAAACCAGGCAGAGTAATATAGGCCCATGCAGGAGGTTAATTTAAACAGCTGTCTTTCAGTACGCACATGGGCGTGTTACCAGAAAACAGACCAGCGTCACCCCTGTAGGGGCCTTAATTTGAGCCGGTGTTTGCAGTAATGCACATTACTACATTCCCAAAAAAATGTAACGCACAATATATAAACATGTATTCCTAAAACAACACTGAGCATCCTAGCTTGTCATTCCAGCCAAGTCACAACTTTAACAAGCATTGGCATAGCCAATAGGTCTCGCTTTTGGGACCTTATAAGTATTTAGTTATGCAGTACAATATCCTTGGTGCAAAAACATCAACCGTTGCATGGCTAAACACTTATAAGGTCCCAAAGGCGAGACCTATTGGCTTTGTCAATGCACTTGCACTTCCTCTGACGGTAAACATGGGAATGCATCATTGATTATAGACAACGCAGAGGATCACATGCAGTACTAGAGAGGCCGAGCAAGCTGGGATTGTGTCGCTCCACAATCTGCCTCAGGCCACTCTTTCGCGTCATCAGAGAACCAGCGTCGGTCAGAATACAGGGCCTGCGAAGGACTGAAGGGACTGAGACATTACAGACTCTGTCAGGGGATATGTAGGCTGACATACATTTTACGAAACCCAGAATTTAAATGAAAGAGCTCCCTTCTTCTTTGGCCAGGCACTCCACTCCTTTATTTAAACAAGCCTGAAGTTATGTGTAGAATTCGATATGTATAGCCAATGCGTAAAATAATGTCTATTACCTCTGCAATATCTGTCTCGCCCTCATCCCTCATGTGGATTTTGTTACCTATACTTAAAAAATGCAAATACAGATATTTAAAAAATAAAATAAGAGGGTGCCACCGACTCACCTGGAGGGTGGTTTGCCAGGACAGAGAAATAGATGGGCCAGGTTGGAGGAAGCCAATTCTCCTCTGTGCTGGGACAATGGAAAGATGCGTTACACAATGTAATACACCGTGTTTAAGTACCATTATTGAGACCCATAAGGGTTCAAAGATCCTCTTACAAGAGACGTAAATGGTCTACCCAAGACATTTTTTTAAATGCTGCAGGAAATTGAGTTTTTAAATACGGTGAGGCATTAGTATTTGCCATGAATTAATCACTATTGGAAGGTGTCTTGTTTCAGACATGTGGCAGACTCGCTCAGAAGACCAGCGGTTGAATGTGCGGTTTTGATCGTCACTTTGTCTCAGAAGTGACAAGGATCGAGTTTGAGTGAAGGCAAGCACATCAAATATTTGGAATGTATAACAGGGCTCCATGCTGGCAGACAGGATTCAAATCCAAGACCAGTTTGTGTGTCAATAAACAAGCAATCCTTACCTTTTACGGGTTTCTTGGAGGTATATCCACTATAAGAATCGGTATTTTAATACAGGGTCAAATTATGAATTTTAAGACCCTTTTGCAGAGTATATTTGCTAACAAAAAAAATAGTTATATCAATATTTGCACTCACCAGCAAAAGTGTTCAAGTGCTGATGTTGGTAATTTAAGCGTGAGGTGTCTGAGCCAGCTATAGCTGGCTGCTAACGCACTGTATGGACAATCAGTCAAAAGCAGGGGACAGGTGCATGCCAGGGGGGCTAGTGGTTACCAGTCTCAGTGCTCTGCACATGATAGGACTTCTCTGGGGACTGCTTGTGTTTTCTATGCTACAGCGCTTCGGTACGAGTCTCCGTGCGTGCATAGTGACTGGCACTGAAATCGCACGGTAACTATTCCAGAGAGATGATTAATCTTCTCCCCCCACCGATCAGAATAGACTAGTCTTGTCAATATCACAATGTCGGTCGGGCCCCTTGGTGTTGAAGCGAGCGAGAGTCAAATTTTGCATGTGCACTTAAGTTTAAACTGAGATCCGAGTCACCCGGTGACATAACGAGTCTGCCTGAAAAGGAGGGCTGGGGGTTAGGAACCCCTGTACCTTTTTAAGCCGCACCTGAACTCTGGCATCCCCTGCTTCGCTCACTGACATCATCTCCGATTAGGCTGTACATCGGTAAATGTAGTTCAAACATTAACATTCATGCTGGTCACATGACATACGTCGTCTCCATGGGATATTCAAACACTAGACCGCATGTGCACATTTGGTAGATCTCTTAGCGGCCATGCTGTGCGGTGGTAAACCCGCAACTAATATATATATATTTTGTTACCGGCAATTGATAAACTTATATGCCACTGTGAGTGTCTTGTATTGTATTGTATGTTCGTAAAGGGAGACGCGGGCGTGTCATATCAGGCTCGAGTCAGCTCGTGCATGGGTGGACTCATCATTTGCATCGAGCAAGGGACACCCATAGACATAGAAGTAGGACTAGAAGAATGTGATCGCACTAGACATCAACAACAACAGTTAAGGTGCAGGATGCGGTTATAGCGCGAATGGTATTTGCGCAGGTGAAGATCTTTGGTGCAAACTCAAAACAAACCACTCGAGCGGATGGACCTTTAGTCCCGAACGATCATGGTCAAAGGTCACACATGCCTCACTCATACATGCCCACATTTTAGGAAAGGAAAGTGGGAGATTTAAACAAGAAGGGCTGGGCGAGAAGGGAGGGGGGAATGCCAGCAACAGAGGAGCCCGCGAAAGTGAAAGTGATCGTGATTACGATCGCTACGGAGGAAAGACACATGGCGCTGCGCGCGTGCACGTTCACGTGCACTGTAGCTTTAGGCCACGGCAGCACTTTGAAAAGCCCAGATATAAAATGTCTCTTCGAGCCTTTGGCTCGCGAGACCTAAAAAGGATGTATGCACATCATCTGGAGACTCACTCAGTACCACATATTTCCACACCATATAATTACACTATACTCAATGCAACATAAATACACTACACATAATGCCACTCACTACCACATAATTACACATCACATAATTACACTATATTAAAGGCAACATAAAAACACTCCACAAAACACTATGCCACATAAATAAACTGTACATAATTACACTGTACTCAATTCAACATAAATGCACTCCACAAAATACCACTCAGTGTGACATAGTTACACGCCACATAATTACACTCAACTCAATACAACATAAATACATGCCACATACCACTAAATACCACATAATTACAAGCCACATAATTACACTCTACTCAATGCAATTCAAATACACTCCACATATTGCCACTCAGTGCCACATAATTAATTACACACCGCATAATTACACTCTACTCAATGCAACATGAATACACTCCATATAATAGCACTCAGTGCCACATAATTACACAACAGACTGATGCAACATACATGATACAAAATTGTTCTGAAAAAATAATTAGTGTATAGGTAGGACCTAAACTATTAGTGGCAAAGTTGCCTTCAGGAAAAGAACAACAATTTGAGATAGAGCAGAAGTTAGTGTGCTGTTGGGTGCAGGAATAAAGTGGCTCCCTTTGATTGAACACCAATGTACAGAGGGAGATCAAGGTTTTACTTTAGTGAGATGCACCGATGAAATATATAAAAAAAAGCCACTTAGAATGCAGGTCTAATAAAACGCATTGTGTTTTTTCTGAAATGACTTTGATATAACTTTGAAATATGAGAGGCTTGTCTGGAATATTTTAAGTAGTTTAATAGGAAATAAATATCAGAGGGATTAAGCAATGGATTACACAACATTTCAAAATGAACTTTTTGTCAAAGTAATGTTGTAAAAAAACAAGGATGTGGGCCACTTTTTAAAGGCTAGAAGAATAGCATCCCGAGGATGTAACATGGTTGACTTTTTTGGTTCAGCGCAGAGAAGGATGTCTGTTTTTATGGACCTGCTGTCTGTGAAGTGAATTTATTTAACATGTATTTCTCTGAGAATTTTACTTTTAGAGAGTACAGCTGTAAACAGTGAGCAAGATTCGCCTCTTTCTGTTTTGGAGCTGTGATGCCTGAAGATAAAGCTCTAACTCTGAGAAATATCAGGGGAAAAGAATTTAGGTTAAATGAATTTAGTTCACATGTTGCAAGCACAAACAAACAGGCGCCTGGGTCTGTACTGAGCGAGGAAACCCCTCATGCCAGGGCACCACGTTCAATTTAGAATGGCGCACTGTACAAGGACTGTCGGATATGCTCACACAGTGCAACAACAGTTCACATCAATAAGAAATGTGCAATGTAATGGAGCAACGAGATGAGACAAAACAACAACGTTCAACTAAAAGACGTTTCTCAACTCTGATCGTAATAGATGGGGCATGATTTGTACTAAACGTCATTAAAGGCAGATGTAAAATAGCTGTTTGAACAGTTATAAACTCTGTTACAGTGCCAGGAACTTTATTCATATGCTTTGGTGTGCCCACCAGGATAAGGTATTTCAGGCAAGAATGCACAGCATCGAAATGTGTGTTCCAATGAAACAAGAGATAAGACTTCCCTGCTTGTTTCTCTGGGATTGCTCTGGTCGCAAACGCCTCTGTATCCGAACTTGTAATGAGACTGAAGACCAAGGAAATGCCTCTCATTAGGGCTTCGTTGCCCAGGACTTGCGTGGGTACAGGCGGGGGGCACTTGGGTGGGCATAGGGATTGTAATTAGGACTTGAGGGGCGAGAGCATGGCAAATGCAATTGCAACGTTTGGTAACCTTTCAATGAGGGACATGATCGATTTAAGGGACACTCGTGTTGCCCTGGGGTTTATGAAGAATCAATCAGGAGAAAGTATAAAGTAACACATCTCAGAATCACTCAAGTGAGATCAGAACACAGATTTCAGTCAAGTCAGCACTTCCGGGGGGCTTGGCTTGCGCGCCGCATTGTGATGGCGGACTGCGCTTGAGCTCTAGACCGAGCGAGGGCCGACGGAGGTTTTGCTGCCGCTTTGGACTGCCCCGTACAGTTCGGATGTGGGTCTCCTGGTTATGACGCTGCCGTGTGTGCTACGAGGGAGTTTTCCTAAGCTTTGAAGCTGCCGGCGACCACATTTCGCATATTACGGTGGCGCTCGACGTTTTCACGAGCGGACGCTATTTTGTCTCTTCACTGAGGGAGATGTGCTTTTTCCTCAACACGGTGACGCTACTGCTACAAAATTGCCAGGAATGAGGACATACATGAGCTGGTGACGTTTTTTTTCACACCTTATAAGTTTATATTGATTTTTTCTTTCCCCCTGTGGTAGCGCTGCCTATTGTGAGAACTTTTTTTTTTGGTTTGCTTTTAATTATACCTCTCGTCAGAGCACCGCTGATTTCTTTATATAGGGCGTCTTTGCTCTATGTTTCCCTGCTCTTGGTTGTTTCTGGGGTCGAAGGGCGTCCTGTTGCTACCTGAAGGACATGATATTTTTGTGAGGAGGTTCTTTTCCCTGACCTTATACGCCCGCCATTAATATTGTCCTGTTCTTTTTTGCTGATAGTGCACTCTCCATTTTTACTCGTCTCCTTATTGCACATTAAGTATTTCTACTTCCACCGGCATTTCCCCCCCTTACTCTATCTGAAGGGGTATATTTTGCTCCTGCTGAAGTGGTGCGCTCTATGGCTGCGAATATGGGCCCGTCATCAAATGCTAAAGACGCAAAGGACTCTAAAGCATCTCTTAAGAGGTCCAAACAGTTATCCCCTACACCTGAGTCTGCTCAAAAGGACACCAACTCCACTCTTGAGTCTATCCTGATGCGCCTTAATGAGGTTTATGAAATTGCGCAGTCTCCCAAGACTAATACAGATTTACTGCAGGTGGAGGTGTTAGCCATCAGGAATGACTTCAAGGCCCTTTCCCTTCGTGTTTCAGATACAGAAGCACGTATTAGTGGCGCAGAGGATAACTTGCAAAAGCAATCTAGATCTTTCGGCCAGTTAGAGCGCTCCATGGCGGCATTGCGGAAAGACCTCACTGAACAAGAAGATCGTAATCGCAGATCTAATCTGCGCATTTTTGGTCTTCCGGAGGATGTTGAGAAAGATGCATCTTCTATGATTGATTTCCTTTATCAATGGATTCCTTCTACGTTGCAAATTTCTTTCCAAAGAGATTTTGAACTGGAGCGTGCACATCGTGTTCCCACCTTTCGCCCTAAGTCTGCTACGCAACCAAGAGCGATAATTTTTAAGCCACTGCGACATCAGCATACAGAGCAAATTCTGGCTCATATGCGGAAGGTTAGAGTTGTCTCTTGGAATGGCCACCGCATATCAATTTCTCAAGACTTTGCCAGAGACACGGTGATAAGGAGGAAGGGCTTTCTTAATCTCCGGAAGCGTCTATCTGAGATGAATATCCCCTTCTCTTTTGCTGGCCCTTCAAAATTCCGCATTACTTTCAAAGGTCGTTCCAGAGTCTTTGATGAACCTGCGGATTTGGCTTCGTTTTTGGATAATCAGATGGAGCTACAGATGGAACTTCAAATGGAGGCCCCGCTTGATCCTGCTTCCTCTGGCACCTGACGTGGTTATCTATAACTGACAGGAGTTCTCTTCTTTTCCAGTTCTATTAAGTTTCGTCTTTTTGTTAGATCTGCGTGGTTGTCCTACTGTCCATTGTTCTTGGTTTGCTTTTGTCGTGTTTTTGGTGCTCACTTCCTACCGTTAAGGTGTAGTGATCTATTATTGTCGTTAGTCCTAATGTATGTATCTTTCAATATTTCGTGGTAGTGTTTATGGATAGTGTTACTTCATTCCTGTTCGCTGGTCATCCTTATTATTCTTTTCCTTTCTAAATTTGTCTTTCTACATATTAGGTCCTGGTCCGTTTCGTATTCCACTGTATGACTTCTTTTATTCTCTTCGAACTTTTGTGTGAGACTTGGTCTTTTCTCTCTTTGCTGTTGGTCTTTCTGACTGATGGTCGTCTCTTGTTGTCTTGTTTCTATGGGGTACGTCATTGTTTATTAAATGTATTGATGTATAGTTTGGTTACATAATTGTTTTATAGATGCTTGTTAAATACTTCTTAATTGCTATAATTAGAGTCAATCTTTTTTTTTCTGTATAGTAAGTGTCTCTACCTATTTCATTGCTATATCATTGATTGGTTTGTCTTTTTGTTATTCTTAATTGTTTTTTTCGACTAGGTCGGAAGTCTATAGCTGTATTGTAATTGATAGGCTTATGTTTCTTTACTTCCTTGTTCATATGCTTAAGATATTCTCGCCTCTTTTAGCTAAATTGTGCTTAGCGGGTTCTTTATATTTGTGGTCAGTTATCTATAGATTTTACATATCTATATATAGTCTCTTTTCTTTTATCTATTTGCCATAGGGCTTCATTGAGTGTTATATTGATTTGTTATTATATGCCGTTCTCTATTATGTTTCATTTATTTTCTTCATAAATGTATCATATAGTCTGCTTTGAAATGTATTTTTTACTCTTTATTCTGTTCTACTTTTCATGGTGTTTGCTTTGGCTCTGCTCTACCTATTAATGATGATAGCTTTTAGTTCTTTTTTCGTCAGCTCTTATTGATTGCATTAGTTATTTCTCTCTTCTCTGCTCTTTCCACTTTTTTATGTTATATTATATGTGTTACCTATTTATCAACTTGGTTAAAACATGTCGCCTTTATAGACTTATAGGTTGTACGGTTTCTAGAATACTATAATTACTTCTAGTTCATATCTTTCGGATAGTTCTTCTTTTTAAATGCGCATAATCAGATGTGTACTGTTTTGGGGATATTTATGCTGATGTTTTTATTCCTCATGTTGGTCCCCTTGCTCATCTTTCCATGTCCCCCCTTGTATGAATTTGGTCTTTTTCAGACCTTCCTTGTGGACCCTTCTCTCTCTTTTTCTGTTTATCTTCTTACTTTCTTTTTCCTTTTCTTTCTCCTTCTCTCTTCGGGTTTCCTCCTTGGATTCTCCCTGTTTCATGTTGGTGTCTAGTGTCTGGAGGAGAGTTTTCTTGGTTGATGTAGTTCATATATCATATATGAAATATCTTTTTCTCCTGTTAATGGTTTTATGTCTGGATTGAATATACTTTCCCTTAATGTTAAATGGTTAAATCGCCCAGTTAAAAGGTCAAAGATTTTAGATTACTGCAAGTCGCTTTCTTCGGATCTGGTCCTTTTTCAAGAAACAAAGGTCTCTGCCATGGAGGCGTTGTTTCTGAAGAAAGAATGGGTCTCTGATGTTGCTTGTTCAGATGCTTGTGGTAAAAGAAATGGGGTAATTACTTTAGTTTCTAAACACTCTGGTTTGTCTATCGTTTCCTCTGAACATGATACAGAGGGACGTTGGCTATTATCTAAGGTGTCTGATGGTAATGCTGATCTCTTTGTCATGAATATATATGCCCCTAACAAGGATGATCCGTCTTTTTGGAAAGCAATTACCAAAAAGCTAAATGACACACCTCATTCTGGCAATCTTATTGTAGGTGGAGACTTTAATTTACCAATGGACCCTATCTTAGATAGGAATTCTGCCTTTAACTTTCGTCCCCCTCAAGCACATAAACAACTGATTAATATGTGTTCTCTGATCCAGCTTCAGGATGTTTGGCGTCTACATAACCCCACTGGCAGTGACTTCTCCTTTTTTTCTTCCCCTTATTCGTCCTTTTCACGCATTGATTATCTTTTGGTTCATTCCTCTCTGGTTCAATCTTCCTCATCTCCGATTATTCATCCTATTTTAATTTCGGACCATGCCGCGGTGACTCTCACACTTCTGGCTTTTGCTCATAGGGCGAGGTCTCGATCTTGGAGACTAAACACAGAAATTTTATATGATGAGTCCCAGGTTTGAGAGTTTTCCAATGATATTGAGACGTTTTTTCTTGAGAATGTTGGCTCAGTCAGCTCCCCTGTTGTTCTCTGGGATTCTTTTAAATGCACTTTCCGTGGTCAGGTCATTAAATGTATGTCAAGGAGGAATGCTGCCATTAAAAGGGAGCTCACGGACTTAGCAGATGAGATTAAATGTCAGGAATCTCTTTTTCAACGTTCTAAAGATAAGTCATGCCTACAATCTATTAAGAATTTAAAATATACGTATAATACTATAGTCACTAAGAGAGCTCATATTGGTCTTCAGGCTCAGAAATCTAAGAAGTTGCTGTTAAAAAATCGTGCGGGCAAGATTCTTGCAGCTACATTAAAGTTTCAGGAATCTTCTTATAAATCTTCCCAAGTCTCTTCTATTACTGACCATCTTGGTAAGAAAAAATTTCAGACTGAAGAAATTCTTGAGGTCTTTCGCGATTTCTATAATAATTTATATACTCCCTCTACTCAAGCTTCTTTTGAACAATGCCAGGAGTTCTTAAAGTCAGTTCCTTTGAAAGTTGTATCGGAGGAAGATACTAATTCATTGAATGGCCCGATTACCTCTGATGAAATCATTTCGGCGATTAAAGCTACTCGCTCCGGTAAAGCTCCAGGTCCTGATGGTTATCCTATTTTGTTTTATAAAACCTTTATTTCTGTGATTGTTCCGAAACTTCAATCTGTCTTTGATGCTTTTATTAAAGATGGTTCTGTGTCTGGCTCTGCGGCTGATGCTACTATTGTAGTAATCCCTAAGGAAGGGAAAGATCATTCAGACCCCAAAAAGTTTCGTCCTATTTCCCTTCTTAACATGGAAGCTAAGATTTTTGCTAAAATCTTAGCTAAACGCTTAGAATCCTTTATTCCTCAATTGGTTCATCCTTCCCAAACAGGTTTTGTAAAGGGGCGTCTTGCTCGTGACAATATCCGTACTTTTTGTCACATTCTCGGTTCCGCCAAACGATCCAATCTTCCGGCGGCGGCCTTGGCCCTTGATGCTGAAAAGGCCTTTGATAAGGTCTCTTGGCCTTTTCTACGAGCTGTTTTATGTGCACATAATATTGGTGATTCCTTTATCCGTATGGTTATGTCTCTTTACTCCCGACCTAGAGCTAACATAAGGGTAAATGGAGCTGCGTCGTCCTTTTTTAACCTTCGCCAGGGTACTAGGCAAGGATGTCCCTTGTCTCCTCTTTTATTTTTGTTGTCCATTGATCCTCTTCTCAGAATGATTGACGCTCATCCAGACATTAAGGGGTTCTCTTTTGGATCTCATCAGTTTAAAACAGCTGCTTATGCTGATGATGTTCTCATTTTCTCGGATGATATTGCACTGGCCATCCCTGCTATTTCTGATACGATTTCCATTTTCTCAAAGGTTTCAGGATACACCCTGAACAAAGATAAGACAGAGATGTTCCCCCTAAATGCTTACTGTTTCTCATCTCATATGGGTTCGGCGGGCTTTAAGTGGCAATCTAAGCAACTAAAATACCTGGGTATTTATTTTTGTTCCACCCTTTATGCTACGGTTACTTATAATGAATCTCAAACTATTCTTAAGGTGCGAAGTCTTTTAGAAAATTGGTCGCCGAAGCATATTTCTTGGTGGGGCCGACTCCAAACTCTTAAAATGATGATAACACCTATTATTAATTTTGTTTCTTCTATGCTCCCGGTAAAGCTCTCTGATTCCTTTTTCCACGAACTTGATTTACTTACTTCCAAATTTTTATGGAATGACAAAAGGGCTAGAATTGCTTATAATTTTTTGCAGAAATCCTATGATATGGGGGATGTAATCTTCCTGACTGGGGGAAATATCAATCTGCTTTTCTGGCTTCTCAGGGGGCGCTCTGGTTTTCCTCTCCCTCTATTCATGTTCCTGCTTGGTTGCTAATAGAACAGGAATTGGCCTCCCCTCTTCCGACTGCCTCCTTTTTAACCACGAATACCCTTTCTATTCCATTCTCTCGATCTATTATTCTAGACACTATTGCTGCGGTTCGCAAGGTTGATAGGGGAGTGGCGATTCCACTGCATAAAACTAGATGGTCATCTATTTGGCGGAATTCCAAAATCAAAATTAATATTGATCCAGAGTTGATGTCTTATTGGTCTGGGAAAGGTATCTCACTTGTTAAACATCTTTATGATTCCAACAATGATCCTCTCCCCTTCTCTTCCCTGGCCCAACAATTTTCTTTATCTAATTTAGATTTTTATACCTTTCTTAAGATAAAGATAGCACTTGCTAAAGTACGCCTTCATCCTTCTTCCCCTACGATTACGCTTTTTCAATTTTGGATTAGGTCTGGTCATGTTGCATCTAGGATTTATAAATTGTTGTCGTCTTCTTCACTTCCTTCTCAAACTGTCGCACAGCAAAAATGGCTACATCATTTCGATCATAATGTTATCGATCATATTTCTTCAGACACTTGGCAAGATATTGGTAAGCTCTCTCTTCGTAACAAAATCACCCCCTCATTAATGCAATCTAAGTTTTTCTCTATTAATCTTCTTCACTGGACTCCCACTCGTTTATATGCGTTAAATCTCAAGGAAGACAATCGTTGTTGGAGTTGTGGTCTTGCACCAGGCGATTTTCAGCATATGTTTGCTCTCTGCTCCAACCCTTTTGGGGTTTCATTCACAAACACCTCATGATTATCTTTAATATCAAGTTTCAACTCTCTTTTCCATTAATTCTTCTAGGCCCGTTGGCGGCCTCGGTCCCTTTGCCTTTAGATTCCATGGAATTACAACTGTTGGATCTTTTACTAACTATTGCGGTCAAAGTAATTCTCATGGAGTGGAAATCTTTTTCTTCAGTTTCTTACCATACTTGGTGGGCATGAGTTTCCTTTTTACGAAGTGCTCATACGTCAGTTGATCACGCTCATCTCTCTCCTTCTATATCTAATGGTGTGTGGAAGGCCCTAGATACATATATGGAAATGGCCTCAGAGGGGTTGGTGGAACAATATCCTTTTGTTTTGTCTGATTAATGTTGTATTGGGTACTGGGTGAATCCTTGGGAAATCCTCTTCTCTTCTTTCACTTCGTCTTGTGTCTCTTCTTCTTTATCCTGCTTTTTCCTTCTTTGCTTTCTTCCTTCCTTTCCTTTCATCCCTAATTAATATCTGATGGTGATACTTTTGATAATCACTTCTCCTGGTTATTAATTGCCTCTTCTCTAATTAACTTATTTTTCTGATATTTACAGATTAATGAATGTTAAAATGATGTTTTTTATTGTTTAATCTCAATCCACCTTACTGTATTTTTTAGCTGATATCAATTGTATCACTCTTGCTTGTATCCTACGTTTTTCATTTGTTTTTTAAAATAATAAATTATTTTGAAAACAAAAAAAAAAAGTCAGCACTTCCAAAAACATCCACTGAGCCAACAGTGACAGTCAGTCATCTGCGCATGTTTCTTCACGTCTGTCACTCCTTCGAATGTCTTCATATTCGGACGCAGTCTGGGTAGTGTCAAGGGCCGCATAGACATTGTCCACATTTTCATAGAGAGTCTGTCCCTGCAAAACAAAGCATGTCTTAAGCACTTTGACTTTTATTGACAAACCCCAGGCTTAACTCAGGCTATTGTGTGCACCTAAACACAAAGGGGCAGATTTACAAGCCCCTTGCGTCACTTTGGCGTCACTTTTCCCATGTTCTAAATGTGACGCAAAAGTGGCGCAAGGGGCTTGTAAATCTGCCCCAAAATGATTAGAAGAATTATTTTTAATTTACCCTGTCAGCTAATTAACCAACTATCCAGATTCACCATATAAATGCAAACATTGACAAAACCAATCGGTTTGGATTTTAAAGAGTAGTTGTTGTTTATTGTACAGATTGTTGCCCTCGTATTCACGAGAACCGGCGGACTGAAAACAATTACCATAGTTGCAGCAGGCCCAGCACTGAATAAACCCGTTACTGTAATGCAAAACACAGCTATGAATGACATGCTGGCAGAATTGGATCGATCCAGAGAAAGATTGTTGAGAGACCTAGGGACGGAAACACGATTGAACTTTTGTTGTAGTCAGATGAAAGAATTATCAACAAATGATGCAATGAAGATTGATGAACTATAAACACCTGCATTGATTCTATTTCACCCCAGTCACTACGTTCAAATGTGGATGGTGGGAATGCACGAATGGTGCCATATGCCCATCCCCTGATGCAGATTTCAACCAGTGAGGTGTGGCGACGCGGCCAGGGCGACTGACGCCGGAATCTGGGGACCACGGTTCGATCCCTGGTGACGGCGGCAGATTAGCCCAGCACCATGTGACTCTGGACAATAACTTGCTTAATCTTTCCGACGGCCCCCAGCGCCTAGAGACCCTTACGGGTGGTTGTTCGTGCTTTACAAATGTGGATTATTATTTGGCATAGACATATCCGAAAATAGAAAAGCATTGATAACGGACATTTCAGGATGTAAAGGAGATAGCTAACTTTTCCTTACTGGTAAATCCACTACTGGCATTGCAGGTATATGTAAAAAATATTCCACAAAGTCCAGTACATTTGTGGGCTTTACAATTCTATTTGGCAAACACAGCTTAGCCATGATGTGGGAAGGGGAGCAGCCCCCACACCTGATGCAAGACTCAACAACCCAGTTACCTGTAAAACAAACTCTGAGAATTAAAGCATGAGAACATACCCAGCCAACAAAATGGATGACAAATGCCTTAGGGGCATATTATCAACGGCCAGCGATAATTATCGCTGGCCGGGCTTAGCGATAGATTTTTTATCACAGGCTATCGCAGGAACTTATCGCCATGCTAGCTCTGTATCAACAACGCATAGCGCAATGGCGATAACTATTCCTGCGATAGCGGTGTTTTCCAGCGATGTTCCATGGAAAACGGCGATAACCTTGCTGATACGACCCTGAGGTCATGTCAGCATAATCCACCCCCTATGTTGTGAATAGGTAAGTCAGGCTTTTAGCAGATGTTGGTTTTTGGCGAAAACCGCCGTTTTCGCCAAAACCTAACGTGTGCTAAAATCCTGTGGGCTGTCTTGTAAATATCGCAATGTGAACATCAGCGATATTTTACAAGGTAGTCCATCCGGGGTACGCCCAGTGACGCCCACTTTGCATCTCATTAGAGATGCAAAGGGAGGCGTCGGGAAAAAGGGTGCTAACATGCGATTATGCATGTTAGCACCCTCTTGTAAATAGGGCGATAGTTTTATCTCTGCTTTTTTGGCTTTTTAAGCCAAAAAAGCGGAGATAATGTCCTTGTTAATATGTCCCCACGTGAGGAAAACAGAGGTGGTTGAACTTAACCTAAATGTTCACTAATTTAACACAAGCAGCATTGGAATGACTGTGCAACATATTAGACTATACCCTACGTATATAAAGAATATTCATCTACTGGGTTTAAAGAAAAAAACCTAAATAAACATTAAAAAAATCTTCAGTAGGTAGAACTTTCCTCTTAGGAGCCGATTACAATCTCATCCGGAAAGCATTCCATCCGAATCGGTTCCGGAATGCTTCCCGGACAACTCGGATTGGGGGAGTCCGACCAAGCGATTTGGATGCATCTGGATGCTTCCGGATACGATTCGGTCAGACTCCCATTGACTTCACGAGGAGTCTTTGGGGCAGATGTACAAACCCCTTGCGACACTTTTATGCTGCTGTTACGTCACTTTTGTTACGCAGTGGCGGCGTAAACCATGTGCCATGTTGCGACTCATTTACAACGTGATGCATGTAGGCAGATGCGTCATGTCGTTAAGCACTGCACCACATGAAACCTCTATCATTTTTCATGTGGGCGTTCCGTCATAGTGTGGGCGTTCCGTCAGAGGAAAGCCTCGGAAAAGTGACGCAGTGAAATCTACAAGATTTCACTCAGTCCTACTTTGCGCCTGCTTGAAGCAGGCGTAAGGCGTGATGCAGCATGTTGGAGATAGACCGAGTTGGTACAGTGCTGGAGTTGCATCGCACCCGCAACACGACTCTCACACTGCGCCAACCTTACACCAATAGATACGTCACGCATCTGCCTATCTGTGCACCAGGGCGCACCGCATTGTAAATGCGGCGCATCCATGGTGGCGCACGGGTAGTTGTGCGTGACGCATCTTTCTTGGCATATCCAAGCTGATTTGCAGGGATGCGCCAGAAGTTGTAAATCTGCCCCTTTTTTCTGAACGAGAACACAGGCTCCCATTGAAGAAGGGGTTGTCTGGGAAAATCGTGCACTGCTCAGTGCATGCCACATAGTGCATGGTTGGAAAGGGGGGTCCCTTGGATACCCCTACGGGTCCGATTCTAAAGGCCCCTGGTGAAGGGGGCCCTGCTAAGGTCCCCAAAGACAGATTCCGGCAGCCGATTCGTTCCAAAGAAACTGATTCAGAACAGCTGTCCGAATCGGTTATCGTAATCACACGCTTGAAAACCGCATTCATAGAGCTGTACGATTAAGATCCAAAAGACGCGACCTGTCTGAATGCCAACCAGAACCGATTCAGACAGCGCTGACAGTTTCCGGGCATCATAATCGGTCGTTCGGAACTGGGTACGATTCGGTCGTAAACAAGGGCTCTGTGTCGCATTCAGCAAAACCGAATTCGATTCGGAGCCCTTCTGAACGGAATCTTAATCGACCCCTTAGTGTAGATGTCAGTGTCTTCTCCTGTAGTTAATTGTATACTTATTTTGAGCCCACTTTAATGGTGCTCTTTGGTTTCTGTTAGAATCCGGGTTCTCTGGTTGGCACAGGTAGGTACTTGTGACAAGCAGGGAACCTTTCCTCTAGTCAGGGAAAGGGGGTACACTCCTAAAATAACCCCTGCTCACCCTCTAGGTAGCTTGGTGCGAGCAGACAAGGCTTATCTAAGTGCGTTATAGGTTAAGCATTTGTGAACACATACAGTAACCAAGTGACAACACTCCAAATGGACACCACACAGGTTTTATATTAAAAATAAGGCTTCTTTATATAGAGTTACCACAAGACCATTAAACGACAAAAATACAAAATACGGTTACTTTAGTTGGTAGAAGGTTGCTTAGTTCTCTTAAGTTCTTAAATGCGACACTTTAAGTCAATGTACCTTTTAGATGCGAAATGCAGGGCAACGAAAGTGTTGCAACGATGTGGATGCGTTGAAGTTCTTGGTGCAAAGAAATAAAGAAGTGAAGATCTTCCAGATGCGTTACACTTCTCCGATGTTGCGAGAAGACTCGACTCGATGCGCCAACTACAGCGGCGTCACCTTTTACGAGATGCGACGACAGCGTCCTTGGCAGCGGCACTCTTCCCCGACGTTTGCAAGACGCTTCCGCTCAATGCGATGCTGCAGCGGCGACGCCCCTTTACGCGATGCGACGACAGTGGCTCCGACGGCGGCACGCTTCTCCGTGGATGCGAGGTGCTTTTCTTGATGCGGTGCAATGCGACAGCTACGATGGCTGCGATGGCGACACGCTTCTTCCTCGATGCGCGACTCTTCTCTTGATGCGGTGCAATGCATCAGCTACGATGGTTGCGATGGCGACACGCTTCTTCGGCGTTGCAAGACACTTCTGGAATGATGCGAGACGCTTCCGCTGGATGCGATGCTGCAGCGGTGACACACACTGCGAGATGCGACGACAGCAGCTCCGACGGCGGCACGCTTCTCCTCCTTGAGTCGCGCTCCCAGCTCCTTGCAACACGCAGTCCCGCAGAAGGCCCAAAAACAGCAGCAGGCACTTAAAAAGAACTCTGGGGAGCTGGGGGGTGAAGTCCACTGGTCCTGGGACTTCGTTCAGGGGGCAAGCTCAGCACAAGCCCTTGGAGATCTTTTTAGCATAAGTTGAAATAAAGTCTTTTGTAGTCTTTCTCCTCTCCTTCAGCAGCAAGGCAACCACTACAGGCCAATCCCCCAGGTCAGGGACAGTACTCCTCCTTACAGCTTTTCCAGTTCCTTCTCCTCCGGCAGAGGTTCTTCTTGTCAAGCAGGATCTAATTTCTTGGGAGCAGGGTCCTAATACTTATACCCCTAATTCCTTTGTTCCTCTGGGGTAGAGGGGCCTTTGCCCAGTCCAAACCAGTTCTTGAGCACTCTGTTGACATGACTCTGACTTTCTATTCGGGGTGCAGGGCAGAGACATCAGCCGCTCCGCAGGAGGTGGAGCCAGCATTGTGGTGGCAGAGCACAACCCTATTCAGAGCCCAGGTGTACTCCTCCCACCCATCTGGATGTCAATCTCTCTATTCACCACCAGGCTACCTAGCCCTGCCCCTCTGGGTTTCCCCAGCCCTGTCACTCACACAACCAGACAGGCAGATACACATCATAGCAGAGGCGGGCTGAAATGGTCAGGCAAGCAAATACCAACTTTCAAAAAGTGGTATTTGCAAACACAGAATATTAAAATAAACTTTACTAAAAGATGTATTTTATTATTCTGAGTTCAGGCATACTAAACTCGAATTTCTACCATGTTCCCTGGGTCGGTTAGGATCATAGAATGTAACAATTCTAACAGCCCATTCTGGCCTATGGAGAACAGGTAGCCTTACGTGAAAAACGAAAATGGCTGTAATTCACTATTAGGACATGCCACACACATCAGGGCTTGTCCTACCTAATGCTTACAATGCACCCTGCCCTTGGGCCTACCATAGGGGTGACTAACATGAAGTTAAAGGAAGGTTTAGGGACTGGCAAGTGGGTGCACTTGCCAGTCAGCATGACAGTACCAGACTGCACGCAGGTTCTGCAATGGCAGACCTTAGGTACATTTTACCGGGCCGCTTCTCTGGGTGGCACAACCAGTGCTGCAAGCCCACCAGCAGCATTTGAATTTACAAGCCCTGGGCACTCCTGGTGCACTTTACTGGGGTCTGACAGTAAACCAAATAAGCCAATCATGGAATCCAACCAACATATACATTTACAATGGGGAGAGCATATGCACTTTAGCACTGATCAGCAGTGGTAAAGTGCCCAGAGTCATAAAACAGCCAACAACAGGTCAGAAAAAATGCAGGAGGAAGGCAACAAGTTTAGGGATGGCCCGGCAAAAAGGGCCAAGTCCAACACTGCCCCCTACCAGCCAAAACGCAGGGCAGACCAATCACCACCGTGATGGTCTTCCCTGCTTGGGGCGATAGAACAAGGACCTGGCCCGCAACTGCAGGGGCAGACTCCAGTTCTACGCCAATCTGAACCTATTGGAATCCCTCTGTCCATACTCTCAGGGCCCACCAAGCCAATCCCTGGGGAACCCTTCTCCTCACCTGTGGACACCACCTGTGCAGCACCTAACCGTAACTGTTTCACAGGTGTGTCCCAACAGACAGACAGCAAAATGCCACAGTGGCTACTGACAGTAGTCAGGGATGAGACGCAGGCCTTATGCCTCTCAGGGTTCTCAAACCTCTGTGATGCCAGGGAGCGGGGGGCAGTAGCCCCAGTTGCTTGGCAACCTTTGTCCATTCTCCCTCCTGTCAGGTCAGGTATGACCTCCTGGTGCTGACCCAGCAGCCACCGGCCTGTACCCGGTGGCTGGACCAAAGACTGGGGTGGCCTCTCCCACACCCGGTCCTCCTCCTTGGGGCTCTGTATCCTACCACCTGGAGTGGTACCCCCTTCCAGAATTGCCAGGGCCCCTGTGGCAGGTGTCCTGCGCAAATGGCCCACCAGTTCAGGGGTTCTATCCTGCAACTGGGCGTCCAGGTCAGGGGGGACACCCTGAACCTGGCCCTCCAACCTAGGGTCTAAACCCTTCAGTTGAGCTGGGGTCAGAGGCGAGGGCTCCCTCCCTCTGCACCCCCTTCCAGAGTACTGCACATTCCCAACTGGAGTGGTACCCCTAGAAGCAACTTGGGTCAGGACACTGATTACAGGTGTCCCACCCTCCAGGTCAGACAACACCTGAACCTAGCTTCCCAACCCTGGGACCAACCCATGCAGTTGAATGCTCGCCTGGCGCACCAGGACTTCCCGGGGAGCACGCCGGCCCCCCCTGAGGGTGACAAATAACTCATGAGTCATGTGACAGTCTGCCTGGCGCAGATCTCCCGACCCCTGTCCATCTGACAGTGCGCGAAGATCCCCCAGGACAGAAGTGGTGTCACCATGGTCATTCACTGGTGACGCAGCCCTTCTGGCTGGCCCCTGACCCACTGGTTCTTCCACTGGGGACTCTTTCCCCCTCTCACCCCTCAATCGGGACTTCTGCACCCTCCCAACTGAAGCAGTAATGCCAGACACCAGAACTGAGGGAGGCCTGCTTACAGACACTCCCCGTTCACCAGACACTAGGGGATCCTGCACAACGGGAAGCTCCTCAGGACAGACTAGGCTCCCCACCTGGTGTTCCCTTAAAGAACCATCCAAGCTCTGAGACTGAGTTTGGGCACTACCGGGACATAACCCCTTCTCACTCCTTCCCCTTAAGGACAGGACGTAAGGCCCTACACCCCTCTCAATATCACAGGACCTAGTTGGGCTACTCTGAGCCAATTCCACCACACTGGGTGTGAAGATACCTGAACCACTCCTCTTGGGATCACTCCCCAATGCCTTTCCAGACCCTCTGGACTCCACCAAAAGGTCTGCCTCCAATGTGAGCTCCCTGCGGTCAGAGAACTCACTCTCCTACAGGTGTTGGCATAGCTCTGGAAAACAGGGACTTACAATATGCTCTCCCACAATTGGATCATACAGCCCCCTAGCAGGGTTAACCAAACTATCCTTCACCTCACCATCCAGTGCCTCACACACGTACTCCACACCACTCTCCTGAGACTGGCAAGACAGTAGCTGACTGTCTCTGTCACATAACCCACACTCTTCTGGGCGGTCTTCACAATCACATACCAGGACTTCAATTTTCTGGGAACCCCTCTCCCTGCACCTCTCATCTAGAGTCAGTAGAGTGTCCCTCCCACCACTAGGACCGTGAACCCCTGCGCCAGTTACCCTATTCCCCTCAGGGACACTGACACTGCGCACTACTGGAGCTACCTCATGTGCTTGAACCTCCTGGTGTATGTTAACCCCCTCCTTCAAGTCAGGTGCCACATCTCTGGATGTGTGTACTTCTCTCTCAGCACTAGAAAATTCAATATTGCTGCCACCATCTGAGCTGGATTCCTCCTCCCACTCAGCAAAGCTCAATCTCTGAGCTACACACATTTCTTGCTGCTGGGCTGAGACACTCATGGTCTCAAGCCTCTCGAGTTCTAAGTCAAGCTTCCTCATGATCAACTCATGCTCCATTTCCATTTTTCTTTCTTCTAAAGCCAGCTTTTTGCTTTCTAGCTCCAGTTGCCCATTCAATCTAAGTTTTGCCATTTCCATTTCATGCATCCTACCCTCTCTTCTATCTGCCAACTCCTCTGGAGATTGACTTTTAACAGAAACACTGCTACCGGCAGGGGAAGGGGTTCTCCTTCCTCTTGGACCAACAGGCCCATCCAGCTGCTCCTCTGCATTATCATCATCAGTGGCATTCCTTGCTTCTACCCAGGTCCTCAGCGCCTTGTAGAACTCTGCCTTGTTTTTACATCCAGTAGTAGAAACATTAAATTTCCTGCAGAAGAACTTTAGCTCTGATACTTTGTAGCTTTCCAGTTTCTCTTCTTCCCATTCCCATTCAGTATTAACAGAGACTATGGATGCTGCTTTCTCCACCATGGTTAAGCTTGGCAGTACTCAAAAATAGAAAGTCACAAAAAGAAATCTACCAACAACTATTGGTTGCGTTTAAGGTCTGCACTCACTAAGTAGTGTTCACCAATCACTGTACATGAGTCACAAATGCAAATCCAGAATCCTCACCGCTGACCACCAATGATAGAATCCGGGTTCTCTGGTTGGCACAGGTAGGTACTTGTGACAAGCAGGGAACCTTTCCTCTAGTCAAGGAAAGGGGGTACACTCCTAAAATAACCCCTGCTCACCCTCTAGGTAGCTTGGCGCAAGCAGACAAGGCTTATCTCAGTGCGTTATAGGTTAAGCATTTGTGAACACATACAGTAACCAAGTGACAACACTACAAATGGACACCACACAGGTTTTATATTAAAAATAAGGCTTCTTTATATAGAGTTACCACAAGACCATTAAATGACAAAAATACACAATACGGTTACTTTAGTTAGTAGAAGGTTGCTTAGTTCTCTTAAGTTCTTAAATGCGACACTTTAAGTTAATGTACCTTTTAGATGCGACACGCAGGGCAACGAAAGTGTTGCAACGATGTGGATGCGTTGAAGTCCTTGGTGCAAAGAAATAAAGAAGTGAAGATCTTCCAGATGCGTTACGCTTCTCCAATGTTGCGAGAAGACTCGACTCGATGCGTCAGCTACAGCGGCGTCACCTTTTACGAGATGCGACGACAGCGGCCTTGGCAGCGGCACTCTTCCCCGACGTTTGCGAGACGCTTCCGCTTGATGCAATGCTGCAGCAGCGACCCCCCTTTACACGATGCGATGACAGCCGCTCCGAGGCGCTTTTCTTGATGCGGTGCAATGCGACAGCTACGATAGCTGCGATGGCGACACACTTCTTTCTCGATGCGAGACTCTTCTCTTGATGCGGTGCAATGCGTCAGCTACGATGGCTGCGATGGCGACACGCTTCTTCGGCGTTTCGAGACACTTCCGGAATGATGCGAGACGCTTCCGCTCGATGCGATGCTGCAGCGGCGACACACTCTGCGAGATGCGACGACAGCAGCTCCGACGGTGGCACGCTTCTCCTCCTTGAGTCGCGCTCCCAGCTCCTTGCGACACGCAGTCCCTCAGAAGGCCCAACAACAGCAGCAGGCACTTCCAAAGAACTCTGGGGAGCTGGGGGGTGAAGTCCACTGGTCCTGGGACTTCGTTCAGGGGGCAAGCTCAGCACAAGCCCTTGGAGATCTTTTTAGCACAAGTTGAAATAAAGTCTTTTGTAGTCTTTCTCCTCTCCTTCAGCAGCAAGGCAACCACTGCAGGCCAATCCCCCAGGTCAGGGACAGTACTCCTCCTTACAGCTTTTCCAGTTCCTTCTCCTCCGGCAGAGGTTCTTCTTGTCAAGCAGGATCTAATTTCTTGGGATTAGGGTCCCAATACTTATACCCCTAATTCCTTTGTTCCTCTGGGGTAGAGGGGCCTTTGCCCAGTCCAAACCAGTTCTTGAGCACTCTGTTGACATGACACTGAGCTTCTATTCAGGGTGCAGGGCAATGACATCAGCCGCTCCACAGGAGGTGGAGCCAGCATTGTGGTGGCAGAACACAACCCTATTCAGAGCCCAGGTGTACTCCTCACACCCATCTGGATGTCATTCTCTCTATTCACCACCAGGCTACCTAGCCCTGCCCAGCCCTGTCACTCACACAGCCAGACAGGCAGATACACATCATAGCAGAGGCGGGCTGAAATGGTCAGGCAAGCAAATACCAACTTTCTAAAAGTGGTATTTGCAAACACATAATATTAAAATAAACTTTACTAAAAGATGTGTTTTATTATTCTGAGTTCAGGCATACTAAACTCGAATATCTACCATGTTCACTGGGTCTGTTAGGATCATAGAATGTAACAATTCTAACAGCCCCTTCTGGTCTATGGAGAACAGGTAGCCTTACAATAGTGAAAAACGAAAATGGCTGTAATTCACTATTAGGACATGCCACACACATCAGGGCTTGTCCTACCTTATGCTTACAATGCACCCTGCCCTTAGGCCTACCATAGGGGTGACTAACATGAAGTTAAGGGAAGGTTTAGGGACTGGCAAGTGGGTGCACTTGCCAGTCAGCATGACAGTACCAGACTGCACGCAGTTTCTGCAATGGCAGACCTTAGGTACATTTTACCGGGCCGCTTCTGTGGGTGGCACAACCAGTGCTGCAAGACCACCAGCAGCATTTGTATTTACAAGCCCTGGGCACTCCTGGTGCACTTTACTGGGGACTGACAGTAAACCAAATAAGCCAATCATGGAATCCAACCAACATATACATTTACAATGGGGAGAGCATATGCACTTTAGCACTGATCAGCAGTGGTAAAGTGCCCAGAGTCATAAAACAGCCAACAACAGGTCAGAAAAAATGCAGGAGGAAGGCAACAAGTTTAGGGATGGCCCTGCAAAAAGGGCCAAGTCCAACAGTTTCCTCTTATGATTCCAGTTCCTCTTATGCTCAGCTTTCTTATGTCTTTGATCTGCACCTTCTGATGCCTGTGCGCTGTCTAGTTTGCATTCTCTTGGGTTAGTGACTTCTTGGTTATGCAGTGAAAGTGAATGTTACTAGCATGACAACTGCCCCATACCTTATCTTCTTTTGAAACTTTGCTGAAAGAACACGTGCTGACATTTTGTCAGTCTTAGGGGCATATTTACAAGCCCCTAGTGCAACTTTTTTCATGCTTTGGTGGTGCTCTATGGAAACCCATATTGACAAGGCCGAGCTAAACCACTTTGTGTGTCTTAACACAGCCTTGTAAATATGGCCCTCTGCAATGCAGTTTTCTGAGGTGAAGGGGTGTTAGACCTGTCAGCCCTTTGGGTGGTCCCTCCTCATCATTATTTATTTTGTCCCACTTTTGCCTCAAACCCTGTTATGAATTTTTCCTTTTTGGGAACCACCAGACTTTTTAGTGTTGATGCAGGGTCAGGGAGCCATTTTCCCTACCCCTGGAACTTCTGTCTGTGGGCCTGAGACACAAAATGGAGGCCACCTGTGACATCATCAGAACCCACTGGAGATTTCTAGAACCTTCTGCAACATTCTGGAACCCTGTGAGAGTTGGAGGCGGTTTAGAATGTTGGGAGGCCATCTCAGTGTGGCAGTTGGCAGTTGGCAGTTGGCACCTGACTAGTGAAGAGAGAGGACAGAGAAACAGAAGGAGGAAGGAGTAAGGCAGCAGGGGTGGAAACTTGTGCCTGGAGTGGGGTCCAGAAACCCACCCTTGATGCTAGTCCCTACTGACCAAGCCCAGCCTAGTGCCCTGTGTGGGATAAAGACCAGAAAATCATCTTAAGGACCTGAACAGCCGGAACAGGCCTTAAAGGAGAAGAACAGCAAGTTCCTGACCTGTTTGGTGGAATCCTCCTGGAGACCCGACGTCGAGTAGCCTGGAGACCTGGAGCCCGAGGTGGAGAAGCGGCGCTGACAGAAGGCAGACGTCGTACCCGGAGCCGCTAGAGGTCGAGTGAGGGCGCCGACGGAGGTCGTGGGGAGACACCGGAGGTCAAGTAGAAGTCACCTGAGGTCGAGGTGAGGCGTCGACGGGGGAGTGAAGTCCGCCCTCCGGAGTCGCCGGAAGCTGAAGTGAAGCGCGCAGGAGGTCGGAGTGGAGATCGCACTACGGAGTCGCCTGAAGTCGAGGCGAAGCGCGCAGGAGGTCGGGAGTGGAGATCGCACTCCGGAGTCGCCGGAACCCGAAGTGGAGCCGACGGAGGTCGGGAGTGGAGGTCGCACTCCGGAGTCGCCCGGAAGCGGGGAGACCGTGACCCTGTGACGCCGGAACCCGACATCGAGCCGAGGCTGCCCAGCGGCATCGATCCGGAGCCGCCTCACGGCACCGACCCGGCGTCAGGTAAAGCGGCTCGACCCGACATCGAACCGAGGCCGCCCAGCGACATCGAACCAGAACCGGCCGACGGCATCGACACGGCGTCAAGTGGAACCGATCGACTCGTCATCGAACCGGAGCCGCCCATCGACGTCGACCCGGCGCCGAGTAGAGCCGAACACCGAGAAAAGGGCAGTAAGTGGTAGAAAGGGCATCTGAGGCCCTGTGGAGCCCTAAAAGACCATTGTAGGGGCTAGAGGGGTGTTAGGACCAACCTGAGGGTGCGAGGGGGGGTGAACTGAGACTGGTGCAGGGACCTGTGTGAGGGACTGTGTAGTTGGTGAGCCAGAACCTTAGGGTACCCTCATTTTACCTCAGCTTAGGCCCCAGCCTTGACCACACTAGGTGGGACATCCCCAGGCCTCCCCAGTGACCACAAGCTGTACTTGGGCATGGTAAAATCAATCTACCTCATAAATGTGATCTGATTTGCAATTGTTTGTCTGCTTATATTATTCATTGAAGGAGTGGTATTTATTGTCTGACTGTATTTATTCCTGCCTGGTATTTATTGTCTGACAGTATTTATTTGCCCTATGTATTTATCACACCTCTATTTATTCCTTGTGTATTTATGACCTAGTCCTATTTATTGCACCTGTAGAGTGTTATTATTTAATTGACCTGCTATTTCTGAAGAAAATCCTTTTGTATTGTATTTGTGACATAACCCTGCAACTAAGAGAAAATTAAGATAAACACAAAGAGATTCTTTCATAAATTTTTACGGTGTAGTGTCGTTTTTGGAACGGATGAACGCATGGTTATTGTGAGGGTGTGACGTGCGCTTAACACGGTGCCTGACCCCCGACCGCTCGAGCCAAGCTACCCCTTATGTGTTGGGAAAAAACCGGGTGACAGCTAACCTCGGTTGCCCGGGGTTTTCTAACATAATTGGTGCTCAGCGGTGGGATACAGCTGTGCTTGCGTCCACTCGACAATAACTGTGGGTAGTCCATAGGCCTACACCGGGAGTTTTCTCAAAGCGGACTTCCTAATTCTGAGTTTTGTTTTTTTTCAAATTTACTCTGGTGGTGGGAGGAGGTATTACAAAAGGTACCCCCCTGCATAGCTTCTGTAAACACCTGTCTTCTGATCTGAGTGGGCAAAATGGAGTTTGTGTTGGAAGATGTTGAAACTTATACTGTGGCCCAACTCAGAGAGTTTTGTCAGAGAGAGGGGGTGTTTTGTCCCCAAGGTGCAAAGAAGGGTGAACTCCAGACCAGCTTGAGGGCTTGGGGGGAGGCACGATGAGAAAGTAAGGCTGAGCAGGAGGACAGGGATGGAGAGCCTGATAGCGAGGGGGCTGGGTTGTACCAACCTGAGGTGGGGAACCTAGTAGCGGGGCCCAGAACCATTTCCAGGAAGGGCAGCACTGTCTCTAGCGGTGGCTTATCTGAAGCAGAGTTAACTGACCGGAGGGAGAAAAGACAGCTCACATGGAAGTTAGCGGAGCTGGAGAAAGAAAAGGAGGAACGGAGGATGGCTCACGAGTTGAGGCTCAAGGAGATGGATCTCCAGATCTTACGAGTCGGGGCACAAACTGTTCCTAATGGTGGCAGCAAAGACCGAGAGATCACCAGGGAACCCAAACCCTATCTGCCGAAAGACATAGTAGCTAGCTATAGTACAGGGGATGATATTGCCAAGTGGCTAGCGGCCTATGAGGTCTCTTTAAGGGCCCATGGGGTTCCAGAGAAGTACTGGGGAGGGGGATTGTACAAATACATGCCTCCAGCTGGTAGGGATGCATTATTGGCCCTAGAGCAGGATGAGCAGACCCACTACCCCACCATGAAAGTGGCGCTCGTGAGAAAGTTTGGATCAACACCCGAGAAATACAGACAGAAGTTCCGGGGTAGCCACAAACTGGGCACACAGAATTGGGTAGATTTCCTGGATTATGCGAAGAAGGCATTAGAGGGTTGGATTCAGGGCAGTGAGGTGAGGGACTACGAGGGGTTGTTTGTTTTAATGTTGAAGGAACACCTGCTCGAAAAATGTTTCCCTGAACTGCGTCAACACCTGGTGGATAGCAAGCTGACCAATCCCCGGAAGCTTGCTGAGGAGGCGGACATTTGGGCTACTACCCGGGTGTCCACAAGGGGGATTGGAGGGGATACTCAAAAGGCCGGACAGGGCGCCCCCCAGAAGAAAGAGGGAGGGGAAAAGAAAAAGGAGTTCTCTAAAGGCCCCCAAAATAGTTTCCCAGGGAAGGGAACAGGATTCACCCCTAGGGCTAACCCACCCAGAAACCCTAATCCTGGCCAGTGTCAGCAGCCAAGGGTTGTCCATTGCTTTGAGTGCGGTGGCGTCGGACACTATAAGGGAGATGCGAAGTGCCCGAAAAGACCACCCCCTCCCATCGGAGGAAAAGCCCCCGGAGTAGCTAGTGTAGTGCTCGGGGAGGAGATGCCTTTAGATAAGGGAAGGGAGTGGGCGGGTGTCACTTTAGTGTCCCTGGGAGAACGGGAGATGGTTCCTAAGATCCAGGTGCCCGCAAATACCGTAAAGTATGGGCAGTGGGTCACCATCAACGGCCAAAGAGGGGAGGCTCTGAGAGACACAGGAGCCAGTATGACTATGGTACGTAGCCAACTGGTGTCTCCAGAGCAGGTAATTCCCGATGTACTCCACCCAGCCGCGATGGCTGATGGCAGAACAGGCCACTATCCGGTGGCCGAGGTTCCCTTTGAATGGGAGGGGGTTGCAGGTTCACTTCGAGTTGCCGTAAGCCCTGCCGTGCCAGTTGATTGTCTGCTGGGGAATGACATGGAGCACAATGCTTGGAAGGAGGTGGAATACCGGACTCATGCTGAGATGCTGGGTACACCTGACTGGGCCTGTGTCAGCACAAGGTCCGCGACTACCCGGAGGGGGAGTTCGTTTCGGCTGGAGCCTGGAACAAAGGCCCAGCCAGCTGCCGACCAAGGGAAGAACCGAGGACAGGAGGAGCCTGCCTCGGCATCCGCGCCCCGTGTGACGGATAGGCCACCGGAGGTGGTGGGCCAGGAGTCCGCGATGGGGGATGTTACCAAACTGGAGGACCTACCCATCCCGGCCAAGTGGCACGTGGAGGGAGGGCCGACCAGGGAGGAATTCTGCAAGGGCCAGAGGGAGTGCCCTACCCTTGAGGGACTGAGGCGACAGGCCGAAGCCCAGGCAGCAGGGAACGTTGAGGGGAACTACAACGTTTACTGGGAGGATGGCCTCCTCTACAGTGAACCCAAGGCACCCCTACATGGATCGTCACGAGCCTTAGTAGTCCCTCAACGTTATCAAGCCTTCCTACTGGAGTTGGCTCACGAGATCCCCTTGGCAGGACACCTGGGGCAAGACAAGACCTTCGCCCGTCTTGTCCCACACTTTTATTGGCCTCAAATGAAAGTGTCGTCCGACACCTACTGCCGGACATGTGTGTCTTGCCAAGCCAGTGGGAAAACAGGGGTGAAGCTGAAAGCTCCCCTGGAACCACTTCCTGTCGTTAGCACCCCCTTTGAAAGGGTGGGCATCGACATTGTGGGTCCGTTAGATCCACCTACTACAGCTGGTCACAGGTTTATCCTGGTTCTGGTGGATCATGCCACACGGTACCCAGAGGCCATACCTCTGAGGACCATTACTGCACCTGTTGTGGCTAGGGCCCTGATGGGAATCTTTACCCAAGTGGGTTTTCCCAAGGAAGTTGTGTCCGACAGGGGGACCAACTTCATGTCAGCATACATGCGGGCGATGTGGAAGGAGTGTGGAGTGACCTACCGGTTCACCACTCCTTACCACCCCCAGACCAATGGTCTGGTGGAGAGGTTCAACAAAACCTTGAAAGGCATGATCAGAAGTCTGCCTGAAAGCCTGCGGAGGAAATGGGACGTCCTCCTACCCTGTCTATTGTTTTACTACAGGGAAGTGCCACAGAAGGGAGTGGGCTTCAGCCCCTTCGAGCTTTTGTATGGGCACCCTGTGCGTGGACCTCTCAGCCTGGTGAGAGACGGATGGGAAAGAACTCCCAGAAAGCTTCCCCAGGATGTGGTGAGTTACATGCTGGCCTTCCGGAGCCAAATGGCTAAGTTGTGGAAGCAAGCTTCTGACAACTTGGAAGCCAGCCAAGCAGTAATGAAGGCGTGGTATGACCACAACGCTCACCCAGTGGAATTGGAGCCTGGCCAGAAGGTGTGGGTGATCGAACCAGGAGAGCTTAGCGCCCTCCAGGATCGCTGGTCAGGACCCTTTGAGGTATTGGAGAAGAAGGGTAAGGCTACCTATTTGATGGATCTTAAGACCCCTCGCCAGCCCCTACGGGTGCTGCATGCCAACCGCCTCAAACCCCACCACGAGAGGCCCGAAGTCATATTGATGATGGTGACTGACGGAGCAGAGGACGTGGAAAGCGAGCCTCTCCCCGACTTATTTGCGTCTCAAGAGAAGGATGGGTCGGTGGAGGGAGTGATTCTCTCCCCATCTCTAACTCCTGAACAGCAGGAGGACTGCCGCCAGGTCCTAGGACAGTACTCTTCGTTGTTCTCCCTTGTTCCGGGTAGGACTCACCTGTGCGTCCATGATGTGGACACAGGAGACAGCCCACCTGTGAAGTCCAAGATCTACCGGATGTCGGACAAGGTGAAGGCCACCATTCACAGTGAAGTCACTAAGATGCTGGAGCTAGGAGTGATCGAACCTTCCAGCAGCCCCTGGTCCAGTCCGGTGGTGTTAGTACCAAAAGCTGCGCCACCGGGTGCCCAACCGGAACTGAGGTTCTGTGTGGACTACCGGGGACTGAACTCAGTAACCAAGACTGATGCTCATCCGATCCCGAGGGCGGATGAATTGATTGACCGGCTGGGAGCTGCCCAATATCTAAGTACCTTTGACCTTACTTCGGGGTACTGGCAGATCTCTCTGACTGATGGAGCAAGGGAAAGGTCAGCCTTCTCCATGCCCAATGGCCACTACCAGTTCTGTGTGATGCCCTTTGGGCTCAAGAACGCACCTGCCACGTTTCAGCGTCTGGTGAACCAGATCCTCACTGGAATGGAGAGTTTCTCTGCTGCTTATCTGGATGACATAGCCGTCTTCAGTAACAGCTGGGAGGACCACTTGTGTCACCTGCAAGCTGTTCTCCAGGCCCTGAGACAAGCTGGATTGACGATCAAGGCCAGCAAATGCCAGATCGGGCAGGGGTCGGTAGTGTACCTTGGACACTTGGTGGGTAGGGGAGCGGTGCAACCCCTCCAGGCAAAAATCGAGGCTATTATGGCCTGGGAACCCCCCAAGACTCAGACTGAGGTCCGAGCTTTTCTGGGCCTCACGGGATATTACCGCCGCTTCGTGAAGGGGTACGGTACCATTGTAGCCCCCCTCACGGAGCTCACGTCCAAGAAACAACCTCGACGGGTAGTCTGGACGGAGGCTTTTCAGCAGGCCTTTGTGAGACTGAAGCAAGCCATGTGCGAGGCCCCGGTCTTAAGGGCCCCAGATTTTTCCAAGAAGTTCATTGTCCAGACGGATGCATCGGAACATGGCATTGGGGCAGTGTTATCGCAACTCAATGAAGAGGGTCTGGATCAACCTGTGGTCTTCCTATCCCGGAGACTACTTCCCAGGGAACAGAAGTGGAGTGCAATAGAGCGTGAAGCCTTTGCAGTGGTATGGGCTCTGAAGAAGTTGCGGCCATACCTGTTTGGCTCGCACTTCCTAGTTCAGACCGACCACAGACCCCTTCGTTGGCTGATGCAGATGAAGGGGGAGAATCCCAAGTTGCTAAGGTGGTCTATCTCCCTACAGGGAATGAACTTTCAGGTGGAACATCGGCCTGGAGTGGACCACGCCAATGCAGACAGTCTCTCAAGGTATTTCCGCCTTAGTGATGAGAACTCCCAAGGGGTTGGGTAGCTCTCCCCACTTTCAGCTGGGGGGGACGCGTGTTAGACCTGTCAGCCCTTTGGGTGGTCCCTCCTCATCATTATTTATTTTGTCCCACTTTTGCCTCAAACCCTGTTATGAATTTTTCCTTTTTGGGAACCACCAGACTTTTTAGTGTTGATGCAGGGTCAGGGAGCCATTTTCCCTACCCCTGGAACTTCTGTCTGTGGGCCTGAGACACAAAATGGAGGCCACCTGTGACATCATCAGAACCCACTGGAGATTTCTAGAACCTTCTGCAACATTCTGGAACCCTGTGACAGTTGGAGGCGGTTTAGAATGTTGGGAGGCCATCTCAGTGTGGCAGTTGGCAGTTGGCACTTGACTAGTAAAGAGAGAGGACAGAGAAACAGAAGGAGGAAGGAGTAAGGCAGCAGGGGTGGAAACTTGTGCCTGGAGTGGGGTCCAGAAACCCACCCTTGATGCTAGTCCCTACTGACCAAGCCCAGCCTAGTGCCCTGTGTGGGATAAAGACCAGAAAATCATCTTCAGGACCTGAACAGCCGGAACAGGCCTTAAAGGAGAAGAACAGCAAGTTCCTGACCTGTTTGGTGGAATCCTCCTGGAGACCCGACGTCGAGTAGCCTGGAGACCTGGAGCCCGAGGTGGAGAAGCGGCGCTGACAGAAGGCAGACGTCGTACCCGGAGCCGCTAGAGGTCGAGTGAGGGCGCCGACGGAGGTCGTGGGGAGACACCAGAGGTCAAGTAGAAGTCACCTGAGGTCGAGGTGAGGCGTCGACGGGGGAGTGAAGTCCGCCCTCAGGAGTCGCCGGAAGCTGAAGTGAAGTGCGCAGGAGGTCGGGAGTGGAGATCGCACTCCGGAGTCGCCTGAAGTCGAGGCGAAGCGCGCAGGAGGTCGGGAGTGGAGATCGCACTCCGGAGTCGCCGGAACCCGAAGTGGAGCCGACGGAGGTCGGGAGTGGAGGTCGCACTCCGGAGTCGCCCGGAAGTGGGGAGACCGTGACCCTGTGACGCCGGAACCCGACATCGACCCGGCGTCAGGTAAAGTGGCTCGACCCGACATCGAACCGAGGCCGCCCAGCGACATCGAACCGGAACCGGCCAACGGCATCGACACGGCGTCAAGTGGAACCGATCGACTCGTCATCGAACCGGAGCCGCCCATCGACGTCGACCCGGCGCCGAGTAGAGCCGAACACCGAGAAAAGGGCAGTAAGTGGTAGAAAGGGCATCTGAGGCCCTGTGGAGCCCTAAAAGACCATTCTAGGGGCTAGAGGGGTGTTAGGACCAACCTGAGGGTGCTAGGGGGGGTGAACTGAGACTGGTGCAGGGACCTGTGTGAGGGACTGTGTAGTTGGTGAGCCAGAACCTTAGGGTACCCTCATTTTACCTCAGCTTAGGCCCCAGCCTTGACCACACTAGGTGGGACATCCCCAGGCCTCCCCAGTGACCACAAGCTGTACTTGGGCATGGTAAAATCAATCTACCTCATAAATGTGATCTGATTTGCAATTGTTTGTCTGCTTATATTATTCATTGAAGGAGTGTTATTTATTGTCTGACTGTATTTATTCCTGCCTGGTATTTATTGTCTGACAGTATTTATTTGCCCTATGTATTTATCACACCTCTATTTATTCCTTGTGTATTTATGACCTAGTCCTATTTATTGCACCTGTAGAGTGTTATTATTTAATTGACCTGCTATTTCTGAAGAAAATCCTTTTGTATTGTATTAGTGACATAACCCTGCAACTAAGAGAAAATTAAGATAAACACAAAGAGATTCTTTCATAAATTTTTACGGTGTAGTGTCGTTTTTGGAACGGATGAACGCATGGTTATTGTGAGGGTGTGACGTACGCTTAACACGGTGCCTGACCCCCGACCGCTCGAGCCAAGCTACCCCTTATGTGTTGGGAAAAACCGGGTGACTACTAACCTCGGTTGCCCGGGGTTTTCTAACAAGGGGTGTGCAATGGGTGTTGCTGTGGGCATTCCTAGCAACACCTATGGCTTTTTAACACTGCTCTGGATTTACAAGGATCTGTAAATCGCTTTTCAAAAGGATCTGTAGAAACACTTTCCAAAAGGAGGTGTTAATGTGGCACAACGAGGAGAAATACTTTTATCACTCATTTCTTGTTCTTTCTATGTGTGCTGCATTCTGCAGCACATAAAGAAGGAGCTCAACACAATTAATGATTAGTTTTGTGCAGGAAGATGTTCCTTTCTGCACAAACATAATCATACCTGCAATGCAGGCACCCATGCACCATGGTGCAGGGTTGCCTGCTTTGACACTATGCAGCTTTTTAGCTCAGGTGCAGGGGTAGGCACAGGGATGTGCTGTATTTTTGTTATTGCAGTGCATCCCTGCGTTTTGAAAATGACACAGCTAAGCGCAGAGAAATTGCTTGTGGTACCAAGCACCATTTTTATGTAAGTATGTCCCATAGTTTTGGCTGAGCTTAAATTGTTCTGTATTCTATTTTCATGATTAAATACGTGTACACAGTTTTGTATAAAAGCTCTACGATCAATCAAATACATAGCTAATTAAATGAATAACATAAACATTCATTTTAGGAAGTTTTGTAGTTGATTTATGTTCTTAGCTCAAAGAGAATTAGGGTTGTCATTATCTTTTAGAAAGAATAAAGACTGGTCGATTCAGCTCTCTGAAGTGCAGTGGGTTTAGCAGCACTCTGATGCATCGGAAGTTGCTCTACCTGTGTACTAAATCAGTCAAATTCATGGCTCTTTAACCATTTAAAAGTCTGGTGGGGGGCGGGGGTGGGATGCCCAAATTCCAATAACATGTCACTGTACTCGGGTTAGGCTGTGACCCATTGCAAACTTTTTTTTCTAACTTCTGCAAGAAAATACAAATGATGTTCAGGAGGTGAGAATTTTAAGAGAGATATTTAAAGACACAGTCTATTAAATGATATATTAAAATACAGGAATTGTTGTTGGAATAGACATAAATATTGTAGGTAATGGACATATAGTTTGGGAGACTGGATAGCATGAAACACAAAATTATGATTCTGTAAATGTCATCCCGAGAAGACTGAACATTAAAACACTGCAGTAAAATAGTTTTGTACGTTAATATGTGTGCTACAGAGGTCTGTGTGTAACCTGCCAGTTACATGTTTAAATTTCGATAGGAGTGAACCAGCCTTCCATATTTATGAAGGCAGTCAGTAAAAAAGCACTGCAATGTACAAGTGAGAATTTATGATAGGTCTACAGAGCTATAACTCTGCAGATCTGGGTCCCACCCATTCATCAGTCATGCCGAGGTCTGCTTTTCATTCCATTGATCTTGCATGAAGTAGTGCTGATATTTTGGTAAACTGGATGATTGGTTGAGATAGGTGAAACCCTGCTCAAACAACAACCACAATTCTTGTCAGAGTGAAACACAAGAAAACCCCAAATTAACCTGTGCTCACCCTCTAGTAGCTTGGCACAAAGCAGTCAGGCTTAACTTAGAGGCAATTTGTAAAGTATTTATGCAGCATGCAAACAGTAATAAAGTGAATCACAAGAAAAAACCCACACCCATTTAGAAACATCGAGTAAAATGTGATGCATTATTTGTCACCAAAACAACAGAAATCCAATTAGTAGAACTGGGTATATGAAGTTTTGTGGATTTTGATAAGTATAGCACTTAAAAACATATCATATCTTAGTTAACTATTCTTGAAACAGTGGGGTTCAACCCCTTTCCTATGGGATGTGATTATCAAACACATTACCTATATAACTATAAACTACCAAGTTCTTGTATCCCTATCACCTATCCCTAAATGTCTTGAGATTCTTGACAGAACTGATTATTCAGTATAAAATTCATACTCATTGAGTTCATAATGAATGATAATATCTTACTCAAGCACTCCTTATTTGTTGGGCAATCCCAAACTATTTGCACCTCAGTCCCTATTCCACTACATCTTGGGCAACTATTACTAATGATTTTAAATTAAATAGTAAATAAATATAATTCCTATTAAAACTTTTTAATCAGAGCTCGGAACGGAGATGGAGCAAGTATTTTGTTGTGGAGCGGAGCAAGTCAAACAAATTTTGCTCCGAATGTCTGCTAATTAGGCTTACACTTTACACTTTACAGACACAGACACAGTCATACATAAGGCGGTGTCATTTTGTTTCTTGCAACCCTCACACTTATTCACAATTATATAGGTAGATTGTTAGGAAATAATATAACATAATATTATTTATCTCTTTTATATGAAACATGAATTGCACTTACCTTTTAGATATGTTGAAAGAGAAGTACAAAACCTAGCTATAGCACAACGACCGTGCATCATGCACGGTTGTTGTGCGGCTCGATCCCGGGACTTCTGGCGCTGTCTCTTGCAGTGGCTCTTGACCCGTCAATGCTTCATCCTAGAGGCTCTTCCAGTGTGATGATTCAGTGGAAAGCGGTGATTCAGCGAGCGTTGTATGATGTCGTCACAGAGGTCTGATTGGGTCGAGAGTGAAATCGTAAGTCGGTATCCAAAGTCGAAGTCCAAAGTCCATTTCAGAAGTTCTATTCGCCCGAAGTCCTCCCCGTCGGCAAGGCTCTCATATTTATAGCGGCGCGCACGCCCCCGCCCGTGGCGCCGAACGTGATGTCGAATAGTAGAAGGCGCTACCCTATGCGCTTTCGAGGTCGAAATTCCCAAACTCATGTTTGTTTACGTTTCGTACTCAGTAGCGGCTCTTTACTTTCTTACTTTTGAGGTAGGTGGAGGCAATGTTTACATTAGTCAAAGTAAACACTTATCAAGTAATTGTTCTCTATGCTTCTGAAAACAATTTTTCCTCTACTTCATTTTTTTCTCCTAATTTGCTCAATTATTTCGCTGTTTGATTTCAGATTAAAACATTTTGCCGCCCTACCCTTTTGCCGTCCTGCCCTTTTCCACCCTAGCCGGCTACCTAGTCTTGCCTAATGTTAGAAATGGCCCTGCTTTTGAGACCAACGGTAACTATAGATTTGGGGTGAGCATGACATGCTGACATCAAACATATCTCCCAGATTTTTTACCATCATGGAAGTAGAATTTCTAAGTTCTGTGGGCATTCAAAGGGACCGGATGTCTGATCTCTTCCTCTGAATATACAGATCTTATTTCTTTGTTACATTTAGAACAAGGACATTTTCTTACATCCAGTGACATCATTGAATTACACAATCTGCTATTTTATTCTGGTATACCTAGGATGTTGAAGATAAAATGTAAATTTGGGTGTCATCAGGGCACATTTAATATCGTGCCCCACATTGACGTAGGATGTGTGCCAAGGAGCGCATGTATATACTAAACAGTAGTGCTAGCTTTGTTTAATGGCGACTGTCTGTGCTCTTTTCATAATTTATTTGTTTACAATACATGTAAAAACACACAAAACTAATTTGGGATGTTAACTCATTGTTACAGATATTGTAAATTAATGTCAAGTAATAACATCAGGTAGTTGTGGAAGTTGTGGTGGTGGTTCCTTTGGAAAGAACCTCAGGCAAGATGGCAGTCGTCTGAGACCGTAGGTGCACACAGAGCGCAGTGAGCCCGAAAGAAACGATGCTGCTCTCAATACTCTCAGAATGACTCTGGAAATTAATAAAACAGACTTACCTGGCTCCCCTAAGTCCGGCGTGAGCTATCTCCACATGCTGGGAACCGCGATAGGACTTGTTGTGCTGCGGCATCTTGGACGTGTGCTTGCTGGCACCGGTCCTATCCACTGCGGAGGAGAGTGCTGGATATCGAGGCTTGGGGACCCGGCGGTCAAGCCTCCAAGATCTACTGCGATGGGTCCTATGGCGGCGTCGATGTCCGCAAAGATGCCAACAGCTAGGCAGGCACTGCAGGAGGGGTCGGAGGTGTTGGAGCCAGGCGAGGCGGCCTTGGATGCAGCGGCGCTGCAGGTGTCGGCCGGGACACCCGCACAGACACCAAAACGCGCTCGATGTGGAGCTGGAGCCGATCCTGAGCTGGAAAAGAGAGGAAGAGGCGGGGCAACTCAGAAGGGACGACCGGCTGGCCCCACTGTGGTTGAGCTGCTGAGAGGGCCGGCCGGGAGAACAGCTCCGGGTCACGAGGGGCGGATTCAGAACAAGCTCTGCCCTGAGACGATCGTGAGTGCTGCACGCGTTGCTGTGGGGCAGGATCTGTTACCAGAACAGATGGAGGCAGAGGCAGAGAAACTTAATGTGGAGACTGGGGGCCTGAATGAAGGTCTTACAAATATCCCCCATACCGCCACCATAGAAGGTATGTTAGGGGGGGCCCCTCCTTACATCGGGCTATGACTGTTGCTGGGGGGTTGGAGGGCTCTTCGTCTGCTGCTGCTCAGTTTGACAAGTCAGCTTTATTAAAAGCCGACAGACCTATACCCAGGTTGATTCTGTGGATGTGGTGGGGGAGGGGGCACTACTGCAATCACAATTGCTCTAGGGCTCAGTATAAATCCAGTCGTGAACCCCACCATTGCAACCCCAAGCCATCCGCAATTGACCCCTAATATAAACAATATTAGTAGGGGGCAAGTCGATTACTATGCAAACCAGCAGCAGCAGCAGCAGCAAACCATCTCTAACCCCTGTAATATCCGGCAAAATGATCTGGAGAAGGAACAAGAACCTTGTGACTTTTTCTTTTTACTATCCGATCGTGGTGAGTGGTCAGAGGAGTCATCATATACCACAGACATTAGCGATAGTGACCAGGAGCCACCAGAGGAGGCCAAATCAAAAACTATTATGAGGAAAAAGAAAAAGAAACAGGGGGGGAAGGATTTAGCCTGGGATTATACTCCCACAAATCTACTTACAAACCCTATGCCTGTGCCTCTGCCTGAGTCTAATGATCAAGCCTACCCTGACTCGCCTGGGCCGACCCCTCCAACCCCTTCAACTCCTCCAACATTAGCAGCTATCTTTCAAGCTATCTCACTACATCGGGAGGAGACACGCCCAGACGAGCGCAAGGCTCAGGTCGCCATGCGTAAGATGCAGGGGGTTGTACGAAAACTAACCAAGACATGCAGTGCCTTTGGGGAGCGGTTGACTGACCTTGAGTCAAGGGTCGTTTCCACTGAAGCTGACCTGGTTTCAAATCAAAACTTAGTTGACTCACACGAGGCACAGCTGATGGACGTCAAGTGGAAGCTGGAGAAGTTTGAGAACCGCCAGCGGAGGAATAATCTTCGGGTCCTGGGGGTTCCGGAAGGGGCAGAGGGGACGGACACTCAATCATATATGGTAGACTTACTGCGAGACTCCTTGCCAGAACTTAGAGACTGGAACTGGGCATTAGAGGCGCAACGTGCCCATCGTGTTCCTTTTGTTCAGAAGCAACCAGCAAGAGCAGTCGCTTTCCCTCGTGCCATCCTGAAGTATTTTGGCAATTTTTTGCTGCGCCAAGCTGTTTACGAGAAAGCACGGCCTGAAGCTAAAAGATCTAGGAATGAGATCTCTTACTTTGTCTGCCCAGACTTCTGCCACTCCACTGTCGGAAGACGGTGGAGGCTGCGTCAGCTTATCAAACCTTTCCAAGACAAAAAAGCACAAGCCTTCTTAAACAATCCAGCTCGGCTCAAAGTGATCTGGGGGGGGGCAAACAAAATTCTTTTTATCGGAAATAAAGGCTAAGGAGTATTTGGATGGGCTTTCTGGCTAGGCTCAGACTATCATGTTTAAGGCAGAAACACTCACTAGGATGACTTAATCCTTAGGGGTTGAGGGAGTAAAATAAACTATGCTTAAATAGTGATGATATTGTGATTGTATTATGATTTTTGTGGGGGTTTTTGTTTTTTTAGGGCACGTATGGATTAGAATGATAACTCAAATCACAAAATATGGGTATGAAATAATGCCTATGGAGAGCGGGGCTTTAGGAGCAGCATGTATTAAAAAAGTTAGAGTATCTGTGAAAGGTTTAAGTATCAGGGCTCGCGCTCTGTGTAGCACACTCATCACGAACAGACTCAGGATTGAGTCTGAATGCCTTGAGTGGGGAGGTGGGGATGATGGGTGGGTGGGGGGGCACAGAAGGGAGGGGGAGGGTTGGGTGGTGGGTAAAAGGCAAGATAATAAAACATTTCCAGAAATAAAATCGAAACTAAGAAGCAGTTAAAAAAAAAAAGATTAATGAAAGGCAGAATGGGAGGTGCAAATTGTATTAAACTGAACTCAAGATGGGGAAGATAACCATATGCTCGTGGAACGTAGCTGGTTTAAATGACAGGACAAAGAGGCTTAGATATGCAGAACTCATGCGGCTAAACTCCCCGGATGTAGTTTGTCTACAGGAGACACATATTCCTTGGGGGAAAAAGAGAACTACTGAGGGTTGCAGGGTACAATATTTTGACTTGCACAACACATACTTCTAATATCCGTGGGGTGGCCATTTTGGCCAAAGCTTCTTTAGGTTTAGCTAAGCGAAAGGCAGTGGATGCCCTGGGAAGGTGGGTCATAGTCGAGCTTGCAATAGGAGTCACAATATGTTCAGTCTACGGATCAAATCAGGATGACCCTCAGATATTCGAAGTCTTAGAAACCGAACTGGCTATGTGGCCAAACCCCTTAATGTTTTGTGGTGATCTAAATATCTCGCTAGATGTAGGAAATGAGAATCAGAGACAAAGGGGCTACTCTGGGCGTAAACCTAAAGTACATAGGGCTCTAATTTCCCTCAAGAGTAGTCACGGTCTGGTTGATATTTGGAACCTTAAAAACTCGACTAACCCAGGTTACACATATTTCTCCTGTCCTCATCAAAAGTTTGTTAGGATTGACTACTTCTACGGCACAAGGGATCTATTAGAATGAGCTGGAATTAGGAAACTACCCAAAATAATCTTAGATCATAACCCTTTGAACCTAGAAATAGATATACCCAGCTTTAGGGGACTACGAAGTAAGTGGACGTTCAACAGGAAATTACTAGTTAACAATGAATATATCGAATTTATCAAGGACTGGGCACAGGAATATTTTGATATTAACCATTACAGGGCCAGCAGGGGGGTGGTCTGGGATTCTTTTAAGGCTAGTCTCAGAGGGGAAACTATAAGCTTTGTTGCCAGGACTAAGAAGCAGCGGGAGACCAGGAATCAACAACTATCACAGGAGTTAGCTTTGGCTGAAGAGGAGTATGTCACAACTATAACACAGGGACAGGTGGGAAGCCAAATTCAACAACGGATAATTGCCCTAAAAACAGAATTAAACAGTTGGCTGACGCAGAGATCAGCAGAGGCATATCAATCCCATAGGAACAGTATCTATGAAAATGGGGAGCAAGTAGGCAAGAGGCTGGCTCTTTATGCTAGGCAAAAGATATCCCTTAACGTAATATCTTCTCTACAAATAGATGGGCAAGCGCATACTGATCCTGAAGAGATAGTCAAAGGGTTTCAACATTATTATCAAAACTTATATCAGGATGACATTAATAAAGATCGATTAGAAGTTGCCCAGGGCCTAGTGGGTTTATTCGATGATATTGAATTTAAAGGGGGCCTGGATAGGGCATCAAGCGACAAGTTAGAAGAAGAAATTACTCTAGAGGAAGTTCATTTAGCACTGTCAGAAATGGCACCTGGGAAGGCCGCAGACCCTGATAAAATACCGTTTGAAGTTTACAAGATTTTAGGCTTTGTTATAACACCCTTTCTTCTGGACCTATTTAAGGGAGTGCAGTATAATGGAACCCCCCCTGAGTCCTAGAAGGAGACAGATATTGTAATATTCCCCAAAAAAGGTAAGCCGGTAGAGAATCCATCTTCATACCGGCCGATCTCACTGATCAACTCAGATCGTAAACTATATTCTAAAATACTAGCTACTTGGCTGGGAAGGGTCATAGAACGTCTGGTCAGCCCTTGGCAGCATGGTTTCATTCCGGCCAAAGGAACAACTAATCATACCTGTAGGGTCATCTCTCTATTTGACTCTATCAATGAGACAGACAGCCGGATGTCTATGATCCTTCTTAATGCCGAAAAGGCTTTTGATAGAGTGTCTTGGGAATTTTTATGGGGTATTTTAGAGCTTAATGGCTTTGGGCCGCAATTCATTAAAGCTATTAAGGCAATGTATTCTCAACCAAGGGCAAGATTGCAACTCATGGGGAAGGAATCCAACAATATTAATATATCAAGAGGGACCAGGCAAGGATGCCCCTGCTCCCCGATTTTATTCGCTCTCTATATTAATCCGTTAGTGGTCAAACTGCTCTTGAATCAGAATATTAAGCCAATTAGCACGGGCGACTATGAGACTAAAGTCCTGGCTTATGCCAATGATGTTGCAGTTTTAACTCCGAACCCAGCTGAGGCAACTATTGAAATAAATAAAATTGCTGAGAGCTATGGGCTTCTTTCTGGATATGTGCTGAATAATGGGAAAACTATTATATTGTGCACGGATAATAGAGAATTTACCGATCCAAGGAAAGCAGATACAGCGGTTTATCTTGGAATTCGTATAAGGGCTAAGGTTGATGAAATTGTTAAATGTAACTTTGAGCCTATGATTAAAACTATAGGGAACGATCTAAGAAGGGTTAACGGGCTGCATCTATCTATCATAGGGAGGGGAATTTTTTTTTAAATGACCATGCTACCAAAAATTCTTTACTTGTTTCGTACAATACCGCTGGCCATAGAAGATAAGACACTGATGGCGTTGGAGTCAATTTTTTCCAGCTTTATGTGGCAATATGGGAAGGTAAGAAGAGCTATTAATTTTCTTGCTTTACCACAAGATAGGGGTGGCCTTGCAATCCCTAATATCACCCTCTATTACTGGGCGGCCCTTCTCCAACAAATGGCCTCCCTGTTTGTCTTGGATAATGATATGGGCATAGACCAAGGCCAAAGAATACCCACTATTTATGAACTGTCCTTAGGGAAGGAAGCTCCTGGGTTGCTACTTAGACAGCTAGAACCGAGCCATTATAAAAAGGTACGGTTCAAAGTGATTTATAGCGCATGGAAGGTCTGGAATCAGGTCTCCAAATTTATGGCTGTCCCAAAAGTGACTAGATATACTCCCCTTTGTCGCTCATCGCTGTTTCCACCCCAGATCAATGATGTCATAGGGAAGAAATGGGAAAGGTACGGGGTGGGAACAATAGCGGATTTCTGTGGGGGGGGGAGCAAGATTTTCAATTTTCCAGGCTGCAGCGGGTTTTTAGTATACCGGATAATCAATATTTTAAATTTGTACAGATTAGGAGCATCCTCTCCATTTTTAACCCTTAGATTAAACTTGATAAAATACCTATTGTGGATACTATATCCTCTAGGTCTAGCAGAATCAGGAATATTGATACCCTACTTCTTGATAGGATCCCAGACGACCTGGAAAAAACTGAGACATACTGGGCAAGAAACCTGGGGAATGCCAATGTGGATATCTATATGAGCCTTCCTCTAACGGCCAAAATACTTCTGTCTTTGAATCTTAAAGCCCAATTTTATAAAACTATTTTTAATCTTTATTTTACACCAGCAAAATTACATCTATGGGGTAAGAGAATAAATGATAAGTGTCCCAGATGTGAGCTCGGCCCTGCCACTCTGATCCATATGTTGTATGATTGTGATAAACTAGATCTGTTAAAAACAGGGTTGCAAAGGTACTGGGAGGAAGCATTTGGCCGAAGATTAGAACTGTCCCCAACCCTGCTGATCCTTGGATACGATAGCACCTTAGGTCTCAGTACTGAACAGGAATATAGTCTGTTCCTGGGGTCAGCAGTATACAGGATCTTACTGGCAGCAAGATGGAAAGATACTGAACCCCCAACGTTTCATATGTGGTTAGCCAGGCTCCTGGGAATCTACAATCAAGAGAGGGCTATCTACGCCTGTAGGGGTAGACAGGCTAGAATCCGGGGGAGGAAAGTCTGGGCATATGTGGCCGACTGGAGTAGACATGCAAGGATGGTCTAGAATCAAGTTGATCATGACGGTATATAGTGATAACAAGGGTAGGATGTAATGAATAGTTTGACTTTTTTATAAATTGTCTAATGAAGTGCATTGGTCTTTTTCGCTCTTTTTAGTATGTATTAACTGCTTTTACCTTTTTTATAATCACACTACCGTACTGTACTGACTAATAGATATTTAAATGATAATAACTGAAGTTTAATATATTTGTATTATCTGGAAATGTAAATAATAAAAATATTTTTTTTTAAAATGGAAAGAACCTCCATTGGTTAGAAATAATTTTCCTCTACCCACTCTTTTTGCCTATAATTTCTCTTTTTCATATCTTAGTTAACTATTCTTGAAACATTGGGGTTCAACCACTTTCCTATGGGATGTAATTATCAAACACATTACCGATATAACTATAAACTACCAAGTTCTGTATCCCTATCACCTATCCCTAAATGTCTTGAGATTCTTGACAGAACTGATTGTTCAGTATAAAATTCGTACTCATCTATATCTTGGGCAACTATTACTAATATTAACATTCAGTTTGCGCATTTGATGGGGAGTATAATATAACAACCATTTGCATATATCAGCATGTTTTAAAATGTGGTCCTCTCAATGCAGCATTGTTAAATGAGGAAATGTCAGTATAAGTTAATACCTGCTTCTTTCTTCCATTTATTAGCATTTTCCTAAAATATAATTCACAATATTTTGATGTTTTTGCAACCATCTTAAGCACTCAGTTTTTCTACGGTGAGTGTTAGGTGGGATCTCCTACTATACCCCTTGCTGTTTCGATTAGTGAAGAGAGGTATTGCTTCAGAATACTTTGTATTCTAAGATGGGGCAATATGTACTCTCTCCTTAGGGAGCGTAGCTGTGGCCACTTCCCAAGATGATTTGGCTTTTGAGGAACCAGTCACTGATTTTTCCAAGATCAGCGTTTAACCATTACTGTATTTTCTGAGATTTATGTGGAGTAGCTGTGTTGGTAGACAAGAATTTTCAAATATCTCTGGAATTGCTGTTGTTTTTGTGAAATGTCATAAATGATTATATATCTAACAAATTTAGGATTAGAAGTGTTGAGAATCAGAAGATCTGGGTTGAGGATCTGATTTCCCTTTATTTTTTTTCAATTAAGAAATTAACAAAAAACTTTCCTGCACTAATGATGTAAATTCTATCAGTGGTTAGGAAGGTTGCATAAGAATACCTTTTCCAGCTTTGAAGGGCCATCCCTCCTCCTGCGCATGAAAGGTTTAACATACAAGGACTAGCCATAGTTACTTTTTTTTCAAATTAAACTACGGATTTTAGAAACTATTTTGTGAAGAATTGATAAGTAAAGGAGCCAGGAAGAGAAGAAAATTAAACAAGGGCAATGCGTGCATTTTCATAATTGCAGCTCTTCCTATATTGGATATGCGCAGCTTCTCCGATCTATTTTGCATGGATTTGATCATGTGTGTCAGAGGGAAGCAGTTTAATCAATGCAGCTCTTCATATTTCTCAGTGATTTTGATCCCAAGGCACTGTATTGGCTCTTTGTTATAGTTTGGCTGAAGAGATTGAGGACTCATTTATTGGTGGTCAGTTTTATTAGTGTTGACCTTGTAAACAGATGAGGCTGTGAATGACTAAGGATGATGGATTTTAGTTATAATTCCAAATCATGGCATGGAGTTTCAGCCTGGGGGTCTCTAGAATTGCCACTTTTATTGCCTTGCGCTCTCATAACGCACACACAAAGAGTTAGATAAATACTGCGAATAAGGTTGGTGAGAGATATCACCCACGCCAAGTACCTCTGTATTATGCTATAGTGTCTCTTACCTTATCGTTCAGGACAAGGGTTGCTGTTGATCCCGCATTAATTACGGATATTGACCAGAGGAGATTGTCAGGAAAACCAATGCTTCCAATAACTTTGAAAATATATTTTCAACCCACCAGGTTAAAGGGCTGCTCCAGCTGATTCAGGTTTGCTAATTGTAAAATAGTCCATCACTTCAGTCTGTTAATAAGTGTTAGGGTCTGATTGAGATCTAGGTGGACAGATTACTCCCGTCATAACGGTGACAGAGATCTTGTCCACCCAAATATAAATCCCGTAGCATATAATGGGAATTATATTTTGGCGGACTGGATGTCCGACACTGTTGGGACAGAGTAACTCATCCACCAAGATCTAAATCAGACCCTTAGTGTCTACATGGTGAGTTGAGATGATCCCATTTTCATCTTTGTTAATTTATTTCAGGATAACCAGCCCCATTCTTACTGAAATAACTTTTGTGAAGATTTTATAATCAGTGTTGAGTAGCGTAATTGGTCTATGGGAGTTTACATCTGCAGAGTCTTTGTCTTTCTTGGGGAAACAATTTAGAATTACTCTTTCAAAAGATGGCAGAGAGCGCCACCTTTGGTATCCCATTAAACAATGTTGTGAGTGGTGCTTTTAATTGCTTAATTAAGTAATAATACCATTCATTTGGGAATGCATCTTCACCCGCTGCTTTGCATCTGGGAAGATTTGCAGTACAGTGACTAAAAAATGTAGCATCTTTGATGTGGGTTCTCGACTTAAGAGGAATTAACTAAACCTGGCTCTTTTTTGAGCTGAAGTATGGCTCTGCCAATCATATTTTTCTATCCATGTTTCTGTCTATTTAGGCCTATGTTATTATTAGAAATTGGATTATTAGTTGGGGTGGATGGTTGTCCACCACATGAAATAATGCCACTACTCGTGTGAGGTCCATTAAAAGTTTCCATAAACATTAGCTCAACCTCTACAAGCCATGACAGAGAGCATAGAGGCTTAACATAAGAAAATGTGTAGAGCAGATAAACGTAATAAAACAGCTAAAAAGTTGAAAGCATAACACAATAATAATCCCATTCCACTTTATAAACAGATAAAGTAATTTACTGAACAATTTGCCACAAAAATGACAAAATCGACTGGAGATATGAATTTTTAAAGATGTAAATGAAAACTGCACCAAATTGCGTTAAGAAGCAACCTCGGGCATCTGGTTGCACTTTGTTCGACCCAGTGGAAAAATGACAAACCGAAGTCAACAGCTTTCAGTGAGCTGGTGTTGAGAGAAGGGGATTGAAAGCAAGGAGATTCCGAAGTTACGGTTTAATTACAGTAAAACGTTGGTTTTAAGTGGAAAAAGTTCTCAAGTTAGAATTAAGTTTTCGTAAACCAGAGGTCTTTGGCATAAATCAGTTCTCCTTAGGTGATAGCGCCAATGAAGCTGCGATTTGGAGTCAGAGAGGGCCTGGTATTGATCGACTTCACTGCTTAGAAGAGAACATAACAGGAGCAACAGCGAAGCCAGGCCAAGCAGCAGTGAGGCACCCTCCTCAGATCGGCAGAGTAGGTTGGTTCTCCTGATGATATTCCAGGTAAAAGGTTTGTAGAAAGTTTCTAAATGCTAGGTTTTCCCAGGATGTTAGGAGTAGTACACTGTGACACAGATAATTGTCCAAGAGAGGTGGGCTTTACGTACTTTTCAACAGTGCATTGGTCATTTTCAAGACTTGATTACATTTCTATCACCAGGGAGACCACGCATCCCTGATCAAGGCAGATATTTTACCCAGAGGCCTATCAGACCACTCCCCCATCCAACTGCAATAAGAGCTACATCCTATATGGACACCATTTCATTGGCAGATGTTGCCATGACATCTGCACAACCCAAGCTATCAAACCCACTTACATAGAGCCCTCAAAGAATACTTCTCGATAAACGAGGGAACGGTGGACTCCACCATCATATTGTGGGAAAACATAAAACCCACTATTCGTGGCTTAGTCACTGTACGGCTGCCAAGCGTCAGAAAAGGCAGGGTTTGACACAGCTAGAAGCACAGAAGAGATATCAAAGCATCCAGATAGATGAGGCCATGCACATCTGGCGGGCCACACAAAGCAGGATCTATTAATGGGGAGACCAATCAGGGAACCTCTTACACAGGCTATGCCAATACTCCTTTAAACCTGTACAACACCCTATCATTAAGTCAGACACATGTTCATCCTACTGCGACACTTGAATAGGCGTCCCTGATATATTGCACTGGTTACACTATCATACACTGCCCTAGCAGCCTCAATCTAGGTAGCAGGGGCCACATCAGCTCATTTTCCGACACAGCGGGGAACCCAACAGGGATGTCCCCTCTGCTTTTTGCCCTTGCCATAGAGCCTCTCACGGCTTGGGTGCGCATGGACACACTACATTGTGGTTTTGAGTGGACCCCGGGAATCTCCGATGGTATCGCGCTCTATGCAGATGACGTATTATTCCTCCTAACTGATCCTCACCAATCAGGACCAAGAATATTGTAGATCATGCGCATATTTGGCGAGACCTCGGGTCTCTACATGAATGCCTCTAAATCGCTGATCTGGCCGATTCGAGGGCCATTTGGGAATAGACGATGGGCGGAGGGACTTACAACAGTGTAACATGGGCTCACATATTTGGGAGTCTACATATCGATACTCAAAGCATTTCGTGGAAACATAACTTAGAAGAAATAACAGAAAGGGTCAAGGCACAGGTTAAACATTTGTGTGCACTTCCCTTTTCCTTATATGTAAGTTCTGCCATTTTCAAGATGGTTTCCCTTCCCAAACAATTATATCAATTACAATCCCACCCATATCTTATCGGCTCGTCATGGTTATGCCAAATTAATGCTGACAGGGACACTTCCTGTGGGGGGGGGGTGGCACCGCCAGGGTGGCCCTACGCACATGTATACAATCCACCTACTGCGTAGGCATTTCGACCGCAGACATACAATCATACCATGCTACTGTACAACTGCAAGTACTGAATGAATGGAGGTATGGGCCATTTGATGACCCCGTCTATCAACTTGAGCAGTGGATAATAGGGAGCCCACCATTCACTTGTTTTTATATAGCAGTGCTGAACCCAAGGATCTTCCCACTACAGCACGGGTGGTGATCCTGGCTTGGCTACAAACCCTTTGTAGAATCGGCTAGTGGGGACGCCTAACGCAGGCAACCCCTTTGTGGCCAAACCCTTTGCTCCAGAATCTAGCTGACCTGCAGGGTTTCGGTAACAGGGACCACATAGGAATCTCAACACTGGGGGATCTCATGAAAGGAACAGTCCTCAAATCCTTCAGACACCTCCAAAAAGACTTCCTCATGCCTCTTACTCAATTCTATCAATTCCTGCAACTGCAACATGCTCTTCTCCCATACATTAAAAATCTGACAAATCTCCCAGAATTCAGCCCCTTGGAGGGCAAGCTACTAATGGGGGACTTTGAGGAGCACAAGATATCCAAGATCTGGCAAACCCCAGTTACTAATAGCCCAACAACCTTGGATAAACTAAGAGTCGCATGGGATGCACATGTAGGACCAAGAGACGGGGACAATTGGGCTGAAGCTTTGCAATCACAATGTGAGGCTGCAATTTCCTCTTGACTTCATCTTATACAATTTAAATATTTACAGAGTGTATTACACCCAACAGAGATTATGGACAGCAGGATTGGATGCATCCCCACTCTGCCTCCGGTGCCAATCAGAAGAGGGCACAGTCATACACACAACCTGGTCCTGCCCGACCCTAGATTGGTTCAGGGGGAGTTACTCACCTGTCTGACAGAAGTATTGGCATGGGACATACTGAGGTCTCTGAAATTAACACTACTACATAGTATAGAGGGAATAGAGGGCAACCGATATAAAAGACATCTGTTATTCCTAGGACTCACAATAGTAAAGCAGGAAATAGCCAGGCAATGAAAGGCAGAGGCCCCACCCTGGGTTTCGCAATGAAAGATAGGCTTAGACTTCATTGTGGAGATGGAGCTCCTAGTCTTTATTGCCAAGGATCCCCACAGAAACACACTAAAATTTGGGCAAGGTGGACCACCTATAGAAACATCCCCCTGAAAGCATATGATGTTGCAGAGAGCCAATTAGATAAAGAGATTAAAACAGTTGTGTAGAAACAATGAATATGCAACTCCACCAATAGATGTGCTTGGGGATGTGTGTGACTCATTCTTTATAATCAAAAATAAACAATTTATGGACGGAATGCTGGACAATGCAAAAATTCCCCCCAGTCACAAGGATCTGGGTTTAATCCATCATTCTTTTGCTCACCTGACCACCCCAGTTTGGACCCAGCCATATACAAATCAGTCTTGACCCTGTTCCTTATGGGAACAGTCCAGCCTGAACTAACTGCCAAGCCAGGTCCTCCCTGGACCAGAAACAAGCATCCTGGGACCAGTTTCAGGACATCACCCTTCTTCAGCCAGGCTAGCTTGAATCAAGTGGTGTAGTGGGCACGGGACCCAAGTCTGGGCATACCCTTCCTACTTAGGGCGACATAGGCAAAAGAAACAATTGAAGGACGGAATGCTGGACAATACAAACATTCACCCCCAGTCACAAGGATCTGGGTTTAATCCATCATTATTTTTCTCACCACATCACTCCAGTTTGGACCCAGCCATATGCAAATCAATCTTGACCCTGTTCCTTATGGGAAGAGTCCAGCCCGAACTGCTAAGCCAGGTCCTCCCTGGACCGGAAACAAGCCTCCTGGGACCGGTTTCAGGGTATCACCCTTCATTATCAGGCTAGCTTGAATCCAGTGATGTAGTGAGCACGGGACCCATGTCTGGGCAAACCCTTTCCACTTAGGGCGACATTTGCAAAAAAAAACAATTGATGGATGGAATGCTGGACAATGCAAACATTGGTCACCCAGAGTGATACTGGTATGCCTAAACGTGGGTCCTGTGGTCTGCATGCCACTGGAGTCAAGCTACTCTGGCTGATGAGGGGTGAATCCCCGAAACCGGTCCTAGGATGCTTGTTTCCAGTCCAGGGAGGACCTGGCCTGGAAGTTCGGGCTCGACTGTTCCCATTGGGCGCAGGGTAAAGCATGATTTGCATGTGGCTAGGTTCAAACTGAAATGGCATGGAGAGCAAAAAATGATGGATTTAGGCCAATATCTCTGTACTGGGGCTATTGTGTGACATTGTTCTGCATTTTGTCTATAAATTGTTGTTTTTACATTTTTCACCTCGAGTGGGACTGGTGTGCTCAAACGTGGGTCCCGTGCTCTCCATGCCACTAGAGTCAAGCTATCCTGGCTGATGAGGGGTAAAACCCAGAAACTGGTCCTAGGATGCTTGTTTCCAGTCCAGGGAGGCCCTGGCCTGGCAGTTCGGGCTGGACTGTTCCCATTGGGAGCAGGGTCAAAACTGATTTGCATATGGCTGGGTTCAAACTGGAATGGCATGACGAGCAAAAAAACTATGAGTTTAGGCCCAGATGTCTGTACTGGGGTGAATTTATGACATTGTTCTGCATTCTGTCTATCAATTGTTCTTTTTACATTTGTCACCCCGTGCATCCCGTGCTCTTCATGCCACTGGATTCAAGCTATCTGCCTATGTTGTATTGTCTCATGCCATTCGGGCCTATTGTGACTTTAAAAATCAATACAATTTGTTATTAAAAAAAAAAAAGGATTCGTGCCAAGCCTAATCACCTTAATGTCAAACATTGCTCTTTCTCTTTCCCTCTACCCTCCAATACCAAACTATCTCGTCCTACTTGAGACTCATCCTGGCAGCTTCCCAGTTCCCTAAGCTGTACACACTGGAACACCAGGCAGATTCGGGATAAATGGGATCTACAGGCTAATGATGGTGGCATGCATGTGCATCTTGCTTCTTATTATTACTGCTCTTTGCTTCTTTCCATAGCAGAGGGGCTGCTCACTTAGTGCAGTCAGCAGAGGATGCTACTCTTCTTTTTAGCTGCACTCACGAGATGAAAACTCCAAGAGGCAGTGAACTTCCCATTGAAGAAGCCTCACAAACGCGGAGCTCTCTGTTATGCTGCTCCAGTGAAATCTGTGCTTGCAAGGGGGAGAGTGTGTGGTCCCATCTAAAGGAGCGCATTGGCTGCTACAATCCCAATCAACACCTCCGGTAGAATGCACCCAGTAGTGGTAACTGTTGAGGTCCTTCATAGGGATTTCTGAGCATATGTTCCTATGTCCTTATGCTTATCTTGTGATTCCTGGCAATTTTGCAATATACTCAGCAAGTTCAATTATGTCATAGGTTGCAGATAGGATAGGATAGGATAATCATTTATATAGCGCAACGAATGCCGAAGCGTCTTGGCGCTGGTAGGCAGAGAAGGAAAGGCACCATCTTCAGCAATGAGTCTCATCAAATAGCCATGTTTTTAACCGTTTTCTGAATGCTTGATGGTTGTCTGTTGATTTCATAGAACAAGGAAGCTTGTTCCAGAGACCAGCAGCATGGAACGAAAACGCTCTACCGCCCCATCTGGCTTTCCTTATCCGGTTTATCTTCATGAGGCTTTGGGTAGTGGACCTTAGTACCCGACCCGGAGAGTAAGGAATAAAAAGCTTCTGAACATCCTTGGCTCCCCCTCCAAATACAGCTTTATGTACTAAGCATATAGCCTTAAAGTCTATACGATGCTGAATCGGGAGCCAATGTAGTGTTTTGATTCCGGCAGAGATAGATTGATCTCTGGGGACATCTAGCAGAAGTCTTGCAGCAGCATTCTGCAGAGTCTGCAGCCGCTTCATCAGAGTCTTATTTATCCCTAACAGCAGGGCGTTGCAGTAGACCAATCTGGACAACACAAGAGCCACTACTACCGTCTTGCGAAGGTCAGGTTCAATAAAAGGAAGAATCTTCCGCAGGGTCCTACTTAAAAAGGAACAGGATGACGCAAGGTTACTAACGTGCACTGAGAAATTGAGCTGGTTGTCAAACAGCACGCCCAGATTTCTAACTTTAGGCACGGGACAGGGGCACTCCCCCGCCTCCACTGGCCACCAAGATCCATTCCACATGGGGCTGCCCTGGCCAAACTCTATAATCTCCGTCGGTGTTAATTTTCAGGAAGCTATCCCGCATCCAGCCCATAATTTCAGACAGGCAGCTATGAAATTTGGAAGCCATGTCATTCGCTTGTTCCGCAGCCGAAACTATGAGCTGGGAGTCATCAGCATCGGAGATTATGGTGAAACCATGTTTCCTAATGAGCTTGGCCAAGGGGGCTACATAGATATTGAATAGCGTTGGTGATAAGGCTGAACCCTGCGGTACACCACAAGGCAGATGGAAAGTGTTTGACTGCAAGCCGTCCCATAGTAGACTCTGCTCCCTACCTTCCAAAAAAGAGGAGAGGAGGGACAGTGCGGCTCCCTGAACATCAATCTCCTGAAGCCTCCGTATGAGAACCGCGTGGTTTACGGTGTCGAAGGCAGCCGACAGATCTAACATCACCAGGACTGCCCGGCCTCCCCCGTCCACTATGCTACGAATTTTCTCTGCTGCCACCAGAAGTGCTGACTCCGTAGAGTGTTGAGCGCTGAAACCGTGCTGAGAGGAGTCAAGCAGATCATGGGAATCAAGATATTCCGTTAAAGAAAGGTTTAACTCCCTCTCCATAATCTTGGCCGCCATAGGGAGTGCAGCAATTGGACGGTAGTTCTTTAAAATATGATGATCCAGAGTAGGTTTTTTTAACAGTGGTCTAATTATTGCCCTCTTCCAACTTGAAGGATAGCTGCCAGATTCAATTACTTGATTGATTAACGGGGACAGCTCCTCTGCAATCAGCTCTGCCGCAAGATGAAAAACTGATGGGGGGCAGGGATCCAGGGGTGATCCTGATTTTGTTAAGGTGATCAGCCTACACGTTTCCTCCACTGTAATGGGGGGAAAGTTACTAAGGCCCATATTGTCCTTAGGGCTAGTTTCCTGCCTCTGTCCGCGACACTCCGAGCTGGAGAACGAGCTCATGAAGTCGTTGTGAATTGCCTTTACCTTGTCCTGGAAATACACAGCCAATGTTTGGCATGTTTCTAGGTCAGGCCGATATGTGCTATCCTGAGGGGGCTTGGAGAGAGCAGATATAGTCTTAAAGAGCTCCTTGGCCGAGTTACCGGCATCCCTAATCTTAGTCGCAAAAAAGGCGCTTTTGGCTGCAATTATTGCTTGCCTGTAGGCTGTAGGAGCGCAGTTGTAATGTTCTTTACCCTCAGCACTGTAGTCCCTTCTCCACAGACGCTCTGCCCTCCTACAAGTGCCCTTCTGGGCCTTAAGTTCTTTATTGTACCAGGGCGCGGATGGTTTGGTTCTCCTGGAGCCAAGCAGCTTCTCAGGTGCTACCTTATCAACCGCAGCCACGAGCCATCCCTTGAAGAGCAAAGCAGCCTTGGAAGCGTCTTTGCTATAGGTGGGACGTAAAACTCCCAGTGCAGGGAGGAGATTGTCCACGGTCACCTGAGACCATGGTCTAATCTTTTGCTTCTCTAATCTAGGACCAAGGGGGAAAGCTGGTACTCCAGTCATGATATTAAAGTAAACAGCCCTATGATCCAACCAAGGAAGAGTCATAATGTTGGCAATCTCCAGGTCCATGTTATTAATGAAGATACCATCTAAAGTGTGGCCCAAGCTATGAGTCGGGCCCTTGACTACTTGATTAAAATCTAATGCTGCTAAATTTTCAGTCAACACAGCCACTTCCGACTGATCCGTGAGTTCAAGATGGTAATTAAAATCACCAAGAATCATAAAAGGATGGTGATCCATCCGGGATTCTAAAAAACTGCATAAGCCTTACAGGAAATGTGGACTTGGGCCAAGGTGGACGATAAACTAGTACCCCTTGGAGTTTGTAGGAATTGCCTACATAGATGGTGAACGAAAGTGCTTGCGCAGGAAGATCTAGGTATGTTTCCGCACAAATTTTTAAGTGTGTTGAATGCACAATTGCTATTCCCCCCTCTTACCTATTCTATCCTGGGAGGTAACCACATACCCACTAGGTAAGGCAACATTCCAGTCTGGATCAGATGTGTTGTCCGTCCAGGTTTCAGTTAAAATTATATCAGGCGCGCCTCTCTCAATCAGATCATAAATTTGTTAACTGTGTTTGTGTATGGAACATACATTTACCAGAATACAGCTTAGCGTTTGGGGTTGTTTAGCTTTTGTCACGATGTGCGCATTAGGTAGGCCCTTGTTCGCTACATCTCCTGTATGCTGGCTGTCCGCCAGATTATTCAGGCCAGCCCCCTCGCAATGCCCCTTATACAGAAAATCACAACCAATGCAGGACTCGAGCTCTGAGACCTCCCAAAATGGGTCCCAGTCCTGGGGCCTGCATATAGTGCTGTCCAGAGCCAAAAACTCACCTCTGCTGTAATGGTAGGTGTATGGAGGAGCAGGGGTCCTGGCGCTGGGCATGATCCGGGCGCGGACGGGCACAGACGGGCTTGCCTTTGGTGCGCCTTTCGCGCGCCTCCGCCGCGCCCGCTGCGCGCGCCCACTGCGCAGTCATCCCAGCGCCACTTTTGAATGCATTAGCCACGCCCCCCCACTGATGCGTCAAGCCCAAGTGCAATGCAGACCCGTCTCCAACCGGGTCCGCTTGGGTCGAGCGTCTGAAATGCCAGCAGAAAAACACACCGCGAAATACTCCCCCAATCTGGTAATTAAATCATTGAATACACAATGTGCAAATTATGCAATGTACAAGACACTTTAAGCAGCAGATTTAAGCAAAAGGTGCCGGTTTCAAAGCAGCACGATTAATGATGGTTAAAAAAATTAAAGGTGCAGTCTACATTTAAAATGTCACAGATACAAAGCCACACATTCAGATGATGCTAAAAAGAGGCTGAGGGAACACTGAGAAGATGCAGCGAAACCCTCTCTACTAACCGCAGCGCGGTCGTCCCAGCACCACTTTTGAATGCATTAGCCACGACCCCCCACTGACGCGTCAAGCCCAAGTTCAATGCGGACCCGCCTCCAACCGGGTCCGCTTGGGTCGAGCGTCTGAAAAGCCAGCCGAAAAACTCACCGCGAAATACTCCCCCAATCTGGTAATTAAATCATTAAATACACAATATGCAAATTATGCAATGTGCAAGACGCTTTAAGCAGCAGATTTAAAAAAAAGGTGCCTGTTTCGAAGCAGCACGATTAATGATGGTTACAAAAATTAAAGGTGCAGTCTACATTTAAAATGCAAATACAACAATTGATGGACAGAATGCAGAACAATGTCATACATTCACCCCAGTACAGAGATCTGGGCCTAAATTCATCGTTTTTTTGCTCACCATGCCATTCCAGTTTGAACCCAGCCATATGCAAATCAGTCTTGACCCTGTGCCCCATGGGAACAGTCCAGCCCGAACTGCCAAGCCAGGTCCTCCCTGGACTGGAAACAAGCATCCTAGGACCGGTTTCGGGCTTTCAGCCCTCATCAGCCAGGATAGCTTGATTCCAGTGGCATGGAGAGCAAGGGACACAGATACAAAGCCACACATTCAAATGATGCTAAAAAGAGGCCGAGGGAACACTGAGAAGACGCAGCGAAACCCTCTCTACTAACAGAGGTGAAACAGTACCAAAACAGACTGGGAATCTTCATCCAGTAAGGGTCTGAGTCCTGACTGATGGTGGGAATTTAATGGGTAATTTTATCCTACAAAATTTTGAGTTGTGTTGTTACTTTAACATTGGCCAGAATCTTTAGGGCTCCTGCAGTTGTTTTTAGCAGAGGTATAATGAAAGCCTGTTTGAGTGGCTGGGGTAAAAAAAAAAGAGAGCTAGGTTACTACATATGTGAGGCCCAACATGAAAGTTGTCATTGATTGTTTTATTAAGATATGCACACATCTGTGCACGATCCACTCTCCGGTTTTGGAGCTTTTGTCAGGAAGGTAATTCACAACATTCCTCCTCTTTAGAGGTCTGAAAGCTAAATATGATAGTTTTAGTTTAGGTGGACCAGTAGAAAGAAAAGGATTTTGGACAATGTCACCCTAGATTACCTCTCGGATTTTACAAATTTGTTCTCTTGAAGGATTTTATAAGCTCAATGCACTTTTGTGAGGGGCACAGAGAACCTTCTTTGGGGCTTCTGGATTCATCAGTATCATTATCACTCATAGTAACAACTACAATCATATTAACAATAGCACCCCGAACAAAATATTATTATGATTACTATTGCTATTATTTTTGCTATTATTATTACTAAATATTTAATTATAATAATAATTATTATTGTTAAGGCGAAGAAGGAGGAGGAGAAGAAGAGGAAGGAGAAGAACAATGCTTCTAAGCAATAAGCAAGCCTCAAATGATAACCAACGTTCCGGGTCTTCATCTCATTACTAGATATTAAATCGCTCACCCCATCATGATGTGGCAACTGGTTCAATTGAGAAGAAACGTTGACGACTTTCTTCTTCTTGCTCCTGAAAGTGAAAATCATTGACATGAACGCTATATCCACAATAAGATTTACATCAACCACAGATATTGCAAGGCTGCATTTTTTCTGACAGCTTGAGATCTGTTGTTGAGCTTCTAGATTTTTCTAGGTTTGAGAAGGAATTATAAAACGATGTTGAATGATGGATCTAAGACATCACGTAGAAGACACAGAGGACTAGAGTTAAACACCCGCTGGAACAATTAACAAGTATTTATAGCTGATGATTTACAATGAGCATCATTATTACATGAGTGAACTATTTACGCAACCACAGGGGATGGTATTGTTACATCATCATAAACCACATCTGGGTCAAAATCCAACTCAACAACATCAGAACCGGACTGGGAGAAGAGTTTATATAGTGCTTTATTGTTCCTGTGTATCTCCTGGGAGCTCCTCGGGGTGAAAACGTTTTCTACAGTCTTCCTAGGTGTGAATTTAGGTGACTCCATCCTCACGCCTAACATTCCACCAACCGACCAGACACCTTTGATCTGCCTCCCTTCTCGCTCGCTGACCCCTCTCGGATCCATTGATCCAATAGCGGAGGATTTTCCTTCTTGCACATGGCAGTCAATGCATGAACAACCTTCCGCTGCACCTCAGGACCGCACCACTACTCCAGCAGCTCAGGGGGGGGGACTCAAGAGCAGGAGGTTTGAATGAGCAACCGCTTACCCAGTGCCTCGCGACCCTCACGGGTGATTTGCTGCGCTTTATAAGTGTCTGAATAATCAACTTCCTCCATAGGGTAATAAATCATAAGCCTTTCCGGGACAGTTAAACAGACCCATTGTTGGTAAGGGGCTTGTCGGGATGCATTAAGCCTACTAGATAACGTGCAATAATCAAAGTTTCCCAAAATATATGATATATTTTGTTTAGTAAGTAATATCTGTGCTTAGCTGGTGGTTGCAGCTGGTAAAAACAAGAATGCGGGCCTTACTTGTACAAATTGGTTGTTTCCTGCCAGCAGAATGATAAATGTATTCCTCAGAGCGGAATAAAAATCACAGAAGAATATAAAATCCAAAATGCCCTTATCTAAAAAATGATCACAAGTGCAAGGTTTCAGGGCTCCTGGCTTTGAAAATCTCTTTGGGACAATTTAAGAACCAGTGTATGGAATTAAATCTGGTCAATATAAAACGATGGTGAATTATTGACAAATCAAGTCAAGTCAGAGATATTTATATCGCGCACATATCACTCAGAGAGTCTCATGGCGCTTGCAGAAACTCCGAAAAAAAAAAGAGAGGACCACAGATTAATTACCGAAAAGCCAGGTCTTTAGCTTTTTACGGAAGGAACCGTGATCAGGCAAGTTGCGGAGATGATAGGGCATTTTGTTCCATGAGAAAGGGGCCAGATAGGAAAAGGCACGGCCTCCCTGCCTAGCAGTGTGAATCCTGCGAGGGGTGAGCAGGGCGGCATCACTGGAACGCAGGGCTCTATAGGGATGGTACCAACGGAGCTTTGGCAGCCAGTACTTGGGGCCGTTACCATACATTTGCTTATGAGTCAAACATAGTATATTGAACAAGGTTCGTTTCCTTATTGGGAGCCAATGAAGGGAGTTTAAGCAGAGGCGGGCCGAGGTCCTATATGGGCAATCCAAGACAAGCCTGGCGGCCGTGTTTTGAAGGACTTGGAGTTTAGCTAAAAGATCTGAATTAATGGCATGTAAAAGCGAATTGCCATAATCTACTCTGTTCATGATAAGGCCTTGTATCAGGGGTCTACGGGCCTCTAATGGGAGCCACTTAAACACTTTACGCAGGCTCCGCATGTCACCATAGCAAGTGCTGATCACATGCTTTACGTGGCCACTCATGGACAAATTATTGTCAATGTAAAAGCCCAAGTTTCGGACCATATTCTTATATGCGGGGCAGGGCCCGAGCTTGGACGGCCACCAGTCATGCGTCCAATGGTCAGCAGCTTTTCCGAACAGCATAATCTCAGTTTTGGTTCCATTTAATTGAAGATGATTTGATGACATCCATTCATCCACTTGGATCAGACAATTTTTAAAACGCTGTCTAGTTTCTTCTGGGTCAGGGCCCAAGGTGATTAAAATCTGAGTATCATCTGCGTAAGGTATGACATCAAAGCCATATTGTCTGATCACAGCGGCCAATGGAGTCATATAGAGATTAAAAAGGGTGGGGCTCAATATAGAGCCCTGTGGGACACCCATCTTTAGTGTTCGTTCACTAGACGTAGTGTTGCCCATCTGGACCACGGTTTTGCGATCTCTCAGATAGCAGCTGAACCAGTTTAGGGCTGACCCCCTGACCCCCATCTCCCAAAGTCGACTTTCAAGTATGTGATGGGAGATGGTGTCGAAGGCCGCCGACAAATCAAGCAGAACAAGCATGGCTGACTGCTGCTTATCCAGGGCTAATCTAATATTGTCCGTGATCTCAATCAGTGCTGTCTCTGTACTGTGAGCCGCACGGAACCCGGATTGAGAGAGATCTAAAAGCTCATGGCTCTCGAGATGACTTACAAGCTGCCTGTTTACTAGAGACTCCAATATTTTTCCAAAGTATGGTAGCAAGGAAATTGGCCGATAATTCGATACTATATCTGGATCTGCTGAAGTTTTTTTAAAAATAGGCCTGATTCTGGCTTTTTTCCAACACATTGGAAAGTCGGCATTTGCTAAAGATTTATTGAAGATTTCAACTAGTCTGGTTAGGACTGTGGGGGCCAGCGAAGGGAACAGACTTAAGGTCACATTCCTTAAAAATTCGTAGATGATCGTCAGAGGTCAGAGGAGACTGTGAGAATGCTACCAGGTCTGTCTCAATATGAGCATGGACCGGCGGAAAGGTACTATGAATTTTCATGATTTTGTCCTTGAAAAAGTCAGAGAGGGAGTCCGTCCATATTTGGGAGACGGGAGGTGCAGATGCATTAGTAGTAGTTGTAAGTTCTTTAAGGATATGGTGTAGCTCCTTAGAGGAATTCTCTGCCCTATTTATTCTATCAACCAGATATGATTTCTTTGCTAGTTTGATATCGAGCATATAACCATTATGCATCTTTTTATAGTTGTCGCGATTAACAAGATTTCTGGTTTTCCTGCACAATTTCTCTGCAATACGGCACAGACGTTTAGTGGCCTTAAGTGAATCAGTAAACCAAGGGGAGTTTCTACTCTTGGGCCTAATGTTCTGAAGCGGGGCAATTAAGTCTATAGTGGTTCCAATAGCATTGTTTAATTGCAATACATCATAGTCCACACTCGATTCGTAATTTAGGGGATAAAAACTAAAGTTCTCTTTGAATGATGGAGTAGTGACTTTATGCCAAGGTCTACGAAGAATAGACTCATTACCCTGATGGAATTTCTTTTCTGGTGCGGAAGGAATGGCAAACTTTAAAAGATAATAATCCGTCCATATTAGTGGTACTGGAATTTCCACCGTCAGGTCCAATACATTAGTGAACAAAAGATCCAACGTATGACCCGCACAGTGAGTAGGCTCATTTACCCGCTGGCCTGGTCCAAGAGTACACAGGTCTGAGAGTAGTTTATCTGTGTCTGGGTTGTCCGATAGCTCCGCGTGATAGTTAAAATCCCCGATAAGCAGGAATTTATCAGAGGCCGGAACATGAGGGGCAATGAGTTCTACTAGCTGGTCAGAAAAATTGCCCTTTAAGCCAGGGGGGCGGTAGACCAAATCACCTCTCCAGGAGCCATTTGAAAGACCAACAATTTTAAAGGCGCTGATTTCTATAGTGCTACAGGATACAGAATCCAGGATGCTTATAATAAACGCTCCTTTGTATATAATAAGTAGGCCACCCCATCTTTTCTCCTTTCTATCAACTCGAAGAATTTTATAATCAGGGGGAAGGGCCACATGTAAATCAGGACCTGAATGCTCGTGTAGCCAGGTTTCAGTGATAAAACAGATGTCTGGGTCAGTGAGAGTCAAAAGATCCCATACATCCAGAGCATGTTTAGAAATGGAGCGGGCGTTAATATAAATGGCGGACAATGAAATAGAAGGAGCATTATTTTGATTGTGCATTTTAGGTCTAATAGATGGGGTAGGATTGCTCTGATCATGAGAACGCCTAATCTCAGGATGCTGAGACATGGCGGTTGCATGAGGGCCCAGATATATAATAGGTGGGATGTTAAGGCTTTTTAACTGGGAACTAGAATATTGGATTAAAGCCATTTTAAGAATGGGGTCAAATAGTAGCAGGAGGGGAAAACTGAGGACCAAATAGCACAAAATCCCAGAACAAACCTGTGTAGAACAAGGGGTAGGGCCGCTGGACGCGACCGGTCGCGGACGGGCGCAGACGGGCTTGCCTTTGGCGCGCCTTCGGCGCGCCGGCGGCGCGCCGCTGCGCGCGTCCGCGCCCTCGTCCAGATTAAGTAAGCAATGGGCCAGAGATAACTAGAGCGCGTCCCTAGACTTCCGCCAGAAGAAGGAAGTGTGGTCGAGCCCCTCCTGACCCTCCGTACGCCGTGACGGAACGGGGTCGGGCTCGCAATCACAAGAGGCAGGAAATTGGAGCAGGTAGGCAAGAACAATTTTAAACAGCAATTGTGATTTTTGCTAATAAGTTAAATTCCCTACGACTGACATTGACGCTATCTAAACATGCCAAGTGCAAAATGCAAAGTGCAAAATATAGCGCGGAGTAGTGCAAACAATCAGGGCAGTGAACATATAGTTAAAAACAACATTTAGGTTTTAAAATAAAACGATTTCACCGGCAATGTTTAAGGCTAAAAGCAACAGCCAGTCTCTATCTGACCGGAGTAGTGCTGCGCGCGTCCGCGCCCTCGTCCAGATTAAGTAAGCAATGGGCCAGAGACAACTAGAGCGCGTCCCTAGACTTCCGCCGGAAGCAGGAAGTGTGGTCGAGCCCCTCCTGACCCTCCGTACAATCGGCACACGCCGTGACGGAACGGGGTCGGGCTCGCAATCACAAGAGGCAGGAAATTGGAGCAGGTAGGCAAGAACAATTTTAAACAGCAATTGTGATATTTGCTAATAAGTTAAATTCCCTACGACTGACATCGACGCTATCTAAACATGCCAAGTGCAAAATGCAAAGTGCAAAATATAGCGCGGAGTAGTGCAAACAATCAGGGCAGTGAACATATAGTTAAAAACAACATTTAGGTTTTAAAATAAAAACGATTTCACCAGCAATGATTAAGGAGTGTGTAAAGAGGAGCTGGTTAATCGCACTGCTCATTTGCAGTCATTCCAAGAGCATCAAGTTCCCACTGGAGTCGGTGTCGTCTGAACATGAAGATTTGCAATTTTAATAATAAACATCAGCGAAATCTGAACCTTTTGTAGAAGCCAAAAGGCGTGTGATGGTTGTGGCTGTTCCACTCCAAGGCTGACCTGTATGTTTCGCGTGCAATCTGATGCCATTTGTTGTCTGGAGGTGCATGTTGCTGCATCTCAGTGATTGTCACCATATTTGTGCCTGTGATCTTTATATAACAAATAGGGTTCCCCCCTCAAGCTTGTTGTCAACAGAACATGTTGACGCACTGTGGGTTTCATAAGTTCCCTATCTTTCCTTTCCCCAAGCCGCCTGACCAAAAACATGTCTTTAATGGCCTGCACATCACTTGGGCATAAAGATTTGGGATTGGTAAACAAATACAAGCAGCCTAGCCTCATCAGCTGCTCCTGAACACATCCTAACCATGTAAATGTGTATGTACTTGTATAGCGCCACTGCCACCCCCAACGGGGGTATCCTGGTGCTTTTACTCATACCGCTGTGGAACCCTTCCTGGCCTTTCCCTGTGAAATGTCCACTCCTGGGCACCCCCATGGTGAAGCCAGGCATCCCAGCACTGCTGGGGCCGTGTGGAGATTAAGCAAGCTATTGCCCAGAGTTGCAGCGTGGGACCCATGATTAGAATAGACACCGAGGCGAGAATTATCAGGCCCGACGAAATTGAATCCAAGACCCACCAAGGCGGGGGATAGAACTCTGGTCCCAGACCAGAACTCTGCATCAGGGTCTGCCGCTCTAACCATTGAGCCACACTTCTCCACTATGGAATATGCAGGGCTCCTTCCAGGGCACTACAGTCCTTAGTGCATATGGATTCAGGGTGGAAGTAGAAACCACAGAGCACTTTACTAGGGATTTACGTGTACATCAGGTATGCCAATCATGGATAACCAATCAGTATTACAACTTTTCCAGAGAGTGCCTACTCTTTAGCACAGATCAGCAGTGATAAAGTGCCCAGAGTACCGAAACCAGCAAAAACGAAGTGAAGTCCAGCATACAGGCAAAAAAGTGCAGGAGGTAGAGGCAAAAAGACATGCGAAACCAGGCCAAGGATGCCAGGTCTAACACAGAGGAAGAAAGAAACAATGACAAAGGGGGGGGCGCTAGGTGGCGCACAGCGGAATGGCTGCCTTCGGGTGAAGCTCCCGCAGCCCAGCGAAGAAATCCTTAATAATCCTTCCTGAAAGTCGCATTTGATAGCCCACGCGGGCCTGTGTGGGTGGACCAACATCCCCACCGCAGTTGGAGCGCTGTCTCATCCCTGGCGACCCGGAGATATCGGACTGAAAAGCCGCTACAAGTTGTGCCGGCTGTGGAGGACGTCTCGCTGGAGCTGTGTCCGGGAGGCTGCTGCGACGCGAGTCCGGTGCGTCCCACGTGGGTGACAGGCCTCACCTCCGGATCCACGGCTGCGGACGGCGGCCCAGCGACGTGTCAACGGGGGCTCGCTGGGGCCCGCGTTGGATCCCCCCGGCCGGGGGCAGGAGGACGGACTGGACTACGGCGTGATGCACAACGGGCGCGGGCGTTGGTGAGTGGCGCGTCCGGCTGAATCCCCGGCTGGGGTCGCCGTCTTCCCTGCCCGCGCCGGATCCTTACTGCGGTGCGGTGCCGACCCGCTTCTACCGGCCTGCGCGGACCCCCCCCCAGGCTGCTACCCTACTGCTGGCCCACTGGGGGCGATCACACGTCCGCCGGAGGGACAGATCGGGGGAGGTGCGAGGCCCGGAGAGACTGTTACCTGCTGCGCTGACCGCTGCCCTCCTGTGCTGGGGCCTTCGAGGTGGTGCCTACGCTGGGGGGAGATGATACAGAGGAGGTAGCCACCGAGCAGGGGGGCTAGACGGCGGAGTGTGCCTGGTGCGCTCACGCTCGCGAGGCCGGCGTGCGGGGCCCCGACTTGGATCCTTTGCCCCCATCTACCGGACTCTTCTGCTGGCGCTCCGCGCGGAACTCATCCCGTTCACTCGCGGAGAGTCGCTACTGGACGTGGATGTGAGCGGTGTGCTTGTGGAGTCGCGATTGGCCCCAGCGAGATCCTGCGTGGCAGGTGGAGGGGGTTCCACGAGGTGCTGGTGGTTGAGCCAGTGACCTGCTGCACGATCTGGCCGGCCTCCCTCTTCCCTAGGCTGCCGCTCCCCCCCTCCTTGGCCGCTTGCCCCCGGGGCCCACCCGGGCGTCCCCCCCTGATCCCGCCGTGGGCGGCCTGGTGGCGCCGCCATGGGGAAGCCGGACAGCCGACAGCCTCGCCTTACTTTTGAGTCCAAAAAGCAGACCAGGCCGCAGCCGGAGGCTACTGCGGCGGGGTCGGAGCCGGTGGAGGCCCCGCCGGGGGATGATGTCAAGTCCATCTTGCTGGACATGCGACAAAGTCTTGCGACCATAGTCGACAAAATGGATTCCATGCAATCCCGCATGGACTCGATCGTACATAAGGTTGACAGCCATGGCGAACGCATCTCGGAAACGGAGAGACGCATCTCAGACACCGAAGATCGCACAACGGAACTGTCCGCCGCTATGGCGCGCATGGACAAAGTCCTCCATGTAATAGCAGCCAAAAACGAAGACTTGGAAGCGCGCAGTCGGAGGAACAATATCCATATAATTGGCATACCAGAATCGACCCACACGGGCAAGATGGAGGACTATGTGGAGGGTCTCCTGCGCGAGGTGGTGGGCACGGACTCCCTATCCCCCCAGTTCATAGTGGAGAGGGCGCACAGATCTCTGGCCCTGAGGCCACCGCCGGGGGCTCCCCCTCGCCCTATTATAGCACGCCTGTTGAACTTCCGTGACCGAGATGTCGCGCTTCGTACGGCGAGGGAGAAGAAGAGCCTATCCTATTGCGGCAACGCCTTCACCATTTTTCCGGACTTCACCCCGGTGGTTCAGGAGGAGCGAAAGAAATTTGTCCAGGTCAAGCATAAACTACGCGCGGCACAAGTTGACTATGCGCTTCTTTACCCTGCCCGCCTGCGCATCACGCATCAAGGGAAACAAATCTTTTGCACTAAACCCCAACAGGCGGAGGAGTTTTTGAAACGACTCAAGAAACGTGATCAAGTCTGCCCCTCACCACTGGCATCAGACTGATGGGTCTGGAGTGTTGACCTGTCGACTTTGAGACTGAGGCCTGTCGGCTGGTAAGGTGGTGCGAGTATCTGCTATTATGGGACTTGATATAGTGACCCATGGGCCCGGCTTTATTCACTCTGAGGGGCTGATAGCGGGGTATAGACACTCTTTTTCTTGCACTAGACTCTCAGGAAATCATCGCATCGCTGGGCACCCTCTTTGATCATGGGGTGAGCCCGGCCCAAGGGCGGGTATCTCTCGCCTGGATCGAGGGGTTTATTGTGTATTCACCTAGACTGTCCTCCCAAGGGTATTACCCAATTGACTTTAAGTTTTCATGTTGCTCCACTGTGGCCTTTGCTATGGACGGAGTTCGTTAGGGGGGGGGAGGGAGGGGGGCCGTCCAGATAGCATGTTTGGGATGCTGCTGTGGGAGGGGGGAGGGGGGGGGCGTTGGGGATTTGTAATGTTTGCTAAGTTTGTATGGGAGGTGGCGCTGTTGGCATGGTCTTCTACATACGGGTCGGGGGGTGGCGTTTGCACTATATTGTTGGGTGTGAGTCTTCTGGTCTTCCATGAGTGATCCGCAAACACATAGGGACTCTACTGGGCAGCTTAACTTCCTATCCTGGAATGTGAGGGGCTTGGGGGACCACAGGAAACGCAGGCATGTCCTAGCATACCTGGACAGGCATCACGTGGGAGTGGCCTTTCTTCAGGAGACGCACTTAGATCCCTCCAGGCCGGTGCTATTTGCCTCGCGCTGGGCGGTACACCGTACCTTCTCCTCCTACTCCACCTACTCACGTGGGGTGGCCATCCTCATTAGGAAACACACCCCGTTTGTGCACATGGGTGAGCGTATAGACCGGGAGGGCAGGTATTGTATTGTCTGGGGGCGCATGGGCACGGATACGCTCACTTTAGCGTGCTATTATGGTCCTAACACTGATGATCCGTCTTGTCTTCAAGCGCTGTGGGGAGAGATTCTGCGTATCGGTTCCACCCACCTAGTGGGGGGGGGTGATTTTAACATAGCTGTTGACCCCGGGAGTGATAGGTCGAAGCCGAGCTCACACCACTACTCCCGCTCGCAGGCATATGTGCATGACCTTCTTACTGAGCGTCATTTACTAGACACGTGGCGTTCTAGGCACCCGGTGACAAGGGAGGGCACGCACTGGACTGCCGCGCACTCCACATGGGCGAGACTGGACTATATCCTGGTTTCACCGGGGCTTGCCCCCGCGATAGGCTGGGTAAAACACCTCGCTCGCACGTACTCCGATCACGCTCCGGTCCTGCTGAACTTTGTCATGACTGACCTCGCCGGGTCTCCAATGGCGTGGAGATTGCAGCCCACTGCCCTGCTGGATGACGTCTTCAGATCAGAAATAGCGCAGGAAATTGAGAGCTTCTTCCAGCGCAACGGTGGCACGGTGGATAGTGTTGCCGTGGTGTGGGAGGCCTTTAAAGTCACGATTAGAGGACTCTGCATCTCGAAGGGGGTGGGGGTCCTCAAGGTTTTACGTAGCACCCTCTGTAAACTCGAAACTGACTTGAAAGACTTGGAGAGTGCCCCCACGTTTCATACTGATGCTGGGGCTCAAGCCCGCTTTCGGGAACTGCTGACAGAATATAAGGACACAGCGGACAGAGAGGTCCGATTCAGGGGCAAACACTTTCAAGCTCGTAGATACGGGGAGGGGGAGCGCCCGGGTAAATACCTCGCTTGGGCAATCCGACCGCCCCGCTTTCACAACCAAATCCTCGAGATTCAGGATGGGTCAGGGGAGCTCCACAGAGACACCCGGTCTATTATGCAAACATTCGTTACTCATTATACTGACCTGTACTCCTCCGCTCACACGGCACCGCCGGAGCTGGCTCCCTATCTGGGGGAGACCACATTGGGATGGCTATCTGATAAGCAGAGGAAGTTCCTCATGGCACCGCTCGGGATTGACGAAATTCGTGAGGCCATCATGCAAATGGCCTCGGGGAAAGCCCCGGGCCTCGACGGGCTCCCGATCGAGTTTTATAAGTCATACATAGATATCCTTGCCCCGATCCTGAAAGAGGTGTTTGAGGAGGCCCACACGCTGGGAAAGCTCCCCCCTACCATGAGAGAGGCACTGATTACTTCCCTTTTGAAGCCGGGTAAACCAGCGGCCTCCCCTGACTCCTACCGGCCTCTGTCCCTCCTTAACTGTGACGTAAAGATCCTCTCTAAAACCCTGGCTAACCGGCTGTCGCTCCTTATGCAGGGGCTAGTACTCCCGGATCAGTCAGGTTTCATACCGGGCAGGGCGACTTCGCACAACCTGCGCACGCTATTCGCCACTCTGCAGAACGTTGACCCCAGCCTCCAGATGGTGGCCGTCTTTTTGGACGCGACGAAAGCGTTCGACTCCCTGGAGTGGGATTACCTTGTGGCGGTGCTGACTGGTATGGGTTTCCCCCTAGTTTTCTTGGGCTGGATAGCTATCCTTTACGATGGCCCCCGTGCCAGGGTATTGATCAACGGTAGGACGTCGGAGCCCTTTGGAATCGCCCGGGGGACCAGGCAGGGGTGCCCCTTATCCCCTCTCTTGTTCGCACTGGCGGTAGAGCCCCTTGCTTCGCGGTTGCGACAGCGTCATCAACATAGGGCGCTTATCTGCGAGCAGAGGCAGCTTCTGCTGTCGCTCTATGCAGATGACATAACTTTGTATGTGCGAGACCCCCAGAACAACCTGAACCCGCTACTCAGGGAATTCATCACGTACGGGGAAATGTCAGGCGTGCGAATCAATTGGGCCAAGTCTCAGATCCTCCATTTGACGGATGGATGTCGGAGGTTCTCACTTGACTATCCCATAGAATGGTGTGAGTCTGACGTAAAATATCCAGGCGTCAGGATATCTCGCGACAGGGACGAACTGATGCGCTCTAACTATGGTACGGCACTGACACAGGTCTCCTCCTGCGTAGACCGCTGGATAGCGCTCCCCCTCTCGATGGCAGGACGTGCTGCCTTGATTAAGATGGTGGTGCTCCCCCGACTTTTGTATCTGTTCATGAACATTCCCTTCCCACCGGGTCGGCACTTTTTCAATCGACTGCGCTCGGAACTGATTCGGCTAGTTTGGGGCGGGAAGAGACCTCGGCTGAAGTGGGAGGTGATGACCTCCCCCTACTCCCGGGGGGGGCTGGACATACCGGACCTGGAGTTGTACTACTATTGCGCTCAAGCACACTATGCATATTACTGGTTCCACCCCATTGCATTTATGCCCCAACTCGCTGCGGAGGACTGGCTGGTGGCTCCTCTGCCTCTGCACGGTCTGCTGCATAGTACTCTCCCTTACAATACCTCGGACTATAATGCATTGCAGGGAACGGTGCGGGCATGGCTGGAGATATCTAAGCGAGTTGCGAGCTCGTTCTTGTACTCGCCCCTTCTCCCCATTGCCTACCACCCACAGCTGCCTCTTCTACAGGAAAAACTGTTTCAAGACTTGATCCACAAACTGGGGATTCAAAGGTGGGGTGATCTATTCTCGGCTGGGCGCTTTCGAGATCGGGAACACTTCTTTGATGGGCATGCGCCTACCCCCTTGGAGCTATTCACCTACATGAGACTGAGGCACGGCATGCGGTCCATATTACAGACATTCCCGGAGGAACCCGAAATCACTGACCCATTGCACAGAGTCTTACAGGCGTCCTCGCCCTCTCATCTGGTCTCCATACTATACCACACAATTCGATCTGACACTGCACTTGACGCCTCGCGAGCTCGTGGGGAGTGGGAGCGGGAGTTGGGGCTAGAGCTGGGTGATGACAGGTGGTCATACTGTTGCATACAGACAGAGCAAATTTCTGCAAGCAGCAGACATCGTATCATACACTTTAAGTTCCTACATCGTCTGTACTGCACACCGGTCACCAAACACAAATTCAAACTGCAAAACTCGGATAATTGCGAGAGATGTCATGCCCCACATGCGGACTTCCTGCATTTGTCCTGGGATTGCCCCGCAATTCGGACCTACTGGACCCAAGTGTTCTCCACTGTCTCACAGATGGTGGACCTACGCCTTGAGCCCGATCCGGTGCAGGCCCTATTGGGGTATACCAGACACATTCCGCGGGCAAGCCGCAGGTTTGTCACGGCGGCGCTGCTGTTGGCGAAGCGGAGGATAGCGTGCCGTTGGGGGCGGGGGAGGGCTCCGAAATTTAAGGAATGGCTTAAAGACCTTGTCTACTGCCAAGAACAGATCCTGGCATACTCCGACCTGCTCCCGGCTCGATCCCGCCCTGCCGATATCTGGGGCCCACTACAATGTTATCTACTGCAATACCCGGAGGCCCTGACTGGGGATGCCCCTCCCCCGGCCCTTGATGGCGTTCCTTCTGCTGCTCATGATTCCCAAATTACGCAAGGGGTTGGTTGAGCTGTTGCGGTGCTGGGGGGGGCGGGGGTTCTGTTCATGTGTCCCCGGGTTTTTCCCTCTCCCTGGGGGGCCCCTCTGCCCTTTCTTCCACGATTGCCAGGTCGGGATGATCGGGTCGCATGCCTGTTACACGTGTCTTAAGGATTACGGTCATGCCCTGGGTGAGGTATACTGCATGGGGAGGGTCCGCTGAAGAACCCCACAGGACTACACTGTTCGCTTTCCTTGTGTGTGGCTCTGTTGCCGGCTGCTCCTGCCCAGGGTCCCTGTGCTACGACTCATGATAATGTCTATTTTGCTGTTCCCGCCCCCCCCGGACATGCCTTGGATATACTGATGTAATGATTCAGACCTTGAAATGCCACTGAAGTTTGATTATGATAACTGTATGATTGTATTGTTTTGATGCAAAATCCAATAAATAAAGTTAAAAAAAAAAAAAAAAAAAAAAAAAGAAACAATGACAAAGGACCTGAATGGGTATTAAAAGGCACAGAGAGTGTCTGGTGGGTATTGAAAGAGGCATAAGGTGGAATCAAGATTACATGGCTTTGGTATTCAGCACCCCAAGCATTCGATAGCGCCGGTCAAGAGCTTCTGAGCAAAACTTTGGACCCCGGCCCATGTTGTTCTCCAAATTAAAGATCTTAGCACAATGCATCAAAAAATTAGCAGTGCATTACCAGTTTTCATACTTACTTTAGATATCTCCTAGTCAACAGAATTGCCCCAATTGCTGCAGCTGCCAACACTGCAACCAAAACTCCGGTGACGAGAGCAACAGTTGAAGAGCCGCTCACTGAACAGAAAACGACAATATAATAGTTAAAGCGGCCAGAAAATGCAAACACAAAAAGTTTTAGTGGAATTCAGCATCACAAATGGGATATAACACACTGTCATCACAGCTATTTTAGAACACAGGCAGCTTCAGAGCAGACACAAGATGCTTCTTGTAGGAGTTGGGATTAGGAACATACAGTGGGTAAGACGTTCTCGTTGAATAGAAATCTCTAGAGTGTGCCAGCATCTTTAGGAGTTATGGTGAAGAAGGCTCTGGTGGTTCAAACAAGGAAGGCAAATGTGGCATCTACATGAGGGATGGATGTTCAGGAGAGGATTCAAGCTCCTCAAAGCTATCCTGTCACTGCATCTGTGCTATGATGAACACTGACGAAGGGACATATGTATGAAAATGCCCATTTGCGATTCTCAAATAGCAATTTGTTTGCGAATCGCTCTTTGAGAATCACAAAACCCTCTGTATGTGGGATTTGCAATTAATTTTGCGAATCCTACATATTCCTTAATTGCGAATCGCAAATTGCGATTTGCAATTAAGGAATACCTCCCCATTCATTCCTATGGGCCTAGAGGCCCATAGGGATGAATGGGAAGACATTCTCAATTTGCGATTCCCAATTAGAGAATCGCAAATTGGGAATGCAATTTCAAGGGTGCCAGGGTGTCAAAAGGACACCATGTTGCACGCCTGAAATGAGCATGGGTGCAGATGTGGCGCACATACATGCCCTAAGGGCATGTATGTGAGCCACATGGCACTTTACCACCAAATTGAAGTTGGTGGTAAATTGCGATTCCTTAAGTCCAAATTGCAATTTTTCTGTGCTTTTTACATTGCATTTAAGGAATCGCAATTTGCGATTCCTTAAATGCAATTGCACAAAATAGGGAATTGCAAAATGCAAATGCGAATTTCGGCATTTGCGATCGCAAAATTGCTTTCATACATATGGCCCAAAATGTCTTATTTATGAGTCATTTCACCAATCATTTTTACATGAGCTTTTTCTTGAACAATTTGTGTGTGCGAAAAATGCATTGCTTTTGGAAAAATGTCATATGCTTTCTTTTTTGCAGTGTTTTATATAGCGCGAACTTGGCCCCAATCGGGTATCAGAGCGCTTTACGTAGTACCAGTTACGTTAGCGCTTTATGTAGCACCAGTTACGTTACATGAGAACACACATTCAGTTTTGTTAGGCACGGGGAGATTAAGTGATATGCCCAGAATCTAGGGATGTTCAGCGTCATTGCCGAGACTCGAACCCTGTTCCCCCAGATTAGAGGTCGACCGCCCTAGCCGTTAGGCCAACTCCTCTCCAATATGCATACCCTTCTACCAAGATTCAAACTTTTCTCTCCGGGGCCTGGCGGGGGCGCTGTAGACTCAGAGTTTTAATTTACACTATTGCTTATTGAGAGAGGGAAGCACTGAAAACTGTGTCTGACCCCTCTTGTGGCAGCATGAACTGGTTAGTGGCTGCCTCAAAGAAGCCAGATATGGGATTGAAATGCCACTGCACCTTAATTTTGCTTTTTTACTGCATCGCTATGCACTTCACAGCAAAATCCTCCTGTCAGGCGTAAACCTGTCATTCAAATGATTTCGTTCGTGCAGTTAGAAAGTTATCACTGACTGTCAGATTCTCAGTACGAAAATATTTGTTTGTTTTACATTGTTTTGTTTCATCCACTGTGTGAGCTATCAGAATGTTTCTTCCAATTGTAGGACTGTCATCTTACCTGTTTTTGGCCATAAGTATTTCCTAACTCTCTATTAAGGGGCCAATTTCGATGCGGTCAGAAATGGCTCCAAACGTCAGTCAGAGCCATTCCAACTGCATCAAAATGCTCAGTTCGGATTCCTTTCCGACCGACCAATTTTGCGGGGTCGGTCGGAAAGGAAACCGAACTGGATTACCGAATGGCCTCCGACGGGTTCGGCTGCCATTCGGAAATCCTCCATCAATCCCTCGGGGGATCTTCCTGGCCAAGGGATTACAATGGAAGATTCCCACAGCCTTTCTGTGCCGGCCCTTCCAACACAGAAAGGCTGTAGGATTCCCACCTTGGGGGCCCTGCTGGGCCCCCATGGATGCAAGGCCACCGGATGGCGGCCTATGGGGCACCTATGGTGCCTCCCTGTTGATCCCTGCACCCGGTGGCAGGCACCTTGAGGTGCCTGCCACCAGGTGCAAGGATAAACTGTACCTCTGCTCTTAACAATGAGACCATGCATTCTGTTGGGAATGTATTCTTCCATTGTAAAGAATAGGATTGCGACCGAACTCCTACTTGGTGAGCTGGAACTGACGACAGGAGGTCGTTCGGTTCCAATTCCCAAATGATGTCGGACGGACTCCAGCCCCTCCGACATCGTAAGCGGGCCCTTCATGTGATTCTGATTTAGAAAGGCAAAGTTTTCAATGTGCCGTGCACCAGTGCATGAGGTGCTACTTTTATGCCACCTATTTCAAGGCAGCTGCATGCAGCAGGCATGCCGGAGGAATGCCAATGGAATGCCAAATGTAAGCCTGTCTGTGCTTTTCCACACCCAAATGCCACCAATCGCCATCCACACTGCCTCTGACATCCCTGATAATCCTATTGCCTCTCAAGCTAGTTGAGGTAACGAGTCATCTCCCTCTCTCTGTCATAGCCCTGCTGAATTGCTTGCATTTTTTTGCCTACTTATAAGCTATCAGTTGTGCAATGTGCATTAGGAAAGTATGAACTATTTTTCGATCCATACATTTGTTTTCATATACTTCTTATTACAGATATGCCCCTGACGAAGGGACGAGGGTCCCGAAATGCATTGGGCCTATGCTGATTACACTGTAGGGCACGGATTATTTAAGTGTCTTTCATAATTTTGTTATTGTTATTTGTATATTGTTTCAAGAATATAACTTTGGCAACTACCAGGGGAAGCTGTGTCATTCATTTTGATGTGAAATTGTATTAAATTCTAGAGAATGAACACGGATCATTGTATCATATATGTGAAAACATATGTATAACATATTGTTGGTGTGCACACCTCTGTCCTAGAAGCCAGTCGGCTACTGGCCCCATTTACAGGTTATTTTGTGTAAGGTAGACGCATGTGAAGGTGTAGCACACAGATCGCTCAAGTCAATTTACGTTACAGCTAACTGTGGGGAAGATTTACAAGCTCCTTGCGCCACTTTTGCGTCACTTTTAACATGAGAAAAGTGAAAAAGTGACGCAAAAGTGGCGCAAGTGGCTTGTAAATCTGCCCATGTATCTCTAAAAAAAGGGAGTGCGCGATCTACCTGCGCATTATCAGAGGGGCGCTGCCATGTCAGCTCTACTGAAGGCATTGTGTGTTTGTTGAGTGTCAGCCATGTTTCATGCGTCTATGCAGTAAACTTTTTTTTTTTGTAAAAAAAAAATACTACCAAATTGGCAGTTGGTTTTTGAAAAAATAAATAAATAATTTCCGTGACACTCTGCAAGATTTCACACAGTGAGTGATGGCCATTTTTCCTTTTCTCTATTTGCTGGAGACCCCACCTCAAGAAAAAAAAGTACATCAGAACATCCGCCCAACTAGGGCCGACAGTCTCCCTAGATAGGGTAGGTGATACCTAAAACAATGGCCCCAAGTCTGTCAGACCATCAGTGTACAGTTTTGATGGTGGTGATGGAGCGGGTAGTACAAAATTTTGTATACCCCCCCATTTTTGCATGTTCATACTAATTAGAATAATCTATTAATTTAAATATTATTAATCTGTTTGAGTGATACCTAATCAACCTTACTAATGTATAAATTACACGTGGGATTTGCATTTTGCATGGCTAAAATCATTTGTAAACTAATATATGTACGCATACTAATACTAGAAAAATAGAATATTGCATGATATATGTTGCTTTTGTGACGTAATTGTAAATTGCACCAGATTACATCATTGGGTGAATATAAACGCTTTAAATGTCGCCATTATGCTAGATAATTACATACATTTAGGGGAATTAGTGAGGATTAAACATTTTATTCGTTATTTCCATGTTTTATTTACTTTTTGTGTTTGTTTTGCTTAAGTTGACCGATTGGGCCTTTCGACAAAATGGCCGACCAACATACACGACGAGACAGCTACCATTCCACGATGTTTCAGACCAAGTGCGCATGTCCCAGGCTCCTGAACAAGTGGCCTCAAGATGACCTACACAGCATGTACCCGAACAAGGTCTCGACTGAACTTTTGCCAAGAGCTTTAACAATGGACAATTTTGACAACCGGATGGATCATGTCTGAAGGCGTGACATCATAGACTTTGGGAAACCGAAACGGATGATCTTAACCAACCAATCAGAAGTGCCTAAAACTGACTTTCGTTACATTTTGTCATTAATTTCATTATAAAAAGATGGTAGAATAGTGAGTTGCGCGGACCTTTTTCTTTTTCCCTGACGTTATGCTGACGGAGAGGACGGTGACACTGCAGGACAGCTGCGTTTCCCTGAATCTTTGACAGACTAAATTGCTGCCCAATTTCCAGATGAACTGAGGACTCTAAAACTGACAGGCATTGATTGATGTGTAAACGCTTATGGTCCAGACCCAATCTTTGGGACTGTAGCGTGCTGTATGACGACTTGATTGACTTAGAGGACGACTGATAACCAGATTAGGTAAATATGGTGTTCTGTGGTTTGATTAACGATTTATTAAAATTTGCAATTAATTAGAAAAACAATATTATTGATTAACAAGCAAATGTGTTGGGTTATTATTGAAAGGGAATAGATTAAAATTAGAATTAAAATTGAAGAGGATTAAAATCACTTTTCCAACTCAACTAATTTGATCTATCGACCAAATGGAAGGAATATCTCGAGGTTCAGGTTTTAAGATGTGCTAGACTAAGGATATTTAGTGTATGGTTATGTAAATAAATTTCCTTTAGGTCATAAGGTATTCCTTTCATGTCAGCGTTTGGAACACTCATCTCTCCCGTAAGAGCAGATCAATGAAGTGTGAGTGTTGGTGTTATGGGCCCCACCAATGAATGTATTGAGTGAATGTGTTAGTATGATATTTGGTCTGTGACGAAGGGACGATTTGAAATTCCACGCTGCAACAGTGGAGCCAATGGGGCACCACTGGCAACAACATAACTTTCCCTTGACTCTAAATTGTGGACAGAACATCAGTTTGGTAGAAAGGGTATTCCACTAAGTTTGTGGCGCAGGTGTCTGTCTGCAAACTCAAAATGAGGCATTATGGGCCTGGTTACGGGTTTGACGATCTCACCATCATACCGCCGCAGTGGTGGTCCTGAGTACAATGCTAGGTTGGCAGTCTCCCACCCACCGTATTACGATGTTGCAGCTGGAGATAGGAGACCGCCGTTTCAGTAGTCTTCTCTGCTGGTTGAAAGCACTCTGCCGCCGTTGGCACTAACCTTAAATGGCTGTAGTGGGAAATGTAAATGATTTCATATGCATTTCAAAGTTACTTAAAGTATTGAAATAATACGCACCATGATTCATCATCCACATCACTTGTCAGAAAAAGAGTGCTCATACAAGCGTTGTGCCTTTCTCCATGAAAGTTCTTTGCGCTTGTCCATGAATCATGTAAGTGATGTGGAAGTGAGACAGCTGTAGATTTTTGCAATATCTCTATTCATTGCTGAATTAGACATATGCTCAGCTATGTGTCTGTCATGTCCCCCAGCTCCAGCCCAAGTGCAAGTTCTGTGCACAAGGCAGATACGCGTGCACTATTTATGTCCTACACACACATTGCAAATTGTGCATAAGACAACTTCCTTTTTATCCAAACTCTTGTTGAATCAAGCCCCTTGACGCAATGGCAAGACCTGAGGGATGCATTATGGTCTATTTCTTATATTTATTAGAATATCAGTCTGAGTATAAAATTAAACTACATTACTCAGAATGTATTGGATAAAGACTACGTGGAACCTGAACTAATCAATTATAGTCACAGAGTATATAAACCATCACTGGCACTTGCAAGTCCTCCTTCTAACTGCTCATTTTGCATTAGGTAAATTTCATTTCAGACCATAGTATTCTGTTGAGTTTGTGTGTGGCTTACATTTTTACAGATTAATATGTTTGTGCCATGTTTGACTTTTCAATGTTGTTGGGTGCTCTCCAACTGCCGGGGCACCATGTGCATTAGAGACTTCTTGTCAGGCACGTGCAAGCATGCTTGCTCTCCCTCCCACGCTCACCGCATGTCAGATGTTCTAGGTGTCTACAGCACCACGCTCCTCCTCTTTGGCCTTCTGTGCTTGGCCGATTGAGACAGCACCCCAACCACCCCAATTCTTCACCTTTTCCCAGCTTTGTTTAGAGTCATGTTGTCACGTCTCCAAAGTGATATTGTTCTCACTAAAAAGTGTTGTGAACAATACTTGGCAGTCTTTTAGGGATATTCTGGTCTTACAGACCATAGCTGCTTGTTTTAGTGATGTTCTCACAACTTCTACATGGGATTCTGGAAATCTCCTTTATGAAACAATATTACAATCAGATGAAACTGCTAAAATCACTTAAAAATAACCATTGGCGAAGTATGTTATAATATATGCTTCAGCTGCCTCCTGAAGCATAAATGCACCTTAAGCATATATTCAGGTGAATATATGCAGAAGCAGCCTGTGCAGGTAAGAATGGTGGAGCAGTGGAGCCCGGTGGGGGGTGATTTCGACTGTTGACGATGAGGGAAAATTAAATATTAATTTAATTTTTCCTCGTGGTCCTCTGTCGAATCCCCCCCCCCAATCGCTCTTACCTGCACGGGCCGCTCTGGCCCTCCTTACAGGTGCCCTTTATCAATATCTCCAGAAGGGATATTTCTCCTTTCAATTTGAACTTTCCCAGTTCCTCCAGGTCTAGAATTAGTGCGTGTGCAAACTTCCAACCCCATAATCTGGAAACAACATACCTTGATGATTGAGTAGAGTGGTAGGGGTTAGACAGAGCTCCTGAGCCAGCCCACTAACTACAGCTTGGACGAGCTGCAAGAGTACTCCCACATCTAATCTGCCCACACCCGCTACCCACAGAAGATATCCAAAGACCCACCACACAGCATAACCATCTGCCCATCCCAGGAGTAAGTGTGTGTTAATATTGGCTAGTTATTTCCCCTGGAGTGAGGTAAGGGTATGGATGTGAATATTGATAAAACCCTCAGAGTATACAAATAAGGCATACAATTCTTATAGTAATTACAGATATAGACTCAAATCCTGACACATTGATGAAAATATCTCACACGATGTGTGAGGACAAAAAAGAGTGATGTTGATGATACAGTGATAAATGGAGAGGATGATACTAATAAAACAGGGGCAGATTATAATAAAATGAAAAACAAGGATGGTAGTTTGGGGAGAAGTAAATTTGTCTTGTCATTACGACTACGTTTAGAAAACAATGGGGTATATTCACAAGAACGTGTGATAACTACCACAAGAGTAGCTTAACACAACTCTCAACATCGCAGCCCATCGTGGGAAAATAACCCTGTGTCAACGTGGAATTCACAACAAGGCAGTACCATGCGATAATGTGCCGAAACCACAGACATTGTCTGCGATACAACCACCTCCATGGAGATAAAAACACAAAAACACAACACAAAAAAACCTGCAATTGGCCAAAGCGCGATGAGGAAATCAGCGATAAGCAGCGTGAGGCCTGCAACACACACCTGGCAGGAGGGAAAAATAACCATATAAGAAGAAAAAAAAACACAAACTGACCAACACCCAAGCACCATGGAGGCAGCCGGAGCAGGCGCTGAGGACGAGCGCAGTTCTACAAGCTCCCCGGATGACCAGCCGGGACCTCGGGGACAGGGAAGGGCAAGGACAAGAAGAAGAGGAAGATGAAGTTCAGTCTCCAGGCGAACAGAATCATAGTCACGGAGGTGATGGAACACCATCAACAACTGTTCGTCACCTTCAACGTGTCATTGGGCACCAAAACTGGAATATGGCGGGACATCGTGGACAAGGTGAATGCTGTCGGAGAGCACAAGAGGACAATTTATGAAGTCAGGAGGCGATGGAATGACATCAAGAGGAAGACCAAGGAGAAACTCGCAGCCAACCAGAAGGCAGCAATGCAGACTGGAGGTGGGGCCCAGCGCCACAGCTCGCGCTGGATGACATGGAGGAGCTGGTGTCGACAGTCATCAGTGTGGATACCGTGGCCGGAGTTGGGGGACCGGACACTGCTCGACAGGACACACCACAACCGCAACAGGGTGAGTGACAAACGGGTACTGGGGGGACGGTTGGAGATGGCCACAATGGCACACATGCACAATCAAGCAGAGCACAGTGCACACCCTCAATGACTCTGGGTCATCGCCCAGATCCACAGAATGACAAAATGTACAATGCCATGCTGTCTGAATGTCAACATGTACCATGCGGCTACATACATATGGACATATTGCAATACACCATCTCCCCTTCACATTGCAGGGCCACTGTGAACATCCCCTTCAGAGCAGTCTCAGCCACTCTTCACTGATGACGAGGAGGACAACCCCAGCATCGACACCCAAGCCATCCTAGACATCATTGACATCAGCCGCGACTCACCTCCAGGACCAGGGCTGACCAGCTGCATTGAGGAGACCCCACCCACCACCCAGCAGGAGGCACCCACTGCCCCAGCAGTCTCCCAAGACCCCCTGAAACAACACACGGCCTTCTAACGCTGTGTGCTGGAGGCCCAGAGGGAGACGGTTGAGCGGGTGGGGTTTGACCTCATGGCCACCAAACGGGATGCTATTCATGGCTATCTAGGCCCGCTCCATGACCTCCATTGAGCCCTGACTTACATCGCTTGTGTCCTGACACGGAGAGAAGAACACCTGTCCGCTCAGAGGGGCACCAGCAATAGCAGCCGTGAGCTGGCACACATGCAAAGGCTCATGGAGGACATGGTGCGGATGGAGGCGGAAAGGATGGAAGCCACCGCTGCATATCAGTGAAATATAGCTGGGATCTACCATGCCCTGCAGACCATCATCATGGCATTGCTGCCACAAGGCATGACGTTGATGAATGCTGCTGCCCCCACACCATCCACATCTCCGTCCCCTGGTGTGTCAGTGCCTCACAGTGCGGCAGGCATATCCACTCCAGCACCTGATGTGTCACTGCCACACAGTGCAGCCAACAATCCTCCTCCGGCCCCTGATGTGTCAGTGGCACACAGTGCCGCAGCCGGTACTGCAACTCCCACAGGGGGGGCAGAGCACACATCCGGGGACAAGGACGGGTTTGTGATCAGGAGGCACTAGCATTCATCTCCACCACTTGGCCTGTTTCTGCTTGGTGCCACACATGGGCTCATGACCCTCCACTGACCCCGATACACTCTGATGCACTCACCTTGGACAGCAACATGGACTGCCATATCCTGTCTGATGACCAATGACACGGCGACCAGACTGCGGACTGTACCCTTCCTCTTCCGCAGGACTTGTCATCCCCGGATGGACTCTGGCTGACCCTCCACGGGCCCATATTGTGTAGTGTGCTCGGCATTGCCCAGTACTGCTCCAGCTGAAGAACTGCACTGGATGTGCAATAAACATCCAGTGATGCACTGCTGTGTCATGTCTGTCATCATTCATGTATGAATGTGTGGATGAATGTAGGGACAGTGATTTCCCTTGCTTCAATGATGCTCATCCTGTGGGATGCCTGTCGGAGGGTGCTACATTGCATATTGTGTCCCTTTAACACTACAACAGGACACACGCATCAGTCACTTCCAAGTCTGTACATGGACTGAACCACGCCCAGAACCCATGAGTCATTGTTGCAAGCCCTGCGCTGGTCCGGCATATGGCAGGCCAGACCACTCTGCTAATGCTCCGAGGGGGGGCCTTCATTGCTACCCGTCGCAGGCGTACTCGCTGGTAGTGTGCAGGTCACTGGTCTAGTTGTCAGCATGTCACAGCCGCTCCCTGAGGGCAGGTTGGCATGCACACCACATCCATCTGGCAGAGGTGTCACAGGCCATGTGAGTCTGCCAACATAAGGGGCCGACGACATCACATTCCCCTCTGCCGGTGGTGACGGGATGACGGACGCTCCATGCTTCCCAATCATGATGGGCCCATGAGTTGTTGCCCAAAGGGTTAGTGACACACAAGGCCTTGCGGCCGTCACGGGTCCACCACCACGTGGCACTGACTGGGGTTGCACAGGGTTAGTGGCATCCTGAGCATTGCGGCCGGCACAGGCACCCCGCCACGGGACCTTGACTTTGGGTGCACTGAGTCAGTGGCACCTTAAGCTGCTGAGCGGGTGTGCAGGCTGCGATGATGCCCCGTCCCGGTTGTCCAGACAGCTCAGGTTTTGCGTACCCTGCTGGACCGCAGTGTAGGGCAGAGCCAGAGGGCAGTGCGGGCCTACCGCCACGTGGCACGGCTTCCGGGATCACAGAGTTAGTGACACCCATTGGGCTGAGCGGATGTGCAGCCTGCGATAATGCCGGGTGCACTGGTATGGCCTATGCCATAGAGTAATCAAGACCCAGCACCAAACGTGAGACCTGGTGGCCTGCGGAGCGTGGCTGCATGGTGTGGAGGGTGCAATGTCTGCGGGCCCTGGGCTTGTGGCTTGTAGCGGCACATGGTGGGACCTCCTGTCTACACGCCGGTGGTGGAAGGTGAGCAGTGATGCTTGGGTGTGCATTGGCGGGCATGCTCCAATGGGTGGTGGGAGGGGCTAGGGTACGTCTGCCTTGGTGTGCATGGGCGGGCAGGCAATGTTGTCTTGTGCAAGTGTGTGTACTGTGCCAATCAGGTTTCAGGACTCTGTTTCAGATGACGGTTCTGTCTCAGATGTGTGGCCTGGTGTACTGCAATACGTACCGGCAAGTGGTTGGAGACACACTGGTGGCAGCAGGCGAGCAATGTGGCCTGGGTGAGCAGGGGAAGTGCTCTCTATCTCTCTCTCCCTCTCTCTTCTTCTTCTCTCTCTCTCTCTCCCCCTCTCTTCTTCTCTCTCTCTCTCCCCCTCTGTTCTCTCTCTCTCCCTCTCTCCCCCTCTCTTCTTCTCTCTCTCTCGTCCCCCTCTGTTCTTCTCTCTCTCCCCCTCTCTTCTTTTCTCTCTCTCTCTCTCTCTCTCTCACTCTCTCCCCCCCTCTTCTTATCTCTCTCTCTCCTTCCTCTCTCTCTGTTCTTTGATGTGCACAGGACACACCTTCTCATCCTGATTTTTGTCTTGCAGGCTGTGACCTATGAATTGACCCGAGGGGAGCCGCCATGTGTCTTCATTTCATTTCAGTGTTCGTCTAATAAAGTTTCATTTGTTGCTTCAAAAGTGAAAGTGTGATGCTCATTTCTGTGAAGACACATGCATGTCACCAGTTGTGATTGTGCGACATCAAGCAGATTATTTTGTACATGTTTAGGTGTAGCTGATGTGGCATGTCTTTGCTCGGGGGGCAGGGAAGGGGGATCCTGGGGGTGGTGGCCGAGGGTGTTGTTGCCCTTTCAGCCCTCCAGTCTGCATATTCAGTTGCCCGGGTGCATCTGTTGTTCTTCCGGTGTGGCTGTGGGCTGTGCTCCCTTTTGTGGTGCAGGCTACAGTCCGTCTTTGCACCAGGTCAGAGCAGGTGGTATTTTCCTGCTGCTAACGCACATTATCACCTGTTTTGTGTTCTTATTGCAGTTCTGTCTGGCCGTTGTGAATGTTGTGGAGTGGTGTTGTCGCGTTTTTTGACACGGGAACGCCTACTCTGCATCTCATTAGCAATAGTACAGGGGTCATCTGTGGCGATATTTTTTGCGGCTGCTATCTCAGGGAAACTGGTGTTAGCAACAGCTTGTGAAGAGGGCGATCATTTTATCGCCACTTTGGCTGCGATAAAATGCTGATAACTCGGCGATAAGTCCTTGTGAATATGCCCCTCCGTTTATATTACCATTAGTCTCTTAATCTAAACAATGTCCCAAATGGTACCTCTTACAATTTTCATACCACATCCAGGTGAACCAGAATCTTCCTTGGAGGAGTGGATGGAAGGCTTTAAGGTGTAGCTTTTAATATAACTGATGATAGAACACAAGCCACCCTATTACACTGTTTAGGTGCAGAAGGTTTGACGATTTATCACACCCTTTCACCCCTAACACAGGAAGAAGGGGGAAACTCATTACTTTGTGTAAAGACACTAAAGCCAATAGAGTTGTATTTCACAAGCAGAACCAATATATTAAAGCTTTATAAATTCTTTTCAAAAGTACAAAGACAGGATGTATCAATTGAAAATAATTCTGTTACTGCTCTAAGAACATTATTAGTTAAATGTGCATTCACAGCTGTACAAGATGAGTACATAAGCAATCAATTAATGATGCCCACATCAAAGTAATTCAACAGAGGTTATGAAGTACAAGGAATTTCACCTTAGCTGGAGCCCTATGATAATCCGGGAGGAAACCTGACTAATAAGTATGTTAATATCTTGAGTGAATAATCACAATGGGGAGCAGACCTAATGGGGGAGGAATTGTATCAATTTCAACTGTAAAGTCAAAAGGTACATTTTTAAGAATTAAGTCTGTAGGTGATGAACCTATTGGCCGTAAATCAGTTAAAAAGAATACAATCTAAGAACATGTGTAAAATGTGGCAGCTCCAACGAATGGGCTGATGATTAGGAGAATTCAGCTAAGGAAGTAGCTTGCGTGAAATGTAAAACAATTGTTGCATGTTTATATAAATTTACATGGGTGGGGGCTATCTATTAACAAGAGTGTATATTTTCTTCCGGGTGTTGATCAAGATAATGACAATAGTGAGAACTACATAGTAAGCATTGAGGTAGTAACACAACACAACTGATATACATTAAAGAAGTGAAGGAATAGACCAGGATACCAACAAGAAAAAAAGTGTAAGAGAGCCATAATGCATTGTATGCATAGATGATGTAGAGTTTGATATATTGCTGGATACAGGGGCGCTATATACCATTGTGTCACAAAAGGAATTTAAAGAAATGTTAAATTTGGAACATAAAGTGGTTCATGAAACTAATATAAACATAGGAGGATGTGATGGTGAAAAGATTTAAATGGTTCAGCATTTCTTATTGGATATTGTAATGAAAAATAGAAAGGAAAGTAAGATTCCTCATAGCCAAATGAGGTGCACTCATTTTGGGTTGGATACATCAAGCAGCTCTGGGAATGCAGTTGTAACCAGGAGCAAAATAACAATTTATGCTCATTGAGAGTTGCAAATAATCTGTAAATTGGGTCAAGGGATATCCCAAAGTATTCAGTGAGAAATTGGTGGGTTTTAAGCATTAGAGTGTATTTCAAAGGAATGCACAACCAAAAGTATATAAGTTACAGAAATCTCCCACTAGCTATCAGAAAGCAAGGCAAATGCAAAATTAATCAACTGATTGTGTGGCGTCCATTGCAGTGGCACTTAAACTGAATCTCTCTGTAAGGATGTGTCTTGATATTTTCTATATTAACAATGCCATATGGATCAACAGACAGCCTACTCCAAAAATAAATGAGATGTTGTCCAAAATCAGCTAAGCTAATTGGTTTTCCACTATCGATCTATCCTCAACATACCACCAGATTGAGTAGCACCTTTCATCATGCCACCTAATGTCCTTTGTTACACCATTTAGGGTGTTTCAATTCAAACTTAGGCTGTCAAACAGAGAGCAAAAATGATTTCATAATATATTTGGGGAGTGTTATTTCCAAGGTGATAACTTGGTATTTGCAAAAACTGAGGTGGAACATGTCAAACGACAGGGAAAAGTATTGGATATTCTTCAACAAAATGGGTCGATTGTTAAAGCTGAGAAATGCTAACTAAAGGTAGACAGTGTTATGTACCTAGGACACATCAGTAATGGTGAACAGATTAGTCATAGAGACACGCTGATTGATAGTGTACGGAATGCTACAATACCAGAGTGGAGTGGTTGAACTTTATTCCAAATTTGTAGGGGTGTTTGTTGATAATACTAAACAATGCAGGTGTTATTAAGGAAGAGTAACATGTATATGGTGTCATAAATGTCGTGTGAATTTGAAAACACCTGCATAAAGAGCATTTGGAACAAGTGGTTAGCAAACATAACTAATGTAGATTTTAGTGCTATAACAGGAAATGAACAGAGATGATGAAGTTGAACAGCTTTTCACATTGGAAAATGGGTCTATTAAGGGTGGCCCCGTTCTCACACAGGTTTTGAGGGATATTATTGTGTAAAAGATGAGTTAAGTTAAGATGAATGAATGAATGAAAGAAAATTTATATAGCGCAACTAAGCCCAAAGGCATCAAGATGTGTAGGGCTTCAAAAGAGGCAGTTAATTGACTTCTCCCAAATTATCAAAACTCAGACTAATCGGATTATTCAATTTAGGTCACATGGGACAGAGTAGAATGAAGAGCAGGTTGAGAGAGATATTTTGGTAGCTAGGCATGGATAGAGCGATTGAACATGAGGTCGAAGAGTGTTGCTTATGTGCAAAGGGTAGTAAGATACATAAAACACAAATACAATTATGCAGCCATTGTAATTTCTCAGGAGGCTCTGGGCAAATGTTTCTGGTAATATAATTGGTCCAATTGGAAAGCTGGGAATGCATCATATGCATATCATAGTGATGGTGGATTATTTCCCAAAATCAATTGAGTTTGAATTTGTAGGGGAGGTCACACTCAGGAGAGTGATAACATTCCCAGTAAAAGGTTTCATGAGTGAGAGCTACCTGGAGGAACTGACATCAGACAAGGTGTGTTCTACTTGCGGTTACAAGATCGTACATAATAAAAACTGCTGTTTATAATCCAAAGGAAACTGGTTTAGTAGAAAGGGTGAACTGTGTTATCAAAGTGAGTATCCGGTTGGTGATTGCAAATGGAAGATCAGTGATTAAACATATAAATCAGATGGTGTAGTCATATAAGGCGGACTTTTCATGATACCACGAAACATATTCTATTTGAATTAGCAAGAACCAGCTAAAACAAGACTATTTTGGTGGTTAGCGGTGTGGATTTCAGTAGCATGAAAGAAATTATTGAAACTGAAAGGTAATAAGGTGGAAACAAGGAAAATATTAGTCATGATTTGATATTTGAGAATTCTGTATAACTAACATAAACTCAGAATCAAATACATACACAATGACACAGATGGGGAGGATATGTATGGGTTTAATTTTGTGATGTTGCTTTGTGTAGGTTTGGTCAAATATGAGTCGATAAAATCAAATCTAGATGTTCTTCCAAAGTACGTAAGAAGAACAGTTCTGAGCATAGCCAAATGAAATTGATGATACAGTGGTTCAACTGTTACGCTCTTTGCCAATATACCATTCTCTGTCATGGTTATGATGTGACCCTGCATGAAGAGTGCCCTATAATGTCCTAATCACGTCCCCCAGTAGCCCACCACCCAGCCCTGACTGAGACGAGTATTGCACCATTGATCCTTCTGACCTGGACACAGAGGATTATATATTTTGAAGACTATGCGAGAATCATCAATAGCAGAAGAATATCTTATTTATGGCAAAAAAGTACAGCGGACCCATGGGTTCTTCATTTAGCCCAAAACGCTTATATAAAGCTTTTCTCCCTTCTATTAAAGTTTAGTTGGCCTCACCCACTACAACATATATTAGGGACTTATAACTAACTTAAATGTGTCAATGAGGCGGATGATAATTTTACATTGTTTAAAGGAAAGAGCGCACTCTGTTTACCCTGGTTGTCAGATGTAAAGTCCTAAAGGCATACAAAAACAGTGTCAGCAAGAAAAGTAAGAAATATGGGAGAATACCATGCAAAAGATGGTAATTTCTAACAGTGGTTGACTCCGGAAGCTCATTAACTTTTCCTTTAATTACCAGACAATCAAAAAGATGAAATGAGGAGCAGGATGGCACATGGCAATTGAGCCATGGATCTTTATTATTGTAGCCATAAAACACTACTTCACATATGAACCTTTTGATGATTTGTGAGAAATTTGAGGTATATTATTTTCTTGTCACTCAATGTTCAATCTCATAATGTGTTGGAAAAGTTAATAGCTTATTATTCACTGATCTGTTAATATAATGCAAAATGTGGAACATTCTTTAAATTGAGATCAACTATGGGTAATGGATTGGAATGACGGTTGATGTTGAAAAAAGGCACACTATTTTAAAATGGATGTATGACGATACAACGCATGCTATTACAACGCATGCTTTTACAACGCATAGTCTGTTTCAACGAATGTTTTTACAACGATAACCTTTACAACGCAAAATATATTAAATACATTAAAAGAGCCATAACTTAGCAAGACAATACAACGCATACCATTAAAACGCATAAATATATTTTTTAAAGATGTGTAAAATACGTCCTGGCACGGGATGCAGGGAAAATAGGGGTTTTGGGTGGGTAAGTGTATTAAAATGTGGGCCGAAACTGTACACAGATTTTGTTTTAAATACTCTATCACAAAATTAATACTCAGGTATTAATTTTAATACTCGAGTATTTCTCGAGTATTAAAATTACGCAACAAAGTAATACAAATTTTATAAAATACGGATCAATTGAGAAATAACATGATATAATTAAAAAATTAAAATAACGTAAAATAACAGAGTTTAAAATGAAGACGAGCGAAAAGAAAACAAGCGGACCACCATTTTATGACCTTATCTCGAACACAAGTCCTACAAAAGTTTCAATGACATAAACTACAGCGTCAAGCACACAAAATGGAGTTTAAAACAGACACAATCCAAATAAACGGGCATAAATGAAAATGAAAGTTAAAATATGTGTGTTCACATGAACAAAATGCATATTTTTACGAAAATAATGGTTGTACATCAAAAAAAGTATAAAAAGAAGACGTCCACCATTTTGCAAACAGTGGTCGACTGACTACCAGCGAGAGCACACGCTTTTTTGGCTGCCTCACTCTGTCGCAAAGCCAATTTCACTGTGACATCACATAACAGCCTCTCCAATCAAGCAAGTAAGTAACTTAAAATACAAAAAATGAATAACTTACTCACATTTTTAAATCCCACAGAACATGAATTTTATAAATGTTCATTAATTTACAGTTTATCGAATACCTTTCAAGAGAATTTGTTGAACCGAGAACAATATTGGTTTTCGCATAGTAAACTCGAAAGTAAGTCAATTAATAAAATACATTATTAAAATTAATTCCAAACCATTGAACGATGTGTTTGAGAAAATATCTAAATAAAAAATGTGAAATGTTTTAATGAGCCATCCTCAGATGATAAGACATATAGGTGCCGATCACAATCCGGTAAAAACCGGGTACGAACCGTCGGACGGAGCATATTCTCCGTCCGACGCGTACCCGGTCGTCAAAATATACAAACATGGAATTACGATTCGCACGGGTACACCATAACCGTACGAATCGTAAAAAAGACCGACCGAACAAAAAACACCTACCAATGCGATCCGGGAAAGCGCCGACCTGACGTCGGGACGCACGCAGCCAGCCATTCACGACCCAGGAATCACGATTCGCACCGACGTCACCCCGCACGGTGAATATTTTGCGGCAGCCAAAAACTGCCGGGAAATCAGGACGACGCGAACAAGGACCACCAGTACGCGACGGACAGACGACGCCGCGAACAAGGAGGACCAGTACGTGACGGACAGACATGGACCCGAACCTACGAGTCATCCCTGCCCTCATAGCAGTCCACCTCCTCTACAGGTTACGACGCAGACGCCGCAGAAGGTCAGAATAACTAAGGGAGGGGGGAAAGTGGGGTGGGGTGGGGGTGGCACTACCAGGGCAGGCCACAAAACAACCACATGAGTGACACACTACACATGGCCTGGACATACCTGACTCCCATGCCCTGGTCACCACGAGGGGGTGGGGGCGTGTCCTGATAATCCAGCGACCGCCACAACGGAAGTCCGTCACCACGCGAACCGGCAACACAACCAGACAGGTACGTCCCGTACCCACGCCTGAAGAGCGTGGGTACGAGCCGGACCACGCCCACACACGTCACCCCAACAATGGCGGGACGGATCGCACCCACGTGGCAAAGGCCTGGGTACGGGCCGCACAAACATCACATAGCGTGGGGACGGATATGTACGGACCCTACCCCCACCCCGTATGCAAGGAGCGTACCCCCCACCCCAACAGTGAAAGTACGACCCGTACCCCCACCCGCGTATGCAAGGAGCGTACCCCCCTGCCCAACAGTGTAAGTACGACCCGTACCCCCACCCACGAATGCATGGAGCGTACCCCCCATGCCAACAGTGTAAGTACGACTCGAACCCCCACCCGCGTATGCAAGGAGTGTACCCCCCTGCCCAACAGTGTAAGTACGACCCGTACCCCCACCCACGAATGCATGGAGCGTACCCCCCATGCCAACAGTGTAAGTACGACTCGAACCCCCACCCACGAATGCAAGGAGCGTACCCCCCAGCCCAACAGTGTAAGTACGACCCGTACCCCCACCCACGAATGCAAGGAGCGTACCCCCCTGCCCAACAGTGTAAGTACGACCCGTACCCCCACCCACGAATGCAAGGAGCGTACCCCCCAGCCCAACAGTGTAAGTACGACCCGTACCCACACCCACGAATGCAAGGAGCGTACCCCCCACCCCAACAGTGTAAGTACGACCCGTACCCCCACCCGCGAATGCAAGGAGCGTACCCCCCTGCCCAACAGTGTAAGTACGACCCGTACCCACACCCGCGGACGTACGGAGCGTACCCCCAGCCCAACAGTGTAAGTACGACCCGTACCCACACCCGCGGACGTACGGAGCGTACCCCCAGCCCAACAGTGTAAGTACGACCCGTACCCCCACCCGCGGACGTACGGAGCGTACCCCCAGCCCAACAGTGTAAGTACGACCCGTACCCCCACCCGCGGACGTACGGAGCGTACCCCCAGCCCAACAGTGTAAGTACGACCCGTACCCCCACCCGCGAATGCAAGGAGCGTACCCCCCTGCCCAACAGTGTAAGTACGACCCGTACCCCCACCCGCGAATGCAAGGAGCGTACCCCCTGCCCAACAGTGTAAGTGCGACCCATACCCCCACCCGCGAATGCAAGGAGCGTACCCCCCTGCCCAACAGTGTAAGTACGACCCGTACCCCCACCCGCGTATGCATGGAGCGTACCCCCCATGCCAACAGTGTAAGTACGACTCGAACCCCCACCCACGAATGCAAGGAGCGTACCCCCCTGCCCAACAGTGTAAGTACGACCCGTACCCACACCCGCGGACGTACGGAGCGTACCCCCACCACACCAGTGTCAGTAGACTCGTACCCTCACCTCTAATGCAGTGTGCGTAACCCCACCGTGTATGTGCCAAGCGCACATATCCAGAAATCGGAGGTGTGTGTGCAGAGTCCACCCAGCAGTGCCCTGAGACAGGAGTAGTGGGTGTGGAGTCCTCCCAGCAGTGCCCTGAGACAGGAGGGGTGGGTGCCCATCACTCCCAGCAGTGCCCTGACACAGGAGGGGTGGGTGCAGAGTCCTCCCAGCAGTGCCCAGACACAGGAGGGGTGGGTGTGGAGTCCTCCCAGCAGTGCCCTGAGACAGGAGGGGTGGGTGCAGAGTCCTCCCAGCAGTGCCCTGAGACAGGAGGGGTGTGTGCAGAGTCCTCCCAGCAGTGCCCTGACACAGGAGGGGTGGGTGCAGAGTCCTCCCAGCAGTGCCCTGACACAGGAGGGGTGTGTGCAGAGTCCTCCCAGCAGTGCCCTGACACAGGAGGGGTGGGTGTGGAGTCCTCCCAGCAGTGCCCTGAGACAGGAGGGGTGGGTGTGGAGTCCTCCCAGCAGTGCCCAGACACAGGAGGGGTGGGTGTGGAGTCCTCCCAGCAGTGCCCTGAGACAGGAGGGGTGTGTGCAGAGTCCTCCCAGCAGTGCCCTGACACAGGAGGGGTGGGTGTGGAGTCCTCCCAGCAGTGCCCTGAGACAGGAGGGGTGGGTGTGGAGTCCTCCCAGCAGTGCCCTGAGACAGGAGGGGTGGGTGTGGAGTCCTCCCAGCAGTGCCCTGACACAGGAGGGGTGTGTGCAGAGTCCTCCCAGCAGTGCCCTGACACAGGAGGGGTGGGTGTGGAGTCCTCCCAGCAGTGCCCTGAGACAGGAGGGGTCGGTGTGGAGTCCTCCCAGCAGTGCCCAGACACAGGAGGGGTGGGTGTGGAGTCCTCCCAGCAGTGCCCTGAGACAGGAGGGGTGGGTGCAGAGTCCTCCCAGCAGTGCCCTGAGACTGGAGGGGTGTAACACATGTGTGTGAGGCCAGAATTATCCACATGCATACTGGCTACAAGGGAACATGTCCCCATGAACTCATGTCAACAGACTCCACACACAAGTACAGTGATCACCAAGGATGCCACGATTGTCGCAGGTGGAGACATGGCCCTGCATGCATGGCCAAAGTAGAAGGGCTCCGTCACACACACAGCTCATGTAGACACAGCTCTGCGCTAAACATTGGGAACACCCTGCAGGGAAGAAAGCTGGGTACACAGAGGAAGGAATACACCCTTGGACAAGTGCACCATGCAGTAACTGCCTACATGAACAAAGAAAGTTAGCCAACACCTTGTGATGGCACACAGATCACAGGGTCCCACCAATGAGCAGTACACTACTACATATCCCACACACCCAAACCCTTACACACCACCCAAAACCATGTTGCAGCCCCACCAACACCAATACCAGCATAGCAGTAGTGTGATAATGAAAACAAAATTAAGCTTTATTCTGCAGGAGCACAATGTCCGTGGATCGCAGGCAGTTCAATCTTCACAAAGCCCATAGGGCAGTCAATGATTCTCAGCTGGATGGGGGACACAGTGGGATGCGTGTCCCCTACCTTGCCTGCACAGTCAAATGGCATCGTCTTCCACACTGGTGAGGGCATCAGGGGGGGGGGAGCAACAGGCACCGCAGGGACATCAGGGCAAAGGGGCGGCGTTGTGGGTGCAGGGATGGAGGACTCCACCACAGGGGGTGGGTCAGTGCCGAAGGCGGAGGCCAGGATGGCACTACACACCTTTGCAAGGTCATCCAGGGAGTCCCCTGCACCCGAAGGGACCTCAGGCCCCAAGGAGGGGGGGGGGTCAGAGGGATGGGTCGCAGCGCCACCGGGGGAGGGTGGAGACAGGGGGGGAGACTCAACCACCCTGACCGGGGACCTCCGTGACCGCTTGCGTGGTGGTGTAACTGTGGGGCTCAGGGACAGAGCGGCCATGAAGGAGTCCTTGGGGGAGATGTGGCCAGGAGAGCTGAGGGGAGGGGATTTGGAGGGAGTGGACTGGGTGGAATGCGGACTCCCACTATGGCTGCGTGTCACACGTTTGCCCCCCGACCCAGTGGGTGTGCCTACCTCACCCTGTGTGTGCGTGTCAGGAGGAGTGCGGTGGACCTTCCCTGCTGGTGTGGTGCCCGTGTCCGTTGATGTGGGTGCATGCCGACGTCTGGGTGTACGTGTGACAGGCATGGGAGTGGGAAGTGTGGATGGGGCAGGGGTAGGTGGGGGAGGTCGCGCTGCAGGAGACCCACTGCTGCAGTCAGTGTGGAGTCGATGGACCTCAGCAAGTTGCGTTGGTCAGCCTGCGATGAATGAATGCCCTCCAAGAAAGCCTCGATGTTGGTGAGGGTTTTGCCGTGGGCATGGAGGACATTAAGGATCGCAGCCTGACCAACCTGCAGTTGCCGCTGGATGTCCACAGACTCTGCATTGGCGGCAGCAGTGGAGACAGGGGCAGGGGGCGCGGTGCCTGGCAGGAAGGAGACATGCTGTGACCGGGCACGCTGGGAAGGGACACGAGCAAGTGGGAGGCGGCTGGTGGAAACTGAGGGGGCGGTGCGAGGTGTTGTTCCGCTGTCAGCTGCTGGTGCAGCCTCCGCCCACTCGGAGACATCGTCCCCGGACCTGTCAGCTTCGTAGTCTGATGTGCCAGTCGACAGGTCCTCGGCCACACTCTTCTCCGCCTCTGTCCCACTCGATGTGCCAGCCCCGATGTCACGGCTGGCACTGGTGCTCGGTCCCTCCGCCTGGTCTGTGTCCATGTCTCCCTCTGTGTCCCCCGACGATGCTGTGGGCAGGGTGGAGAGACAGAAATTATTCAGACACCTGTACACATCTGTCACATGAGTCCAATCTACATAGGTAACATTGCATGGCCTGAAAAGGAAGATCCCTAACATCTACTGAACAGGGTACCGATGTAGGGCATGCAACACACAGTTGGTTGAGCCACCATGCCACTGAAATACCATGGAGAGCATGAGACAATAGCTAAACACAGGAAAAGGAGTCTGACATAGCACCCAGGTCCTGGGGACAATCCAGCACTGCATCTGCACCACACAGCGTTTGCGAAAATACCGATGACCAGGGACCATATCCATGAACTTGAGACACATGCTGCATAGGTAATGCTGAATACATGCACAACATGACTCGGTCACTGCACATTGCGTGTGTGTCCAGGCACATCACACACTGCCCAGACCCAGCAAGTGGTAATCAGGATTTAACACATAGGCATTGCCCGCCCCAACAAGACCCTACACGAGGCAAATTGTGGAGACACAGGTGGCACCAACATCTCATGGTCTGGGTGATACACACAGGGGCAGGCAAAAAGCAAGATTGGACGCCAAACAGCCAAGGTGCGCCTGTACAAATAATGAGGTACCAGTGCCCATCCTCAGATGAGTATAACAAGACACACAGGCACTGGCAACTGTGAGTATGAAGAAGGACAATCAGGTCAGGCTGCACAGTGGACACCTGTACAAATTAGCACGTCTATATACATGGTGACAGGGGACAATGGCACAGAGCACAACTTACGCTGTAGACACTGACAGTGGCCACGTTCATGATGACACATACACCACTGAGGAAAAGGTGCCCCAGGGGACAGTAGTGGGCACGCAACTACATGCTACTGAATGGTAATGACAGCAACACACGTCACCATCCCTGCACTATGTGTATCGCACAGTCATGCACATCATGTCACAGGCCACTACATAGGACATGCGCGCTGTAAGGCATGACACATGAGAGACCAACTCCCATGTCTGGAGTCAGCATCAGTGCCAACTGACATGGAACCCACATGCAGTGAACTTGACAGTGCACAGGCAAGGTCCCACAACCTGTTACACACCACCCCCACACATGATGCTACAGACATTGTTCCCGTGGACAAAGCGCCAGCCTACATTACCCTGGGAAGGAGTGACTACACACAGACCAGGGAACACATTGCAAGGAGGGGAAGGGTGGCAGGGGCACAGCGCTATACTGGGCCAAACAGGATCTGCACAGCACCTTTAAACCCTGCCAGTGGATTCATGCTACTGTGCCCTTACAAATGCCGGTGACACACAACAAACACACATGTACCTACCCCCTTCCGGCTGCTGCATCGCCTGTAAGCGCCTCTCCAGGTCTGGAAAGACCACCGGCAGCACACGCCTGTGGAGGTGGCTCAGACGGCGGCGGCCGCGGTTCTTGTGGCTCTCAGGTGAGTCCCCCAGCAGGAGCCGTGCAATCCTCCGCGTCCAGCACCGGATATCCTGCCAGCGTTTCCTCACCTGGGCCAGGCGCCGCCTCCGACCATCCACACCCCTCACGGCACTGACGGCGGTCAGCCAGATCTGCTCCTTGGCAGTGGCGCCTACCTGTGAGGAGGAACAAGTGACACCACATCAATACACCAGCCACATGTCACAGAGAGACATATGGGTACAAATTAGCTGGTAACAACAAGGCATGTCATGCAGCCAACGCATTGCACCTTTGTCATAGGGTCATCATCCCCTGGTGAGGGAAAAAGCAGTACGTGCCACAGTGGGTACACAGGTGGAATGATGGCAATGTCACAATCAATGATCTAGGCTCACACTGTGCATCACACCCACCCCTCCTGTCTCAGGGCACTGCTGTGAGGACTCTGCACACACCCCTCCTGTCTCAGGGCACTGCTGTGAGTGATAGGCCCCCACCCCTCCTGTCTCAGGGCACTGCTGTGAGTGATAGGCCCCCACCCCTCCTGTCTCAGGGCACTGCTGTGAGGACTCCACACCCACCCCTCCTGTCTCAGGGCACTGCTGTGAGGACTCTGCACACACCCCTCCTGTCTCAGGGCACTGCTGTGAGTGATAGGCCCCCACCCCTCCTGTCTCAGGGCACTGCTGGGAGACATCAGGCACCCCCCCCCCGGGACCCCCCCGACAGTACATGGCATGTGTGTTACACCTGGACGCAATGGCAGAAGTCACAGCCACCACATAGGGACAGTCTGTGGCAGTGGCCTATGCACTCACCTGATAACCTGGTCGCCCATACAGCATGGAGTACTGTGGGAGGATCACATCCAGCAGAGCCATGTTCTCCTCCAGGGTGAATGGCTGTGTCCTCTCCACAGCCCTTGACATGGTTCCAGGGAATCAGTAGCAGCAGCTGGGTCGACGAATGCAAAGATGTGCAGGCAAGTGCTCCCTCATGGGACCTGGCTGCCTTATATGTGCCCTTCTGCCCAGTCTCATGCACAGGAGTACAGAGAGATTGGTCACTCACATTTGCATCCTATGTTTCCACCAATCCCTTCAAACCTAGCAGTCTGTGGGTTCTCTATCGGTTTCATTCTCCTGCATGATGTCAGCCCCACAAACACATTGCAACAAAGTAGACAAATCCCAACTGACTTCTGCTGTGCACCTTCCAGAACAATTTCCAATTTTGAACTTGGTCTCCATGACAACCAGCATGCATGTAGGCCTTAATACTTGTCCCCCATGTAATTTGGAGCATCACACACAGGTACGGTGCGTGTGGGGGCCCTAGGGCACCCCAAATGCATGGCAACGGCCCGTACATGCATGCCTACGCTCTCCATCACTTTTGGTCTGCACGCGTATGCGTACTCGTAGTGGTACGGACCGAACACTCGCATCTACGCTCACTATCACTATGGGTCTGCACGCGTATGCGTACCCGTAGTGGTACGGACCGTACACTCGCATCTACGCTCACTATCACCATGGGTCTGCACGCGTATGCGTACCCGTAGTGGTACGGACCGTACACTCGCATCTACGCTCGCCATCACGATGGGTACACATACGGCAGCACTCCCACAGTGATTTGGGAACATGCACAGGCCCTCTCAGCAGCAGTACGGCGGATTTTACACATCACTGTGGTGATAGGCGACACACATGTCGGAATAGGGCGGACATACTTGTCCATGGATGGACATACTTGTCCAGGAATGGACACCAAGGCATCGTCTGTGCATTACCACATGTGTTGGGCACAGGTGTCACAGGCTGTGATGTGGAACATGCCTCCTGAGTGGATAAGGCACCAGATGTATGATGAGATGTGTACATGTGTACTGTGTGAGGGTGCAATGTGTGCCAGGCATGCCCTTGACTCCTTTGACATGTGTGCATGTGGGACTGCGCACTTGGGGTGAGCGTCACTGGCATGGCACGGACACCAACACACGGAAGTGTCCCATGATGCCCGGTACAGGGGTCATGACACATGACTCATCACTACCCACAGTGCACAATGTGACTATGCCATATATGTGTCCGGGATTTACATCGGGTTGATGTTGTTGCACCCTCAAAAGCTGCAGCCGTTGCAGCAACCAACATGTGGCTGTGTGTAGATTGTCATTGCACACTGTTCCCAACACCATGCCACATGTGTTACCGGATGTGAGGTGCACATGTATGCAAGGGACACGGAGTAGCGTGACAAGGCCATGTCAGCAAACTCACAAGGAATGTGTGGGGAGTCATGACATGTGCACCTTCATGGCAAGGTGTGTGGGCTGGACTAGTGTAATGTCATGTGACCTGTGGCTCAAGTGTTCCGCTGCCAGTCTCTGCAATCAGCATCACACTTCTGCTGATGTGTGGGTGTATGTCACTCCTGTCTTGCGTCGGGCAGTGCACTTGCACTGGGACACAGCTATTCCCATGGCGTGGCATGGGGAGGTTCTCAATCACCGTGTGTAGCTGGGTCTTGGAAGGAGTGTCACCTTGCATCCATACGTGTCCTGGGCATGTAGCACATGCCTGACTCCCTATGTGGCATGTGTGTATTGGCAGATTTACATGTGCTCAGTAGACATGAGTTGTTCTCGTAGTGCACTCACTCTTCCTTGTCACTTCCAAATTACTGCAGAGCGCCTCCTGTTGCCCGAAGAATTCCAGACTTGGCCACCATGCAGGAGAATGACAGGATCCGGCTCTACCGCTTCACCCAACCATTGATTCTGGAGCTGACGGCGAGACTGGCACCACACCTGCAACCGCAGCACAGGTATCCTACGGCACTGACACCCCAGCTGAAGGTAATGGCTGCCCTACATTTCCTTGCCACGGGTACCTTCCAATATACCATAGCTCATGTTGGTGGCATGTCCCAGAGCATGTTCAGCGGTGTGCTGCATGATTTCTTGGAGGCCATGTTGATTCACCTGGATGACTTCATCAAGTTCCCAACCCCTGAACAGATGACTGAGGTCAAGCGTGGTTTCTATGCCCTGGGAGGGATGCCCCATGTCATTGGGTCCATAGATGGGACACATGTAGGTTTGGTACCACCACACGCACGGGAGGTGGCGTACCGCAATCGGAAGCACTACCACTCCATCAATGCCCTTGTGGTGTGTCTGTCCAACATGGTGATTTCACATGTCTGTGCTCGTTTTCCAGGATCAGCACACGATGCCTACATCATGAGGCGTAGCGGGATGCCTGATATGATGATGCAGCTGCGCAACGAACGGGCATGTGTTGTTGGTGGGTACAGTCTGTCTGTCCTGTATTCTGTTTGGCCGAGCAGCACTACCGCTTCGCCAGTTCTAACGATATCCATGTGCTTTCCATTTAGGGGACGCTGGCTATCCCAACATGCCTTGGCTGCTGACACCTCTCCGCAACCCCATCACGCCGGCCCAGCTCCGCTACAACACCGCCCATGGCCGGACAAGGCGAGTGATAGAGAGGACGTTTGGCATGCTGAAGAGCCGATTCCGGTGCCTCCACAAGACCGGCGGCGCACTCCCATATGCCCCGGCGAAGGTCTGCAAGATCTTCATGGTCTGCTGCATGCTGCACAACATGGCAGTTGAAAGAGCTGTGCCCCTCATCCTGGATCAAGATGACGAGGACCATCAACCCGTGGAGGACGAAGGCCTTGGCAATGGGGCTAGTGATGTGGAGGATGTGGAGCCGCAAGAGGACATCCGGACTCGGCTCATACGCGACTTCTTTGCTTAGTGGTGAGTACCAGGGTCTGAGTGTGCACGCATTGGTCCCCGTGTGGCATGCGTTGTGATGTGTGTCTCCACCTGCATGTATGGCACGTGGGTCAGCGGTGTGTGTGGGTGTGTCACTGGAGTGATGGTGGCAGTGATGGTAGTATTTCCCCAGGCATAATTGTGACCTAGCATGTTGTCATACATACATGTGTCGAGTAAATGCACATGCAAGTGGCTGTGCTTCTTGTGGCTGACTTCTTGTGTGTCTCTCTTCCCCAGGTACCTGCGCATGCCGTTTGCTGGTTGCATTGTTGTGGCACTGCTATTCCTCATGGACATGGCATCGTGGGCTGACTCAGCGTTACAGGCACGGACACGTTTGGAAGTCTCCATGGGGTAAGGGATGCATCTGGGGTGTATTGGGTGTGGCAGTTGCTCACGATGTGTGCACACTGCCCCGGTCGGGGTTTGGGTCCTCTGCAGACATGTGGCATCCCCATGGGACACGACATGCAGCTGGGTACACCTGAATAGATGGGCTGCCTGGTTGTCAGTCATCAGTGATGGGATGGTGGATTGTGATGAAGGCATCAATGTGTGTGACACTGCCCTCGGACACATACGGTTAACATTGTCTTGACATGGCGTGGGACTTCCACATCAGCGGATGTATGGTGTATGGCAGGCTCTCCGTGAGCAGCTGTGGGTATTTAGCTATTATCCGACACTTGTGTGCCAGTTCCATGGCTATCACGCATTTGTGCTGCAGAAGGGGGGTGCCAGTGTTGGAGCCACATGTTACTCCACATGATGTGTTCATGTGTACTTCAAGTTGCCTCTGCAATCCCAAACACATGACTATTAAAGGTGTCCCTATGCCTCCAAGGTGCCTCTTCTCAGTCAATGCTGGTGTGTTGGCACGGTGCATCCTGCATGTCTGGCATGGTATTCCCTGATTGTGGCTATGTGTCAATGTGTCGAGTGGCAAGATGCAAGCTGTGTGTGTGTGCTGAGACTGTGTAATGGGCATGATGTCCATGACTGTGTGGGTATTGTGACATGTGCCATCCCCATGCATCCAACGTTGTCCATGACCCCATTCTCTGCATCCACCGGACTCAAGCTTGCAGGACATGGTTCTGCCACCTGTCTACACGTACCTGGGTGCCCCTCAGGACACGGGCCAGGATCCCTGACCTCTGCGCATGACTGTTGCTGTACTCAATGTGTCTGTCAGCACGGTTGTTCGGCCACCCCCTCAGCTGGTTCTGACCATCACGGGTGTGTATGGTGCTCCATGTCTGTCTTGCCTAGAAAACTGTGACCCATGTGTCCTGTGCCAGACTCAGGCCCCAGGGTGTGGATGGTTGAAGTGAACAGATGACTCAGGCATGTTTAGACTGTACAAGACACATGTTAGGTAATAATGCTACCAGCAGGCATCTACTCTTAATAGTGTGATTTATTATTGGGGGGGGGGGGCAAGTGAGGGCCTTTCCGGGATTAGGGAATCCAAAGTTCAGTAGGGGAGTTGGTGTCCTTGCCATTGGAAATCCTCAGAGTCCATGCCACAGTCTTTGTCAACATTGGTCAGCCAGTGACCAGCAGGGCCATGTGGCAGAGAATGTCTCTTGATGCTGTGATGCTGTTGCTCCAGTGGGCCAGGTGCCAGGCCAGGTGTCCTGGGAGATGGTGATGTAGCAGCCACCCTCACGGTCCTTTCCGTGGACGACCCGGCTTCCTGCGGGGAACCTCAGCAGCAGGCCGTGACGACGTCTGGGATGCTCCGTCGGATGTTTCCTCCTCCTCCTCATGATCCCTCCCTGTGGGTGGTGATGTTCTCCGCCTTCTGGCACAGGGAGGGTCGGCCATGGTGTCGGCCATCCGACGGAGTTCAGCGTGAATCCCCTGGGACGCCGTCACTTGCTGAGCCTGTCTGTCCTCCATCCTCCGTTGGTGTAGCTGTAGACAGGCTATTAGCTCCGCATGTTGCTGGGCCTGCTGGACCTTGATCCCCTCGAGGACAGACACAACCTGGGCCATGCCCGTGGTGTCCTGCCGGTATGAGTCCAGGATGTTACGGACATGGGAAAATACCGGATCCCCAGCCAACTGGTCAGGCTCGCGCCTCCGCCGCTCTCCACTCCCACCACCCCTGCCCACTTGCGTCTGGCCTGCACTTGTGGGCACATGGGGTCTCCGGGACCCCTGAGGGGTGGCATTGGCGTTGTCGCCTGCCTCCTCCTGGGTGCCCGGGACACCGTGTCCCTCCTGGCGAGCCTGGCTGCATTGTGGTGTTGGGGCAGGGATCCTGGGTGTCTCCTGGGATGTGGCAGGAGTGGGGGTGGTGGTTGGCACGGTTGTACCTGACGCAGGTGCTGCAGGTGGTTGGACACCAGAGGGGCCAGGTCGGTCGGGGTCGTCCGCAGAGTGGTGAGAGTGGTCGCTGCCGGTGGGATCGGTCTCCTGCAGATCCGGGTCCTGTGAGTGTTCCCCCCCAGTGTTGGGGGGTGCAGCACGACGTTGACCTGTGTGTGAGAGAGACAATGTTAATTTTGATCCATGCAACATCCATGTTTCATCCGTTACAAAGTTGGCACATTTCCTCTTGGAATTAGGATCTGTCTTGCATTCCACTCACAGTGCACTTGTGCATGTGTGTGTCCCTTGGGCACCAATTTGGCCCCTTTAACTATGTGTGGCACAGTCTTACTTGCTGCGTCAAGTGTGACTGCAGTCAGCAGTGGAGTGTGCATGTGTGCCGAGCTATGCGTTTGCGCCTTCCTTGTAGCACTGTACATGTGCACATGGAGTGGATCCACACACTCATATGATGCAGGTGGCTGTCCTTGTGCTCGTGTACAGGTTGTAACATGGCCCTGCGTTTTGCCATGATGAAGAGGGGGGGTTCTGGCACTGGGCACCCTTGTCTACATGCACGCAGTCCACCTGCTGACGAGCAGACATTCCCACACACCAAAGGACTGATTTGCTCTCCCTGTGTCTCCCTCCTTCTCTGTCCCCCTCTCCCTCCCTCTCTGTCCCCCTCTCCCTCCCTCCGTGTGTCAGCCTCCTCCCTCTGTCCGTCTCCCTCCCTCTCTGTCCCCCTCTCCCTCCCTCTCTGTCCCCCTCTCCCTCCCTCTCTGTCCCCCTCTCCCTCCCTCTCTGTCCCCCTCTCCCTCCCTCTGTGTCCCCCTCTCCCTCCCTCCGCGTGTCAGCCTCCTCCCTCTGTCCGTCTCCCTCCCTCTCAGTCCCCCTCTCCCTCCCTCTCTGTCCCCCTCTCCCTCCCTCTGTGTCCTCCTCTCCCTCCCTCCGTGTGTCAGCCTCCTCCCTCTGTCCCCCTCTCCCTCCCTCTCAGTCCCCCTCTCCCTCCCTCTCTGTCCCCCTCTCCCTCCCTCCGTGTGTCAGCCTCCTCCCTCTGTCCCCCTCTCCCTCCCTCTCAGTCCCCCTCTCCCTCCCTCTCTGTCCCCCTCTCCCACCCTCTGTGTCCCCCTCTCCCTCCCTCCGTGTGTCAGCCTCCTCCCTCTGTCCGTCTCCCTCCCTCTCAGTCCCCCTCTCCCTCCCTCTCTGTCCCCCTCTCCCTCCCTCTCTGTCCCCCTCTCCCTCCCTCCGTGTGTCAGCCTCCTCCCTCTGTCCCCCTCTCCCTCCCTCTCAGTCCCCCTCTCCCTCCCTCTCTGTCCCCCTCTCCCACCCTCTGTGTCCCCCTCTCCCTCCCTCCGTGTGTCAGCCTCCTCCCTCTGTCCGTCTCCCTCCCTCTCAGTCCCCCTCTCCCTCCCTCTCTGTCCCCCTCTCCCTCCCTCTGTGTCCCCCTCTCCCTCCCTCCGTGTGTCACCCTCTGTCACCTTGGCCCAGCTTCCTGGGCACACACTGTTAGCAGATCTTTGAGTGGCCCTTGGCCTGTTGATGTGAGTTTGTTTCTGATCTCCAGGCACCCATTTTGTCTGCTGTGTGTCTGTGCGCTGCTGCTGTGGTGGTGTGTGCTGCCACTCTTTCACACTGTTGGCTGTTCATTAGCTGCTGGCATGTGCAAAACAGTGCCTTCACCCCCATGTGTTGATGCAAGGCGTCCGCCATTTGCTGGCAAGTCATTCCTGTGTTGGGACACAGTGTTTGTCTGGCTGTGACCTAGGCCATATGGGCAGAGGGCATTGTTGTCTGCTTTGGAGTCGCACTATGTGATTCTTGGTGCCCAGCCTCCCGCCATCCGGGTTACCGTGTCATGTGTTGTTGTCTTCTGTGGCCTGTGACTTGACATTGTCATGCTGGGTGCATGGGGCATGGTGGCAGCAGTGGCATGTGCCTGCTCATGGAGTGTGGTTGAGTAATGCGATGGCTTGTGGTGGTTGCGTGCCTGTTATTGATTTTGGTTGTGGTTGCAGTTCCCCCCATGTGAGGTGCGTTGTTTGTGTACTCACCCGGGTCTCGGAGTCCTTCTACTCCTTCAACTGCCTCCACCGGCAGTATGGCCATCACCCTCTCCTCCCAGGGATGGTACTGTACGGCTCTGCGGGAGGGCCCTCCTCCGGTGGCGTTGGCCTGGTCGTGTTCCTCCTGCCTCTTGGCTCTGACCCTCCTCCGCAGATCGTACCACCTGTTCTGGCAATCCTGCTTGGTCCTCCTGGTGTCCGCAACAGCATTCACAGCATCGACGATGGTCTGCCACATGGCTGTTTTGGCTGCCTGGCTGGTGCTTCTGACCAATGTTCCAAAGATCTGTGGCTCGACTCTGAGGATTTGATCAACAAGGACCTCCAACTCTCGGTGACTGAACTTTGGATTCTTGGTAGTGGGCATGGTGAGGGGTGTGGGTGGGGATGGTGTGGGTGTGGGGGGGGGGTGTGGATGTTGGGGGGGGGTGTGGATGGTTGTGTGTGTGTGTGAATGTGATGAGAGGGTGTTTGTGAGGGTGGTCGTTTGAAGGTGTGCAAGTGTAAGGTGTGGTGTAGCTTGTAGTCTGGTTCTGTGGTGTCTGGCAGCAGTGAGTCTGTTGGAAAGGCTCATGGTTTGTGTGTGTGGGCCCTTTTTATTGGTCCATGGGTGGGTGTGGCAGTTTTTGAATTTTGGGTGGGTGTGTTATAAGGAGTGGTGGTGTATTGGGCCTCTGTTTGTTTTTGGCAGTTGCAGGTCAGTGATTGTGTTATTTAAGTGGTTGTTGGCCATGTTTAGTGGCTGTGTGCCTTTCGACTGGTGTATTCTTGTGTTGTTTTATTTTGTCCTGGTTGTGTACGTGCGTTTTGAGCGTGTGTACGGTGTGTACATGGGCCATTTGGTTGTACGATTTTGTCCTTGTGTGTGGCTTTGTAAGACTCGTACATGCGGTTGTGATGTTGGGGCATGGGGTGCGCTCCGTACTTAGGAGGTTGTGTTGGGGGTGCGCCAGGAACGTACTGGGGTGGGGGTACGACTGGAACGTACTTGGGTGTAGGTACACGGGGGGTACGACACGTACAGGGGTGGGGGGTGTACATTGACGGTGGTACGACACGTACTGGGGTGGGGGTACGACTGGAACGTACTGGGGTGTAGGTACACGGGGGGTACGACACGTGCAGGGGTGGGGGGTGTACATTGACGGTGGTACGACACGTACTGGGGTGGGGGTACGACTGGAACGTACTGGGGTGTAGGTACACGGGGGGTACGACACGTACTGGGGTGGGGGTACGACTGGAACGTACTGGGGTGTAGGTACACGGGGGGTACGACACGTACTGGGGTGGGGGTACGACTGGAACGTACTGGGGTGTAGGTACACGGGGGGTACGACACGTCCTGGGGTGGGGGTACGACTCGAACGTACTTGGGTGTAGGTACACGGGGGGTACGGCACGTCCAGGGGTGGGGGTACGACTGGAACGTACTTGGGTGTAGGTACACGGGGGGGTACGACACGTCCTGGGGTGGGGGTACGACTCGAACGTACTTGGGTGTAGGTACACGGGGGGTACGACACGTACTGGGGTGGGGGGTGTACATTGACGGTGGTACGACACGTACTGGGGTGGGGGTACGACTGGAACGTACTGGGGTGTAGGTACACGGGGGGTACGACACGTACAGGGGTGGGGGGTGTACATTGACGGTGGTACGACACGTACTGGGGTGGGGGTACGACTGGAACGTACTGGGGTGTAGGTACATGGGGGGTACGACACGTACTGGGGTGGGGGTACGACTGGAACGTACTGGGGTGTAGGTACACGGGGGGTACGACACGTACTGGGGTGGGGGTACGACTGGAACGTACTGGGGTGTAGGTACACGGGGGGTACGACACGTACTGGGGTGGGGGTACGACTGGAACGTACTGGGGTGTAGGTACACGGGGGGTACGACACGTACTGGGGTGGGGGTACGACTGGAACGTACTGGGGTGTAGGTACACGGGGGGTACGACACGTCCTGGGGTGGGGGTACGACTCGAACGTACTTGGGTGTAGGTACACGGGGGGTACGACACGTCCAGGGGTGGGGGTACGACTGGAACGTACTTGGGTGTAGGTACATGGGGGGGTACGACACGTCCTGGGGTGGGGGTACGACTCGAACGTACTTGGGTGTAGGTACACGGGGGGTACGACACGTACTGGGGTGGGGGGTGTACATTGACGGTGGTACGACACGTACTGGGGTGGGGGTACGACTGGAACGTACTGGGGTGTAGGTACACGGGGGTACGACACGTACAGGGGTGGGGGGTGTACATTGACGGTGGTACGACACGTACTGGGGTGGGGGTACGACTGGAACGTACTGGGGTGTAGGTACACGGGGGGTACGACACGTACTGGGGTGGGGGTACGACTGGAACGTACTGGGGTGTAGGTACACGGGGGGTACGACACGTCCTGGGGTGGGGGTACGACTCGAACGTACTTGGGTGTAGGTACACGGGGGGTACGACACGTCCAGGGGTGGGGGTACGACTGGAACGTACTTGGGTGTAGGTACACGGGGGGGTACGACACGTCCTGGGGTGGGGGTACGACTCGAACGTACTTGGGTGTAGGTACACGGGGGTACGACACGTACTGGGGTGGGGGGGTGTACATTGACGGTGGTACGACACGTACTGGGGTGGGGGTACGACTGGAACGTACTGGGGTGTAGGTACACGGGGGGTACGACACGTACAGGGGTGGGGGGTGTACATTGACGGTGGTACGACACGTACTGGGGTGGGGGTACGACTGGAACGTACTTGGGTGTAGGTACACGGGGGGTACGACACGTCCAGGGGTGGGGGTACGACTGGAACGTACTGGGGTGGGGGTACACGGGGGTACGACACGTACAGGGGTGGGGGGGTGTACATTGACGGGGGTATGACACGTACTGGGGTGGGGGTTCGACTGGAACGTACTGGGGTGTACCTAGACGGGTGGGGGTATACATATACAGGGGGTACGTGTCGGACGTACGGGGGCTGGGGGGAGTGTTGGGCGCGTATGCGGGCACATGTCTCCATGGTTGCTATGGGTGTTCGGTGCGGACGGTGTTTTTTCCATACGGTTGTACGCTCGGACGCACGGGATGGATCGTGATTCCTCGGTCGGACTTGGCTTTTCACGTTTGTAAGGTAAATCGCCCGAGGACGTGTCGGACACATTTTCCGACCCGAGGACGTGTGGGGAATGATTCCCAGTGCGGTTCGTATGGACTTTTTACCATGCGAATCGTGATTGCCAGTTCGTACGGCACTTGTACGATTCGTACGGTAAAAAGACCCGATACGAGTCGCACGGGGGAATTTTTTACCGGATTGTGATCGGCACCATAGTGGTGCAGAAAATGAAATTTTCAAAAAATGTTTAATAAATAAACGTGGTTCTTTTTAAATGAAAAAAATGAAATGTGCTGTTCAAAATAAATGTTTCTCTGACTCAAACATCTACATAAGTGTGGAAAAAAAGGGAAATGTTGCTAAATTAATTAGTGACTAAAAATATGACGCTATAAAAATGAGTTTAATAAATAATTTTCTCTTATGTTAAGAAGAAGCAAACCTGTCATAAACAAGACTTGTATTACTGAGCATTAATTTTAAAACATTCACAAGATAGTCAAAATAGGGGTGTAAAGGAGGATTGTGGTGTTTTTCAAAAAGTTGTCTGATGTTTGTTTTGCAAAAATAGGTAGATATTGTTTGACTATTAAGAAATATAATTATAAACTGGTGCATACAAACGAAAATAATTTAAAACGGGGTTTGAAAGTCAATTAATTTAAAAACCAATTCTTTCCATAAAATTCCTAACCATTTCTAATCATAATTATTCCATCAGAGAAACAATTCAGAAAACAAATTATTGTTTGGGGAAAAAAAAAAAAAAAATCCATATAACCTTCTTCAAATTACCACAGAAGTTTTAGAGGTGAGTTCATTTAAACCCAAAATCATTACCAGTAACAAATAAACAGTTTAAAACCATAGAAATGTTTCTAACCTTTTTTTTTATTACTCTAGGAGATCTAAAGAATAAATCCACACTTGATAAGAAGAAGAAGGAAGTGATATCATTAAAAAAAAGGTAACATTCAAAAATAGAAAATACTAAATCTAATCATTATTTTTTCTGCCGGAAAATGTCTTCTAAAAATGATGACTTAGTAATCTTTTTTTTAAAAGGAACGTAGTTCTTACTTATATTCGATGCAGAATACAGAAGTGGTACCACTTGGAAAACCAATAATTTCATAACCATGTGCAACGTACATAACAGGATAATGGTGGAGATAAACATAATGTTATAGATGTCCCCCTCTCTATAAAAAGTTAATAATGTATCAAAGAGAGAGAATAGTGAAAAGATTCATCTAAAAATCTTGAACCAAACTGCAACTGTATGAAAAACTCACGAGTCGAATGTATATATTGTTTTCTAAAATTTCCATACATAATTGCATAATGATAGCATTGTATAACATTTTCCCCCAAAAAAATCCAATATTTTTTTTTTAAAAAGAGATATCTATTTTAAAGAAAAATTTAACTGGTATATCATATAACTTTAAACAGATATCAACAGTCAGTAAAGAGCTGACACTAAGGTGCCGATTCCGATCCGGTAAAACCCGGGTACGAACCGTCGGACGGAGCGTTTTCTCCGTCCGACTTGTACCTGGCTAAACCACCTTACAAACCCGCAAGTACGATTCGTACCGGAACACCATTTCCGTACACCGTAAAAAACACCGACCGGCTAAAATATACCCACAATTCCGATCCGGGACACCGCGTACGCGACATTCACACGGAGTCAGGCAGCGTTTTATGGATTAGCAAGTACGATTCGTACCCACAGCACTTCGGCCGGCAATATTTTTACGGGACCCAAAAAGTGCCGGAAAAGCTAAGTGCGCCGCGATGCACCACAAAAAGGGGGCCCGGTACGCACCGTATCCCCATCCCTACAAGTCCGCACCGTACCCCCAGCCCCCCATGTATGCACCGTACCCCAGCACCCATACATGTACGCACCGTACCCCCACCCCCATATGTACGGTGCATACCCCCGTAGGTACTGTGCGTACCCCCACCCCATAGGTATGGAGCGTACCCCACCCCACCCCGTGTAGGTATGGAGCGTACCCCCACCCCACCCCATGTAGGTACGGTGTGTACCCCCACCCCATAGGTACCGAGCGTACCCCCACCCCACCCCGTAGGTACGGAGCATACCCCCACCCCACCCCGTGTAGGTACGGAGCGTACCCCCACCCCGTGTAGGTACGGTGCGTACCCCCACCCCCGTAGGTACGGAGTGTACCCCCACCCCACCCCGTGTAGGTACGGTGCATACCCCCACCCCCGTAGGTACGGAGCGTACCCCCACCCCACCCCGTGTAGGTATGGTGCGTACCCCCACCCCACCCCGTATAGGTACAGTGCGTACCCCCACCCCCGTATGTACGGTGCCGACCCCCAGCGCGTCCATACACGGGGTGTGGGTACGCTCCGTACCTACGGGGTGGGGTGGGGGTACGGTGCGTACATGGGGGGCTGGGGGTATGGTGCGTACTTGAGGGGTGTTCGGCGCGTATGCAGGCACATGTTTGGACGTCTCAATGGTTGCTATGGGAGTTCGCTCCGTACGGTGTTTTTTCCATACAGTTGTGCATTCGGACGGACGGGACGGATCGCGCTCGGACTTCAGTTTACCGATTCATATGTAAAACTGTCCGGGGACGTGTCAGACACTTTTTCCGACCCGAGGACGTGTCGGGGAATTTTCCCAATGCGAATCGTATGGATTTTTTAACATACGAATCGTACTTGCCAGTTTGTACGGGACTTGTACGATTCGTATGTAAAAAAATCCGGATACGATTCGTACGGGGAATATTTTTAACGGATTGGAATCGGCACCTAAATCCATAGAACACCAGCTTTGCCAGACCTTCAAAAGAAAAGAAAAAGCATCTTCAGAACCACAAAAAATAATTGTAAAGGTAATGTCTTTTGAAAAAGATAGAAAAAATGTAAATAACCAATTTTTTTCCAAAACGACCAACACACCAAATAATCAATAAATATATACCAAAGCTATTTCCTTTTCTCTTCCAGCTTAGAATAATCAACATTGCAAATATCAACTTTAATAACAAATAATTCCAACTTGAAGCAAAGTGAAGCAATCCAAAAGGTATTTTCTACTGAATCAAAATCTTTTTTTTTTTTTATCAAACAGGAAGAATTAAAAAAATTTAAATTGAAACAAGCAAAGCAGTTAATCTTTAATAAATCTTTTTAGAAGAGATTTCTAAAAAGAATCAATAAAAAAAATCTCAAAAATTATATTTAAACTTACATTTTTTACCTATATTTTCTTTTCATTTCAGATAATGTCAACAAAGAAGACAGCAAATTACATTACATCAAGGAAGGGAAACCGCCTCCTAAAGCATGCAGGGTACATTTATTGCAAGGAGCGACTAACAGAACCAAGGTGTCATTGGAGGTGTGTGCAATACTACTCAACCCATTGCACAGGCAGAGCGGTTACTCTGGGTGACTCTGTCTTAAACACCACAGACCATAACCACTCTGCCTCTGCAATGTAGATTGAGGTGAGAGAAACAATTAATGAAATGAAGGAAATTGCAAGCACCTCCAATGACTCCTGTGGTTCCATTTTGAGGGAGGTTGCACAACATGTCCCAACTCATGTTGCCAGCAGTATGCCCATTATACCCAATCTGAGACGATTCATACAACGCCAAAAACAGGCAAGTAACCCACAAAGAGTTACACCACAAACCTTCTCTGACATTCTAATTCCTCCTGAACTCTCACTTTCTGTTTCTAACGAACCTTTTTTACTGCATGACAACAAAAACCCTCTGAAAAGAATCCTTATCTTTAGCACACCCCGTAATCTAGTTAAGCTAGAGAATAGTGATGTTTGGATGATGGATGGCACTTTTAAAAGCACGCCCCATCCTTTCACCCAAATATACACCATTTATGCTAAAATTAACAATACTGTAGTCTCCTTGGTATACACTTTGCTACCTGATAAACAATCCACAACTTACACTGAAGTTTTAACAGTGTTAAAATCAAAAACATCCAACAAAAGTCCTAGGAAAATTATAATGGATTTCAAATTTGCAATGATTAATGTTATTTCCAAAACGTACGTGGGTACCCAAATTCAAGGATGTTTTTTCCACTTTTCACAGGCATTTTGGCGTAAGATACAAAAACATCCTTAGTTGTGGATTACGTATCGGATAGAAAACTTCAATTTGAACTTAAAAAACTAACTGCACTTTGCTTTGTTCCTCCTGATAGTGTAGACGAATACTACACTGCAATTACAGAATCAGACTTTTATACCACAAACGAAGACAAGTTGGCTCCCTTACTAAATTATTTTGAAGACACATGGATTGGGCATCTAAGCAGGTCTGGTCGCAGGAGGAAGCGACGTTTCCATGTGGAGTGGTGGAACTGCTACTCGACCTGCTTAGAAGGAGAAGCAAAGACAAACAATGCCATAGAGGGATGGCACAACTCCTTCAACCATTCAATTGGCAAATCACACCCAAACTTTTATCATTTTTTGGAAACTTTGAGGAAGGAGCAAAGTTACCAAGAAATGAGAATGTCACAAGCATTAACAGGTAGTCTAAACCCACGAATTAGCAAAAAATCAAAGGAAATGTCTGAAAGACTATTGGGAACTTTACAACAGTTTTCGTTGTGTGTGGGTTCAGACTACCTGGATAATGTTGCACACATACTACATTACTAATAAACACTAGACTTTTACTTTCCTGTTTTTCCCTAAATTATCTCTCCTGTTTTAATTTGCATTTTTCTAAACATTATCAAAATTATGAAGTCGGTTCACCTTACCTTTGATGTTTTCTTTTTTATAGTCTTCATCTTTGCAATCCAAAATTTTTTGTCCATGATTGTCTTTTTTCCAAACATAAATCCACTTGCAAAGATCCCATAATTTTTTTATCCCCAAAAAATAAAAAATGCCAATATATTTTTCTTCCAAACATTAAGTCTTCTTCAAAGTACTTTTTCATAAGTACGAAGACTTTTTTAAAAATGTGTATATGTTCGAAAAATAGTAGTAACAACAAAAAATAATTCCAAAGAAATTCCACGAAATGTAAAAAGGTCGATTTCCATGTGCAAATCCATCGGTATATCTTCTCCTGCTCCAGATTGTTTTTAATCCAAAAATTCAAATTTTTTCGAACGTTCTTAAATAAATTTAAAAATTCAAAATCCTTCTGAATCTGCTGTCCAAGTCAATAATATAATAATTCAAAAAAGCATAGATGTAAACCCAAAAAAAATCCACAATGTCCAACTGGAATCCAAAAAAATCCAAACTTCAAAAATCGTTCTTTTTTGTTGCCATCTTTTTTAATTTCCAAACATTTTATCATTTTTTCTTTTCAACAGTTTTTAGAATTATAAAACCTTTCTAGATCCTATTTTATTAAAACAAACAATTTCGGAAGGTAAACACATGACCCGACATGGGCATACTCTAACAACGTACTTCGTGACAAGTTACGATTAAACAAAGTAATATCATTTATTACATGTACAAACCTCCCTCGACTCTCCTTGCAATAATAAACACTCATGTAATTGTATATATGTATTTTAAAGTTTCTTACCTGAGCACAGATCTCCCAAGCTTCTGCTATGTCCTGCGAAGCTACTGAAAATGGCTGCCTTCAAGTTTCACGTTTACGCGTAAACGTCATCTGGAGCAACAAAAACGAAATACGGACTTTTAATTTTTTTTTTGTAATATAATTATTATTATTGTTTAAAATAATTATATGCCTAATATTTATTTTTTACAGTTTGTAAGCTTTTTTATGCTTTAAAATTTACAATTATTTTTTATAATGTATTAATAATAAATTAAATAAACAATGCAGTCTTGCATTTATTTAATCTTTTTTTAACTATTTATTTTTAACAAACTATTATTTTTATAACATTGCAATATCCTGTAAAAAACTTACTTACCGTTTATCTATTCATTCATGCTTGTATTCACTCCTGCGATCCACTTCAAATGAACTTGAATTTCATTGACGCGGCAGTCTCAATGTGAACTAGTGAAATAAAAGAAGGACAATTATTCCCATTCACTTCAATGGCAAAGCGTGGGAATGTTTCTCTAAATTCCTTTTTTAAATTTTTTAAATGAATTCAAAATTTTTAAAATAAATAAAAAACATTGTTTCTATTAATATAATTATTTAAAATATTATAATTTATTTTATAATGCATTGTCTTTTTTTAATTTAAATTATAATTAATATAATTTTTTTGATTAATTTCTAATTTAACTCCAGTAGTGTACATCAGTAGGATCATTTCTGGATTGTGTAGGGGTACTAATTACTATTCTTAGTCCAGGGGGGGGGGGGGTGCATCAGTAGGGTTAGTGCTGGATGGTGTAGGGGTACTAATTACTATTCTTACTCCAGGGTGGGTGCATTAGTAGGTTAAGTGCTGGATAGTGTAGGGGTACTAATTACTATTCTAAATACAGGGGGGTGCATCAGTAGGGTAAGTTCTGGATAGTGTAGGGGTACTAATTACTATTCTTACTCCAGGTGGGGGTGCATCAGTAGGGTAAGTGCTGGATAGTGTAGGGGTACTAATTACTATTCTTACTCCAGGGTGGGTGCATCAGTAGGGTAAGTGCTGGATAGTGTAGGGGTACTAATTACTATTCTTACTCCAGGGTGGGTGCATCAGTAGGGTAAGTGCTGGATAGTGTAGGGGTACTAATTACTATTCTTACTCCAGGGTGGGGGTGCATCAGTAGGGTAAGTGCTGGATAGTGTAGGGGTACTAATTACTATTCTAAATCCAGGGGGGTGCATCAGTAGGGTAAGTGCTGGATAGTGTAGGGGTGCTAATTACTATTCTTACTCCATTGTGGGTGCATCATTAGGGTAAGTGCTGGATAGTGTAGGGGTACTAATTACTATTCTTACTCCTGGGTGGGTGCATCAGTAGGGTAAGTGCTGGATAGTGTAGGGGTACTAATAACTGTTCTTACTCTAGGGTGGGTGCATCAGTAGGGTAAGTGCTGGATAGTGTAGGGGTACTAATTACTATTCTAAATCCAGGGAGGTGCATCAGTAGGGTAAGTGCTGGATAGTGTAGGGGTACTAATTACTATTATTACTCCAGGGGGTGTGCATCAGTAGGGTAAGTGCTGGCTAGTGTAGGGGTACTAATTACTAGTCTTACTCCATTGAGGGTGCATAAGTAGGGTAAGTGCTGGATAGTGTAGGGGTACTAATAACTGTTCTTACTCCAGGGTGGGTGCATCAGTAGGGTAAGTGCTGGATAGTGTAGGGGTACTAATTACTATTCTAAATCCAGGGGGGTGCATCAGCAGGGTAAGTGCTGGATAGTGAAGGGGTACTAATTACTATTCTTACTCCAGGGGGTGTGCATCAGTAGGGTAAGTGCTGGATAGTGTAGGGGTACTAATTACTAGTCTTACTCCATTGAGGGTGCATCATTAGGGTAAGTGCTGGATAGTGTAGGGGTACTAATTACTATTCTAATTCCATGGGGGTGCATCAGTAGGGTAAGTGCTGGATAGTGTAGGGGTACTAATTACTATTCTTACTCCAGGTGGGGGTGCATCAGTAGGGTAAGTGCTGGATAGTGTAGGGGTACTAATTACTATTCTTATTCCAAGGGGGGTGCTTCAGTAGGGCAAGTGCTGAATAGTGTAGGGGTACTAATTACTATTCTTACTCCAGGGTGGGTGCATCAGTATTGTAAGTGCTGGATAGTGTAGGGGTACTAATTACTATTCTTACTCCAGGTGGGGGTGCATCAGTAGGGTATGTGCTGGGTAGAGATGGGGTACTAATTACTATTCTTACTCCGGGGGGGTGCTTCAGTAGGGTAAGGGCTGGATAGTGTAGGGGTAATAATTACTATTCTTACTCCAGGGGGTGTGCATCAGTAGGGTAAGTGCTGGATAGTGTAGGGGTACTAATTACTATTGTTACTCCAGGGTGGGTGCTTCAGTAGGGTAAGTAAATATTTTTAAAATTAAAAACTTACAGGGTAAGGGCTGGATAAAAAATATTTTTAAAATTAAAAACTTACTCATACTTACGTTGTATTGGCATGCGTTGTAATAGCATGTGTTGTAATAGCATGCGTTGAAATAGATCTTGCGTTGTAAAAGTTGCGTTGAAATGGTAGTGCGTTGTTATGCCTGCGTTGTGATGGCTGTTTCCCGGAAGAAAGAGCCATAAAAGGAAAGCAAAACTAGGCAACCACAATGTTCAGCATTTCTGACATTCAGTAATGCCTGTGACAACTCGTAAGAAGCACTTTGAACTCTCCCCCCGAGAAAAGTTTAAAAAGAGTGGGCAAATGGTGTATTTTCAACAAATGTGAGAAAGCAGGAAGGTTAATAAAGCAATTCTAGGTCAATTTCGTGCATTTATCATACTTTCACGGTGGAATGTTAACTACTCAAAAATAAAACAAATTGTGCACAAAAAAAACTGGTGCTTAAATGTACATGCTGAGGAACAGCATTGCACATTTAAACCAGGGATATATGGGCCATCTTAGCCAGTGAAATATCTTGTAAAACCAGTTTTATTAAAAAAACATGAAATGCGTAATTCGTAAATATGGACTGTGTCTCAAATGATTTTAGATTTATAAAAAAAAATTCCGAGAGCAAAGCTCATCATGCTGTTTGTTTTTGTGACTTTACTTGAGAAAGCATATTCATTTTCACTACTTGTACTGAGGCTCAAGACACCCTTGCCATACTACTGATTTCAAACAATACTTCCCGGGTTTAGCATAATATTCAATACAGATATTAACTACATGAGCGTCATTAGGCCATATTAAACACAAGTGCCTTTCAAACAGAAAACGAGTCGGCAGTGCTCCCATTTGATACAACACACAGCATACAACACACAGTTGTCAGTGGTTGTCTCAATAAGATTAGTTCATCTCTGGCTATTTTTCCCTTTTTCCCCAGTGACGCTTTGTTGAGGAGAAAACATCTCCGCTCCAATTTAAACCTGCGGCATGTGAATTTAATGAAACACATAATACATTGTTTGCTTTCTTGTGCTTAACAGTATCTTGCAGTCTGGCTGCCCGGTAGAATCATTTCTTTAAAACAAATAATACGTCGAGTGTACGGTGTGGAACACCGTTATCATATATGGAGAGCTGCCACAAACATTATCACCACAAGTCACCATGTGAGGCAAGACAGAGGGGGCGTGGCTTGGACGCTACCGAGCATGGACGCGTGAGCGGTGAGCTCCGCGTCGGCCTCGGACTTTATCCTGTAAAGAATCCTCTCTGGCGGTGTCGGCGGCTCCGAGGCGGCCTCCCCATGCTTAGGAGGTGCCTGCCTTCGAGTTGAGCTGCGCGTCGCGACCTGGGAGGTTGTGTTGGTCTCCGTCGCTTGGTGATTCCTCTGATGTGACCCGGCCATTTTGTTGCGGCCTGACGAGGGCTTGTCATTCCCGGCCTTGTGTAGCTTGGGGCGCACCGGAAGGGGGCGGCGCCCAGGCCGGAGCGGAGCGCTGGCGTTGCGGTGCCCCGCCGAACTGGCAGAGGGACGGAAGGAGTACTGGGAGCCCGGGCAGGATCGCGGATGAACAGCTGGCGGCCCCAGCAGCACATATGGTGATCGGGAGGGCCCCGAGGCGGCCGGAGCATCGTGAGTAGAGGCCGCTGGGCTGGGCCTGGCAGGGTTCGGCTGCGAGGAGGAATTTGGAGCTGCTGCATGGGCACCGGCGGGGAACGGCACGGGCTTGACGGGGACCCCGAGGTGCTGGAAGACGCCCCCCCCGCGCTGTGGCTCTCCGGCTCGGGGCTGCAGGGCACTGATCCACGGGCGGACTGAAGGGGAAGGGCTCCCACCCGTTGGAGCGCTCTACTGGGACCCGGGGGTCTCAGTGTTGTGGAGGAGCCGGTGCCTGGCCCGGAGTATCTGGACTGGGGGAATTGCGGCTTGGCCGCCGCTGTGGAGCTGGCTGATCTCCTTCTCCCATGTTGCGGTGCTCTTCGGCTGCCACGAGGACTTGGACAGGCAGGGGTGCTTGGTCTTCCCCAGAGGACGTTGGTGATCCGGATGATTGGACCACGGCGCCCCAATTAATATAGCGGCGGGATATACGGAGGCGTCCGGCCGCCCCTCGCCCTGGTCGCGGTGGGAGTGACAGCAGGGGGCGGCTTGCTGGTGGGCTGGACGCGGCTTCCCTCCCTGGTGGCCCCCGCGGGAGGTTCGGCTGGAGTGGTGCACTTTTGTAATGCTGTGGTCGCTGCCTTTGCCGTGGATCTGTGCTGGACGGGCTGGAGGGGGTCCCTGTGGTGCTGCTACTTATCAGGAAGCGTGACTACGGAGGGAGTAACTGGAGGGCATCGTCTTCTTGGAGATCCCCGGGCAGGACTCACTGTTCTCTGTGCCGGATCGTAGTTCTTGAGGTTACGCCATGGGGAAGTCGCGGCGTGGTCCAGGTGCGGTACAAGTTGGGCATATGGAAGGCCCGCCCGACCCCCAGGATCAGGACCCGGCGGGAGCTCTAGCAGCGGGGCTGCGGCAGCAGCAACTGGACCAAATTCTTAAGGCCATATCGGCACACACGGGAGGCGCTAGGCCGTGATATAGCGCAAGTCTCCACGAGTTTGGGCCTACTACGCGCGGATCACGGCAAGCTGGTAGACTGCGTCAGCAACACGGAAATCGCGCTGAAAGTATTGGAACCTGCTCAGAAGGTGACGGAGACATCACTGGGTGATTTGACGCGCAGAGTGCGGCTGCTGGAGAGGAGGGCAGAGGAAGCGGAGGGGTGCAACAGGCGCAATAACGTGCGGGTGGTGGGCCTGCCTGAAAGAATTGAAGGGGACGACATGGTCGGCTACCTGGAGCAATGGCTGCGTGTGGTGGTGGCACCGGAGGGGTTGTCGCAGTTTTATACTCTTGAGAGGGCTCACCGGGTGCCGGCCCGTCCGCCTGCTGTGGGCCGCCCCCCGAGACCGGTGGTCGCACGTTTGTTGCACTTTAAGGACCGCGATCTCATATTGCGGAATGCCCGTTCATCCGGCCCTTACAAAGTGGATAACGTCTCTCTTTATCCGGACTACTCTCAGGAGGTTCAGCGGAGTCACTTTTCCTTCATGGCCATCAAAAAGGCCCTTCAGGCTGAGGGGATCCAATATGCGCTGTTCTTCCCGGCGCGTCTGAGGGTGCTGGTGGATGGGACTGCTTCATTCTTTGATTCATCAGACGACGCATGGCATTGGCTGGAGCAGTATCGTGCAGGAGGGGCTGGCCCCGGATGGCCCGAGTTGGAAATCGAGGGCCGGCCAAGGCCCCGCCGGGCCCGTTGGCGCGGGACCGGTATGGTGAGCGGTCAGTCGCCGTCGCCCTCTCAGCGGGAGAGACGAGCAGCATTCCAGGCGGTTTCCCTCATTTCAGGAGCAGCGGCTGCGGCCTCCCCAGCGGACTCCGGATCTTGGCGGGAGTCTGAGGGGGGGAGTCGGAGGGATCGGAGAACTCTGGAGACGATGTTGAGAATTTGCCAGTGGTTACACCACGCACTGCCGATGGCCTGTTGGACGAGTGATGCTGTGTGTCCTTAATTTGTGCACCTCGGTGCGATGCGTGTTGGTGGCTGCTTTGTAGCTTACGGGGGAGTGGGCATGACTCTGCTGAAGTTAGTGGGGGGCTTGGTTCCTGGTCTGGGGGGGAGCGGGCTTGGGAGGGGGGTCTCCCTATTTTTGGGGGGGGGGCCGGGGGCAGTACACTGGCAGGAGGAGGGGAATTTGATAATTGAGGCCTGACGAGCGGACGGTGCAGTTGCGATCGCAGTCCGGCTTGTGTTGGTGCTGGATCACCCCCTCTATCTCACACTTATTGTGAGACTCTGGTAGTTGGGTCTGCGTTTGGATGGGTAACTACGGTTTAGAGCCTGTTCTGGGGATGGGAGGGAGGGGGGTTTGTTGGGGACGTTTTGCAAGGGGAGATTCTGTCAGTGTGCCCACTAGGCTGTTTTGGACTGAGCTCAGCTATATCCTTTTGTATGGCGACCCGACTTGAATTGAAATGTGTCACTTGGAATGTGCGAGGGCTGAACTCCATGAGAAAGCGTTACAAAGTGCATGCATACTTGGTCCGCAGAGGGGTCCAGGTGGTCTTTTTGCAGGCAGGAGACACACCTTGACCAGGCTGAGGGGCGGGCGTTGCAGAGGAGATGGAGGGGGCAGGTGTTTTTTACTACCTTTTCTGCCTTTGCCAGGGGGACTTTGGTATGGGTGAGGTTGGGGGTTCCTTTCCAGGCCTTGCACACATTGGTAGACCCTGAGGGGAGGTTTGTGCTGGCGTCTGGCAGACTGGACGACAGAGATGTGACGTTCTGTAGCGTTTATGCCCCGAATTCCGACCACACCAAATTTTTTGCACGGCTTTCTGGGAAATTAGCATCGTTCCTAGTTGGTACGGTGTTTCTGGGGGGGACTTTAACTCTGTTGCCGACGTGGAGCTGGATCGCTCGCACCCACCTCTGGCTCAATCAGTGGTCCGTCGAGTGGCCATGGCGAGACGGGACTGGCAGGAGGCTTGGGACCTTGTGGATGTCTGGCGGGTGCAGCATCCGTTAGACAGGGACTACTCTTTCTATTCAGTGCCGCATGACCTGCATGTCCAGCTTGATGGTTTTTTGTGTACCCCGAGAGCTCTGGAGCTCACGCGCTGTAGCGAATATCTGGCTCGGACACTCTCGGATCACAACCGCTGTTTGTTAACGATAATTTGGTCCCAGCAGCGGCAAGCGATCCCGACGTGGCGGTTGAATCCGATGACGCTAGAAGATCCCGTATTCAAGACAGAGCTAGGGGAGGGTGTAGAGCGTTATTTCTCAGATAATTCAGGGACAGCGACGAGTAGAGCTCAAGAATGGGATGCGCTTAAAGTGGTGGTGAGAGGCATCTGTATCTCGTTCGTCGTCGGGACGCGCAGGGCTTTGCTGCAGGATATTGATCGGGCTGAGGGCAGGCTCCGCCAGGCGGAACTTGATGGTCACGCGACTGGGGGCACTCGAGGAGGGGTGTTGGCAGCGCGAGAGGAGGTGGCTACTCAGGTTGAGCGGTTTCGCAGCTACGATTATAAAGAGTATATGGTGCGGGCCCATGCTGAACGGGATAAAGTAGGGTCGTTACTAGCTTGGTTGGCTAACCCGGCAGTTCGGGGAACCCCTATAGTATCACTGTCTACTTCGGAGGGAGATATGGTCCACTCTCAAACGGAGATTAATGACCAGTTCCTGGGCTATTATACAATGCTGTATCAGAGTAGGTTGAGGGATCAGCCCGAGGGTCTGGACGCTTATCTGGAGGCGGCGGGGTTGCCGCACCTGGACCTGGACCAGGGCACGGCATTGGGGGCAGCTATTTCCCTCGGGGAAATTAGGACAGCGGTGAAACATATGGCCCGGAGGAAGACTCCGGGGGCTGACGGCCTTCCGGTGGAATTTTATGCTGCGTATCTGGATATCCTGGCGCCGCAGTTACAGTCGGTGTACAGTGAGGCGTGGGAGCTGGGTAGGCTGCCACCCACTATGAGAGTGGCGATTATAGTGCCGCTCCTGAAGAAGTGGGGACCCCCACCGCCAGGACGGCGTATCGGCCGCTCTCCATGCTCTCGGTTGACTATAAGATCCTTAGTAAGATCCTGGCCACGCGACTCCTGGGGCATTTGCACGCCCTGGTCCACCCGGATCAATCGGGTTTCATTCCTGCCAGGAGTACTGCGACGTGCATTCGGCGTTTGGTGCGGATCATGGGGGAGAGAGGGGAGGGCGTATCTGATGCCGTAGTACTGTCGGTGGATATCGAGAAGGCATTTGACAGTGTGGAGTGGCCGTACCTGTTTAGGGTGTTGAGGGGGTCTGGCCTGGGGGAGGATTTTGTGCGCTGGACCAGCTTGTTGTATGCCTCAGCCACAGCTAGGGTTCGTACAGGACGTACTATCTCAGCAGCTTGTCAGGTGGGGAGAGGCACTCGTCAGGGCTGCTCTCTTTCCCCACTGTTATTTGCGCTGGCAATCGAACCCCTTGCGGCGCATGCCCGGCAGGGGCGGTTATTTGAGGGTGTATCGCTGCGTGGGGAGTTGCATCACATATCCCTGTATGCTGATGATCTCCTGTTGTATCTAGCTGATGTGGGGGATTCCCTGTGGGGCTCCAGAACCCTGCTCCGGGAGTTTGGTGCTTTGTCAGGGTTGCAGGTGAACTGGGCCAAGATCTGCCTGTTTCCTTTATCCCCGGGTGTTCCGGTGCCCCTGACGCTGGCGGATCTGAGATGGGAAGCCGCCTGCCTGCCGTATCTGGGGGTCCGAATATTTCATGCTTCCGCCGACCTTTTTGAGGGGAACGTGGGCGGAGCGCTGAGGGGGCTCAAGGGAAGTATGGCGTTCTGGCGCACTCTCCCTCTCTCGGTAGCCGGGCGGGTAGCGTTGTTGAAGATGATTGCGCTGCCACGGTTGCTCTACTTTTTCCGTACTTTGCCGGTGTGGATCCCGCCCCCTTTTTTCCGGACGCTTAGGACACTGATGACAGGGTTTATCTGGGGAGCTGGCAGACGGCGGGTGGCAATGGCCACTCTGATGAGACCGAGGGAGGAGGGGGGGTTGGCCGCTCCGGATTTTGAGGGGTATTACCTGGCAGCGCAGCTGCAATGGCTGACACAAGCCGTGGCGCTGGAGTTTAGAGGCCCTGATGGCCCTCAGGGTAGGGTCATCCCTCGTCATGTGCTGTCCTTTATTGTGCTTCGACAGCGACTCCGGTTGGACCAACTTACCTTCGAGGAGCGCACCCTCCAGCTATGCTGGACTCGCAGTCAGAGACGGGCAGGTTTCGTGGCTCCATATGCCCCGGAGATTCCTCTGGGCATGTGTACAGCCCTCCCACATGGTGGGGACTGGTCGGTGCTGGCTGGCTGGGAAGAATGTGGCGTTCAAATGATTGGGGACTTATACAGGGATGGTGCCTTGCTGCCCTTTCAGGAGTTACGGCAAGCTTATGACCTACCGAGGGGGGATTATCTCCTACACGCCGCCTTGGTGTCGGGGATTCAGAAGCAATGGAAGATGGGCCTGCTGGAGCCCCCGACCTTTTTGGGGTGTCAATACGTCACTATGGCGTCGGGTACGTTCAGGGCCATCACCTGTCTCTATAGGCGATTGTCTATGGAGAAGCTTATACCTTTGGATGCCTTGCGGGGTAAATGGGAGGGAGATCTTGGTAGGCCCATCCCTGAGACGACCTGGCCGCAGCTGCTGCGACGGGCCTGGAAGGGCACACGCAACGCTAGATTTCAATTGGTTCAATTTTTCACGCTTCACAGGGCTTACTTAACTCCGGTAAAAATGTTGCGCTACTTTGGAGGTTCCCACTCATTATGCCCCCGGTGCAGAGCGGAAGGGGCCGATTTTGGTCATATGTTTTGGTTTTGTCTGGGATTGGGCTCTTATTGGACGGATGTGGTAGCGTGTCTGAACCGAGTGACTGGGCGTGAGCTGGATGTGGAGATGGGTACTTGCCTCCTGCTTTGGTTTCCGCACATTCCCAGTACTAAAATTACGAGCAAGTTCTATGACTTGGGGTTGATTATGGCAAAGAGGGAGCTTACCATGCACTGGAAGACACAGGCTGGGCCGAGCTTTCGGAGGTGGACGGCGAGTTTCTTGTCTTGGGCGGGGAGCGAAGGGATGCTTCGGCTGTAGCTGGCCCGGCGGGCGAATAATGATAAGGCGCTGGATGCGGCAAGGGCGTGGGGAGCGTTGGTGGAAGGGCTCCGCTCTCTGGATGATGTGGATGAGGTGGACAGGGATCCCTTAGAAGTTGACCGGATTGTGGAACCCGGGGAGAGGCCTTCTGGAACCGCTGGGGAGACTGCGCCGGATGAGGCCACTTGAGCATACTTGGGAGGGATCTGTGTCTGCACAATGTATTGCGGAGTGCTGGGGGGATCGGGGTCGGAGCGGGAAGTGTACATAGCGGGGGACATGGAGTTCAGGCCCTCTGCGATCATTGCTGATGTCTTTTTCACTGCTTTGGGTTCGGTGGGTTTAGACCTTGGGATGCCTAATGGCTACATGTAACAGGGGTTTGTGCGGGCACGCTGACAGAGGGGGAGGGTGGGGGTAGAGAGGGAGGCAGGGGATGGGGTTAGGGTAGTAAAAGTTGAAGAATGGTTTCTCCTGATATGTGCATTGCCGATTGGGCATCATACACGATGTTACTGTGTGTACCCGTGAATTATTGATGAGACGGTTGGAAAAATCAATAAAATACTTTAACTAAAAAAAAAAAAAATGTGAGGCAAGACGGAAAGTGCATGCGTTTGCACACAGTGATTCCTCAGGTTAACACATACAGTATTGAGGGCTCCACTGCGTTACTCACAATGAATGGATGAATTAATGAAGTACATTTCTAAAGCGCACCGGACTCTCAGACACTCGTTCCTGAGAGAGTGTTTGAATGAGTTGACCAAAGTAGTTAGGGAGAAGAAACGGCAAACAGCTGCTCGCAGCATTAGCACAACAGGGCCTTACAATTGTAGATGTGCATGCAATGAAATTTAATCAACAAAAAATAAATGTCTAGCGCTCTGGATAGTGAGTGGAAGCCTGGGAAACGGGGTCACGATTCTGCTCGAGCTCTTCCTTACGTTGTGCTGTGAGGTCTCGTGTGCTACCAGATGGTCTAAGGAATAATAAAAGAAGGCGAAGTAATTGTGAGTGCCTGTTTCCACAGGGAAGCCCGAGGCAGGGTGTGGAAACAGAGGTCTGAAGGTGGACACAATGCGCTGCACACAAGGTCTTTCGGAAGCGCCTGCGTGGGTACCCAGAAATATGTGTCAGTGCTGGCCACCAGCACAAATCAACCCTAAATTGCACCCCACTTTAGGCAATGAAGTACTGACCCTGATCCCAGGCTACCAACAAACGAAGTATGCAAGGTTCGTTCAGTGGTTTGGAGCCTACGCAGACTATGACTTTGATGTTAAATTCCAGCTCAAAATGTCAAAACTTTCTTGCACCAAATCTGATAATCAATAGAGATTTATCACTGAGGGGGAGTTGGCAATTTTCACCCTTTTCTTACCTGATCCGCTGTGTTCATTTGAGGTTTTATCAAAGTTAATCTTATATAGACCTCAACCCTCGTCTTTAGAAAAGATATTACCTCATCAGTGTCATAACATGTAAAGGCAAGCAAGGCTTTTGACACATGTTGGCAAGAAATACGTTGCTGGGACCCTGCAGTTATCGAGCCCCACTGGTGACCTGTAGCCACCTGGCAGCAGTACATGGTAATTCGGGTCCCCTGGGCTAGTGAAAGCTTTACATTGCAGCAGAAAGGGGCCTAAACTACATCCTATTTTAAATGTATTAACGTTTTTGAAAAGTTACGGGCATATTATCAAGGGGCCGAGATAAAATTATCGCCGCTTTAGCGTCCGTTTTTGGGTGAACAGCTGCGATAATTTTATTGCATTATTATCAAGGACACGCTAGTGCGTGATCCCTTGACCTAGCGCCCGTTTTCCACACGCCTCGCATCGATAATGAGATGCAAAGGAGGTGTGGCTGTGAAAACAGCATGGGATAATATCGCGAAGGCAGCTTTGTGATATTATCAACGAGGGGTAGCGATATTTGAAATCGCGTTAAGTATGTCTTAGCGCAGGAATTTAAAGTCTGTTAAATTCCTGACTAAGGCATACCAAACATGGGGATTGGATTGTGTGGTTCAGACCACAGGCCCTATCACCAAGGACATCACCGTTTTCCATGGAACATCGCTGGAAAACCAGCAATATTCCATGGAAAACATCGCTATTGCTGGAATAATTATCGCCATTGCGCTATGCTTTGTTAATACAGCGCTAGCATGGCGATAATTTCCAGCGATAGCTGGTGATAAAAATCCTCACGCTAAGAGCGGCCAGCGATAATTACAGCTGCCGCTTGATAATATGCCCCTTCGATTTTTCACCCTCATATGTGGGTGATTGTCTAGTTTGCCTACTTACAGTAGCATTGTTTTGCCCTCTTGCTGAAAAGCCCCTCCTGCACCTTCAGGAAACCCTCCCTATGCGACTAAAACATCTGTTAACGTTCAGCTGACAACGCATACCCCATGATTTAAATCGCTCTACAACGTCTCATGTTATCTTCTTTATCTTCTCTTAACTCCACATTTTAAACCAACAGAGTGCTCGCCAGTAACAAAAATAAATAAATATAAAGACTACAGTTGCCGGTGCAGTGCCCATTCAGTCTGCTACGCCACTTCGCCATTTTAAAATGAGCAGAGACAAGGCATTCACTGACACATTAACCAATACATTTTAAAGAGCGGGTTTAGCTTTAGAAGTCAGTTTTCGGAGCTTCACTCCTCCCGCATCAAGGCTCACACCTACAATTCAGTGAGGCCTCACTCATGCCCACCTCATCGGTTGCTGCAATCTAAAAGTGAGTACTTTTTCCCTCATAGTGACCACACCGTCATCCGCTCCACTCAACACGCATGCACAGACGTCACCCATAGATTACACTGACACTTTCATTGTGGGTGAAGAACTGCTGCAGGTTTATTTCATACAACATAAGTATGACGATAAGTGGGTTATCTTACGGGCGATCCAGTGCAAGCAGCCCCTCGCTGCTCCGCCCGCCTGTCGAGCCAGCACGCACGGTGGGTCGATGCCCTGCAGTGCGGCACATATTTTCAGATCATCCTTTGGATCATGTGATCTGTTGCATACTCCCGCCCCTTTTGACGGGGGCAGAGCGTGTTGTGGCACACCCCCGGTTGGTCAGGCCCCCCAACCGCCCGAAGGCCTAACGGGGCGCCATCGCGGTCTTCGCAGAACCTCCTTTGGCTCCCGGACCTTGGCTCGGGCACCCTTACTGTGCCGGACAGGGGTACCCTTACTGTACCGCCTGTCGCAGAGGTACCCTTACTGTACCCTTCTGCCTCCAGATCGCCCTGTAACTCCGCCTGCAACGCAAGAAAACCATTAAAACATTCCAATAGCACGCTACCTCCGATGAGCAGGGTGAGAGGAAAGGGTGGGAAAGCGCGTGGCCGGGAGGAGCGGCACAGGAAGCAGAGGAAGATCAGAGGGGGTGAGGCGCCTAAAAAGGGGGGGAGCTAGCCTCACCCACCCTGGTGGCACGCCTCCCCCAGCCAGTCCCATTGGGTGCCTCCCCTCCCCGAGGTGAGGCCTCAAGTGAGGCGGAGCAAAAGGGGGGGGGGGGGCTCCGACGGGCGGCCACTAGAAGGCTGCCCTGCTGATGTCCCCTTGCGCGGGACGCGGGCAGCGGCATAGTGACCACACCGTCATCCGCTCCACTCAACACGCATGCACAGACGTCACCCATAGATTACACTGACACTTTCATTGTGGGTGAAGAACTGCTGCAGGTTTATTTCATACAACATAAGTATGACGATAAGTGGGTTATCTTACGGGCGATCCAGGGCAAGCAGCCCCTCGCTGCTCCGCCCGCCTGTCGAGCCAGCACGCACGGTGGGTCGATGCCCTGCAGTGCGGCACATATTTTCAGATCATCCTTTGGATCACATGATCTGTCGCATACTCCCGCCCCTTTTGACGGGGGCGGAGCGTGTTGTGGCACACCCACGGTTGGTCAGGCCCCCCAACCGCCCGAAGGACTAACGGGGCGCCGGCGCGGTCTTCGCAGAACCTCCTTTGGCTCCCGGACCTTGGCTCGGGCACTCTTACTGTGCCGGACAGGGGTACCCTTACTGTACCGCCTGTCGCAGAAGTACCCTTACTGTACCCTTCTGCCTCCAGATCGCCCTGTAACTCCGCCACAGCTCTGGGGAGGCTTCCGTCGCTGCCAGAGCCCCCCTTCCTCCCTTCGCTGTTATAGGTGCCCTGCCCCTGCGAGCCAGCTTTTAGTGGGCTAAATTATGGGTCCTGTCCTGTAACCCGTAAATGACGGCATTCATTTGCAACATTACTCAGAAGCCCAGGGCAGACTAACAAAGGATGTCTTTTGGCCCCACTGCCGTTCAGCTTAGACGTGACTGGTGTTCCTAACTTTCTTAGCGATGCCACTGCAGATCTTCCTAACGTAATTATGGGAAGATCTAGCACCTACATATGGAGCCAGAACTGAACCATAGCTGAATTCGTCAATCCATCAATTCCCTTCATATCCTAGCACGAAGAAGGTTTTAATTTCCACTTGGTCTACAAAGGTGATGTATAGATAGCGTCATGGTTCCTGAATTGCTGCTGCGAGGATTGCATGATTTCTCAGCAGGACAAAACATTTTAACGTAACTGCTAAATGGACGCCTTTTATCATGACTCCGGATAAGCCAATATTACTGACTGAGCTGCCGAAGAATACATCTCTCAGCTCGAGGACCCAAATTTGTGAACATTTCCCCACCTCCCTGGCTCCAAGGAAAGGCTGAGCGAGAAGAGCAACACCTAAATCTGTTTCTCAGGCTGGAAAATATGGCATGGGTAACAAGGCATTGGTGAAATAGGCGCTTATGGACCTGCAATCCTATTAAGATTTTTCAATTGGCCAAATTAGGTGCCTTCCTGGCTTGGAATTGTGTTCCCAACAGCTCCAGCACAATAAGCAGGGTGAGGGTAACGTGTGAGTTAACCACTTTACCTACGTATAGAAACACAAGCCGACATCACGGGTCTCTAAATTTGCTTCCTTTCACATCGTATTATCCTATTGTTTACTACAAACTGACCCATATCTTAGCAACATCTCCTCGTTGTAGCCTTTCTACTTGCACATTAAGTTACATTAAATTGGACGATAGTCTTATACTAGTCCCGCTGTTTATCCCAATCTTTTCTTACTCTCCACTGGGACAGCGTATCCAATTTCCTTGCTTGTTGAATAGAAGCTAGCTTTTGGACTTTATTGCTGCTGAAAGGAGTTAATAGGTTTGCCTACAGTCCTGTTATACCGGTGTTGCTGTGCTATAGGTAATTCGTGGCACCGACATCGTGGCTTGAAAAGGAAACTTCTTATTGTATCAAATAATTTGTTGTGAGCCCCAGTTATGATTTCGTTCATATCTTCATAGTTGGCAGTGTCTCTATCTTGCCAATACCTGGGTCACGTCCGCCTTAAATGATGACAATACATCTGGCTTTTCCGCTAGCCTTGCCCATTAACCTGTCAAATGTCAGTGGAGAGCAGCACATCTCTGGTCATGCTCATTTCAGAAGGTGTTAAGCCCTTTCCATTACTAGAAAGTTTAAGTGCAAAATTCAAGAGGTATGGTCGCTCCCTGCTCTCTCAATTATTACCATGTAGATGAGGGCATGCCATTCACGGGTGTCTGGTTTGAAGTATGCACAGGTAATTGACACTCATTCCGGGGTGTCTGGTTGAAGTATGCACAGGTCATTGACACTCTCCCACGTGCAGTGCTGTGAAACGTTTGAAGTAGTTCATCAAATTCAGCCAGCCACCCCCTAGGTGGAGGCTTGTACTCCCAAACTTCTGCTAGTGTAAAACCCGGCCACACCTCCAGTTCAGTGAAATTTAGTAATTCACGACACTGCCAACCCCAGGGGCCAAATACTGGGCTGTGTAAATGCGGCCCAATATCACCATGAACAATTAGCTTGGAGTGGATGGGTGTTAACCTGGACTGGCTGAAGGCAAAACCTTTGACAATCACTCCTGGCAAGATGTGCCAACGCAGGTAGAATATAGAGTTATCCAGCCCGCCTTACTTCCTTTCCCAGTTCGACACAGGTCGAAGAAGAATGCCCCTTCCAGAAAGGTCATGGCCTTATCCCTGACGCCTATCCATACAGCATTCTACCGGAAATCTACAGCATTGCTTTGTAAAGCTTTTTCTGGTTCCACAATTAATTGTGGTCGATATGCTCTCCCTCAGTTTGAACAAAATCTTAGCTAATCGTACGCCTGCCTAATTCCCAGGGCTGTCTGGCTTAATGCTTTACGCCTGGAATTGCCCCCACCAAATGTGGCCTTGCACTGAAACTTAACTGAGTTGTCTCAACTTTACTTTTAGAGCTAGAAACGCCCCCCGTGCTCCTTGTGCTTACTAAATGGACCCGCTCCTTAGTTTCCAGCACACAATGCACTTAAATGTCATCTGGCCCTGGTGCCTATCAAACAGTGACAGCCTCTGTCACCTTCATACAATACATAAACAAAGCTCACAAGGTCGCAGAAGCGGCAAGCCAGGCTAAGTCTCGGTAAACCATGTCACTCTGTGCTTTCCCTGGCCTCCCTGTGGAACAGGGAGAATAACCTCAAAGATGTTAAGTATGATAGACAAACCCAGGCCTTCCGCATGTCTCAAAACAGCTCAGGCTGCTGCCTTTCCTGTATAGACTAAGCTGCCACTATGACTGAGTTGCAGAAAATATCACACCAGCTGTTTCCGAATAGCAAGGCTAAAGATGAAAGGCAGCCGCATTCTTGACTTAAGCGTGGAACTCACAAAATACCTTCAAGATGTTATGTATGACACACAAGCCCAGGCCTACAACTTGCCTCAACACAGCTCGGGCTGTTGACTTCTATATACACTAAGCTGCCACTATGACTGATTTGAGAGAAACCTTACCCCAGCTGTTTCCTAATAGCAAGGCAAAGATGAAAGATAGCAGCATATCTTGACTCAAGCGTTGAACTTACAATAATAACATTGGTAGCTCAATTTCTGTGTTACACCTTTCCACAAGCTGACCATTGCATCATGGTTGAGCCTGGGTTTTAGGCTGAACCTTGACATATTTGTACTCCTGCTGCCAGGGAACATATATCTATATATATATATACACCTTCCCTTATCCTGTTGCACCACTTGGGACACAACTTCGTACCTACCGGCATGGAACTAATGCCAAAGACATTCCCCCCTAGTACTGAATTATCCTAATAAATGCTGCATTTTGCGACAACGATACCAGGGAATAAATGCAAAGGGGCTCTCCAGTGCGTGTGAACCCATGTCATTGCGATTAGTAACTGTTGCTCTGTTCGAGCTAGAACATGCAACTTTATTCATTTAATCAATTAATCAGCACAGCATGCTGGAGATGAAGGAATATGTGGCCGGCCCAAGGATATACAAAATGAGCTACGGCGTTGAAAGGTTCCAGGGACATGGCTGAGTGAAGCGGCCTCACGACTTTTGTGAGTGTGTGGCGCAGGTACAGCTGGCCCTCAAAATTTATTTTAACTGACAACACAAAGATGAAGCCCTACATATGGACCTACGGAAAAGCTGCTGTATTGCCAGCGGCGCAGGAGTCTGCATAAGACACTGCATAAGGGCATAAGCAATGTGGGTTTTTATTCCTATTAACTGCGTGCCTATGCACGATGCTGCCGGGCCGATACCGAAGGCTATTGGCACTGGTGCGCCACAATGCAAGCTTGCCTGTATCACAAGATAACCTGCCCCAACTTGGACATACCGACATCCACTTCTAGTGTCCTGCCATGTCATCTATTCCGAATCTGGCTAACGAAAACTACCATTGGCCAAAGCTAGTCAAGGTCAGCCGTTAGCTCCCGCCTACCAGGAACCGAGCGAGTCATAGCTTCGTAAGACGCCTACGTCATAATGGCCAACGGAAATCATTGTATTATAAACAAGAAAGAGCTCGCGGTCTCAGTGCGCTACGGAAGCCTCTTCACTGAAGTAGGTAAATGAACTACGTAGAGGAGAAAATTAAACAGCAGGAATAAGTGAGCGGGGTTAGAACCTATCCAATGATCGGAAGCTTCTAAGTGTCATCGAAGCCCACACAAGAACAGCGACTACGTTTGTCCCCGCCCTTTTTTTTTACGGTACAAGTCAAGCACAGCTGGGCGACTCCATTGTCTAAGGCGGGATGACAGTCCGTGCGCCTCCATTACGCGGCCGCGCTGCCACACGTCGACCAGTCTGTGCCGTCACGGATGAGACCGGGCAGTACAGGACCGCAAATCGAGGGGGCGCGGAAAAATTGATCCAGTTTCTGCCGGGAGCGAGAATCTGATAAACGGCCAGCTATGTATATAAGTATATAAAGATATCACCAGGAAAGGGATACAATATTATTACGGCAAATACGCAAAAACAAGATGTTAACGGCTTTCCAAAGCAGGGTCTATGACAAAGAGGGAGACTCACACGAAATACCCGGTGTTGTGCAAGAGATAACATATATTACAAGCGCCGCCATTTTGTACACGGCTAGGCAACGACTAGTACAACCAGACTAGAGACTCTAATAAAAGGCTTAACAAACGTGTAGTGTATAACGACTGAACAAAGTCCTCGCTGCGCAGTACACATACAACTATAATCAGACGTTCAACGTGGTGTTGAAAATGTCAAAATTAATCTCACTAACCTCCGCAAATCACTGTCCCAGCCTTTTTAACCCCTTCGCTGCTGTGGACATTCCGCTGCAGCACTGGGGGGGGCAGGGGGGCAGCGCGGTGGGCCTGTGCTCATGACGGAGCCGCTCCGTCATGAGCCACAGTTGAGCTGTGCTCATGACGGAACGGTTCCGTCATGACTCCGCCCATTTGCGTTGTCGCCCCGCACAGGCGGGGAAACAGCGCCGCGCAGGCGGAGCGGCCGCCAACAGGATTGTCATGACGGAACCGTTCCGTCATGAGCACACGGCAACCGTGGCTCATGACGGAACGGTTCCGTCATGAGCGGGGAAGGGGTTAAAACACTCGGGAATAACCAATACTACAACAAACCAGCGCGCGAAAACAAAAATGATGAAACGTACAGGCATAGCTGGTTACCTTTTTGAAACAAACACTAACAAAGACAGTCATATCGAGGTTTGTATTAAACCAATGAATTCCCTATCTAACGAGTATGAGCACAAATTGGCAGCACGGATGCGAAAAATTAAGCACCATCTAAGCGCGGGCAATGCACTTTTAGTGGATTTTACCGTAGAGGTCTGCTAACGTCAATATAAGTGTGTTAAATAAAGGGAGAATTAACCAACTAACCACAATTTATAATCAGGGACACACAAATACTGCACAGGTCGATATACATTTTATGAATACTTGATGTTAACATATATATGCTTTAGCTATAAAGCAACGGAGCTTGAGATAGGCAGAAATACAGGTTTTTTTTTTTTTTTGTTTTTTTTTTTAGCTTAGCCTCTCATCTGATCATTCTTGCGCCATCTAAGAAATTTTACTGTATCTCTACTCTCATTTTAATCACCACAGGGTAAAGCTTTGGTAATTTTAATGCTGCACCAGTGCTGTGCCATATATGCCACTGGCCAAGCCTTTTATTGGTGCTGCCTCGGTTCCCTTTATTTAGCACTCTGTATTTTACTGTGGACTTTCTCTTTCTTGACTTACTGTGGCTTAGACATCAGGCTTGGGTGCGAATACCAGGATGCCATCTAATGGACCATATTTACATTCCCGATTCATGAAAAGTTGCCATCATTTTGATGATGCACTTTATACCAACATGGCTCCAAACGAGCCTGAGAGCAAAACACTGCCAAACAACTCATCCAAAGTAATTATTGGGAAACGCTGGGAAACAAACAGCAGTCGCCAGTTCTGTGTAATGGAAACCAACCATGTCTGCTGCACTGAGCCTGCTGTTAGCAGCGGCATGTCTGCACCCAGCCTGCCCGAGGACACCGCCCATCAACCCTCTGCCCGAACTCCACCGAAGACGAAACCTCAAATATCCAAATCCCGCTCGCTCTCCATGAAGACAAACGAAGCACACCCACAAGCGCAGAGTCGAACTCCAGCCATAGTAACCCTCCTTGCAACATTAAACCGTGTTCTAATGATGTATGCTTCGCGGTGTGCATGCAGTTCTAGACGACGTTTGTAGCTCGCTGTAAAATATCGGGGCTCCAAGTTATAAATTGCAAGTAACAAAACGATGCCTCTTTTGAAAACAGCAACCCGCCGACCCATTTACATAATACACAATCTGTAATCTACACGCACTCTGTAATCTACTCTGTCTTTGCGGCAGGCACAATAACCCTCTGCACAAAATCCACTAAAGTCAAAACCTCAAATATACAAATCCCGCTCGCTCCCCACAAAACACACCGCAACACACTGCCCCCCCCCCTCCAACAGCAGGGCAGGACATGTCCTGAACCACGTGGCGAGCCGACAACGAGACCCACTCTCGAACCCCAACACGGAAACACCCGGATCGCCACGGCGGGCCCGGCCAAAGTGGGAGCACCAAGAGTGACGAAGGCAGCACTCGGCAATGGCCTGTACTCACTGCAAATAGCCGGACCCGACGACGACACACCGGAAGGCGGCCGGGAGGAGCGGCACAGGAAGCAGAGGACGATCAGAGGGGGTGAGGCACCTAAAAAGGGGGGGGGCTAGCCTCGCCCACCCTGGTGGCACGCCTCCCCCAGCCAGTCCCATTGGGTGCCTCCCCTCCCCGAGGTGCGGCCTCAAGTGAGGCGGAGCAAAAGGGGGGGGGCTCCGACGGGCGGCCACTAGAAGGCTGCCCTGCTCATGTCCCCCTGCGCGGGACGCGGGCAGCGGCATAGTGACCACACCGTCATCCGCTCCACTCAACACGCATGCACAGACGTCACCCATAGATTACACTGACACTTTCATTGTGGGTGAAGAACTGCTGCAGGTTTATTTCATACAACATAAGTATGACGATAAGTGGGTTATCTTACGGGCGATCCAGGGCAAGCAGCCCCTCGCTGCTCCGCCCGCCTGTCGAGCCAGCACGCACGGTGGGTCGATGCCCTGCAGTGCGGCACATATTTTCAGATCATCCTTTGGATCACATGATCTGTCGCATACTCCCGCCCCTTTTGACGGGGGCGGAGCGTGTTGTGGCACACCCACGGTTGGTCAGGCCCCCCAACCGCCCGAAGGACTAACGGGGCGCCGGCGCGGTCTTCGCAGAACCTCCTTTGGCTCCCGGACCTTGGCTCGGGCACCCTTACTGTGCCGGACAGGGGTACCCTTACTGTACCGCCTGTCGCAGAAGTACCCTTACTGTACCCTTTCCACACGGGTCAGTAGAGTTTACCCTCTGTCCCCCACCCCTCCAGATTAGTACACTCCAACTGCTTCTCGCGGCTACTGACCCTCCGTCACACTGACCCCTTATGTTTTTAGAGAGTTCCACTCATTCCCGTGCCCGGCCTTGTTCAGGTATGGAAAGTCCACGTCATTACAAAGCATTTCACTGATGGCGTATCTTCTACCCCTCTCCTCACCACCACTTGGCACTGAAATTCACACACAAAGCACTCATTTTTCATCCGCGGAGTCTAGACTGCAATGCCAACCACCTCAACACAGCAAAGGCATGCTGGGAATCACGCAGCAGTGGGATAATTATGGATCAAAATGATAAGCACCGTATGCCTGGCCATGTGCCAGCTTCCGGCTGTTGGATAAATACAGGCATAGATTTCTCCTCACCCACCTTTGATGCGTCTCTGCTGTTTATTCAATACCTGTGGATGGGGGGCCTCAACTAACGCCTCGCAATACCCCGCTTCTCACAAAGCTGCCTGGGTTTTATTACTCACATTATTTTAGGTTAATAATTATGTATTTTTTTACTAATCTACACCTTCCTAACTCAAAAACGTTTACATTTTTGCCCTCTTTGGTTTAACATGAACAGTTTTCTCCACAGCTTGGTCCGGTGGCTGTCTACTACAGTCCCTTCTTTTTCACACTGCGAAGTTTGGTTGAGAAAATAATTTCTATGCTTAATTCATGCAAAAACAACAGTTGATGGACAGAATGCAGAACAATGTCATACATTCACCCCAGTACAGAGATCTGGGCCTAAATCCATTGTTTTTTTGCTCACCATGCCATTCCTCCCTGGACTGCGAAACAAGCATCCTAGGACCGGTTTTGGGGTTTCACCCCTCTTCAGCCAGGATAGCTTGATTCCAGTGGCATGGAGAGCACAGGACTCACATATGAGCATACCCGTCACATTCAGGGTGACAAATGCAAAAACAACAGTTGATGGACAGAATGCAGAACAATGTCATACATTCACCCCAGTACAGAGATCTGGGCCTAAATCCATCGGTTTTTTGCTCACCATGCCATTCCAGTTTGAACCCAGCCATATGCAAATCAGTTTTGATGCTATGCCTCATGGGAACAGTCCAGCCTGAACTGCCAAGCCAGGTCCTCCCTGGACTGGAAACAAGCATCCTAGGACCGGTTTTGGAGTTTCACACCTCTTCAGCCAGTATAGCATGATTCCAGTGGCATGGAGAGCACAGGACTCACGTCTGAACATACCCGTCCCATTCGGGGTGACAAATGCAAAAACAACAGTTGATGGACAGAATGCAGAACAATGTCATACATTCACCCCAGTACAGAGATCTGGGCCTAAATCCATCGTTTTTTTGCTCACCGTGCCATTCCAGTTTGAAACCAGCCATATGCAAATCAGTCTTGACCCTGTGCCTCATGGGAACAGTCCAGCCCGAACTGCCAAGCCAGGTCCTCCCTGGACTGGAAACAAGCATCCTAGGACCGGTTTTGGGGTTTCACCTCTCTTCAGCCAGGATAGCTTGATTCCAGTGGCATGGAGAGCACAGGACTCACGTCTGAGCATACCCGTCCCATTCGGGGTGACACATGCAAAAACAACAGTTGATGGACAGAATGCAGAACAATGTCATACATTCACCCCAGTACAGAGATCTGGGCCTGAATCCATGTTTTTTTGCTCACCATGCCATTCCAGTATGAACCCAGCCATATACAAATCAGTCTTGACCCTGTGCCTCATGGGAACAGTCCAGCCCAAACTGCCAAACCAGGTCCTCCCTGGACTGGAAACAAGCATCCTAGGACCGGTTTTGGGGTTTCACCCCTCTTCAGCCAGGATAGCATGATTCCAGTGGCATGGAGAGCACAGGACTCACGTCTGAACATACCCGTCCCATTCGGGGTGACAAATGCAAAAACAACAGTTGATGAACAGAATGCAGTACAATGTCATACATTCACCCAGTACAGAGATCTGGGCCTAAATCCATCGTTTTTATGCTCACCATGCCATTCCAGTTTGAACCCAGCCATATGCAAATCAGTCTTGACCCTGTGCCTCATGGGAACAGTCCAGCCCGAACTGCCAAGCCAGGTCCTCCCTGGACTGGAAACAAGCATCCTAGGATCGGTTTTGGGGTTTCACCTCTCTTCAGCCAGGATAGCTTGATTCCAGTGGCATGGAGAGAACAGGACCCACGTCTGAGCATACCCGTCCCATTCGGGGTGACAAATGCAAAAACAACAGTTGATGGACAGAATGCAGAACAATGTCATACATTCACCCCAGTACAGAGATCTGGGCCTAAATCCATGTTTTTTTGCTCACCATGCCATTCCAGTTTGAACCCAGCCATATGCAAATCAGTCTTGACCCTATGCCTCATGGAAACAGTCCAGCCCGAACTGCCATGCCAGGTCCTCCATGCTTAATTCATGACCCTTTCCCCATTTCGGAACCACCTCCACACTCCATCCCCTGCAACATTATGTTAAGGGTTTAAGGAATATTATTGCATTTAGCAGGCGCGCGCTCCTCCGCCAGGAACTCTTGGGGCAGCAGGAGTTTTGCATATCAGGCAGTCGCGACTGGCATGACGGGCGGGTCGAGGAGGGCATTTGGGCCAAAGGGGGTGCAGCACCGACCACAATCAGCTTGTTAAGTGTGAAAAAGGCCGCTTTATTGAAGACAGGTGCACCTTACAACAAATATCCTTGTCCTGTGCCGTACAAAACTAAACCTCACTAAATATTTTCTTCTTGCCTTACCCCTCACCCCCACCCCTAAAGTTTCCCCATTTGCCACCATTGATAAACCCCCAACTCTGTCTTCCCTGCTGACTCATTAAACGTGTAACGTCTTATCATTTCCTAAAATAACCTTCCTATGTTACTTCCCCTTCCTGCGTGTACCCGGACTGACATTTTCCAACCAATAAACTTAAAGTGTAAACAGATCTACCAAATATTACAAAGGAGAACCCCCCTCATAAACCATAACCCTTGTACAAAAACCCAGCACCTGCTTCAAGCGACAACCAAACAGTACATGTTTACCCACACTGTGCACCTGTTCCCAACAAAACCACCGAACCAAAAAGAAAAAACTCCAATAATCCAAACACCTCTTGAAATTTAACTCCTCCCCCGTCCCATTTCACAAACGGGGAGGGAGGGCGGGACAAAATTTCCTCACCCTAACTAAACCCCCAGGCCGGCTGCTGTGTCACCCCACCGAAATGGTGGCTGGTGACCTAAAATGGCCGCATACATATCCCCCCAGCCCAAATGTAGCCCAACAAGCTCAATTGGGCTCTGGGCTACACCACCAGCCCAAATATTCCTGGGGGAGGCAGGACTCCCATTGGTCGGCCACCCCCCAAAGCCCTATTGTGCAGGGGGGAAGCGGCATGGTAAATTAAAATTTAAAAAAACTTACCTTCCTTAAGGTCATGTGCCCCGCCTCAGCTCCTGCTGCTCCTGTCCGGGTCCCATGTCAGGAAGCAGGCTTCCTCCCTCCCATCCCCAGACCAATCACAATGCTGCAATGGCAGCGTTGTGATTGGTGTGGATGGCGCCCAGGCTGTGGTTGTGTGTGAGGTTGTGTGTGTGTAGTTGTGTGTGGTTGTGTGTGTGGTTGTGTGTGTGGTTATGTGTGGTTGTGTGTGTGGTTGTGTGTGGTTGTGTGTGTGGTTATGGTTGTGTGTGTGTGGCTGTGTGTGGTTGTGCGTGTGGTTGTGGGTGGTTGTGTGTGTGGTTGTGTGTGTGTTGTGTGTGGTTGTGTGTGTGGTTGTGGTTGTGTGTGTTGTGTGTGGTTGTGTGTGTGGTTGTGTGTGTGTGGTTGGGTGTGGTTGTGTGTGTGTATGTGTGTGTGTGTGTGGTTGTGTGTATGGTTGTGGTTGTGTACGGTTGTGTGTGTGTGTGGTTGTGTGTGTGGTTGTGGTTGTGTGTATGATTATGGTTGTGTGTATGGTTGTGGTTGTGTGTGGGTGCGGTTGTGGGTGTGGGTGTGTTTGTGGATGTATGGTCGGGTGTGGTTGTGTGTGGTTGTGTGTGGTTGTGGGTGTGGTTGTGGATGCGTGTGTGTGGTTGGGTATGGTTGTGTGTGGTTGTGTGTGTGGTTGTGTGTGTGTGGTTGTGTGGGTGTGTGGTTGTGTGTGTGTGTGTGGTTGTGTGTGTGTGGTTGTGTGGTTGTGTGTGTGGTTGTGTGTGTGTGGTTGTATGTGTGGTTGTGTGTGTGGTTGTGTGTGGTTGTGTGTGTGTGGTTGTGTGTGTGGTTGCATGTGTGTGGTTGTGTGGTTGTGTATGTGGTTGTGTGGTTGTGTGTGTGGTTGTATGTGTGGTTGTGGTTGTGTGTGTGTGTGGTTGTGGTTGTGGTTGTGTGTGTATGTGGTTATGTTTGTGTGTGTGTGTGGTTGTGTGTGTGTGGTTGTGGTTGCGTGTGTGTGTGGTTGTGTGTGTGGTTGTGTGTGGGGTTGTGTGTGTGGTTGTGTGTAGTTGTGTGTGGTTGTGTGTGTGGTTGTGTGTGTGGTTGTGTGTGGTTGTGTGTGTGGTTGTGTGTGTGTGGTTGTGTGTGTGGTTATGGTTGTGTGTGTGTGACTGTGTGTGTGGCTGTGTGTGTGGTTGTGTGTGGTTGTGTGTGTGGTTGTGTGTGTGGTTGTGTGTGTGGTTGTGTGTGGTTGTGTGTGTGGTTGTGTGTGTGGTTGTGTGTGTGTGGTTGTGTATGTATGTATGTGCGTGTGTGTGTATGTGTGGTTGTATGTATGGTTGTGGTTGTGTGTGTGTGTGGTTGTGTGTGTGGTTGTGGCTGTGTGTATGGTTATGGTTGTGTGTGTGGTTGTGGTTGTGTGTGGGTGCAGTTGTGGGTGTGGGTGTGGTTGTGGGTGTGTGTGTGTGGATGTGTGGTTGTGTGTGGTTGTGTGTGGTTGTGTGTGGTTGTGTGTGGTTGTGGGTGTGTGTGTGGATGTGTGGTTGGGTGTGGTTGGGTGTGGTTGGGTGTGGTTGTGTGTGTGGTTGTGTGTGTGATTGTGTGTGGGTGGGTGTGTGTATGTGTGTGGTTGTGTGTGTGTGGTTGTGTGTGTGGTTGCGTGTGTGGTTGTGTGTGTGGTTGTGTGTGTGTGTGGTTGTGTGTGTGTGTTTGTGTGTGTTTGTGGTTGTGTGTGTGGTTGTATGTGTGGTTGTGTGTGTGGTTGTGTGTGTGTGTGGTTGTGTGTGTGTGGTTGTGTGTGTGGTTGTATGTGTGGTTGTTGTTGTGGTGTGTGGTTGTGGTTGTGTGTGTGTGTGTGGTTGTGGTGTGTGTGTGGTTGTGTGTGTGGGGTTGTGTGTGGGGTTGTGTGTGGGGTTGTGTGTGGGGTTGTGTGCGTGTGGTTGTTGTGTGTGTGAGGTTGTGTGTGCGGGTGGGTGTGTGTGGGTGTGGTTGTGTGTATGTGGGTGGTTGTGTGTGTGTGTGGGTGTATGTGTGGTTGTGTGTGTGGTTGTGGTTGTGTGTGTGGTTGTGTGTGTGGTTGTGTTTGTGTGTGTGGTTGTGGTTGTATGTGTTACAGTAATACTAAAAGCATATCAAAATAAAGGAACACACACGTCGAGTTTGTGGAAAGAGAAAGCACATTGTAAGTCAAACGGGCGCAGCAAAGCATTCACACAACAACATGTTCTTTGATGTTTGATGTTCTTTGAACGAGAACATCAAAGGTACGCCGCGAAAGTGATTGTGGGCAAAAGTGAAAGTGAACGCGGGCGCTTAATGAGCATGATGAGGTTTGCCATATGGTGCCTCCGCTGCTAAGCGCGCGCCCGCGCACATGTACTGTAGCTCTAGGCTGGCCATGGTAGCATTTTTGGAGCCCTCACTAAAAGTCTCGCCTGACCCAGCGCATGCGGTGGGTCAGGCGAGACCTAAAAAGGGAGTGCGCATGACTGCTTTGGTCTGCCCCAGAGGGCTGACCAAACAATCAGGGCCCACAACAGTGGGCAAGCCACTCTCTCCTGCCCTCAGGCAGGACCGCCAACCCACCCACTCCCAACCACGCACTTCTGCTTTCTCGCAGTGCGAGAAGCAGAAACATAAAATGGTAAAACTACCATTTTATGTTTCTGCTTCTCGCACTGCGAGAAAGCAGTGGGGCGACACCCGCATGCACCAATGGAGGAGCCACCCCTGCTCTTGATGCTGATGGCTGTTGAAGAATATTTTATGTCTATTTAGGGCCACTGACTTGCTTGTTCCTGTGTCCATAATTGGAGAGTCAGTTTCTCCTGGTCTGTCTCCCTGGCCTAATCTTTGTGTCTGTGCTGTGTCCTCTCATCCCAGCTGCAGTTACTGTGTCCAAGTTTCAAAGCCCATGTCAATGACCCTGTGTCCCTGCGTCTCACTGACTCTGTGTCAGTGTCGCAGTAACAGTCTCAAGGTTGCAATGTCAGTCACAAGGTCCATCTGTCAATGTCCACATATCATTGTCCTGTATCATTGTTGGTTTCCCCATGTCTACATGTGTCCCTTTGCCAGTATCTGTACTCCTGAACTCCCAGAGTACCTGGAGAGAAACAACCTGCTAGACACCTTCCAATCAGGGTTCTGAGCCAACCACAGCACAGAGATCACCCTGATCGCTCTCACCAACAACATCAGGGCCCTCCTGTCAGGTACTGGGTTGGTGACCTGAATGATATCCCAGTCACTAACCTTCGTCGCGGAACTCAGCAGGAACGATGGTAGTCGGTAGATCCCCACCTCCCTAAAGCGCCCCCCCCCTACAGTGAGAAACCACTCGACTGCGTGAGGAGGCCCCCAGGGGAAAAGGGGAAAACAGGGGAAAAACAACAAGGGAAGTTTGGCAGGTGCGAAGTCCCCCTGGGCTGTTCTTGAGGATCGGCCTTCCCGTGTGTGGGTTGCTCTGGAGTGGGAACAAAACAACAAGGATTATGAGTACTCCTAACTGTTCGCTCGCTAATGGCCCCTATGCTTCTTTACCTAGATGGCACGTCCCACTCACCAGGAGTTCCCTGCAACCAGGACACTAGTTCTTGCCTCTCGTGTCAAGTGCCTAGGAGGTAGAAGGTCTGTTTGCACCTGTAAGTGTCACTTAAATGAAAATAAAGATGTCGGCAGTACCCAAGGGTCTGTAGTCGCCTGCCAAAAGTCTCGTAACACAACAAAAGAAAGTTTCGTAAACAAACGGGTAATTGTCACTTTAAGTGTAGCGGCGTAGAGGAAGGAACCACGCTCCGGGAATGAATGAAGAGGTTACTTTCACCGCTTCTTCGTTGTCTTTGAAATTGCCCCTGTAACCGCAAGGGCACAGGAAAGCGTTTGGAATTGCTCCGGTAACCGCCAGGGTACAGGAAGGCGGATTACGGCCTATGGCGGGTCAAAGTATGGGACTGGTGTGAGAACGCTGTTCGTTGCGTTCCGCTCGGGTATTACCGAATCTCCAGGGATGCGGGAGACTGCAGGCACGGCTCACGTGAAATGTTCTGCGAGACGTACCTGAAAGGAGGTAGGGAGAAGCAGCGCGCTTTCAACTTTCCCGCGAAGACCTAGTTCTTCCGATCCGCTAGGGCTGCTCCGCTGTTCCTCCGACTCGGCTGGGCTTTGATGACTGGAACGACGCAGTAATGCTTCTCGCTGGAATCCGGCGGGGAGCACCATCCGCCATCTCCTCTCGGTCAAAGATTGTCAAGTACCTTCCTCTGGAGGAGGAGACGCTTATATACAGGGTGTTCCTAACTTCCTTTGGAGGCGGCCCATGGCATGCTGGGACATGTAGTATCCCGGGCCTTTCTTTCCCTTGCGCCCTGGAGGAGGGATTCTTTGGTGTCTACCTAGCGCCTCCCTAGCTGTGGCCCCTCGGGTGATCGCTACAGTACCCCCTCTCAAGGACCGCCGACTCGGCGGGCGTCCTGGTTTACCGGGATGAGCAGCATGAAATTGTTCCAGCAATTCGGGACAATGGAGGTTGTTTACGGGTTCCCATATCCTGTCCTCCACCCCGAACCCTTTCCAATCTACCAAGTATTGCACCCGCCCTCTGACCAATCTGGAGTCCAGGAGCTCTCTCACTTCGTATTCCTCTTGCCCATCTATCTCTACAGGGAGTGGCTGATCGGGGAGTCTCATTGTCAGAGGGCATGGTCGAAGCAGGGACACATGAAATACAGGGTGAATGTGCCATGAAGTTGGTAAAGACAGTCTCATTGCAACAGGATTGATGATTTGCTCAATGGAATACGGCCCCACATACTTGGGTTTCAACTTGGTTATCCCTTTCAGATGCAGGTTTTTTGTGGATAACCACACTTTATCCCCCACTTGATACTTGGGTTCAGGCGTTCGTCTTTTGTCTGCGTTACGTTTTTGAGCGGCTTGTGCCGCTTTAAGTTGTACCTTGGCCTCAATCAACACCGCCCGCAGATGGGCATGATGTTCTTGAATACTGGGCAGTCTCGAGGTGGTGGGCCATTCAAAAGGGAGCATATTCGGATGGTAGCCATAACAACAGAAGAAAGGAGAACACCCCAAAGTTGCATGTGTAGCGTTGTTGTAGGCAAATTCAGCCATCCATAACAAAGTGGACCAGTTCAGGGTGTTCTGTAAGGTAAAACAGCACAGATACTGCTCCAGGGTCTGATTGAAGCGCTCCGTCTTCCCATCCGTCTGAGGGTGGTAACTGGAGGAAAGCCGGGCCTCGATGGTCAATGTTTTGCATAGAGCCTTCCAAAAACGGGACGTAAATTGCGTTCCTCTGTCTGTGATTAATGCGTTGGGAATTCCATGAGCCCGCACTACATGTTGGAGGAATACTCTGGCTAACTCGGTTGACGTAGGTAGATGTGCCAGTGCTATAAAATGTCCCATCTTCGTAAGGTGATCTACGATGACTAGCACTACGGTGTTTCCCTCACAGGGGGGCATGTCCACTATGAAATCCATTGAGACGGTATGCCAGGGTCTTGGAGGGATCGGGAGGTTTTGTAGCAGACCTGGAGGCTTGGTGTGACTTGCCTTTCCCTGTGCACACGTTGCACATGTATCCACATAGATTTTAACATCTTTTCTCAGTGAAGGCCACCAAAAGGATCGTTCCACGCAGACTATGGTCTTATAGATTCCTGCATGTCCTCCCAGCATGGAGTCATGCCCCCAGGCTAGTACTCGTTGTTGTAGCTGCGTGTCCGGGACGTACAAGGCATGGTAATGGTACATCAATTCTCCGACGAGCGATCGGTGTTCAGGTTCCTCATTCACCCAGGCCTGGACGTCCTCTTCGGCTACTGACACGCGCAAATCTTCAAGAAAATCTTGAGAGGTTATGAGTGCGATGGTTTGTTCTGGGAATGCTGCTTCCGACAAGATGAAGGGCGGCTCAGCCTCTTCCTCTGTTTGTTGGTTCTCTGGTTCTTCTCTGCGGGACAAAGCATCGGCCTTTCCATTTTGTGGTCCTGGTCTGTATTTTATGACAAAATCATAATCTGAGAAGAACAATGTCCAACGTAGTTGCCGGGGTGTCAGGGCCTTGGCCGTCTTTAGAAACAACAAATTCCGGTGGTCGGTGTAAATTTCCACTGTGTAAAGTGCACCCAAGAGGTAATGTCGCCACTCTTCGCATGCTCGCTTTATGGCTAACAACTCCTTGTCTGTTATTGTGTAGTTGACTTCACAGGGAGTGAGTTTCTTTGAATAGTAAGCAATCGGGTGTACTTGCCCTGTCTCCGGGTGTCGTTGAGACAACACTCCTCCCACGGCATAAGATGACGCGTCAGCTTCCAAGATATATGGGAGTTGGGGGTCTGGATGACGCAGTATCGGAGCCTGAGTGAATTTGTTTTTCAAAAGCTGGAAGGCTTGGGATGCCTCTGGACCCCACAAAAAAGGGGTGTTTTTTCGGAGTAGACTGGAAATGGGATGAATGATCTTCGAGAAGGAGGGAATGAACCGCCGGTAGTAATTGGCGAAGCCAAGAAAACTCTGTACGGATTTCACATTTTGCGGGGTTTCCCAATTGGTAATCGCTTCAACTTTACTGGCGTCCATTTGAAACCCCTGGGCGTTGATGACATATCCCAGAAAGGCCACTTCTTGAGCATGAAAGAGACATTTCTCCAGCTTGGCATACAACGAATGTTGTTGCAGTCGGTCTAAGACCGCCTTCACATGCTCCACATGTTCCTGGAGCGTTGGGGAATATATTAAAATATCGTCAATGTAGACAATACAAAAGCGGTCCAGGTAGCCCCGCAACACCTCATCCATAAAATACTGGAAGGCAGCAGGGGCGTTACATAGTCCAAAGGGCATCACCCTGTACTCAAACAGACCGAACTTAGTTCGGAACGCGGTCTTCCACTCGTCCCCCTTTTTTACTCGCACCAGGTGGTATGCTCCTCTGAGATCGAGTTTGGTGAAGTACCGAGCCCCTTTTAACTGGTCCAGGAGCACCGGAATGAGTGGCAACGGATATCGTTTTTTCACGGTGATTCTGTTCAGAGCACGGTAGTCGATGCATGTACGTAAATCGTCACAGTCTTTCTTCGGAATGAAGAAAAGAGGAGACGAGGCAGGGGACGATGAGTGCGTAATGAAACCTGAAGCAAGGTTCTCTTCAAGGTAATTCTTTAGATAACGTGTTTCCGGCTCCGTCAATGCATATACCCTACTACAGGGTACGTTGGCTCCGGGTACCAGTTCAATGCAGCAATCATACACCCGATGGGGTGATAACTGGGTTGCTTTCTGCTTATTAAACAAGGCGCGATATGCATTATACAGCTCCGGTAAGGCGGTGGCCTCGCCTTGCAGAGGTCGGACGCAAGCTGACGCCAGGTGTACAGCAGCTGTTTGTTCTTCGTTCTTCCGCGGACTCTCCTTCTGAGTACAGTACGACCTACAATAAGGCGAACTCAAGGCGACTGTTCGTGCTGCCCAACATACCACCGGATCATGTAGTGTCAGCCACGGCATGCCTAAAATGAGCCGGAGTTGGGGAGCGTCAATGATATCGAATTGTATATACTCATGGTGATTCTGACCGCACGTCATCAAGAGAGGTGTAGTGCGGTACTGCACAGGGCCTGAAGACAGGGCGGTGCCGTCAACCGCCATCACGTGTTCGGGTGCAGCTTTCTTTTCCCTGTCCACTCCTATCTGGAAAGCAAATTTCTGGTCGATGTAGTTGCCGGTTGCCCCGGAGTCTAGTAAGGCGTCTACTTCTACTGCGTCTCTGGTGGAAACCTTGAGAGACACCCGTACATTCATGTGAGCCACCGCAGTTTGGAGGGTGTCAGCCAGTACTGGTGAGATCGCTAGTTTCTGTTTGCCCAAATCACGGACCTCTTTCTGATTCGGGCAAGTTAGTTTTCCGTCGCTTCTTCCTGCTGCAGGAGGGTATGTACTTGCGGGACGGGGTTTCATCCCGCGAGCGGCGTCCGGGCTCTGCATTCCCGAATAAAATGCCCTCCCTTGCCACAGTATAAACAGAGCTTCATTTTCCTTCTTTTTTCCTTTTCTTCTACGGTAAGGGGCCCCCGTAGTCCCCCTATCTGCATAGGTTCAGGTTCATTGGTAGTCTTGGGCTTCTCCTCGGGCATGCTCCGTGGACGGGTGGTGACAAATCGGGAATCCCCTTTGCTCCTATCCCCTCTGCGTTCCAGGAGGCGGTGGTCAAGCTGGACCGTTAAATCGATCAATTCCTAACAGGTTTGGGGAAGCTGAACCACTTGGGCTAAGACATCTTTTAATTCCCCACGAAGTCCTTGGTAGAATAATGTAGTCCTCTTCTCTGGTGGCCATTCCGTCTCTACTACCAGTCGGTTGAAGGCCGTGATGTAGGACAACAAATCAAGGGATCCTTGTCGCAGCGTGAGCAGCTCCCGGTCTAAGGACATCATGTGTGACTTACGGTCGAAGAGTTTCCTCATCTCCGTGCAGAAGTCCACAAACCGATGTAAAACGGGATCATTTCGTTCCATGAGTGGGATGGTCCAGCTGGCTGCGTTGTCACCCATATAGGACATCATGAAGGCTGTTTTGGCCGTGTCCTCGTGAAACACAGCTGGTTTACAAAGAAAATGGAGCCGGCACTGGTTCAGGAAGGTTTCAAATTTCTTTGGTTCCCCATAAAATCGTTCTGGGGGTGCCAGGGGAATGCCGCTGTTCTGTATTACATGAACTGTAGGGATGGCGTCCGTTGGTTGTGAAGGGGGTGTGGTAGTGGCGAAGAATCCTCCCCCTGGAGGGCCAAGGGACGGGGAAGGAATGGTACGAACCGGAGGAGGCAGGGTCGCTTCTCTGATATACCCCCCTGGTCCCCTACGGGTGATGCCTGCAACCTCTCTACGCAGCGTGCCCATTTCCTTTTGCATGTTCTGGTTCTCTAAGCGAGATGTGTGAACCTCCTGCTGCGGAGCAGTAATGCTCTCCAACAGCGAGGTCAACATCACATTAGTGTCCATCGTCCGGGCTGAGCGACCAACTTGGGCTTGACAATCTGTCAGGTACTGGGTTGGTGACCTGAATGATATCCCAGTCACTAACCTTCGTCGCGGAACTCAGTAGGAACGATGGTAGTCGGGAGATCCCCACCTCCCTAAAGCGCCCCCCCCCCCCCCTACAGTGAGAAACCACTCGACTGCGTGAGGAGGCCCCCAGGGGAAAAGGGGAAAACAGGGGAAAAACAACAAGGGAAGTTTGGCAGGTGCGAAGTCCCCCTGGGCTGTTCTTGAGGATCGGCCTTCCCGTGTGTGGGTTGCTCTGGAGTGGGAACAAAACAACAAGGATTATGAGTACTCCTAACTGTTCGCTCGCTTAATGGCCCCTATGCTTCTTTACCTAGATGGCACGTCCCACTCACCAGGAGTTCCCTGCAACCAGGACACTAGTTCTTGCCTCTCGTGTCAAGTGCCTAGGAGGTAGAAGGTCTGTTTGCACCTGTAAGTGTCACTTAAATGAAAATAAAGATGTCGGCAGTACCCAAGGGTCTGTAGTCGCCTGCCAAAAGTAATTGTCTCTTTAAGTCTAGCGGCGTAGAGGAAGGAACCACGCTCCGGGAATGAATGAAGAGGTTACTTTCACCGCTTCTTCGTTGTCTTTGAAATTGCCCCTGTAACCGCAAGGGCACAGGAAAGCGTTTGGAATTGCTCCGGTAACCGCCAGGGTACAGGAAGGCGGATTACGGCCTATGGCGGGTCAAAGTATGGGACTGGTGTGAGAACGCTGTTCGTTGCGTTCCGCTCGGGTATTACCGAATCTCCAGGGATGCGGGAGACTGCAGGCACGGCTCACGTGAAATGTTCTGCGAGACGTACCTGAAAGGAGGTAGGGAGAAGCGGCGTGCTTTCAACCTTCCCGCGAAGACCTAGTTCTTCCGATCCGCTAGGGCTGCTCCGCTGTTCCTCCGACTCGGCTGGGCTTTGATGACTGGAACGACGCAGTAATGCTTCTCGCTGGAATCCGGCGGGGAGCACCATCCGCCATCTCCTCTCGGTCAAAGATTGTCAAGCACCTTCCTCTGGAGGAGGAGGTGCTTATATACAGGGTGTTCCTAACTTCCTTTGGAGGCGGCCCATGACATGCTGGGACATGTAGTATCCCGGGCCTTTCTTTCCCTTGCGCCCTGGAGGAGGGATTCTTTGGTGTCTACCTAGCGCCTCCCTAGCTGTGGCCCCTCGGGTGATCGCTACACCTCCTTGACTGGGGAAAAACAGCAGCCCTTATCTTCCTCAACCTCTCCACAGCATTCAACACCGTATCCCACCACACCCTAATCAAGAGACTCTACCACATCAGGATCCATGTAAACACCCTCAAATCGATGACATACTTCCTCACAGGATGAACCCAGAGAATTTGCCTGCCACCCTTCACCTTGAAACACAAGAGCAACATCTGCGGGGTCCCTCAAGTTGTATCCCACCCTGTTCAACACTTAGATTATGCCCCTGGCCAACATTTTTAGAACCCATGGCATCAACATCAAATACTACACAGACAGCACCCAGCTCACCCACTCGTTCTCAGAAGAGCCCTACACAACCAGGATAACTTCCACATGTGCATGACGAGCGTCGCTTACTTGATGAAGGCCAACTGCCTGAATCTTAATACGGAAAAAAAAGTGCTGGTTTTTGGGAACATAAGCCCCCATGGAATAACACTTGGCGGCCCTCTGAACTCAGACCCGCTCGCAAACTCGGCATCATCCTGGACAGCAAACTCACCCTTAAATACCAGATCAATTCAGTCTCCTGCGCTTGCTTCCACACCCTCCACATTTTCCAAAAGATCTTCAGATGGCTCAACATCAGGAAAATCGCCACTCAACCCCAGGTCAGGAGCCGCTCTATGCAAGAATCACCACCCAACTCCTGAAGGGACTCCAGAAGATACAGAACTCAGCTGCCAGACTCATCCTCTACCTCCCCAAATCGACCCGCTTCACCCCTCATTCAGTAACCTCCACTGGCTCTCTATCCAAAAAAGAGGCAATTTCAAGATACTCACATACAAGGTCCTCCATGACCAAGGACCAGTGTACATCAACTACCGCCTGAACTTCCACCAACCCTCCAGACACTTGCTCTCCACCTCCCTCACCCTCGTCATACTCACTGCATCTGCCGAAGCTACAGTGGAGGATGCCCATTTTCCTACCTCACCGCCAAGTCCTGGAACAACCTTCCCCTACACCTCCGAACATTGGCCTCTCCCGCAGAATTCAGAAAGGGACTTAAGGATTAGCTTTTCAACTGAGCCCAGCTAGAACCTAGCACCTGGATACCCTCACAGGTGATTAGCCATGCTTTACAAATCCTGATTAATTGATTGATTGATGGATTGACTGCGCAATTGTCCCAGTGATAATATCACCATCTCTATGTCTCCGTTATTAAACCAGTGTCACCATTATAATAGCAGTGTCCCTATTTAAGTGTGCAAGGGTCAGTGCCTCGTCGTATCTGTGTACAACAGTCAGTGTCTCATTTTATCTGTGGCTGTATCCAAGTGGCAGCAATGGACTTGCCAATGTTCATGCTAGTATTCTGGTGTAGTATCAATATCCCTGTGTTCCTGTGAGAATGTATCCATATCAGCGCACTTGTGTCAGTGTCCCAGTGACAGCATCACCTGAGTAAGTGACTCCCTCTAAGTATTTATGTGCATGTGTTGGTGCCCCAATATTAGTGAGCTCCTGTCAGTTTTCCTGTATATGAGTGTTAGTGCTGTAGTGACAGTGACAAAGGGTCAGTGCTTCCAAGTTGGAACACTAATGTTGTGTCAGTTTATAGTTTTACTGTCAGTATCTATGTGTCAAAACATCCCTGTGCCAGTACCTCTATGCTTGGCAATCTTTTGTCAATGTCTCAGCATTACAGCTTGTAAACTTTTCAGTGTTCCTATGTGAGGGTCCAATGTCAGTGTTAGGGTGTCTATGTCAGTGTCTTACACCTTGTCAGTCTTCTAGTATCAATATCTCTCATCTACCTTTGACCTAGTTTCAGTGCTCAGGTGACAGTGCCCAGTGTGAATGTTTCATGCCATTTCTTTCACATCACTGTCCATGTGCCAGTGCCAGGATCCCACTATCAATTGTCCCATATAATTTCAGTGTCATCACTGTGGCAGCTACCCTTTGCAGTGCCCAGTCTCCATAATGATGTCAATGTCTCTGGCATCTTCGAGTCTTTCCCTATATCCGTGTCTCCTTACCGGGCCCACATAATCACTAATGGCGCCCTGTGTGACAACGTTTGTTGGCACCCCCAAGTAACCTCCTTATCGACAGATCTTCTCACTACCACTCTCCAACAGTGCCCCTTATCTCACAATAGCCCATATCTCACATGTATTGAATTTCTTTTATAACGTTACTCATAACAAAGTAGGATTGTTAAGAGGGCTTGATCTGGAGAAGCACAAACTCAAGACTTAAAATATAATTCAGTGGTTGGGGGTTGACTTAGCTAATAAGAATGGATTTCTACCCAGGAACCCTTTTCAGCAGCCTTAGGGTAATGAAACTAAGGAAAAAAAAGATGAGTCACAAATGTGGCAACAGAAAACTCCATCTCTCTACAACAGGTACATCAATCACCAGAATTATCTTGACGTTTTTATTATTGCCTGAAAATTGCTGGGCATACAGAGAGCTCTGCGGCAGGTGCCTCTAATGCAATAAGAAATTTCATAATACAGCCGCTTCCCATCCTCCGAGATCGGCGCGCAGTGCGGTTGCACTACCCTAAAGTTGGCCGTGGCTCCATATTAGTGTCATTCTGCTGGAATCCCAGTGTCAGTGTCCCAATGCCAAGAACCCTAGGTCAGCACCCCAATGTTGTGTTCTCCTAGTAATGCCCGGTGTTGTGTTTAAGCGTCAGTGTCTTAATGTCAGTATCATAGTGTCCCAGTCTCCCAGTGTCCCTACTCCTTGTCATTGTCCTGCATCAATTTTGCTGCCCTCTCAAAGTGTTCCAGTGCCAATGGCCTCAAGTCCAATCCCCCCTTGCTGCCGCTGGTGTACCTCTACTAATCTATGAGCATATGTTTCCTAGTGACAGTGTCCAATTGTGTTCTACTGTCAGTGGCCATGTGATGATGTTGCTGTGCATTTTTCAATGCTGCTGTGTCTGTCTCTTATTGTTAATATTGGTGCCCTTAGTCACTGTCCAAGCCTCAATGTTTGAGACCTTTGTCAAATTCCCAGTGTTACTAAACCTATGTCAACATCTCCACGTCAGATTTGGTGTCCCTGTATCAGTTGCATAGTTTCTGTGTCCCAGTGGCGGTACCTCAACTTCAGTAACCTTATGAAAGTACCCTCTGCCACTATGTAGCAGGTGATGTATCGACTTTTGCTCCTGACGGTCTTGTGGCATGACATACTTGTCTCAGCTCATGCAAAGGAGTTTAGACCTCACAATGGAAATAGGATTCACACAACTGATTTGAGAAATGGTATCCATTCTGCAATCCCTAGTCATCAAATTGAGAACCATTGGCTCTGATGTTATAGGTCATATTACTTTATTGTCATACATCAAGCTGATGTATTCATTGTATAAGTCATAACACACAGATTACAGTGATTGTGCTCATTTGTCCTGTACCTTAGGTTCTTCACTGTCAGGTCAAACATCTGACTTTTATTGTGGAGACACCAAAGTAGTAGGCCCACAGTCTTGTGTAATCTATGCACAGTTTTATGAAGATGATTAAGAATGTTGTGCAAATTGGAAACAGCTCACCAGTTTCAGATGTGAACAATGGTCAACACCCTTCCAAGTCTGATGACTGCATCTCCACAACGCTTCAGGTGGAACACTATGCCACTGGGCCGTATGGGTGCATTGTCTGTATAGACTATCAGTAATGAACCTATATTCTTTAAGAGTCTAGTTAACACTGTGTACCAATCCTGTCTAGACTGCAGAAGTCCCCATTTATAGGGGCCAAGTCTGAATGTCCCTCACTTCTTTTAGACACATTGCACACTTTGTACAGCTTACATTGCTCTTGTTTACCAACTCATTTCGTTAACTTACTCCAAAGTGATGCACATTTGACATCTCTGAATCTGACAATGATGCTTCAAACACATGGTTTACAAAGCCATCAAGTATGAATAGCCAAGAGTATTTACACACATGTCAACCATTGTGAATGTGTATCTCACATCACCTTACAATTGCAGCCCTATTTCCACCAGTGACCACCTGTGTTTCCCACTGAATTGCATGTGTCTGTCACAGAGTCAGACACATGGACTGACTCTTTTGAATCGAGAGTATGTCATCTCACACCCAATCATGTGAAAGGCCAGTGTGATGGGTGACCTGAGTTAACAAACCTGTAATTGGCCCATGGGATACATTTGAGTACACTGAGCACCACGGCTGGGACCTAACATTGGTATACTGACCAAGTAAAACTCACCAAGGCCTCAACATAGACGTCACCTGCTGCCAGGATGTATAGCATGGACTTTTTACACTTGAGTGCTCCAATAACAACACACTTCACAGATTTGTTAAGACCACACTGAGAACAGATCATACATTAGTCAATGTGCTGACACATGTCGAGCAATCACATTACTCCTGAATGTTATCTCCATTCACATGTTGTTGTAATTTCTGCTGATCACATGAGCATGGCACTACTGTCACTACCCTGAACATAACTGCCTCACATGTCCCTGATGAAAGGGGCATAACCAGGCATCTAATAATCCTTGTGCATAAGCATCTTTTAAAACTGAACAGTGGTTTTGGGTGTCTTCAAGAAACTGTAAAAAGGCCAGCAGGCTAAGATACCACAACATGCATGTTTCAAAAAGGTGTGCGACAAGGCACATACTAACCCCCTCCTTGCTACTGTGTGGCTTTCAGCTTCCCATCCAGGTCAGGGAAGACCACCGCTGGGATCTGGAGCATGTGGGGGGTCAGTGTTCGGTGCCCACTCCACTTGCCTGGAGTTGACAGGCCCAGTTCGACTTCAGCAATTTTCTTGCTCCTGCCACGAAGGTTCTGCCAGCGTTTGCGGCAATGACGGACGTGCCGATTTGCAAACCCCATGGAGCGCACCTTCTGGGCAATGATCCTCCACAGCTCGGACTTCTGATGGGAGTTGACGTGTGTTGGACAGGCCACACAGAGGGCTTGCTCCCTCCCCGCACGACAGGGCCCGAGCTCCGGCCCACCAGGCATACCCCACGAAAAGCACCTGTACCCCGTCTCCCGACGGATCTTCTGCCCTCGGACCTCTACTCATCACGGGGTCCAGCCCCACCGGCTTCCCCGGCCGGGTCAAGCCGCCATCTTGGGCCCTGCACCACGAGGCCGCGTGGCCTCACCCCGACCCTAACCCCGGGCCTGGCCGGCCCCGACATCCCGGCACCACCATCCACCCAGGAGGTGAGCGGACCACTTGGCAGGTCAATGGGAGAACGAAGTGTCAAGGGCTCTCCCCCGCCAGGTGCCGATCGCCTCCAGCTCCCCCAGGCACTGGCTCCACCCCCTGCTGGGTGTCTGGACACCTTCATCCCGGACCCTCCGACCTCCAAGTGCGAGGGTCCGGACATCAAAGGGCACCAGCCCTATAACTGGGGCAGCTCCGGAGCAGGAAGGCAGTTGTATCCTGGAGTCGAGAGACACCGAGAGAACTCAGCCTTGACGGACTACTGGCGCTGCCGTAGCCCGCTCTTGTGAACCATCGTTCTGCCTGCTGGCGCTGCCGCGGCCTTCTGCAACATCCATCCTTGTCGGGACCTGCTGGCGCTGCCGCGGCCCGTTGTAACGACCACCCTCGTCGGGACCTGCTGGCGCTGCCGCGGCCCGTTGTAACGACCATCCTCACCGGGACCTGCTGGCGCTGCCGCGGACCGTACATCGACCATCTTTCCGGGACCTGCTGGCGCTGCCGCGGACCGTGTACCGACCATCTCAACCGGGACCTGCTGGCGCTGCCGCGGCCCGTACCAACTAAGCCACCAAGCTCGAGGATTGTGAGCTAGTCATCATCTCATCCGAACTACCTGACTGGTAGACAGACTGTCCCGCTACCCCTTACCCTGCTTTGAGAGACTTGAATCGAGGGGACCCCTGAGTCCAGACCTCCTTGTACCATTCAACCGTACCTTAAGAAGTGCTTATAAAGACCACTGAACCTTATCCGTGTGTGGTATCTGTCTGTGGGGGGGAAGTTACTTGTCTGTACGATCGCTGGAGACGGCTCTCCCCGGAGACCTCTCCTCCTGACCCCGGCCGACCCTCCCGGTCCATCTACCCTTTCTAACATTGGTGGCCAGCGGCGCGATCCGAATCAACGCGTAATCGTACAGAGAGTAGCTCACCCCACGACAAAAACACGATGTCAGCCAAAGATAGCAGCTCCACCGAGAATTTCCAAATGGATAAATTAGAAGAATACAACCACCGCGAACTGAGACAATTCTGCATAGAACTTGGCATTGCTACCACCGGCCTGAGTACCAAGGATGATCTAAAGCACGCCCTAGAGTCGTGGACAGAAACTGGGGTCGCCGGACCCTCCGACCAAAGCAGCATCACACCAGAGGGGAACGCCACGGCTCCCGAGGAGCGGGGAACGGGCCTCTCGCAGGAGGAGATCCGAGAAAGAGAAAGAACCCGATTGCACGAGTTGGAAATGGCACGACTCAAGATGGATGGGGAACTCAAGTTAGCTGAACAGAAACTCAACCTCGAGCATATGCGGCTCCGAGATGAACGAGAAGAGAAGCAGAGACAGAGAGAACTGGAGGAGAAAAAAATAACGCTCGAGCACGAGCGCCAACTAGTGGAGATAGAACTTCGGAAACAAAATAAAGAACTGGGGGTGCCTGAGCGACCACATACCCCGGGGCCAATCGAGAAAAAAGTCCACATCCCCAAGGATGTTGTCCGCGAGTATGTCCGAGAAGACGACATACAACAGTGGTTTAAAGCCTACGAGATCGCCATGACCTCCCACCGGATCGACCGGAGTGATTGGGGAGCCGGACTTTGGGGGAGGTTTATCAACGAGGGTCGCGATGCCCTACTGCAGCTCCCAGATCACCAAATGTCGTCCTACGACCACATGAAGGCTGCCCTCCTCACCCGCTACGGCCTCACACCCGAGATGTACCGCCAGAGGTTCAGAGATTGCACCCGGATCCCAGGTACAACTTGGGTAGAATACGTGAACTATTTCAGCCGTGCCTTCGAGGGTTGGATAAGGGGGAGCCATGTCACCACTTACGAACAACTCTTTAACCTTATGGTATGGGAGCACCTGTCGAACAACTGTTTCGTCGAGCTCAGGCAGCACCTCCTCGACAGTAAGCTGACTGACCCCCGGCAGCTCGCCGCCGAAGCTGACCGATGGGAAAGCACCCGAGTGGGCCAGAGGGGGCCACACGAACAGAACAGAAGCAACCCAGGCCAGCACCGTCCTCGGGGAGGAGGAGGGGGCCAGGGGCGAGGAAGAGACGCCTTGCCAACAACACCCGTGGCCAGCACCCCGCCTCCGGCCGGCCGGGGCAACCCCCCGTGGCGTCCTGGGGCCCGAGCCAACATCACGTGCCACCGATGCCAGCGAGTCGGCCACTACGCCAATGACCCGAGCTGCCCGCAGAACCAAGCACCCAAGCCCCGCCAGGTAGCTACCGCCGCCCTGGGGGAAGAGCGATCATCGGAGGAACCAGAAGAGTATGAGCCGGCCCAGCAAGAGTGGGAGCCGGCCGCCATGGTCCTGGCGTGCTTAGGGGGAAGAGACATGGTCCCGCGGGCTCCCCTACCCGCTAACACCAGGAAATACGGTCAGTGGGTGACCATTAATGGACAGCGAGCCGAGGCCTTGCGTGACACAGGCGCCAGTGTGACGGCCGTCCGCTGTCACCTGGTGAAGCCCGAGCAGATACTGCCGAACATTCTCTGCCCCGTCCGCTCGGCAGACAACTCTGAAAGTATGTGTCAAATGGCCTGCGTCCCATTCGAATGGGGTGGGGTCTCCGGCCTGTTGAAGGTGACGGTCCGGGACGATGCCCCCGTGGACTGCCTCCTGGGGAATGACCTCGAGAGTTCCCCGTGGGCCACCGTTGAGAGGAGAGAGCACCTGGGGATGCTGGGCCTCCCGGACTGGGCCTGCATAACCACCCGGTCCATGGCCGCCCGTGCCGTCCCTCGATCAGAAGAACCGGAATGGCCGGCACCTCCGCCCCCGGTCGCCCCAGTAGAAGACAACGACAAGGCCAGCCCCCCAGACCCGACGACCGAAGGGGACGCGCAATCCCAGGACCTTCCTGACCTGGCTCAGTGGCGTCAAGAAGGGGGGCCCACCCAAGAACAGTTCCGCCAGGAACAAAAGACCTGTCCCTCCCTCGAGGGACTCCGCCAACAAGCCAGCGCCCAGAATGCAGGGGACGCCACCGGAACTCACTGGGTCTACTGGGATAACGACCTGCTATACAGCGAGCAAAGAATCGCCGAGCTGGGGGCCGGTCGAGTACTGGTGGTACCTCTCCGCTTCAGAGACTTTCTGCTCAACATGGCACACGATGTCCCCCTGGCTGGACACCTGGGCCAGGACAAAACGTACAGCCGCCTAGTAACCCACTTTTTCTGGCCGAAAATGAGGAACGACGTCCTGAACCACTGCCGATCTTGCCCCACATGCCAAGCCAGCGGGAAGAGTGGTCGGAAGCTGAAAGCCCCTCTGCAACCCTTCCCTGTGGTCACCACCCCGTTCGAGAGGGTGGGGATAGACATTGTGGGGCCTCTGGACCCCCGCACGGCACAAGGACACAGGTTCATCTTAGTACTGGTGGACCATGCCACCCGCTACCCCGAGGCGGTGCCCCTACGGACCGTGACAGCTCCGGTGGTTGGCCGGGCCCTAATGGGGATCTTCTCCCGGGTAGGCTTCCCCCGAGTCAGCGACCGAGGCACGAACTTTATATCCAAATACATGAAGTCCCTCTGGCAACAATGCGGGGTCACCTACAGATTCACGACCCCCTATCACCCCCAAGGGAACGGACTAGTGGAGCGTTTTAACCGCACTCTCAAGGGGATGATTGGGGGATTGGAAGAGCCCCTCCGTCGCCAGTGGGATGTGCTACTCCCGTGCCTCCTCTTCGCTTACCGAGAAGTTCCCCAGAAGTCCCTCGGTTTTAGCCCTTTCGAACTCCTGTACGGGCACCCTGTGCGAGGGCCCCTCAGCCTAGTAAAAGAAGGTTGGGAGATGGCCCCCCTAAAGACCCCTCCAGACATCTTCAAATACATCCTGGCCCTACGCAATCAGACCCGGCGCTTCAGACAGATGGCCAAGGCGAACCTCGAGGCCAGCCAGGAGGACATGAAGAGGTGGTATGATCACAATGCCTCCTCCGTTGAGTTCGAGCCTGGACAACAAGTATGGGTGATGTCCCCCACCGAACCATGTGCCTTGCAAGATAAGTGGACGGGGCCCTTCAAAGTGGTCGAGCGCAAAAGCCCCGTCACTTACCTCATCGACATGGGGACCTCCCAGAACCCCCTTCGGGTCCTCCACACCAACCGACTCAAACCACACTTTGTGCACTCAGAACTTAGCCTCCTGATGGCTACGGACAGTGGTGCAGAAGAAGACTCCGAACCCCTCCCGGATCTCCTGAAGACTCAGGAGAATGACGGCTCCGTGGACGGGGTCCGGCTCTCTGACGCCCTCACTTCGGAGCAACACCAGGACTGCCGGAACCTCCTGCTGCAGTTCGCTGCCCTGTTCTCCCTCACCCCCGGGGTCACCCCTTGGTGTTTGCACGACGTAGACACCGGGGACAGTCCCCCTGTCCGGCACCGGGCCTACTGCGTACCAGATCGGGTACGGGCCTGCATACAGGAGGAAGTGGCCAAGATGCTCACGATCAGGGTCATCGAGCCCTCGGACAGTCCCTGGGCCAGTCCGGTTGTGTTGGTTCCCAAAGCCGCTGCCCCCGGCACCGCACCTGAACTGAGATTCTGCGTCGACTACCGGGGCTTGAACGCTGTCACCCGGACCGACGCTCATCCTATCCCCCGAGCAGACGAGCTGATCGACCGGCTGGGGGCCGCCCGCTACCTTAGTATCTTCGACCTAACAGCGGGCTACTGGCAGATCGGCCTCACACCCAGGGCTCAGGAACGGTCAGCCTTCTCTACCCCCGATGGCCACTATCAATTCAAGGTCATGCCCTTTGGCATGAAGAATGCCCCCGCCACGTTTCAACGCCTTGTGAACCAGGTCTTGGCGGGGCTCGAAGAGTTCAGCGCTGCCTACCTGGACGATATCGCTGTATACAGCCGCCACTGGTCCGACCACCTCCGTCACCTCCAAGAGGTCCTACAAGCCCTCCAGCGGGCCGGCCTCACCATTAAGGCCGGCAAGTGCCAAATTGGCCAAGGGTCTGTGACCTACCTTGGGCACCAAGTGGGAAGCGGGCTGGTGGCCCCGCTACAACTTAAGATTGCTGCCATCCAGTCCTGGCAGCCCCCCGTCACCCAGACCGAGGTCCGAGCCTTCTTGGGGCTCACCGGCTACTACCGGCGGTTCGTGAAGGACTACGGCAGCATCGTGGGGCCCCTCACGGGTCTCACGTCCAAGAACCACCCGAAGCGGATTAACTGGACTCCTGATTGTCAAGCGGCCTTCGAGAAGCTGAAGGCCGCCCTGTGCACCGCCCCTGTGCTCCAGGCCCCCGATTACAGTCGGGAATTTGTGGTGCAGACCGACGCCTCCGACCACGGCATCGGAGCCGTCCTTTCTCAGTTAAACCCCGAAGGTCATGACCAGCCGGTGGCCTTCATCAGTCGACGTCTCCTGGCCCGAGAACAGCGTTGGAGCACCATCGAGAGGGAGGCATTCGCAGTAGTGTGGGCCCTCAAAAAGCTCCGACCCTATCTCTTCGGTACCCACTTCCGGGTACAAACCGACCATCGACCCCTGCAGTGGCTGATGCAGATGCGGGGGGAGAACCCAAAACTCTTGCGCTGGTCCATTTCCCTGCAGGGAATGGACTTCACCGTGGAGCACCGACCAGGCCAAGACCACGCCAACGCGGATGGCCTGTCCCGCTTTTTCCGCCTCGACGAAGAGAGTCCCCAAGGAGATGGGTGACTCTCCCCGCCTTCAGCTGGGGGGGACGCATGTTGGACAGGCCACACAGAGGGCTTGCTCCCTCCCCGCACGACAGGGCCCGAGCTCCGGCCCACCAGGCATACCCCACGAAAAGCACCTGTACCCCGTCTCCCGACGGATCTTCTGCCCTCGGACCTCTACTCATCACGGGGTCCAGCCCCACCGGCTTCCACGGCCGGGTCAAGCCGCCATCTTGGGCCCTGCACCACGAGGCCGCGTGGCCTCACCCCGACCCTAACCCCGGGCCTGGCCGGCCCCGACATCCCGGCACCACCATCCACCCAGGAGGTGAGCGGACCACTTGGCAGGTCAATGGGAGAACGAAGTGTCAAGGGCTCTCCCCCGCCAGGTGCCGATCGCCTCCAGCTCCCCCAGGCACTGGCTCCACCCCCTGCTGGGTGTCTGGACACCTTCATCCCGGACCCTCCGACCTCCAAGTGCGAGGGTCCGGACATCAAAGGGCACCAGCCCTATAACTGGGGCAGCTCCGGAGCAGGAAGGCAGTTGTATCCTGGAGTCGAGAGACACCGAGAGAACTCAGCCTTGACGGACTACTGGCGCTGCCGTAGCCCGCTCTTGTGAACCATCGTTCTGCCTTCTGGCGCTGCCGCGGCCTTCTGCAACATCCATCCTCGTCGGGACCTGCTGGCGCTGCCGCGGCCTGTTGTAACGACCACCCTCGTCGGGACCTGCTGGCGCTGCCGCGGCCCGTACCAACTAAGCCACCAAGCTCGAGGATTGTGAGCTAGTCATCATCTCATCCGAACTACCTGACTGGTAGACAGACTGTCCCGCTACCCCTTACCCTGCTTTGAGAGACTTGAATCGAGGGGACCCCTGAGTCCAGACCTCCTTGTACCATTCAACCGTACCTTAAGAAGTGCTTATAAAGACCACTGAACCTTATCCGTGTGTGGTATCTGTCTGTGGGGGGGAAGTTACTTGTCTGTACGATCGCTGGAGACGGCTCTCCCCGGAGACCTCTCCTCCTGACCCCGGCCGACCCTCCCGGTCCATCTACCCTTTCTAACAACGTGTAAGGATGACATGGTGTGAGAACCTTAGATCAATTGCAACATGTTTCTGAGTTAAACACTTGTACACATAGGTCATGGTCAGATTGGCAATAATGTCTAAGGGGTAGGCAAGTGGCATCATGTGCAGTTGTTCTGTGTTCAATTACTCCATCCCATGAGAACATGGATAAGATGTTTACCCCAGTACACACATATCAGTGTACCTGCTCAGAAAATTTTTCTACACACTGTTAAACTTACAAAAAAACAGTTTACATGCTTGCCTATGAGATTCATAATGCTAGTAGTGACGGGTAATTGCACATTTCCAATGAAAATGCAGTATAATCATCACTCACCTGCTCCTCTAGTTTGCCATAGAGCTGCCTGTACAGAGGCAGGAGGGTGTCCAGCAGGACCTGGTTTTCTTCATTGGTGAAACCTGGGACCCTGCCAATGTACGTGCTATAGCAGCTCCCAGAGGTTGTGGGCAGTTAGAGCAGACAAGCGAAGTCTCTAGGGAACAGACAGACTTATGTCTAAACCGCGGTATTTATGTCTAAACCGCGGTATTCATTCGATGCCGCCAAAGCGATAGACTTGCATCGGTCGCATTCTCTGAATCGGTCCAATGCATTACATTGCTTGCAGATAACACGCCTACCGCTGGGTCAGAAGAGATATCAATGGACCACGAGTGTCTTTGATACATTTTAATGGGAGGTTACCAAGTCGGTTTCCATGCAGTGAGGACACAATCCGAAACCGGCATCTGTCACCATAACAACCAAAAGGCAATATCTGTGTCCGAATCAGTCATGTTGCGCTGAGGGCGTCCTTCAGATATGCACCTGCGTCTGTCACCATAACAACTTGCAGCCTATGTCTCTCTCCGAATCAGTTAGGATGCGGCTACCATGCCCTGTGATTATAAATCTGCATCTATCACAATAACAACTTACAGCCTATCGCTCTGTCCGAATCGGTTAGGGTGCGGCTATCGCGTTCTTGGATTACTCGGTCGGCAGGGCAGACACTTCAGTAATTGATGTATTTTTGTGCATTACATGTGTGGAGGTGGATTTTTCATGATGAAATGGACCTCTAAATGAATAGCTCACACTCCCATGAGGAGCTAACCTTGAGGTGCACATAACACACTGATTGTGAGGCTAATAATGAAACAAAACTACTCCATTTAGCCTCTTAGGCTTGGTCATAGTGCCAATGAGTTTTTGGGGATCTACAAGTGCATTCTTTGTATATTTACTGCATTTGGGGACTGTGTGGCCCAGTGTGCAATCCATGTGATTTCTGACTGTAAACGTGTTTTGTCAAAGTCATGGATAATGTGTTTACCTTTGATTGAGTAGACCGTGACATTAATCAGCTAGTGTTTGTTATTTACTAATGTATCTTTGTGTCCCAGACTTATGTGGATGATGGCGTTATATGTAACTCCTACATAGTTCATGGTTTATGTATGTGATTGTATGTGTATTGCGGACATGACACCATGACAGTGTCCATCCTGTGACAGTAGTGTGCATAATGTACATTGTGAGACGCTGTGTGTGTTTAGTGTCCCACATATCTGGCATTACATAATCCTATTGTGGGTACATTTTAACCATGTAATTTTTATCACAAACCTATATCTCAGCTTATTTGTTGGGGACTTGTTGAGTATGTGATGCCTGATCACATGAACGGTGACAGACACTAGTGAATTTTACACTACGGCACTCTACCATACCTTGGTAACATATCCGACATGGGTCATAATGATGTGATATGTGTCTAAGGTCAAACCTTTTCATTGAAATGTGTATTTCCAATGTTCTGTAGTTTTAGTTGTGTTCAGATTACATGTTCTGTATGTCTAAATGCCTGTTGCTTTGTACATTGTGATCTAACACCAACATAGGTGTCGCAGACGACCTCCAGTGTACTGGCCCTTTCCAGACGCACATACCATGGAAGAATGGGATACCATATGGAAATACCGTTTCACAAGGCCAATAACTGAACAGTTGTCTGAGCAGTTGTCGCCTCATTAGCTCACTTTGTCACTGGCTTCAAGATAGCCTGGCTGATGAGGGTTATGAACCCGAAACCGGTCCCAGGATGCTTGTTTTCGGTAGAGGGAATGTAGGAAGGTGGAATCTGACTATATGGTTGCCCCCACTTTTTTCCTGGTGTTTTCTGGTTTATGACTTAGTTGGACTGGGATCCTGCTATTCAGGGCCCCAGTCTATCTTCTTTCTCTGTAAAATGGTTTCCATGTACATTAGGTAAATATCTAATTGGATTCTGGAGTGCCTTAAAAGCCCATAGTATAAGGTATACTATGTACCTAGGGCATAGGTACCTCAGAGGCCTACCAGGGGCTGCAGCATATATTATGCCACCCCTGGGAAGCACTCCAAAATGACACCACTGGTCTGCTACTGCAGCCTGGGTAAGGGTGTGCTTGCACCCCTTACTGTGGTACAGGTTACCTATATCACTACCCTATACAGACACATATAAACCTATAAACCACTCCTATGGCAGGCCTTGACAATCATGAAGGCAGAGTGCTTGGTTTTATGTGAGAGGGTGCCCAAGCATGAGCTGAGCCCCTCTGCAGCTTTCGGAAATAATTCCTTATGGCTGTTCTGTGATACAGCCATATAATATACTCTTAAGTGCATTATAACCTCGCGGTAAATGCTAACTTTGGAATGGCTGTATCAAAACATGTCGTGTTTGGTGTCAAACACTTTGGAATACTACCCCGCCGCCAGTCCTGGCGGCGGGGGTAGCATTCCACCCTTCTATGTTAACACTGGCTAAACCACGTAGGACTTTCCTGAGCCCTGGCATCACAAAATGGATGCCTCTGCCACTGACACGGGTCTGGCCTCCTGATGCTGACTGAATCTCCGGCAGGGGAGGCCTGGACAATAGGTTTCCAGTCGAGGGGAGGTATCCTCACCTCCCCAGACAGGCTGATGTGTATTGGGGCTGGTGCTTTGATGTCCTACACTGGGGGCACACTTGGTGTCCCTGTGCATACTCCAGTTCAAAACGGTTGCAGGGGCTACCTGCCCCTGCTCTGGCACGGAACTGGGCAAAGGAATTGGGTGTAACCACCACTCTTTCCTGGCCCACCCCTAGGTGGGGCCTTTGAGTTAGTCCAGCCCCTAAACTTAGTATAAGTATAGGAATCCAGTCCCAAGGACTTTAGATTACCCTGGATGAAACTCTGCAACATATATCCTGAACCTTAGACTTTCTATCACGACTAGAAAACGGAAGAAATCTCTCTTGGGGTCAAGGAGTGACTCCACTGCTTGGCAGGCACCAAAGAAGTAACTGACCGTTCTGCAATTCTGAAGCTCCCGCCGGATGCCGAAGTCTCTGCATCCCCTGAGGTGGATTTCCAGATTTCCCCGAGGCTACCTTGAGTCCACAGCAAAGCTGAGGCCCGTGGCTATCGTGGGTGATGTGGAACCGTGACCCCTGGACACCGTGAACTTTTGCAGCAACACTATCTTCCTGGTCCTCCTCGAAGTTGTGGTTTGGGCTTTGAGTAGCCCCAGCCTTGAGCACCTCCTGCACTAAAGAATGTTGGCCTCCACTCCACGAGTGACCCGTGGGCCAGCTCCAAGAGCGACCGCTCGAGGCTCCTTCGCGATCACTATCCCATTGGCTAGCAGGTCCAGATGTGCCCTGACTTACCGTCGCTGGATGAGTCCCTCAGACCTTGCTGGTCTGCACCGCAGTCCTTTCTCTGAATTCCTGTGACTTGCCGTTGCCAAGGCTTGTTGGGTCCATTCTGGTTGCCGACACCGCAGCACTCGACAGACTTTGTGGGACAGCTCGAATCTGGCTCATGGACTTCGTTGATGCTTCCTGGACCTCATGGCTGAAGAGTCAAGACACCCATCAATTCACCTGAAGCACCCGACATCTGTGGGCATTGGTCCATCCTGCCCTAGGTCACTGGCAAGTGTCCCAGACTCTGTCCCCTCTGCTTTCAGGTTCCTTACATCCTAGATCCAGGCTTGGATCTCTTCGGACACTTCTCCTCTTCACGGCAGCAGCAGTTCTTTGCAGGCTTCCATTGGAATCGATGACGCGACCTTGCACCAAAAGACACCTATGCACCCGGCTTCCCTGGGTGAGGCAACTCGAGTACTCCTGTGCTCTCGTGGGTGCTAGCCCTAGAAGTTCTTAAGTCCAAAAGGGTTTGGTCCTGACTCGATTAGAAGTGTCCCCAATCTTTAAAATTCCAACCACGACATTGCCCATAGAAGATTATAGGATCCCGCGGTTGTGTTTTCACACTGCATACAGCTCCCGTGGGTCCCCTCTGTCACTACCTTGGGTGGCTCCTTGGGGTCCCAGCGATTCTAGAGGCAATATAGGCCTAGTGCCTATTCTAGTCATGGTTCTTATACCACTTTTTTGGTATATGGTTTGGTACGCCCCTCGGGCCCAAACGTGTATTTGTGTTTTTACTGATGCTTGATCACTTGTAACTTTAGTACTTTGAACTCCAGTCTCATAAAGAGACTAGAGGGGTGTGTATTAACCTAAATACATATATTTTAAATATATAGCTGGTGTGGTTGTCTTTTCATTTGATCATTCAAGAGATTATAGACTGGTAAAACAAGCTGCTTTACATTCCTTCAAGACTTAGCCTGAAGGCTGCTCTCCATAGCTACCACTAGGATAGCTTTCATATAAGGTTGTCTTTCACCATTCACCATAAGGGGTTGTTTGGACTGATACAAGGTGCCCACTAGAACTAGTGGACAGCATATATCAGGCCACCTTCTCACAGGGAAGACATGGCTTGGCAGTTCGGGCTGGACTGATCCCATGAGGCAAAAGGTCAGACTGATTTGCATATGGCCATGTCTGAACTGGGGTGGCGGAGTGAGCTAAAGAAGGATGATAGATTAAACCTAGATCAGTTGACTGGGGATGAGTGCTTGCAATGTTCAACACTCAGTCCATCATCCCCTTTGGTTTTGCTTTGTTTGCCCTCAATTGGCAGGGTTTGCCCAGACGTGGGTCCCTTGCTCACTTTGCCACTGGATTCAAGATAGCCTGGCTGATGAGGGTTATGAACCTGAAACTGGTCCCAGTATGCTTGTTTCCGGTCCAGGGAAGACTTGGCTTGGCAGTTCGGCTGGACTGTTCCCATGAGGCACAGGGCCAGACTGATTTGCATATGGCCATGTCTGAACTGGGGTGGCGGAGTGAGCTAAAGAATGATGATGGATTATACCCAGATCAGTTGACTGGGGTGAGTGCTTGCAATGTTTAACACTCCGTCCATCATCCCATTTAGTTTTGCGTCACCTCATTTGCAGCCTGGTCGCACATATCCAACTGCACTGACCCCCAAGGTGAAGGTAATGGCAGCATTACATTTCTTTGCCGCAGGTTCATTCCAGTTCACAGTGGCAACCTCTGGTGGAATGTCCCAAGCAATGTTCAGCCGTGTCCTTCAGGATGTGTTGGAGGCATTGCTCTGTTACCTGGATCAGTACACAAAGTTCCCAACACCTGGAGAGTTGTCAGACATCAAGGGGGAATTCTATGCCTTGGGACAGATACCCCATGTCATTGGTTCTATTGATGGCACCCACGTTGCATTTATCCCATCACAGGCAAATGAGCAAGTCGATCGGAACAAAAAACATTACCACTCTATCAATGTCCAGGTGGTATGTTTGGCTGACATGTCCATCTTCCATGTCTACACACGTTTCCTTGGCTCGGAACATGATGTATACATCCTGCAAAACAGCGTCATCCCCCATTTGATGTCTCAGCAGCAACGTGACTGTGCCTGGCTTGTTGGTAGGCTGTGTTGCATGTGTATGTTGTGGTGTGTGTTGATTGTATGTCAGATAGTGCTCTTTTGTCAGACAAGTGAAGTTTTTTCTCTGTTAAATGTAGGAAACTCGGGATACCCCAACCAGCCTTTGTTACTGGCACCACTCCGTAACCCTGTCACCCCTGCAGAAGTGCAGTTTAATGTGGCCCATGGTATTACCCAGCGAGTTGTGGAGCAGACTTTTGGGCTACTGAAGTCTAGATTCAGCTGCCTGGATCGACAGGAGTAGTCCTCCAATATGCCACTTTGGAGCTGTGCCAGATCATCACAGCTTGCTGCATGCTCCACAACCTGGCAATACGGAAGGCAATACCTCTCATACTCGACGATGGAGACCGGCAGCCGCCAGCGAGAGAGAATCCAGTACTGGTACATAATGACAGTGGTGATGAGGAGTAGGGCTTGGATTTGAGACAACAGCTTATCCACAACTTTTTCACATGAGCGTAAGTATGCAATGAGAGGCGGTAACAAACCCCTATTGTTTGTTTGTGTGTTGCTGGTGTACAATGTGTATGTATGCCTGTGAGTGTATAATAATTGTCCTGAAGTTTTTACTGAAATGGTTAAATTACATTTGCTGGTTGACATGTACAGTGCTACCTGAAATCCTAGCTAGTGTTCACACTGACATTCTTGTACTTTAGATGACATAGTTTGCAAAATCGAACTACCTTATTCCTGAGTTACTGACTTTTGTTCTATGTTTCTTCTTACCAGGCTACTTTGCTATGTCAACAGCAGAGTGGTGACCTCACCAGACCCACGATGATGTGACATACTCCAACATTGAACTGTTGAGAAAAATCCCTGGCACACACCCTGTTCTGACTTGATCGTCATTTCTTTTTACTTGGGAAAATGTGTAACTGTGTGATATGATCTGACTTTATGTTAAGGTGCCAGGTTGTACCTGGAGAATAAACCTGTGTTTCACATTGAGGTGTGCCTTGTCTGTTTTCACACATCCAAAGATTTTTAGAAACAAAAATGTACCATGATGAGCGGGTTTGCTAACATTGATTGTTGATTGTGCTGGCAATGTTGATAGTTTTGTAGACAATAGAATTCCATTGAATCTGTACCATGTACTACGGGTTGTGTGATAAGCTGGTTGTGTCTATCTATCATGCTGTGACAAGGTACATTTACTCACACGCCATTAGTTAACATTTTGGAAGTGATTTGTTACCAATGTTGTTGACACTTTCTTCTTTGTGATTTTGCTTGCCATTTCAATCTGTACATTTGGGATTCAAAGACACGACATGAGCAATTATTTTGTGAAAAGTGATTTATTTGTGTATGTTAGACGGACCGGGAGGGTCGGCCGAGGACAGGGGAGAGGTCTCCGGGGAGAGCCGTCTCCAGCGATCGTACAGACAAATAACTTCCCCCCCACAGACAGATACCACACAAGGAGATGAGTTAGCGTTCTTTATAGGCACTTCTTAAGGTATGATGAAAAGGTACAAGGAGGTCTGGACTCAGGGGTCCCCTCGATTCAAGTCTCTCAAGATGGGAAAAGGGGGTAGCGGGACAGTCTGGTTACCAGTCTGGTAGTTGAGATGGTATGGTGGGTAGCTCACAATCCTCGAGCTTGGTGGTCTAGCTGGTACGGGCCGCGGCAGCGCCAGCAGGTCCCGGTGAAGATGGTCGATACACGGTCCGCGGCAGCGCCAGCAGGTCCCAGTGAAGATGGTCGATGTACGGTCCGCTGCAGCGCCAGCAGGTCCCGGTGAAGATGGTCGTTACAACGGGCCGCGGCAGCGCCAGCAGGTCCCGACGAGGATGGATGTTGCAGAAGGCCGCGGCAGCGCCAGCAGGCAGGACGATAGTTCACAAGATAGGGCTACGGCAGCGCCAGTAGTCCGTCAAGGCTGAGTTCTCTCGGTGTCTCTCGACTCCAGGATACAACTGCCTTCCTGCTCCGGAGCTGCTCCAGTTATAGGGCAGGCGCCCTTTGATGTCCGGACCCTCGCACTTGGAGGTCGGAGGGTCCGGGATGAAGGTGTCCAGACACCCAGCGGGGGGTGGAGCCGGTGCCTGGGGGAGCTGGAGGCGATCGTCACCTGGCGGGGGAGAGTCCTTGGCGCTTCGTTCTCCCATTGACCTGCCAAGTGGTCCGCTCACCTCCTGGGTGGATGGTGGTGCCGGGATGTCGGGGCCGGCCAGGCCCAGGGTTAGGGTCGGGTGGAGGCCACGCGGCCTCGTGGCGCAGGGCCCAAGATGGCGGCTTGACCCGGCCGAGGGAGCCGGTGGTGGCTTGGGCCCGTGATACATGGAGGTCCGAGGGCAGGAGTTCCGTCGGGAGACGGGGTGCGGGTGATTCTCGTGGGTCACGCCTGGCGGGCCGGGGCTTGGGCCCTGTCATGCGGGGAGGGAGCAAGCCCTTCGGGTGGCCTGTCCAACATGCGTCCCCCCCAGCTGAAGGCGGGGAGAGTCACCCATCTTCTTGGGGACTCTCCTCGTCGAGGCGGAAGAAGCGTGACAGGCCATCTGCGTTGGCGTGGTCTTGGCCCGGTCGGTGCTCCACGGTGAAGTCCATTCCCTGCAGTGAGATGGACCAGCGCAATAGTTTTGTGTTCTCCCCCCGCATCTGCATCAGCCACTGCAGGGGTCTATGGTCGGTTTGTACCCGGAAGTGGGTACCGAAGAGATAGGGCCGGAGCTTTTTGAGGGCCCACACCACTGCGAAGGCCTCCCTCTCGATTGTGCTCCAGCGCTGTTCTCGGGCCAGGAGACGTCGGCTGATGAAGGCCACCGGCTGGTCATGACCCTCGGGGTTCACTTGAAAAAGAACTGCTCCGATGCCGTGGTCGGAGGCGTCTGTCTGTACCACGAATTCCCGACTGTAATCGGGGGCCTGGAGCACAGGGGCGGTGCACAGGGCGGCCTTCAGCTTTTCGAAGGCCGCTTGACAATCGGGGGTCCAGTTAATCCGCTTCGGTTGGTTCTTGGACGTGAGACCCGTGAGGGGCCCCACAATGCTGCCGTAGTCCCTCACGACCCGCCGGTAGTAGCCGGTGAGCCCCAAGAAGGCTCGGACTTCGGTCTGGGTGACGGGGGGTTGCCAGGACTGGATGGCAGCGATTTTAAGTTGCAGTGGGGCCACCAGCCCGCTTCCCACCTGGTGCCCCAGGTAGGTCACGGACCCTTGACCAATTTGGCATTTGCCGGCCTTAATCGTGAGGCCGGCCCGCTGGAGGGCCTGTAGGACCTCCTGGAGGTGGAGGAAGTGGTCGGACCAGTGGCGGCTGTATACAGCGATATCGTCCAGGTAGGCAGCGCTGAACTCTTCGAGCCCCGCCAAGACCTGGTTCACAAGACGTTGAAATGTAGCGGGGGCGTTCTTCATGCCGAAGGGCATGACCTTGAAGTGGTAGTGGCCATCGGGGGTAGAGAAGGCGGACCGTTCTTGAGCCCGGGGTGTGAGACCGATCTGCCAGTAGCCCGCTGTTAGGTCGAAGATACTGAGGTAGCGGGCGGCCCCCAGCCGGTCGATCAATTCATCCGCTCCGGTGATAGGATGAGCGTCGGTTCGGGTGACAGCGTTCAAGCCCCGGTAGTCGACGCAGAATCTCAGTTCAGGTGTGGTGCCGGGGGCAGCGGCTTTGGGGACCAATACAACCGGGCTGGCCCAGGGACTGTCCGAGGGCTCGATGACCCCGATCGTGAGCATTTTGGCCACTTCCTCTTGTATGCAGGCCCGTACCCGATCTGGTACGCGGTAGGCCCGGTGTCGGATAGGGGGACTGTCCCCGGTGTCCACGTCGTGCAAGCACCAAGGGGTGACCCCGGGAGTGAGGGAGAACAGTGAAGCGAACCGCAGCAGGAGGTCCCGGCAGCCCTGGGGTTGCTCTGGGGTGAGGGCATCGGAGAGCCGGACCCCGTCCACGGAACCGTCGTTCTCCTGAGTCTTCAGGAGATCCGGGAGGGGTTCGGAGTCCTCCTCTGCCCCACTGTCCGTAGCCATCAGGAGGCTGAGTTCTGAGCGCACAAAGTGTGGTTTGAGTCTGTTGGTGTGGAGGACCCGAAGGGGGTTCCGGGGGGTCCCCATGTCGATGAGGTAAGTGACGGGGCTTTTGCGCTCGACCACCTTGAAGGGCCCCGTCCACTTATCTTGCAAGGCACATGGCTCGGTGGGGGACATCACCCACACTTGTTGACCAGGTTCGAACTCGACGGAGGAGGCATTGTGATCATACCATCTCTTCATGTCTTCCTGGCTGGCCTCGAGGTTCGCCTTGGCCATCTCCCTGAAGCGCCGGGTCTGATTGCGTAGGGCCAGGAGGTACTTGAAGACGTCTGGAGGGGTCTTTAGGGGGGCCATCTCCCAACCTTCTTTGACTAGGCTGAGGGGCCCTCGCACAGGGTGCCCGTACAGGAGTTCGAAAGGGCTAAAACCGAGGGACTTCTGGGGAACTTCTCGGTAGGCGAAGAGGAGGCACGGGAGTAGTACATCCCACTGGCGACGGAGGGGCTCTTCCAATCCCCCAATCATCCCCTTGAGAGTGCGGTTGAATCGCTCCACTAGTCCGTTCCCTTGGGGGTGATAGGGGGTCGTGAATCGGTAGGTGACCCCGCACTGTTGCCAGAGGGACTTCATGTATTTTGAGATGAAGTTCGTGCCTCGGTCGCTGACGACTTCTCGGGGGAAGCCCACCCGGGAGAAGATCCCCATTAGGGCCCGGCCAACCACCGGAGCTATTACAGTTCGTAGAGGCACCGCCTCGGGGTAGCGGGTGGCGTGATCCACCAGTACCAGGATGAACCTATGTCCTTGTGTCGTGCGGGGGTCCAGGGGCCCCACAATGTCTATTCCTACCCTCTCGAACGGGGTGGTGACCACTGGGAAGGGTTGTAGAGGGGCTTTCAGCTTACGGCCACTCTTCCCGCTGGCCTGGCACGTGGGGCAGGACCGGCAGTGGTTCAGGACATCGTTCCGCATCTTCGGCCAGAAAAAGTGGGTCACTAGGCGACTGTAAGTTTTGTCTTGGCCCAGGTGTCCAGCCAGGGGGACATCGTGGGCCAGGTTGAGCAGGAAGTCTCTGAAGCGGAGAGGTACCACCAGTACTCGACCGGCCCCTAGCTCTGCGATTCTCTGTTCGCTGTATAGCAGGTCGTTCTCCCAGTAGACCCAGTGAGTTCCGGTGGAGTCCCCTGCGCTCTGGGCGCTGGCTTGTTGGCGGAGTCCCTCGAGGGAGGGGCAGGTCTTTTGCTCCTGGCGGAACTGTTCTTGGGTGGGTCCCCCTTCTTGACGCCACTGAGCCAGGCCGGGGAAGTCCTGGGGTTGCGCGTCCCTTTCGGTCGTTGGTTCAGGGGGGTTGGCCTCGTCGTTGTCTTCTACTGGGGCGACCGGGGGCGGAGGTGCTGGCCATTCCGGTTCTTCTGGTCGGGGGACGGCACGGGCGGCCATGGACCGGGTGGTTACACAGGCCCAGTCCGGGAGGCCCAGCATCCCCAGGTGCTCTCTTCTCTCGACGGTGGCCCACGGGGAACTCTCAAGGTCATTCCCCAGGAGGCAGTCCACGGGGGCATCATCCCGGACCGTCACTTTCAACAGGCCGGAGACCCCTCCCCATTCGAAGGGGACGCAGGCCATTTGACACAGACTTTCGGAATTGTCGGCTGAGCGGACGGGGCAGAGAATGTTCGGCAGGATCTGCTCGGGTTTCACCAGGTGACAGCGGACGGCCGTCACACTGGCGCCTGTGTCACGTAAGGCCTCGGCCCGATGCCCATTAATGGTCACCCACTGACCGTATTTCCTGGTGTTGGCGGGTAGGGGAGCCCGTGGGACTATGTATTTTCCCCCTAGGCACGCTAGAACCATGGCGGCCGGTTCCCACTCTTGCTGGGCCGGCTCATACTCTTCCTGTTCCTCTGATAGTCGTTCTTCCCCCAGGGCGGCGGCAGCTACCTGGCGGGGCTTGGGCGTTTGGTTCTGTGGGCAGCTCGGGTCATTGGCGTAATGGCCGACTCGCTGGCATCGGTGGCACGTGACATTGGCTCGGAACCCTGGACGCATCGGGGGGTTTCCCCGGCCGGCCGGGGGCGGGGTGCTGGCCACGGGTGTTGCCGGGAGGGTGTCTCTCCCTCGCCCCTGGCCTCCTCCTCCTCCCCGAGGACGGTGCTGGCCTTGGTTGCTTCGGTTCTGCTCGTGTGGTCCTCTCCGGCCCACTCGGGTGCTTTCCCATCGGTCAGCTTCCGCGGCGAGCTGCCGGGGGTCAGTCAATTTACTGTCGAGGAGGTGCTGCCTGAGCTCGACGAAACAGTTGTTCGACAGGTGTTCCCATACCATAAGGTTAAAGAGTTGTTCGTAGGTCGTTACATGGCTCCCCTTGATCCAACCCTCGAAGGCTCGGCTGAAATAGTTTACGTACTCCACCCAAGTTGTACCCGGGATCCGGGTGCAATCTCTGAACCTCTGGCGGTACATCTCGGGTGTGAGGCCGTAGCGGGTGAGGAGGGCAGCCTTCATGTGGTCGTAGGACGACATTTGGTGATCTGGGAGCTGCAACAGGGCATCGCGACCTTCGTTGACAAACCTCCCCCATAGTCCGGCTCCCCAATCACTCCGGTCGATCCGGTGGGAGGTCATGGCTTTGAACCACTGCTGTATGTCGTCTTCTCGGACATACTCTCGGACAACATCCTTGGGGATGTGGACTTTTTTCTCGGTTGCCCCTGGGGTGTGCGGTCGCTCAGGCACCCCCGGTTCTTTATTCTGTTTCCGAAGTTCTATTTCCGCCAGTTTGCGCTCGTGTTCGAGTGTTATTCTTTTTTCCTCAAGCTCTCTCTGTCTCTGTTTTTCTTCTCGTTCCTCTCGGAGCCGCAGATGCTCTAGATTTAGTTTCTGCTCGGCTAACTTTAGTTCACCGTCCATCTTGAGTCGTGCCATTTCCAACTCGTGTAATCTGGTCCTTTCTCTTTCCTGGATCTCCTCCTGTGAGAGGCCCGTTCCCCGCTCCTCGGGAGCCGTGGCGTTCCCCTCTGGTGCGACACTGTTTTGGTCGGAGGATCCGGCGATCCCAGTTTCTGCCCACGACTCAAGGGCGCGCTTCAAATCGTCTTTGGTACTCAGGCCGGTGGTAGCAATGCCTAGTTCCATGCAGAATTGTTTAAGTTTGCGGTGGCTATATTCTTCCAACTTATCCATTTGGAACTTTTCAGTGGAACCGCTATCTTTGGCTGACATCGTGGTTTTGTCGTGGGGTGAGCTACTCTCTGTACGATTACGCGTTGATTCGGATCGCGCCGCTGGCCACCAATGTTAGACGGACCGGGAGGGTCGGCCGAGGACAAGGGGAGAGGTCTCCGGGGAGAGCCGTCTCCAGCGATCGTACAGACAAATAACTTCCCCCCCACAGACAGATACCACACAAGGAGATGAGTTAGCGTTCTTTATAGGCACTTCTTAAGGTACGATGAAAAGGTACAAGGAGGTCTGGACTCAGGGGTCCCCTCGATTCAAGTCTCTCAAGATGGGAAAAGGGGGTAGCGGGACAGTCTGGTTACCAGTCTGGTAGTTGAGATGGTATGGTGGGTAGCTCACAATCCTCGAGCTTGGTGGTCTAGCTGGTACGGGCCGCGGCAGCGCCAGCAGGTCCCGGTGAAGATGGTCGATACACGGTCCGCAGCAGCGCCAGCAGGTCCCAGTGAAGATGGTCGATGTACGGTCCGCGGCAGCGCCAGCAGGTCCCGGTGAAGATGGTCGTTACAACGGGCCGCGGCAGCGCCAGCAGGTCCCGACGAGGATGGATGTTGCAGAAGGCCGCGGCAGCGCCAGCAGGCAGGACGATAGTTCACAAGATAGGGCTACGGCAGCGCCAGTAGTCCGTCAAGGCTGAGTTCTCTCGGTGTCTCTCGACTCCAGGATACAACTGCCTTCCTGCTCCGGAGCTGCTCCAGTTATAGGGCAGGCGCCCTTTGATGTCCGGACCCTCGCACTTGGAGGTCGGAGGGTCCGGGATGAAGGTGTCCAGACACCCAGCGGGGGGTGGAGCCGGTGCCTGGGGGAGCTGGAGGCGATCGTCACCTGGCGGGGGAGAGTCCTTGGCGCTTCGTTCTCCCATTGACCTGCCAAGTGGTCCGCTCACCTCCTGGGTGGATGGTGGTGCCGGGATGTCGGGGCCGGCCAGGCCCAGGGTTAGGGTCGGGTGGAGGCCACGCGGCCTCGTGGCGCAGGGCCCAAGATGGCGGCTTGACCCGGCCGAGGGAGCCGGTGGTGGCTTGGGCCCGTGATACATGGAGGTCCGAGGGCAGGAGTTCCGTCGGGAGACGGGGTGCGGGTGATTCTCGTGGGTCACGCCTGGCGGGCCGGGGCTTGGGCCCTGTCATGCGGGGAGGGAGCAAGCCCTTCGGGTGGCCTGTCCAACAGTGTACATGATGGTAGGAGATAATTCCACACATTGGTGGTATCCTCCCAACAACAAAAAAAAGTGCAGATAGGAATTGGGAGTGGTTGTAGATGAATTCTTCAAAGGTAAATCTACAGTTACTTGAGTCCAAAGTCCAACTTAGACCCTCCATCCAATGTGGGACAGTTTGATACAGTCAACAAAGTGAACGATTGGCACACAATGGAGGATATCAGGAGCACATTGTCACTTCCTGGGTGTGATGCATAGCCATCTGTCTCTAAAGGATTCTTCCTTGGACAGCCCTTCCCACTTTTTTGGGGGGGACTCTCAGCTGCAGGCAACTGGGGTGCTGGGGACTCTGCCACACTCCATGTCCCTCCCTGTAGCTTGGGCAGATGTTTAGGTACCAGATGTTGTGGGTACACAGGGAGGTGTGGTTAGGTGGTCTGCAATCCGGCGGAGGCTGATACCAATGTCTCTCAGCTTTCCAATATGTTGTCATTTTTGGCACTGAATGCGCCCAGGCATTGGTTCTGCTCTGCCTGCAGCTGCTCCAGGTTGTGCAGGATCCCAATGACCTGGCCCATCTCTCCCTGCTCAGCCTGGTAGGGGTGGAACACCCGGGAGAGGTGTGGGCAATTTTCCTCAACAGCACAAGCTGCATGACGGTGCAGGTCCCCACAGCCCCTTCCACCACCCCTACCCACCCGAGCAGGCCCAGTTGTTGGTGGCACAGTCAACACTGAGCCTCCTTCCTCATTGACAGTGGTGTTGTTGTCTGCCAACTCCAGAGTGTCCTGTGTTGCTGTCCTGTCGGTGGTGACTTGGGCTGCTGTATCTGTGAGGGTAGGGGTCAGCTGAGGGTTGTCTACTGAGGTGGGAGTGGTTGTAGAGGATCCTGCTGTAGCCGCTCCTGGTGCTCTCTGGTGACCCAAACCTGATGGGCCAGGTCATTCCTCGTCATCCGAGGATGGTTGAGAGACATCTACACCAGAGAGCTCCTGCTTGACCAGAGTCTGAGACTATCTGTCCTGATTATTTCCAGGGGTGTTCCCAGCTCACCCTGTGGGTACATACATGAAACAATGATTGATGTGAATGTTCACTGCCTCTCAAACCATTCCTCCATAAGTTACTGAACTAAATGATGAGCTAATGTACATAGATTGACCTTCTTCATCCATGATGCTGGTCTATGTTTTTGGAGCTTTATAACACAACAGACCCAATCTAATGAGAACAGAAATATTGTATGTATTGTGTAACATCAGGATTTGCGAGGTATCAAAACTACCCTCTTTATAACCACCCCCAATTATCTAAATACATGGGGTGGATTCCCGATTTACCAATATCTGTACTGTATTTTTTTTAAAAAGGAGAGATTTATGCAAGAACCCTCAACTTGTAGTCACTATTTTCAAAAAGAGATCTACCATCCTCCACCGTGATAATTAGTGAAAAAATGTGCAGAACAAGGTAGCACCTCACGTGCGCAACACCTTAGCGGGCTGAAACTGGTTCGATCATCACCAGTACTGCCACGTTTCTCATCATAGGTTGCCACCTTGTTCAAAGAAAAAATGGATAACTGTACCAACAAAATTCATGGAAAGGCAAAAGGTGAAAGAAAAGTGTGAAAGTTGCACACCAAAGTCCTGTTTTAAAATTGATAAAGAACCATGATTCCCATAACTTTATTCTCTACTCATGGGTCAATTCAAAAGTAAAAAGTGCTGTATTTCAACAGACACGAAGCCTATACGCCAACATGTTTCATTGCCTTACTTGTACGGCAAATTCTTCAGGGCAGCAGGACTTCATTCACCATGTCAGCATATTTCATGCTGCATTATTTGTGACTACAAGATATAAAAATAGCAAAGGGTTCATGCAATTACACACTGAGTGCCTGGGCACAGTCACACTTGATTTATAATCTTCTGCTTGTATGTGTAAGAAGTATATATTATTATTACCCGTTGTCAGGCAAGATGTCTCATACCGGCTTGACAGCGTCTCAACAGGTACTGTAAGCGTTGCAGTAATCCTGTGTTTCACACGCCCTATTGTACTTTGGGGCATTCTGTAAAACTATTTCAGAGATGTCCTGTCTCAAAAACCAGTGCTAAGCCCAATTCAATCCCACACACGTTCTTACTCGTTTGTATATATATTCGAAGATATCTATGGCATTATCGTTTTTATCCCATATCCTCATTCGAGCCTACACTCCAACTATTTTCGCTCGCTTGTATACCACATTCGCACCCACACTGTAGCGTATATCGGAGTTTTACATCATGCCAGAGTAGCAAAACTCCCGATTTTATATCCCTTATGATCGGACTCACAAAGTGAACAGGGGAATGTATCTAAATCCAAAAGTGAACAGGGGAATGTATCTAAATCCAAACCCTTCCCTCACTCATACATCTCACCGCGTAAAAGTGGCATCCCGAGCTTCGTCTCAGCCGCTAAGGGCACTTCAAACCGGCCAACTGATAAAGCCGTCACCTGCCACGTGACTCCCATCAGTTACATTCACGATGACGTATCTAGTCACGTAAATAAATGCGCCATTTTGAAATGGGCAAATCTCTGATCTCCTCATATTATAAAGGTATTTATAAAGGGTTCCACAGTTCGCGCCTCTCATAACAATGACTCACATCCTATCATGTTAATTGTTGCTCTTTACCACACTTTGTTTACCTCATAATGCGAATTGTGCGCATACATCTCACCGCATTAAAGTGGCATACCGAGCTTCGTCTCAGCCACTACGGACACTTCAAATCGGCCATCAGTTTCATTCACGATCACGTGTCTAATCACGTGACTCAATGCGCCATTTTAGAATGGGAAAATCTCTGGTTTCCTCATATTATAAAGATAGTCATACAAGGTTCCACAGTTCACGCCTCTCATAAAAGCGCCACACAGCCTACCATGTTAATCGTTGCTCTCTACCACTTCCATGTCTATTACTGTGGACATTTCCTATTTCAAAATGGATTTTCTTCACAGAAAACAGGGATATTCCCCCTTCTCTCAATATACATATCAAGGGTATTCAATACACCCTGACTCACACAGTATAGACACATTTCGATGATGTTAATTCATTATGGCATTTTCCATGGTTTCCTGAATGAATGGGAACAAAGCCCATATTCATCGCCTTAGCATCAGCGTCACCAGGCACAAGCAGCCTAATTATTGCAGTACATCCAGAGGATATGTTGACATAAAGGACACAATGACCAGCCTGATCATCATAAGGAGATTTTATTCCATTCTATCCCGTCATTTAACCCAATTGTATCAGCCTTTTCAGAAAAAATCCAACGTGCCTCCTTACTGATTAACAGTCTCTCAATGTTAAAAGCATCACCTTTGACCTTCTCTATGACCGTCCAAGTTAGTGATCTGGGGTCATGCTTCTCAATGACACAATGTTGTACAAACTTAGTGGTTAATTTACCCATTCTGACAGTACTGAGGTGCTCCTGAATTCTTATTTTAACTTTCCTTGAGGTTAAACCTATATAGTGTAGACCACACCCACATGTGATCAGATAAATCACATTTGTTGTATTGCAGTTTGTAAACTGAGTTAAGTACCATGTTCTACCACCCAATAAGGCCACTCTGTCACTCTTGGAAGTCAAGCCACACACGGAGCACGAACCACATGGGTAGTGGCCCGCCGGGAGGCTAGATGTACATTTCTCTATTCCCACTCGGGAGTGCACCAGTCTGTCCTTTAGGTTGCCTGCTCTTTTAAACGCAAACCTAGGAGAGGGCATCTTAAACTCTGCTGTAGATAACAGACCCCAATTCTTTCGCATAAGCTGTCTCAGTTTATTTGCTAGGGGATCGAAAGTCATAACAACAGGAAGGCAATCATTTTTTGGTTTTAGAGTCGTCTCCAAAAGGGCACTATGAGGTGTATTGAGTGCTCTTTTCCTCGCATTTTTAACTACCTTCCTCGGGTATTGTCTCTGAATCAATCTGTCACAGAGATCCTCTGACTGTTGCATAAAGTCCGCTGTGGAGGAACAGTTCCTCCTGTAGCGAAGGAACTGTCCCACCGGAAGATTGTCTTTAAGGGCCCGTGGATGAAATGAATTGAACAGTAATAACGAATTTCTATCAGTTGTCTTTTGATGTACCTTCGTTATCAATTGCCCCTGTTCAGCCCGAATGTCAAGATCCAGGTAAGTTGCAGAGTGTCGATTATAGGTCCAAGTGAACCTGAGGCTTTGATCTAATGTATTTAGTCTATTCAAGAAGAGCAACAAGTCATCTTCAGTGCCCTCCCAAATACACAGCACGTCATCAATGTATCGCTTCCAGAGGAAAATATTCCTCTGGAAGGGATTGCCAAGGTGGTAAATATGGTGTTCTTCAAACTGGCCTACATAAATGCAGGCCAGACTCGGCGCAAAAGTTGCGCCCATTGAGGTGCCAGAGACCTGCAGGAACAAGTCATTTTTATAACAAAAATAGTTCCTGGTTAGTGCAATTTCAATGCATTGCAGGACGAAGGACTGAGGTGTATCGTAAAACCACTCCTGCTCCTCCAGGGCGCGGGCCGCTGCCACCAGCGTCGCGTCCTGGGGGATACAGGTGTATAAAGACTCAATGTCGATCGTCACTAGAAATTGAGATTGTGTGTCAAAATTGACATTTTCCAATACATTTAAAATGTCTCTGGTATCCTGCACAAAGGAGGCTTGTTTGATGACTGATTCTCTTAGAAAAAAATCCGCAAATTGCGAAAGGGGTTCAAGGACAGATTGTATTCCTGATACTATCAGGCGGCCAGGGGGTGGCCTGGCCGCCTTGTGAATCTTTGGAAGTATATAAAATGCCGGTGTCCTCGATTTGGTATTGACAAGGAACTCGGCCTTCTTCGCAGTGATCCACTTCTTTTCTTTTGCTATAGACACCATTGACCCAATGAGTCCCAGAAGTTCGCTGCGCGGATCTCGCGTGAGAGGATGATAATTCTCACGATTGTTCAAAAGCCTGAGGACCTCGGCCTCATAGTCCCTGGTGTTCATAAGGACTATCGCACCCCCCTTATCCGCAGATTTTATGGTGATAAGGGGGTTATCCTGAAGACTTTTAACCGCTGCCCAATCCCTTTTACTCATGTTATTAAAGGTATGCTTCTCATTCTTACTCTCGAGAACATCAATTTCATGGAGGATTTTATTTTCGAAAGCCAACACCTCTGGGCCCAAACTTGCTGAAACTGGACAGAACTCAGAGGGACATCGTAAATCAGAAGAAAACACTGAGGGGGGGTCCTGGGTTTTGTTAGCAATTTTTTTTTAAATTTTGATCTTTCTCATAGTTTCATGAAACTCTATGCGGAACTTAAACTTGTCATGTGATGGAGTGGGCACAAATCCCAGACCCTTATTTAAAACCAATCTTTCATCATCTGTGAGATTGTGATCAGATAGGTTCACCACTATGTCATTCACTGTTGGTTGCGACCGCAACTGTGAGGTATTCGCGGAGAAAACCCCTGCCATGTCTGATCTTGGTTGGGTTGAGTCTGTCCTCTGCCCCTCTGGCCGCCTCGACCTCTGTAGCCCCTCTGGTTTTGTCCTAAAAAAGACCTCAATAATGAACCCAAGTCTTCGTTAGTTTGTTCGGGTTGATTAAACCTAACCCTATTGTTCTTATCAGTCTGCCCTCCTGGTCCACTAACCTCATCTTCCTCCGAGGAGGTATTATCAAAGGTCCAGTTATATGGCGATCTTTTAAAGGATTGTCTCCCTCCCCTTGCAACACCCCCCGAGGTCTTACTTCGGTTCTCTGCTGGTAATAGCTATCTTCCACATATGGGAATGCCCACTCATGTGTAAAACGTTCTAAATTACGTTTCAAACTCTTTATTTTCTGGTTAATCATGTAGTTTTTATAGTCGGAGAGATCTTCCTGGATTCTGGATAGTTGTTCCTTTGTGTCAACAAGCGTGGTGTCTCTCTTGATGTTCTCTTCTAGTTCCAGAATCTCTTTTAAGAGGTCCTCACTCAATCTCTTAGCCGTATTGATAATTAAAATTAACCAATCACGGGTGCATTTGTTTGCAATATAGCTCCAATCAATCCTAAATTGATTGTCTTCCAAGAAAATCCGGTGTTCAATTCTTACAAGGAGACTAGCGGGGGCGGCCCCAGCTCGCAAATATTCAGTCATTAAAGCCCCGTGAAGGGCTATTCTGTCCTGCTTCTTTTTAAGGGTACTCAGCTTCTCCCATTCTTCCCTTATAGTAGTGGTAGTAGCATGGGGTGTATCTGGGAACAGCGAAGGACCTGCTAAAATGGCAGCTATCTGTTCGTCTGTAAATGCCAGACAGTGTCTGTCCATCTTGAGTCAAAAAAAGGAAAAGGACTTAACACTACAGGTTCAGAATACCCTGCAAAAATACTTCTATATGCAACAGGCACAACAAGGGTAAAAAACCAGGCTCAAGTCACAAATCCGTGCACTGGACCCTAGTCACTCAGTGTATAGCACCAAAAGGTCCTGCTTAATTTTCAGAGACCCATATATGCTCTCACGGCTGAGCCGCCGTACTTCATGTCTCATAACAATAAGGAGCTCCATGGGAAAGGAAGATTGGGTCAGCCCCCACTCAAAATAGCTTTATAACACAACAGACCCAATCTAATGAGTACAGAAATATTTTATGTATTGTGTAACATCAGGATTTGCGAGGTATCAAAACTACCCTCTTTATAACCACCCCCAATTATCTAAATATATGGGGTGGATTCCCGATTTACCAATATCTGTACTGTATTTTTTTTAAAAAGGAGAGATTTATGCAAGAACCCTCAACTTGTAGTCACTATTTTCAAAAAGAGATCTACCATCCTCCACCGTCATAATTAGTGAAAAAATGTGCAGAACAAGGTAGCACCTCACGTGCGCAACACCTTAGCGGGCTGAAACTGGTTCGATCATCACCAGTACTGCCACGTTTCTCATCATAGGTTGCCACCTTGTTCAAAGAAAAAATGGATAACTGTACCAACAAAATTCATGGAAAAGCAAAAGGTGAAAGAAAAGTGTGAAAGTTGCACACCAAAGTCCTGTTTTAAAATTGATAAAGAACCATGATTCCCATAACTTTATCCAAATCCCACCAAGGCCTTGTGCACCCAACACCATGCAACCGTGTCAGCCATCTTGCTAGTGCACTTCCATTTACTGTCAGGTAGCCATAGGCCCAGATGAAGTGGTTGTGCTGGGTGGGGGAAAAGTGGTTGCCATTTCTCCAACTCCCATCAGGCTCTGTCCTACACACTCTTCCCACACAGAGACCAGAAAGGTTTCCTGACAGTGAATGAAATGGATTAGTAAGATGTGTGACTCTTGTGTCTGGTGTCTGAGTAAGCCAGAAATCCCAACACGGCCTTGTGCTCCACCCACCAGTCCCCACTGTCATCTATCTTGCCAGTATATATCCACTCACTGTCAGGTAAACAGAGTTTCATGGGAACTGTTTGTGCTGTTTTGGAGGGGGAGTGTTTGCCCAGATCACATCTTCCATCATGATCTGCCCTCCACACACCTTCCCAGCCAGCCCAAACAGGCCACCTGGAACTATGCATACCTCACAGTGAGTGACAATGTACTGCGAAGATGGCTGACAATGGGGCCTGCTGCGCAAACAACAAGGCCGATGGGAGTTGTGTTAAACTCAGTCAACAGACATCACTGTCAGACATCTTGCCAGTTCACTTTCCCTCATTGTCAGGACACCACTCTTCCGAGTTGGCTGTTTGAGCTGGGTGGGAAGGTGTGTGTGGGCCCAGGCCTGATGGGAGTTGTAGTGACAGAAAACACTCCTTCTCACACCCATCACAACAAGCCTACCCAGAAATGTGTTTCACTGACAGTAATTGGAAATGTACTGTCAAGATGTCTGACACTGGTGACTGGTTTTGGAAGCACAATGCCTTGATTGGAGTTGGCTTCCAGTTCAACACCATGCAGCAGTGTCAGCCATCTTGGTAGTCCACTTCCCCTCACTGTGAAAGAGGCTTAGGCCCAAAGGAGTTATCTGGGCTGGGTGGGAGGAGTATTTGCAATGGTTACAACTCACATCGGGCCTTTTTTCTCCACACACCTTCCTACCCATTGGAACTAGCCTCTCTGGGACTCCGCTTTCCTGACAGTGAGTGACAATGTACTTGCAAGATGTCTGGCACTGGGCACTGGGGACTGGTGTCTGATTTCTGCACAACTACCAACAGGGCCTTCTGGTCCAAACACCATGCCCCAGTGTCAAACATCTTACCAGTACATTTCCACTCACTGTCAGGTAAGCAGAGTTTCTGGTAGGCTAGCTGGGCTGGGTGGGAAGAGTGTGTGTAGGACAGGGCCTGTTGGGAGATGTAGTCAGGTTAAACACTCATCCTCCCACCCTGATCAAACAGCCCACCAGTAACCATGCTTAACTTACAGTGATTGGAAATGTACTAGCAAGATGGCTGATACTGGTGCATGGTGTCTGGAGCAGAAGACCTTGATAGGAATTGTAGGCAAGTCAAACAACAGTCAACAGTGTCAGACATCCTGCTAGTATATTTTGCACCACTGTGTGTTAGGCATAGTTCATGCTGGGCTGTTTGAGCAGGGTGGGAAGGTGTACGTATGACAGGGCTTGATGGGAGTTGTAGCCATTGAAAATACTCCTCCTCCCATCCATCCCTAGTGGCTCCTCTGGGCCTATCATTACCTCACAGTTAGGGGCAGTAGACTAGCAAGATGGCTGATACTGCTGCACGGTGTGTTGCTTGAAGCCAACTCCCACTAAGGCCCTGTGCTAAACAAACCAGTCCCCAGTGTCAGCCATCTTGCTACTGTTTTGTTTCATATATGTACCCTAAAATATGCCCGGTAACATCAGATCCCTTCACCTACATTACCTCCCCTACACTACATAGTAACAAGCCTTTTAGGATTTAACCTTTACCTTGTTCTAGTCCTGGGTGCAGAAGGAGGGTTTCCCTGAACAATAATGTTCTATGACTTTATCTTTAGACTGACACAGTATGAATGAATATTCATAAGGGCTCTTGGAAACCAGGCAGGGGCTACATCCACCTGCATAATATCTACGTACAAGGTTCATCCCATACATCATCCTCAAATCCAACAATGGCTAATACAAGAAACAAGGGACAAAGGAACCTTAGATACTTTCTGTATAAATACAGCACCTCTTGCTAGTGTTAGCTTAGAGGGAACCGAGACTTCCAGGCTGACACACCGACCAGAGACGCTGAGGCTCCTACATGCAGACGCTCTAGCTGACAGTGGTCTGACACATCACTTGCGGGGTGTCCAACTCGAGACCAGGATGGGGTCCCACACTCTCTTGCCTCAGATAAGGGGGTTAGACTAAACCTTGAGGGATTCTTGGCTTCACCCCTACTCACGTGCTAGGTACACTTGGGTACGTATAGCTAGGCATCGTAGGAGTACACGCGCTTTCTTTTATCATGCATTCTATATCTATATATGTGTTCATGACTATTGCAAAATGGAAGAACTGTGTTATCCTTTTATATTCAATGCACTGCTGATCATATATCTTTGCTACTGTCTAATGGTTGTCACAGCACACATATAATACACTAGAAGAACACCTGTGCAATAAATACTTATTGTAACACGCCCAACTGTTTCTTCTGTGTAACTCTCTGAGTAGAATCTAGGGCAGCCATTCCCAGCACCGCTAGGGTGGTGGGCAGACTAAAGTCCGCCAGCCATCTGAATGGGCCCCTAAGTGAGCATGAGTGACTTAGCAAAGGTAGTACATTGTTTCCACGATCCTGGGGATCAGGGTTATCATGTTCTAAGGTTGCCAGAAACTATTCTCTCCCCAATAAGAGGCAATTATAGTGGTACTGTGAGCTAGATAATTAAAACAGGCTAACATACGCGGTGGGGGTGCTCAGAGTTAGTCTTCCACCAATCCTACAGTTTATGTTATCCAAACGTGCAGGTCCTGCATGGGTACTATAGGAACTACACGACACTTCTACACTTCCATTCATTGTCAGGTAGACATAGGCCCAGATGAAGTAGTTGTGCTGGGTGGGGGGAGGAGTGTTTGCACTGACTACATCTCCCATCAGGCCCTATCTTAAACACACCGTCCTACCAAGCACAAACAGATCACCTGGTACTCTGCTTTCCTGACATTGCGGGAAAATGTGCTGGCAAGGTCGCTGACACTGGGGACTGGAGTTCAAAGCATAAGGCCATGATGAGAGTTGTGGTCAGATCAGAATACATGCACCAGTGTCAAACATCTTGCCAGCACATTTTCACTCACTGTCAGGAAAGCTGAGTACCAGGTAGTCTGGTTGGGCTAGGTGGTGAAAGTGTGTGTAGAACAGGGCATGATGGGAGATGTAGTCAGGGCTAACACTCCTCTTCCCACCCAGCCCAAACAGGCCACCAGGAACCATACTTCCCTGACAGTGAGTAGAAATTTACTGACAAAATGGCTGACACTGGTGTTTGGAGCACAAGGCCATGCTGGGATGTGTGGACAACTCTGACACCAGGCACCAGTGTTAAACATCTTGATGGCACACTACCCCTCATTGTTTGAACATCACTCTTTCTGGTGTGCTTTTTGAGCTGTGTGGGAAGGTGTGTTGGGGCCCATGCCTGATGGGAGTTGTAGTGACAGCAAACACTCCTCCTCACACCCATCTCAAATAGCTCATCTGGGCCTATGGTTACCTGACAATGTGGGGAAATGTACTTACAAGATGACTGTCACTGATACATGGTGTTGAAATTAAAACCAACTCCCATCAAGGCCCTGTGCTCCAAACACCATGCAACAGTGTCAGCCATCATGTTAGTACCTTTCTATTCACTGCCAAGTAACCATAGGCCCAGATGACCTGTTTGTGCTGGTTGGGAGGAGGAATGTTTGCCCTGACTACATCTCCCCCCAGGCTCTGTCCTCCACACACCTCCCTACCAATCCTAACTATCTTATCTGGGACTCTGCTTTCCTGACAGTGAGTGGCAATGTGGTGCCTTTGATGGCTGACACTGGGGACAGGTTTCCGATTTGTCCACAACTCCCAACAGTGCCTTGAGCTCCAAACACCAGTCCCCAATGTCAGCAATCTCCCCAGTACATTCCCATTGACTGTCAGGGACACACAGTTCTAGGAGGGCTTTGGGATGGATATGAGGAGGAGTGTTTTCTGTCACTACAACTCCCATCAGGCATGGGCCCACACATACACCTTCCCACACAGCTCAAAAAGCACTCCAGAAAGAGTGGTGTTCAGACAATAAGGGGTAGTGTACCATCAAGATGTCCAACACTCGTACCTGCTGTTTGACTTAACTGCAACACCCATCAAGGCCTTGTGCTCCAAACACCAGTCCCTAGTGTCAGCTATCTTGCCAGTACATTTCCACTCACCATCGGGGACAGAATAGTCCCAGGTGTGCTGTTTGAGGGAAGGTGTGTGTAGGACGGAGCCTGAAGGGAGATGTAGTCAGTGCAAACACTCCTCCTCCCACACAGCCCAAACAGCAGCTCATCTGGGACCGTGGCTACCTGACAGTGAATAGAAGTCTACTACCAAGATGTCTGACACTGGTGACTGTTGATTGACTTGCCTACAACTCCTTTCAAGACCTTCTGCTCCAAATACCATGAGCAGGGTCAGTCATCTTTCTAGTACATTTCCACTCACTGTCAGGAAAGCATGGTTCAAGGTGGGCTTGTTGGTCTGTGTGGGAGGAGGAGTGTTTGCTGTCACTACAACTCCTTCACACATCATAGTACCTATTCCTGATATCATCCATTGTGCGCCAGACAGGTGCTTCTGCATTCACCTTGTTGACTATCCTGTCCCACATCCTATTTCTCTGGGAAAGGGGGGTCTGTTAGAGTTGGTTCCCAAATAACTGTGGCTCTACTCTGACTATTTCATCTACAAGCACTTCCAGCTCCTTCTCTGTGAAACATGGCTACTTCCTCTGGGGCATGGTGAGGGTGAGGATGAGTATGAAGGTGAAGGTGAGGGTGAATATAAAACAGAGTGTGTGTTTGAAATAAGTTGTTTAAAGTGAAATCTGTGCAAGGTGTGTGGTGAGTGAAGTGTGAGTGTGTGAGGCAGAGAGGCAGTGAGGGTTGGAAGTAATTTAATTATAATATATGTATTATTAATTTTTTAGAAGTTATTAATTTAAAAAAAAAAAAAATATTGTGTTTTAGTTCCGGAGCGGGTTGTGGGTTTATAGGAGAATAGGGTGGGAAGTAATTTATTTGAAATTCATTAAATAATAATTGTTTTAATTACAATTTTTGTGTCTAATAACTTATAGTGGTAATTGTGTTAATTAATTTTGTATTCATTAATTAATTGGCTATTAATAATTAATAGGTAACTATGTTATTGTGTAATTGTTTTAGGAGCGGTTTGTGGGTTGATAGGGGGTAGGGTGGGAAGTAATTTAAATAAAATGAATGAATATTTTTTTTATTTATATAATAGTAATGTAATTAATATGTTATGTTGTTAATTGTATTATAAAAATGTTATTAATTAGTTATTAATTAGATATTAATTATTAATAATTGATTGGTAAATATGTTAATTGTATAATTGTTTAGGGGCGTGTTGTGGGTTGATAAGGGAGTAGGGTGGGAATTAATTTAATTATAAATAATTAATTATTATTTTTAATAATGAATATGTATGTAATTAATATTTTATATTGATAATTGTGTTAGAAAATTAATTAGTTAGTAATTGGATATTAATTATTGATAATTAATTGGTAAATATGTTAATTGTGTAATTTTTTGGGTTGATAGGGGAGTAGGGTGGGAAGTAATTTAATTATAATACATTTGTTATTAATTTTTATATATAATATTTATTTAAAGTTATTTTATAGTGTTAATTGTGTGAACTAATTTATTTTTGATGGTTTTTAAATTGCTTGTCAATTGTTATTAGTTAATTCATTAATTGTTAATTAATTATGTTAATTGTGTAATATTTATCAATATTGGTGGTGTCGTTTATAGGGGAATATGGTCGGAGGTAAATTATTCTTGAAAACGTAATTATTTGGTAATTTATAATAATTATTTTGCAGGAGTGGGAATAATAAATTATTCCCCTCAGCTATCCAACACTTTTCCTACTGTTGTATTTGCTGGAGTGGGAATAGTAAATTATTCCCCTTCGCTATCCAACAATTTCCCTACTGTTGCACTTTCTGGAATGTGAATAGTAATTTTATCCCCTACACTATCCAACATTTAATTACTGGTATAGTTAATGTAGTGTAAAATATATTTTTAATAATAATTATTAATTTAAATATTTTTATTATATATATATATATATATTATTTTTATATTAATATGACAGGTTTATGTATATATGTATGTATTTATAATTTTTATTATGTTTCTAACATTTTATAATTAAATAAAATAATTATCTATTCATATTATTAAGTTAAATATGTATGTTAATTTTTTTTCATGTTACATTTATTATTTATCATTTTTAACATTTAAAAAAAAGTCTAACTATGGAGCCCATTAGGATGGGGGTATGTCGCCCCTACCGGGCTGGCGGTAGCCACAGCCGACCTGGCGGGGGCGATCCGCCCGCCATCCTCACCAGAATGACCCCTGCCACATCAGGATGGCCAGGGGGTCCGCGGCAAATGGGAAGACCGTCTGCCGCTTTTCCGCCGGTCGACCCGTCGACCGGCAGAAAAAGTGCCTGCATAAGGTGGCAGTGTCTGCAAGACACCACCATTCATATTAAGATGCTGGCGGTCAATGGCCTTTCCACGGCGGCAGCGCTGCCATGGAAAGGCATACGGCCTTGCTCTTGGGGGCCCGTTGCTGGCCCCCAGGGTGAAGAGGGGGTGGAGGGTGCAGATGGGGGGTACCTATGGTACCCCCCTCATTGCCATTCACTACATGTAGTGCCGTGCACAGTCCTTTTGCATTGCGGGCGGGTCTGCAGCCTGCAGTTCCACCCGCAATGGAAAGGGCACAGGATGCGCCCGCCAGTGTGGTGGGCGCATCCTAATGTGCATGGCGGGACAGCCCCAGCATTGGTGGGCGGTCCCACGCTCCGTTACGGTGGCCGGCGGACTATGTCCGCCCGCCATCGTAATAGGCCGCTATGTTTTTAATAATTATATTTAGTATTTACTTAATTTTATATTATTTGTAAGACATTTAAATAAACAATATTTTATACTGCGATATTTTAAACAACGATATTTTGGTTTTGATATTTTTGTACTTACCTTTTTAAAGATAGGATGTCGATATTCTGTCCATCGATATTCTAGAGTCGATAATCTTGTAGGTCGATATTGACGGGCACCACCCCACCTAGGGGGCGTGGTGCCTTTAGTGGCATCAGGGGAAGGAGCCAGGTCAGGGGCTCTTCCAGGTCAAGCAACCCGGAAGAGGGCGTAATAGGGATTCCCGAAAGCGTGTCACCCAGGGGGCGCGTGAGACCCCGGACTGCCAGGGGATTTAAAATCTTAGGACAGGAAGGGGAAGCCCTCTTTTGTCCTCATGCCTCGGGTGAACCGGATCGGAGCATCGTGAAAGTCACCCACCCACCCATCCCTAGGAATAGTCTTTTGGTTAGGTGGGGCCCTGGGCAAGAGAAATGACAGGGACTCTGTTTGGCGGCAGCTGCTTGGCCCCAGAACAGGGCGTGCAGTCAATTGGGGGCTCCAGGCTGGCGGGAGAGGGGGCCGACCTGCTGGTGGCCCTGGACTCTCTGGCCCTACCCGAGAAGCCGGCGCTTGTTATAAGCAGTTTGTTAATCTACCTGCTGCTCTGGTGGCCAGTTGGCGGTCAGCACAGAAGAGAGCAGGGTATCTTGGTTGTGGCCTGCTGGCACAACCCGCGGCAAGGTGCTTCTGGAGATCCAGGAATGTAAATACAAATATGCAGCCCATGGCTAAAAATGCATAAGCCGTCTGTTTTACTATGTGTGTGTTTGTTGTGCAATAAATAATAAAGTTGGTCAAGTGTTGACAGACAGTGAGTCAACGTTTAAAGTGGCGGTATCTTAAATTAGTAAAGACTATGGGGCCGATTCCGATTCCGGCCGCAAAACCAACCAACCGACACAGACCTGGACCGAATACCGACCGACACGGACCAGCGCCGTACGACCCATGCAGTACGATGCAACGCATGTGAATTACAACCGACACATACGGAATACAAGCCGTACAACCGAGCCGTAGGGAAAATAGTGATCCGGCCGGAAAACCCACGCGATTTTCACCGACCGACACGAACCCGGAATCAACCCGACCGACCCGTACCCGCGATGTACAATTAGCGCAGTACGATGCAATGCGTGTAAAACCAGACCGACTCGCACGGAGACCAAGCCGCACGACCGACACGCACAGACAACCCGGCACACAAGCAATAGAGATCGCCTCGACCGACTCGTACCAAACATAGAAGACAGGCAGCATGAACGAGGCGGAGAAGCCCGCACGAGACAACAGCAGCGTCCGTTTCTGTCACATGAACGTCTCCTTCATGCCTACAAACCACAAAGGAAAAAAGACAAAAAAAGGACCAAACAAGCAATGACAAAGCAAATAAATACCAAAGAAAAAAACATGGGACAAAGACACACCCACAACTCCAACTATATAAAGGACTACAATCACTACCATCATCCCTTGCAAACAGGAGACACAGCCAGCAGCAAACACCAGTACACAGCAACCACAGACACACTCACAACTCACCCATCACACAACTAACACACCATCAGCACCTCGTGCAAAAGCACACACACATACACACAGCAAAACCAACACCAAACCACCCTCACTTGCACCCTCACACACACATCCCTCACACCCACCACCCATCACCATGCCTACAAAGAACAATCCAAAGTTCACAGATAGTGAGTTAGAAGTGCTGGTAGACGAGATCATCAGAGTAGAGCCACATTTGTTTGGTACATTGGTCCAAAGGACCCCCATCTCACAACAAACCAAGATGTGGGCGAGGATTGTGGACAAGTTGATCGCACAAGCACCAACGTTGCGCACCAATGACGATATCCAGAACAGGTGGTATGACGTGCGCAGGAGGGTCAAGAAACTCATCGAGAAAGATCACGCCTTGAGTCAGGGCACCGGCAGTGGCCCTCCTGCCAAACCAGTCTACTTCAGGACCTGGGAGGAGAAGGTGCGGGACATCCTACCACCAGAGAGTGTCCATGGCCTAACAGACATACCAGAGCATGGTGAGTACACAAACAACATACCCAAGATTGTGTGGCAAGGGGACAGTGAAACCATGCACCGCAAGCAAAGCTACACTAACCAATAGATATTCAGCCCAAGATGTGTATACCAGTCACACAAACACAATACCTGCCATCTCATAGTGACTGGGGACTGTGTCATGACATGCACCAACCTACAAACAAATAAAGCAAGCCAGTGGCACTAAGCCAAATACACCCTGCCAGACAGTTTGCCACCACAAATACACCACCTCACAGTGCAGCTGACTGTCAGGAAGGAATAGTGGGGATGCAGGTGAAGTGAGTGTAGCCAAAAGCATGTTGGGGCCTGTAGTCACAGATAATACACACCCTCCTGATTGGCCCATTAAGACCTCTCTGAAACATGCCCACATCACAGGGAGTGGAAAATGACTGACAAGATGGCTGACACTGGGTCCTGCTGTGGGGAGCACAAGGCCCTGCTAGGGCTTGTGTGCAAATCACAAGCAGGACACCACTGACTGACATCCTGAAAGACAACTTGCACACCCTACAATGGAAGCACGTTACATGATGGGAAGGAGAACTGACAGCCCTGACCAGACTACTCAGCATGGGGAGACACCCCCCTCAACACAAACTCCACACAACTCACCTGGTACAATGCATTGACACACACCTCATTGAAATATCAGCAAAAGATACCCCGTACTGGGTGCTGCTGTGTGAGGCACAGGGGCGCACTTGGGACTTGTAGCCAAACAAACACCAGGATTTCACAGTCAGCCATCTTGCCATTGCTGTCACACCCCCTCACAGGGAAGCAGAGTCAAGAGGGAGGAAGTATGGGCATGCTGGGAAGGAGGGTGTAGCCAAGAGTATGATGGGAGTTGCAGTCACAGACAATCCACAACCACCCACATGGCCCAGCAAGCAAACACTGAACCATGCTCGCCTCACAGGGAGTGGGAATGGACTGACAAGATGTCTGACACTGGGCTCTGTTGTGGGGAGCACAAGGCCCTGCTGGGAAATGGGCACCAACAAACACCAGGACTTCACAGTCAGCCATCTTGCCATTGCTGTCCCACCCACTCACAGGGAAGCAGAGTCAAGAGGGAGGAAGTATGGGCATGCTGGGAAGGGGGGTGTAGCCAAGAGTAGCATGGGAGTCACAGTCACAGACAACATACACCCACCCACATGGCCCAGCAAGATCAAACTGAAACATACTCACCTCACAGGGAGTGGGAAGGGACTGACAAGATGTCTGACACTGGGCTCTGTTGTGGGGAGCACAAGGCCATGCTGGGAAATGGCCAACAACAATATCAACTCTGTCTGTGACAAGCTGGGAAAAAGCAGTGTACAGGCAGGCATCTGTTTGAAAAGTAGAAAATGTCATGTTTGTGAACCAACGATGCATGTAGAAACATAAATCACATTGTGCGTCTCTTCCAAACACAGGTGGTGCTGGGCACCCAGCACCAAATGATGAGGATACCCAGTCCCAGACTCTGGTGGACACTGAGCTCTCTGGTCTGACTCTCTCACTGTCCTCTTCAGATGACGATGACCAACCTGGCCCCTCCAGTGTGAGCCATCATGCAGCACCAGCAGCATCAACATCTGCCCCCCCGGTACCCACGCCTCCAGCATCTGGACACCGACAGGGCAACCCCGCCAACACAGACAGACCAAGGACAATCAACACCCACAGCACAGGGACACAGGACCCCCCGGAAGCTACAGCCAACACCACCAGCAACACCACCCAAGGGGTCCCAGTGTCACCTGTGCGTACCGCCGCTGGTCCTGCCCGTGTGGAGAGGGGTGCTGGGAGGGGTGGGAGGCACCGGACGCGCCTTGCAGAGGGGTCTGGACTGCATGATGACCCCCAACTATTACGCATCTTAGATGCGTACCAGGATAGCACCGGAGGATTTGGCCAGGTAGTGGGGATCCTCAAGGACATGCAACACGAGCAGGTTACCCACCATGCCCGCATAGAGGCCAAGTAGGATGACATCACTGCAGTGCATCGGGACATACTACAATGCCTCCAACAGATCAACACCAACCTGTCCACACCCCCCTGTGTGCCCACAACATCTGTCGCAACACCATCTGCCAGCGCCACAGGGAGGGAGGAGGACTCTGGCGGAGAGTCCCCTGCACCGCAGAGGCCTGCACATGAGGATCCCCCACCCGGAAGAAGAGGGGTCGTCCGAAGAAGGACATGTGAGAGGCAGATGTCCCAGCACATCCCCCAGGGCCTCCAAACCTGTTCTGGACAATGTTCTTTGTGCGCAACCCGTTCACCTTGTCAAGTCACACACAACTCGCCCACGTGACATGGAGGGTTCATGTTGGACCAATGTATCAGATGACTGTGGACTTTACTTTGGACATTTCATCTACCAGCACTTCCAACTCCAATGTGAACTTTGGATTCCAAAACCACTCTACAGCACCCACCATCCTGTGCACTTCCCTCACACATGTTTGTAAATAAACTCACCAGTACACCATACTTGCCTCTGTTGTGATTCCAACTTGTCATGTTCAGGGAGATGTCGATCTGCTACACAACACAGTGCATGCCAAATACTGCAACAATGTGACCAACGTAAGGTGAGTCATGGGGATATGACACAAGTGAGGGACACACACCACTATGACAACACAAAACATACTCACCATGGCCATGTTACTCATCACACACAATAATGTTGATGTTGACCTGAAACACATTGGCATGCACAGACACAACACCAAGCCCAGTCAGTGGTAACAAGTCCACAGGTGAGGTAAGCAGATGTCACTCAGATGTGGGAAGACAAACTATGCACATAACAAACCGTAGCACAGGTTCATTACACATCAGCAACACATTTATTTCACAATAGTTGCACGGTAATTCTACGTAACAGTGGACCTACGCTCACAATGTGTTGGAGAATGGAAGTCCAGGGATGTGGGGTACATCAGTTGATGGGAATTGACAACTTCCACACTGGTGTTGGATTCTGGGTGTTGAGGGTCAGTGTTGACCACACAACAGGCAAAGTACCCTGGGAAGGACAGACAAGATACAGTCAAAAGCACAGAAGAACAGGAGTGAAATGCAATACACATGCACAAAACATGTTGCTAAACACCTACACAAACACTAGTTAGCAGTACTACCCTATTGTGGAGTACACACCAGATGAATGGACACATCACAGCATGCATCCAGTCAAGTGGCACTCAGACACACTCAGACAGCAACAGAGCTGGCTCAACACATTCCAGGCTACCTCCATACATTCACATAACAACCCGGCAAACTCACATTCAGGTGAAGAAGTTGTTGATGAGCTGGGAGCGGACGTCACCATCATCTTCATCATCACTGGCATCTTGGCCCAGGCCGGGATCCTCCACAGGTGCCGAAGGTTGGTCGTCGTCATCTTCACCCTGGAGGAGAGGCACCTCCTTCCGCACCGCCATGTTGTGTAGCATGCAGCAGACCAGTATTATTTTGCACAACTTTGCAGGCTCATATGGGAGGGCCCCTCCGGTCTTGTCCAGGCAGCGAAAGCGGCTTTTCAGGAGGCCGAATGTCCGCTCAATCACCCTTCTGCTCCGACCATGTGCCTCATTGTAGCGCAGCTCGGCTGGTGTCACAGGGTTCCTGAGGGGTGTCAGCAACCATGGCATGTTGGGGTATCCAGAGTCACCTACACACACAAAAATGAACAAGTAGCTGAGTTTGGTAGGAGGTCGGAATACAACAGTGACAAACACACACAATGAGAAACAGTCAGTACACACCAACAAGCCAGGCACGCTGAGATGGCATCTGTGACATCAGCGTTGCAATGCGACTACTCCTCATAATGTAGGCATTGTGCGCCGAACCAGGGAACTGTGCACATACATGTGTGATCGACATGTCAGCAAGACAGACCACCAGAGTATTGATCGAATGGTAGTGCTTCCTGTTCTGGTATGCCTGCTCATGTGTCTGTGGTGGTATCAGGGAAACATGTGTCCCATCAATAGATCCAATGACGTTCGGCATCCTCCCCAGTGTAAAAAAGGCATCCTTAATTTCAGGGAGTTCAGCTGGGTTCGGGGACTTGATATACAGGTCGAGGAATTGCAACATCCCCTCCAAGACATCGCGTAGCACCCGACTAAACATCGTTTGCGACATCCCACCAGCAGTAGGCACAATGTACTGGTAGGTACCGGTAGCAAAGAAGTGTAGGGCTGCCATCACCTTCACCTCTGGGGTCAGTGCTGTAGGGTATGTCCGGCCAGGTAGCAGATGTGGCACCAACTGCTCCGACAACTCCGCAATCAGTGGCCTGGTGAAGCGGTACCATCTGATGCAGTCGCGGTCCTGTGTGGTTGCAAGGTCTGGGAACGGACGATGGACAGCTGGTGCCCTGCAGTACAGAGATGCACAAAGGAAGATTGTCAGTACATCCACCCTTGTGGCCATGACCACAATCACTATCACATGCTAGTTCATGACATTATACTATGTACCGAGGTGTGTGCTGTTGGGCATGGACACATTTGTCACCTACAAGACCACCACCTCACATCTCAATTCCACATGTCCACATGAGTCCCATGTAGTGCAATGGGCCATTCATCTGGCTGTGTCACCCAACCTATGTGCTGCTGCAACGTTCACAAAACACACCAGATTGACAATTGATGCCTCATGTCTCCCAGGCATCACAGATCTTTGCCATGCAGAAACCCAGGCTCCCTGTATTGCCACATCAACACAGCAATGGACATGGCGTAGCACGTACACACAACAAGGCAAGCGTAAGTCCCACAGGCAGTGGCCACTGTTGTCCCTGCCGGCCCTACATGTACGTCTCTCAGACACAGACCCCATCAAGGTTGATGCATATACCACATGGATGTGGTGACTGTCACCCATTGGTAACATGTGATCAGACACATCTGAGACACAACATGTACACAGACTGTGTGTGCACATCAGTATTGGGGCTACAGGTCTCACTGTGACGTACATGCCATCACCCCCAGGACTCAGGGTGTATGTGACATGTCTTAAACGTATCCAACCTGACACTGTGGCCTTGACTCATGCCCATTACTGTCCAATTGCACATCACAGCGGTAATGTGCACAACACACAAAGGATTGTGCCCCCATGTACATGTGCACAGCCTGGGAGTGGCTGCACAACGTGCCAGCCCAAAAAACTGCTGGGGCCCCCACAAACACCCAGGGAATGCAGCCTTACATGCCTTGGGACACTGTGTGGCCAATGCTATAGTGTGGCAGGTGTGCGCAGGTGTCCATGGCCAGTATATGTGTGTTGCATCCGTATAATAGTCACACTAATGAGGACCATTACGCATTCCACGGGTCATGACCGAGCTGTGCGTACGCTTCGTCATTGAATGCAATGAGGTCCGACGCGGGTGACAATGCGTACGCATTGCACGGGTCATGACCGAGCCGTGCGTACGCTTTGTCATTGAATGCAATGAGGCCCGACACGAGTGACAATGCGTACGCATTGCACGGTTCATGACCGAGCCATGCGTACGCTTTGTCATTGAATGCAAGGAGGCCCGATGCGGGTGACAATGCGTACGCGTCGGGCAGGCATGGTCCGAGAGAGGTGTACGTCTTGGCCATTGAATCGTATGGAGACGGGTGCATGTGTATTTTCAAAATACGCGTCGTAGAGTCAGTTGAACAAGCCAGGCGCACCCATTGGCTCAGGACTGTCATGGAGACAGATGCAGATTCAAAACTTGTACGAGTTGTGCCTGGAAATTCAGTTGGATGCCTACAACAATGTTGCAAGTTCAAGTGTTCCATGAAGGTGAAGATTTGAACGATGCGGAAGGCATGTACGAGTCGTACTTTTGAATGGATTGGCCAGATTCATAGAATGCACCCGTGTTGGACCTATCACTTGGGACACATGGCACAGAGTCTGCCTCTGCAGCACAGATATAAGGCTGGCTGCCCCCCAGGGAGCTCACTTGCCTGCACTACATGCTACTGGACCACATCCCTGCTACCACTGCTGCTGTCTCTGCATCCTCTGGCTCCTGCTATGGCACGTACTCTGGAGAGGGCCCCAGCCTTCACTGAGGAGGAGAACCAGGCCCTGCTGGACGGACTCCTTCCAGAGTACAGAAAGCTCTATGGGACACCAGGGGAGCAGGTGAGTGTGCAGTCCACTGCCTTCCTAATTATGCATGTTGTCTGACTAGCAGTACTAGCAGTGTGTACACCAGTGGCAAGCATTCTCACATCTTTTATCCCCCAAAGTCTGTAGGTACATGTAATGAATAGTTTTCCTGCGGCTAAAGTGCATTATTGCAAGCTTAAACTATCCAGGCATTGTTAACATGTCAGACATGCATGTGAGTTTTCCTTCCCCATGGTTGCACTACCTGTGTAATTTATTTCCCTTTGTGATGATGACATGTATATCCAAATGTGTGCTGCAGCAATCTGGGGCATGTGTGTTAATGTACTTTTCACTTTGTCCTCCTCACAGGTTGATGCCCACCAGAAGCAGGAAATCTGGCTGTTCGTTCTGTGGGAGTCTACAAGCGCCGGATCCGCAACTGCCAGAAGAGGTGGCAGGACCTTCGGGGCTGGACCCGGAGGATAGCTAGAGTCCAGCTGTAGCTGTCACCTCCACGCAGGAGGGGTGGACACCGGGCCCTGACTCCCCACATGCTCTGTATCCTGGCAGTGGTCTTCCCGGACCTGGATAGGCAGTTGAAGGCCAGACAGCAGCAGAAAGGGGGTGAGTCCATGTCTGATCTGTGTACTATGTCTGACATGCAAATAGGAGTCTTTTGTCCTGGTCACCCTTCCACATTATGTAGGTCCCTCATTAGTGTGATGCACCCTCCTCATCTGTTCCACAGGTGTGGCCCCTCCAGTCTGTTGCTTGTGTCACTAGGGCACTGTGTCCCTGCAGTCAGCTATGCTTCAGGTACCGGTCAGCATCAGTTCCCATGACTCTGTTGTGTGTTTCATGGGTGGGTCCATTGGTTACACAATGCCTGAGATCTGACATGTGATCTGTGTGTGCCCTTGAGATGTGTACCAATTGCTGGTCTGACTCACAATATGTGGCTAGGGTATTCCAAACAAACCCATGCAGCAGGGCACTCCAATTTTTGGGCATCAGGAGTATGTATATCAAGTATGTCACACTTGCTTAGCCACCTGACTACTGTCCGGGGCAAAACACTGTTTCACTTAGTCCTGGCCAGTCATGCCCCCTCAAAGGCATTCAGAAACACTCTGTAATCCCACTCCTATGTATGAAATTGCAGATTGTGCTTAGTGACATGTGTTCTCAGGTGTCTGCCTCTGTGTCATTAGGGTGTGGCTTGTTGCTACGTACAACTGGGGTGTCCATGATTCAGAGGGTCAGCATGACATCTGCGATGTGACTGTGAGAAAGAAGACCTGTGTGACATATAGGTGTGTGATCATCTGACAGCGCACAATGGTGTATGCAACTGTGTCCTTCATGCAGCTGGGTTACATGCATGGCAGACAGTGATGTGATAATGTACAGGGATTTGTGTTTGCTGAGACTCATATGAATGATTTGCATGATGTGGGGTCTTCTGGGTCCTGTATATGTTGTTTGCATGGGATGGGCAAGTGTGCCAGTCATCTGCAGAGTTAGCTTTACCCCTGAGCTAGGATTGTGAGTCAGTGCATATTGTTGTTGTCTGGATGACCTGCCCCTGTGTCAGGAGACAGTGTTGACTGACTTTCAGGGCATCCCAGTGCCATGGCCTTTAACTTGCTATGAGTGAGCCTGCATTGTGTTCAAGTGTGCACCATGCACCCCATTGTGGCATTGGCCATCAGGACATGAGTACATCATAATGTGTGTTGCTGGCATGCATCCCAAGCATGTGAAATGAGTCTCTGCCCATCCCTTCATCCGGACACCTGTACTGAGTCAGTGGCAAGAGATGTGCTGTGTGTATAGTGGCATACTCCTACATGTTCACTTGCATGAACAACTAATGTGTTTGTGGTGCATGTTGGCACATTAGGGTGTTAGCATCCAACATGCAACTGACATATGTGTGAAAGTCAAGGAGGGATATGTGTGCCATAGTTGATATTGAGAATGACAATTGTCTTATCCTAAACAGTGTTGGCACTTTGAGCTGTGCTCAGCTGATGATGCCAGGGCTTGCCCTGTGATGTGATGTACTCACTGTGGTGTGTGTAGTCGGTGCAGGTGACTGATGTAGTTCTGTTACTTCCTATTCCTATCCAGAAACATCCACGGCCACAGGAGGGGACAGCTCCACGGACCAGGAGGAGCCACAGAGCCTTACAGGGACAGAAGGAGAGGAGTCGGGTGGACCCAGTGGCACAGGGGAGTCGGCAGCACCATCCCCCCCAGCTGAAGGCCACAGCAGCTCTGAGGATGACTCCCTTGTGGAGGCGGGTGTCAGCAGCCACCAAACCCCAGCTAGTGAGGCTGTCTCCGCCACCGCCACCACCACCACCACCACCACCCTCCCATCGGCTCCCATCCCAGAGGTCCCTGTGGGCTCTCGTGTTCGTGAGCATGTCTCCTTTGTGCCAGGCACCGCACCCCCTGCCCCTGTGTCCCCTGCTGTCCTGAGTGAGGAGTCTGTGGATTTACTTCAACAGATCCATGTAGGGCAGACGTCGATGCTGAAGGTCCTCCTTGCACACACAGGTCTGTTAACACAACTGGTGTCATTCAAGGAGGGCATTTCCTCGGGCATGTCTGCCCTACAGAGGACCAATCAGTCCGTGGCCTCCTCCCTGACAGCAGCAGTGTCCCTCCTCCAACAGTCCTGCACCCCTCCTACCCCTGCACCACCCACGATTCCTAGCACCCTACCTGTCCCAAGCACAGAAACACCCAAACCAAGGTCTAGACGTGCACACAAGCAAGAGCAGGGGACTGATTCCACACTCACAGGGGCTGGTTTGCTGACACACACACAATCATCCACAACCACTCCGCAGTCCTCCGAGACCTCTCCCTCCCAGCCCCCTTCCCTTGCCTCACCTGCAACCCCATCCCCCCAGAAGCTCTTCCTCTGTGACCTTGGCCTCTTCCCCACCGACCCTGCAGATCCTGATTACAAGGGGAAGAGGAAGTCCCCACACACAGAAGGGAGTGTCCCTCACACCCGGACACCCTCCCCCAGGCGGAGTCAGACTGAGACGCCCACCCGCAAGTCCCCCCGGCGCAAGAAGAGCAAGAACCCCCGCCACCACGCAGCTCCAAGGCAAAGTCTCTGTCCTCCATCCCCCAGGCCACCACTCCAGAGGTTCCCCCACCACTCCCTGCCCCCCCGGGTTCCCCCACACACAGATACACCACCCCCAAAATGCTAAGGCCATCCCCCCCTAGCACTTGCTCCTCCACACCTGGTCAGACAGTTGGTGCCGATGATGTGGGGCCCATGTCCCCCCCTGCCCTGCTGACCTCACCTGTCCCCCATTCCACTCCCAGGGATGTAGGCACTGCTTTGGAGTCCACGACCACCCCGTCTGACGGGCACTGCAGTGGTGAGCCAATCCACTCCATCTGACCTGCCCACTGGAGTTGTGCCGGCACCCACCCCATCTGACTTGTGCCCCACATTTGTGACAGCACCCACCACTTCAGTCAGCTCCACTGCAGTTGCAAGTGTCTCGCCTGCATCCCCCACCTCTTCACTGCCTCCTTCTGGTACGCCCTGATCCTGATCCTGTCCCTGCGGTGCCTGGCCTGCCCCCATGTATGCCCTCCGAGGGGATGACCCCGGTCCTTAGCAGTGCAGGCAAGCAAGGTGTGACAGTTGTCACTCTAGTTCACTCCTTGGCATTTGGACATGGACTGGCCATTGGCCTTTTGTTTGTACAGACGTTTAAATTTTCATATACTGAATTTGTCACTCTAGTACACTCCTTGGCATTTGGACCTGGACTGGCCATTGGCCTTTTGTTAGAACAGAATTTTCACTTTTGATATGCTGAATAAAGCTTTTTTCTTTGTCCCTGTGAACTTGTTTTAGCTGTACATCATGTTGATGTTGTTCTACATGCCCTTGCACCTGTTATGCTTGTTTTACAATGTTGCATACTGATGTGTTGATGTGAGGTACTCCCTGTGGTCCATGAGATATGTATTCTATTCTGGTGGGTATCCATGTCATCCTTTGCAGCTACCTGGGTGTGTCAGGATCAACTATTTGTGTACATCTCTCTGTGAGCATTTAATTGGCATGGTCACATCTGTGGCTTGCACCCCTGCCCATATGATGTGCTTCCCATTGTCCAATTTGTCACTTCCACATACTTTGTGCTCATCAAGACTGGGCCTACAGGTGTGGGCATCATTGTAATAGGAGCAACTGGGGCCTCTGTGAAACTTGCTAGACATATGTTGTGGGTAAGTGCAGATGACTTAGGGGAAACTCACGTACCCAGGCTGTTGTGACCAGAGCCTTCATTGTGTGGTAACTGATGGCTGACTGACCAAGTGTTCTGCAGACATGAGTGGGACTTGCGGTGAATATGTTTGCCACAGCTGGGCTCACACAGGAGTTGTGTCCCCTCAAGTTAGTGTGTTGTCCAGTGACATGGCCTGGGCCCATGGTGTGTGTTGTATGAGCATGTGTGTGTGTCCACATCCCTGTTCATACACAGAGAGTGTTCCCTTGATATGTTCCTGTTGTTGATGCTTGCTGAGTGGTACTGGGTTCATCCCACTACTTTTCCAATGGGCTACCAGATGTGTGGGTGCATGACACACTACTGTTAATTGGTGTATCATCATTGTGATTTGTCAGTTCTGAGTGGTGATGATGTTGTCAGACACAGATGGGAGACAGTCAGGGTTCCTCCAGGCACTTGTTTGTCCGCAATATCATGTAGTTGTCCCTAGGTGGTAGTTTTCAGTGATTGAGACATTTGTATGTGTGTGTGACTGCTCCCATTTGTCGGGTTCAGGGCTGCGATGCTGGCAGGTGTCAGCATGGGTGCCTTGTGTTTCTCCTTGGCATCTGTATTGTCCTGGGACTGTGGCAGGGATTCTGAAGGTTACATGAGGTTTGAGGTCATGGCCATGTATCGCATACTGTGCAGTATGTCTGTCATTCCCCAGGGTTGTAAACAGTCCTTGTGTGATGTGTCTGTGCACCTTAGTTCATTCCAACATTCCTGTGTTTGTCATGGGTGCATGTGCAATGTCACCTGTCCATGTGGACTTCACAGATACACATTGTTGCAGTTAAGGGTGTGTGGTGTTGAGGGTGGACTGATGTGAATGTTTGCATGGATGGTCCCCTAGCTCCCGTTTGTCCATGGATGAGGGCCATGCTGAGTGATTTGTGTTTGTGTATGTGTGATGTACATTTGTGGCACACGACACATGTCTGGGTTTCCCAGTTTGTACGACATCTGCCTTTGTCATCACAGTGGAGGTGTCATGCATGCTTGTGTCACCCCACTGTCTGTTCCCTGGGGGTAGTGATGTTGTGTGTCAGTCTCTTTCTGTGTTAGTTGGTGTTAATTCCAGCTTGTGTCACATGTGTCTGTTGTGCTCCCTCTCATCTCCCAATGCCTGACTGCCCACTGATGGTGTCCCGTTGATGGTTTACTTTTGTATGGCACTGTGTCCACATCTGTGTCTCTGTAGTTCAGCCCCCCTCATGTGTTGTGTAGTTGCCTGGGGATACTGTGACACACACACACACACACGTCATGTCCGATGTGCAGTGTGAGTTTGCCTGTTTGTGTTTGTGCATCTGCACCAGTGCATTGGTATTGCTGTTGTGGGCCTTTGTCTGGATGCTGTGTCTGTGATTTTGCATGCTGTCCCTGTGAGTCATATCACATCATTGTGCACATTCATCCTGGTTGTTAGGTGCTATTGCTGGCATGGAATGTGAGTTAGTGAGCTGACACCTACAGTCTACACATGTTGTTTTGATTGGTGTGTCTATTTTCGATTTGTGTGCATGCTTGGTGATGGTCACTTCTGCTGTTGTGTCATTGTACGCTGTATGCATTGTAAGCCCCCATGTGTGGTGCTTGTCTGCACATGGCCGAGAGTGTTATGTTTTCACAGCACTGTTAGCTTCACCACATCTCTGTGTGTATGGGACACAACCACTAGTTTGGCCCAGAAGTGTTTGATGTGTTGGGAGCAGGGATCATACATGCTGTTTGTTATTTGCAGCTTTGCCCAAGATGACACTTACCTTTTTGTCACTGTGATGAGGGGGGTTTGGTCCCTATCACCACAATGCTCCACACCTGCCGCATTTTGTGAGCCCACAATTAACTTCTGTTCTACACAGTGAGGGGATGTTCTTTTTACATTGCCACAGTGCTATGGTGATACTTGCCTTGTGTATGTCACACTCATGTGTTGGTTACATATGTGCTGTTACTTACATTGTATGCTCGTAGCCATAATCACTGTTGTGGGCATTTGTCACAGACTACCCACTGTTGTCATGATGTTATGGGGGATGTATTTTGCGGACATACCTGATGTTGGAGTATGCTGGATGTGTTGCGCATCACCCATCCTATGGGTGGGGGTGGCTGGGGTGATGGGCAACAGGTCCCCTATGGGTGGGGGTGGCCGTAGTGATGGGCAACAGGTCCCCTATGGCTGGGGGTGGCAGGGGTGCTGGGCAACAGGTCCCCTGTGAGTGGGGGTGTCAGGGGTGATGGGCAACAGGTCCCCTATGGCTGGGGGTGGCAGGGGTGATGTGCAACAGGTCCCCTGTGAGTGGGGGTGGCAGGGGTGCTGGGCAACAGGTCCCCTATGGCTGGGGGTGGCAGGGGTGATGTGCAACAGGTCCCCTGTGAGTGGGGGTGGCAGGGGTGCTGGGCAACAGGTCCACTGTGAGTGGGGGTGGCAGGGATGATGGGCAACAGGTCCCCTATGGCTGGGGGTGGCAGGGGTGATGGGCAGCATAAGCCCTGTGAGTGGGCGTGGCAGGGGTGCTGGGAAACAGGTCCCCTGTGATTGGGGGTGGCAGGGGTGCTGGGCAACAGGTTCCCTGTGAGTGGGGGTGGCAGGGGTGATGGGCAACATAAGCCCTATGGCTGGTGGTGGCAGGGGTGCTGGGCAACAGGTCCCCTGTGAGTGGGGGTGGCAGGGGAGCTGGGCAACAGATTCCCTGTGAGTGAGTATGTTAGGGGTGATGGGCAACATAAGCCCTATGGCTGGGGGTGACAGGGGTGATGGGCTACAGATCCAGTATGGGTGGGGGTGTTTGTGGTGCTGGCCATGCAACCCCTATGGTGGGCTGTTGTTAGTTGCCAGGATGTGGATCCCCTGTGTGTGTGTGCCATTTTGCAAGTACGTGTCGTTTGTTTGTGTGGTAGGCGTCTGACTTACCGTCTGCACCGTCGGAGTCGGTCTCTGATCCAGTCATAGATGTAGAGTACTGGTATGACCTGCACAATGGGATTCATGATGTGTTCGTGTCGTACGCGCTGCTTGTTGCTCTGTCTCGTAGCCGCTGCAAGCTGGTCCGTCTCGTAGCCGTGTATTGATTTGTGGCGCAAATCGTAGCTGATATGCTTGTTTTCCGGATGCTGTGACATCCCATGCGTGATGACCCGTCCGGCGTGTATGAAATACGCATCGTACTTGTCATGCTGGAAACTGCTATGGGTACTGCTTCCGGGCGACTCGGTTCATCTTAAGGAGTTACGGCTCGGACGGAGAATGGGGCTTGATTCACAGCCTACGTGTCGGTCGTAAATTTTGGCAGTTGTGTGCATCGTACTTACTCGACATGACGGACCGGCTCTGGGTACGTGTCGGTCGCACGGTAAGGCTACGGACAGCTGTCCGACCAGCCATCAGAATCGGCCCCTATGCTGTGAAGACCAACTACAGACTTGGTGTGTTTACTGGGAACCAGCCCACACGGCAAGGGGAGGAGGGGCGATTCGCACTTTGTATGCCAACTATTCGTCCGTCGATATTCTGTCAGTGATCCGGCTGGTGCCTAACATGACTGAGCTATCTTACAAGGACTGGCGTTTGTTGCTTGCAGACTACACCCAGAACTATATGAACTACTGCAACATTGCAAACAAAAATTTATTGGAAGTTTTGTGAAGAGAGAAAATGTCCACTTAATAAAACAGCCTGTTTGACTCTTCTTGCACTTCATTGCACTGAGTGATCTCCCCATTGCCACAAAGAGCTGCAGGTGTATTGGTGTCACTTTGAAGCAAACATCCTTTCTAATCCCCATTCCAAAGGCAAAGTGGATGCCCAAATAACATTCTGAGCCCCCTTGACCATGAGCCCAGCACACAATTCTCCCCGGTGTGGAATGTACCATATCACCTTTTACAATTTTGCTGCACCAATACTCATCTTCCTGAACTGTTGCCTGCCCTCATCCCTTACTTCTAGATGTGTAATGTGAACATTGACATTGATACGAAAACAGATGCTATAATAATTTGTACTATGTAAAGTTTCTTTTTAAATGTACTTTCAAATTCTGAATGATGTATTAATCCATAATGTGAGAAGAGACTTACAAATCAATTTGTGAAATAATAATGAAATGTAAAAAAAATTGGGGGGGTAATTCATACTTACATGATGAAGATTCAAATCATGAATCTGTGTAATTGGAGCACTAATGCATTGTATTCAATAATGTGAGATTCATATTTTTACCCAAATTCATTGTGCACAAGCTGTGTTCAGTAAAGGCCTCAAAACTTCCTTTTCTTTCCTAGCATGAACTAATGAACTGAATGGTCTAAAGCCTATGGGAACCTTTCGTAAAGTTTCTACTCGTGTGCTAACACTGAGGGCCCGATTTCGATGTCGCTAAAAATGCCTTTCTATTGCTATTCGTAGGCTTACCTTACGACCGACTCGTATCTGGAGCTTTTTACTACAAACGAGCAAGTACGATGCGTATTACAGGCACATTTCCGACCGAATCGACCGCTCCAATTCGTGCTCTATTTCACTACCGAACAGGCTCATGAAACACAGAAATCGAGTTGTATGGAGGCTTTTCCCAGCCAGTTTACGGACACGCAAGTACGATGCGTTTATTCCATGCGTTGTACAGGGCGCCGCTTCCAGCACATCACAACATGTGGACAAGGCGTATTTGAGCTCCGATTTGCCCCAGAACACGATCAATGGGGACGAGTCTGTCGCGTTGTGCATGTGCTTGGCTGTGTAGTATCGTTCACATGCGTGTATGTTGGGTTGTGTTAATGCTGGAGTATGTGGCAAAGTTCGCGTCCGAGTCTGTCGTGTCGTGTTAATGCTTGGTTACATGGAGTTGTTTGCGTACGTGTCTGTTTCGTCGGGTTGACGATTGGCTATCTCGAATCTAGCGCGTACGAGTCTATCGTGTCAGGCTCCTTTCCTACAGATTCGGCCGTAAAAAAAGATTTCCGGCCAGTCGTTTGTAAATTTCAACCATCGCATCGTACTCAGCCATTTGGAAGGCGTGTGTACTGTTCGGTCGGCAAATATAACGGGTCCGTGTCTGGAAAAACGTTTTCCATCCGGAATCGGAATCGACTCCTAACTCGCCTACTTCCTAAATGTCACAACCTAGACGAAGCTGTGTGTAATGCTCGTTAGGTTGGTGCTTGAGGAACTTGCTGATTAGCTCACATTAGCGCAAAAACATATTTTAAGTAATTTTATCTTTTTACCTGTATTTTAGTATGAATTGCTGTTTTGCACACTGTCTCGTTGACTTGCACTCTGGTCACGGGGCCGGAAGGGGGATTTTCGATCATTGCCGCCATTGGTCATCACTGTTAGCGGTTAGCGCTCTAGTGCATATATTTCACGCTGGCGCGAACGCGCAGCGCTTCCACCTAGACGAAGCTGTGTGTAATGCTCGTTAGGTTGGTGCTTGAGGAACTTGCTGATTAGCTCACATTAGCGCACAAACATATTTTAAGTAATTTTATCTTTTTACCTGTATTTTAGATTGAATTGCTGTTTTGCACACTGTCTCGTTGACTTGCACTCTGGTCACGTTGCCGGAAGGGGGATTTTCGATCATTGCCGCCATTGGTCATCACTGTTAGCGGTTAGCACTCTAGTGCATATATTTCACGCTGGCGCGAACGCGCGCAGCGGCCGCGCGCAGCGGACGCGCCGGCAGCGCGCCGAAGGCGCGCTAAAGGCAAGCCCGTCTGCGCCCGTCCGCGCTAAGTCCGTGCAGAGTGCTTCGACCCCTGATTCTCTCCCGTCTACTATTAGAGGATACACCAGGGAGGAAATGTTGAGCTGGAATCTTGAAGAGGGTAAGGCTAACTGCACTCGGATTAACCCTGATTGCATCAGCAGCATGCAGACAAAGTCATGCCAACAATGTAACTACATATGGAGTGGGGAAAACGTAGGTACTATGGGGTATAGACCTGCCAGTGGCAGACCCGCCTCATCTGAGTACGAATCTTTGAAATGCCTCCTTCTTAACGCAAGGTCACTAACTAAGCACAGTCTGGAGTGCGCTCTATTTTTGGCAAATTACAATATCAAATTAGCTCTTATCACAGAGTCCTGGACGAATGAAACTTCTGGCCCCGATCTTGTTAATGCCATGCCCCCTGGCTTTAGATGTTACACACTTGACAGACCAAGTAAAAAAGGAGGTGGTCTGGCGGTGCTTTATCATGAAACCTTAAGGGCTGCCTTTACTAAGGCCTCCAATGCGGCCTGTGAGGCAACATGTATCAACATGCAAATATCTGATCACGATACTTTTAATGCTATTCTCTTATATCGACCTCCTGGACCCAAGGGCAAGTTTTTAGATTCTATTGGTACATTATTAGAGGAAGGGCTTTGCAACAAATCTTTCACGGTGTTGGGTGATTTTAATTTTCATCTTGAAGACCTGTCCGACCCGGATAACATTAGCCTACAGCAGATTTGTCGTGGTGGGGATCTTAAACAACTAGTGACAGATCCCACCCACTCGGCAGGCCATACCCTCGATGGAATTTTCTCAAACAACCCCTCGCTCACTTACTCCAAAACAGTCCCCCTTACCTGGACAGATCATGGGGCGGTTCTCTTTGATCTCGTAATAACCAACCATAATTGTTCTAGATCCTCCATGCAGGTGTCCACGACTACTAGGGACTGGAAAAATATTGATAAACGAGAATTAGGAAATTTGTTGGAATCAACACGGCCTGCCCTTTCATTTAATGTGGAGTCAGACACAAATGCTTATACGAAATGGATTGATTCTGCCTGTCAGAAACTTGCGCCAGGCAAACAATGCATCCTTAAACGTATAGTGCCATCTGCCCCTTGGTACTCGGAAAATCTTAAAAAACAAAAACTTGAATGCAAAAAATTCGAACGTAAGTGGAGGGAAAGATATGATACTCATGATAAAGAGATCTATAAATTATGCCTCTCCAAATACAAAAAATTGGTTTTAGAGACAAAGAAAACTTATTTTGGAGATCAAATCAAGAAGGCCGGGCCATCATCTAAGGCTTTGTTCAACACAATTGTTAAACTTACCACTCCCGATAGCCCTAAAATTGAGAGTAGTCCAGAACTTTGTGAAAGTCTGGCTGCCTTTTTCCTACAAAAGGTAGGAAAGATCTTTTTTTCCTTTTCCTCTACTTCTTCTGGAGCCGAACAAGTTGTTCTAACCCAACCATCTGGCGGTAACATACATACCCCAACTCTAGAATGTTTTATTCCTCCAAACCAATCTGAGGTTTTTAAATTATTTTTTGAGACCCGATCTGGTTCTCCTCTGGACCCATGTCCAGTATCTATTTCGCACTTGGTCCCGGAAGTGAGCGTGGAAGTCCTTACACCACTGTTCGCAGCAATCTGTGACAGTGGTCATTTTCCATGTGCCTGGAAAATAGCTTCTATCCTCCCCCTCTTGAAAAAAAACACCCTAGACCTTTCTGACCCTTGTAATTACAGGCCCATTTCTCGGCTTCCCTTTCCTGGGAAAATACTTGAAAAAGCCATGAATGGCCAACTCAGTTCTTTTCTTCAAGCCAACTCTCTGCTTGATAAAACACAATTTGGCTTTCGTGCTGAACACAGCACTGAGTCGGCTTTGATTAAATCCACAGAGGAGGTCAGGAAAGCCCTAGATCAGGGAGGTGACGCCATTCTTGTTCTACTGGACCTTTCGGCCGCTTTTGATACGGTCCATCATGTGGTTTTGATGGACCGTTTATCTGCGGCCGGGGTTACTGGCAAGGCTTGGGATCTTCTTGGGTCATTCCTGACCAACAGAACTCAAACAGTGGATTTAGGCAAATACAAATCAAAATCTTTCACTCTTCCCTGTGGGGTCCCACAGGGGTCCTCACTTAGCCCTACCTTGTTTAACGTGTATGTTGCGCCATTAGCCGCTGTGATTAGGTCATCTGGTTTTCAGTTGACCACATACGCGGACGATACACAAATTGTGTTATCCGTCAAAAGGGGGGCTGAAATTGAGATTGGATCCAGCTGTCATAATTGCATGCAGGAGATCTCTGCCTGGATGGCATCAAACTGTTTGAAGCTTAATGCTGATAAAACGGAAGTGATTATCTTTGGGAATAACACCAACCTCTGGACTCCAGATTGGTGGCCAGCAGAAATGGGCTCACCCCCACTACCTGTAGTTCGAGCTAAGAACTTGGGAGTGATTATTGATTCCAAACTCTCCTTCGGTGACCAAGTCAGCAGAGTTGTCTCTTCCTGTTCTTTTATTTTAAGAACTCTTCGGAAAATTAAATTCCTCCTCCCTGAAGATAGCCTAAAAACAGTTGTCACGGCTTTCATTCTATCCAGACTGGACTACTGTAATAGTCTGTATATTAATATCCAGGAGAGACACTTGGCTAGACTACAGATTGTACAGAACGCGGCAGCCAGGCTGATCACAGGGACACCTAGATTTGTCTCTGTGAGAAAGGACATTAGAACACTCCATTGGCTGCCCGTCAGGCAACAAATTCAGTTTAAAGCACTGTGCATTGTTTTTAAGGCACTCAGTGGAATTGGTCCTGATTTTCTGAAACATGCCTTTCAGTGGTATGTTCCTGGAAGAGCCCTGCGCTCGGCCCAGGCTAATTTAGTTATCCTTCCCCGTTTCAACAAAACTAGCTGGGCAGGCAGGAGTTTCTGCCATTGCGCTGCTAAGGCTTGGAATGGGCTGCCTCCCAAACTCAGGAAGTTTACGGACCTTCTTTCTTTTAGGAAAGAATTAAAAACTTGGCTATTTAACTAAACCTCCCTGTCAGCATTTTACAGATCAATCCTAGGTGGTTAGCTTACAGCGCCAGGACACCTCTGGGTAACAGAGCGCTATATAAGTTTTTTTAACATAACATAACATAACAACCAATTGTATGACTAAAGAACAGTGGTTTTAAGGAAAATACAAAGTAAAGTATTGCCTAATTCTTCCGGATTTGTATACTTTTACCTACTACATCATCTCATCCTACTGAAACTGAGCAATGGGACAGAGTGGCCCGACATAATTGATGATGTCAAGGTCTGTGAACCATAAATCAATGGAGTATAATTGCCCAAACTACAGACAGGGGAGGCCCCTATCTTGTACACCTTCTCTACCCAGATTGCGGTACAGAGACTGATGAATTGTACTTCAAGAAACGACTTTGCTGCCAGCTGGTATGCTTGAGTAGTGGAATCTTTCCGGATGGAAGGTTTCCGACAACAGCTGAGGCATTGGTGTGGCAATACGGACAGGGGTAGACAACAAACAATCCTATCCAGGAACTGGAACTGGTCATTTGGTGATATAGTGAACTTTCATCTATAGGGTTTGTATGAGGGATAATTGCTTTCTATAGACTCATTACCTTAAGAAATATTCTCCCTCGGCTGAATTTCACAGTTGTTAATGCTTACAAATCTTTGAATTCTAAATTGGATTGGTATGCTAATCATTTGAACATTTTATAAAGGTACAATTTGAGATAAATGACTCTGCTGATTCTGTGACATTATTTGTTGTGGCCAATTTATTTGCTTAAAAGATTTACTGACCTAAAGGTAGATTTAATACGGAAAATTCCATTAGTATTGAAGGAATGTTAACAATTATCTTATTACAGGTCCTCATATGATAATTGTTCATCCCCTAAGCAGTCTGGTCCCTTTCAGCACAGAACAAGATCCATCGGAGGACCTAATGGGATTAGTGCAGTAGTTGAGGTTAGAGAGAGATAGAAAATTGATCAACTAAATATTTTATGAAGCTCAACTCGTTTACTTTACAGCAGCACTTAATTTTAATCATCACATTTTGACTCAAACCAAGAGATGGATACACAAAGAAGGCGGAAAAGAAGGAGGCAGAAAAACAGACAGAAAACCATGAAAAAAAGTGAGAAAGCTGGACTCTGCAAAAGTGCTGTTAAGGCTCTGGGAGTAGATGCTTCTGGAATAAAAAGGCATGTAGTGGAATCAAGACTACACATGCTTGATATTTGCAATTCGACAGTCAGAGATGCTGGCTGTGTTCTTCTGAGACAAAATAGGGTCCCCAGCAGTTTTGATCTTTTTTTGTACATTAAGCACTCCATATTGCTTCAAAATTTAGACATGTTTCCTTAACCATATGTGTGTTTATCTTAGTTCTAATATATATATATATATATATAACATTTTTGCTGGGTTTGAAATGTTATGACATCTACTACAGTGCCTTTTAGAATATTAAATAAATCAGATTCTGTGTAGTCTGAAGTGTATTTATTTGGCATCTGTTGTAATCATTCACAATGACCACTCGCATGTGACAAGTCTAACACTATGAAAACGAGTATGTCACACATATATAGAACCTAGACAACACACCTAAGTGTGTTTGTTTGTTTGTTTTACTTAAGCACATACATTATTTTAAAATCAACCATTTCCTTACATTGAAAAGTATGTTTAGGAAGTTTTTATTAAGTTTTCAAGAAAAAGAAACAAAAGCCAAAAGCATTCATAAATTATAAACCATTTTACAAATTATAAAATTAATAAAGAAGAGGATGGGGAAAACTTGGAAATACAAACAGGCGTAATAAAAGCTCTATTGTAAATAAAATACAAAGATTGGGTTATACGAGCAGCAGCAGAAACTTTAAATAACTTAGATCACACTTTATCCCAATCTGTAACAGAAAAAGAGAAGGACAAGTCTGTTTCCCACACAATTTCAATAGGGGATTTGGGTCTTTCAGTAACATGTGACAACAATAGTTGATAAACAAGCGCGGCTTTAGGTCTTTGCAATTGAAATAAACTGTATAATGGAGTAGGTGGAGTAAGAGAGGGTGTATCAGCAGGAAGGTCAAAACAGGCTAATTGTGATTATAAGGCAGTTGAAATTACGGTATACTCATTAATGCAAGAGCTAGGTAAATGAAAACATGACTGTAATTCAAGAAATGGAATAACAGAGTTTTGATGAATTAATTGGTGCACAAAGATAATACCCTTCTCCTTCCAGTATTTGTAATAGAATGATTTACCCTTATATTTGAGAAATTTATTGTACCAGATCGTAGAGGATAAAAAACATTGAAATGGAGATAGACCATTGGTAAATGTATTGTATAATACATTCTGGGAATATTTTAAAATAGGGTTATTAGATGTGAGAGTACAATTGGACATATATACTACGTTCTGAAAAGAAAAATCTTTTAATAGTGAGCGTTCAAAAACAATCCATCTGGGAATAGGGGTACCAGCAAAATCATAGGATAAAGCAAAGGATTGTTTAATCAAAAAGGCCAAATGACAAGCTTTAACATTTGGAAAACGTACGCCACCTTCAAATTTAGGGCGTGTAAGTTTTGTAAGAGCAATTCGTGGGTGTTTCCTATTCCATAAAAAAGTTATACAAATGGAGTTAATTTGAGAAAAATATGAGATGGGAATCCGGATAGGCAACATAGATAATATATAGAGGACATGTGGTACTATCAACATTTTAATAGTATCTAACCTACCCCACCAGGAGAGATAGAGGGGAGTCCAGGTAAGAAGGAGTGATTGAACTTTAGTAATTAATGCATTGAACGTGTATCTAATTGTGGTAGACAAAGAAGCAGAGAACCAAATACCAAGGTATTTGATTTTTGTGGGGCACCATGCAAAATTAGTGTCATTAAACATATATTGGTAACACAAAGAGTTCAGAGGTAAAACCTCTGTTTTAGAGAGGTTTAACTTATATCCAGAAATACTGGAGTACAACCCAATCCAGAAATGGAGGGAGGGAAGTAAGGGGATTTGACATGTAAATTAATATATCATCAGCATATGCTGATATTTTGGTTTCTATCGAATTATATGGGAAGCCAGAAATATTAGTGTTAACACGGATGCGATCAAGGAAGGGTTCAAGACATAAAACAAATAACAGGGGAGAGAGGGGACAGCCCTGGCGTGTACCTCTAGATAAAGGAAAAAATCTGGAAAAGTGATTATTTACAAAAATGCTGGCTCATGGGCAGGAATATAATAGTTTAATATATGAAATGAATGTAGGTCCAAAACCAAACCATTGGAGAGTTCTAAACATAGATTGCAAATTAATACGATCAAAAGCCTTTTCGGCGTCCAAAGAAAGCGCTGCAAGAGGGGATTTGAATTTTTTTCCATAAGAAATAATATTTGCAAACATTCGAGCATTGTCCGATGCTAACCTGCCCTTCACAAATCCAACTTGGTCAGTCTGAACCAATAATGGAATAATATTTTCAAGACGAGACGCAAGAATTTGAGCAAATATTTTACAATCATAGTTGATTAAGGATAAAGGGCGGTCATTTTTACAAAGGGAGTGATCTTTATCAGGTTTAGGAATGAGAATTATTAAGGCATCCATAAAAGAGCCGGAGGCTTTGGCATCATCAATAAGGGAACTAAAAAGTGCCAGAAGTTTGGGGACAAAAATGGAGGCAAAAGTAGAATAAAATTCAACAGAGAGACTGGGGCCTTTGATTTTTTTAAGGATTTAATGGCATTAGTTATCTCTTGGGCAGTAACCTCTCCCTGTAATGAATTGAATTCATCGAGCAAGGAAGGGGGAGAGGGAAGGCCGTTAAAAAAAAAATCCAGATTGTGATTAGAAGGATTCGTATAGTCAGAATAAAGTGATTAATAATATTCATGAAAAACATTGGCAATATCTTCATCTGAGGAAGCTAAATTCTTAGTGGATTCATTTAAGATGGGTCCAATATTTTTACGTTCAGATTTGATTTTCAAATAATTGGCTAACATCTTACCGCTTTATTTTGGCCTCCATGATATTTAGATTTAATTTTAAGAAGAATATTACATGCTTCGACTGTCGCAAGTTTGTTAAGTTCAGATTTTGCCTTAATCAACTCATGAAGAGTCGAGGACGATTTGGAAGTAAAGTAATTATGCTCTAATATTTTAAGCTGGTGTAATTGATCTGTATACTTTTTCCGAGCAGTTTTCTTTTTACTTGAAACATATGAAATAGTAAAGGCACGGAAAGATGCCTTAAAGGCATCCCAATTATTGGAAACAGAAGTGTCTAATGGATTATTAAACCTGAAAAACTCATTAATAAATGTAGTGGCTTCTTTGATAAAAATAGTATCAGATAACAAAAAGTTATTAAGCTTCCAACGGCTACATTTTGGGGAACTAAAGGAAAGATCCAAAACAGTATGAACTGGTGCAAGGTCGGAGATAAAAATAGACCCAATTTCCGATGATTGAATGGATGGAAGTAAGGATCTACTAACCAAAATATAATCAATCCTGGAACGTGTTTGATGAACATTGGAAAAAAAGGTAAAATTAAGAGAGTCAGGGTTACAAGTTTTCCAAATATCAAATAATGAACGAGAGGCAATAGCCGATTGGAATGCTTTATGGGATTTATCAGGATTAAACTTACATTTAGATTGTCTGTCAGAAAAGGGGTCGATCCATTGATTAAAATCTCCAGCAATAATAATATTAGGGCAATCAATGGAGGAGAGTAAAATATTAACGCCATTCCAAAATTTAGGGTCTGGTTTGACTGGGCCATAAATGTTCAGCAAGACCAGAATTTTGTTTTGTATACTAACCTTGGCCATTACCCAACGTCCACCATCATCATTTTGTGTAGATAAAATTTGTACCGACAATGACTTATGAAACAATATAGCAACACCCCCTTTTTTACTAGAGGCAGGAGAGTAAACAACTTGACCCACCCACTGTCTTTTTAACTTAAGCGATTTCGCTTCATTACAATGTGTTTCTTGAAGAAAAGAAACCTGAGAATTTAGTTTGGATAAATGAGATAATACCTTTTGTCTTTTGACGGGATTTCCAAGACCACAAACGTTCCACGTGACAAAATTACACATGATGGAGGGATGGAGGGGTAATACACGTAAAGAGTTGATACACTTCAGGGATACAACTAAAAAGAAAAAAACACCACATATGAAATGAATAGAAGAAAAATATTACAGAAACACAAACATTATTAATGGACACATGCAACGCATTAAACATCATCGAGTTAAAGAGAAAGATGAACAGAAAAAAGGAAAAAGACAAAAAAGAAAAAGGGAATTGAAATAGAAGAAAGAGAAGATAAATCAAGGCAAGAAGTCCAGATCTATGAGAAAGTGATAACAACTGATGCATGGGGTGTAACTGCACCAACAAGAGATGAAGCAACAGAGAGAGAGATAAAAGTAATAGAATTACGAACAGCCATAATGAATATGATATGTGAAAGAAAAAACAACAAGAACATTAAAATCTCTATGAAGAACCAGCAGCAGAATTTATAGAAACGCTCTGAAGGAATGACCTCAATTTAAGCGGATCATCAAACGAACGCATGGAGCCATCATGAGTAATTTTACACAAGCAAGGATGAAGGATACGATATTGAATATTCAATTGTCTCAGTTGAGGACGAAGAGCCAGGAGTTCTTTTCTTCTAGCATTCGTAGCATTAGATAAGTCTTGAGATATGAAGATATTATGACCAGACCATTTGAGATGACGTTTTGCTTTGGCTGCAGAGAGGACTCGCATTAAGTCAGTAAATTCCAAAAACAACATAATTATTCCTCTAGGCTTGGCAGCATGAGGATTTATTCGACCAAGTCTATGGGCACGTTGAATATTTAAAGAAGGCTCTGGCGGAAGGTCCAAAAGTTCAGACAAGAATTTCTTTAGAAAAAGAAGCATATCCGCACCCTCAAGATTTTCTGAAAGACCATAAAGACATAGGTTATTGCGTCTATTCCGATTTTCAAGGTCCTCTGTGTGAAGCTTTAGACGTTGAATTTCCTGTTCCAAAATGGGAATTTTAGTAGAAACATCATGTAGATCGCTGATGCGTTGCTCCATATCTAACACCTTAGCTTCCATACTGATCCATCTATCCTCTATTTGTTGAAGTTTCTCGTTAGTCGTGAACATAAAGGAATTAAGACCTCTCACTTCATCAAAAATAGTATCAAGAACAGGATTTTGAGAGGATAAAACGGGTGAGGGAGGATCATTTTTGGCTCTCTTGGGTTTGGTATCAGAAGATGAGGCTCTGACCGAAATTGGAGCTTCATTAGCCATCTTGAAATGGTGAGGAGGGCGAGAAGTGATTTTTAATAATGATTTCAATCTGCCCATATGCCTAGTAAAGACAAATCAGTAATGAATAAGGCTCCAGAGAATAATATATCAAAAGAGTTACGTCACCCTCCATCAGCACTCCATTATTCGCTATCAGGTGATGAAGCGAAAGCGACGTGGCAAATATTAAATCAAATGCCAAGATTTCAGGAGGCTAGGAGGTGTGACCAAAATGTAGAGAAAAATATTAAAGCTTAGACCGAACGTCATAAGCTCAGAAAGCGCAGCATCTTATTGAATTTCCATTCATTTAGCTGGAGAAATAGAGAAGGAAAATACTTGAGGTGAAGAGGAATGGCAGCATAAGACCATCAGTTAGGCTGAAGACGTTGAAAATACATGGTATGTCCAGCAAAGATAGCGCTTAAAACCATGTGGCAGATTAAAAAACACGTTGCCGCGCGTTAAACATATAAACGCCGGTTTACCTTAGAGCTGCATGGGGCCAGCGGTCGATACAAAATGGTGGCTACCACTCACATCATGAGGTAAAAACACCGCCGCTGCCACAGGTACGCTGGAAGAGGTTAGGGTACAGTTTTAATCACCGCTCCGACCTTTCATATAAATAAACCCATCGTTGTAGCTCCTGAGGACTGCAATTACGGGTTGAAATCCTTGTAGAGGCTCCGCGGTCGTACGCAGCTCACCGGAGAGCCGCCATCTTCCTGCGGCGCGAGATCACGCCCCCTACATTGAAAAGTATAACATTGTAAATATTAATATGCAAAATTGATACTACAATTTTGAATACTTCCTACATTGATTGCAAAATATGTTTTATAGATGACATATTATTTTACAGACAGAGTTGTCTGCTTATTGTGATTATCCATATCAGAGATATATGTCAGTAAACAATCTAACATATGCAAACTAAAAGTAGTCCGTAGCATTATACCCAGTGACAAACGGAACGTGTAGTTTTTCCTCTATTTATGTTGCAAAGTTCCCTACTGTCCCACTATGATGGGTGCACATAGATTGCATGAATGTGTTAGTCTTCGGGGTCTTCTCAAAAGCGATGATAACAGGAAGCATTATGTGTGTGCTTTACAGGAACCCAATCTGAGTTCCTTTGAAATGTCATGGCTATTTTAACCAATGAAGCTCACAATTATGTTGTGTGTGACAAATCATAGTTATTACTCAATGTTCCCTACTTTAGATAGTCCTTTCACTAAAATTGAAGTATATCAAAATGTATGTTTTATTTTGAATTCCAAGCAATTACTGAATTTATGCTGTAAAAGTCAAGTTTGACGTTGATGAGCAGAATTTAATAATTGTTGTTAAATATGTACACATGAAAGGTACATCGGGGCAGCTTTGTTTTATGAGTATTTAAGATAAGATGTCTCACTATAGTTTACTTTGCACTGTGGTGTTCATATTTCAACATTAATGTTAAGCAGAAGACACATAAATATTAGATGCAGTGTAGTACTTTTCAATATATAGGGGTTGATTATTTAAAACATTAGAACTATTTGCTTATGATTGAAAATGCAAATTGTTTGGCAGCTAAATGATTGTTGTGTTTTAGGTCATCATCTGCTGTTGTTATTGTTTACTTGGTTAGGTTTATTGTGTACACTTAAAAGCAGCCACATTTGATATATTTTGGATGATCAACAGAGGAAGCACAAAGCGATAAGGCAAGCACATTTAATGGTCCATGGCTTCAGAAAAATGAGGAACATTTATAATAAGGCAAAGGAGGGCCAAAAAGCTGCAAGGCACAGCACATCAGTTATGGCAAACAAGATGGAATCATCAGAAACAGTCGCCCCAAACTCAAATGCCACAGCTGCAGCACATCCACCTACAAAACCAGCATCAGCAAAGAACCACAAATCCAAAATGAGGATGTAGAGACTGATGAAGTGAAAGTTAAAAGTACTAAAAGACCTTGCAACATACAGCAGAAGTCTGAAAAGATATTCAAGGTAACAATTACAATTATAATGCATGGCTGACAGGAGGGCTTCTACACTATAACCCTAGATATTTATTTCATGATATGGACTATTTTAAAACCCTAACCAGGCTATGGGATGACCATGCTCAAGCCCAGGCCTACAGTTGTTAGGGGTCTCAAGACAACTCCCATTCATGATGTGAAGCAGCATCATATTTTCAAGCAGTCTCAGGCATCCTGGCATAAGCCCTGTATTTCTGCTTGTAAATCACTTCACAGGCTGCAAGCAACACCCTTTTCCATCTCCTCACCCTTTACAAGTTGGGAAAGGATGGGGTGCCTACCTGCTGCCAGTGAATGATTGAGGGTATGTAACTTGATGTCACAGAGTTTGATGACTTTGTGGTATTGGGTCACATGCACGCTGTAAACAGATACACTAACAAATGCTTTCGCACATTCAGAGTATGTTAAAAGCATATTTACACAGAAATATGCGGAGGCTGAAAGGGCATACTTGGCACTCTCACCACCTTCTCTACAGCTGCAGCAGCACACACTAATATGGGCCAGTTTGCATGCTGAGCAGGATCTTCCAAGTAAGTCTTTAAGTTTTAGTCCTAAGTTTTCTTTCAGCATTAAAGTTGGATCCCGGCATTGTCTGATCCAGCCTTGAGGCTGAAAGCAAACACTGGGGGCAAGCATAAATGATGTAAATAGTGGAGTAGGGGGCAGATTATTTGAGCCAGTAATATACTTCAACATCCTTATTCTGGTCATTCTAGACTGTATATAATAGTAATATGCATTTGTTCTCTTTTTATCAAATCCTAAGTCCCCAGTTACCTCCCAATGAGTGTTGAGGGATATGTTTGATGCCAAAGAACATGACTTAACTATAATGTTCATAGAATTTCATGTACTGTTCAGTTAGTAAAAGTTCAGAATCTGTTTTATTTATTTTTCTGTAGTGTTCTTGCATTCTCAAATTCAATGGTTCAGAAACTACTACCCACATTGTTTTGGGAATTTTTGCAGAATATGATATATTGACATGTGTGCTATTACAGTTGATCCTTTGGTCGATAGGTATCCAAAGCCTTGCATCTGAAATTAAATATTTAATGCAAATTTGCACATGGAACAGTGATGACAGGTACAGAAACCATGTGGATTCTTAAGGAAGAATGTGGTAGGAGTTCTTTTATCCTCAAATTTACAATGGAAGAGTATTTGTTTTAACTGGGTAGCTTTGCTGAACCCCATCTGGGGTTGTGCATAGATGCTATTGTTAATAGATGGATTGCTGGTTAGAAGATGTCAGTGTTTCTTTAGGACTTCAACACCTAACTTGATCAGCATTGTGGAATAGTATTATGAATCTCAAGTTCTCCATATATGTCGCATTTGTGGGTTGTGTGTTATCAGATAGTAATGTGAGGTGTGGGGTTTGAGCGATTGTTTTGACAATAGGGTTAAGATTGCAATTTGTAGCCCCGTTGTTATAGCCTATTTAGTAGTGCATCTGATTTCTCTTGAAAAATAGCATTTTGTGAGTATTCCCCTTTTGGGAATTGTCTGGATAGCCGGTGGATGGCCGAGCTTGTTAAATTAAGTTCACAGCTGTTTCTTTGTGAATAGTGTGATTTGAAGTCTGCTAACATCAATGTAAATGACCAAACTTTTTCCTCCAACTTTCTCTCTGTTTTGTTCTTTAGTATTCTTTTCCTTGACCACGAATGACTCACCCACAATTTCTACTTGTACAGAATGCTCTACTTGACACACTGAGGAATTTATTCCATATTATCACCTATGATTGCGATGATTTACTAGTGTGCCTGCACTTGTTTGTTTGAATTGGACACACTTGATGCCAAGGCCCTCATTACGATGTCTTGCAGAATCACTTCCACCCTACACCGCATCAGTCATGGGACCAACCAACACCCGGTCAGCGGAACCGACCGCCTCATTAGGATGCGACCAAACACTGTTAGGTCTCATTCCTACATTTTACTATGGGAGCATGCAACCCGCCTATAAACGCGCCGTAATGCATGCTCCAATATTCAAATGGGAGGTGCAGGGATCATCAGGGGGGCACCATAGGTGTCCCATTTGCCTCTAACAGGAGGCCAAGCACCAAAGGGGGCTCTGCTGGGGGCCTCCAAAGATGCATTACGACATTGTTTCCATGTCGGGCAGACCAGCAGCGAAACCATGTCGGAAACCATCATCATAATCTCAAGGGCAGAAAGGCCCGCCCTTGAGATCACTTGCCGATTTCCGACTGGCGAACGGGCTGTCCGAGCCAGTCCGAAGCCAGCCAAAATGACCGACAGGTTTCCTTTCTGACCCCCTCTCTCGTAATGAGGCAGTCGGAAAGGAATCCGACTGACCCATTAGGATGCAGCTTGGAAGGATATCGGTCGGAGCCTTCCGAGTCGCATCATAATCGTCGCCAATTGTCATGTGCATACGCTTTGTAAACAATTCTTTATTTCTAAATTTATTTATGTGTTCGTGGTATTTTGCAGCCTTGACAAGGTCCAGACCTGCCACCCCACAGCAGGGCGAAACGTGTTGGCTGTTGTCTCTTGGTTGAAAACACTAAGACTAATTTAAATTTATGGGATCTCTGTTGACCATTCTTTATGAAGTGGTTGAATATTTCTACTTTTATATGTAGGATTTCTTAATTTTTTTATCAGGTGTTCTAGCAATAAATGGATTAAATGTGACTAAAAGCATTAATTACCTTATTTTGAATACAGATATCTCTAACTTTTTAGGATTGGATTGCAGGGTTGGTCCTATTTTGTCCAGCAAATCAGCAAAGATGTTTATTTCTTCAGTAGAATCTTCTGTAGAATCTGATGACTTCATAATCCTCCCTTGGATCAATGAAGCTGAATCTCTGATGATAAATACTCTCTTTTCTACTTCTTCATAGATGGCATTGATAGGCGTTCACGCATTTGAGTTCCATGGCTGAAATGGTTTGGATGGAGGTGTAGGCCACTTTCTATATACAGTAATGGAATTTCGTTGTTCTTGTGCCAACCAGGGCCAATTGTAGGTTTCGGGTGAAATTGGATCATTGCGTTATAGTGCATGAGTCTTCATGACACATGACCCTTGACCCTGTTTCCAGGCAGGTCGCTCCCCATGCTGTGCAGCTCCACCTGTCTGTGCCTGTGCTCTGTGCCCAGCTGCCGCTCCTGCTGACTGGAGTTCAAGGCCCGCCTCCATAGGTTTGCTTCTGTTATCTGCACTGTATTGCACTTTACTGTTTGTCTGTTCTTTTCGGCTAATTGCACTGTATTTTGGGATTTGGTTTCTCTGATCGTTTTTCATTCCCCTCCTTTGTGCCCCTTTTGCCTTCTGTTTCCATTTCGCTGTTCCTCACTCCCGTTTTTCCCGCTGCTGCGTCCCCTGCGGCCCCACCCCCCACTCACCCATTTGCCCGCTCCCCCCTCCCAGCTGCTTCTCCCTCCCACCTCCCCTTCTTATGGCGGCCTCTGTGCATTGATGGGAGCGACCCCTTGACCTTGTTTCCCGGCAGGTCGCTCCCCACGCTGTGCAGCTCCACCTGTCTGTGCCCATGCTCTGTGCCCAGCTGCCGCTCCAGCTGACTGGAGTTCAAGGCCTGCCTCCGTAGGTTTGCTTCTGTTATCTGCACTGTATTGTACTTTACTGTTTGTCTGTTCTTTTTGTCTAATTGCACTGTATTTTGGGATTTGGTTTCTGTGATCGTTTTTCATTCCCCCCTTTGTGCCCCTTTTGCCTTCTGTTTCCATTTCGCCGTTCCTCACTCCCATTTTGCCCGCCACTGCATCCCCTGCAGCCCCGCCCCCTGCTCACCCATTCGCCCGCTCCCCCCTCCCAGCTGCTCCTCCCTCCCACCTCCCCTTCTTAAGGCGACCACTGCGCAGTGAAGGGAGCGACCCTTGAACTGTTTCCATGCAGTTCACTCCCCATGCCGCGCAGCTCCACCTGTCTGTGCCCATGCTCTGTGCCCAGCTGCCGCTCCTGCTGACTGGAGTTCAAGGCCCGCCTCCGTAGGTTTACTTCTGTTATCTGCACTGTATTGTACTTTACGGTTTGTCTGTTCTTTTCGGCTAATTGCACTGTATTTTGGGATTTGGTTTCTGTGATCGTTTTCATTCCCTTCCTTTGTGCCCCTTTTGCCTTCTGATTTCATTTTGCCGTTCCTCACTCCTGTTTTTCCTGCCGATGCGTCCCCTGTGGCCCACCCCCCGCTCACTCATTTGCCCGCTCCCCCCTCCCAGCTGCTCCTCCCTTCCACCTCCCCTTCTTATGGCGGCCGTTGCGCAGTGAAGGGAGCGACCCTTGACCCTCTTTCCAGGCAGATCGCTCCCCATGCCGCGCAGCTCCACCTGACTGTACTTTACGGTTTGTCTGTTCTTTTCGGCTAATTGCACTGTATTTTGGCATCTGGATTTTCATTCCCCTCCTTTGTGCCCTTTTTGCCTTCTGTTTCCTTTTTGCCGTTCCGCACTTCCGTTTTTCTCTTCCGCTGCGTCCCCTGTGGCCCCGCTCACCCATTCGCCCGCTCCCCCCTCCCAGCTGCTCCTCCCTCCCACCTCCCCTTCCTATGGCGGCCGCTGTACGGTTGCGCCGCTGGCATGCCGAAGGCATGCCTAAGGCAAGCCCGTCTGCACCCGTCCGCGCCTGGACCGCACCCAGCACCAGAACCCCTGGCCCATGCGAACGTCAAGACGCCCATCTCCGCTATGACAACAGCTCCCTCCACACTCCAGACGATCACGCACCTGCTGCTTGGCTGCCCCAAAGTGCACCCAAGGACCCATCTCCTGCCGGAACTGCAGCTTCACCAGCATCCGGCCAGCCAACCCACCTATCAAAGAACCCAACTACCTCAGATGCATCCTTCTCAACACCCGCTCCGCCCGCAAACACGCCGCTGAACTCTGGGACCTACTCGACTCCAACACCCCAGATGTCGCCCTCCTGACATAGACCTGGCTGAACCCCTCCTCGGCACCCAACATCGCCATAGCCATCCCAGAAGGCTACAAGATCACCCGCAGGGACCGCACCAATGGAGTAGGGGGAGGAATCGCCATTGTCCACAGGAACACTCTCAAAGTCTCGCCAAATACCGACAACACCCTCAGCACTGCCGAACACCTGCACTTCCAGATCCATACCAACCCCAACACCCTCAGAGGAACCCTCATCTACAGACCCCCCAGACCCGACCACAGTTCAGCAACTGCATCGTTGACTTCGTCAGCACACACCTGAAGGATATCTTTCACTCGGAGTCTCCCTGGTTGGCGGCGATTCATACTGTTTGCGTTTTTCCAGTTATGTCAAGGACCGCCACGGTATGTGCCATTGCGGACCTTTAGACCGTGCTTCCACATCAATAAACTACTGATATACTGAGATCTGCCTAGTCAGCAGATTCAAGTTACTTAGCGCATCGCCCTCCTGTCTGAGGCCAGAGTGATTTTGCCTATGTCCTCAGCTTGACTTGAATGCCATATATATACATTCTATACAGGTCCCAGTACATCACCAAAACTATTTTGCATGGTCTTTGTACGCCCTGAGGAAGGTGGCACCTACATCTCGGTGCGTTCACCGAAACGCGCGTCGGCGCATTCCATGAGGCCCATCTAATTTCCAATTCTTTAAATCTGAACATGTTCAACTCTGCACAGTATTGAAATCCTGTATGAGGATTTTTATTTATTGACTGCTGTGATTGTAGGGCCTTTTTGTGTTACTTAGATCCTTCGTTTGTAGATTTGTGATGTATGTATTTATGCTATGGTATGATTTTGGTATGTGTCTGTGAGTTTGTTTGTGTATGATTATGTCTGGGGCCTTTCTTCAAGTCTGACCAACATCTGTGTATATATACTGTTATGCGTGATGCATTCCTCACAAACTGTAAATTAGCCATCGCATTGAATTAATTTTTTTGATTTTGATAAAAATGAAAAATAAAATACAGTAATTAATTCTCTTCTGACTATGTGCTGAACGTTTTGTTTGTTGGTTTAGTTTAAGTGTCAGTATACAAATTGATGATACTTTGTACATTTTGAAAGATATAGGTAGAGAAAGCTCTTTTTTTCATGTTAATGTCTTATTTTCCCCTGAGTTCCTACCTACATTTATTTGCAGGCGTTCCCCTTGTTATATTGTTCGTCAGCACACACGCCCTTGCCCCCATGGACTACATCCTCCTAGGGGACCTGAACTTCAACCTTGAGAACAACAACAACTCCAACTCTTCCACCCTGATCGACTACCTCGCCAACCTCGGACTCAAGACAACTCGTCACAACTCCCACCTACTCCACCGGCCCCACGCTCGATCCGCAAGCTCCCACGTCTCCTCCAACCACACCACCGAGCTCCACTGGACCGACCACCGTTGCATCCACTTCACCTTCCGGAAACCCACCACACACCACCGCACCATGCCTCGCCGCTGCTCGAGCAAAGTCACCGAAGACCAGCCAACCACCACCCTCACCTGGAGCCCACCTGCAGACCCGACCGACCCCCCACGCCGCCGCCCGCAACCTCAGACAGTGGATCGACGACTGCACCAACACCCTCGCCCCGCTCAAGAAACCCTCCAACAGCCCACTAGAAAGAAAGCCAGCTGGTTCACTGAAGACCTCCAGGCCTCCAAGCAAACCTGCCGAAAGCTAGAGAAGATCTGGATCTGTGAACAAACACCGGAAAGCTTTGCAGCCCACAAGAACACCACCCACAGACACCACCACCTCATCAGATCCGCCAAAAGGGCCTCCTTCAGAGACCGCCTAGACAATAATGCACACAACAGCAAAGAGCTCTTCAACATCGTGAAGGAACTCTCCAACCCCAGCTCCAACACCAACGACATCCCACCTTCGCAAGACCTGTGCAACACGCTGGCCACCTTCTTCCACCGTAAGATCGCAGACATCCACGACAGCTCCAACACTACGACCGCCCCGGCAACCACCGAGACCTCCACCCCCATGACCACCGCCCACACCAACCGCCTGCTCTCCTGGACCAACATCAATGACGATGACACCATCAAGATGATGAACACCGTCCACTCCGGATCCCCATCAGACCCATGCCCACACCACATCTTCAACAAAGCCAGCACCACCATCGCACCCCATCTCCGGAAAGCCACCAACATCTCCTTTGAGACAGCAACCTTCCCGGAGAGCTGGAAGCACGCCGAGATCAACGCCTTACTCAAGAAACCAAAGGCGGACCCCAAGGATCTCAAGAACTTCAGACTCATCTCCCTGCTCCCATTCCCGGCGAAGGTCACCAAGAAGGCCGTCAACAAACAACTGACCAGCTTCCTCGAGGAGAACAGCATCCTGGACCCGTCCCAGTCCGGGTTCTGCAGCAACCACAGCACATAAATGGCCCTCATCGCCACCACCGATGACATCAGGACCCTGCTAGACAACGGAGAAACCGCGGCCCTCATCCTCCTGGACCTGTCAGCCGCCTTTGACACGGTCTGCCACCGCACACTACGAACACATCTCCTCGATGCCAGGATCCAAGAGAAGGCCCTGGACTGGACCACCTCCTTCCTCTCCAGCTGAACATAGAACATCCACCTCGCCCCCTTCCGCTCCGAAGCCACCGAGATCATCTGAGGCGTACCCCAGGGCTCATCCCTCAGCCCAACGCTGTTCAAAATCTACATGGCACCGCTCGCCCACGTCGCCCGACTGCATGACCTCAACATCATCTCTTACGCCGATGACACCCAGGTGATCCTCTCCCTTACCAAGGACCCCCACACCACCAAAACCAACCTCCACGAAGGAATGAAGGCTGTCGCTGACTGGATGAGAAACAGCCGACTGAAGCTCAACTCGGACAAGACGGAGGTCCTCATCCTCAGTTCCACCCCCTTGGCCTGGGACAACTCCTGGTTGCCGACCACACTAGGAACAGCTCCAACACCCACCGAACATGCATGCAACCTAGGGGTCATCCTCGACTCCACCCTCTCCATGACGAAGCAGGTCAACGCCGTTTCCTCCTCCTGCTTCAACACCCTCCGCATGCTCTGCAGGATCTACAAGTGGATCCCCACCGAAATGAGAAGGACGGTCACCCAGGCCCTCATCAGCAGCAGACTGGACTACGGAAACGCCCTCTACGCAGGAGCCTCGGCCAAACTCCTGAAACGGCTCCAACGCATCCAGCATGCCTCTGCACGCCTGATCCTAGACAGCCCTCATGGCACATCACACCCCACCTGAGTGACCTGCACTGGCTCCCCGTCAACAAGACGATAACCTTCAAGCTCCTCACGCACGCACACAAAGCACTCCACAACACCGGACCGGCGTACCTAAACAGCCGACTCAGGTTCTACACCCCCACCCGCCAGCCCTGCTCCGCCGATCTCACCCTCGCCACTGTCCCTCACATCCGAAGAGTGACCTCCAGTGGCAGATCCTTCTCCCACCTCGCCGCCAAGACCTGGAACACCCTCCCCATCCACCTACGGCAGACCCAAGACCTGCTGACCTTCAGAAGACTCCTTAAGACCTGGCTCTTCGAGCAGTAGCGGCACTCCACCCCCCCCCCGCGCCTTGAGACCCTCAAGGGTATGTAGTGCGCTTTACAAATGCTATGATTGATTGATTGACTGACACATGAAAATACCAGTGCAATCAAATTACAATGGGTTTGTGTGCATACATCAGAAGAAATGTGACACAACAAACCTCTCACAGCGCTTATGCCGTGCAAGCAATAAAAAGCTCCAAGTTTCCAATCTAGGCCCATTACTCTTTACAGCATTCCAGGACCAAACAGGTGTTTGTGGCAGTGCACCATCTATTACCATTTCTTTACCAGCGTGTGCTCAGAGAATACTGATGGACAGCCAGCTTTTAGTAGCTGCATAGAAACTAAAATAATCTGGCCTGCTAATTTGGGGTCTAGGAGAGAGAGGTGGTTGTTCTGTGCAGATAAAATTTAACCTTTTCATTTCAAGAAAGGTCCTTTATATGCTTGATCTATTGTTGAATTCTGGGACAAATGGTAGATACCTTTTAATGTCTTCCTATTTCTCTTTTTAAGTTTTCATATCGGGTGTTCAGATAGCTGTTCCATTCCTCCCCATTGGGTCTAGGAAGAAGGATATTGTAAGTGTTAAAGAGTGGAAGTAAAAATAAACTATAAATGCTCATAGTCTCAGTGTCTTACTTTCCTCAGCTCTACCTCTTCATGAGATCGGTCTGAAGCATACCTGGGCCAGGGTCAAATCCTGGGGCATATTTACGAGCCCCTATCACCATCACAATGTCACATTTTTGGACATTGTGGTGGCAATAGGGGTTTTGCCTTATTTAGAAGGCAGCTTTAATCCACTTAACTTGGTTTAACGCTGCCTTGTAAATAAGGCACTATTTCACGCTATACTTAGCATGAAAGGGGAGGGCAATGTGTGTTGTGGTGGGCATCCCACTGCAACACTGACTGATTTTGATGCTGCCCCATATTTACATGGGTGGCGTAAATATGGGCCAGCGCCAAAATTAAAACCAGTGAAAACCTGGTCTTACCCTGGAGAAACAAGGAGAAATTTTTAATTTCTCCCTGTTTTTGCTGTTTCCATGTGTGCTGCATTGTGCAGCACACACTGGAAACATCAAAACACAATTGAATGTTTAGGTGTAGGAAGATGTCCCTTCCTGCACATAATCATTAAAACAAAATGATGTTTTGCAACTTCTATGTAAACTGCATTAAGGAGCACACATGGAAGTTACAAAACGCCATTTAAAGATTGTTTATGTGCAGGAAAGGACACCTTTCTGTACATGAACAATCTTCCCCTGTTACACAGGCACCTGTTCAATTTAGTGCAAGGGTGGCTGCGTTGACGGTGCACAGACATAATATCGAGGGTTTTATTTCGATCTACAGAAATATCCAGTTGGAAATATCGAAGGGGCAGAATATCGACATCAAGATTATCGATGATCAGAATATCGACCTGAAGGTAAGAAATATCATTTTTGTTAATATCGAAGTCAGTAATAACGTGTACAAAAATATTGTTAATAATATCAATGTTTACATTAGTGTTATGTATTTTATATGTATGTGTTCTATATTTTTTTTAACTATTGTATTTTGTTTAAATATATATATTACATTTTGAGAAGTTAGTAATTATTTTTCAAATACATTTTTCATCCTAGTACCATAGCGGGTTGTGGGTTTATAGAAGAATAGGGTGGGAAGTATTTTAATTATAGTAAATTAAATAATCATTTTTTTAAATTAATAATTATTTTTAAATCATTTTTGCGTTTTAGTTCCGTAGCATGTTGTGAGTTTATAGGTGAATAGGGTGGGAAGTAATTTATTATAATAAAGATTTTTCTTTATTGGTATTGATAATTAATTTGTTGTTAATTAATTATTAATAGTTAATACATTTTTATGGATTGATTAATTGATAATTATATTAATTGTGTTAATTATTTTTAGGAGTGGGTTGTAGGTTTATAGGGGAATAGGGTGGGAAGTAAATTAATTATATTAAAGCCATTACTAATTTTTATTTATTGATATTGATAATTAATGTATTGTTAATTAATTATTAATTGGTAATTATTTTTTATTAATTGATTATTATATTAATTGTGGTAATTTATTTTGGGAACAGGTTGTGGTTTAATAGGGGAATAGGGTGGGAAGTAATTTAATTTTAATAAAGTAATTATAATTTTGTATTGGTATTGATAATTAATGTATTGCTAATTAATTAATTGGTAATTAATTTTTATTAACTTATTAATTTATAATTATATTAATTAGATTAATTGTTTTAATTTATTTGAGGAGTAGGTTGTGGGTGTATAGGGGAATAAGGTGGGAAATAATTTAATTTTATTAAAGTAATTATTAATTTAAATGTATTGGTATTTATAATTACTTTATTGTTAATGAATTATTAATTGGTTATTTAATTTTAAAAATTATTTAATTGATAAGCATATTAATTTTAACCCTCTGCTATTCAACACTCTCCCCACAGTTACACTCTCTGGAGTGGGAATAGTAATTTTTACCCCTACGCTATCCAAAACTTTCCCTACTGTTACTCTCTCTGGAGTTGGAATACTAATTTTTACCCTTACGCTATCCAGCACTTTCCCTACTATTGCACTCTCTGGAGTGGGAATAGTAATTTTAACTCCTTCGCTATCCAACACTTTCCCTACTGTTGCACTCACTAGAGTGGGAATATTAATTTTTACCCCTATGCTATCCAACACTTTCCCTACTGTTGCACTCTCTGGAGTGGGAATAGTCATTTTAACCCCTACGCTATCCAACACTTTCCCTACTGTTGCACTCACTGGAGTGGGAATAGTAATTTTTACCCCTCCGCTATCCAACACTTTCCCTACTGTTGCACTATCTGGAGTGAGAGTAATTTTAACCTCTTCGCTATCCAACACATTTCCTACTGTTGCACTCTGGAGTGGGAATAGTAATTTTTACCCTTACACTATCCAACACTTTCCCTATTGTTGCACTCACTGGAATGGGAATAGTAATTTTTACCCCTACGCTATCCAACAGTTTCTCTACTGTAACACTCTCAAGGGGGGAATAGTAATTTTATCCCCTCCGCTATCCAATATTGTCTCTACTGTTTTAGTTAATGTAGTGTATAATTTATTTTAAAAAAGATTACAAATATTGTAATTTTTTTATTTGTTATATATATTTTTTATATTTGTATTTATATTATTGGTTTTTGTATATATAACAGACAACGTCAGAATTCCTGTGATAACTGCCACAAAATGTATCTCCACGGTGGACACCACCAACTAACCCTAATGAGATGCAGAGTAGGTGTTTCCGTGCAAAAACACACGAAAAAAAACACAACACCACTTTCACAACGAACTGCCAGATCTGCAATGCGTGCCAAAAACAGGTGATAAACCGCAGTAGCAGCAGGAAATTAACACCTGCCTTTTGCTGGTGTTAAGCAGGACGACTACCTGCAGCATTAAAGGGAGCCCTGCCAAGAGCCACACCGGAAGACCCACAGATGCCATGGACACAATGATCATGCAATGAGGATACCCATGAGGGCCACAACACCCACCGCAACCACCCCAGGCCCGCCACCACCCCCAGGACCTGTCCGGCCCCCCCTTGGAACACCACAGAGGCAGCATACTCAAAGACAGCGAACCCACCTGAAAGGCACCTGCTGCCCAGACCCAACACCAGAGGAGGACATTGCCCACCACAGGCCCAAAAGGACAACCATCCCCGTATCCTGACCCACATCCCCCACCTGCTGACGGGAACAACCCAGTGGATAACCAACATCCCACTGCAGACAAAGCTGCCGGCTGCGCAGCACATGCCGGCCCTGGTACCATCCAACCCACAACTGTCAGAGTTGGAGGAGTCACACAGTCAGCCCCATGAAAGGTCATCACACCTGTCCTGGATGCCAACATCAGCCTGGTACCCAACACCCCCACGTCACCCACACTGCACAGGAGCAGCTGGAGACCAAGGAAGGCCCCTACGCCATAGCTGGATTCCCTCACATGTCAGATACAATCAACTGCACACACTGCACACAACTACCAAAACAGAAAGCACACACATACCATGAATGTGCAGGCAATAGTGGACCGCCCGGGACTCCTCAACAATGTTGTGGCAAACTCCCGATGCAGAGTGCATGAAACTCACATCTCCCGACAGTCAATCATCACCCAGCAGTCCCAGGATGACACACATGGAAATGCAGTGCCCGTTGGTAAGTCCAAAATATACACACACCACACACCTCCAGCCCACAGTCAAGCAACTCACGACACTGCCAATGGGCACGCAGCACAACTACATTCAACATGACACACAATATGCCAACCGGCCAGACACGACAACACAACTGCATTGGGAATCCTGCCTTGCCATGCCCACAACCTAGCCACGGCATGGCACCACAGACACACAATAGCAGGATGTGAGGAGAGGCATGGAGAAGGCATGTGTGAGAGCGGCAAGTGACTAAGGAATGTGAATCTACCCAATGCCAGGTGTGGCATTGAGGTGCCGGACAGACCACAGAGTGCAAACCACAGAAATGGTCATGGGGAGATCAACTGCTGGTGCATGGAGTGTAGTGGCCAGTGGACGCTACCATGTCCCCACAGGTAGTCTGTACTGGGGTGAATGAATGACATTGTTCTGCATTCTGTCCATCAATTTTTTTTTTTAATTTGTCACCCTGAGTGGGATGGGTATGCCCAGACGTGGGTCCCGTGCTCTCCATGCCACTAGAATCAAGCTATCCTGGCTGAAGAGGGGTGAAACCCCGAAACCGGTCCTAGGATGCATGTTTCCAGTCTAGGAAGAACCTGGCTTGGCAGTTCGGGCTGGACTGTTCCCATGAGGCACAGGGTCAAGACTGATTTGCATATGCCTTGGTTCAAACTGGAATGGCATGGTGAGCAAAAAAAAGATGGCTTTAGGCCCAGATCTCTGTACTGGGGTGAATGTATGACATTGTTCTGCATTCTGTCCATCAATTGTTGTTTTTGCATTTGTCACCCCAAGTGGGACGGGTATGCCCAGACGTGGGTCCCGTGCTCTCCACGCCACTGGAATCAAGCTCTCCTGGCAGAAGAGGGGTGAAACCCCGAAAACGGTCCAAGGATGCTTGTTTCCGGTCCAGGGAGGTCCTGGCTTGGCAGTTCAGGCTGGGCTGTTAGCATGAGGCACAGGGTCAAGACTGATTTGCATACGGCTGGGTACAAACTGGAATGTCATGGATCTCTGTACTGGGGTGAATGTATGACATTGTTCTGCATTCTGTCCATCAATTGTTGTTTTTGCATTTGCAATTGTCCTGCGGCGAGTGCGGCAGGGCCTGCGTCCCTGTGCGCCTGCTGCACCCCGGGCCGCTGGTCCCCAGACCCCTCATGCCTGCCCCAGCGCACCAACGAGGCTCCGCTCACCTGCCTACCCCGGCGTGTGTCAGAGATGGCCCACCACATGCCGGTGCAAGCTCCAAGCACCAGTCGCACGACCTCTGCAGCCTCTGCAGACCATCACTGGCCACCCCAACACTGGCCCACATTACTCCTTTCTCATTGACATACTCCACCGCCGTCCCCTTCGGTCCAGTAGATCCCACATGTGGAACTGTGTCTTGAGTCCTGAATGGCAGTGACCCAAAGTCCATGGCAGCGGCCACAGCACCAGACTCCCTTTGATCAGTGAGGCATAATTCCATATCGCAGGCCTGCGACACGTGGTGCCACTAACCCTGTTCAACGCAAGCCGGCGACATGTGGTGCCACTAACCCTGTTCAACGCAAGCCGGCGATACGTGGATGAGGGCTCAGGCCTACCCTGCGGACCAGTAGGTCCAACATCTAGCACATAGTCGTGAATCATGAATGGCAGAGTCCACAGCAGTGAACACACGTAGAGGAGTAAGAGGAAGATGCGGCTCAGTCCGGACATAAGCCGGATCAGAGTCACAGAGGTGATCGAACACTATCAACAACTCACCTGGTGCCATCAACCCTGCTCACCGCAAGTCTGCGTCCAGTGGTGCCACTGAACTATGCAGTCCGGTGGGGCCATCCAACCTAATCCGGCGACACTCAGTGAATGGCCCATGCTGACCGCTGCCTCAGGCCTACACTGCGGCCCAGTAGGTCACACATGTGGAACTGTGTTTTGTGTAAGATGTGGAGGAGTCCACACCATTGGACACACCTCATTGCAGGCGGCATCCCCAAACAGCACTGGTGCCACTAACTCTGTCCAGCAAAAGTCATGAGTTGAATGGTTGTGTCCTTCACGATGTACACTCTTGTCGATTTCTGACTGCACCAGGCAGCCCTTGCCGGCTGGTGTGCACACACCCCACACATATTCAACACAAGTGTCACTCGGTATGTGTGCCAGCTAATAAATGTGGCCGGGCACACTTGCCCGTAGCCATTCACACCATCTGAGCATGTGTGTCCGTGTGGTCATTGTGTCAACATAATGGGCACGGGCCCTGCAACATCACAGTGTGCTGTCTTCATCGGACGTTACCATGTCACCTCAGCATCAGCAGTGACCCTGGACATGTAGCTTCGCACGCACTCCCCTGCATGCACAAGTAGTGTGTGCTGGTCCGGCGTACGTCAGATCAGCGCAGGGGTGTGCTGATTCGGCAGGGGAGCAGGGCGTGGCTCGGACTTGGCCTTGGACAGGAACTGCGGTAAGTGTGTCTCTGTGTTGGGGTGTTGTCGCCACCAGGGCCACAGTAGTCGATGTTGCAATGTGGTATGCACCAGGAGGGCGGGTCTGCACGTACGGGGACATGTAGGAACGCAAGACCGCTAGGGGTGTTGGCACATGCATGCCAAGTGTTATGTGTATCAGTCCTGCGGATGCATGAGTCAGTTGCCTGGCCTCATTCGCAGGGCGATCACAGCCATCCATGGGCTGTACACCTGTGTCCGCCCTGTCTGGACCATTGGCCACACACCTTCAAAGGCCAGCATCACGGTGTTGTTGGCATGCCTCTGGACATGCGTGGACAGGCATTACAATGGTGTGCTGTAGGAGTGCCCGTGATGCAACCGCGCAGCGCACACAAGTGTGGGGGCTCGTGGGAGGGAGGAGCAGCTGTGTGGCAACATAACACACAGTGAGGCCGCTCATGTGCCAGGTGCTGGGCATATCATCTATTTATTTATTTTTATTTATTTATTTAATGCGTTTTTATATAGCGCGGACTTTACCCGAAGGTGTCAGAGCGCTTCACAATAGGAGCAGTAATGATACATAAGGAGAAAAATTACAAGTGAGCATGTTACAAAATCAAACGTTACGTTCCATGAGGCAATAGTGGCATTTGTGCAAGTATCAGGAGCAAGTAAAATACAAGAGGGAGCAAGCGATACGTTACAAAAGGAAAAAAAGTGATGTGTGCAGGTTACAAGAGCATACAAAGTACACAGAGGTCAATAAATGGCAGACACTCAAAACACTAAAATAAAAGTTACGTTACATGAGGCAGTGGTGGCCGTTGTGCAAGTATCAAAAGCAAACAAAATACTAGAGGTAGCAAACGATACGTTACAAAGGAAAGGAGACGTCTGCATGTTATACAAGAGTACAAAGTACAAGTAGAGGTATACTACTGCACTAAATGGCAGACACTCAACACACAAAAACACACTGGGAAGGCACTTCTATAGGCATGGAGAACAGAATTTCCTATAACGGCAGGACTTCCTTCAGAAAATAGAGGGCGTAAATTAAATTTGGAAGTGTCTTTGAAGGAGGAGAGCTTTGAGGTCAGATTTGGAAGCCTGAGAAGAGGTGGTGGTCCGGAGATGAGGCGGAAGTGAGTTCCAGATTCTCACCGCATTGCCTGTAAAGGATTGGGCCATCGATCTTTCCTTCTTGAAAGTGGGAGGTTCAAGCAATACATTTTCTGCATTACGTGAAGGTCTGGAGCCTCCGGAGAGTTTCAGTTTATTCGCCAGGTAGCGAGGGGAGGAGGAGTGCAAGGCTTTGTGGGTGATACAGGCAGTCTTGTAGATAGATCTTGCCTCTATGGGAAGCCAACGGAGGGTGGATAAAATGGGTGTGATGTGGTCGCTTCTTTTGGCCCCATAAATGAAACGAGCTGCTGAATGGAGAACGGACTTTAGGGGGGACAGGTGGGTTTTGGGGAGGCCAGTAAGAAGAGAATTGCAGTAGTCCAATCTGGAGAGAACCAGCGATTGGACCAGGGTTTTAAGGTCGTGCTCCGGGAAGAAGCTACGAATCCCCCAAAGAAGTCGCAGTTGGTATCGAGCAGACTTTGCAATGGAATCGATGTGGGAGTGTAGATTGAGTTTTTTGTCGAGTATTACACCAAGGGATTTTGCGCTCTCGACAATGATGGGTTTATTGTTCAGTAGATTAGTCTGATCCATCCATGATTGCACTGGGGGAGGAGAAAGTGATGAGGAGAGGAGGAGGAATTCAGTTTTGGAGGGATTCAGGATCAGTTGATGAGTTAACATCCAGTTTTGAATGGAGTCGAGAGTAGAGCTTAGGAAGGAGAGATCGTGAGTGGAGGCCACCTTAAGATAGATTTGAGTGTCGTCCGCATATAGATGATAATGGATCCCGGATTTACTCAGGAGATTTCCCAAAGGTTCTAAATAGACATTGAATAGTGTGGGTGCAAGTATAGAGCCTTGAGGGACACCTTGGCTGACCGCTAAAGGAGATAAAAGGCTGTTCGCTATTTTGATCATTTGGGATCTATTAGAGAGGAAGGAAGCAAACAATTTGAGCACAGTGCCCTCTATGCCCATTCTCTGTTGAAGAGTGTTAAGGAGAGTTTTGTGATTGACTGTGTCAAAGGCTGCAGAAAGGTCAAGAAGAATTAGAAGACAAGACTCCCCTGAATCGAGTATCCGCAGCACGTCATCAATCACTAGCAGCAGGGTTGTTTCAGTGCTGCAGTTTTGAATGAAGCCGGACTGGAAAGTGTCAAGAAGATCATTGTCCTTGATATGGCGAGAGAGTTGTTTCGCTACACATTTTTCTGTGATTTTCGCAAGAAAGGGTAGGTTAGTGATGGGACGGTAGTTGTTGAGGTCGTTCGCATCAGCGGTGGGTTTTTTAAGCAGAGGGGTGACCTGTCCATTTTTGAAGGAAACAGGAAGGGAGCCTTGACTGAGGGAGAGGTTGACCAGAGTGGTCCAATAGGAAAGAGAATGGGTATAGAAGTCCATGGCAATGGCATTAGGGATGGGGTCAAGAGAGTGGTTAGAGGGCTTTGTATCGAGGATGCATTTAAGGAGGGCGTCATCAGAGATGGGGTCAAAGTTTTGCCAAATGGTTAAGGATTTGCGCTCCTCTGTAGGGGTAGGATGAATGACCTGATCTACAAGTGATTTCACCTTTTTGTCAAAGAATATAACGAAATCCGCAGCTTTCTTTGTGGAGTCCTCCAATTTGGAGGTTGGGGGAGAGCTGTTAGCGTTCTTGAGGAGGTCGGATAGTTTTTTGGGTCTATTTTTGGCTGAGTCAAGGAGGGATTTGAAGTGCGACGCTTTTCCCAGGGTTGCAGACATCCCACCACACCCACAACAGGCCTCTGTACATCTCCTGTATGCATGCAGATGGTGAAGTTACTGTAGGGATGAAAGGTCCTTTGTCTGAAATATCAGGCGGTAGCACATCTGCAGCTCCGAGCAGCAACTTGCATGTTGCAAGCACCCACTGACAGATGCAATAGCATTTACTTGTGACTCCCACACTACGTACTGCCCGACGTGAGACCAACGTGTACACATCCAAAACACAGACGTCCTTGGTCGTAGTTAGCCTGCGTGAAATGGCCTTCATACATACTCCCACCCCACCCCACCTCAGGCCTACACCCGTTGCACACAGACATTGCTCATTGCACCGAACTGTGCCATTTCATCCACAGGACTGGCAAAGGGCAAGCCAGTGCTGCTTCAAGCAGAGCCACTGATGCAATGGTAGACCATCCCAGACACATGCTCTACTCCAGTCATGTGGACCAGTACTGAGCACGTCTGCTGCATGTACTGGGGAGCACTGCCGTTGGCAGTGCTGTGGATGAGTTACCGGCTGAGCTTCCACCTTGTGGACGTCACCTGCGTTCAGCTTGTGTTGCATTGTCGCTCATGCACATTCGAGTGGCCCATGGATGTCTGCCTCTCCAACGTGACGGTAGCTGACCTGGATTACGACGTGTGTGTGTGCCCCCTGTTGGCCCACAACCAGGAGTGTCACCGTGATGCCCGTTTATGGCGTGCATGGATGTTTCATGTAGGCTGCATACCCCTATAAAATAGGGTGTGTCCCCTGGGCACTGGTTTGCGATTCCTGAAATTTTGTATGGTTTCAATAAAGTTACACCACTGTTGTTAGTTTGTTTGTTGTTTAATTGTTCATCAAGAAATTCATCTTCATTTCCATGATGCATTCATTTTACATCGATCACTTTATTGTATATCCCGATGCATTTTGGCTCTATGCCTTCGTCATTGGAATATCTGAAAACGAATAATATATGCGCTAAGCCCAATATGCAGTTATGTGATTATGTTGTTGTTTTAAGCATTTTAAAGACCATGCAGTGTGAGATGAATTGAATGGGTTGTGCCCCTAAACTTTCAATCAGATCGGTTCTTTTATGTCGCTGGTGTGTGTTAGTTATTTACAAGATCGTTGTTACACATGCTTCAAGATGGTGCGGAGTGTTTTAAGTTGGGGGCGTGTTTGTGAACTATTATTAAAACATTCGTGCTCATTAATCTGGTGTTATGCGGCAATTCATATGAGAAGATGGTGATGTTTTGCTAATCCCACTTATACTTTACACCAATAGAGGAAAGAAAAGAGCTGAAAAGTTAGAGTTGTTCGCTTGGTCGCATACTTACGATGTGAAAGATGTGAATGGTTAAGGCTCTCAAGCCCGCTCGGTGTGGAAGCGGGCTGGTGTTGCTCCTGGTAGGTAACCGTGAGGATAAACGCCGGCATTGAATATCTGTGTTTGTAAAGGGTAGAAATGGATATAGGACTATCTGGGTGAAACTAGCAGTGAAAAAAGACTATAGTGTGTGGTGAATTGCGGGTATGGAATTTACTTGTTATCTCTGATTGACTTAACTCATAACCACTATCGCAATCTAAAAGACAATGCATTTAATTTTGATATTTGATTTATCTTGATGTCAATTTAATTATGATTTCATTTTTATGCTTGACGTTCTTATGTTGATGTCTCATAACATTCAAATGAAAGCTCATTGAACCGCTTGTACAACCCGCAATTCACCACACACTATAGTCTTTTTTCACTGCTAGTTTCACCCAGATAGTCCTATATCCATTTCTACCCTTTACAAACACGGATATTCAATGCCGGCGTTTATCCTCACGGTTACCTACCAGGAGCAACACCAGCACGCTTCCACACTGAGCGGGCTTGAGAGCCTTAACCATTCACATCTTTCACATCGTAAGTAAGCGAGGAAGCGTATGCGACCAAGCGAACAACTCTAACTTTTCAGCTCTTTTCTTTCCTCTCTTAGTGTAACGTATAAGTGGGATTAGCAAAACATCACAATCTTCTCATATGAATTGCCTCATAACACCAGATTAATGAGCACGAATGTTTTAATAATAGTTCACAAACACGCCCCGAACTTAAAACACTCCGCACCATCTTGAAGCATGTGTAACAACGATCTCGTAAATAACTAACACACACCAGCGACATAAAAGAACCGATCTGATTGAAAGTTTAGGGGCACAACCCATTTAATTCATCTCCCACCGCATGGTCTTTAAAATGCTTAAAACAACAACATAATCACATAACTCATATTGAGCTTAGCGCATATATTATTCTTTTTCAGATATTCCCCTGACGAAGGCATAGAGTCGAAATGCATCGAGATATACAATAAAGTGATCGATGTAAAATAAATGCATCATGGAAATGAAGATGAATTTCTTGATGAACAATTAAACAACAAACAAACTAACAACATTGGTGTAACTTTATTGAAACCATACAAAATTTCAGGAATCGCAAACCAGTGCCCAGGGGACACACCCTATTTTATAGGGGTATGCAGCCTACATGATTTATAAACGCACTCCCAGTTCAGAGAAGTGACACCCAGGAGCGCGGAATGACCTTAAAAAACGTGTAACTTTTCAAACAACTATTCAGCAGTGTGCGTACTATTCTCATTGTGCATGGATGTTTGGTATGGAGGCTGGAAACTGGACCTGGGAGATTGCAGAAGTCGTCGTGTGCAGTGAGCACATTGAGCCACTACCAGATTGGGCTTTGGTGCACATTGGGTCCAGTGATTGGAGTCAGCACATCTGTCCCGGTCAGCTGATGGATTACGTTAACGACATGTCAGATGTGGTGGACAACGATCGCTCATTGGAGATGTTGGCCTACACAGCTGCACTCGTGTTCATGGACGAGTGACAAGGTACCTGCAGGCACAACTGGATGTGACCCATTGCACGTGTCCCGACGCCTGGTTGCATGTTGGGAATCTGGTCACATGTCCCAAGATGACAGTGGACATGGCTGCATTGGCCTGGACTCATGATCCAGGCGCGGACAACCAACACGGGTTGGCACTGACTTGTGTTGGTGATGGACTTCCCCGAGGTGGACATGGGCGCTTTCCTACTTTCCTCATTCAGACATGCTGCTACATTGGTCTGCATATCATGGCACTTCTCTTGGCTGTACTGACACACACTTGTTGATAAATTTTCCGCACTTTCACTTGTCTCCCACTGTGTTGTGTCTTGATTTGTATGCCAATGTGTGTGTCATGGACTCTCTGGCTCAATGCCATACGTGCATTGCTACCCCAGCAGGACTGTGGGTATGTACTTGTGCATTATCATGTCCCTGTTTCGTGCTTTGCCAGATGCGTATAGTCGTTTACCGGCCACAGGCGGGTGCACTTGTGTCTTGTGTTTGGTTGTGCAAATGTTGGTGTTTGTACCACATTGTGTTCGATGTTGGGGTGCTCTGCTTCCTATGTGTGTGTGCTGCATTGTGTGTGAGATGTCGCTTCACCTCTGATTTGGCTCACCCTTCTCCCTTTCAGGCAGTGTGGTTTTCACTTCTGTGCTTGTTCAGTGGTGTGATATTGCCGGGTTGTGTGACTTGTGCTCTTGGTTGGTGTTGTTACTCTTGGGCATGGTTTGTCTGCAGTTGTGCTGTGCTTAATTGTTTATGTGTGCCAATGTGCCCATCTCCCCCCATCCCACCAGTCCCTGCTTCTTCCTCTCCCTGTTGCTGTTGTGTCTGTTGTTTTGGGCAGTTTCCCGTCCCCTAGTCCTGCCACCATCTCCAGACTGATGTGGTTGACACCATTTTCTCCATGTCATCCAGCTCCTGGTGTGCCGATGGACTCCCACCTCCAGTGGGCATTGCTGCCTTCTTGTTGTTGGTGTGTTTCTGCTTGTTTGTGCATTTTGCATCATTCCGGATGTTCTGGTTTTCTTCCATTATCCTCCTCCGCTCTCAGGCTGCATTCACCTTGTCCAAGATGGCCTGCCATGTACAATGTTTTGTTGCCAATGTGGCTTGTGGGTTTGTATCCTTGCTCGGAATGCATCCATTGTGCTTGGCTGTTGTTTTCTGTTTGGTTTGTCTTTCTTTTTCAGGCTTTTGGCCTGGCGCTGCTTATTGCTAATTTCCTCATCGCGCTTTGGCCCATCGCATGTTTTTTTGCGTTGAGGTTTGTGTTTTTATCTCCGTCGAGGTGGTTGTATCGCTGACATTGACCACATTTTCGGCGGACTGTCGCATGGTACCACTGTGTTGTGAATTCCATGTTGACACAGGGTTATTTTCCCACGATAGACTGCGATGTGTAAAGTTGCGTTAACACCTTTTGGAAATGTTTAGCACATGTTCTTGTGAATATACCGCCTAGTCTTGTGGTCATTCAGATCAAGTTTTTCAAAAGGGAGCAGAGATCTGGAGAAGATGTTCATGCATTTGTTTCTGCTCTTTGCAAGTTGAGTGCTGACTGTCAATTTGAAGCGTTCACAGAGCAATTAGTCAGGGACGAGTTCATTTGTAAGTGTTCCAACAAGATGATCCAACAGAAGTTGTTGTCTGTGGGTAACTCTTCCCTCGAGGAGACAATTCGCACTGCAAAGAGCATTGAGCTTTGAAAAGCATCGGTGAAAGAATTAGAAGACAAATCAAGTGAACTTATGGGGGCAGTTAGATCAAGGGATGTAAAAAATAATGTTGGCCAACGTCCTGAGTATTCCTATTTCAGGCAAACTCATTTTTGTTTCCGCTGTGGTAATCCCTCTCATCTTAAAACTGGTAGGGGGGTGTCCAGACGAAAATGTGACTTGCAGGTTTTGTGGCAAACTGGGTCATTTTGCTAAAGTGTGTCAAGGTGGCAAACGCAGTGGTTTGTCTTCCCAGGTGGTCAAACAGGCAAATTCCCCTGCTGTTGCTAATGTGTTGGATGCTGAGTATGTTGATGCTGACAACTACCGTTATATCCAGAATGAGCGCAGGAACATGGTTTTGGCAGTTGGTGAGATAGCTTTTGTAGTTTATGACACCTCTGCTTGTGTTGATACCTATGTTGAAATCGGAATTGGTGACAGGAAGTTGTGTCTTCTGGTAGATTCTGGTGCAAGAATAACCATGATCACTCAAGAGCTGTTTAGCAAAGTGTGGGGTTCTCACCCTTTAGGACCGCCTAACAGGGCTCCTGTTTCTTATGAGGGATGTAGGATAGAGCTGGCAGGCTATTTTGAGGACATTCTTGAATATAACGGTAGAAAGATACATGGCAAGGTGTATGTGGCAATCAAGGGTTTGTCCATTCTAGGATGGTTCCATCAAGGCCTTTTCCAGATGGTTCTTAGGCCGGGTACTAAGTAACAGGTCGCCATTGTCTCATCTAATGATCTCTCAGATGTCATTTATCAGCACTTTTCTGCTGTTTTTGGTGGGGGATCGGGACAGATCATGGGTTTCACTCATCAGATTAAGGTTAAGGATGGTGCCATTCCAGTAAAGCCCATTTAGTGTTAGAGATCAGCTCGAACAGGAACTTTATGACTTGTGCCAGAAGGGCATCATTGAAACAATTGAATCCTCTATCTGGCTTTCTCCTTTGGTGGTTGCCAAGAAGAAAAATGGTGATCTTCGTGTTTATTTTGACTTACGCAGTCTCAACAAAAATATCTGGGTTGATTATCACCCCATCCCTCTAATTTTTCAGAGATGCTTACAATGATTAAAGGGTACAAATGGTTCAGCAAATTGGACATAGCATCAGCCTACCACCAGGTTGTCTTAGATCCTTTCTCAAGGCACCTCAAACCATTTGTGTCACCCATTGGTACGATTCAATTTTGTCGCATGCCTTTCGGTCTTGCCTCTGCTGCGGCAGTTTTTCAGAGGATCATGAGTCAGATGCTCAAAGGGATAAAAGGTGTTGCTGTTTTTCAGGATCATTTTTGATTTATGGTGAATCTAAGTAGCAGCACAATGATTCTTTGTATCGTGTTCTTGATATCATGCAGAGAAGGGCATTGTTCTAAAAAATGAAAAGTGTATTTTCTCAGTACAGAAGGTGGAGTACTTGTCATGTTTTGTGGGAACATGGAGTGGAGCTTAGACCTGGTATGGTCAAGGATATAGTCGACAGTTCAGCACCTACTGATAAGGTTGGACTCAAGTTGTTAATTTGTCTCTTTGAATTTTACTCAAGTTTTGTTCCTGATTATGCTTCTAAGCTACAGCCTCTCACCAACATGTTGAAGAAGAGTGTCCTTTTTGTCTGGGATGATCTTTGTCAGGAAGTGTTTGAATGGATAAAATTTCAGTTATTTGGTCCCAATATTCTCAAACCTTTTGATCCTAATCTCATGTGCACCATCCCTATTGATGCTAGTGGTGTTGGGTTAGGTGCCATTCTCACTCAGACAAGCAATGGCACAGAGAATACCTTGGGTTATACGTCTAGAGTGTTGCATGGTCCTGAGTTGAATTTCTCTGTCATTGAGAGAGAACTGTTGGCTTGTTGGTGGGCCATCAGGAAATTTCATTCCTACATCCGGGGGAACCATTTTGTGCTACGCACAGATCACTGTCCACTGATTTCTATCCTGTCTGGAGACAAAAACATAGAACACACTCCCAGAATTTCCAGATTGACCACCAAGTTGCTTCAATATGATTTTGAAGTTTCTTATCTTCCTGGTAATAAGAACGGCAGGGCTGAATATTTCTCAGGTTTTCTTGTTTCTGACGGTGATTCTTGTCAAGATGATGATGATGATTTGGACAATTGTTTCTTCACCTCGTTGGTCACGGGCAATATATGTGCTGTTAGTGAGGATGAGTGGAGGAGTGAGTAGTCCAAGGATGTTTTGCTTTGCCAGGTCATTAAGTATGTGAAATGAAATGAAATGAATGAATGAAATGAAAGGACATTTGTAGAGCGCATGGCTACCCGGGAGTGTCCCAGCGCTATGAATATGATCAAGGACCAGGAGACGAACTTAAGGAAATAGCAGAGTCTTTAGTTTTTTTCGGCAGGCCAAATGATTGGCAATTGTCCGAAGTTGAAGTGGAAGAGAATTCCAAAGCTTGGAGGCATTGTAGGAAAAAAGCCGCCCTCCACTTCTAGCCCTTTGTATTCTGGGGACTTTTACCAGATGGAGATTATCAGACCTTAGTTCCCTCGTAGCTTTATAGCGACTGATAAGGGATGAGTTAATGGGAGGGCCCGTCCCAAGTAATATTTTATGCACAATGCACAGAGATTTGAATTTGATGCGATCCCGCACGGGGAGCCAGTGGAGGGATTGGATTGAGGGCTTGGCTTATTGTCTAGATGAGGAACCTGTAAGTATTCTAGCAGCGCAGTTCTGCACTAATTGAAGTTTGGAAATAGCAGATGCCGGGGAGCCCAGATAAAGAGCATTTCCATAGTCCAGCCGAGAGAGTATGAGGGATTGTACCATGACTTTTTTTGCTGAGGGGGGCAGGAGAGGAAGAACTTTACGAGCCATTCTTAACAATCCAAAACAGGTGGCTGCAGTTTTCCTAGCCTGTATCCTGAAGCTCAGGTCCTGGTCCAACCAAATACCCAGACTCTTGATCTCGGTTTTGGGGGAGGGAGGGGGGCCCATGGCGGAGGGCCACATAAGGTGTGACTGGAAACAGCTCGGGTTCCCTAGTACCATAATCTCAGTTTTTCCCCGTTTAGTTTAAGCTGGGATAAATCCATCCATTTAGAGATTTCTCCCAGGCAAGAATGAAGTTTATTAGCATATGGATCGAGAAGATTAAGAGCCACCACTAGTTGAGTATCATCCGCATAAGTCACTATGCGGATACCTGAGGGGGCTACAATGTCGGCCAGGGGGGACATGTAAATATTAAAAAGAGTTGGGCTAAGTGAGGAGCCCTGGGGGACCCCGCTGGGCAAAGGCACCGGACGGGAGAGAGTATTTTCCTCAAAGACCTGGAAAGATCTTCCTTCTAGGAAGGAGCGAAGCCATTGTAGGGCTATTCCCGTAACACCCATTTCCTTTAAGCGCTGGATAAGGATTGAATGGTTTACGGTATCGAATGCCGCGCTTAGGTCCAGGAGAATAATTGCTGCAGATCCTCCTACATCGAGGATTTTCTTACATTCCTCGGTGACTGCAAGTAGAGCGGACTCTGTGCTCTGATGGGGGCAGAATCCAGTTTGTGAAGGGTGGAGGAGATTGTTTGATTCAAGAAAATCAGATAGGGTGAGGTTGACAAATTTTTCTGTTATTTTGCTAATTGCAGGGAGAAGGGATATAGGTCGGTAATTGCCTAGGTCGTTGGGGTCAAGGCTAGGCTTCTTTAGAAGGGCTCTAACCATAGCTTTTTTCCAATTTTGAGGAACCATTCCAGAACTGAGTGATGTATTAATCAGTTGGAGCATGACGGGGGCTAGGGTATCTATTGCCTGTTTCAGAATATTCAAGGGGGCCGAGTCCCTGGGGGAACCACTCTTTATGGAGTCCACAAGGGCCAGAAGATTTTCCAGAGACAGAGGGGGAAAAGACTCAAAAGAGGGCGCAGTTTTAGAAAAAGGCAGCTTGATAGGCATTTCTGGGTCCGTGTCCTTCTGAGGAAGGGATTCAACGATTGCTCTGACCTTGTCATGAAAGAATTGCGCCAATTTATTGCAACGTTGTCCGGTGGGGTCTGATATTATACGAGGGGCAGGTAGTTTAAGAAGTTTATTAATTATAGCAAAGGTTTCCCTTGATGAATTCTGAGCTTTTAGAATCCTGTCTTCGTAATACGAAGACTGAGCTTTTTTGATCTCGGCTTTGTACTTATGAATGGTTAATCTATATTCAATTTTATTTGACGGGAGGAAGTCTTTCCTCCACTGTCTTTCCTTAATTTTGCATTGTTGTTTAAGGATTCGAAGATTGGGCGTGAACCAGGTAGAGTTATGAGAACCTTCTGTTTTTTTGAGTTTGGTTTTGGGGAGGACTAAGTCCAATGATTGGTCTATCCAATCGTGAAAGACGTTGTTTGCCGTGGTTGGGCATAGATTGGGTTTAGGTTTGGTTTGTTCCTGCACTTGGATCCATTCCTCTAGAGGAAGTTTGGACCAGCGACGACCTTGTGTCCAGGAGGACAGTAAAGGAGTTTTGCTATTTTGTGGAAACCAAGTGAAATCAATCAACGAGTGATCTGTCCATGGAAGAGGCGAGGGATCTGACCCCTGCAGGGGTCAAGAATGGATGGCCTAGGGAGAAGAATGTACCTTTTCCTTTGCAAACCTTTGTCAAAGTCGCTATTGAATTCTCTGTGGAGGTTGGTATTTTGATGCGTGGCGATAGGTTGATCCCCCCCCGAGAAGCTTAGAAGCAGAATAATTGGCGGTGCTCACAAGGGGCATTAGGGAAAAGACACTCACCAAGCGCAGGTTACGCAAGTGTTTTTGGTGGCCCATTATGGGCAAAGATATTGATGTTTTTGTGGGTGAGTGTGTTGTGTGTTTGAGTGCTGAAAAAGGACTGAAAGTGAGGACTCCTCCTCTCCAACCCATTGATCTTCCTGCTAAGCCCCGGTGGAAAATCTGCATTGATTTAGTTGGACCTTTCAACCTTCTTCCTCCGTCCTCTCGCTTTGCTGTTGTTGCCATAGATTACTATTCAAAGTGGCCAGAGGTTCATTTTTTTGGTGAACCTAATTCCAAGAATGTCATTTATTTCCTCAAGGACATTTTCCTGCGGGAGGGTTTCCCCTCTACCATCGTATCTGACAATGGGGTACAGTTTGTCAGTCAGGAATTTCAGAACTGTATAACCCAGGGTGGTATCACTTACTCCAAGTACTCCCTTTATTACCCACAAACTGGCAGGCATCTGGAATATATGAACAGGGTTTTGAACAATTACATTCAATGGGCAGTTGCCCGCAAGTGTGTTGTCCAGAATGCTGTGCGTTCAATGCTGTGGTTCTACAGTACCACACCCCACTTGTCCTAAAAGGTTTCTCCTTTTGAATTATTGCGGGGAAAGGAGCCTTCCTCCAAGGTGTGTCCTGGGTGGATGTCTTGGTGGGTTAAAATGGATGCTTTGATGGGAGTTGACAATCTCGTCAGAGAGAATGTTTTCAAAACTCAGCAAAGTCAAAAGTCTTATTTTGATTCCAGAAACAAAATCTGTTCCACGTACCATTGTTGTTGGAGATACTGTACATGTGAAAATTCCTGTTCACAGCAAGAAAGGTGATCCAAAGTTTTTTGATCCCATGGCTGTGGATAAGGTTTGTGGTAATGCTGTCAGGGTGAACTACAAACATTGATGGAATGTGTCCAGGGTTGTCAAGTTGTCAGGACATTTTTCTAACAGTAGCATTGATTTCAGTCCTCCTGAGGTTTTTAATGGTAAACACATGAATGCTCTTTCACTGTTGAGTTTGCGCAGGAGCATTAGACAACGTACTGTTCTGTATAGATTTCGCTGAGATTGTTTTCTTTTTTTCGCTTCTTTCATGCTGCGCTTTTCTTTGCCCTCTTGGTATATTCTCTTCTTTTCCCTCGTTTCCTGTTTTCCTTTCCTCTCCTTTTTCTTCCTGGTTAATATATGATGTTTGTTATATTTTGCGGAGGGGGGATAATGTAGTGGTTTCCTTTTTGAGTTTTCTGTTGTGGAATGCTCACCTCGCGTGGGTACTGTCTCGTGTGCATTCCACAACATAACCTGAAATTTTGGGGTTTTCAATTCGAGCACTTTTGGCTCAGTGGTGGTTTGTCTACCGGCTTCTGCACAGTCCCTGTCATAAATAGACATAAATAGAAATCCTCAACGTTTCCTGAGAGTCGTAACAAGAGTTGGCCAAAAGATTTCAAGCATTTAGGGAACTGAACCTCCTGTTGCTGTTAGATTCACTTTGTGTTCACTACTCTATGTTTTGTGCAGCTCCATCAAGCAGGTGGGCAAAAAAGTCCCATAAGCAACATTTAGGGGCTGATTCCAATGTCGGACTGACCTGAGTCCGTCCGACAACGGTCAAGAACCGTAACCAACTGACCTACTGTTGTTGGTTATGGCCCTGCAAGTACGATGCGACCAAACCCTGTTCGGTCGCACTCGTATGTTGCACAATGGGAGCATGCATTCCGAGCGGAATGCATACCTGCATTGTGAAATGGAGGGATGCAGTTCATCCCTGCACCCTGTGGCTGGCACACCAAGGTGCCTGCCACTGTGTGCAGGGATCAACAGAGGGGCACCATAGGTGCCCCCAGGCTGCCATTTGGCCACCTCGCACCCATGGGGGCCCTACTGGGGGCACCCAAAGACAGTTTCCGACTGCCTTTTCGTACTGGAAAGACCTACATGAAAAGGCAGTGGAAAACTGCCATTGTACTCCCTCGGTCGTAAAGAGACGGCCAGGGGAGCACTGAAGGATTTCTGGATGGCAGACGGGCTCTCCGAGCCCGTCGGAAGCCATCTGGAAATCCGAGGCGGATTCCTTTCCAATCGAGCCCATCGGAATGGCTGGGTCGGAATGGAATCCGAACGGTGCCTTCCGAAGCGGACGGAAGGGCTCCGACCCTTGCTCGGAGCCCTTCCGTCCGGCATCGGAATCGGCCCCTTACTATTACAGCTCCCATTTGATTCTTTGCTCCTCAATGCAATAAACAGCTGAACAAAATTACAGAAAATATGTTGAGCACGTGCCTTTGCTTGGTTTGACAGATCAGTTTAATAGTCTTTGAAAAAATAGCTTTTAAAAGTGTTTTGGTCTGGGGATAAAAATGTAAAGATTTTAGAGATATCTGGACTTTTAAATTGCAGATCTTCCACTGAACTATTCCTTTTAGGGTCCTTCGCTGACCTAAACCTTAGACTTGATCTGGCTTGAGCATTCCGATCACTAGAAAAAGGACTAAGCAGGTTATTTAAAGTTTGGTGGATTGGGAACTCTGATGCAAACAGGGTGGAGTACCGTCTGCATCAAATTATCATTCTCTTTAGAGTGGGACAAACTGTAATTTTCCACCGCCAGAACTGTCGCTGGCTCCACAATGGGACTCTTAGATCCACACACCTCAAAAGTCCTTGTGATATACATTTTCCCTGTTCCAGACCAGCAGGAAAAGTGCGGTCGTCCTGAACAGAAAAATGTAAATATTTCTGACATACCCTCAAAAAATCTCAGAGGATGTATTTTACTTAAACAAACTCACTCTTTGTGGTATATTTTTGAAAAGCAAAAAGGTTTGCAGGGTGGTCACATGAAAGATGGCAGCCACTTAGCAAACCTACATTGCCTTTTGGCAGGCTGTCCTCTGAAGACATAGAGGTCTCCACCAGGCAGGAGAAGATCCCAAAATATAGTGGCCTGTAGTTCACAGAGGCAACAGTGTGCCTGCCACTGCTGCACTGGAGGAACTGGGGACAGCCCATCAAACTTTACAATTTTGCTCATTTCACTCTGCTCTATTTATTTAAATTTGTTTGTGAATGCTATGGTGATATTTGCTTGACTTTAAAACATTTGATACTGCCAGAATGTGATGATGTTTTAATGTGTTTAATACAAAATGTGCATTATTAATTGTGTGCAGAGTGATTAATCTAGCGGTACAAAAAGGGGTGGTGATGGATGGAGCATCAGAACCAATCAAACACTCACACCCAGTCAACAGATCTGGGTTTGATCCATCAACGTTCTTTAGCCCACTCTGCCACCCCAGTTCAGACATGGCCATATGCAAATCAGTCTGACCCTGTGCCTCATGGGAACAGTCCAGACCGAACTGCCAAGCCATGCCTTCCCTGGACCGGAAACAAGCTTCCTAGAACCAGTGTCTGGCATTTCAGCCGTCTTCAGCCAGGCTTGCTTGAATCCAGTGGCAAAGTGAGCAAGGGACTCACATCTGAGCATACCCTGCCAACTTATGGCGAACAAAGTGGTACAAAAGGGGGTGGTGAAGGACAGAGCATCAGAACCAATCAAACACTCACACCCAGTCAACAGATCTGGGTTTGATCCGTCACCGTTCTTTAGCCCACTCTGCCACCCCAGTTCAGACATGGCCACATGCAAATCAGTCTGACCCTGTGCCTCATGGGAACAGTCCAGCCCAAACTGCCAAGCCATGCCTTCCCTGGACCGGAAACAAGCTTCCTAGGACAGGTTTCTGGCATTTCAGCTGTCTTCGGCCAGGCTTGCTTCAATCCAGTGGCAAAGTGAGCAAGGGACTCACGTCTGAGCATACCTTGCCAACTTATGGCGAACAAAGCGGTACAAAAGGGGGTGGTGAGGGACGGAGCATCAGAACCAATCAAACACTCACACCGAGTCAACAGATCTGGGTTTGATCCATCACCTTTCTTTAGCCCACTCTGCCACCCCAGTTCAGACATGGCCATATGCAAATCAGTCTGACCCTGTGCCTCATGGGAACAGTCTAGCCCGAACTGCCAAGTCATGCCTTCCCTGGACCGGAAACAAGCTTCCTAGGACCGGTTTCTGGCATTTCAGCTGTCTTTAGCCAGGCTTGCTTGAATCCAGTGGCAAAGTGAGCAAGGGACTCACGTCTGAGCATACCCTGCCAACTTATGGCGAACAAAGCAGTACAAAAGGGGGTGGTGATGGACAGAGCATCAGAACCAATCAGACACTCACACCCAGTTAACAGATCTGGGTTTGATCCATCACCGTTCTTTAGCCCACTCTGCCACCCCAGTTCAGACATGGCCATTTGCAAATCCGCCTGACCCTGTGCCTTATGGGAACAGTCCAGCCCGAACTGCCAAGCCATGCCTTCCCTGGACCGGAAACAAGCTTGGCTGAAGGCGGCTGAAATGCCAGAAACCGGTCCAAGGAAGCTTGTTTCCGGTCCAGGGAAGACATGGCTTGGCAGTTCGGGCTGGACTGTTCCCATGAGGCACAGGGTAAGACTGATTTGCATATGGCCATGTCTGAACTGGGGTGGCAGAGTGGGCTAAAGAACGGTGATGGATCAACCCCAGATCTGTTGACTGGGTGTGAGTGTTTGATTGGTTCTGATGCTCCGTCCATCACCACCCCCTTTTGTACCGCTTTGTTTGCCATAAGTTGGCAGGGTATGCTCAGACGTTGCGTCCCTTGCTCACTTTGCCACTGGATTCAAGCAAGCCTTGCTGAAGACAGCTGAAATGCCAGAAACCGGTCCTAGGAAGCTTGTTTCCGGTCCAGGGAAGACATGGCTTGGCAGTTCGGGCTGGACTGTTCCCATGAGGCACAGGGTCAGACTGATTTGCATATGGCCATGTCTGAACTGGGGTGGCAGAGTGGGCTAAAGAATGGTGATGGATCAAACCCAGATCTGTTGACTGGGTGTGAGTGTTTGATTGGTTCTGATGCTCCGTCCATCACCACCCCCGTTTGTACCGCTTTGTTAGCCATAAGTTGGCAGGGTATGCTCAGACGGTGAGTTCCTTGCTCACTTTGCCACTGGATTCAAGCAAGCCTGGTTGAAGACGGCTGAAATGCCAGAAACCGGTCCTAGGAAGCTTGTTCCCGGTCCAGGGAAGACATGGCTTGGCAGTTCGGGCTGGACTGTTCCCATGAGGCACAGGGTCAGACTGATTTGCATATGGCCATGTCTGAACTGGGGTGGCAGAGTGGGCTAAAGAATGGTGATGGATAAAACCCAGATCTGTTGACTGGGTGTGAGTGTTTGATTGGTTCTGATGCTCCATCCATCACCACCCCCTTTTGTACCGCTTTGTTCGCCATAAGTTGGCAGGGTATGCTCAGACGTGGAGTCCCTTGCTCACTTTGCCACTGGATTCAAGCAAGCCTGGCTGAACACGGCTGAAATGCCAGAAACCGGTCCTAGGAAGCTTGTTTCCGGTCCAGGGAAAACATGGCTTGGCAGTTCGGGCTGGACTGTTCCCATGAGGCACAGGGTCAGACTGATTTGCATATGGCCATGTCTGAACTGGGGTGGCAGAGTGGGCTAAAGAATGGTGATGGATCAAACCCAGATCTGTTGACTGAGTGTGAGTGTTTGATTGGTTCTGATGCTCCGTCCATCACCACCCCCTTTTGTACCTCTTTGTTCGTAATAAGTTGGCAGGGTATGCTCAGACGTTGAGTCCTTTGCTCACTTTGCCACTGGATTCAAGCAAGCCTGGCTGAAGACGGCTGAAATGCCAGAAACCGGTCCTAGGAAGCTTGTTTCCGGTCCAGGGAAGGCATGGCTTGGCAGTTCGGGCTGGACTGTTCCCATGAGGCACAGGGTCAGACTGATTTGCATATGGCCATGTCTGAACTGGGGTGGCAGAGTGTGTCAAGCCCAGCTTCGCAGGATCCGGTTGCAGCAGAAAATGGTCCACCTCCAGATATGACCCACACCCAACCACTATAGGGAACTGGGTGTGCGAAAGATCAGGCGGGGGAAAGGAAGGGAAGGGACAGCAGTGGATAAAAGGATCTGAAACAACAAAACAGAAAGGGATAACATACAATACAAAACACTACTCTCAATAAGGTCTCACTAGGAAGGAGGTATACCTGTCTTAACCAAAAGTCACAACACCTGAAGCCAGCCGGCTCTATTAATGCCCTCTTGGGACCTAGTAACCAAAAAGAAGACAAACTGTAGTCACGCACATCAAACAATATTGCAGGTACAACGCTAGCAAGTCTACTCCTTGTATCCCCTTACACGAATAGTTCGAGCGTATGGGCGAACCTCCTGATGTGCCTCTCTGGGCGCACCCCTTGTCCCGCTCAAAAAGTCACAAACATAAGATCCACTGGAGATGAAAAGGCTCTCCTTCGCTGTACCCCCTATGGTCTTCCCCTGATTCTTTATTCCCCAGGTCGGCCCTTTCCAGCCTGTACCTGTCTCCAACGTTCCACCCTAGGCGCACTGTACCCCGTGGGCTATAGTCTCGCAAATGGTCTATGAAAGGCGGATTGCAAAGAACACTTGGTTACTTCACCAAGGTTGCAATCCTATTTGGCTCTCGCTCCGGCTTTCCGGTAAAGAGGGCACCCAACCGCGGTCTATCTCACCTGGCGGCCGATGCAGTAGTCTCCGCAGAGTCGCTCTGTCTCCCTCTAGTGCGTGCCTTGCAAGGAGACTCCCTCGACCAGTAAGGGCAGGCCTCCGGGGCTGCTCGCACCAACAGCCTGCTCTACTTGATGGTGGTTTGCGTCCTCCGCTCGCGCCCTCCTCGTAGGCTTCGTCCTGCTCAGCGCCGTAACTCTAACGGCGATTCGCGTTCTCTCTCCTCCGCTCGCCGCCGAGGATGAGTGTAGTCCTGAGTCCCAAAATTACGCGCAGCTTCCTGTGCGCCCGCGCTTCCTATATCCTGTGAGCCCCCGAGGCTCTTGGGTATTGTAGTTCTCGGGTGGCGCGGCACGGTCGGATCCTAACAGTTGGTCCCCCTCCCCTAGCGCCTTCCAGGCCCGGGTTTCAGAGGGAATCGGCGGTGAAAGGAGCGTATGGCTCTGGGCGCGTGTACATTGCTCCACGGTTCCCATGAATCATCTTCTGCTGGATATCCTTTCCAGGAGATGAGATACCACAGCTCTCCTCTCTTTAGCTTTGAATCTTTTATGCTTCGGACTTCGTATTCCAGGCCTTCATCCTGTATTACCGGAGGTGGTGCTCGTTGGCGGGCCCCTCGTGCCGGCTTTAGAAGGCTGCAATGGAACACCGGGTGAATGCGTAGCGTACCCGGTAATTTCAATTTATACGTCACTGGATTGATTTAACGGAGTACCTGGTAGGGCCCTATGTAGCGCGGATGAAAGATGCTTCGCATCTTAAATCTGATGTTTTTTGTTGACAACCAGACTCGATCCCCGATCTGGTAATGCGGTCCCTCTCTTCTGTGTCGATCTTCCCATCTTTTGTACGTTGCTTTGGCTTGCATTAGATGTTTTCTCACCTGGCGATGTACCGAAAGAAGTTTCTTGGCTCGTGACAGTACCATGGGTTGGTTTCGTACTTCTTCGGGAATGGAGATAGGCAGAACCTTCGCTTCGAATCCAAACGTGGCATGGAACGGAGAGAGGCCAATGGAGCTGTGCCACGCATTGTTGTAGGCTAGTTCTGCCATCCAGAGCATGTTGATCCATGAATCCTGAGCCTCTCGGGCGTAACATCGAAGGTACTTTTTTAGGGTTTGGATCAGCCTCTCCGTTTGTCCATCTGTCTGAGGGTGGAAGCTGGTTGATAGAGCCGATTCGATGTGTAGGGCCTTACACCATCCCTTCCAAAACCTCGCTATGAATTGCGGGCCTCTATCCGAAATGATGACTTCTGGTAGGCCGTGCAACGGGACCACATGGGTTAAGAGGAGTTGTGCCGTGGCACTGGCGGTGGGGAGGTTTACACAAGGGATGAAATGCCCCATCTTCGTGAGCCCATCCACTACCACCATGATGGCGGTGTTTCCTTTCTCCTGGGGTAATCCTGTGACAAAGTCCATACTGATGTTCTGCCAGGGGTGACGCGGAGTGGGTAAAGGCATGAGCCTTCCTTGTCTTCCCCTTGTGTCAGTTTTTGCACTCGCACACACTTCGCATTGCGCCACCCAGGATGTGATGTCTTTAGGGAGAGATGTCCACCAGAAGTGGCGTTGTACTATTTGCATGGTCTTTTTTCTTCCTGGATGTCCTGTTAACGGGGAGACGTGACACCATTCGAACGCCTTGTTCTGTAGTTCTCTGGACGGCAGGAATACCTTGTTTTTATAAAAAGGCAACCCGTCTTTCACTGACCGATCTACCTTGCCTTGCGCCCAGTTGTCCCAATCCACTTGTGGGCTCTGTCTTCTTATCTCCGACAGAAAATTTTCCGCTCGTACCACACACAGCACCTTCGAGGGATGGATTATGTGTTCCAGCTTGTTTTCTTGAGGGACATGATTGGAGGTCTTCTGTCTGGACAAGGAGTCCGCTTTTTTGTTATCCGCTCCTGGACGGTAGGTCACCACGAAATCGTACCCAGCGAAGAACAGCATCCACCTCATTTGTCTTTGGGAAAGGTGTCTCGCAGATTTCATGTATTGGAGGTTTCGGTGTTCGGAATATACTGTGACGGGATGTTGGGCTCCCCATAAATAATGCCTCCATTCTTGAAAGGCTTTCTTAATTGCTAAAAGTTCTTTTTCGGCCACAGTATAATTTCTCTCTGCGGGATTTAGTTTTCTGGACATATACGCCACGGGGTGTAGCTGACCGGTGTCTTGATTCCTTTGCGATAGGATGGCCCCTATTGCCTCGTCCGAGGCATCAGCCTCCACCACGAAGGGGTGTTCTGGTCGTGGGTGCGCTAGTACGGGAGCAGTCGTAAAAGCGTTTTTTAGATATGCGAAAGCGGCTTCCGCTTCATCAGTCCCTTGAAATGGCACTCCCTTTTTCAGCAGTCTCGTGATTGGTACTGCTACCTGAGAGAAGTGTTGGATGAATCGGCGATAGTAGTTTGCAAAGCCCAAAAAGCTTTGGACCTCACGCACGTTCTTGGGGGTAGGCCATTCTTGGACTGCCACCACCTTTCTCTCAGCCATGCGCAACCTTGCCTGGACTAAGCATGACCCCTAGGAACTCAACCTGAGTCACTCCAAATTCGCACTTACTTAATTTGCAATAAAGCGAATGCAGTCGTAGGGTGTTCAGTACTCGACGTACTTGTTGGACGTGTTCTTCTGTGGCGTCCGAATATATAAGGATGTCGTCAATATACACTACGACACAGACATCCACATATTCCTTCAACACATCGTTTAGAAAATACTGGAATGCCGCCAGGGCGTTGCACAACCCGAATGGCATTACAGTATATTCGAACAACCCGTATCGGGTTTTAAACGCCGTTTTCCACTCATCCCCAGCCTGTACGCGTACCAGATGGTACACCCCACGTAAGTCCAAAGTGTATATATTTTGGCTTCTTTCACTTGGTCCAACAGGACCGGGATGAGTGGTAACAGGTATCGATTGCGAACGGTGTTTTTATTGAGAACGCGATAGTCCACACACGCTCTCAATTCACCGTTCGCCTTCGGAATAAAAAACAGGGGCGAAGCTACCGGGGAACGGGATGGTCTTATAAACCCTATGGCTAGGTAATGGTCTAAGTATTCCCTCAGGTGTTTCGTTTCTGGCCCTGAAAGGGCATATACCCTACATGCCGGAATGGTGGCCCCCTCTACCAGGTCTATACGACAATCGTATTCCCTGTGGGGAGGCAGTTGCTCGGCTTCCTTTTCACTGAATACATCTTGATATTGTGAGTATTCTGCAGGCAACGAAACGTCCCTTTCGGCTGCAGTGGCTAAATAGTGAGGATGGACCAAAGACTCGCTCTGTGAGTGGCATGTGAGGGAAACGAGATGGTCCCGACAAATGTTGGAAACGAATCGCACCGTCTTGTTTTTCCAATCTATCGTGGGATTGTGGTGTCTTAGCCAAGGCATGCCTAGAATCACCTCATATTGAGGGGCCTCGATTATATTGAGAGAGATCCTTTCCTGGTGTTTCTCCTCCCCTACTCCCACTCTCATGAGTAGCTCATCGGTTTGTTCAACAATCAGCCCTGACTTTAGCGGTTTTCCATCCACCGCGTATACTTCCTCCACGGTTCTCCGCGGTACTCTTAATAACCCCAGTTTCGTGACCAACCCACTGTCAATAAAATTCCCGGTGGCTCCCAAATCCACCATGGCCTTAACCGTATGACAGGAATCCCCCTGCGTGAGTGTACTGAGGAGCACGATATGGGCTTCTGTATCTTGTGCCTCAGTCTTTGTCAGAGAAGGCAGAAGCCATCCTGATTCCTTCTCCGGTTCTCCCACTATTTTGCTTTCGGCGTTACCTACAGGGGCCAAGGTGGACACCGCTACCTTCTTTGGTCTGGTCCAACCTTCGTTGGGCTTCGGCTTATTAGGACATTCCCTGACGTAATGTCCTTTTTTGCCGCAGTACATACATAAGCCATGTACCCTTCGGCTCTCTCTCTCTTCTCGGGTTAGTGGACTCTTTACTACCCCTATCTCCATTGGTTCAGAGGAGGTTTCAGGGCTTACCACTGTCTTTCGTACCGGTCTCTCTCCTCTGTACGCTCCCCTGTCCCACCTTTTCTTTTCTCCTCGTTCCATCATCTTCCCATTCAACCGCAAGGTCAAATTAATCATGTCGGTGCAAGTACTGGGTTGTGGGTCTATCTGCGCCAGTACGTCCTTCATTTCATCATGTAGGCCTTGATAATATAGGGAAATACGTTTCTCCTCTGGCCAAGCCGTTTCTGCCACCAACCGCTGGAAGGTGGTTAGATAGGTGATTAAGTCGCCTCTCCCTTGTTTTAGTTCTAGCAAGTCCTTGTCTGCACTAAGCGTGGTGGCTCTCCTGTCGAACACCTTTTCGAACTCTGATCGAAACGCATCCCAATCCGATAATACCTCATCATTGTTCCTGACAAGATGGACCACCCAATTAGCTGCATCCCCCACTAAATATGAAATGGCGAATGCCACTCGGGAATGATTAGTGGGGAAAGACGCCGGTTTGCAGGAAAAATGAAGCAGGATTTGCATCAAAAAGACTTGCACCTTCAGGGGGGTCCCCTGCATATCTCTCGGGACTTGCCAGGGGGATGGGCGGAGAAACAGTGACCTGAATCTGCGATGCCGCAGGCGCGGCGTCAAAAGGATTTCGTGACAATCGCTCTACTCGGTCTCTCAAAGCTGCGGTTTCCGCTTTAGAAGCGACCAATTCCTGCTGAACTGCTAGTAGCGCCTGAAGAACCTCATCCATGGTGGCCATGGCCTACTGCAACCGAGCCGGGCAAAGCTATAATTCGTGGGCGCGTAATTCTGTCAAGCCCAGCTTCGCAGGATCCGGTTGCAGCAGAAAATGGTCCACCTCCAGATATGACCCACACCCAACCACTATAGGGAACTGGGTGTGCGAAAGATCAGGCGGGGGAAAGGAAGGGAAGGGACAGCAGTGTATAAAAGGATCTGAAACAACAAAACAGACAGGGATAACATACAATACAAAACACTACTCTTAATAAGGTCTCACTAGGAAGGAGGTATACCTGTCTTAACCAAAAGTCACAACACCTGAAGCCAGCCGGCTCTCTTAATGCCCTCTTGGGACCTAGTAACCAAAAAGAAGACAAACTGTAGTCACGCACATCAAACAATATTGCAGGTACAACGCTAGCAAGTCTACTCCTTGTATCCCCTTACACGAATAGTTCGAGCGTATGGACGACCCTCCTGATGTGCCTCTCTGGGCGCACCCCTTGTCCCGCTCAAAAAGTCACAAACATAAGATCCACTGGAGATGAAAAGGCTCTCCTTCGCTGTACCCCCTATGGTCTTCCCCTGATTCTTTATTCCCCAGGTCGGCCCTTTCCAGCCTGTACCTGTCTCCAACGTTCCACCCTAGGCGCACTGTACCCCGTGGGCTATAGTCTCGCAAATGGTCTATGAAAGGCGGATTGCAAAGCACACTTGGTTACTTCACCAAGGTTGCAATCCTATTTGGCTCTCGCTCCGGCTTTCCGGTAAAGATGGCACCCAACCGCGGTCTATCTCACCTGGTGGCCGATGCAGTAGTCTCCGCAGAGTCGCTCTGTCTCCCTCTAGTGCGTGCCTCGCAAGGAGACTCCCTCGACCAGTAAGGGCAGGCCTCCGGGGCTGCTCGCACCAACAGCCTGCTCTACTTGATGGCGGTTCGCGTCCTCCGCTCGCGCCCTCCTCGTAGGCTTCATCCTGCTCAGCGCCGTAACTCTAACGGCGATTCGCGTTCTCTCTCCTCCGCTCGCCGCCGAGGAAGAGTGTAGTCCTGAGTCCCAAAATTACGCGCAGCTTCCTGTGCGCCCGCGCTTCCTATATCCTGTGAGCCCCCGAGGCTCTTGGGTATTGTAGTTCTCGGGTGGCGCGGCACGGTAGGATCCTGACAGAGTGGGCTAAAGAATGGTGATGGATCAAACCCAGATCTGTTGACTGAGTGTGAGTGTTTGATTGGTTCTGATGCTCCGTCCATCACCACCCCCTTTTGTACCTCTTTGTTCGCCATAACTTGGCAGGGTATGCTCAGATGTTGAGTCCTTTGCTCACTTTGCCACTGGATTCAAGCAAGCCTGGCTGAAGACGGCTGAAATGCCAGAAACCGGTCCTAGGAAGCTTGTTTCCGGTCCAGGGAAGACATGGCTTGGCAGTTCGGGCTGGACTGTTCCCATGAGGCACAGGGTCAGACTGATTTGCATATGGCCATGTCTGAACTGGTGTGGCAGAGTGGGCTAAAGAATGGTGATGGATAAAACCCAGATCTGTTGACTGGGTGTGAGTGTTTGATTGGTTCTGATGCTCCGTCCATCACCACCCCCTTTTGTACCGCTTTGTTCGCCATGAGTTGGCAGGGTATGCTCAGACGTTGAGTCCCTTGCTCACTTTGCTACTGGATTTAAGCAAGCTTGGCTGAAGACGGTTGAAATGCCAGAAACAGGTCCTAGGAAGCTTGTTTCCGGTCCAGGGAAGACATGGCTTGGCAGTTCGGGCTGAACTGTTCTCATGAGGCACAGGGTCAGACTGATTTGCATATGGCCATGTCTGAACTGGGGTGGCAGAGTGGGCTAAAGAATGGTGATGGATCAAACCCAGATCTGTTGACTGGGTGTGTTTGATGCTCCGTCCATCACCACCCCCTTTTGTACCGAGTGATTAATCTAGGCCTGAATTCTCATGTGTATACTGAGATGGAACTTTTTCAGTTTAAACAAACTAGCTATCACATGTCAAAATGTGTTTTCCTAGATTATGCTAACTAGGCCTCAGTTAGGCCTTGATGATCTCTTTAAAATGGATGTCACAGCATCATGTTTTCTATTGGATTATTTTATCTGCTGCACATTTTTCAGCAAGATACAGCTTTTGTTTATTTCTGAATGCCACTATTCTTGAAGAAAGCCTGCTAGAGGCCTACTGTAACAGTTTCTCATGAACAATTTGCTTGCGCACAGTATTGCTTTCATTCACAATCGTTCACTGTTGTTTATGTAACTAGTTTGTTCTGACACCTCTGGATGACATTAGGTCGGGGGGTGTAACAATATTTTTGTAGTGGGCTAGTGCTTAGGTGATGGGGTTATGTGACATGTTTAAATAATAAATTATGATTTGCTGAAAATGTAATTCCTTACTCACACCACAATGAGTTTGCAGCTCTCATGCTCCCCTGCAAGAAAACTGTATATTAACCCCTTGATTTTGGGGGTGAGCCATGAACCTTTTAGAATTCTTTGGGTCTTTACTAGGGATGCTGCATGATTTCTTACTGATTTTGGTGCACATTTGAGACTAAGCCTTTTTTTTTACTTTGCAGATTGTGCCAATTAGTCTGTATTGTGCTTATTATTGAGACCCTTCATGAAAATGATTTTATGCATTTAAAAGTGTCTACACTTTAATATTTCTGTATTCTATCCTTTTGAATTTGTGTAGAAAACCTTCATGGTTTTGCTAAAATCCAGCTCTAGAACTCCTTTTTGAGGGTTTCTTTCCCCTGTTCACTCAAATTAGAAATGCTTTTTGTCTGGGACACATTGCCTCCTGAACCTAGGTTAACACTATCCCTGATCCAACTCCTGGGCGGGCCAGTGAGCTGTAAATTGTAGGGGTACAGTGGGCCCACAAACATCACATGCACTTCTTTGGAGATTAATTTAATAACTGCCATGTTGTGCAGAGTTTTTCTAAGACTTTTACTGAGACCTAAGAATGTTGTGTATTTTGAGTTGGTAAGGGTACCCTATTCCCAAATGGATAACTCAGTTTCTAAGTGGAATTCGTTTTAAGGGAACTATGAGAGCATTTTGCAGCAGTGTATAAAACAGAATGAATAGCATATCTCTTACAAAAATAATCTATAACAAAATAATTACTGTATAGACAAGACCTGAACTATTAGTGGCAATTTTGCCTTCAGGAATAGAACAATATTTCAATATGGAGCAGAAGCCAGTGTGCTGTTGGGTGCCAGAATAAATGGTGGTTACATTTTAACTGAACATTAATGTACACCGGGAGAACATAGATCAATATTTTACTTGGTTGAGATGCAACAGGAATAGAGGTCCCATAAAAAGCATTGTGTTTTTTTTCTAAAGATATTTTCATAAAATCACAGTACTTTCGTAAAACTTTGAAATAAAAGAGGCATGCCTTGAACATTAAGGGGCAGATTTACAAGCCCCATGCGCCACTTTTGCGTCACTTTTCCCATGTTAAAAGTGACGCAAAAGTGGTGCAAGGGGATTGTAAATCTGCCCCTAAATGTAGTTTAATACGAAAGAAAAATCCAAGTAGTTTATGTAATGGATTACAAAAATGTTCAAAATGAACATTTTGTCAAAGGAATGTTGACAAAAAACAATCATATGGGACACTTTTTAAAGGCAAGAAGAATAACATCCCAGGGGTTGGAACATGATAGACTTTGCTGGTTTAGCCCAGAGATGAGCATCTGTTAGTATGCGCCTGCTGTGTGTAAAGTGAATTCATTTAACAGGATATTTCTCTGAGTTAGTGTTTTACCTTTAGAAATTACAGCTGTAAACAGTGAGCAAGACTTGCCTATTTCTGTTTCTGAGCTGTGATATTTGAAGAAAAAGAACTAACTCTGAGAAAGATCAGGTTAAATGAATTTACTTTACAAGCTGCAAGCACATAATAAGCATTTGCAATGCAATCGGTCTCGCATTTGTGAAAGTTCGAGCTATTGTCATTGTTAATGACAAAGGGGCATATCAGACGAAAGGCGGCAAAAATGTTATCGCCTTATCAGCAATGTCACGCTATCGCGTGAAACGTTGCCTCATCGCTATTTCCCTTAACGTCCATCTTTGCATCTCTAATGAGATGCAAAGTGGGCGTTCCTCCCCAGTATAACGGGACATTTCTCCTATTATCAAGCCTCACGCAAAGCAGCATAGCAACAGGAAAAGTAGCGATAACCGCTGTTATCGCTACTTTCCTTACGCCTGCTTTGAAACTGACTTAGCCATGATATCCTATGGAAGGTGGATATCATGGCTAAGTATGTGAGGGCCTATCAGCAAGCTATCGCCAAACTTCGTGGGATCATCGCTGGGTTTCCAGCAATAATCTCATGTTTGGCAGTTAGCGCTAGGATTTTTATCGCTTTTGAGATAAGCGTTGCTAATTGCATGCATTCTCAGCGATAAAAATCAACGCTAGCCGGCGATAATTATCCTAGCGCTAAGTGCGCTTAGCGATAATTATCGCCGGTATTGCTGATATGCCCCAAAGTTCTTTATTTCTGTTTTTGTGTTTGCAAGCATTTAACAATCCTGCGCTGGCAAAAGCTGTGATGAGAAAACGAGAATGCTGAAAAAACAGAGCACATGCACTTTCAATGTCTAACGTACAAACTAGGGGGCATATCAACAAGGCGGCGATAATTTGTTATCGCCGCTTTAGCGTCGAGAAAGCGGCGATATTTCTATTGCCTAATCAACAAGGCGACGCTAACCCCTGTTAGCGTGAATTTTCCGCCGATAGCTACCGGATTTTAGCGCCTTCCAAGCCAGCGATAAATATCGCTAATGATATGCAAGGTAGGCGTTCCTGACTGAAATTTCACGAAAAAAGTCGCTAACACAGCTGCTCCATATTAACAAGGTTATCTCTAAAACGCTTAGCTACAAAAAAACACACGCTAACTCCCGCTAACTCCAGTTCGTAACACCTGATAAAAACCTGACTTAAACTGGAGATAAGTGGGTGTATATAAGGGAGAGTTGGGCCGAGCCTCCCAGAACAGCCACAGAAGCCATGGAGATAGTCATCCTGCAGCTCGGACTTCCACCAGTGCTGCAGCAGCAACTACAACAACCACCACCACCGCCAATGCCACCACCACCGGGACCACCACCACCCATGCAGCGATGAAGAAGACAGCGCTCACTGCGCAGACTTGTATACCTCACAGACTTAAGGCCAGAGGAAGTCATAGCCCACTACAGGCTCAAAAGGACATCCATCCAGCACATCCTGACCCTCATTGCCCACAGGCTGACGCCACCAACAGAGCGTACAACCAATACCCCTCGCCAGACAAAACTGCTCGCTGTGCTGCACTTCTTGGCCTCTGGAACATTCCAACCAACAACAGCCAGAGTCGGTGGAGTATCACAGGCATCCTTCTCAACCTTCCTCCCCACTGTCTTGGATGCCATACACATCCTGATTCCGCAGAACCTATGCTTTCCCAACACTGTGGAGGAGCAGATTGCCATCAAGCAAGGATTCCATGCCATTGCTGGCATACCACAGGTGATCAGTGCAATTGACTGCACACATGTACCATTTGTGCCCCCAGCGGACAGCGAACACATCTACCGCAACAGGAAGCACACCCATTCAATGAATGTGCAGGCAATAGTGGTCCACCGCGGACTGTTCACAAATGTCGTTGCCAAATTTCCAGGGAGTGTGCATGATGCATTCATCTTCAGACAAAGCATCATAAACCAGCGCTTTCATTACGGCACATATGGAAATGCATTCCTCGTCGGTAAGTACCAACTGAACACACCACATGCACAAAAAACACTATCATGTTGACCCATCTAGAGGGAGAATGTAAATACATTGCCTAGGTACTGAAGGGGGGGGCACAAAATGCATGGGCACAAGTTGATGTATTGTGTACGAGGATGAGGTATACAGGCTCCACGGTGTAGAGCATGGCTACTCACAGTATGGCACACGTGCTGCCAGCGGCCTGGCAAGACTGTCTTGTTTGGCCGTGTCCCTTGCAGACATTGTACCTGTGTGCCATGTCTGCAGATTTCACAAGAGTGCCACCAAACACTGCCGCAACACCGCAAACTCTGAGATACTCCGCCCCACGGGGGCTGTGCGAGTCCAGCAATAGACAGAGTAGAGATGCATGTGCACCAAGAGGTGAAACACAACAAAAATTAGTTAACAAGTAAATGCACCATGAAATACCTGTGATGTACTGGGGTGTGGCTGTGTGTGTGCCCAGGAAGCTGTCCCAACCCAGGCTGCCAGGCGGGGAGGTGACAGAAGGTGACAGAGGGAGAGAGAGGCAAAGAGACACAGGGAGGGAGACAGAGGGATGAGGGCGACCGAGGGAGGGATGAGGGCGACCGAGGGAGGGAGAGACAGAGCAAGGGAGGGAGAGACAGGGTGGGGGAGGGAGACAGAGAGAGGGAGGCAGAGAGAGAGAGTGAGAGAGAGAGAGTGAGAGAGAGATGTGTGTATGCCAGTTCTGGTGGCTTAGTGACCGAGGGTGTAGGCACCAGGGGCCTGTGTCCAACCACATGGCAGTTCCCTTACTCACTAGCCCTGCCCCCTTCCCCACTGACCCCGCACCCACCTGTGTACCACAGGGACACAAACCACACAGCAAAATTGGGACCAGAGAGAAAGTATGTGAGTACCCATGGTGTAGAGCAACCCACAGTACCTGGCTATCCATGTACCTTATAAAAGTCATCTGGACTGGTATACCAGTACGGTGTGTGGTCGCATGGTTGATGAAGATGATCATGTTGCAGTACTTTTTCACGGTGACCTATAAGGGTGAGCCAACGTTTCACAAGTACTCACACATGTACAATCAGTGTGCCAAGTCTGCGGTCTGTTGTGACCAAGGTTGTAACAAAGCACTTTGATTGTAGGAAGTGCAGAGTGGGGCAAATGTGCATGCATAGGCCGGAAATTGTGTCATTAAACCACCATACTGCGCCATTGCTGTTGACTGCAGTGTTGTTGGATGCTGCTGTTGATGGTGTTTAGTAGCATTTCCTCTCTCACTCTGCCACAAATATTCCACAGCCTCAACCCTGTCATATGGTGTATCATGTGGTTGCCCAATGAGTAAGTGGATGTGGTCGCCACTTGTGTGTAGTAATTGACCTGTCAAATGCTAATCCATTACAAATGCTAAGAAGTGTGCAAAGGTGAACAATGCCATGTGTATCAGCGTGGAGAAATGTGTGGACAGTCTGATCTTGTTGAAGAAACCACATAGTGAGAATGATAGTGCTAAACTTGAATATCAAGCAGCCCTTAAGTCTAACCACAAAGAGATTCGCAGAGCGCGGGCCGACTTCGTGGCCAATAAAATTATGGCGAGCTCCAACCCTACGAAGACAATCTTTTCCTTATTGGGCAATATGAAGAAATCCGGTGGTAATGAGGGTTCTCCAATCACCTCTGATAACCAGTGTAGTGCGTTAGCTACATATTTTATTAATAAAGTGGAACTAATCTACCAGGGACTCCCACAAACTTTTTCCCTGTCTGAAGAGCTGGCCCCCTCTGGGGGTGAGATTTTGAATGATCATAGCCTGGGGGTATTTCCTCCTATCACGGCTGTGGAGTTTGCGTCTCTCAGCTCCAAAATCAAGTCAGGCTCCCCGGCGGACCCAGTGACTCCCACCTGTTTCCGTCTTTTGTATCCTTCTATCTCCGAACTATGCCTTGAAGTTGTCAACCGGTCTCTACTCACGGCATCAGTCCCTCGAGCTTGGAAGCATGCCAAAGTTATCCCCCTTTTGAAAAAACCCTCCTTAGCTGCATCCGACCCAAGTAATTACCGTCCCATCTCGCAACTGCCTTTTTTGGCCAAAGTGACGGAGGCACACGTGAACTCTATCCTGGCAGGCTTTGTCGAGCAACACGCTTTATTTGACCCCACTCAACATGGCATTCGCCCTCGACATAGCACTGAATCAGTGCTCCTGGTGGTATCTGAAACCATTAAAAGTCATCTAGATGCAGGTGACTCCGCGGCCTTGATCCTATTGGATTTGAGTGCCGCATTTGACACTGTATCGCACAAAATACTTCTGAGACGCATGCAGGACATTGGGGTTAGGGACTCGGCCTTGGCCTGGATTACATCCTTTCTGTCAGAGAGATCTTTTCAGGTCCTTGCTCCCCCCTTTTCCTCACAAAAGTGTGCATTGCACCAAGGAGTCCCACAGGGTTCTATACTCAGCCCACTTCTATTTAACCTGTATGTAAGCCCGTTGGCGGCACTGGCCAAGAGAAGGGGGCTTTCACTGGTCTCATATGCCGACGATACTCAATTAATGATCAGCTTCTCTAAAAAAAAGTACCGCCAACCTAAACAACTTCAGAGCTGATCTATTGGCTATTTCCGACTGGATGGCAGCAAACTGCCTTCAGCTGAACTCCGGGAAATCAGAAATTCTACTTTTCGGGAAGGATTGGGAGTTATGGACAGACCTTCTTTGGCCAGAACGTCTGAAGCCTGCCCCAGTCCCCAAGGACTCTGTAAAGAACCTTGGCTTTTGGTTTGACCGTGGTCTAACCTTCGAAAAACAAAGTAAGTTTGTTGCGGGGGTCTGCTTCGGTCTCCTGCGGAGCCTCAGACCACTGCTGGGGTTCTTTCCCCCATCGGTGCGGCAGTCCATCATCCAATCATCTGTTCTTGCCAGATTGGACTATGGGAACTGCCTTTACTTGGGAGCAACAAGGGCTAGTATCAACCGCCTCCAGAGGATCCAAAATGCTGCAGCTAGGGTTCTGGTATCTCTACCCAAGCATTGTTCGGTTGCCCAGGGGCTTCCGAAACTTCACTGGTTGCCAGTGTGCAAACGCATTCAATTTAAAACACTATGTATTTCTCATAAAATTCTTGCAAAGCAGGCCCCGTCAGGCCTCCTGGATCTATTGGAGCCCTACGTTCCCACGCGCGCCTTGCGCTCCGCCGACCATGCTCTGGTCTGTGTCCCTCGGGTGCGGAGCGCCAGGGCAGGGGGGCGCTCTTTCCGACACCTAGCAGCAAAATTGTGGAATTCTCTCCCGACTTCAGTCAGAACTATTCCTAGCCATCTGACCTTTCGCAAGGCCCTGAAGACGTGGCTCTTCCCCCTTTCCATCATCTAACCCTCTGTGATCTGCTCCGGTTCTCGCCCCCGGGTTCTCGCTGCTGCGCTGGGATGCCTCGTTGCTGGGGCAGCCATGCGCATTATAAAATTAATAATAATAATAATAAGTTGTGCCATGTGAATCTAATGCTCTGCCAGTGACAGATGACGCAGGCCAGTAAGTTCACATGGTGTCACAAGTCAGTGTTGATGGTGTGTGCCAACCTTCACTGTCCCCATTGGGCCCTGCAGGTGAGGTGGCTGTGGTCTGTTACTCCGTATTACCTTGGGACAGGTCTGCCATCAGCATGAGATGCATGTCTGAATGTCAGCTGTGCCATGTGTGGTCGAAGTCATATGAACATTCACATGGCGGTGACTGCAACAAGTGTAGATCAGTGCTATGGCTAGATGTTAGGAGAGGCAGACTGCCTGTCGGTGTCTGTGGTTATTCTGCAGGCATCATTCCCATTTTGGACACTTGTAGTGACACTTATGCAACCGTGCAGCAAACATCAGCAAAAAGGATGGTTTGATAATCAACACTGAGACAATGTACTCAGCATTGATGCCGCTAAATAGCCAGAAGCAACACATGTCTAACCTAAGTCAAAATATAGCAAAAAGAATAGCAAAATATGTCAACACTGCCAACAGAGTATGCCTAATGAATCATGTACACATCTCCCTATTACATCTCATAGGTGATCAAGGATATGCTCTCTGCCCATGGATGATGACACCAATTAGAAACCCCACCACCCAGGCACAGAGGCAGTACAATGCTGCACATCGACGCACACGTGGGATCGTGGAGCGGACATTTGGCGTGCTCAAGTCACGTTTCTGGTGCCTGGACATTACAGGTGGCAAACTGCTGTACAGCCCAGAAATGGTCAACAAAATAATAATAGCATGTTGTGTATTGCATAACATTTGTGTCCGCAAAAATGCTCCCTGGATCGAAGTGCCTGCAGCACCGGCCGATGACCAAGATGATGAAGATCAACGAGGTGGCCCACACAACACTGCCAATGCTGCTGGAATTGCCCGAAGGGACAGGATAATAAACAATTATTTCACTTGAACACATCACATTGTGAATGACAAAAAGCAATACATGTATATGGAAATTTGCCTCAAGAAGTGTTTGTGACAATAAACAAACTCAGCACACATACCCTGTCTGCAAGTCATTTTCCTGCATCAGTATATCACAATGAAATGTTACCATTGTACAATAATTGCAAGTAAGAGTCCAAAATGAAAATCCTGTGGTATATGTTCCTGCACAGAGTCAACAGGGTGTCAATCGTGCACAACTTGACTTTACAAGGAGTTAAATCTGGCACAGAATTCCTCAATGCTTGTGTCAAAACACATGCAAACCATGATTCACAGGGTGTACTTATCATTACAAATGCAAATTTCATGTGTTTGTAAGTGCAAAATAATGAATTTCATGGGCAATTTGTTGTTAAAGTTTCAGGACAAATCTGAAAATTGTGCATGGAATGTCGATCAAATCTGAAAAGTGGGTGTTGAATGGTGCCAAGCATGAAAATATATCTCTGCATGCATCCCAGACATTGAATGAGCCACCAGCAGATCTCACATGCACACCATCTCTGGACACCTTCTGGAAGACCGTGTAGACCGGTCTCTACTTTAAAAAAAGCAGCACATTGGCAGTATGACCCAACAGACAAGATGAACTATCTGACCATCTCCCTGCACCCCGTGGTGGACAAAGTCACTGAGAGACACAAACACCCAGATGACTGGCTACATTGAAAAGAACTCCATCATGGACCACTCCCAGTCTTGTTTGTGTATCAAGCACAGCACCAATAACTTACACCATGCTGACAATGCGTAAATATGCATGCCACTTGACCTGGGTCACATTGTGGACAACACATCCTACTACACCTCTATGCAGCCACAAACACCCTCTCACACACCTCACACCACATGCCAGACACCACCACAAGGGGATACAAGGAAAAGGCCCCTCCTGGAGTACAACATGGAGCGTCACTAACACACACGTTTTGCTAAATGCACATGTCCCCACTCACTGCCATTTTCTAGACAGCACGGGGTAAGCATATCATACCACACAGACAACACACAGCACATCCTCCCCCTCAAGAATAACGCTGAAGACACAAAAGCCAGCTCTCAGGAATGAATTTCGGAATTAGCAGATTGGATGACACACCTCGGAATAAAGATCAACTGTGAGAAGACTGACCTCATCTCCGCTCCATCCACACCTGCATGGGACAACCGCTGGTGGATGACAGCCCGTGTGAACCCGCCCTCACTGACAGAGCATGCATGCAAGTTTGCCATCATCCCAAGTACAACATCATCCTGCCCCGCAAGATCTACTCCATTGCATGCTCCAGCTGCCTACAGACCCAACCTAATCCATCACAACATATAATCCCAGGAAGTCTAACAATTGGCCAAAAGGCACCCATCCACAGCAGGCTGGACTACTGCAACAAAGTCTACGCAGGGAGACACAAAACGCCACAACACAAGTTATAACACAGCATGAAAGCGACAGACACACCTGTCTTCGGAAACACACATCCCAAACACAAGAGGCAACACACACAGAACATCCAATGTAGCAGCAACAAGGAGAAAGTAAGCCGCTAACTACTCACACACACATTCAAATCACTACACATCATCAGCCACAATGACATCCATGACAGAGTCAACCTCAACATCCCCAAGAGGAACAGCTGCTCTGACAACCTTGCCCTTGCAGACTCAACCGGGATAGGCAAATCACAAGGCAGAGGGAGAGCTGCCCCTTACACCACAAGCAAAGCCATGGATGATATGAAAGTCAAATTCACCCAATCGCACACCCAGCATGCTAACATGCGGAACAACAGGACATGTCTATTTGGATGACTTGCAGCTGCACTCCTACTCCCCCACAGTGCTTTTGGAGCTGCACGTATGAGTAGGGCACATCATGCCCACCCTTATTGTCGGGACAATATGCACACATACCCATCACCTACAGACCACCGCAGGGAAGTACTACCCTTACAATTCACATCACTTTTTGTAATGAATGTCTGTGAAATCACACAAAGATGTGGGGATGAGTAATGTCACATGCCATTTTTGGTGTTGACTGTCTTTAAACATAAAAGGTAGTCTGTGTATACCCCTGAGGAAGTGTTGGCTATGGAACAAAATTTCTCATTCTGTTGTGTGCAGTGGGATACACAGTACCTGGCCCTACAACTTGCTCCGACTCTTTCCTGTACAGCGACGATCAAATATCCCACACTATTGGATGAGACGGATAAGGCGCTGGACTCCTGCTCAAAACAGAGCCTCACATGTTTTTGCGGCCTAGCGGGAGGGTAAATGTTGAGTCGTCCACGCATTTCAAAAGTATGTCAATTTGTACACATGGTGTCCCACCACCGTGCACTCACACAATTGCAAGCCATCATAACTAAGTCTGTCAGGGAGGGCAAGCGGACTTGCCTCCCACATGTGCAGTTTACCTGGCCACAAATTAAAGGCTGCCTGGGATTTCACCTCATTGGTGGCTACTAACAAGCCACATGCCCCTGATACATAGTTGAATGGAATAGGCTGCTATGGGAGAAGCAACAGAACTTCATGGACCAGTCTGTGGTGGGAAAAAAAAATCTGGATCTAACTGTGGCTAGCAGATAAGCACTGGCCCTGGGGCTTGGACTATTTGCCGGTTAGGGCGCCCACCCACAAGGTCTTGGACAGGGTGGCAGTATGGAAGGGGTGGGCCTCGTTCCCCTCACCAACAAACTACAGCGTGGACAGAATTGACTTGCCCCCGGGTCAGGAATCAGCAATATTCCATTGCTGCCAAAAACTGGGCTGCAAGAGCATAGGGTCTATCTTTGATCTGGAAGGGCTTGTGCCATGTCTGTGGCCCATACAGGATTATGATTTCCCCAATGCTCTTGTGTATTCAGAATGCTAAATAACACACTGGGTCACGGGACTCGACGTTGGTTACGTCACATGCAAAGTGGTCAGCGCGTAAGGAGGACAAACATTCCCCATATCGGAGCTGTACAAAATGCTCATCACCACTCTGAGTGGTCAGTACACAAAAGTGTCGGTTTTGATGGAAATGTAGCTGCGGAGGCCAACATAAGCCAAGGAAAAGGAACGTATCCTGTATTGCGCACACCACACTGTGCACAGTGTAGCGGGGACTGGAACCCCCTACAAGGTTTGCTCTCTTTGTTGTCACACACCTGTGCAACTACATGTCTGGTATAACAGCCAGCCAGATTGCTACTGTCAGGGCTGCAGGATGACTGGTAGACTTGTGCACTTACTCAGGCATTGTCAAAAATTGAAGATATATTGTGGCGAGTCCTTCGATAACATAGAGACAGCGTGCGACATAGCAATGCCCGGCGCAACAGAGTACACTCTCCTTGGCCTCTCACAGCCAAAGGCCTTATCAATGACAACCCTCAGGGCTAGGCAAATAGTCACAGCTTTGCTGTTAGACAGGCCGGTGATCCTATCACAGTGGGGGGAAATGGCATTTTCAGGGCTCATGTTCTAGTTACAATGTCTAACTAACCTATTAGCTCTTGGGCGCCTGTCTTGGGCTGCCGAGGGAAGGCTGAGAGAATTTTTCCACTCCGTGTTTGCCCTTTGTGACTTAATTGTCGAGAGATATGAGGGAAGTCACATGCCCAAAGTACTTGCAGGTGTGACACATAACAACGATGGGGCAATCATCCACTGCCAGTCACACAGTGGAGTGACGAGGCGGCCCCCTTACACACATGTTGTTGTGTATGCTTACTCTCATCTAGGTAGGCAGAAACTATTGGGGAAGGTGGGGTTGTGGGAGGCGAATTGGGGGAGGGGTGTCTTTTGGCACTTTTTCATGATTGGACCACTTCTCCGTCCTACATGGTTCTTCATTGGAAAACGGAAGACGCTCCTAGTGGCTCATTTAGCTCTTCCGGTGTGCGTCCGGCCTACGTGTGGTGGCTTATAAACTGTGTAAATGCACACAATGCGTGCACGTCTGACATCCGGATGTAGCCAGCAAGCTTGTTTGCCAACATTAGCCTGCCTTACCAGAAACATAGGTAACACTCAAATGAAGTTGGCCGACATTGTGCAAACCTATCTTTACATTGTATTATTGTGCAGTGACCACAGTATTGGCCTGAATGTCCATCACTGGCCAATGACTTCCAGGATGTGAGCTCCACATTGCAAACACGATGATACATCCCACGCGCATTGTAAGGCACATGGCTGGACACACTCCCCAATACGGTATCAGCATCAGGCCAGTATCAGCCTCTTAGCGTGAAGAAAACCATTGAAAGCTATGAAAGATGCCGCATACACACTACAGTAAGCATATTGACATTAGCCGGTCCTTAGCGTGCAGATTCTGGTCGCATGGATGCTGCATTATTCCATTAGCTGCCCCTTAGCGTGCAGATTTTTATCGCTTTTCATGAAAATGGGCCGCATACCCATTACAGTATCAACCAGAGTACAGTAGCGGCCCCTTAGTGTGCATTTTCTTGTTGCCATGTGAAAAAATTGTCTCTGACACAGGAAGTTATCTATGCCTGCTTCCTGTCTCCATGTGTGTGGCATTCACTTTCACTTTCTCTTTTGAGCACATTTTGTTGGATTTGGCTGAGTGAGGAGGAGGAGTTGGTGTGATTGTGCTGTTGGAGTGTTTGGATTGGAGTGTTGCTGTGGTGCTGTGTCCGGTCTAACGTGTTTTTTTGATTTGTTTTACATTTAATTTACTTTATACTGTCTAGTGTCCTCAGTCTTATTGTGTTTTGTGTGGGTTTTTGTTACTATTTTCCTCATTGGGTTTTTAGCTTTGTCTTGTGGTGTTGAGAACTGGGGTGTGTGGAGATGCCAGGGGTGGGCAGGTCAGGGCGGATGTCTGAGGGGGCATTGGGGGGCTTCCTGTGGCTGGTGCGGTGCTACCTGCCTCTAATGTTGGAGAGGGGAGGGTGCATCCTCCAGGGGTATGGTGTTGCGGTGCGCAAGTTGAGTTGGGAGCGCGTGCAGGCGCAGATGCTCCGCTGTTTCAACGAACCCGGACTGTGCGGCAGAGGAAGCACCGCTGGCAGGACATGCTGGTGCGGGAGGCGGACCTTCTGGATTACACCGGTGTCATGCCTGGCATCCAGGGTCGTAAGTACCAATTCCCTTGTTGGCCACAACTAATGTTACGTACATATATGAGTGACGTGTGTGAGAAGAAGATAAGGGGGCATGTGTCTCAAAAACTGTATTTGCGAATTGCAAATCGCGATTTGTTGAGAATCGCAAAATGGGGGGTATGTACAAATTTGCACATATATACCAAATTCGGATTATTCCTTAATTGCAAACGTCAAATCGCAATTTTGCAATTAAGGAATACCTTCACATTCATAACTAAGGGCCACGAGGCCCATATGAATGAATGGGAAGTCAGTCTCAAATTGCAAATAAAAAATTGGTAATCTCTAAATCAGAATTATTTCTAAGGTGCAAGGGTGTCATGAGTACACCCTGGTGCACCCCTGAAATTAGCATGTGTGCGCATTATGGTGCACATACATGCCATAAGGGCATGAATGTGCGCCACATGTCACATAGAAAAAAGCAAAATATAGCTTTTCAATAAGAATTTGCAACATACCACCGACTTGAAGGTGCTGGTAATTCGCAATTTCTCAAGGATAAGTCGCACAACTTGGGTGCTTGTTACCTAGCATTTAAGGAATCGCAATTTGCTATTCATTAAATGCTTACGCCAAATTTATTAAACCCAAACATAGCAAGTTATCATTTTTGCAATGGAAAAAAGGCTCATACATCCAGTTTAGAGATTTTGTCTTCACAAAAGCTGTTTTCTTGCGAATGTCAGCGATTGCGAATGACAAATTGCTTGATACATATGCCCCAAGATGTTTTAATGCTGTCCCAAGACCGTGATACTGTAACAACGTGGTGAATGCAATGTGAATTGAAATAAATACTTGCGCATGATGTCCTTGACCTTGGACCGGTACCTCCATGTGCGCATGATGTCCTTGACCTTGGACCGGTACCTCCATGTGCGTAAGGTACACAAGGGCTACCGCTTGATGGCACGGAGGTACCGGGCCGAGAGGAGGGCAGGGACCTGGCAGACGCTGCCAGAATGCGTCCCCCCTGGCAGCAGCTCAACACCGTCCACCTCAGGTGCCGTCGTGGGATCCCAGGATGTTGGTCCCCCTGCTGCCACACCCGCACCAGTGCCAGGCCAGCATGCACCGCCACCAGCACCGGCACCAGCACCAGCCCCCGCACCAGCACCTGCACCGGCACCAGCCCCGGCCACCATGGACCCTGGACTGTCACTAATTATGCAGACTAATCGGCACACTAAGCTCCTTGAGGACCTCCGCCATGAATACTCGTACCTTAACCATGAGATCAGGGCACACCTTGGACTGCCCTGAACACTACCCCAGTTCTCACCTCCCCCCCATCTTCTCCCTTCCCACACTGTCCCCCTTTTATTATTATGTTGTGTCATGTCCTAGTTGTATTGGTTGTTTAGCATATGTTTAGTGTAGGCTTAGTTAGGGTTAGTTTTAGACTGTTTCTACTATTTGTATTTCATAGGATTTGGGGATAGGTTTCATTTATCTTTGAGTGGGGGGTTGATGTATTTATTCATGTTCTGTATTTGTAAATAGTTATTTAAGATAGTTTTATGTAGCATTCTGATTTGTACTTAGGTTAGGGCTAGAGTTAGGGACATAGATTAGTGTAGGTTTTCTTTTTATAGATATGTGTTTGTTAAATAAATGTGGTTGAACATAGATTTCTGCTCGCACCTATATCATGGCCGATGCGGGGGAGTGGGTCTTGCACCATCGTGTGCAAATCATACCATCTGTGGAGAAATCAGTGTATGTGTAACTATGGTCGTGACCTGTCACTCACCAGGATGGATAGAGCCCAGATACCTTAGATGTGAGCACAATGACCTTGCATGTCTGATAGATTAGCAAGTATGGTTTACGGCCTACTCTGGTGACAGTTCATGGTGACCTCAAACATCTCACATGTTCCTGGCCATGGCCAATCGATCTCCATTCCATGCATGCTGTTTGCAATTTGTGGTTCTATTGTTAATGTCACATGGCACTATAGTGTCAGTGAGTCACATGAGTGATATGAGTCTGAGTAATGACTTTGGAATAGAGGTCACTCACAGGTGTCTTGGAGTATTAGCACTGTCTGCAATACAGACTTAACTTAGAGTTTCTTGCTATTGTGACACACTTACTCATTACAGAAATGGCTTGGGACCTGATGATGTTGGTTTGCAGATACACAGTTGTGCTGCACACAAGTGGGTACATGCTGCATTGCTCCCTGTACCAACAGTGCCATAGCCACTCATCCCAGCTGTTACTATCGCATTGTCTCATAGTGATGACACCTTTGTAATCTTTCCACTGATCAACACTATATGCAGAGTGCAGTTCACATGACATCCGTGGGCACATTGGCCGATATGTGTGCACTTCATGGCAGTGTTCAGATGTAGCTATTGCATAGGTTTTGCACAGGTAGGAGCTAGCTGACGCAATGCACTTTGGAATCAGTAAGTATTGTGGACTCAACTTCAGTGTGCCCTAGTTTTATGTTCCATATATGTAGATTAGACCTGTGCCCTTGGGTCTCCTCAGCAATGTGAATCTGTTGTGAACACCTAGAGATGTGACATGCAATGTGCTACATCACAACAATCTTTGGCAAACACGTCCCGTGTTTGGCTATATGCAGGGAGAGTATGCTTTACTATCATTCTTTGTGACACTACTTCTGTCCTGCAACAGACTTGTACATGTTGTCACAGATGCATCTTGTTAGAAAGTGGCTAGGTATATGCTGTTTCAAAATAGGTACGGTGTGCACAGAGTCCACAGTCACCAGAGTCTGTGCAGAGTTTAATGTTAGATATGACCTCACTCTATGAAGTGTTACCTTGGTCAAGCAGTAAGGCAGGATCAGAGGACAGTACAAATCCTTAGTTGTACACACTCAGTCAGCAGGTGGTCTCACACACTCAATAACTGAACTCAAGGCCACTGTTTTTGATATGAAAATATATGTCTGTTTTATTTTATTACCAACAATAGGTATCAACAGATACTTACTCAGATTGCGAGGCCTTAGTTACATTCTTTGGCAATGTGCCATTGACTTTGGTAGTTAATAGTTACAAGTTGTTGCAATAGGCAACACAATTTCAAACACAATAATACATTGAGCTCAATGTGAGTTTGAAGTGATTTGTTAATGATTACTTCCAGGATTACTTTTGTAAGTCATGGCCTGGATCCTATATTCAGTCCTGTGCAAGGTCTTGGAAACATGTGAGTATATCCATTGTAGTTGCTGTTGTGATTTTCCGCAAATAATTAGCAAGTACTAAACTTGACCCTAAGAAGAAATTAGACAGAGTCACTGGCAATGATTTCCTATGGAAGTAAATAGTGTGATTGGTAAGTACGGTTGTGAGTGGTTTTCAGGGTCAGTGCTGGGCAACAAGATCCAGCATTGGGATCTCTCCTAATAGCAGTTGAGTTTTTCAATTTCTGTTGGTTGGTTCTTTTCAAGCAAAACTTGTAATTTTTACGATATCAACACTTACAAGGACTTTCTTATAAAACCAATCAATGTTACCCTATGGAATACATTTTGTTTATCGGCTGTTTGGTAAGTACTCGACTGGCAGAGTTAGGGTTCTGTGCACAGACTCAAGGTTCCCCCAGGCTCAGGTTTGTACAGTTGGTACACCCTCTGTGGGAATGTGTCAGACGGGGGCAGAGTGAGTGTTGCACGATGTTATCCCATGGGAGGCAGGAGGTCCTTGGTTGCTGGCTGCTGACTACCAGGCCACACAGCTGTGGGAGCTGGGGTCCTGGTTAGTGGCTCAGGGCAAATGTGGGAAGTAGGTAGGAGTAAAAGTTACACTGCCAGGGCCACTCGGGCAGGTGGATGGAGGGTGCCTTTGACCCTTTGTGCGCTCAATGGATTGCAATGGGAAAGCTTCTGGGCAAACCAAGGCTGCAAGCTCGGTTTTCAGTTTGTTCATGTGCCCCCACCACTTTGTGAGTTAAATTGGGTATTTTGAGGGTGGATATGACCACCCATAGTCGGGCATAGGGGGCCGCAGGGCGCTGGGTGCTGGGGTGACTTTTGGTCAGGATAAATCTTACCCTCTGTTGATTGTGGCCGGGGGGGGTCCCTGGTTCGGAGGCTGCAGACGTTTTAATGAGTGTCGCAGTGAGACCTTGGTGGCCAGATTTGGGCTCGCAGTTGGCGGGGGGACATCATCGTGGTCTTTGTCCACTCCAACACAGGCCAGGCTTGTCCAGTGCAGGGTGTGCATGCTTTGCGGTTCCGTGATGATGCCAGGGGTTGGAAACTTGCTTTGGCCAGAGCTACTGCTCATGGGCCTCCCATATGATCAGAGTCACAAGGTAGCCAGGTCCGCAGGGGTTTGTGATGTTCCTGGCCACAAGTGGGTCTGGGCTGTGGCAGGAACAGTTTCAAGGGCCGACAGGCCGGTAGGGCTAGGGCAAAAGCAGTTGGTGTCTTTGTCTTCTTAGCAGCTGCACAGTAGTTAATTTCATCTTGCTCTTCCTTTCTTTTTCTAAATCAGGCAAAGGAAGCTTCAGGGTGCCTGTAAATACTATGTTTCTTTGCGTTACAGGTAGGTACAGGGCAGGGACCAATGTGTCCCTGCCCTGGGGTGGATACACACAATATACTGCCACTCACCTGTGGGAGTGGCCCAGCAGCCTAGTCCTGATTGTGCGGGGCTTCACATCTTCAAGATGGAGAGCGCACGGAGATGGCCTTCACCTCGCCTGCCCCAGCTGTGGGTTGGTGTGGGCAGGCTGGAACATACCCTGTACTTATTATGTGTTTCCGGCCAGTCTTCCCGCAAGAGTGGGTGTCAGAACGGGGTGTTGGGAACAGTTTTCTGGGTACAGCCCGTGGCCTGTAGAAGCTCACTGAGTCTGCATGCCTTTGAAGGTTCACCCTGGCCATCCTGGGGAAAACCTAGCACCCCGCCCAGCATGTGCATTATTGCAGGCCCAGGGGAGCGGGGGCTGTGCACCCTGGGGTCCAGCAACATGTCTGATGTGTTGCAGCCTAGGCAGCCTCCCAACCAGACGCGGATTGTAGGTTAGTTGTCCATGGTTAGACAATTGTGAATATCAGTGGTTCGGGAAGGAACATAGGCCCTGGGCACCTGATTGGCAGGAGTCCAGGGCACACTCACTCAAAGTCCATTCAGCAGTTCCTAAACAAGTGGGTGAATCCCATGCATGAAAGATACTAATTTATCACACACGTCATACATGTAGTGTGACCAGATTTTGGATATTGCTAGTTGTGCCATCATTTCAATGTTGTCATTGCAATTTTGGCCATGTAATCTTGTTGGGCACCCTGTGGGCCTTCTTCACTCTCTGACTCCGGTTGTCTCATCTTTGCCGTAATTGCAAGTGTCATTTATTTTGAAACACTGTGCCCCCTTCTGATGGGTTTAGTTGTATTGCTCTTTTACATTTCTTAGCCTGTATTTGGACACGTGTTTTTCAAACCTTCTCTGCTCTCCCTTCCCGCCACAGTTTCCCCTTCTGAGCCGCACAGCGACACGCACTTTTGTAACACCCGCATGCCAGGCTGATCCTCGAAACTCCCCTTCCACTTGCATACCTCCACGCTGGGTCCGCGCAAAGTGCAGGAACATCCTGGGTCCCATAATGCAACTACACAAGTTGCCACTACGATGCTAGCACACTCAACGCCCTCAACATAGGACGATCACACACCAGCTTCATCAACAGCACAGTACTCACACAAGGACACATCTCCAGCCGGTACTGCATTGTCACCATCATTGACTCTGGAAATCCAACCGCTCTGTTGGTTGCAAACTACCTCAGATGCATTGTCCCCAACACCTGCCAAAGATGCCAAGGGTGCAGTTCTGAGCATAAAATCTTCCCCTGCTTTCACGGACGGAATGATTTCACAGTCACACGCACAGACACACATCACACGCTGGTGGGGCCCATAACACCAACATTAATTCTCATCACGCTATCCGTGCCTACAGAGGAGATTCAATCTCCCACGAACTACAACTTCTACACTCTGGATAGAGGAAAACCACATCTATCGATTTACCCTACTAGTTCCTCCATCCGGAGGTCGACTAGATCATTTAGTTAAGATAGGTTTTGATGGAAATCACTTTAACTTTCATTTAAATCAATAAAACATTACCAGAAATAATCAGTTCTTAAAATAATGATTTTCTTTATCTAATTAAATTGCAGGTTAAAATCCTAACAGTGCCATAATATCTTTTGTCATATTTACCTATTCTGGCTAATTGTCGTTTTCTAAGTCTCAGCAAATTCAGTCAGAGTATTGCTCAATCATCCGGCGTCACCGTCCTCTCCATCAGCGTCGGGACATCAGATCATCAGTTCAGGAAGTGGCGCTAATACCTCTCTAGTCTACTAATATTTATACTAAAATTTACATATGAAAGATACATTTTCTTTATTTCTAGGCTCCTGATTGGCTGAATTTAGTCACATCCAAATACATTAAGAAACAATTTTAAATATTCCCATACGGATGATGAATAAACTAGGCGCATGGGAAAGGATGTTCCCAGGTCAAGAAAGTATCAGTCTATTGTGAAAAGGTGGCTTTTGGTTCCCAAATGGCAACAATTGCTTCATATTCAGGGACATTGGCAACTCGCCCAGAGTAGTCTTCATGGACATGGCATATCAGGTCACACAAAGGACACGAATGAAGTCAGTGCAGGCGCCTTCCTCCATTGTTCAAATGATGAATTAATGTACTTTAGTTAGGCTTCATTCGGCGGCCATCTTTTGGTAAGCCAGAATAGTCAACTTTAAGTAAAGATCGTAATTAATACATTGAAATAATTAAAACAGTGTTATATCCCTGCTAATACCCATATGTGCGTGCATTTATCTAGCCATATGCAACATCTAAAGCTATTAATGCATGTTTATTTAAGCGCAAATCACATTAACACTGCTTAAGCAACACTTATCGTTTTAATATGCATACAACTTAGTTCACTTATTAATTTAAGCCATTCAAATGCATTTCCACGTGTATTCTCTTGGTTATTCAGGTTGGTTAGTACCATCACATCAATCAATTAATTATTTAATCGTTTTAATATAAACTTATATAAATGGATTGGGTATACAATTTTTTTTTATTTTTCCCGCTCCATCAATCCCCCCTTTGGTGATTTTATCACCAAACAAAACCCACAAAATATCAATTTATTTCCCCTTTTATAGAAATTTTATAGAAATTTGAAATGTCTTCTTGCTCAATTAAAATTCTGTTTCCCTTTCATTGTCTCTTTTAGTTTTGTCATACATACTCTCCTTCCATTCTTCCATTTCTATTTCATTGAGATCTTTTTCTGGTTTCTTTTCTCTCTTTTTGTAAATTTCTCGTTTAGCCTTCTTTTTATTTCTTCTATATCTACAACACATACATCCTAATCTAAGTATCAGTAATACGAAAATCACACAGGTTAATGGAAATAATATTTTCCCAATAATAGTACTACCTAATTTACCTAAGAAAGCTTTAATAGCAGCCATCTTATTACTAATTCTAGTCCAGATACTTTCAACCTCCAGTGGTTTTATTTCATCATGCAATTCTGTAATATTCTTAATATATACTTTTAGATCTTTGCTTTCATCAGGAATGTAAGTGCAACAATGTTGAACTTTCAGCATTTCACAGACTCCACCCTCTTTTGCCAATAAAATCTCAAGGGCAAGTCGATTTTGCATAATCATAGCACGCATAGCAACCATTTCAGTGTTTACCAAAAGAAAACCTCCAGCGGTGCTTGTTGACAAGCGATCCACTATGGTTGACAATTTCTGAATATTATTTGCATTCCAAGATATTCCTACTGCTGGTATCAAGGGTCCAAAAATATCACCTACAATTTCTAACCAAGTTTCTCTTCTGCTACGCATTAGTAGGTTATTTGGTCCACTATTTTCTACTCTATCCATGTGAAAGATCTTTGGAAAGACCAGGCCAACATAACATGTGCCATACCAATGGTCGGGCAACCTGTAGTAAGCCTTATTCCCACAAATATAGTACAGTCCAGGGAAAACTGGATCTTCTCCACCTCTAAATCCCCATCCGGATGCAATGAAATATGTATCATGACACTCACTTATCCCTATATAGATATAATCATATTGGGATCTTTCTCTCATGATGCAGAATTTGCCTTTCTGGGGTGAGTCTATAGCTATTGTCGGTTTAACTCCACCCGGTGTCTCCTTTTTCCCATCTATTTCCCAAATGTTCTCCCCTTCCTTATGTCCCTCTGCATTCTTGTGTATTTTCAATCTTCTCTCTTCAACCATATCCAAAAATGTTTTCTCTTCCGTTTTCAAATTACAAGTTGTTGTTCTTAAAAATATATTCTAAAGTTAGTCCTTTAGTTTCTATAAAAATTTCTCCTAACACATTAGCATCTTTAGCTGGATTTAATTCTTTATTCATGGGCAATCGTCCAAGAATATTACCTATATTAGACAAATTATATTCTAATTTTCCTACGTGATAAAATATACTAGTTAAAACGTTACATGTTATTCCATAAGTCGCTGGGAGGTGATAAGTCACCCCTTCTGAAACAGATGCAGGTAATTGCATACAAACGTAGCAATCCCTTACTTCGATTGTTTTTACATATTCATACAATAATTTTGAAAACACATTGCTAGAAAAATCATTTATTGATCTATCTTGATGCGCATGCTCTGTGCTTGTTCTAACCGGTATTACCTTCTGCGAGTTTTTCACTATATTAGTTATATTCTCAGTATGTCCTGCTAGTGTATCTAAAGTTACTTTGAAAGAGATCAAAAGAGCGAGTACGCTCCAAAGAAGCATTAATAGCCCTGTACAGCAGCAACATGTCTTGCACCATCTTCTTATGAAGGTACATCTATTCTTTTTATCATCTATGTTAGCCATCTTGTTAGAAATAACCGTGTCTTTTGACATAGCCTCTTCTACTCCTCCTCTTGTAGCTTTCCTACAAGATTTAAGATCTTATCAGGTGATCCAACTATTTCAATGTTCTTATTCAATCCTGTGTATTCCTACAAGGATCGATTTAATTCACTCAGCTCGGCCTTACGTCGTTTTTCACTTCTTTTTCATCATCCACATGCAGGATTTCCTGATCTTCTGCTTCCTCTCCGATGTCGGATAAGATAACTCTCAGGGTCTCCCCTGTTTCTTCTTCTTTTATAAATCTCATCAAAGTCTCCTCTGGATTTCCTTGACTATCTGCCTCTTCCCTTTGTTCAGGCAGTGCCACGTACGTCCATTCAGGTGACTTATACTTCTGGTTTGGTTTTCTTGTTCGTTTGTTTGCTTCTGATACTTCTGTTTCTCCCTCTTTCTCTGGATGCTGACTAGTTACTTCATTCACTTGTTCAGCCTCTGAGGGTTTAGCTCGTATCAATCGATATCTCAGCTTCTTAATTTTGTTTGGCCAAAGATCACCTTTAGCATTTCTTCTTGGTTTGCTGTTTCTTTCCTCAATCCAAGTTCTCTTCCTCAGAACTCGACCCTCTGGTATTTCGGTTTCACTGTCCTCAGATTCTGTCTCATTTGATTTTTCCTTTTCAGAAGTCTCTTTTTCCACCTCTTGGGTTGGCCCTACTTCTGTCCCTCCTCGGATCTCCGGCATGCAATCTTCCTGCTGACTATTTGTCCCTTCACCTAGCTGGGTGTTGCAGTTCCCTACACCTCCTTGGGGTTTTTCCGCAATCTGTCCCTCTCTTTCTATGTCTGTCCCTTCTTCTTCTTCCAGTATTTTCTCAGGTGGAATTTCTCCTATTCTCTCATCTGGTGTATCTTCCAGTATTTTCTCAGGTGGGATTTCTTCTATTCTCTCATCTGGTGTAAGAGTTACTTCTGACTGGATGTTCTTTTCTTTTCTTCTTTCTGTGTTCACCATTAGCGTTTTGCTCATCTCCAGAATCTGAACCATCGGAAATCTGCAATCTTTTCCTCAGAATTTCCCCTCTGGGGGTCTGAACTAGTCTTGGCTCATTTTCCCCCCTTTCAGGATTTTCTTTTGAATTTATATTCTCATTACTTGACTCATCACTTGATTCTGATTCGTCAAAGTATTCCTTCCCAATGCCGTCTGCTGGATTTGGAACTCTCAGAGTGTGACTTGCATGTATCCAGTTTTTCAGTCCAGCACACTTCACAGCAGTTGTTGTGGTCAAGATGACCTGTCTTGGCCTTCCCCACCTTGGAACCAGGCAATTTCTTCTTCTGTGGACTTTTATCCTCACCCAGTCTCCTGGGCTTAAATCATGGGCTGGTTTCTTTTCAAGTGTGGTGGCATCCACTCCAACCTGGTGAAACACAGAATGAACTGCGTCAGCCAGGCCTTTACAGTTATCCAAAATCATGGCATCAGTTATAGTCATCAGCTTGTTGACTGGTACAAACACATGTCTCATGGCGCGTCCCATGATGATCTCGTGTGGACTCAAACCTGTAGTTCTGTCTGGAGTAGACCTAATGGTCATCAAAACCAGAGGCAAGACATCAGGCCATTTTAAACCTGTGGCCAAACACATTTTGCCTATTCTATTTTTGATAGTACCATTCATTTGCTCAACCACACCAGAAGCCTCTGGTCGGTAGGCACAATGCAGTTTCTGCTGTACACCCAATGCTTCACAAATTAGTTTCATGATCTCATTGTAGAAATGTCCTCCTCTGTCTGATTCAATGGTTATTGGGAACCCGTACCTTGGGATGAATTCCCTCAACAATAGCTTGGCCACTGTGATTCCATAATTTCTTCTGGTTGGGTATGCCTCCACCCATCTAGAGAACAGACAAATTACCACTAAAACATACCTCAGTTTGTTATAAGGAGGCATTTCAATGAAATCTATTTGCATTCTGGTGAAAGGTCCTCCCTCCCAGCCTATGGTGCCTAGACTCACCACAGTTTTCCTTCCAGGATTGTACTGTTGACATGTCAGGCATCTCTGACAGAGACTTTCTGCGATCAACCTAAATTTTGGGTTGTACCAGGTCTGCTTAAAAGCCCTTATCATGGCATCTCTTCCCAGATGCCCTTGGCCATGATACATCCGTGCCATGGTTGACATCATGCTATCTGGCATTACTTGTCTTCCATCCCGATAGACCCACACATGATCTTTTTCCCTGGGTGCACATCCTGCTTTTACCCACTGCCTCATTTCCTCATCAACTGCCTCATCCTGCAACTGCCTCACTTCATCCCATGTTCCCACAACGTTAGTAAACATTATGGAGCAAGAAGTCATTTCATTTTCTTTTGACCGATTAATGGAATATTTATTTCGGGCACAATACTGAGCCATGTCATTGGCAAAACGATTGCCGGTAGTGATGTAATCACTACCCTGTCCATGAGCAGCACATTTTACCACACCCAGTTCTTTGGGCATTTGTATTGCCTCAAGCAATTTTCCAACCACTTCTGCATTCCTTATGGGAGTTCCACTTGAGGTCAGGAAACCTCTTTGCAGCCATAGTTGGCCGAAATCGTGGACAACTCTGAAGCCATACTGGCTATCAGTCATCACAGTCACTCTCGCATTTCTCCCAATCTTGCATGCCTTGGTTAATGCCACTATTTCTGCTACTTGAGCGGATCTAACTCCTTTCAAGGGTGATGCCTCTATAACTGCTGAAACTGTGCATACTGCATATGCTGCGCTCAACACTCCATCTGTTCTCAGACAGGATCCATCCACAAAAAACACATGATCACTTTCTGGCAGTGGCAGATCTCTTATATCAGGTCGAGGTTTCGTGCAGTAATCAAGCACATCCAGACAAACATGATCAACCTCTTCTCTTATTTCCACGCTCTCTGCATCAGGCAAAAGTGTAGCTGGAATCACATTCACACATCTTTCCAGACTCACATTGTTTGCACCTAGAATGACTTTTTCATACTTAGTCAGCCGACTATGTGACATGAACTGTGTTCGACTCCTTGTTAAAAGGATCGCTACACTGTGAGGTACAAACACTCCTACTGGATATCCCATCACAATTCCCTCCCCTTGCTCTAGGCTTCGACATGTAGCCGCAATGGCTTTCAGACATCCTGGCAGACCTATCGCCACTGGATCTAGCATTGATGAAAAATAGGCCACTGGTCTCCTTTGTCTTCCATGTTTCTGTATCAACACTGAAAGTGCGCATCCATATCGCTCACTACAGTATAACTCAAACTCCTTTTCATAGTCTGGCATACCCAGTGCAGGGGCTTCACACAGACTGTTCTTCAACTGTTTAAATGCTGCCAATTCTTCTTTGTTCAGTTCAATGGGGTCTTTTACCTCACTTTTTGTCAATTTCACCAATGGTTTGACAATCAGGGAGAAATTACTTATCCACTGATGACAGTAACCAACCATTCCTAGGAACATTCTCACCTCTCTCTGGGTCATTGGAGCTCTCATTTCTTTAATGATTCGGATTCTGTCTATGGTTACTTTTCTCAGGCCTTTCTCAATATTATGACCCAAATATGTCACTTCCTTTTAACAGTATTGCAATTTTGTTGGAGATACCTTCAGTCCTCCATCTGCCAAATGATTTAACAAAGCTATGGTATCTGTTTCACAGGCCTCACGTGTCTTTGACGCCACCAATAGGTCGTCAATATACTGGACTAAAACTGAACTCTCTGGCATAGTAAGACTTTCCAGAGATTTCTTTAACAACTGGTTGAAAATGGAGGGGCTCTCTGTGTACCGCTGTGGGATTCGGCACCATGCCAAAATACGGTTTCCGAACCGAAATGCAAAAAGTGTCTGGCTGTCATGATTCAACGGAATGGAAAAGAAAGCATGACACAAATCAATTACTGTGTACCATTCTGCATCATGTGGGATCTGATACAAAATCACTGATGGATTTGGAACAATGGGACAACATGAGACCACAATCTTGTTAATCTTTCTCAAATCTTGCACAATCCTGAATTTCCCACTTGGATTTTTCAGTCCCATTATAGGTGAATTACATGGGCTGCTCAATATTTACCTTAACACTCATTGCTGGATCATTTTCTCAATCAAAGGGGTTACTCCTGCTATTATTTCAGGTGTCAGTCTGTATTGTGGAATATTCGGATAGACTGCTCCTTCTTTTACAGCTATTCTTACTGGGTCTACATTTCTCATCAGGCCTACATCTTCACCAGTGAAATCCCAGACTGCTGCCTTTACTGTCTGTTTCAATTCTGGGGGCAATTCATCTGGATTGAATACTGCATAGGTTCCAGTAACCTCACACTCTCAGTTAGCTATGGTCATTTTGTACAGAACATCTTCATCTGGTGTTTCAAAAGCTATACCATCTGGTGCAATTCATTTTGCACAACAAATCCCTACCTAATAAATTCACAGGACTGGTGTCACACACCACAAATCGGTGCATGTCTGCAAATTTCCCTATTCTGACCTTTACCGGTTCAGTAAGGTACGTTCTAATCTGGGTGTTTGATACACCAACTACTTGGAGTGTTTCATCCGAAAGAGAAAGATTCTTCACATCTGCTGATCTGACAGTGGATCGTGTAGCTCCAGTGTCTACTAGAAAAGTAATGTTCTCATCATTAACCTTTCCATCCACAAATGGTCCTGTCTGATCTATTTCTAGAGATGCGCCAGGTGCGCACCCTGCTTCCTCTTTTCGGCACCGTCAATAAAACTCCTCTGGCTCACTTTCATCATTTTGCAGCCAATATTGTGATACAGCACTCGCGCGGGTCGGTTTGTTTACCTGTTCTTCATTGTAGAATCCCGCTTCCTTGCTATATCTCTGTGCGCTCCGGCTCTGTGGTAAGGGCGGTTTTGGCACCTGATTCTGTGGACTAACAGCCTTATGCTGTTGCGGCGGTGGGCCACTCTCCTCACACTGCACCTGTGGATTCAATGATGGATTTTCAATATTAGTACCTGGTGGATATTTACACTCGGATTTCCAGTGCCCTAATCTTCCGCAATTGTGACAAGGGAACTTCTTCTTTGCCTCTTCTATATTACCCTTTCCTTTTCCTGGGCCAAATCTTGATTTAATACCTGGATTATTAGCTTGTTCCACCAGCTGAGCTTCCTGTCTCTCCGCAACTTTCACTTGAGCCCACATTGCCTTTTCCTTTAATTTTCGCTGTTTTGCCTCAATCTCATCACTGAAGTATTTAGCATGCCTCAGAATCTCATCTATTTTCTTGCTCTGCCAGTCCACAGTGTGCTGCTTGATCATGTCCCCAATCTCGGGACGCAGACCATACACAAATCTGTACACAAAATGACTCCGGTCCTTTTCTCCCAGACTGTCATCCCCACTGAACTGTTTGAAAGCTAGAATTAGCCTTTCATAGTATGCGTGAACTGACTCCTTCGCTTCTTGATGTGTTCGATCTATTTTAACCCAATCAGTTTCTTTCGGAGGCACTTTGTTTTTCAAGAACACCATGACCTGCTCATACTTTTTCATAACTTCAGGGTCTGGGGCTCCTGTTTTGGGATCTCTTGGGTATTCTTTGGTGGGCCAATCTATGACTATCTTACATTCTGCCCACAAGTCTGCTGGCACAATTATATCAAACAGACTATTCAAGTCGATCCAGAGCACCTTTGACAATTTCACAAATCTGTCTACTTGTCTATACCACTCGACCGGCTTTTCCCGTAATCGAGGGAAGTCATTAGTAAATGACAAAATGTCCTGTCTAGTCCATGGGACATGCACATATCCCCCTCCTGGAATCTCTCTCATTGGGAACTCCATCACCACCTTCTCCTTTTCTCTCACAGGAAATGCTGAAAATGTTCTGTCTGAAGTATCATCCCGCTTCCTATACCACCTACTCTTCCATTTGTCCACATCTCCCCATTTCCTCAATACCGTGATTATGTCCCTAATCTGCCCTATCCGCCCTGCAGCATTCAGATTCTCAATGTCTTTTTCTCTGAAGTCCACTCGGTATGGTTTCTGTAAAGCTTTTACTTTATCTATGTCAATTCCCATTTCACTCGCTATTTCTGTTAATCTGTTATGTAAATTCTTTGCTCTCCAAGTGATATTTTTACACAGGAATAATAATTCCTCATCTTGGTAATTTTTCAGCTTATCTGTGGGAATGGTCCCTGCAATCAATTCTTCCAACATCATCCTCAATTTCGCCACATCAATGGTATGAGATTCGTTTTCTTTATCCTGCAAACTTTTTAACCAGTCATTCAATTCTTCCGTAGTTATGCTCACTGACTTCTCTACATTCCCTGGTTCTGTCAGTCGCTGTGGTTCTAACATCGATCCTTCTACCATTCTGCTTCTCTCTACAGTATCTGTACAATAAAATGGATTCTTTGACACATGTGATTCACCTTTTCCCATAGTATGTCCCCAGGAACTCTCTTTCGCTCTCATCAGGGGCTGTTCTGCCTGTCTTGGGTTCACATATGGAACTGTTAGTCCATGCTCACTGTCTTTCTGCTTCTCAAAAATAGGCATAACAGGACCTATGGTCACAGGGACTGTAACTGCTTCTAGATTTTTCGTCAATTCTCTTATTTTCTCTGTCAGTTCTAATGTGGTTTTTGCTAGTTCCTTGGAATTTTCACTCTCAGCTCTATTTTCCTTCCCCCTTTCTTTAAGAGAATTTCTTCTTCTTACTTCTGGGGTCACAACTTCTGTTTTAATGATTCTCAGAGTTTCCCTCACTGGTGTGCCTGAGGTTGGCGTTTCTGGTTCCTGCCTATATGGAGGTGGATTTTTGTAAAACATATCATCTAGGACATCATCGTCTGTCTCGTTGTCCCCATACCTCCGGGTATCTACACGATTTCTCTTTTCTAGGCATTTTCTTCCTTCACTTCCTCCATCTGTTCTAAGGGGAAACAATCCTTCAGTCATACTAGCATCTCGCCACCTTCTCATCCGATCACTATGAGTTTCGCGATCGTTTGGCCGTCCGAACATATACCTGTACCTATTGCCATTTCTCTGTTTCTCTCGCTCATGCATCTCCTCTTCCCACTCAGTCAATGCCTCAAACTGCGTAGGCCTAGGTCGCGAATCTATGCTCATCATCTTTTCCCGTAGGTTCCTCAAGATTGCCAAATTAAAGTACCCATCCTCTGGAAATGCTAGAACTCCGTCTTCTTTTGTATATTTTGCCCAGTTGTCTAACCAAATGCAAGTATGGTACCCATATTTTGCAACCATAAAGGATGCAGGGGTTTTCGCTGGGGGAAGTAACTGTCCTTCCCTAGTCACGATCTTTTGGTCTTTCACAAACCAATTTTTCATTTTTCCAAATAAAGTTTTTTTCTTCTTTTCAGGTGAATGGTAATACATTCTCCTTTCTTTCGTAAACCCTTTAGTCTTTCCTGCACGGTACGATCTTTAGTCCAATAACAACGCAACTCTTACTCGCGCACCAATCCTAGCGTCCCTACGTCACTGTCACAATCTCCAATCCTTGCACGACTCACACTAACGCACCAATCCTGGAGCGTTTACGTCGCTGTCACAATCTCCAATCCCTGCACGACTCACACCAACGCACCAATCCTGGAGCGTTTACATCAGTGACTAGCTGTCCTATCCCAGCGCGGTCCTACTGACGTCAACAGTCGCTGCAGCTGCTCTTGCTCCTGACTCCTGTCTCCAGTCTACCCCTCCTTTACAAAACTACTTGGTAGACTTTTGTTTCAATTCTACGATACTTGTTAGTTACAACATATAAACATCTCCATTGTCTGCTCCGCTAACCACAGAATAGCAAAAAGACCTTTCCCACGAGAATTCTGCTTCCCGAGAGCAGCGCTTACCTCTGCCCTACTACAGAATAATTACATCCGTTAGCAAAGTAGCACATCCCTCTACTTCACCCTTCTATCAAGCATCAATTAACCGTTTCAGCCGGTTTTAAAACACATAGGTGGAAACGCAATGCTCCTGAGAGATAAAACCAAAGTTCCACAATTAATCCAAATGCTATTTTCATTCACACACTTTCACACAAAGTAATGCTGTTCATTCACACACAATCCTGCCTTCCCGAGAACAGCGAACAGTCTGTCCTACTACAGAATTATAACATACGTTAACAAAGCAGCGCTTACCTCTACTTTGTCCTTCTTACAAGCTCAGAGAACACCTGATACCTTTTCAGTGATAAGCGTTATTGGCATACCAATTTGGTTTCCTGGTACCTAAGCCAAAATTTCACAGGTAACCCATTTGCTATCATATGTACTTCTCGCACACAGAAAAAAATGTCTTCTAATGGCAACACACGACGATGTCACCGAATCGAACCCAGACAATGTGACGCGCAACTTCAATTGTCACACGTTCTTTTCCGTGTACCTACGGGCAACCACAATTCCGTCTTTCCCGAGAGCAGCACTTACCTCTGCCCTACTACGGAACTGTCACCGACTTCTTACATACCAGAAGCCGTACAGACGACATAAAACTCAATACGACTTCAACATATAATGTTAGTACATATATCAATACCAATCAATAATCGATAAGCTATATACATGCCAATATCATCAAACCAACACAATACAACTCATTTCTAGCTACCAAAAATACTGATAGATATATATACACATGTGAATCATCAAACCTAAATAATAAAAACCATCATCTTGCTACCAGAAAGAAACTGGTGCAGTTCTGAGCATAAAATATTCCCCTGCTTCCACGGACGGAATGATTTCACAGTCACACGCACAGACACACTTCACACGCTGGTGGGGCCCATAACACCAACATTCATTCTCATCACGCTATCCGTGCCTACAGAGGAGATTCAATCTCCCACGAACTACAACTTCTACACTCTGGATAGAGGAAAACCACATCTATCGATTTACCCTACTAGTTTCTCCATCCGGAGGTCGACTAGATCATTTAGTTAAGATAGGTTTTGATGGAAATCACTTTAACTTTCATTTAAATCAATAAAACATTACCAGAAATAATCAGTTCTTAAAATAATGATGTTCTTTATCTAATTAAATTGCAGGTTAAAATCCTAACAGTGCCATAATATCTTTTGTCATATTTACCTATTCTGGCTAATTGTCGTTTTCTAAGTCAGAACCGGTCCTCAGCAAATTCAGTCAGAGTATTGCTCAATCATCCAGCGTCACCGTCCTCTCCGTCAGCGTCGGGACCTCAGATCACCAGTTCAGGAAGTGGCGCTAATACCTCTCTAGTCTACTAATATTTATACTAAAATTTACATATGAAAGTTACATTTTCTTTATTTCTAGGCTCCTGATTGGCTGAATTTAGTCACATCCAAATACATTAAGAAACAATTTTAAATATTCCCATAAGGATGATGAATAAACTAGGCGCATGGGAAAGGATGTTCCCAGGTCAAGAAAGTATCAGTCTATTGTGAAAAGGTGGCTTTTGTTTCGCAAATGGCAACAATTGCTTCATATTCAGGGACATTGGCATCTCGCCCAGAGTAGTCTTCATGGACATGGCATATCAGGTCACACAAAGGACACGAATGAAGTCAGTGCAGGTGCCTTCCTCCATTGTTCAAATGATGAATTAATGTACTTTAGTTAGGCTTCATTCGGCGGCCATCTTTTGGTAGGCCAGAATAGTCAACTTTAAGTAAAGATCGTAATTAATACATTGAAATAATTAAAACAGTGTTATTTCCCTGCTAATACTCATATGTGCGTGCATTTATCTAGCCATATGCAACATCTAAAGCTAGTAATGCATGTTTATTTAAGCGCAAATCACATTAACACTGCTTAAGCAACACTTATCGTTTTAATATGCATACAACTTAGTTCACTTATTAATTTAAGCCATGCAAATGCATTCCCACGTGTATTCTCTTGGTTATTCAGGTTGGTTAGTACCATCACATCAATCAATTAATTATTAGAATTAATTATTTAATCGTTTTAATATGAACTTATATAAATGGATTGGGTATACAAAACTTTTTTTATTTTTCCCGCTCCATCACCAACAGACAAGTTAACTCTGGGACCTACTCAACTCTACCTCCCCAGACATGGTCTCCATGACAGTGACCTAATTGTACCCCACCTCAGAACACTCCCTCGCCATAGCCATCCTGTGCAGCTACAAGATCAAACAAAGGTACCGCCCCAACAGAGTAGGACTATGAATTGACATCGTCAACATGAAAACTCGCAGAGTCTGAAACAACCACAGCAACATCCTCATCAACGCAAGACACATGCACATCCAGATCCACAAAAATTCAAAAACCACCCTCAGAGTAACCCGCGCCGACATAGCCTCCAGACCCCGAACACAGTTCTACATCTCCATCACCAACTTTGTCGGTACACACACCCTCACATCCACAGACTACATCCTTCACGTCGGGCTGAACTTCCACCTCGTGTCCATTGACGGCACTGTATCCACCACCCTGACCGTCACCCTGGCCACCCTCAGGCTCATACAAGTTGGCACAACCCCCACCCACCACAAAAGCCACACGCTTGACCACATATCTGCAAGCTCCCACGTACACTCCAACCACCCAGCCAACCTCCACTGGAACCACCATCAACGCAGCAAATTTGCTTTCCATTAAGACACCACGCACACCCACACCCTACAGATCCACTGGCACTGCTGGAGCACAGTCACAGAAGCACAGCTAACCATCAAACTTGCCTGGAGCACAACCACCCACACTCACTCCAGCACTCAGAACGTCAGACAAGGGACAGGCAACTGCGCAAACACACTTGCCAAGATTAAGACACACTTCAACAGACACACCAGCAAGTGAGCCAGCTGGTTCAATGCAGAACACCAGGCATCAATGCTGCCCTGCCTCGAGATAGTGAAGAAATACACCATCAACTTCACAGATACGCAATTGGCCCTCCTTCAAAGATCGCATTGCCAACAACGCACACACCAGCCAAGTGCTCTTCAACCTAGTGAAAGAACTCTCCTAAACCAGCTCCAACAACACCATCCCACCTTTGCAAGACATGTGCAACTCCTTAGTTACTTTTGTCCATCGCAAGGGTGCAGCCATCAACGACAGATACAACGCCACGACTAGCACTGAGGTCTCCATCACCACGGATCCCAGACACGGCAACACCCTGCTCTCCTGGACCAACGTACACAACACAAACACAATGCACATCTGGTACTACATCCACTACGGATCTACCTCAGGCACATGCCCACACCACATCTGCTCCAAAGCCAGCCCCACCATTGCACCCCATATCCAGATGAGCATCAACATCTCCCTCGTACATTCAACATTGACGTGGAGCTGGAAGCACACAAACATCAACCCCATACTCCACACACAAATGATTGAACCCAAGGACCACCTTTTGCTTCCATCCCATCTCCCTACTGCCATTCATGTGAGGTCCATCAACAGACAACTGACCCACAAACTCTATGTGAACAGCATCCACGATCCGTCCCATTTGCGCATCAGCGGCAACTCCTGCAGCAAACTGGACACATCTCCGCCGCCAATGACATAATGCCACAGATGGACAACAGTGAAAGAGCAGCACTCATTGACCAGTATCTGTGATTTTACTTCAAAACTGTCTTGCACTGCACACTATGCACACGCATACACGACAATGAGATCCGAGACAAGGCTCGTGACTGGACAAACTCCTTCCTCTACGGCAAAACCCAGTCTGCCCTCCTCTACCCTTCCTGCTCAGAGTCCACAGTAATCTTCTGCGGATTACCCCAGGGCTCATCCATCACACAACATTGTTCTAAATGTACATGTCACCACTTGCACATGTTACCCAACTGCCAAACCTCAACATCATCTCCTACGAGAACAGCCAGCTGATCTTCTCCCTCACCATGGCCACCCTCACTTACACAACCATACAACATGTAGGACTGTAAGATGTTGCTGAGTGGATGAAGAACTGCCAACAGGAGATAAACATCAGACAAGACAGAAATGCTCATCCTCAAATCCACCCGCACGCATGTTGCACTTCCTGGTGTGCGTTAGCCCTGGGAACAGATCCAGCAACAACCACCCACGCATGCACCATGGGGTTCAACATCAAGTCTACTCTCTCCATGCCAAAGCAGGAAAACACCATCTCGTCCTCCTGCTTCATCACCCTCCAGATGCTTGTCAAGTTCAACAGGTGGATTACCACCAAGAAATGGAGTACAGTCACACAGGCACTCTGCAGCAGCAAGTTGGAATACAGTAACATCCTCTATGCAGGAGCCTCGACCAAACTCTAATAACGACTTAGCCGCATTTATGATGCCGCTGCACGCCTGGTCCTCAACATCCCTTGACGAAAGCACATCATACCCCACCTGTGAGACCTGCACTGGCTCACCGCCAACAAGTGTCACCTCCACGCACAAGAACCACGCACACAAGCCACTCCACAACTCCAGACATGCATACCTCAACAGACAACTCAGCTTCTGCACCCCAATCCAGCAGGTCTGCTACGCTGACATTGCAATCGCCACAGTCCCCTGCATCTGGACAGCTAACTCCGGCAGGAGTTCAGTATGCCACCTCAACACAAACAACTGGGACACTCTCCCCATCCTCCTGCAGCAGGCACAGCACATGCTGATATTACTGTGAGTCCTCAATAATGGGTTTTGCAAGCAGTGGCAGACTCCCACCCACCCCCACTCCTTGAGACACGCAGGGGTTAGTGGTGGACTTTAAAGATGTTGTCATAGTAAAATTGTCTAAATTGCTTTTGCACATACACAGCCATCTAACTGCCTATCCGTGTCAGGTCACACATGTACATTGCTTGATTTAGCCTTGCCGGACCTTCTTGGGAATTCACTGCCTCTTACTTATTACCTAAGTTAATAACTTGATTGTTCATAGACACACACACCTGTGTGATTAAAGTGCATTTATTTACATGAAAAAGTGGTTTTACATTGAGCAGAACTTGACCATAGGACATAGGACTGGCAGTCCATTGCGAGCGACAGAGCCAGGGGAGGAGGTGGATTTAGCAGTGCCATTGTCAATGAACAAGAGGAAATCTGCTGTGGGTCAATGTGTGGGTCCACGCTGGGCGTTGGACGTCGGCAGACAGTGGGAGAGGAAGGGCCGTGAAATGTTGTTGTGTACAAACCGACAGGCCTTTGTGCATCACTGCTAGCTGGACTTGCGCATCACCATGGTGGCAGTTTCATCCTCAGCTTTGTCCGATGATGTGTCATGTGTCTCACATGTGGGCGGTGGTATGGTGGGAGCAGCACTGTGAGGCACAGACACATCAGGGTGCGGAGCTGAGAATGGGGATGCACAAGCAGCAGATGTCACAAGACCGTGGGGAGGTATAGCTGTCATGTGGAGAAGCATGGCCTGCCATATCGGTTCCAGATTGCGCTGGTGTTGAGCGGTGGCAGCCAGCTGTTGGAGCTCCCTCCGCTCCCTGGACTCCATTACCCCTGCCAGGATAATGCAGCAGAGACACTGCTGGAGCTATCCTGCCGGGACAGTGTCCACTCTCCGGATCAGGACCCCAGCAATGGCATCCAGGGAGAGTTGGATGTGATTGAGGGAGGTGTGGATGTCTGGCAGCCTCGCAAAGTTGTTTTCAAGGCCATTCAGACACCCCCTGAGCTCCTCAAAGTTGACTGCCAGGCTCTCCAAGCCCACCCGCACAAAGTCCCGTGTCTCCCGTTGTACCTCCAGCACCATGGTTGAAAGGCCGCATATGTGCTGGCTGGGTCCTGGGAGGCAGCTGTGGTTGGAGGTGCTTGTTGCTGGGTGGTTTGTGCAGGGGGTGGGCTGGGCGCAATGCTGGTGGGTAGCCCTGCTACTGGAGTTGGTGTGGCGAAGGAATCGAGGATACGGTCAAACTCGTCCATATTGATAGTTGGTGTTATGGACAAGTCATCGTATGGAGTGGGTTGTCCCGCTGTCCAGGAGGTGTTGTCGCTCCCTCTGAAACGTTCATGGGAGATACAGTTTAACAGTGGTATCCATGTATGGGCATGCATTATTTGACTTGACAATCAGACTGAGGGAGACTGTACATGATCTATATTTAGAACAATATGCATGCTAGTTACTGGATGGTGATTATTTCTGAGACATCACAGATGTGTGTGTATACTTGTACGTTGTAATAACACAAGTTGCCTAGGTGAGAAATGTGTCTTGACAGTGTCTACACAAAAATGCTACCTGTTGTGTTTTGGTTTGGGTTATGTGACTGATGCAGTCCGCCACACCTATTAGGCAATGTTGATGTACTCCGATTAGTATGTCTGTACACTGCATTGTGTGATGGTGGCACCTGCTGCCTTTGATTAGCTGCCCCTTGTCCCTTTCATGAAATGGGCCTTTGACTTCTGTGTATGGACAATGCAGACATGTGTAAATCTGTGTGGATGGTGTATCCTTGTCAGAGTAGTGACACTTGTGTATAGTAGGTCATCAAGTGTCCTTTTCACATCAGGGGTGTGTGTACATAAGTTTGTGCCAGGGTGTGACATGCTCCCTTGAGGATGAGTTCCACAGTCGGCAACATCAGTGAGGTGTCCTGCACCATATGAATCTCTTTGTCCTGCAGGCATGCTATCCATCATGCCCTGTCACATGCCTTATCAGGGTGGCTCAAGGAGTTGCAGTTTTGCAGGGGCTTGCAGATGTGCATGTGTTTCGTGTGCTATTGTTGTGTGATGAGTGCCCACTATTGGCACATTGGCAATGTGAGCCTACTTGGGGGCATGTTATCATGGAGGTCCATGTTGTTATCAGCGCTTTAGCAGCAGGAGACTTCCGCTACAAGCAGCTAAGATGTCCTTGGAAATGTGCCACATATAATTCCATGATAAGCACATGTTCTGGTGTGAACATGGCCTTTGATTAGAATTCTCTGCTGCATATTATCAGGCACATTATCACCACTTTGGTGTCTGTTTCAGGACGCAGAAGTGGCAATACTTTTCAGAACGTCCTTGATTATATGTGCTATGTTTTTTCTACAAAGCTGCACTGTGTGGGACACATGTGCCTCTAAGTTGCTTTGGCTCCTTGCAATTTGTGTTGTGTGCATTGCGTCTGTCATGTTTAATCTTGCTTCCTGCACTTCTTTGGGATTACCCTTTCAGAGCATGGTGCAACTGTTGGAAAGGCGTTCGTCGGAGGGGGGGTTCGAACACGTCTTGCCCACCCCTTTGACCCACCTCTCCTACGTAGGACGAACCAGGCGCGCACACCCTGAGCTAACACTACGAACAGAGTGACACCACACGTATTCTTTGTAGGACGATAGGTTCTTTGATCGATGATTTCAAGGGATCTTTATGATCCAAGGTGCAAGCAGTACAGCAGTGGCACAAGGAACCACAAATCGGTCGTGGGGAATGGGGGTAGCGGGACAGTCTTTCAAGATAGTGTCTCTGCGAAATACCCTGCGGATAGCTCACAATCCTCGAGCTGGAGGGTGTCGTTTCTCTGGGCAATCTCTTACCGAGTCGTCCTCAAGGGGAGCGCCGCGAGTCTCTCAGCAGGCACAGGTGGTCGGAGTTCGGGAGCCGCGATTCCGTCAGCAAGGCTCAGATGGTTCAATAGCTGGGGGCCGCGAGTCACTCAGCAGGCCCAGGTGGTTTCAGGGTTCGGGAGCCGCGACCTCGTCAGCAGGGCTCAGATGGTTCAATAGCGAGAGGCCACGAGTCACTCAGCAGGCCCAGGTGACTTCAGCGTTCAGGAGCCGCGACAGCGTCAGCAGGCTCGGATGGTTCCAGGTCTTCTCTGCATTCGTTCCTCCGGCACCCCTTGTTATACTCCGCTTGCTCTTTGAAGTCCGGAGTCCTCGCAGAGGGGGGGACTGGGGTGACGGAGGGGGTTCGGCGGGATTTCCTGCCGCTCACTTCTTTGGTCTTTTCAGGTGGGTCTGGGAGGGACCCCAGATGCTCGGCAGGGGAGGCGCCTGCTCCCCAGGGGCCTGGTGGCCGATCGAGTCTTCCCGGGGAAGGCGACCCGAGGTGTGACTGGGCTGGCGCCTCTGGGTCTGGCTCGAGGGTTCCCGCTCCCTCGGTCGGACATGCGTGGTAGGGTGTCGAGCCTCTCAGGGCTCTGGCCGGCCCTCGGATCTGGGTGGCTGGGGCGGCCGGAGTCGGAGATGTCGTGTCTTGAGGGAGGTTGCAGGTTGGCTGGATGATTGGGAGGGCAACGCCGTGAGGCCGGTCTCACAGCAACATGTATGACAAATGTTGTTGCTATCTTAGCAGACAGTGTCCACACCCATTACACACAGATTTTGTACCACATGTGGAGTGTGTGTGGCAGTGGTGGGCCGTATTGTGCATCATAGCAGGCGCAAACATTCTAGACTCTGCATGAGCGGTTAGATTTTCAAAGGGGGGACAAGCAGCGATCACAGTGGATATTTGTGTGCATTGTAAAGGGGAACAAGCATGACCTAAGCCTACTTTAGGGTGACAATACATATTGACAGCGCTGTAAAGTTTAAGTCAGTCACATGCCTGTACATGAGCATGGGTCTCGTGGAGCTGACCCCTTTGGACATTCTTAATGGCAATGGGAGGTAGATGTCGTTCGAGAGATCCCAGAAAGGGCTTGTGCAGAGATTGTGAAGTACGCATGGAGGGGCAGAAGGCACACCCGCTTCCAAAGGATTATTTAAGATGTTTTACATTGCCTTACCTCACGCCGGCAGAAAGTCAATGCATGTTTCTGCACTGACTCATAGGCATGCACAAGGGTTAAGGGAGAGGGGGCAGACTTTCCTCACATGATTTGGGTGTGACCAGTTTAGGCAATTTATTGGACCATACTGATGACAGTATTGAAGGTGTTGACAGCCAAGGAGGTTGATCTGTCGTAGGGGGCTTGTATCCTACATTGCTTCCCACACACGGCTCAACTTGTGCTTGCCGCAAGTTAATGGATAGGGTATTATTATTGGCCATGAGGGGATATTCCGATGCACTGGAAGGCAAGTGGGGCCACGAGTTTCGATCAACGGGAGTGCCAGTTCACTAAATGTGCAGAGTGTGATGGGATAGTTAGGCTACTACTGGTCAAGGGTACAGTGGGCAAGGGATCACTTTATGCGGCTAGGGCATGGGACCATTTATTTTGCCCATTTGTGGAAAAAGACAGCGAGTGCAATGTCAACACTGAGCCAGGTGAGCTGGTACCAGGCTAGTGCCTTTATGGCGCGCAGATGTGACCATTCGACACCATTGTAGACATGCATGATGGGTCAATCTCAAGCGGAAGCCTGTATATTGAGTTTGTGGTGTTTAGCTTCTGGATAACACAGATTACCACAGATTACGCACTGGTAAGGCTATCAAGGAGTACAGAGCAACATGGGTAGTGACATGCCTTGAGGGATTGTGAAATAGACGTTCGTATGGATTAGTGCTGGTGATGTTGGTTTATATGGCCTGTGTTGTTATTTGTTTAGTATGCCCCTTTTTACATGGTTCTTCAGATTGATGGTAGTAGAGGAGACATGTCATTGTAACAAGCCAAGGATCCTATGCTCAGAAAAATGAACACCATAGTGAGTGGCAATGAACTAGGGGCCATATTATCAGGATCAGCCTTAATAGGATTGGGGCTTTAGCGGCAGGTTACAGCCACTATAGCGGCGGTGTTGTCCTTGATGATCGGCCCTTGTGAATTCCCATGGGAGTCCATGTTCTGGTGTGAACATGGCCTTCTCTGGGAATTCCAAGGGGCATATGATCAAGGCCATTGCCGCCACTTTAATGGCAGTTTGCAGCCGCTAAGGCAGCAAGGATTTTAATGCTGATCTTGGTAATATGTCCCTAGGTTTGCACAATGCTTAGATCTGAAGATCGAGCTTACGCCGACTTGAGGATTTTAAAATTTAGCAAGTGAAAATTGTACATGGACAGGGATATGTGTGCATGCAGGTGAGTTGCCTTGGGATGACTGAATGGCTTTCATGGTGCGCCACACATTGCATTTCGCAATGGTGAGCACACAACTAAGGGCAAAATTATCAGAGACAGCATGACAGATTATCAGCACTTGAGCAGCAGAGAACTGCCGCTTAGGCAGGGATCATGGCCTTGATAATATTCCCTAGGGAATTCTTATAGAAGTCCATGTTCTGGTGTGACCATGGGCTTGTATTTGAATTTGCCAGTGCATTTTTTCAGGGCCATTTTCGCCACTTTAGTGGCAGTTTTCTGCCGCTCAAGCAGCTCTTTTTGTTGTGACATTGCATGTGTTGTCGGTATGCGGAGTGACTCTTTACTTTCTCATCTTGATGTACACAGTGCTGCATTGCATGTACAGGCAAGGGGGCACTTTTGTAGTAGAGGCATGCGGTTGTCACCATGTCCCCCTTGCCTCATCACCAAACGTATCCAAATCTTCTGCAGTCAGCAACTCCCATGTGGCAAAATGAGTATGCAGTGTAAATGTGACAGGTCACGTGCACTAGTACGCATGCCAGCAACAGACTCGGCACAGCTGCAACATTGCACATGTGTCTGGCTCATGTGCAAGGTTGTGTGTGGCCCTCCAAGTCACCGTTGTTGGCCATGCACATCCTTGCACTCAAGTCAGCCACATGTGATATTTTGCAGGTGTGCTGTTCTTGCTGTTGGCATGCTTACACGTGCACGTGATCAGTCACATTATTTATTTATATTTATTTATTTTTTGCATTTGTAATGCGCACAGATACCCACAAAGGGTTTCCCGGCGCCAGGGCTAAGAGGTCAAAACATAGAGGCAGTAACTGTCAAGGACCACAATTATTTATTAAAAAGCCAAGTTTTAACGTTTTTCTTAAAACTGGCAAAATTCTCCTCCTTCCGTAAGGCTAAGGGGAGGGAATTCCAAAGAACTGGTCCCAGATGGGAGAAAGATTTCCCCCCCATTCGGGCCAGTTTGAACCTGGGAACCACGAAATTTGCTCCATTTAAAGAACGGAGATTGCGTGTAGGAACATGGGGCCTAACCAATTTTTGCAGGTATTTTGGTGCAGTTCCTGCCCTGATCTTGAACATGTGTGTCAAGGCTTTGAACCGAACTCGGTTCTCTACCCTCAACCAATGCAGGTTCCTCAAATGCTTCGAGATCCTTGCTGTCCTAGGAATCTTACACAGCAACCTGGCTGCGGAGTTCTGGACCAGCTGCAATCTCCTGATCACGGCTAGATTGGAACCCAGGTATAAGATGTTACCGTAGTCAAGCCTAGATGTAATTAATGCATTGACTACGGTCTTCTGGGTATCCACAGGCAGCATCCAGATAATCTTCCGCAGCCATTTAAGGATCGTGAAGCAGACACCAGCCACTTTGTTGGCCTGCTGTTTCATTGATAATGAATCATCAATGCACACCCCCAAATTTCTAGCTTGGGTAGCCGGGGTGGGGAAGGCGCCCAAAGATGGTGGCCAATGGGTATCCTGCCACAGATCTTTATTTTTCCCCAGGAGAAGAATCTCTGTCTTCTCCCCATTGAGCTTTAGCTGGTTCGTAGACATCCAGCTGAAAATTTCCTGAAGGCCTAGTTTCAGCACAGAGGGGGATGAAGATTCTGAGTTAGTAAGGGAAAAAATAATCTGCGAATCGTCCGCATAGGTCATAAGTTCTAGACCTACCCGCTCTGCCAAATCGGCGAGGGGGGCGGAGATACAGATTGAAAAATAGCGGGCTCAAAATTGAGCCCTGAGGCACACCGTGGGGTGACAGAAAAATGTCCGACTGGGCCTGTGAGGACGAGATCTGAAACGTCCTGTTGCTCAAGTAAGATCTAATCCAGTCCAGCGCTGCCCCTCCGACGCCATCCTCACTCAGCCTGACAAGCAGTCTGTTGTGTGAGATGGTGTCGAAGGCTGCGCTTAAATCAAGCAGAACAAGAGCAACCGTTTGCCCGTCGTCCAAAAGTCCCCTGATCTTCTCCGTGACTCCCAGGAGGGCAGATTCGGTGGAGTGGCCTGCCCTAAAACCCGATTGGGAAAAATGGAGTAGGTTGTTATTCTCTGTGAAAGTTGAAAGTACACCATGGATGTGCTTCTCCAGTATTTTTGAGAATGCTGGCAGCAGGGAAATCGGACGATAGTTGGCCAGTACCTCTGGATCAGCTGACGGCTTTTTCAGCAGAGGGCTGACCATGGCGTGCTTCCAGGACGCTGGGACGGTTGCCAGATGAATGGAGGCGTTTAGTGTCTCGGCAATAATCCCCAAAGCACTGTCGTCCAGTTGGCTCAGAATATTAATTGGGAGAGGGTCACATGGAGAGCCCGACTTGATAGAAGTGGCTAAAGATTTCAAGGTGTCCAGGGAGATGGATGGCCAGGAGACAAGCCGGTTTCCTGGTAGGCTTTCTAAGGGAGGAACTTTCCTGTCATCCCTCACCGGAACATTAATGTTGGCAAGAATAGTCTCGATCTTTTCCACAAAATATGTGGCAAGGTCTTGACATTTTTGAGGGGTCAGGGGACGTGCAACTGCCATAGAATTAGCTCCGGCTAATTCTTTAACTGTGTTAAAAAGGGTCCGTGCTTTATTGGCAGCAGTATTAATGGTCTCTGTTACATAGGATGCTTTAGCTCTAGCACAGGCCGTGTGATAGAGGTTTCTGGCCTTACGATATGCTTCCTTTTTAAGAGGATCATATTGTTTGCGCCATTTCCTCTCAAGTCCCTTACACTTGGTTTTTTCTAGTTTCAGTGCTTCCGTATACCAGGGGGCCGGGGGACGATGGACATTCCCTCTACACCTGGTAGCGGGCAGACAGATGTCAACTGCTCTCTCTAGCCAAGTGTGGGCTTCCAGCGCATTTCTTTCCATATCAGCACCCAGAACAGGGAGGGATGCCTGTAACGCGTTCTGTAACTCAGTTAGATCTAGCTTTTTCCAATTTCTCATAAAAATTGGAGGGCAAGCAGAACCTGGCGAATTAAATTGTTCAAGAGTAATACTAAAAAGCGTTAAAAAATGGTCCGACCAACAGATAGGGTCTGTTTTCAACCATTTTAGCTCCTGTACACTAGAAATAATGGGGTCTAACAGATGCCCAGCTTTATGAGTGGGACCCTCATTTCGTAGAGACATATTCAAAGTATTAAAGTCCTCTAACAGGTTAACAGCTATGCTATTAGATTTGTCATCCAAATGAAGGTTTAAATCCCCCAGTATGGTCAAGTTTTGGGCATTCAGAAAGTAAGGCGAAATGAAATTAGCCAAGTTCGCAGCCCAACCACTGCTGTTTCCCGGAGGACGATAAATTAGAAATCCAGAAAACATAAAATTTGGATTCAATGAAATTTTAAAAAAAGCTGCTTCACATCCAGGAATATTTACTGTTTCAAAATCACAATTAAAATCCCTGTTAAAGATCACAGCGATGCCCCCTCCTACTTGTTTATCTCTGTCTACTCTAACAATGGCATAGTTAGAGGGTAAGGCAGCGGCTACATCGGGACCTGCACCATCTTGCAACCAGGTCTCTGTTAGAAATAGCGCACAAGGTTTTTCTTCAGCTAGGAGGTGGTAGATATCAGCTTTATGTTGAGGCAGTGATCTACAATTCACAGTGTAGAATGTGAATGTGCGAGAATTTAAAACAGAGGTTTGAGTTGATGGCTTAGGTTTGTGTGATACCTCTGGGTAGGGCTGAACATTTGTAAGAGCAAATGTACAGTGAGGACATACTTGTATACCCGTTAGGGAAGGCTTTAGGACAGAGCATTTACTATTGCTACTTGGGCGCATAGACCTTAACTGATCCACAGTAATCTTACCCGGACTAGCGTTACCTGCCCCGTGACCCGGCCTGGCCCGGACGGGCACAGACGGGCTGGTCTTAGGCTCGTCTTTGGCGCAGTCAAAGGCGCCTACCCTGCGCGCCATCGCTGCGCGCTGGGGGCCTCCGAGTGGCTAAATACTCTCCAGGAAGCGGAGGTCTAGAGCGCTAACCGCTCGACACTCCGTCAGGTGCCGCCCCTGTTCCGCCCTCGACAACCGCGATTGGCTAGGATGCCGGTTGCCTCTAAACTACGCGAAAACAGTCCACGGCTCACAAAGAATGTCACTGGTGAGTGCAAGTATGTGCTCTTATTTTCAGGGTGAATCGAAAAACAACATATACACAACAACAGTTTCAATTATTTAAAAAAGCGAGCTTCAGCTCAGTGTCACTGCACAATGTGCGTTTAAAACAATTATTAGCCTCTGAAAAGCGAGTTACATTAACAGAATGTTCGTGCTCGGCGCCCAGCGGGGAGTAGCTGCCACCAACTCTTACCGCGTGGAACGTCTGCCTCCTCGCAGCCTAAATACTCTCCAGGAAGCGGACTCTGCATACTCCTTTTGCCACATGGGAGTTGCGGCCTTGTTGAGATGATTTGGATATAGGTTGTGATGGTGCAAGGTGTGCATTTTGTGAGCATTGTGGGTCTCTACGTGATGTGGCCTTTTGGTATGTGATGTGGCACTTATTTTGTGGTCTGATGATGTAGGTAGCCTGTGTTTTTCTGAGGTTTCAGTGCACATTTGGATGTCAGTGTGTCCGTCAAAGTATGTGTAGCAATGTTTATGTGTGTCCATGCCACCATACACAGGGCTATCTGGGACCTAAACCACAGTAATTGTGGGTATGCAATGCTATTTATTATACATGTGTGCCATTGTGGCCATCCACCCCCGTCCACCCACTCCATAGTTTGTGCTCACCCTGTGGTTGTGTCTGTTGACCTACAGAGGTGTCCCAACCCGGCACTCCAACCACCGTCTCCTCTGTGATGACTTGCGCCACCAGTTCCTCCTGGTCATCCAGCTCCAGCTGCGGCGCGGGGCTACCACCTCCGGTGGCAATGGCTGCCCTCCGGTTGGCAGCCATCTTCTCCTTGGTGTTTTTCTTGCGGTCGTTCCAACGTGTTTTAACCTCCTCCACGGTCCTCCTCTTCCTCTCTCCCACAGCATTGACCTTAGCTGTGATCTCCTCCCAGATGCGTTTCTTTCTGGACAATGGCACAGTCTTCCTTATAAAGAGCTCCTGCTGGTGTTCAGCCACCAGGCTATATAAGACCCAATTCTCCTGGTGGCTGAACCTGGGGTTCCTCCTCCTCTTTTCCTTCCCCTGGCTCTCTCCCTGCTCCTCCTGGCTGGCTGTGGGGTTCGCTGCGGTCTCTGCGCTTGGTCCTGCTTCCTCCATGTCTCTGGTCTGCTCTGCTCTCTGGTCACTGGTTTCCATTTTCTTTTTTTTTTTTTCTCCAGCTTGGGGGCCTTTTATAGTGCATTTTCCCGCTTGCTGCGTGCAAAATGCAGGCCTGTTGTCAATTTTCAGGCAAATTTTTTAGTTAAATAGCTTATCTCTACTTTTCACGGCTTAGCGTGCGTTTTTTTTTTAATCGCCAGCGCTTAGATTTTATCGCCATCACTAAGCGCCGGAACTGATTGTTATCGCTGGCTAGCGGCGCATTGTTAATATGTCGTTACAGCGGCGATAAACAGAGGACTTCGCCGGCGATACAATTTTTCGCATTTTCTTGTTGATATGCCCCTAGGATCTCCGAACCCGAGAGAATACTAACTGGCTGTGGACAGTAGTAAGGCAAACAAAAACACTGCGAGTGCACGCATGTGTAAGCCATACCACAAAGCTAGTACTTTAAGTGTGCATGGTATGGGTGAGGCAAAACTTTAATTGTTTCATATTACCTCCTCTGATAAAAAATAACCCTGTGAAGCATGGCCTGCCCCTCACATGGCTACGGCTACATATGCTACTGTGTGCAAGGCACGACCCTGCGCCTTCTCATGCCCCTGTACTACACGTGTCTAGTGTGCATTTCAGTTGTTCTGCTCAGTGGTCCAGTTCCCTCTATTTCTGTCATTCCACTTCTTCACCTGTGTAGAAAACAAGCAGCAGTGACAAAGTTGCACCCACACTAGTGTTCCTTCTTTGGGGATGAGAGACATGCAGCCATAGAACCGAAATAGCACATTTCTTTTACCACACATGCTTAGAGTCAGAGAAAATCTTGAAAGTGGAGGAAATCTTGAAAACGCAGAAGCAAATAATATTTATAAAAGCTATACATTGACAGAAGTAATGAGTATCAATCGCATGTCCTACAAACATTTCTCGTAGACCGTGCTTGTATTTCAAAATATGAAACGCCTATTGTTGCATCCGATTACGCATAGTTTGCTGGAAAAACTGCTGGCTCTTCCTTGCAGCCTCCTATGGTGCTCTCTGCTGCCCAGGCAGGAGTGAGCTCTAGAGGCAAACAAAAAAGAAAATAGTGCCACAAATGAACGTACATTAAAAAAAAAAAAAAAACACAAGTAACAGGGGCAGTCTGCTGGGAAGGTCCAAAACAGCAAAATGCGGGCCGAATTAACTATATTCACGAATCAGAAGCAACCATTTACAAAAGGCATTAACAGGAGCCAATAGAAAACATGGGAGGTGCTTCAAGCCCATATTTCAAAGTGACAGCACATGCAGCGCATGCGATGCCTAGGTGAAACAGGCGCTTGGGCCTGTGTTGAGCCAGCAAACCCCACCATGACAGGAACCCATGTTTTATTTAGAGTGGCGCACTGTGCATGCATTTTTTCTGTCCGGTATGGTCACACAGTGCAACAACATTTCACAGCAATAATACATTCTAAATGTAATAGAGCAATGAGAAGAAACAACACAACCACATTCAACTCAAAGACATTTCTAAACGCTGACCATAATAGCTAGGGCATGATTTGTACTAAACGCCATTAAAGTCAGACCCAAAATAGGGCTCATCGTCTCATATTAATGCCCCTTTTATCAAGTCAAAATTGCCCCTTTTATCAAGTCAAAAGTTTTTGGTATGCATTCTGCAGGAACGCTGTTTGAACAGTCAGAAACTCTATAACAGTACCAGGCACTTAATTCATCTACTGGATTGTATACTTAGGTGTGCCTACCAGAAAAAGGTACCTCAGGTTAAAACGTAAACCATAGAAATGTGTGTGACAAATGAAAAATAATTATTTTCTGGAATATGACTTCCTTGCTTGTTTCTCTAGGATTGCACTGGTTTACAAAAGCATCTCTATCCATACTTGTAATGAGACTGAAGACTCAGGAGATGCCTCACTTCAGGGCAACGTTGTCCAGGAATTGCACGGGTGCAGACGTGGAGCACTAGGGTGAGCATGGGAATTGTAATTATAACTCATGGGGCGAGAGCATGGCAATTACGATTCCTGATAAACTTTTAATGAGGGTCATGATTGAATCAAGGGAAACTCATGTTGCCCAAGGGTTTATGAACAATCAATCAGGAGAAAACAAATGTAACAAATCTCATAATCACTCGTGTGAGATGAGAACACAGATTTCAGCAACTTCAGAACTTCCCAAAGCATCCACTGAGTCAACCGTGACAGTCAATCATCTGTGTAAGGTTCTTCATGTCTATCATTCCTTCGAATATCTTCATACTCGGATGCGGCCTGGGTGCCATCAAGGACCTCATAAACATTGTCCACGTTTTGAGAAAGACTCCGTCCCTGTAAAATAAAACATTTCTTAAGCATATTGACTTTGCTTGTATTGACACTCTCAGGCCTTACTCTAGATATTTTGTGCACCAAAACACAAAAAGACTGGAAAGATTATTTTAATTTACCCTGTCAGCAAATGAGCAAAATGGTGCGATTCCTTATAACAAGGCAAATATTGGTAAAATAAATAGTTCTGGACTTTCAAGGGTAGTTGTTTTATATTGTATAGATTGCAAGACTGTGGACAATGCATGGATACATGGTGTGGCATTTATTATGTCTTTGTGCTTTTCATGATTATGATATGCATGCCTGTAATGGGATGTTGGACATTGTATAATGGGGGTCTATCAGAGTCATTGTGAGAATGATACCATTAGCCAGGGTATCTAAACATAAGACCATATACTTTGCTCATGTGTCAGATATTTGCATAATAATGCCATATAATGTAGGTGTTCACACTAGCGGTGGGGAAATTAACACTTTGCCTCCAAAGTTGCTAAACTTCGCCCTTGATAAGGGTGGGAAAAGGATCAGCTGAATTCATAAAAGGTGAAGTCCAGCGTACACGCCTTCTTTGATCAACTCCAATATTTGCTAACCTCGGGCCACAATTGTGCTCCGCCAGTGGAGTGTGCGGAGATTTGCCTACTCCGCGTTCTACATAGAACGCGGAGCATAGGGCAAATTCCTACTCCATTGCGGAGCGGAGTTGGCCAGCCCCAACCTCCACCCTGTCTAATAAAAAATTAATATTACTTTATTAAAACCCAAAAAATAAACACTTACCTGCGTCCCCGGCTGGCCTCCACCTCTTCCTCGCCGTCTCTTACTTGGGTCAATTAGCTTGCGAAAACTGCGCATGCAAGTACGAGTAGGAGATGGCGAGGAAGAGGAGGAGGGCAGCCGGGGATGCCGCAAGTACAGGTAAGTGTTTCTTTTTTGTGGTTTTAATGAGGTATTAATTTTTTAATAGGCGGGTGGCGGAGCAGAGCAGAGCGGAGTTCCACGGAGTTTGTTCCCAACTCCCTGGACCTCCACGTAGTCCCGCTCCACCAACTCCTCCCGGGGTTAATATTTGCTAGTTAAACCGACATGGGCAGGTAAACCACCTAGGTTGCCCATCACTAGGGGGCCACTAATGGTGAAAGAATTACACAAAAGACATTTTTTGAACTTTGAAGATTTACACATTAATATATTAACCAGCAATTCATCTCCCATACTGACTTCCTGTGCACAGGACATGACACATAAGTAAACATATTTCATCATAAAGGGCAGCTTTCCTTCGTGTCCACGAGAACAGGCGACTGTAAACGATTAACACTAGTTGCAGTAGGCCCAGCCCTGAAGAGGCCAGATACTGTAATGTAAAACACAGTTATGAATGACATGCTGTCCGAATTAGATCAATTCAGAAAAAAGATGTGTGAGAGACTTAGGGACTGAAAGAACTGATGCACAATGCAACTTATGTTGTAGTCATACAAAAGAATGATCAATGAATGACGCAATATAGATATACATCTCAGGCATTCACCATCACTGACACATTTTAGGCAGTACCTCAAAACCGGGCTCTTTGACTGAAGTGCAGTTCCCCTCTCCCCCCAGCGCCTTGAGACCCTAAGGGGTGAATAGTCGCACTTTACAAGAGCCAGATTGATTGATTGATGCATAATAAATCCCTTCATCATACACACCAGTCATTATGTTCACATATTCATGGAGGGAATTCACGAAAAGCGCTAGATGCTCAGCCCCTGGTGTAGAATTTCATCTGGCATCGACATATCCGAAGATAGTATAGTATGGGAAGCAGATATTTGAGCACATAAACGAGATCGCTAACATTTCCTTACTGGTCAAGCCACTATTGAACAGGAAAATGTGTAGGCTTTGCAGTGCTATTTGGCAAACACAGTGTGGCCATGACGTAGGTAGGGGTACAGCCCCCAGACCTGATGCATGGCTCAACGACCTGATTGCCATTCTATCTGTGAGAATTAAAAAATGACAAAATGAGTGATGAGCACCTTAGTAAGGCAAACCGCGATGGTTTAACAGACTTCAACCTGGAATGTTCACTAATTTAACACAAGTCGCATTAGATGTTGATAGGGTACCCTATGTATATAAAGAATACCTAGGAAAACAAATGTAAATGAATGATGAATACATATATTGTAATGTCACAAATTCTGTTTGATATGTCTACTGGGCTTAAAGGAAAAAAACATAAGTAAAGAGCAAAAAACAACTTCACTGGGTAGAGTTTTATTCTTAGGGGCCAATTACAATCTCGTTCGGAAAGCATTCCTAACGAATCAGTCCCGGAATGGTTTCCGGACGACTCGAATCGGGTGAGTCCGTCCGAGCGATTTGGATGCGTCATACTGTGCATGGTTGGAAAACGGGTTACCTAGGGTACCCCCATGGACCCGATTTGGAGGGCCCCAGGTGAAGGGGGGCATGTTACTGGTGCCGCAAAGATAGATTCCAGAGAAACCGATTTGGAACCGCTGTCCGAATTTGTCATTGTAATTGCTCGCTCGGAAACTGAGTCCCAAGAGCTGTACTATTCGGCTCCGAAAGGATCGACCTGTACGAATGCCTTTCACAACCGATTCGGAAAGCTCCTACAATTTCCGGACATCGTAATCGGTCGTTCGAAACTGGGGACGATTCGGTCAGGAACAAGGGTTCCCAATCAGATTCGGCACACCTGAATCTAATTCAGAGCCCTATCAAATGAGATCGTAATCGGCCCCTTAATGTAGATTTCAGTTTTTTATTCTGTCAATAATCGTACCACTATTTTCCTGTGCTCTTTGATTTCCTCTTATAATCCCAGCTCCTCTTATGCTTAGCTTTCTTATGTCGTCGAGCTGCACCTTCCTGTGCCTTGACTAACTTGCAATCTTTTGGGTCATTGATTTCTTGGTTATGCATTGAATGTTACTCGCGTGAAATCTTCCCTATACTGAATGTTCTTTTACAACATTGCTGAAAGAACTCTTACTGGCTGTTTGTCAGTCTAAGCTTTGGCTGTGGTAAATTGTTTTGTATTCTATTCTCCATGAATTCAATACATGTACACCGTTTTTGACAAAGGCTCTATGATCAATCAAATACGGAGCTAATTAAATAAATACCATAGCCACAATCATTTAGGGAGATTTGTGGTTGATTTATGTATTTATTTCAAGGAAAATTTGTATTTTCATAATTTTTCAGAATGTTTTATTCAGATATTTGAAATACAGTGTTTTTTGTAGCAAACATACATCTGAAGTTGCTCCAACTGTGACCTAAATTAATAAAATGTGTGACTATTTTGGTTTTGGAAAGTCTGGTAGGGGGCTGCTGCCCAGAAACCAATATAATTTCACTGTACACTGGTTTGGCTGCCAGTCACTAAAAACGTATTTTTCTAAATTCTGCCAGAAAATATTAACGATGTTCAGAAGGTGGGGATTTGAGGACAGATATTTAAAGATTTTTTTTTTTAAATGAAACCTTAAAATAGAGGAATTGTTGTTGGAGTTACTGGACATGTAGTTTGGGAGACTGGTTTGCTTTAATACAATATTACGATTCTGTGAATGTCATCCCAATAAAATCGCACAATAAAATACTGCAGTAAAATAGTTTGGTAGGTTAATATGTACGCTACAGAGATCTGTGTGTAACTTCTCTGTTACATATTGAAATTGTGATAGGAATGAACCAGTCCTTCATTTGTCAGAGGCCAGTCAGTAAAAAAGCAGCTCTAGACACATGTGAGAATTTTAGATAGGTCTACGGAGCTATAAATCTCGAGGTCTGGGACATTCCCTAGACCTCGAAATGAACCACATTTCAACCCTCTGGTAACTTGGCACTAACCAGTCAGGTTTAACCTAGAGGCAAAGTGTAAAGTATTTATGCAGCACACAAATAGTAAAAAAGTGAAACAGAAGAAAAATCCCACACCAATTCAGGAAAACGGAGTAAAATGTAATACATTATTTGACAGCAAAATGACAGAAATGTAATTAGTAGAACCGGGGATACGCAATTTTAAGAATTTACATAAGTATAGCACCTAAAAGGACAAAGCATCATCCACAGTTATGTGGACATGAAAGACCGGGTGAATGTTACAATTTCATGCTGACCATAATGGAGTGTAGAAATAGGGATCAGGTCAGTCCAGCGAAAAACTTTACCTTCTAAAGTCCAGCACAAAGTGTTCTGTCTGCGGTGGAGAAGGCTGTGCGAGGTAGGGAGAGTGTCATGGATGGTCATTGCAGTGGCGTGCAGAGCAAGCTGGGTGTCACGGATGATTGGTGCTGTAACATGAAGATCCTGTTGGGTGTCTGGGATGGCTGTAGCTGGACACTTACATTGGCTGTCACTGCAGGCTTTTGATGGTGCAATTTTTGCATTGCCACACGTCCCTAGCAGTCGCTGTGGCATGAAGAATCAGGTTCACCGGAGCTTCGCATTGGCAGTAACCGCGGGAGGCAACATCTTGGTGTGAACAGTCTGTTTGCGGATGCAAAGAGCCCAAAACTTCGGGATTTCTCCTTTCCTTGGAGGGGGAGCTCAACTGATGCCACAGCAAGGACCCAGGGCCGGTGGGGCACCTGTTGGGGGATCAGGAACTCACTCTAGCAGAGGCCAGCAGGACTCAGACCGGTCCAGTTGCAGGTCCAGCAGCAGGTCATCTGGGCAGATACAGTGATGCCTATGGAGCATGTTATATCCCTGTAGTTCAGAACAAGTCAGTCAGCTGACCCTGGAGTCATTTCAGCCTGGGATGAAGGGTGCAGGTCCAGTCTTCTTTTGTCAGTCAGCAGGGCAGCACAGCAGCAGTCATTCTTGCAGAAGAGCAGCTCAGCAGCCCTTCTGAGTCTTACACTGGTCTTGAGGAGTACTGAAGAGTTGGGTCTTAGGGTCCACTATTTAGCTTTGGTGCCAGCTTTGAAGTAGGAAAAGTGTCTAGAGGGTTCCAAACAAAGAGGTGCTTGGAATTTTTTGCCTTCCTGCGCTAGCCCTAGCTTGTTTGGGGACACAAAAGACTAGTGTAAAAGTATTTTCGTGTATGCCAGGGCAGAGCCTTTGTGATGTGTAAGTGTGGTAGGTAAAAGCTTTGCCAGCCTATCAAGTCAGAGATGGCCAATCCTGCCAACACCTATTGCCCATTTGTCTCGCAGTCTGAGAGCAATACACAAAGACCAATTGCCAGCTACCCCTAGTCAAGTGACCCAGGATACTGGCTGCAGGCACCAAATGGTTAGGACAAGAAAATGCCAGCTTTCTAAAAGTGGCATTATCAGAATTGTTACTTAAAATCTAACTTTACCATTTAAGAGGGTATTACATTACAATTAGTTAGACACCAAACTCAACATTTCTACTTGCTCCCAATTGAAAGTTTTCACTTAATAAATTAACCCAATGTTATCCTAGGGCCGAGGTAGACCTTGAAGGAGAATGTAAAAGTTTTTCACTAACAAGACATGCAAAACTTAAATGCACATGTGCAACTTTTTAAACACGCTGCACCCTGCCCTATGGGCTCTTTAGGGCCTACCCTACGTGTATCTTATATGTGTGAAACCTGGAAAAGGTTTATTTTGCCTGGTTGAAAAGGCATTTTTAAAACTGCACACAAAGGCTGCAATGGCAGGCCTGAAAATGTCTGGAAAGGCTCTTTAAGTGGGTGGCAGAATGAGTGCTGCAGGCCCAGTAGTAGCATTGAATTTACAGGCCCTGCATACACGTAGTACCACCTTACTAGGGACTTGCAAGTAAATTAAATGTATCAATTGGGTGTAGGCCAATTTCACCATGTTTAAGGGAGCGAGCACATTTACTTTAGAGTCCTAGAGCCAGCAAAAACAAGAGGATTGAAGGCAAAAAGTTAGAGGATAACCAGGCCAAGGATGTCAAGTCAGACGCTTATGGTATGTTATGTGTATTTATAAAGCGGTCTTTCCCCAGAAGTGTCTTAGTTCTGTGACTAAAATAAACCCCATGTTTTCAATACATTTTTGAAATTCTTAAGGCATATAGTTGAGTGAAACCAGGGGTAGAGGGGGTTGTTGTGCCAGTATTTGGTTCCTTTTGGAGATGGCAGAAACTTTCCATAAACAAGCAATGGCAATTTGGAAATTCTATGTGTGCTGCACAACGCAGCACACATGGAAACAGCAAAAACTAGAAGAAATAAAGCATTTCTCCTTGTTTCGCCTGCTTAAGACCAGGTTTTCCCTGGTCTTAATTTTTGCGCTGCCTCCTATTTACACCACCCTTGTAAATAGGGGTCAACGTCAAAATCAATGGGTGTTGCGGTGGAACGCCCACCGCAACACCCATTGCGCTCCCCTTTCATGCTAAGTACAGCGTGAAAGAGGGCTTTATTTACAAGGCAGAGTTAAGCCACGTTGGCTTAACTCTGCCTTGTAAATAAGGCAAAGCCCCTATTGCCACAACAATGTCACTTGACAGAGTCAAAAGCTTTTGAGAGGTCTATGAACACCACTGCAGGTGAGTGTTTATCTCTTCGTGGCCTTTTAATGATATTCTGAAGCAGTCAGATTTTCAAGACAACCTCTCACTTTCATGAAGCTTTTTGTCTTGCATTCAAATTGATGAATAAAGTGAGTTTTTTGGTCAAGATTTTTTAAATACCTTCATGAATGCTGCACCGATTGTAATCAGTCTTATTTTGTTTAGTTCAGCGATCAGTATATTCTTTGAAATTAGGATCAAACTTTTTTTCATTATACATTCAGGGACTCTTCTCATAGTTAACCAAGTTGATCATTTTTGACCAGCAGCCTTGATTGTTTATTGTAAACATTGTAAAGATGATTTAAGCCGATATTGTCAGCCCCGTTGCTTTATTTAAATTTGATTCTTCTAACGCTTTAGTTATTTCAAGAAGTGTAGTTTTGTTGCATAGTCTTTTAATATCCCATTCTTCTGGTATTCTGTCAACATGGATACATTTTGGATTCTTGTTCTCTTTTATATTTTTGTTTTCATTTAATTTTTTCCAGTTCAGCTAGAAGCAAGAGTTCATCTTTTGACCATAGTTTGGATGGTTTGTTGCTTGCGAGAGCTACGAGTCCTGCATAATGTTGTACTCTTAGATGTGCCTGCCTTGCATGTTGTGACATTCCAATTTTTTTTCCGAATCTGAGGTCACAGAAGTTACAGAGGAATTGTCTCTCTCTTACCTTTATTCTACTTTTGCATTTCGATTAGTGGCCTGCAATGCTGTGGAATTCTGCTTACTTGTCACATTTTGAACAATATGTTTTTAGGTCAAATCATTTATGCTTAATGGAGACACACTTTCTAAGTTCTTTGAAAGTTCCCATTATGCCTCCACATAAATCACAGTTGTATTTATCATCGGGATATTTCCAGTGAGTGACTTATTTGGCAAAATCACTTTTCTTGTTATTGAGTTTCTCACTGACCTCATAAACATAAGGTAATTTTTCAAGTGTCAATGTAACAGTGTCACTCTTGGCTGAAGAAGCTATAAATTCAATGCTTTTACTGAGGTCTAGCGGTACCTCACCTTCTGTTAGTATGGAGGGTGAACAGGGTGACAGTGTGATTTAAATCATTGTCATTTATTGTGTTGGTAGAATTGGGTGTTGAAATGACAAAAATGGTAAGGAGATCAATGATTTGTGGAAAAGACAGCACCTCCTTTCGCCAATTTATCAGGGTTTTTAATCTCCAGTAACGACTCCATCTGGAATTGTGATTGTTAGCATCGCCATTTCTCACTATAACTGGTATTTCAAAAGTGTGAACTAATCACACCTAAGAGTCAGAAAACCCTGGGGGCTGTCAGGAAAATTAAGCAAGCTATTGCTCAGTCAGAGGGTGCTGGAATCGAACTGTGAACCTTGTGCTCTGGACTCAGCCACCCTAGCCACTGCTCCACATCTCCATCATGCTCACAGTCTTAATAGAACCTTGTATTCGCCCATCTCTTTAGACCTCTCCTCAAAGAGCATTCTGGTATAGAGTTAGTTACCAGTGGGACCACTTGGAGATGAAGGCCACTACGACTTTGAAGAAGTTAAGAGAGTCATAGGTATTCCCGCCATTTACCTGAGCCTCATTGATTTTCTTCATTGTGACATTGGGCAAAAATCACATTGCGTCAACATTTGACTCGGGGCTTCGTGATACTTTGTTTTAATTAAACAGTTGGATTCCCCTGGTCATTACACCATCTCCCCTAGATTTTGAAGGACCAGCAGGAGTTCAACGGATACCGCCGGAACCATGACGCATTCCAAGGTTTGGCCCCCCTCTCTCGGGGAGAACGCATTCCAGGGCCCCCTGCCCTTCACAAAGGAAAGAGAAATCGCCCCGGGGCTCCCACCGCCTTCTCCAGGAAAGTTGGCATTACCGTTATGGCTGGGTATGGTCCTGATGCTACATCACCATTCATTTTCAGGGCTAGTTGATCCGGCAGGGGAGTTTTTACATGCTCTTTGGTGGAGTCCAACTTCCTTGGCCACCGTCCTGCTGTCTATATCAACCACACCTTTTCTGGGGTGTGATAAGTGTCTTTGGCCTTGCTGTCACTGCAAAGATACTGCCAGGGAGGGCTGTAACTCTTAATCAATCAATCAGGATATGTAGAGCACAGCAGTTTCACCCTTGATGGTCTTGAGGCACTGTCGGACCATTGCTGCCTGTTCTCTTATTGGCTGAACATGCAGGTCTTGAGGACCTTCCTAAATTGCTGGTTTGATGGTGATGTTGTGAGTACAAGGGAGGTATTTGCAGGTCTTGGCCGGCATATGGAAGAAGGGGAAGCCTCAGCTGTTTGTCTGGTGGATGCGACGGGTGGCAGCTAAGGCGAGGTATCCAGATCTGAGTTTTCTTGTGGGCTGGTAATTGGTTACACTTTGGTTTCCGTATGCAAGTCCTGTGTCCTTGTATTCCTGGGTGAGCAGCTTGTACTGGCATCTCTAATAGCTGGTAGCCAATGGAATTTCCTTAGGTGAGAGGTTTGTGTGTCCATCTGGGGAGGTTGAGGATGAGTCTGACCACTGTATTATGGATTGTCTGGAGTTTGTTCATGAGTTGGGCTGTTATTCCTATGTAGAGGGAGATGTCGTAGTCAAGTCTGCTGGTGACAAGAGCCACCACAGCTTGCCTGGTGTTGGTCGGGACCATCTGAAAACCTTCCTGAGTATTCGGAAAGTGAGGAAGCAGGTGGTTGAAATGGTGCAGATTGTCTTCTTCATGGATAAGTGGCTGTAGAGGATGATGCCGATGTTGCGGGCGTGTTCGTTGGGTATGGGTGTAGGCCTAGCTCGGGGGGCCACTGTTCGTTGCTCCAGTGTGTGTCCTTGCCTTTCCCAAAGAGGAGTACTTCTGTTTTGTCAGTGTTGCATTTGAAACAGTTGTTGTTCATTGAGTCAGCAATATCCTTCATGCATCTTTGGAACTTGCCTTTGATGCAATCCAATTGAGAGCTGCTCCTTGGATTCTGATCTGGTGGAGCCTGTTGATCAGTGTGTGGTGGGATGAGGGCCACTGTTTCTCACTGGTCTAGCAGCATTCCGATGTCATCTGTGGCTGTGACTAGAGACGTCTTGGTAATGTGGGTTGTTCTGAAGTCCGATTAGGAGGGGTCGAGGAGGTCATGGTTCTCCAGATATCTGGTGAGCTGTATGTTGATTCCCTTCTCAATAACCTTGGCTGGGAAGTGGAGCAAAGAGATGGGACAGTATTCTTAAGTTCTCCTGGATCCGAAGATGGCTTCTTCAGCAAAGGCTTTACATCAGCGTGTTTCCAATTCTATGGGAAGTGGGCTGTGGGGATTGAGGAATTGAGGACCTTGGTGAGTTCTTTGCTGATGAGTTAATTGCCGAGGTTGAAAGCATGGTGGGAGCAGGGGTCTGCATGGGCTCCGGAGTGGAAGGATTTACATGACAATTTCCATTTCCTTCTCAATGAGGGGGTTCCACAAGGTGAGCTGGTGTCAGTCATCAGTCGGCATGAGGAAGTTGATGCTGTCTGTGGCAGGTAGTTGGGATCCAAAGTCTTGGTAGACTCATTTTTTGGGGAAAAATTCTGCAAGGCCATCACAGAGATCTTGCAAGGGTATGATGTTGTTTTCTGTTGCTGAAGGGGTGGTGAATCCCTTGACTATATTGAACAATTGCTACCTGTTGTAGGAGCCATCATTGATGTGGGTGGCCAGGGTGGTCTTCTTGGTGTTTTTGAGGAGGTGGTGGTAGCAGTGGAGGGCAGCTTTGGAGCATATTTAATCCTCGAGGGACACGCCATATTTTTTTTTTTTAAACATCTTTTTATTAGTTTTATACAAACAATATTATCAACAATTGTGTATATTTTCCAGACTGTGTCAATAGTATAGGTATGCGTACAGTATATATATCAACACACCAATGCATCCCTTTACATCCAGTTCTTGTCGTACCACAGTGGTATTCCTCTAAGATCAAGTCATGGCTTTCTTCATCTCTATCCCTTCCTTCCCACGTATTCAACTTCGGCTAGTATGCTCTCTCATCGCTGTCCAGACTACCCTCAATTAACCCCCTGCAACATTCGGTATCTTGTGGTGCCTTAGTAATTCTTTACTTATTTGCATTCTAATTACACAGTATGAGCAACCTGCTATCCCAACTCTCACATTCCCTTCCCCCTAGTGTGCATTTCTTTCACGCTCCGGCTCTATATCTTCTAACGGATGTTCAAGTAGGTAGCATGTTAATGGGGCCCAAATATTCTGAGGTCTGGAGGCCCTAGGCAAGAGCTCTGAATACAGCAGAAGTTGCTCTTGGCATGTCACTAGATCGGCAATCCACTCCTTGAATTTTGGGGCTCTCCCTCTACCCCACCGACAGGCCACCCTCCTTTTTGCCATTAGGAGCACCGTTGCCACATATTTCCGATGCGCCGTCTGTATTGGTTTTACATAACCTAGTAGCGCCGTCAGCGGTGTGGGGTCGATTGGTGTATGTGTCATATGGGACAAAGCTTCAAAACTTGGCACCAGTATTCATTCACCCCAGGACACCCCCACGCTAAATGTAAAAAATCTGCTTCAGGCGCTCTACATCTGTCACAACGGTCTGTATCTCGTAAGTGGAAACGATTTAGCTTAGCCGGCGTATAGTATAATCTACGTAAGTATTTATAATGTATCATACGGAGTCTGCTGCTGGCTGCCACTCTTTCAGTTTGCAGGCAGCAATATTCCCATTGTTCATCCGATAGTGTCATGCCCAGTTCTTGGTCCCAACGCGTCCTTGAGAGTGGGTCTGCATACTCCCTCTGCATGTGCACTGTTCTATATATTAAGGAGACAAGTTGTGTGGCCGTTTTGCATTTAAGCATTACTTGCAATGGGGCTAGCGTCTGAGGCTCCTCTGGAAAATTCGGAGTGAGTGTACGTATTCCTTGCCCCAATCTGACATATATAAACCTATCCATTGGGGTCTGCTGTAGGCCTTGTAACATCTGCTCTGCTGAGCGGAACTTCCCCTCGTAATATAAATCCCCCCATGTCATTATATGCGTTCGATCTTTGAACTGATTAAACAGCTTCTCTTGCAACAGAGGCATATTCGGATGATACACTAGAGGCAAAGTGGTCGCATATGGCATGGGAGCTCCCATGAGGCGCTCAATCCTACGCCAAGCGCTGACCGTGCAAGTAACTGTTGTCGCTTTCCTATCCCTAGGTGTCACCGGTACAAAGAGCGCGCCATCTAAGGGCATTGGATGCGCCAGCCAGTGTTCCGCTGCTACCTGCGGCATATATCTGGGTTGCATCACCCAGTACCAAATATAGTGGGCCTGTGCGCTTAAGTAATATATCTCAAAATCAGGTACACCAAACCCCCCCTGCGAGTATGGTTTAGTGAGTACATTCCAATGCAACCGAGGTTCTCGGCCCCCCCAGGTTAATCGTGTTAACTCTGCCCTTAGCGTCTTGAAGTGTTTCCCGGGGTAAAAAGGAATGTTAAGGAATAGGTAAAGTAATTGGGGCAGGATCACCATTTTAATCAGAGACACGCGTCCTGCCATCGATAGAGGCAGGGCAATCCATCGGGTTACGCTATCTGTTATTCGTGTTATTGCTGTGCCATAGTTTAGCCGCATTAATTCATCTCGGTCTCTTGTCACTCGAACCCCCAGATAGCGCAGGTCCTCTTCACACCACTCCAGAGGATAATCGAGTGAAAATCTGTGAGTTGCCAGCGACAGTGGAAATATACACGATTGACCCCAGTTAATGCTAATTCCAGACAGTTTCCCAAACACAATAAATTCTCTCAGGATTGGGTTTAAATTTTCGTGCGGATTCCGGATATACAGCGTGATATCATCCGCGTACATCGAGATCAGGATCTGTCGCAGATTGCACCGCAACGCCCTTTCTTGGTGATGTTGCCTCAACTTTGCCGCTAGCGACTCCATTGCTATGGCAAAGAGCAACGGAGAGAGTGGGCATCCCTGCCGGGTTCCCCCTGTAATGGGCAGTGGTGCTGATGTGTGTCCATTTAATAATATCTTGGCCACAGGTAGGTTATATAACAACCGAATCCATGATAAAAATAGGGGCGGGAATCCCATGCGTCTCAATACTCCGAAGATGTAATCCCACTCTACAGAGACGAACGCCTTGGTGGCGTCCAAGAAAACTGCTGCCATCGGTAGATTAGGCGAGACATTGTTAAGGATCGCGAACAGCGTCCGTAAGTTGTGGGACGTGGCTCTGCCGGGCACAAAACCCGATTGGTCCAGGAGTATCAATCTATCAAGCAGCAGGCTTAGGCGATTAGCTATCAATTTAGCTAATATTTTTGCATCACAATTCAGTAGAGAGAGTGGCCTATAGGAGTCGCATGATCGCGGCGATTTTCCTGGCTTCAATAGTGAAATCATAAGTGCCTCCCTCATAGACGCAGGGAGGCAGCCACTCTCTAGCGACTCCTCGAATACTTCCCGCAGAACAGGAGCTATAATGTCTATGTATGTTTTATAGAATTCTATTGGGATGCCGTCCATCCCCGTGGCTTTACCTGATTGCATGCCCATAATTGCTTCTCTCACTTCATCTAATTCAAAGGGAGCGCACAAAAACTCTTGTTGCATATCACTGAGCCATCCCAGCTTTACGTCTCTCAAAAAGCTCTCTAGGTCCATCTCATCTCTTCTATGGGTGGTGTACAACTGCCCGTAGTGTTTTGTGAACACTCTGAGTATATTAGCTGTATCCCGACAAACCGCTCCCTCCTGATCTTTCACTTCTAATATATAGTTGGTATACCGAGGTTTTCTAATTAAAGTCGCCAGTACCCTCCCAGGCCTCTCACCCTCGCCATAACTACAGGCTTTCCAGTGTTTCCCCCGGAAGTGTGCTTCCCTTTCCGCTGTGGCCGTGTACTCCATAAGCGTATCCCGAAACTGCACCTGCGCTTCAGCGGACGCGGTGAGTGCCATCTCCGCTTCTATTAATTTCAGTTCCCCATCCAGTTTTTGCAGTGACTTGACTAAGTCTCTTAGCACCCCAAACCCTTTGGCTATGCAAAACCCTCGAATTGTTACTTTAAAGGCTTCCCATATGGTCTCCACATGGTCTACAGAGCCTTTATTACGGATGAAGAAGTCTCGTACCTCCTCCCTCAGTTCCTCCTGGAACACCACATCCAACAACATAGTAGCCTGCATTCGCCAGCTACATCGCAGTATTTTAAGGTCCGGTGCCGACAACGTAAACTTCACCGGGGTATGCTCCGAAAACGTTCTTGCTAGATGTTGTGCCCGGGCTATCGCAGGCCCCAGACCTCTCGACACCAGCCAATAATCTAGTCTCGCCCAGGAATGTGCCCGCGCCGTGTAGTGTGTACCTTCTCGTGAATCTGCGTGCATGTGTCTCCAGGCATCTATAAACTGATGTGTCTCCATGATGTCCCTAATTATTCCAGCCGCTTTAGTGTAGTGGTGTGGGGCAGGGTGAGATCTATCCCGGCACGGGTTATAAGTAATGTTAAAGTCTCCTCCCCAAATGATATGCTGGGAGCCCACTTCAAAAATCTTGGCCCATAGTGAGGAGAAGAAATCGGGATCATCCACATTGGGCCCACAACAAGACGCCAGTGTAACTGACAGCGAGCCTAGCCGCCCCCACATTAGACAAAATCGGCCTTGTAAGTCCTCCAACTTCCCTCCAAGTTGAAAAGGCACCTGCTTCTTTATGAGTATTGCCGTGTCACGCGCATAGGAGGAATAGGAGGAGAATACCCTGTGGTCTGACCAATTGCTCGCAAACCTACTGTTTCCCTGGGGAGAGAAGTGTGTTTCCTGTAGCATTGCAATGTGTATGTGGTGTCTGTCCAAATAAGCTAACACTTGACGCCTTTTTCGCGCATCCCCTGGTCCTGTAACATTCCATGTAAGTATGTTCAAGTTACTAGCTTCTCCCTCAGCCATACTTCTGAATACCCCCTATGCCCAGATGCATCACCCAATCCTTGTAGACTAGTTTATACGCTACTATACTGCTTAATATCAAGATGTTTCCTGTCTGATTGATCTCTTCGTACACCCATTCCATTCCCCTTCCTATTCAGTTGGGGAGAACACAAATAAACAGTCCCCTCAATAGCCCCCACCCCCTCCCACTGAAGCCCCCCCAACTTGCCAGTGATGTATTCCCTCCCCGTCCCGCCCAATTCCAGCAATTAACTAAAGTTATCACAGTTCCTCTTCTAGGTGCGTGATTACTTGCCCTGGGGTAATACCCGCAGGGGGCTTTGCTAGGTGGCTACACAAACACCTCTTACCCCACTAGGCTCTCCCGGTGAGCAGTCTAGGTCTAGGGGGCCAGAGGGCACCCGGTGGGTCATATGATTTACTCAACAGTGTGCTCTCAACCCACAACAATTCGGATCCTCAGCCACCCGGGCTGACGAGGCCGAGAGTAGTATAGTCTCGAATCCAAGCAAACCCAGCTGGGTCTCATGGCGGCGGTTCATGGAGCTTCATCACCAATAACTCCTGTCTCTTCATGTTGTGTCGACAAGCGTCCTCCACCATTTCGCGCCGCTTTTTTCACTTGTTTAAGGAAATATTCCTCCTGATTCGGAGTGGTGAAGATGTGTTGTTTACCTTGGTGCGTTACTCTTAGTTGTACTGGGTATAACAGTGCATAATGTATTTGCGCCTTACGTAGTTTAGCTTGGACGTCCATAAACTTACGCCGCTCCTCTTGCACTATGGGCGTGAAGTCAGGATATATCGTAAAGGTGTTAACTTCATATGCCATGGACTGTTTCCTTCTGGCGGCTTGCAGAGCCACGTCACGGTCCCTATAGTTCAGAAGTCTCGCAATTATGGGACACGGACTAGCACCCGGCTTCGGTCTGGGCCCTAGCGAGTGGTGGGCGCGCTCCACTATGAACTGGCGAGAGAACGCCTCTTCCCCTACCGCGGACATCAATAACTTCTCTACATATACCTCCTTCTTCCCAACATTGGTGGATTCCGGAATACCCAGTATGCGTACATTATTGCGTCGACTGCGCGATTCCAAATCCTCATTCTTTGTAACAATAACACGCAATAGATTATCCATTCGAGCAAGTTGTGTTTTGCGTTTTGCAGCAGTATCTTCCGTTTCAGATATACGCTTTTCGGTTTCCTGGAGCCGTTCCTCATGCCCCTCGAGTTTGCATGCTATATCGTCCATTCTGGTCGACATTTGATCCACCTTCTCTACCACTGTGGCAAAACCCTGCCGAATTTCCTGGAGAATGTTCGGAGTGTCCGCAGCCGGCATCATGGCACCCTCATTTCCCTCTTTCTGTCCCACCTGAGGTTGACTTGCCTGCATCGGTTGACTTCCACGTTTCGTCCCTTCGAAATTTAGTTTCGGCTGCTTAGTGTCAGGTTTGCCAATGTTGGCGCTGTACTGGTCTTGTAGGGCGAGTATGAGATGTAGCCCTCCTCGTCACTTTTTTGTATGTCTTTTCGTCTCCCAAAGCGCTGCTTCTCTATGCAGCACTCAATGCTCCTGCTTCTTGTTACTGCATCTGTTACCAGCACGCAGTACTCATACCTCCCCTCGAGGCTCACCTGGTCATCCCGCCAGTCTCAGGATATCGCCTTCACTCAATTAATCACGATCACTGCAGCTTGGCAGCAGGACAGGTCATCAGTCCCCACAAAAGCGCCACTCCTCGGCGGTCCAGTCGGGTCATTCACCTAATGTCCTCGGCGGGGATGTGGGGGAGGGGCGACGATCCTACCCCGTACACCCAGACCAGTACCACACCCGCTGTACCATCAGCCACCTTCTCCTCTTATACTAGTTTATGTTTCGTGTTGCACCTTGGCCTATTCGCCTTTAATGCCCGAGTCTCCAGTGCTCCACAGTCCAGCAGGCGCCTTAGGGTATAGATCAGTCCTCACAGACCATATAGAGCAGTCTTCGCGGGTGTCCGAAGCGGTCCGCCAATTGTGCCATCCCGCTGGGGGTGGGGGGCACAAACATCCGCTATTCCTTCCTCTTTGCCCACAGCCTCCTATGTTCGCCAGCAGCTATGCAGCGGTAGTCCCGATCTGAGCCCCCCGCATGTCGGCACTTACTGTTACACCTCCAGGGCCATACTCGCTCCCAATCAATGGTCACCTGTGCCTTGCTGGGATGTCCACCGGTTGGTCTCGGCTTTTCCCGCTCCGTTATACAGAACTTTCTGCCTCCTGAGTCACAGCCGATTTCCCCGGCCTAACTTCCACGTGTGAAGCCGCGGTCTAGATTACTTCCAGCAACCACCTCAGCTCATCTTCGAGTTCCAGCGTCGCGTCTCGGTCAAACTTTACGTCCGAGTAACTTCGGATCCGTCTGCGCGATTCCGCCCAAACTTGCAGCGAGTCTGTGTTTAGGTCATGCCAGCATTTACCCGTTAGGGGAGCCTTCTTATGCCACATTGAGTAGGATAATTAAAGGAGAATTGTTCCGGGATGCGGGAGCCTCACTGCAGTGTGGCCATTCCGTGTGCGCGCCACCTAGCGCCCCCGGGATATGCCATATTCTTTCAGTCTTTGTGCAGTTGCATTTCTGGGTTTTGAGTTCTTTCATGAACCAGTTTGGGTGTCCTGTTTGTTTCCTGGTCTTGGTAGATTTCCTCGGGGTACTTCATCAGGGCTTGCTTTGATCCAGTTTGTGAATTTTTTCACTGCTTGTTCTGTGTCCTCGGTGTTGGTGGGTAGATGGGAGTTAAGGGCGTTGGTACAACGTTGTTCTGAAAGCTTGGACCAGCTGCGCCGTGTTTCGCTGGCGGTGGAGGTGGGGGGGTTGAGAGGTTCTGAGATGACGAAGTGGACACAGTAGTGGTAAGTCCAGGTGACCTCTTCCGATTGGGTGTATTTTATTCTGTTGCTGGCTGGAAAGATGGGGATGAGTGTGTGTCCTGCGATGTGGGTAGTCCGAGTTTAGCCATACTTTGTAGGAGGTCAGTGATGTTGGTGCAGTTGGTGTTGTCAAGGTGAAATTTGAGGTCTCCTAGGAAGGTGTACAGATTCAAGTCAAATGGTGATCGGAGTGTTGCAGAAGGGTAGGTGGGGTCCCGAAGGTCTGTAGGCAAAAGTGCCTCAGATTGTGAAGTGCATAGAGCCACCTGTCACCCCGAGTCCAGTTGCGGCACACCATCACAGAGGAAATGCACCCTGCAGGGCAAGCCTCAGCCGCAGTGATACAGAGGGGATCTGTCCTCCTTGGCGACCGACCTCCTGCGTTGTTTTATTCTCTCTCTTCAAAGTTCTTTTCAATTTTTCCTCACTGTACTTTTTGGCTATCGATCTCATGCCGTATTTAGCCTGAGATGGAGTTTACCATTCACTTTGGACTGAATTCCCAAGCAACCAGCTTCCTAAAAGACTCAGTGCTTGGGGCTTGGGGCTGCTACCGGCCTAACACAGTCTGTGGGGTGAGCCTCAGTCAGAAGGACTTGGCACCCTGAGCAAGGCTGGGGAGTCGGTCTGCTGTTTGTCACATTTCCTGTGCCCACTGCCAGGTGGGGATTCAGCACTGGACTCTTCTCTCTTCACTCATTACAGAGGGGGTCCTGGTTAGTTTATTTTCCTTCAGCTAGTAATATGCTTAAATTCAGCGGATTGTCACATCTGATCTAAGGTTGTAGGCGGATGCTGAAGCGTGGTGGAGCCGGAGGACTAGGAGGGACCACATGAGTCTACAAACCTTTATCCCGGCTGCACAGGATAAACCAGGTACCTGGTAAGGAGGATGGGTCGCCTCCCCTGCTTGTCAGCCATCTGCCACCGGTCTCAACCCTTGTGGCGTCTAGAGTCCCCAGCTTAGGCGGTGGCCTGAACCAAACCATACCAGTAGGCTGGTGGTTCGCCTACCCCCTGCCATGGTCAGAGGCAATGGAATGAAAGAACCGTGCAGAGGTGAACCTGAGCCCTGTTGGTCACCAGCAGGGTCAGTACCCCCTTTGTGATTGGGAGGCAGAGGGTCAAGGGAGGCGGACGGACTGAGCTTTCCAAAACAAAGAGCAGCATGACCATGAGTCCCTGAAGCGAGGCTGCAACTGGGGGGTCATTGCTAGAGTTTCACTGTGTTGTCTCTCTCCTTATAAGGCTGTACAGTTGCAGTAAAGGAGGGCCAACGCCACAACGTATACCATCCCTTGCTGTCTGCTTAGGTTGGTGTACTGAAGGAGTACCCAACAGACAGGGGGAGCATCTTATTTCCACCCTCCCTCACCCAGCCCACACCTGCGGACACTGGGGTCGCGGCACAGCCTGAGAAGGGTCACACGAAGGTGAAGCAACCTGACCCGCCTACATTGGGGGGTGCAGACCACAGTGGACAAGAGGATGCAGCCCATGTACCTGCCACAGACTGTATACAGCCAATGGCTATGGAGGCTCCTCCAGATAAACTGAACATTATTTTGCAGGGGGTCCGTGAGACATGGAAGGCAATTGAGCAACAAATAGGCACACTAATGACGGGCTTTACACTGTTGATTGCTGAGTTGATGCAGAAACATAAGGCTTGCACGGAAAAGCTGGAGCAGCTGCTTCGGCAGGTGGCCAGCCTTCAGGACAGGATGGAAGACGCTGAGGGCCAGTAGCGCAGAAACAATGTTCGTATTGTAGAACTTGCGGAATGCTGTGAGGGGACAGATCCAACAGGCTTCATAGAGCAGTGGTTGCGCGACACGCTGGTCCCGAACGGCTGGCAGACCTCTTCAGTTTTGAAAGGGCACATAGAATCCCAGCAAGAAAACCAATTGCTGGAGTGCCTCCCCGACCTATGATTGCCTGAATACTTAATTACAAAGATCATGATACCTTACCCCGCACAGCCAGAGAGAAGTCCCCTATCCTGTTTGAAAACCAGCCGATTTCATTCTAATCAGACTTTACGATGGCGGTCCAACGTCAAAGGGCCTCCTATCAAGAAGTCAAATAGAAGCTCAGGGCCCTCAACCTCAAATATGCCTTGTTGTTTCCAGCCTGACTCAAAATCATGCACAAGCAGAAATTGTATTCTTTGGGGACCCAGAGGAAGCTACTAAATTGGTGGCAGTCATGTTTTCCGCTGGCGTTTCGCAGGGATCGCCCCAAAACACCAGTCAAAGGTCACAATCATCACAAGGGGGTAAAGTGCAGCAAAATAAAACAAACCGAATGGGGAAGAAGAAAAACCCATCTCCAGAACAAGTCATGGAGGGTCAAAAGTCAGCACTACTTACAACAGCGGCGCTCAATGAACGGGACCCTCTCTCCTCGGTGGACTCCTTTGAAGACACTAATCTACAATCGGACTCAGAAAACAGTTTTGCTCTCTTCCCCTCCATTACCCCGCAATTGGTGAATGACTACCTGGGATATCCTCCCTATCCAGACACCAAGACTGATCTGAATGTACCTGGAGATAGATGGAGCGCTGACTTTCACGACCTCTTGGCCTCACTATGCTCTTCCAACCCTGTGATTGGCCATGGTCCGGACAGTTGTATTGCAACTATGCTGCCTCTGGTCTTGGGGACGCTACATGGCACTGTACCCACCACCCCCGAAGCGATTGCACGATGGTTAAAGTTGCACTGGTTTTATCATTGTTCTTTAGTTTAGTCCACCATTGTTCTCTGGGTACACCTTGTATTTAGTTACATAAAGGGAAGTTATCCACCTGACTAACTCTTAATCATGTCCTTTAGGAATCCTGGCTATCAGGAAGCAATAGGGCACAAGACACTACACATACACTTATGGCTGCGGTGGGAAAGTACATAATAACTTGGAATGTTCAGGGCATGGGATCTGTGCATAAACAACACAGAATATATGCACAGCCGAACAGGAAAAAGGCACACATTGTTCTAATGCAGGAGACACACCTTACCAACTCGGAAGCTACTAAACTATGCAAAATATGGAGAGGGCAAGTGCTTCACACATCATACTCTGCATTTGCAAGAGGGCCCGCCCTGTGGATCATTAGGAATGGCACGCCTTTTCTTGATTTAGATCCGTGAATAGACGTTAATGGCAGATATGCTCTTTTCCACGGCACACTTGATGGCATTCAAATAGTATTAGGCAGCATATATGCCGTGAACTATGAGCAAGACAAATTCTTGGGTGTCCTAAATACAGTGCTAACGGACTGGGTCAGTTATCCCTGGATTTTAGGGGGGGGATTACAATTCAGTCTTGCATATAGGCCTTGACCGCTCCCATCCCCCACTGAAGGGGACGGGCGCAAGAAGCAAGCGGCTGCCCTCCACTGACTGATGCATGGCGCATCAAAAATGCAAACTGTTGTGAATACTCATTCTACTCTCCCACTCACATGCTTCACACGTGAATTGATAGGGTGTTCTGCTCTCCATCCCTTATCGCTCAAATAACACACCACATACTTAGGGTAAATGCTATCGGACCAGAACAGTCTAGAGAATATGACCTCCTGGGGGAAGATCCCACTCCAATCCCAACTTGGATGCTGCGCCCACAATTGATGGAGGACTGTTTCTTGATACTCTGGCCGCAACTATTTCTAACTATTTCTCTGAAAATACAGACATGACGTCCTCTTTCCAAAGGGAATGAGAGGATTTAAGACCGTTTTAAGAGGGGTTGCCATTAGTACAACAGTGGGAGACCGACAAATGCTTAGCAAAGAGTTACGAGATGTGGAAGATAAACCGGGCAAGTGAGAGCAGATGGCAGTCTCCGACCCCACAAGGGAAGCAGCCCTACAAGAAGCACGTATTACATACTCAGAACTACTAGTGTGGCAGATGATCATAGATTTCCAATCATGCACACAAAGTCAACATGCAGAAGCCGATAGATCGGGCACTTTCCTGCCAGAATCTTACGTGATGAGCCATCACCCACCCCAATGCATGAGATTATCACGCCTGAGGGCACAACAGCGAACACGCAATCTGATATAAATCTTGCGTTCAGGACTTACTATAAAAAACGTAAGAGGCCCCAGAGGACTTGGGCGAGGTAACAATAGATGCATTTTTGGACAATCTCGACTTCCCCCAGTTGTCACAGGCAAACCAACGAGAACTAGCGGTTCCCATTTCCAAAACAGAGATCAAGGCAGCGATCAAGGCTCTTCCACGCAACAAAACCCCGGGACTGGATGGACTCCCATTAGAATTTTATGACACCTTCTCGGCTGCTCTGGTCCCCCACCTAGAGCACCTCTACCAGTCAGTGTTGGACGTTGGGTGTCTTTCCTCTACCACAATGCAAGCGCTGGTTACTTTTCTTCTCAAGCCCGGCAGGGAATTAACTGATCTTTCTGGGTACCGACCACTCTCACTCCGGAACACAGAATACAAAATCTTAAGTAAAATACTGTCTAGTCGCCTACTCCCCTATCTGCCACAGCTCATACATATTGGTCAGTGCGGCTTTGTACCCGGCTGTAACACCTCCGTCAATATTAGGTGTCTCTATCATGTGCTGACTGCCACAACATCGGACTATCCAGTGGCGGGGTGCATCTCATTAGTCTTAAGGCAAGCTTTTGACACCCTTAGCTGGAACTACATGCTGACAACACTCACAAAATTTGGAATCCCTCCGGCACATATGCGCTGGGTCAAACTGTTATACATGACACCCACAGCAAAAGCCCCTACAGGAGTACACATCTTACAGCCTTACCCAGTTAGCCATGGTACGTGTCAAAGCTATATGCTCCAACCACTCTTATTAGCACTTGAGCCCTTAGCTATCAAACTCCTGAAAGACGCAATGAGACATGATATCCGTGTTGTCAACACCACACATACCCTCTCCTTATATGCCGATGACATTATCCTCTACATACAAATATACAGGGGTCCACAGGAATTGTTGGATGGCAATCTCTTACGGGAAGTCAAGGCACTGAAACCCAAATAACCTTTTGGATGTCAATACCAGTCTCGGTGGAGGGTAGAATTGCCATTACCAAAATGGTCACGCTTCTGAGAGTGCTTTGCTACTTTATTAACCTACCAATAGTGATCCCCACTGCTACCTTTAAAACTCTGAATACACTCTTGCTAGAATTATTATGGGGGTAGGGCCGCATGAGGGTAGGGCTCTCGAACCTCCAGCTGGGAACAGACAAAGGGGGCATGGGTGTTCCAGATTTCCGGACATACTGTTACGCAAGCCAATTGCAGTGGTTGGCAGACTGGATTGCTGGTCATGACCTCCATGAGATAGGGCTTACGCCGCAGGTGTTGGCCCGCGGCACCCTTCATACTCTATTGCTGCCCAAGGGGCGGGTCCCACCCACTGTCCCTTCACTATTGAATGTGGCCCTTACCTACTGGAGGCGAATGTTACAATACACTAATCGGTGACTCCCCTATGCCCTCAACATTCCACTGGTAGGGATTCCCACAGGGGTAATCACTGCCCAAGAAATCTCCAGGTGGGAAAGGGAAGGAGTGAACACTGTGGGGATGCTATTGAGAGAAAGTATGTTACTAGACCACGAGAACTTCGCCAGGGAACAGGGTGTTCCACGATCCCTCTATATTCTGCATGCAAGCATTACTAAATACATTAATAAGCATTGGACACTAGATAATATAGAGCCCACCCACACACAAGCTAGTGCATACACTATACTTTATGGGTAATGGACGTCACCTGACTCGATGGTTGTATAGGGGTATTCCCTCCCATGCAGCAACCTCCTTAGCGGCACTTGGAGCAAAGTGGAATGCTGCCATTGAGAGGGAATTATCAAACAAAGAATGGGATTCCCCAAGAAGGTGTCCCACAATGCTAAATTTAAATTCATACAGTACATGGTGTTACATAGGGCTTATCTTACATTGCACCGACTAAATAAAATGTACCGGGAAGCGACGGACCAATGCCCACGATATCTTGCACATAACGCCGGTCTCCTACACATGCTGTGGGCCTGTGAGCACCTCTCCACCTTCTGGGCCACTATTATATGGGTCCTAGGAACGGTAATGGGAACAGCTTTCGGGTATAAGGTGGCATATTGGGTATTGGGTCTGCGGTGCTGCCATAAGAAGCAGAAAGTACAAGTCTTCGCTAGTCTGGCCTGGCTGATCACAAAACGATCAATTACCATGAGAAGGAAGTCCGCTGTGCCCCTCACGCCACTTAGTTGGCATGGGGACGTGGTCAGATGGGGGAGAGCCAAAAGTACGGCGACAAAGCGGGAAAAAAGTACGGGCTTACGGAAGACACCGATCTCACTAGATTGGAATTCAATGCATGAAAGCAGCAAGAATACACCTACACTATAGCAGAACCGTACTTCATACTTATATAGGAGTGGACAGGAGTGAGTCTGGTAGGAAGGGGGGGTAAGGGCATTGGGACATGGGCGGATGGTTGGGGAATGTTGTTTTGACATGCAGATTGATACCATGTGCCACTCTGTTAGCAGATAACTTTACATTTAATCACGGATTCCATTGCGGATACATATACTGCTCGATATGTAACGTATTGCTGTTGTTTCTTCATTTTGGGACTAATGATACTTACCTAAAGGCAGTATAAACGGGTCATGATGTTAATAACAAAAACCAAAAAAGAAGAACCCTGCACAGAGATGGCTATAGAGTCCTGGTTGATGGCCTATGACCCAGGAGGGGTAGCAGGCATATGTAACTAAGTTCTGATAGTAACAACTATAATAATAATAACAATAACGAAAACAGATTATTACTATTATTATTTCTATGATTACTAGTATTCATATTATTATTATTTTTATTATTGTTATTATTATTATTATGAAGAAGGAGAAGAACATATCATTACATTCAATGTTCATGAGAAATAAGGAATCCTCAATGATAACCAACTTCCTGGGTTTACATCACGTTGCTAGATTGTGAATCACTCACCTTGTGATGCGACAACTGCATCAATTGATTAGAAATGTTCACATTTTTCTTCTTCTTGTTACTGGAATGGAAAATCATTGATTTAAATGGTACTTCCACAATAATATTTACATCAAACACAGATATTGGAAAATTACATGTTTTATAACTATTTTAGCTCTTTGAAAAAATTGTTGATCTAGTATTTTCTATAGGTGTGCTTGAGAAGGAATTATTTGTATAATGTATTTATTTATCAATAGTGTTTTATAAAATGCAAACATGACCATCAGGGTATCAGAGTGCTATACAAGGAGAGCTGATGAGGGTTGTGTTACAGTAAAGACAGTTGTCACATAAGATACGCTGTACATAGAATTTGAAGAGTCAGGTTTATCTAATCGTATACAAAATCTAATGGGAAGTGGTTTATTAGTAGTGATAAGTAGGGACCTACCACTACAATAAGGCCACAAACACAACAAAACTTTCAGTCAAGGTCTCAATAAAGTAATCCATTGCTCAACCATTGGTAACTAGCAATGAGCAGGCAGGCTTAACTTAAGGCGAGGAGTGTAAAGCATTTAAAAACACCAATACATTAAATACGTAAGATACAACACACAATACAAATCTAATGCCAATTCATAAAAATAGGATATATGTTTATGACTAAAAGGACTCCAAAATGACAAAAATCCAATGTAGGGAACCAGATATATGAATTTTTAAAGATCAAATGTAAAACTAGCGCTTCAAAGCAAATATCGCTCAAAGGGTTAACAAAGGTCACAATGGACCACGACAAAGACCATTGTTCAGGCCCCCCATTGTAACGCCCTGAACGTCTCAGGATCGTTTAACAGACACGACAATGAGGACGCAACCACTTGTGAAGGGTTAGTTCTTTTAATGAAGGCAAATAAAATACAAAGAACAAACAAAAGTTATAGTCACTGGAATCCTCCAGGCTAAGTACGTTACCAGCCCACAGCACGGATGGTCCTAACCGTCCTCTGCATATACGCCGATCCCGGCGTATGCCAACAGAGGGCAGAAATGAAATGGCCGACAATGCCAATCGGTAGGCTGTGAGGGGCACGAAGAGTGTTGGGGAGAATCGAGGAGTCAGGGAAACACCCAGCCGGGGTCTCTACCTGAAGGGAGCAGCCGCTCAACCTCTTCCTCAGACTGCACCGGGACGCGGAGTCACCTCCTGGTGATGCGTCACCGATACCCCAATCACAAGCAAGAAGACTGAACCGAGAGCAGCCGCTCGATCGATCCTGTGGACTTCCGAGTCTGTAACGCGGCAAACACCTCCTGGTGTGCGTTACAGCTGGCAGTCCCTGTGTCTCTGGTCGGGCTGGGAGTTACGACTCCAACCAGCAAAAGCGCCAATGCGCTTTGACTCAGCCGAGTCAAAAAGCGAAGCTCAATGGTTGACCGGTAGAGCTTCCGGGTCCTTCACAGGTGACGATGGGGCAAGACACGGCCCAGGGAGTAACGACTCGACCTACCTCCGTTCTTGCCTTACTGGAGCACCACTCCGGAACACTGCTCTTCACGAAGCAGGTACGTCGGTGTAAACACAATATCCGACAGCCTTGTACCTCCCGGTTCCTCCCTTTATAGGGCGTGTTTTCCTTGAGTTATGTAACAGCTCTCCTGTTTACATAAGGGCGTGTTTCCCTTGAGTTATGTAACAGCTCTCCTGTTTACATAAGGGCGTGTTTCCCTTGAGTTATGTAACAGCTCTCCTGTTTACATAAGGGCGTGTTTCCCTTGAGTTATGTAACAGCTCTCCTGTTTACATAAGGGCGTGTTTCCCTTGAGTTATGTAACAGCTCTCCTGTTTACATAAGGGCGTGTTTCCCTTGAGTTATGTAACCGCTCTCCTGTTTACATAAGGGCGTGTTTCCCTTGTATGACAGGAATTCTTGACAGTACATCCTCCCTCTCAGCGGCTCCCCACGGGTCCAGCGCTGGCAGGAAAACGCCGATGGAACAAGGAGACCAAGCGCGGAGCATGAACCCCTTCAGCCGGTTCCCATGAATGCTCCTCCGGGCCATAGCCTTTCCACGCAACCAGGTACCACAGCTTCCCCCTGCGCCATTTGGACGCCCGTATGCCCGACACTTCATACTCCACCTCCGACTCCACGCATACCGGCCTAGGTGTCCCAGACGGCTTGGAGGGTGCTGGTTTGAGCAATGATACATGAAAGACAGGGTGTATCCGCAATGACTGGGGCAAGCACACCTTCACGTTCACGGGACCCATACACTTGGTAATTCGATAGGGGCCCATGTACTTGGGATGGAACACACTGTTCTTTCGAAACCTCATGTTTCTTGTGGATATCGAGACGTAGTCTCCAGTGCGGTACAGTGGCCCGGGCCTTCTCTTCCTATCTGCCGCAGCCTTGTATCTTCTCTTGGCCTCTATTAGGACAGCCCTTGAGCGCATCAACGTGTCTTTTATGTGTGCCACCCTGTCCGCTGTGGCGGGAATCCTGTCCTCTCTGAACGGATGTAGAAATGGCAAGAACCTGGGATGTTGGCCATAGTTGCTATAGAACGGAGATGACTGTGTGGAGCTGTGAGTGGCGTTGTTATAGGCTATCTCTGCAACCCATAGCAAGTCGACCCATTCTTCCCTGCCCTGGTCCACAAAACATCGCAGATACTGTTTGAGCGTTTGGTTCAGGCGCTCGGTTTGGCCGTCCGTTTGAGGGTGGTAGCTGGTGGACAGGGCGGTCTTAACATGCAGCGCAGTGCACCAAGTCTTCCAGAATTGCGCAGTAAACTGCGACCCCCGGTCCGACACGATCACCCCAGGTAATCCATGCAGTCGTACCACATTCTTTAGGAGTAGTGACGCCAATTCCCCGGCCGTAGGGACTCTCTTGCAGGGGATGAAGTGCCCCATTTTCGTCAAGTAATCCACCACCACCAGTATTGCCGTCATCCCCTGGTCTACCGGTAGGCCCACCACGAAGTCCAGTGATATGCTATCCCATGGTCTATCCGGGGTCGGAAGTGGATGTAAGAGCCCTTGGGTTCGGCCATGGTCGGCCTTCATGGTAGCACACGTAGGACACTCCTGTCCCCACCTCCTGACATCCACTCTCATGGTTGGCCACCAGAAATGCCGTCCCATGCTAGCCACCGTTTTTTCAAAGCCCAAATGACCTGCGCATGGAGAGTCATGGCACCAGATGAATGCTTGTTTCCTTAGCCTAGGCGTGGGTATCAATAGGCACCTGTTCTTCAGGGGTATCCCGTCCTTCAGCTGCCATTCTCTGTGACTGAGGAGCCACCTCCGCCATGCGAATGACCTGATCCCTCTCTTTATTCCCCTCAGGAAAGTATCCGGTTGGATAACCCCCAATACCATCCTCGGGGAAATGATGGAACGCTCGGTTGCAGGCAATGGTTCCTTAACTGCAGATTGACGGGACAGGGCGTCCGCCTTCCGGTTTTCAGTCCCCGGCCGATATGTGATGCGGAAGTTGAACCCCGCAAAGAAGATCATCCACCGCAGCTGCCTGGGAGAAAGGTGTCTAGTGGCCGTCATGAACTGTAGGTTCCGATGGTCCGTGTACACCGATACCACATGTCTTGCCCCCATCAACCAATGCCTCCATTCGGTGAAGGCGTCCTTGATTGCGAGAAGCTCCTTCTCCGCAATATGGTAGTTGCGTTCGGCGTCGTTGAGTTTGCGGGACATGTACGCAACGGGATGAAGCACCCCTGTGTCGTGGTTGCGTTGGGACAAGATAGCCCCCAGCGCCACATCCGACGCGTCCGCTTCCACCACGTAGGGGAGATCCGGATCGGGGTGAGCCAACACCGGCGCCTTACCAAAGGCGCTTTTCAGGGCCTCAAAGGCTTTGTTCGCTTCAGGGGACCAGACAAACTCCTTGGACTTCCTCAGTAGCTGTGTGATTGGGGCCACCACTCCTGAAAATCCATCTATAAACTGCCTGTAAAAGTTGGCGAAGCCAATGAAACTTTGGACGTCCTTCACGCTTTGGGGCACCGGCCATTCTTTCACCGCCTTGATCTTTCGTTCTGCCATCTCCTGTCCCTCTGGACTCAGCATCACTCCGAGGAATTCCACGGATGTGACGTGGAAGTCACACTTGCTGAGTTTACAAAACAGCATGTTTTCCCTCAGCTTTTGGAGCACAGCTTTGACGTGGTGTACGTGCTCCTCCACACTGGACGAATAGATGAGGATGTCGTCGATATATACGACCACGTAGATATCCAACTCCTCTCTGAATACCTCATTCAAAAAGTACTGAAAGGCTGCCGGGGCGTTGCACAGACCGAACGGCATGACGAGGTACTCAAAAAGGCCGAACCTGGTCTTAAAGGCGGTCTTCCACTCGTCTCCGTCCCTCATGCGCACCAGATGGTATGCCCCTTTCAAATCCAACTTGGTGTAGATACGAGCTTTCTTGACCTGTTCCAGAAGTACACTGATGAGAGGCAAGGGGTACCGATTTTTTATGGTTATCGCATTCAATGCCCTAAAGTCCACACAGGCTCTCAGCTCCCCATTAGCCTTCGGGATGAAGAAGAGTGGCGAGGCGGCCGGAGACTTGGACGGGCGGATGAATCCTAGCCTGAGGAGTTTATCCAGGTACCCCCGGAGATGCACGTTTTCAGGCTCCGTCAGGGCATACAGCCTGCCGCTGGGAACGCTGGCCCCTGGCACCAGGTCGATCTGGCAGTCAAACTGTCTATGTGGTGGTAGCACTTCCGCCTTCACCTCATCAAATACATCCTCAAAACTGTGATAAGCCTGGGGGAGAGCCACATCTTTTTCTGCCGCTGTAGCCACCGTCTGACTCCCGCTCTCATCTGCGTCAAGGGATTCCGTTCTTATTCCACAATGCAGGATGCAATACGGTGACGTCATTTCGATGCGATGTGTTGGCCAATCCACAAAGGGGTTGTGTTTCTGTAGCCACGGCAATCCCAATATGACGCCATATTGGGGCGCTCGGATGATGTTAAAATCGATTTGTTCCAAATGGTTCCTCCCATATCTCATCGGAAGGACCCCCGTGTGCTGTCCGATGGGCCCCGTCACCAATCGCCTTCCGTCTACCGCATAGACGTCTTCGGGTACTGCTTTGGGAAGAAGCACTAGCCCTAGCCTGCATGCCTCGTTGTGGTCCATAAACATGCCAGTGGCCCCTGAATCCACCATGGCCACAACGGGTATCCACTGGTCATGCACTCCCACGTGCACCGTGATAAACAGGTGTCGTTGTCCCTTAGTGACCGAGTTGGAAAGTGAAGGGATGGATGAGTGACTCCGAGATGCCCCTTCTCTGGTCTTGGAGTCCTCTAGTTTTCCGCCGGTATGTCCACCACGGCTGTTACCGACCGGTTGGCCCGATAACGTGACGTCTTCGGTTTGGCAGGGCATTCACGTACGTAGTGGCCTTTTTTGCCACAATATAGGCACAATCCTTGTTTACGGCGTGACTCTTTCTCCGTGGCTGTGAGGCTCGCTCGTATTGCGCTGATGTCCATGGGTTCTCCCTTGGATGCGGTGGAAGTTTCAGGACTTCCCACCGTCACATAGTATGGAAGGGATTTTCCTTTTCTCCCATGATCCCCCTTTCTTTCACTTAGCCTATGTTCCAGCCGTAATACCAGGTTGATAAGGCCCTCACATGTCTTGGGTTGAGGGTCAATATGAGCCACGGCGTCCTTGAGCTCATCGCACAGCCCTTGATGGAAGAGCGCCGTCTGTTTAGCAACAGGCCACTTGGTTTCCGCAACCAGCCTTCGGAACGCGTTGAGATACTGCACCAGGTCGTTGGATCCCTGTCTCAACTCAAGCATTTCACGGTCCGCCGTGTACGAGTCAGCCCTTCTGTCGAATACCTTCAGGAATTCCTCGCGAAAAGCACCCCAATCACATAAGAGGGGGTCGTCCCTGCTCACGAGAGGTACGGCCCATTGTGCCGCGTTTCCAGCCAAATAGGATATAAGGAAAGCCACACGAGCCTGACTCGTGGGGAACGCCTTTGGTTTGCACGATAAATGTAGCGCCACTTGTGTGAGGAATACCTGCACTGTGTTAGGATCCCCACTGTACCTCTCTGGTGTTGCCAAGGGGATGGCTACCGGCATTTCCACTACTACCGCAGGGGTCTGGTTCGTGAGGGAGGTGCTGGGCGTGAGCGGGTCCAATTGGATAGCATCCAGTCTGGCTTTTACATCGGCTGTTTCTTGCCTAGAGGCAGCCACTTCAACTTGCATGGCCGCTAAAGCAGCCAGCACATCATCAAGTGTTGCCATGTCTGTTATCGACCGGGAGACAGTTAGTGTTATTAAGGTCGGATATTTTGTAACGCCCTGAACGTCTCAGGATCGTTTAACAGACACGACAATGAGGACGCAACCACTTGTGAAGGGTTAGTTCTTTTAATGAAGGCAAATAAAATACAAAGAACAAACAAAAGTTATAGTCACTGGAATCCTCCAGGCTAAGTATGTTACCAGCCCACAGCACGGATGGTCCTAACCGTCCTCTGCATATACGCCGATCCTGGCGTATGCCAACAGAGGGCAGAAATGAAATGGCCGACAATGCCAATCGGTAGGCTGTGAGGGGCACGAAGAGTGTTGGGGAGAATCGAGGAGTCAGGGAAACACCCAGCCGGGGTCTCTACCTGAAGGGAGCAGCCGCTCAACCTCTTCCTCAGACTGCACCGGGACGCGGAGTCACCTCCTGGTGATGCGTCACCGATACCCCAATCACAAGCAAGAAGACTGAACCGAGAGCAGCCGCTCGATCGATCCTATGGACTTCCGAGTCTGTAACACGGCAAACACCTCCTGGTGTGCGTTACAGCTGGCAGTCCCTGTGTCTCTGGTCGGGCTGGGAGTTACGACTCCAACCAGCAAAAGCGCCACTGCGCTTGGACTCAGCCGAGTCAAAAAGCGAAGCTCAATGGTTGACCGGTAGAGCTTCCGGGTCCTTCACAGGTGACGATGGGGCAAGACACGGCCCAGGGAGTAACGACTCGACCTACCTCCGTTCTTGCCTTACTGGAGCACCACTCCGGAACACTGCTCTTCACGAAGCAGGTACGTCGGTGTAAACACAATATCCGACAGCCTTGTACCTCCCGGTTCCTCCCTTTATAGGGCGTGTTTTCCTTGAGTTATGTAACAGCTCTCCTGTTTACATAAGGGCGTGTTTCCCTTGAGTTATGTAACAGCTCTCCTGTTTACATAAGGGCGTGTTTCCCTTGAGTTATGTAACAGCTCTCCTGTTTACATAAGGGCGTGTTTCCCTTGAGTTATGTAACAGCTCTCCTGTTTACATAAGGGCGTGTTTCCCTTGAGTTATGTAACAGCTCTCCTGTTTACATAAGGGCGTGTTTCCCTTGAGTTATGTAACCGCTCTCCTGTTTACATAAGGGCGTGTTTCCCTTGTATGACAGGAATTCTTGACACCCATGATGTAGCACTTTCACACTTACTACCAGAAGTGGAAATTGGTCCATTGCAGTTGCCAAGGGTTCATATACTGGTTTGCCTCTTGGGGTCTAGGACTACAACTCCCACAATGCTCCTATTCAACCTATTGAGCATTTTACAAAGTTGCTCCAAGCATTCTCCAAACTTTTGGAACATATGCCTGAAGTGCCTCTTGTGGGTTCAAAATGTCAAAAACAGCAATCCAAGAGTCTAGAATCTCTGGAATGCCCCTTGGGATGTTGACTACAATTCCCACAATGCACCTGGCCAAATCCTAAAAATAGTCCACTGGACGCGCTCCAGGATGGGGGCCTCTTGGTGGAGAAGATGCTAGTGGGCTCTGTTACCCTGTATATATTCTGGGAGTCCACTCCTTAATCTTTGTGAACCAGGCAAAGTCCTCATAGCTGTGTTACCAGATTGTATAGCAGTTGCAGTCCTTCAGAGGGGAGTCCTTTGGGTGCAGATCAGGGTTCTAGGAGGGCAGTCATTCTTCTCCGTGTTGCTTCAGGCAGTAGATTTGAGTTGCTTGTCAACTCTTCCATATTTATTCAGTGTTTCTGGGAATCAAGCATGGGGACACCCCTGACCAATGGGATGCAGGGTGCCACCCTCCGGTAAGGACCACTTCCTCCAAAATCAAAAATGGAGAAACTCTCTCCTGGAGGATTACATCTGGATAAGCCAACCCGCTGGTGTGGCTATGATTCTCTAATACTCCCCTTCCGGCCCCTTCACTAATCTAACTACAGGGTCTCTAGTGTGGCTGGGAGTGCAGGATGTGAGGGTGAGCCTGCGCTGCCCTAAATTGTCAGTCTCCCTTTGAAGACGATTTTGGCCACTACACCCCCATCCTGCCTTCTTCTTCTGGAGCTGCAGTTCTCCCTCCACTGTTAATCTTTTGTCTCTCTAGCAGGCCCCTTCACACCTCATTAAGACAAGTTGGCTTCGCCTGGAAGAGGCTGGCCAGTGAGATGGGGGCAGCTGGATGGCCGGATATTGGCTGACAGAGAATAAAGTTCTGCAACATCTTTTCTGTACTTGTTATTATATATCTAACCGTGTCAAGTTGTTAAATCCGTAGGGATACCATTGATTATAAGTTGGGGGAAGTTTATTAGTGGGCAGACATATATGCCAAACGTAGGCAGAATAAACCGTATACCCAGAAAACTGACACCACTTCCTCGGACAGTGACAGTACAAGCCTCCCAAAAAATGTAGAGAAACCCTCTACATCAACGACAAGAGCAAGTTCATCAACAACTACAGCGGTGCCTTTTTTTTTTTTAGAATCAGGCCACCCTGATCGGGACGACCCAGGAGGGCAAAAAGAAAAAGACAAAGAACATCCACAAACCCGCACGGTAACGGCAAAGTGGGACAAAGGCAAGAAGAGTCCACAAACAACCTAGTTATTAACATTTCTGACTATCACCTCAGTGAGATTGAACTGAAGACATTACAAAAGGGAACTTCATTTGTGCCGACTACTCGCACCAACAGTTTAGAATTAAACATTAGTCTTTTTAAACTGATGAGAAAGCTTAGATTACATCACTTCTTTGAGAATGTCATAACTGAACTCACCGATAAACAAGAAGATTTACTGATCGGTTTAAAAGTGAAAAGCACATATATGGCCCCGGTGAGCCACAAGAACTTAGACATCTTTGAGCTACTGGTCAAACAGGATATGTCAAAACTAAATTTTCAAAAACCACCTAAACATAAAAATCTTACGGCTAAAGAAATGGGTACATTGAAGTCCATAGCACAAAAGACCGACATATGGGGAGCCTTAGTCATCATGAACACCCGTTACTACAATATGCAGGTGGAAACTCATTTACACGACATGGAAACCTATTTGAAACTTGACCTGAACCCCACAGAACAATTCAAGGAAGTTCTACGAAATATTGTGAATAAAGCTTATAATGAAGGTACCATCAACGAGAAGGTTAAAAGATAGCTTATACAAACAAACCCCAGGAGCCCGACCCTGTACATGGTACTTAAAATACATAAGCATTCGGTTAAACCTCCATGCAGGCACAGTGTCGACCCAAGGAAGTTTACATGAACCGGTGGGCAAATTCTTAGACCGCTATTTGCAACAGAGTGTCACATCAATGAGAACCTTCATAAAAGACACCACAGATTTTAGGGACAAGGTACACCAAGTCCAAATCATGGAAGATGAAGAGATACTTATATGTACCATAGATGTTAAATCTTTATATACGTCCATTCCACACCAACTTGGAATAGAGGCGGTGGAACATGCATTATTGCACACAGAATATGAAGAGGTTAAAAGTATTCGTAATGGAGCTTTTATAGTTCACTCTATTTCACAGCTATTTCAAATGGCAGGATTCCTGGTATCAACAAAAGAGCGGTACTTCCCTGGGCAATTGTGCTGCGCCATCATATGCAAACATCTTCATGAATCGTTTTGAAGAAGATAGAATCCTATCTGAACCAACATGGAAAACACATTTAAAATAGTTTTTAAGGTTCATTGATGACATATTCATACTATGGAAAGGCGCAACTACAACACTGCAAGACCAACTTAATAAACTCAACCAGATTGATCAACGAATCCAATTCACATATGAGATACAGCAACACACAATAATATTTTTGGATGTAAAAATCACCAAAACACCCACAGGATTTGACACCGATTTATTTAGAAAGGAAACTGATAGAAATAACATTCTCCTCTTCGGAAGCTTTCATCCTCAGCCTCTCAAACAACATCTACCATATTCACAATTGTTCAGAGTAAAGATAATTGTGACTAATCCAGAGAGAATAGAGGAACAAACTAACAATATGTTACACAGATTGAAAGCGCGCGGATATCCTGACCATGTACTGACTGAAGCCAAAAACCGAAGTTCATTAAAAACCAGAGAAGCATTACTCACACCCTGTAGGGAGCAAACCAAGGAGCATACCACAGTGGTTTCAAGATATTCTATGATAAGCGTTGCTTATAAAAAAATCATACACAAACATTGGTCTATCCTGAGACTTGAACAAGACTTCAACCATATCTTTGACGAAGAACCCATTTTCGCATATAGTAGGAGTACAAATGTGGGAGAAATCCTAAAAAGCACAAACTATTTTCCAACGCAAACCACATATAAAGGCAATATTCCCTGTTGGAACTGCAACAATTGTAACAATTTGATTAGGGGATTATACATCACCCACCCAATGAAAGGACACAAAATCAAATTAAGGGTGATCGCCACCTGCGACACTTCTTACGTGGTATATATGCTAAAATGTCCGTGTGGAAAACCCTACATTGGGCATACAGAAAGGAAAATTAAGACACGCCTGAACGAACATAAAAGCAACATAAGGGTTAAACAAATCAAATCCACAGTCGTACAACATTTTGTTGAAGCAGGCCACAATATTAGCCAAATAAAATATTGTGTCTCGGAAGTCAAAGACAAACAGGAAGGAAGAGACAACCACAACTTCTTATTGCAACATGAAAATTACTGGATCAGTCACCTGAGTTCCCTGAAACCTAACGGGATGAACAAACGTATGGAATTCCAGTGTTACTTATAAGCCCGCCTGATCAGACTGTATTTTCCACTACAAGCATGTTTTCACTTCCATTGAGTGACATCATAGTCGTGGTTTAATATGTTTTATGTAGTCATCATGTATCTTATTTTTCCAACCACCTGACTTAGTACTGTGTACTACGGGGCTAATACGCCATTTGAATTTTTAACATGGTATGATTTATCTTTCAACATAGCATGATGCATTATTGATATTCCGATTTTAGTGGTGTAGTGGCTAAAATCGTCACTACCAGTACTTACTAGCACTTGTGTGATCGTATAATTATTTACAAGTCTTACACACCATTTTATTTTTCAACATGGTACGCCTCATTATTGATACTCTGACTTTAGCGGTGTATTGGCAAAAACCGTCATCATCAGTACTTATTTGCACTGGTTTATTCGCACAACTTTATTCACAAGCTTTAAGACACATAGTGCGCTTTCTATGTGCACTTCACTTTATGTCGATTTAAACCGCACATCCGGGCCGGCCACATTAACTAATCTCACCGTGGACAACGGCGTCCGAATCATTGTGACTAAATCAGCTCTTTTGAACGACCAAAGCGGTAAGCGAAACTTACGGTCCCTTCCGTGGGCGCGAACTTGTTAAACATTAGAATAGCGACACAATACACCTATTAAATCGTGGATTCACGTTCAGTATTCCGCAATTTGTATCCGCATGTTAGTGTTTGTGTATGATATCACTCGTGCACGACACACTTTATGAGATGCCTTTAAACTCACTCAGGATTCTCGAAGAACATACTTCATCATTTCGCGCAAATTTTATAATAGCACTGGAACGTTTATTCACCCCGATATCGGGCACGATTTTTAACACTCTAGTTTCACGGTCTTCATGCATATCAATACAAATAATCACGCGCACCCTAGATGCACAGTATGGATCACCACTAACAGTTGCCTCTGATGTCACTCATAACCACAATTGCTCACATTTATATAACCGTTAGGTATTCTTCTGTATGACGTAGATCTAAAGTAGAAAATTTAATTTACAGATAATCCCCAGACAAAGTGCATTAAATCTACTGGGCCTCTACACCTACATGCCCTATCACATACTACGGACTCAAAGGTAGGTTGTCAGTATCATTTGTAATTATGCCCGATTACTGTAAAATCTAGTAGTCAAAATGGGGGCAAAAAGTGGAGGGACACTGCAAACAGATCCTAGTTTCTCAAACAACCCCCTCCCCCAACCCTAGCAACAGCCCAGGAGACTCATCCCAACCCTGGGAGAGTATCCCTGGTCCGTTGGGTGAGGAAGAAAGTAAAGAAACCAGGTGGTAAAATTGCAGGATCTACTCTGCCTTGCATCCTCCTGCCAAGGCCACATCCTCTGGGAAGTGGACCCATCTCTACAGTAACAGGAACCATTTTAAACTAAAACCTCATCCCAGCTGTTTCATTTTCTTCCTCTCTTTTTAGTTTGGATAGTGAGGTGCCCACCTCTCTATGCCTAATCTTGCTATGGCAAAACCTAGCTTATTCACAGAGGTTAACCAACACTGGAGCAACCCCACCATGACCAACAGGGTCAGAGGGCCTAACTTACTTTTTTCAACGGGGTCTGCCTTCCATGTCAAGTATGCTGCTGCCATGAACATCAGCACCCAGCAGAGGCTACTGACAGCTGTCAGAATCCAAAACCACACCCTACATTCTCTACTGATAGGTGGCTGAGCTGCCTTATGGGCAGCTGTGGGTTCCGGGAACCTCTCTTGCTGTTTAGAGTGGGGGGGGGGGCCTAACACATCCTTTGGCAGACACCTTTTTTCCACTCTCCCTTTTGCCAGGGCAGGGACAGGACCCTGCTACCTTACAGCTGCCAGACTTGTAGTCAGGTGAAGCCTCACAAGTGACAATTTTGGGTTTCTCCCTTACTGGGACAGAAGACCCTTGGCTCACTGGAACTCTTTAAGCGTGGTGTACCTTACCTTTCCTCTTCTTTTTCTCTTTCCTTTTGGACCCCGAATCTTAACTGTCCAGACCGGCTCCCCTGGAACTTTGGATTGGGAGGTGCCCTGGGAGAATGCCCCACTTGGGATCAGACCAACCACTGGGAGGTCATTGCCCAGGAGATAATCTAAGGGGAAGTCTGGACAGAATACTACCTTATTCCAGCTAAGGGTACCCTCCTATTCTATGGGCACCATGGCTACAGGTTTAGTTGTGACCTCACTCAGGGTTACCCTTCTTGTCTCTCCTGGCACATACATGTCTGAGGAAACTAACATGTCACTCACTATATTGTGACTGACACATGTGTCTTACAGGCCAATGGCAGGGATTTCATTCACCTGAATGGAGTGTAAGTGTCTACTCCCACCCTCAGGGATAACGAGCTTACCATCGTCTCCCAACAAAATGCTAAGAGGATCTCCTCATCTTAGGAGTACTCCTCTAAGGCTACACTGGACAACCCATTGCTAACTACCTTCTTGGAACAGGTGGTTTCAGCAGGGGTGGCCGGCATGACTCGTGGGTGGTGGAGCGGGCGCGGGGGGTGAGGGGGCACAGTGGGAGGTGCAGAGTTGCGCAATGGAAAAGAAAATTAATCACTTACCTTGCTGCCGGGTCCCGCATCCCTGCTCCTTTCTCCTGCTCTCCGCGTGAGACAGGAAGCCAGGTAGAACAGCCAGGCTCCCCTGACAAATCACAACACTGCAATGCAGCGTTGTGATTGGTTAGGAGAGCCTGGGTCCTTACCAACCACAACAACGTACGTTGTGATTGGTTTTGAGCGTCCTGGTTCGACACTCAACCAGGGAATGGGGGCCTGTGCTTATTCTCCACACAGGTTGTAATGCAGCCTGCATGGAGAAGGGGGAAAGTGTGCATGACTGGTTTGGGCATCCCGAGAGGGCCGAGCAAACAGTCATTGTGCACTTAGGAGTGGACAAACCACTCCTGCCCTGCTCCGTGAGCAGAGCAGCCCCGCCTATCCACAATGAAAATATAAAATGAAAATAGCCCAAAGTTATTATCCTTTTATATTTCCTTTCCTTTACACTGCTCAAAAACAGTGAGGTGGTGCTCCTCCGCCATAGCGGAGGAGCCGCCACTGGGTTTCACCCCTCGAAGTGGCCTAACTGCTGAAAGTCAAAGCATACCCTGTTGTCCAAGTCCTTTTTTCAGCCCTGGGGCCCCGTGCCCTGGTTTATTAGAGTGAGGATGGGGGTCTACTCTTCTCCTTCCTAGAGTTCTGGGGTGCTAAGAGAGTCCCTGTGGCGGGCTTACCACCTTCCTCTTTTGACTTTTGTGGGCCTAACATCACTTTCTGGAGTCTTCCCCCTGGTGCTGATTGCAAACCCGGGTTCTCAGCTGTATCCTTCAGTTCCCTGGGCCCAGACAGCTTAGAGTCCACTAGATACTGGTGTAAGTTCTCTTGTACACAATGAGTCAGGATGTGCTCCTTAAGAATTAGGTTGTACAACCCCTCATAAGTACTCACCTGGTTACCTTGAATCCCGCACTCTAGTGCCTTCACTGAGATATCTACAAAGTCCGCCCAGGACTGTGTGTTTACTTTCTGGGTGTCCCTGAACCTCGCCCTGTACTGCTCTGGTGTAAGACCAAATTTCCTCACTAGACATTTCCTCATGTGTGGGTAGGATTTTTCCTCATTCCCCTCTAGTGTTAGGAGACTAACCCTAACAGCTACTGGGATCAACTCCCACAGGAGTGAATCCCAATATTTAGAGTGGACCCATCTCATCCCATGTTTCAGTGTCGCCCCCCCTACATACATGGGAACTATTCCCTTGGGAAGCCTGAGAGCAAACTGGCCACACCTGGCCATTGCAGCATCTTCTTTCTCGTCTCTGCCACAATTTCTTCTCTCTTGATCCCTTGCCCACTTCTTCTCAGCTAGGGGCAACTTCCACTCATTCCAGAGCTCCGGAAGCTAACCGAGCCTGCAGCTGTCTCTCCTCAAAGGACAACTCTGGTTCTGGGGGGCGTGTGCCTCGCCATCTCTCCTAACTGGATGTACGAACCTAGTATTGGAAGTACTGGACATCTTATCCTCAACTCCCTCCTCTAGGAGGTCGTTGGTAGCTCACACACCCCTTGAATCTCTGGAGTTGCCTGTGCCCAGACCTTAACGGACCTAATCAACTCTGCCTTCCTGATCTTGTTGCCATGAGGTAGCCCCCTGCACCTACAGTGAAGCCTAAGCTCTGCCACGGTCAGTTTGTTCAGGTTAGCCAGATCTAGCACAATGGTATCCCTAGTTTAGAGTAACAAAAACCATACAAATCAGAAATAGAAAAAAAATTGAAAAATCAAAAAGATGAATTAAAAGTCTGTTTAGGCCAAATTTCAAAAACTCAAAAGCATAAATGTTTTTCTACGTCAATTAAAGGATTTTTAAAAGATCTTAACTTAATTTACTGAATGGTGTTATTCAAACGCAATTAAGTATCCTCACTACTGAACACCAAATGTTGGAAAGTGGTTTATTAGTAGTAGTAGGGACCTATCACTAGTAATAAGACCACATATACAATGAAAAATGTTGTCAAGTAATCAATATATTATTCCCTTGCTCAACCCTTGGTAGCTGACAACAAGCAGGCAGACTTAACTCAGGAGACTGGATTGTAAAGCATTTAAAAACACCAATACATTAAATAAGTAAAACATAACACGCAATTAAAATCCAACACATATTTTTTTTTTAAAAGGTTGTATTTTTAAGATTAAAGTGACACCAAAATAATACAAAATCAATGTAGGGTACAAGAGATACTAACCGTTAAAGATTAAAAGTAAAACTAGCAATTTGAAGGAAATAGCACTCAAGGGATTGAGAAAGGTCTTGCTGGTCTGGGACAAGGGACAGATTTCAGGCCACCCACGATGTAATACTTTTACAATTACTTCCATAAGAGTTTCTTGATACAGGAAAATGGTCCACACACCAGCCTAGGGTTCAGATGCTATGGTTTGCCTCTTGAGGTCTACAACTCTCAAAATGTACCTAACCAACTTAGAGTTTTTTTTTTTACAAAAGTTGCTGTAAAAGTCTCCAAACTTCCGGAACTTCTTCCTGAAGTTCCTCTTGTCAGTTAAAAGTGTCCAAATCACCAATCCATTGGTCGAGAAGCTCTGAGATGACCCTTTGGGTGTTGGGACTACAATTCCCACAATGCACCTGGCCAAATCCTTAAAAGTCCACTGGACGCACTCCAGGATGGAGACATCTTGGCAGAGATGCCACCGGTGGGCTCTGGTAAACTGTAGCTTTCAGGGAATCCACTCCTTAATGCTTGTGAAGCCAGGCAAAGTCCTTCGGACTCTAGTACCAGATTGTGCAGCAGATAGTCCTTCAGAGTGCAGTCCACTGGGTGCAGATTAGGGTTCCAAGAGGGCAGTCTTTCTTCTCCTTGTTGTTTTAGGCAGTAGATCTGAGTTGCTTGGCAATACTCCTATATTTAGTTAGTGTTCCTGGTCATTAAGCAGAGGGGACCACTGACCAATAGGATGCAGAGTGCCACCGTCATGTATGACCACTTCCTCCAAAGTCTGACATATTCTTGCCCCAGAATGCACAATTTTTCAAAAATCTAAAATAGAGAAACTCTCTCCTGGAGGGTTAGATCTAGCTAAACCAACCCACTGGTGTGGCTAAGGTTCTCTAACACTCCCCTTCCATGACCTTCACTATTCTAATTACAGGGTGTCCTGTGTGGCTTGGGGTGCAGGATGTGGGGGTGAGCCTGTCCTGTGCTAAAGCATCAGTCTCCCTTTGAAGTCCAGTTTGGCCACTCCACCCCTAACCTGCCTTTTCCTTCTGCAGCTGTAGTTTCCCACCCGCATGAAATCCTTTGTCTCTCTAGCAGGCCACTTCACATCTCATTAAGATAGCTTAGGTCAGCCTGGCAGAGGCTGCCCAATCAGGCGCAATGGGGCCTGCGTTGCAGGGAATTATTGTTAATGTACAGCAAGGGACACCGTCCTGAACATTTCTTTCTATGTGTGCTGCAGAATGCAGAAAACATAGAACCAGCAAAAACTACGAGAAATTAATAATTTTCACTAATTGTGCCAGTTTAGGATCAGGATTTCCCTGGTCCTATTTTTAGCGCTGCCCCATATTTATGCCAGCCTTGTAAATAGGGGGCAGTGTCAAAAAGCATTGGGTCTTGCAGGGGAGCACCCACTGCAACACCCATTGCCCTCCCCTTTCACGTTAAATGCTGCGTGTATAGGGACATTATTTACAAGGCAGCATTAAGACACATGAAGTGGCTTGACACTGTCTAGTAAATAAGGCCAAAAGGATATCGCCACCAGAACATCAAAAAATGTGACGTGCTGGTGGCAATAAGCAGGCTTGTAAATATGCCCCTGGGTTGCTGGTTGGCAGAGTATGCACTATGTCCAAGCACAGCAGGAACCATAATCCTAGTCAGGGTAAGTCAGATATACACTTTTAATTAACCTGTGCTCACCCCCTGGTAGCTTGGCACAGAGCAGTCAGAGTTAACTTAAGCGGTAATGTGTTACATATTTGTGCAGCACAACAACAGTATAGAAGAGTTGGCTTAACGGTCTAGTGTGGTCGACCTCAAATCTGGGGAACCGGGTTCGAGTCTCGGCAAGGACGTGCAACATCCTTTGATGTGGGTTAAATCACTTAATCTCTCTGTGCCTAACAAAAAAAAATGAATATGTCCTCATGTAACGCAACTGGTTTCCTCAGGTCAAGTTTGCGCTACATCAAACTCTGTAAAGAAAAAAACTGTGAAAACACACCAAAAGACTACACACAGGTTTAGGTAAATAGATTATGATTTTGTAAATAAAACAAGACAAGCACGACAAAAATCCAATAAGTAGAAGTTGAGATAAGAATGTTTAAAGAATAAATACAGTACTAGCGCTTAGAAGCAAATTGCGCTTCCAGGGGTCTATCTGGTCACACTGGACCGGGACAAAGTCAAGAGTTCAGGCAGGCTGTGATGCAGTGCAGCAGGTGTGGCCGGTCCATTGGGGCTGAAGGTCACGCCCCTCAACCTTTTGCCCCTCACAAACCTTGTCTGTCAGGCTGCACACAGGCCAGCCTGACAGACACTGTTCACTTTGAGTTCAGACAGCCAGGAGCCAGACATGCGCAAAATGCACAGGCTCCTGGCTTCCTGAGCTGAACTTTGCTTGGCTGAGGAAGTCACAGCTTCCTGTGGGCGTGGCGTCCTCAGCTTAGCAAGGGTTCCTTAGGTCCTCCCCTCAGAGACTAGGGGTAGGGTCACTGATTGCCTAGCACCTGGGAGCTTCAGTTTGAAGCCCTGAAGTCCCCAGGGTCGAGTGTCAATCAGTGACACTTTAGCACAGAGTGGGGTGGTGTCGGGCAGTCTCACTGACCCCATCCCACTCTGTGATGACATTGGAACTGCTGCCTTCCTTCTAAGGTCAGCAAATGAGGGAAGGCAGCAGTCCCAAGCCTACTGGAACCTCCGATGCAGAGCTGGCTGCAGGTAAGAGTGCGCTTTGTTTTCTTTTAAATTAATGTTTGGTGCGTGCGTGTATGTAGGAATGTTTGGTAAAGAGTGTAGTGAATGGATGTGTTTGTGTGTGCGTGCGCACATGCGAATGCCTGACTGTGAGTGTTATGTGAATGTGTGTGTGTCCTGTCTACCACCCTCCCTGCAAAACTTACTGGCCGCCACTGCAGTGCAGACTGGCTACTGGCCCTCGCAGGGCCCGCTGTGCAAAAGTACCGTAGTGCTTGTTGCAAACAAGAGCTGCATCAATGTCACTTCTGCAGTTTAAGAGATGCGTTAATTTTCTCCATGCGTTGAGGGCGATGCACCGGTTTCCGAAGGCAAGTTTTGGTTCCGTGATGCGTTGATTCCATAACCGATGCACTGGGTTTCTCCACGCTTATCAAAGGGATGTGTCAATCGTTCTTCAGTAGTGGCAGAAATGTGGTGGTCAATGCAGCAGTTCCGGAGATGCTGCGCAGGCCCCAAGTGTGATGCGTCAATTCTGCTCCCCCTTTGGCAGTGATGCATCGATTCTGCTCGTCGAAGTAGAGGATGCGTTGATTTTACTGGAGCAAGCACCTGGAGTCACTTCCAATGACCCAGGCAGAGGAGTAGGGTTAAAGACCTTGATGTCCCCGATTCTTCGAAGAACATGAGGCCAATCAGCTAGCCCTCAGGGACACTATGGGACAACCAGTGGGAGCAAGCAGGCAGCAGAGAGTGCATCAAGACAGCAGTCTTCCAGAGCAGCAGTGTAGCAAGCAGAATTCCTCAGCATGAGTCTTTCTTCTTTTCAAGTGGTTTCAATTCCAGGAGGTTAATGTCCCAATCATAGCTACATCAAACAAACCATGTTTTAGGGGAGAAGCACGTGCACTTTGGCACTGGTTAATAGTGGTGTTATGTTTTCTAACCTAGGCCCAAGTAGCAAAGTGGCCTTTTGCTCACCTTTGTCCTACCTTGCTCTGCATAATGGTTCTAGCACTGACCTTTTACCCAGTTAGGTGCTGAATAAATATTGATTGGTTTCCTTGAAACTAGCCTAATTTATTATGCATGAAGATTCTTAGTATCATATCTCAAATCCCCTGCACATGAGTTAAATAATAGGATGAACATACTGTGTACAAAAGTCATTGCTATCTTTATCCTAGGGCGACAGGGCTACTTTGCATAATTACAATTATTGATTTAGGCTCCTCCATATTATCATGCTCAAAACCAATCGATTGTGGTAGAACCTCGCCAAGGCTAACTTTTTGGTATAAAAGAACCACACCTTCACTGGGAAGAAAGAGGAGATGCTTCTAAGCTGACACTGACACGGAGGTCCCTGCACGCTGAAGCTTCAACACGCAGTGTTCTGACATCCCTTGCTGGGTGTCCAACCCGTGACCAAGACAGGGTCCTTCATTCTCTTCCATCAAGTAATGTGGTTGGCTCTTTCCTAGGGGATACTTACCTTCACACCCACATACATGCTAGGTATATTGAGGTACACTTAGGTAGGGTACGTATAGTAGGAGTATGCTTGATTGCTGTCATGTTTATAGGCCTGCATATGTTCACTGTTTTAGCACCATGGTAGAATTCTACCTTCTATTTACGATTTTGGTGCTTGTAATCTTTAGGGGTGGGCGGAATTTGCGAAATCCACTTTCGCAAATTATTGCGAAAATGTAAAAAATCTCCGCAAACACGCGGAAATATCGCGAAGATGCGGAAGTTTTTTTCCCGCCCGTTCGCGGTATTTTCTGCATGGTCATGGCTCGCCAACTTACCCATGTGGTTGCTCGCGGGCGCGGCCATCTTGTTTTCAGTTGTCTCACGGTGCATGATCGCGAGAAGAAAGACGTGATCGCGCGACGCATTACGTCACTGCGGGTGCGAACTGTCGCGAGACAGCGCAAATGGCTCCCAACAATCCAACATCTCATGGAGAACGCGACCGGATCGGGAAAACTTGTCGGCGAACGCGGGGATTCAGGTAAGGCGATCGCGTGCACGTGAGAATGTATTATTTTACAGCGCGAGCAAGAAACAAATTATCACTAAGCTGTGGAATGTAGAAATTACATTTTCGCGCTTTCCGCAGAACGCGAAAATGTCAAATTATCGCAATTTCCGCGACCGGAACGAAATTTTAGCCCAGGCCTAGTAATCTTGTAGTATGTCATGAGCATGGCATACACTTGCAAGTGCCTCATCCTACAATTGGATGATAGCTCAGGAATGTTAGTAGTGTCATCTGTGATGTCACGGAATCCTTGGTGGAGAGATTTGTATGTAAACTAGGGGAGTTGCTGTTTGTGCCAGCTTCTGTATGGATGGGATCTCTATGGATTAAACTTGCTTTAATCAACCTGTCTGTATCCTGGTTTCTTTAAGCAGGAATGTTTCACTGGCGTAGTCGGCAGAGTGCGGCCATGTGAGATCCCAAAACAGAAAATTGGTGAGGAATCTATTAATCTAAAAGAAGAAAAGGAACATGTCCAGGAGGCGTCTACATTTATCTGACAGCAAGTATCTAACGTCTTGTCATGATTTATATGCTTATCTTTCGCTGAAGATTGGGAGCTTCGCCGCATGTGTGGTAACTAATGTGTACATACACAATCGATGCGGGCTCATCTTTGTGCTGATCGAAGTTGTCACATCAGTATTCTGACTTGTGAGCGACATACCACTGTTGGCAGCGTTTGATCGCGCTGAGAACAGTTCCTGAGGTTGTCAGCTGTGGGAAAATTATGCAGTGCCTGTCTTGGTTTTAAAACTACAGTTTCATTTTTTTATTTGGCATATGGGTTGGCAATGTTTCCGGATTGTGGGTGCTGTGCGCATGGAGTAGCGCTCCTCTGACTTTCTTTCCAATGCCAATTTCGCACCCATTCTACTTTGCCTGATTTTGACGATAAACGACGTAATTTATTTTTAAACAAGAACCAACGAATGTTACCTGTCTCGAGGTTGTAGAATGGAGAGACAGGAGTGCTTCGGATGTCCTGTTGCTTAGATGCGAATCTTCGTCCTTCTTTCTTCTAATTGAAATCTTCTCGCGAGAGACGCATGAGCTTGCTTCCTGGGTGTCGTCATTCCGCAGCATACGCGGAGGCCATTTTGGAGGTTGTGTATCACCTATCCAGGCAACACAGAATTTCTCGCCAATGCACACGGCCTTTTGTTGTTTTGCTCTGAGTATCATACATCAACATACGCTTCTTCATCATTTTGTGATCTTGTGTAGCGCATGTGGAATTTCCCTTCATCAATACTCACAGTGCTATATTTGAGCAGACAGCAAGGTAACAGAGCTTCTTCTGTGAAGCATTTTACGGTGTACTTTGGTAGTGTGTACTACGTCACTATTGACACATCAAAGAAACTGGAAACTTCTTTGTTTAAACATTCTGCGCTCAGCTGTTTGTTTTCTTTTTCCCGCTGATGCGCACAGCATTTAACATATGCAATTACTTACGCATGGTTTTGGGCATTAATTAGAAAAAGGATATATATAGATATATATATATATATATATATATATATTACCTACTGGCGGTCGCCAGTAGGTAGTTATAGTTAGGACCCCTTTTCCATAGGAAAACCTCAACATTCTATTTTGAATAACTTTGGCGCCGGTCGACGAATCCTCGCGAATTTCTCAAAATAGGTGGGGCGCTACGCTCCGCTCCTACCCTGAAAGTCTCGGGGGGATTCGTCAAGCGGGGGCTGAGATAAAAGGGGGGTCCCAAAACGCGTTTTTCCCATGCATTTTTCCATAGGACCTTTAGAACGAGCTACAGCCCGAACGGCTGAACAGAATTACTAGAAATTTGGCAGAGAGGTAGTCCCTAGGTCAAGGAAGTGCCTTTTGTAGGTTTGGTGTAAATCTGTTAAGTAGATTCTGAGAAAATAGCCTTTAAATCAATATATATATCTGAGCCCGCTTACGGTACGCTTACCGTACGCTTACCGTAAGCGTACGGTGGCGTGCGCGAGCGCGATTCTGATTGGCTCTTAGATCTTAGTAAACATTCGAATCGGCCGAAACCAGGAAGCGGCGGCCGCCATTTTGTCTCTCGCACTGAGTGTTGTTTATCAAACAAGATGGCCAAAAACATGTTACGGGGCTGTTTTGACAACTTCCTCCCACATAGTCATGTTGAGGGAGTCCCCAAACATCCCCCAAGAGCAAAAACGGTTTTATTTTTTTTTCGGCAATTTCGCCGAGTACGCTTACCGTACGCTTACCGTAAGCGTACGGTAAAAAAAAAAAAAAAAAAAAACACTATCCACACTTACCCCACCCCCTGTGCTTTTGGTGGCCGTAGGCCACCAAATGTACAGGGCTTATTAATAGGTAAAAAAAACTAAATTTTGGCAACATGAAATTATAAAATCAAAATAAAAAAAACACTATCCACATTGACCCCACCCCCTGTGCTTTTGGTGGCCGAAGGCCACCAAATGTACAGGGCTTATTAAAGTTGATAAAAACCGTGCACGGAACGAACTGCGTTAAGTGGGCGCGCACGCCTCGAATGGCGTAAAGTAACTTAGCATTTAAAAAACCGTACAAATTCACTGAAAAAACCATAGGTTTCACACACGTTATAGTTAGGAATTAGCATTTAAAAAACCTTGCAAATTCACTGAAAAAACCATAGGTTTCACACATGTTATAGTTAGCGGAAATTTTACTGATAAAAAACCAGTGAAATTGCCCCGTTATAGTTAGTGCTGGCAACTATAACTCACGCGACCGCAATCTTCTGCTGATGACATATGTGTCTTTATGAAAAAAAAATATTTGTAATATATGTATAGCTAAAAATGTATGGAAGAAGACATGGGCAAATAAGTGTCTAAATACAGTATTAGCATCAGCAGAGGATTGCGGTCGCGTGAGTTATAGTTGCCAGCACTAACTATAACGGGGCAATTTCACTGGTTTTTTATCAGTAAAATTTCCGCTAACTATAACTTGTGTGAAACCTATGGTTTTTTCAGTGAATATATATATATATATATATATATATATATATATATATATATATATAATATATATATATATATATTAGCTCATTATAAGAGAATTATTATTGGTAACATATTCAGCCTATATTTATTCAAGTGCTTTGAATATGCAAAACGTCACTGCAGCCCCATTCTTTTTATCCGAACCTGGCACTCCTCACATAAAATGGAAAAAGTGGAAAGTGGTATTCGAGAGATATGCTAGGGTATGTTGCCCTTCACTTAGCGCTGAGAGGAGGTCTGCTTTATTGTTACACTGTTTGGGGTCAGAGGGGCAAGACGTTTTTGACCTTCTACCTGATTTATCACGGGAGGAGGCGAATGGGCTCAATGACTGAGATTTGCATAAAAAAGTTAGATAAACACTACTTACCAAAAGTAAGTACCATCTTAGAAAGATACACATTTGCTAAGAGAATGCAAGCCGAAGAAGAAACAGTTGAAGGTTATATAACTGTTTTAAGAAAACTCGCATCTTCATGTAAATTTGATGGTTCAAATGATGAACGTATACGTGATCAATTCATGTTTGGGTGCAATATAGAGAAGGTTAGGGAAGAGTTATGGTTACGTGATGAACCTACTTTGGATGAGGTTCTCGTTGTAGCAAAAAGGATAGAACAGTCTATAAAATGTGTCGCTGTCTTAAAGAAAGATTCTAGTAACGAATGCAAGGTCCAAGAGGTGAAAAGTAATAGCAAAGTGGACCATAAAAGTAAAGACAAGACTCAAAGAATCCTTGTTAATCAAAGAAAAAATGAATGAGAAATGGAGTAATAGTAAGTTTTTGAGGTGCGGGAAGATGGGACATTTAGCTAATAATCCAAAGTGTCCTTCTCTATGCTTGATGTGTCCTAAATGCAAAAAGAAAGGTCATTTTGCCTCAATGTGTAAAAGTAAAGGTGCACCGAAAGTGAAAGAAATTGAAGTTAATAATTATAGCTATGATGAATCTAACCCTGAGGATTATGAATGTGGTCAGATTGTAGTGCAGGTGGTGGTTGGAGAAAAGAAGAAAAATTCTCCATGTGACGAAATTCTAGTTGAAGGAGCAAAAACTAGAGTTTTATTTGATTCAGGAGCCAAGATCACAATAGTCTCAAGTGGGTTTTATATGAATAATTTGAAAGGTAAGGTTAAACTCCTGAAACCCGACATAAGGCCGTTGGCTTATGGGGGAGAGCCCATCAAGTTGCATAGATATTTCATGGGTCAGATTGAGTACAAGGGGAAGTTGATTTCAGGAAAAATGTATGTATCAAAAAGGGGTGATAGCATCATCAGTTGGATCCATCCGGGTGACCTTGGGGTCTTCCTTGATCCCAATGGTGATCCTCCTATTCGATTTATAGCGATATAAACTCCAATAGGAAAGCAGGGGATGCTAATTTGATTAATGATCTCAAGAGAGATTATCCTAGTGTGTTCAGTAAGAGCTGGGTTGTCTCAAAGGCTACAAGCATAAGATTATACTTAAAGAGGATGCTACTCCTGTATGTTGCAAAGTGAGGAATGATCCAATTTCAGTAAGGGAAGACATGCAAAAAGAAATTATAAAATTGAAAGAGGGGGGCATCATAGAGGAGGTTGAAGGGACCGAATGGTTTGCCCCAGTGGTGGCAGCACACAAACCCAATGGGGACCTGAGATTTTGCATTGACTTGAGACAATTAAACAAATGTGTAGTGATTGATAAATATCCTTTGCCGAATGAGTTGCTGTCTCTGCTGGGTGGAGCCAAAGTATTTAGTACAATCGACTTAACTTCGGCATACCACCAAATAGAGTTGGAGGAGTCATGTAGGGACTACACTTCTTTCATAACACCATTCGGTACATTTAGATTCATTCGCATGCCCTTTGGGTTGGTATCAGCTTCTTCCGTGTTCCAAAGGGTAATGGAAAATATTCTTCAAGGGTTACCTGGTATTTATGTCTACCAAGATGACATTTTGGTTTTTGGGCAGAACACCTGTCAACATGACTCTCGCTTGAGGTCGGTTTTGGGAAGACTTTCAGATCATAATTTCACAATTAAAGAAGACAAATGTAAGTTTAGAACTGAGTCTATTGACTACCTAGGGCACAACATAACCTGTCATGGTGTGAAACCTAAAGTTGACTTAATTAATACTATTCAAGAAATGAGTTCGCCATCCAATAAATGTGAACTCCTGAAGTTCTTAGGAGTAGTGGAATATTACTCAAAATTTGTAAAGAATATTGCTAATTGTGCAGTAAATAGGAGACCTCTATTAAAGAAGGGTGTAGATTTTATATGGACTGAATGCTGTGAGCAGGAATTCAAGGATATCAAAAGTAAACTTAAGGCGGCCGCTTCTCTTGTTAGCTTCAACCCTATGATCAAACCAATACTCATCACTGATGCAAGTGAAAAGGGTTTGGGGGCCGTTCTACAACAGCAAGGTGAGGATGGCATCCAGACTATTATGTGCATGTCACGCAGCCTCAAAGATCCAAAGACTAGATATTCAGTTGTAGAATGTGAGTCACTTGTGGTATATTGGGCTATAAAAAAATTGAAGAAGTTTCTTTGGGGTATTAATTTTGAGGTAAGAACGGACCACAAGCCGTTAGTGGAGATATTCAGCAAGAAGGGTTTAGATTCAATTTCTAGCAGGATTACCAGATGGGTGATAGGGTTGCGAGAATATAATTTTGTGATAAAATACATACCAGGTGTTGAGAATAATGTAGCGGATGTCCTGTCACGTCTCACTCCCATAACGTTATCCGAGGAGGATGATGGGGAAGATTCTGATGAATTAGTTTGCGGAATTAGTTTGCGTCATTGATCAGAAAATCATTTGTGAAAAGAGATGGTGTGATGAAATGGTTGCGTCATTGATCAGAAAATCATTTGTGAAAAGAGATGGAGTGATGAAATGGCTATGGATACTGTTCTTAATGAAATCATAGATCTGGTTAAAAAGGGCTGGAACAGTAACAAGCAAGGATCAGTAGACACAAAAAAGTTTTGGGAGGTGCGCAACGAATTGTCGGTAGAGAATGATCTCTTATTTCGGGGAACAAGGTTGGTTCCTCCTTGCAGTCTTAGGAAAGAACTCATAGATTTAGTTCATTCCTCCCATGCAGGGATTACAAAATGTAAAGAACTCTTGAGGATGTCATATTGGTGGCCAGGTATGGATATAGAAGTGGAGCGTGCAATTCGTGATTGTATCCCATGCACATTGAGCGATAAGTCCAAGAGCACACTGGTACAGCCTATGGTTTTAAGGAGACGTCCTTCAAATCTGTGGCAAGATATTGCCTTAGATATTCTGGGTCCAATTCACGCAAATGAGTCTCAGACTTTTGTGTTAGTGATAATTGACATGTTTTCACGTTGGCCTGAAGTTTTCTTTTTATCTAACATTGACTCGACTCACATTATTAAATGTTTGAGGAATTTGTTCTCCAAAGAGGGAATCCCTGAATCCATATTGATGGATAATGGAGTGCAATTGGTGTCAGATGAGATGAAGAGTTTTCTAGCATCTAAAGGTATTATACATAAGAAGTGCTCTCTTTACCATCCTGAGGCAAATGGAATGGTGGAGAGATTTAACAGAGTAGTTAAAGAGACAATTGCATTGTTAAATTCCATGTCTTTAAATTGGAAAGATGAAGTGCTAAGGAAAATTGAAGAGTACAGGTTGTCTCCTCATTCCACCACTGGTAAAACACCTTTTCTTTTGTTCCGAGGGAGAGTTCCCAATACAAATGTAGAACCTACTTGGGTTAATAGATATGAGTTGGGTAAAGGTAAAGAAAATAGGTGTAACAACAAAATGATTAAAAAAAAAAGAAGAAGAGAAAGGTGAATTAAGAAAATGCTATTTTGATGAGAAAAAGCGGTAAAAACAACCAAAGTTGCAGTTGGTGACTTGGTGATGATCAAACGTCCTGGCTTGGTGGGGAATTCTGTTGCAAAATTTATGAAACCCATGAAAGTCATTAAGGTATTCAAAAATGCTATAAAGACTCAAGATCATAGAATTTGGAACTTGAACAGAGAAGTGGTAATACAATGAAGAGTGGATGGGTGCCACAATGAATGTAATGATAATGTTCACCCAAAGACACCTGAAGGTGGCACGAATCGTGCTTCATCTAGGGTTTGTAAGAAACCTTCTTATCTTTTAGACTATGATTAAAGTATTTCCTTTATCTTCTGGTCTATAGGAATATGGTACTATTGTAAATTAATTTTGTTTAACGAAGGGAGGTGTGTAGTATGTCATGAGCATGGCATACACTTGCAAGAGCCTCATCCTACAATTGGATGATAGCTCAAGTAGTGTCATCTGTGATGTCACTGAATCCTAGGTGGGGAGATTTGTATGTAAACTAGAGGAGTTGCTGTTTGTGCCAGCTTCTGTATGGATGGGATCTCTATGGATTAAACTTGCTTCAATCAACCTGTCTGTATCCTGGTTTCTTTAAGCAGGAATGTTTCAAATCTCTTACATTTGCTTCTGTCTATTGTTTGTTGCAGCAAACATGTTTTATACTAGAATGACTCTGGTTCACAAAATACTTATTGAAAACATCCCCAACGTTTATTTTGTGTATCTCTGAGACTCAGTGAGCACGATTGACTGAGCGAAAAATACTGTACTGTTTCCACCAACCATGAAAGGTGAAGGATTGTCATGTTCAATGATTGCCAGAAACTATTCTTGGTAGGGTTCGGAGGCTTATAGTGGCACTGTGAGCTAGCTGGTCTATCGGCTGACATATCCTGTAGGGGTGTCAGGAATCAGTCTAGACACCAATCCCTCAGTTTATGTTGTCCAACGAATGTGCAGATCCTATGTATTTGTAGAAACTACACGACAGGGGTAAAGTGATCAGAGTTCTAAGCCAACAAAAGGAATCGGCAATAAACGGGAGGTAAGCAGGCAAAAAGTCTGGGCTTAGACCACTCGAAGGATGGCAAGTCTAACAGACAGCTCAAGGATTTTGGGGACCCTGGGGCAAAAACATTTTTGGGGCCCTTGTTCGGAACAGCAATGAGTTTATGATCCAATTTCAGCTCTTTCATGCCCAAATTCTTAATGTGCTGACATCTAATATCCTGGAATAGTGACCTGTGTTTTCAATATTGTAACACAACAGCAGCTCACTATGGTTACTGCAAATAATCTCTATGACCCCCTCCCAATTCTTATATGTGATGTCCTGTTTGGATATGAAAATAATCTTTGTTTATAGATGTTGCATGAAACATAAATACAGCATTTCTCTGCAAAATATCTGTAATAGACTCTCAGTCATCACATACATTAAAAATAAATTAAAGAAAAATGGTATTTAAAACAAGGCATTTAAAACAATCTGTTTATGTATTATTTGAGGTCATCAGAGCAAGGCTGTCTGCAAAAAAGAGCTGAGTGTATCCCAGAACCCCTGAAAGGCTGGGCCCCTGGTCCAGAGCCCATTTTGCACATGCCTTAAAACGTCTCAGCGGAAAGAGTGAGATATAGGCACAGAGAGTGTCTGGTAGTTAATGAAAGAGGCATGAGTTCAAGAGCTTCTGAGCATACTCTGGGTCCTTTCACATATTTTTCAAATTAAGGACTAAGTACAGTGCATCGAAAAATGAGCAGTGCATGACCGGTTTGCATACGTACTTTAGATATCTCCTGGTCAACAGAACTGCTCCAACTGCTGCTGCCAACACTGCAACCAAAGCTCCGGTGATGAGAGAGACAGTTGAAGAGCTGTTACTCGCTGGAGAGAAAATGAGAGTACTAGAGTTAAACACATACACAAAACGCCTTTGTGGAATTCAGCAGCACAATCGGGATATAACACAACGTCATCGCAGCTATTTTAACAATACAGGCATCTTCTGACCAGACACAAGATGCTTCTTGTAGGAGTTAGAATGATGAACATACAGTGGGTAAGATGTTCTCGTTTAATAGAAATCTCCAACATGTACCAGCATATTTATAAGTTATGGTGAAGAAGGCGCTGCTGGTTCAAAACAAGGACCCTTCCTTCTAGTCAGAGTAAGGACATTAGACACCCAAGATAATCCCTGCTCACCCCCTTGGCAGTTTGGCACAAACAGTCAGGCCTATATCAGAGGCATTGTGTACAGTATTTCTACATAACACACAGAGTAACACAGTGAAAACTCTACAAATGGACACCACATAAGTTTAGAAAAAGAAAGAATCTTTATCTAAACCAAACAAGAGCAAAACGATAAAAATCCAACATACACACCTCAAAATATGGATATTAAGAGGTTTTAAGCAGCTCTGACCATAGAACTCTATGGATGCATGATGTTTACACAAAGTACCTCAAATGTGTCGAAATCTGCAAGATGAAACAGCCACTGAGGAGGGAGGCGCCGGAAAGCACAGCGATGGGTCGGTGCCTGAGTCTTTGGCGGGGATGTGCGACAGTTCTGCAGTACGCAGGAGAAGTGATGTGTCGAAGTCCGACTGTAGGGGGAAGTGATGTGTTGATTCCAAGACAGTTCTGGTCTGCGGGTGCTGTGTCGGAGCGATGAGTGGAAATCTGGGACATGCTAAGGATCTATGCGGCGGTGACAAACAGGCGCTGCATCGATTTCTTTTGCAACAGTCCCAAGATTTGTCAATTCTTTGAGCCGCACAGCAGGGCCTGCAACGGAGTCAGTGCGGGAATCTCGGACTTCAGAGACAGCACATTGGACACATGCAGCAGCAGTTTATTTGGCAGCAGACAGACGCTCCATTGATTATTTCATCTGCACAGTGGCGGTGTGTGGAAATGTCTCCCGCACACCGGTGCTGCATCGCATAAACAGGCTCTGCCAGGGTGATTCATTGATTTTGATGGTTTCTTGAATCTCTTAAGCAGAACCAATCTCCAAGGGCCCGCAATTGGCACCACAATGCAGATCAGAACTCCCAGCAGTGGAGTTGAAGGATGCTGCAGGTGAAGTCTTTGTGTTCCTGAGACTTCTTAACAGGAGGCAAGCTCTACATCAAGTCCTTGGAGACTCTTCTCAAGCAGGATAAATAGCAAAGTACAGCGTTTGTCATCTCCAACGCAGAGCCAGCAACTGAAGGCCAACCCAGCAAAGCAATACTTAGCAAAGGGCCAGTACTGCTCCTTACAGCTCTTCAGCTCTTTTACTTGGCAGAGGTTCCTCTTGATCCAAAAGTGTTCTAAAGTTCTGGGGTAAGAGCCCCACTACTTATACTATTTTCAGCCTCTGATGTATGCAGGCTTCAAAGTAAGTCTTGCTTGCTTAGGAGAACCAGTTCTGTCCTCCCTGGTCCAGCCACACTACAGTGGGTGGCGACAGCATTGTGAAAGGCAGACACAGCCCTTTTCAGGTGTCAGCGACAACTCCTCCCACCACTCTCACTCAGGAACTCCCATCACGATATGCAGGACACACCTCAACTCCCTTTGTGTGACTCTTTAGAGTAAATGCACAAACCAGCCCCTGTATGACTAAACCAGACGTTGATTTCAGAGTCAGGCAGGGACACAGAATGGTAAAACAAGAAAATGCCCACTTTCTAAAAGGAAACATCATGTGGATATGAAGATGCACACCTTCCCTTCATTTATTACGTAATTTAAACCATTGCCTCTTTCTTTGTAGTGCGTGCAGACAGTGGCAATGAACCATCCAATCTCACTGTTAATGAAAAATCAGGCACAGGATGCAGCATTTGCGCACCCAACTGTCACACTGCCACTTTTTTAATTTTTGTAATTTCTTTCAAATTCCTCTTTATATCATTCCATTGTTTCATATCTTTTTCTACATATTGAATCATCACAGAGACATCAATGTTGCCTTTGAATGCTTTATTCACCAGTTTCACGTGTCTCCTGTTGCCAATCCAGGCTTTTCACAGCGACATGTTAGGTCAACCATACTTCCAAAACATGAACTCATTCCATTACCCAATGCATTTTGAGCCATGCGGCTCATCGTCAGGGGTTCACTAAAACAAATAAAAACACGACTGAAATGGCGGCATTATTGCTGACATGTTATTTTCAACTAATCACTTACTGACCCAACATCCCCACCCACAATATTACTCCCTATCCGAACCTCATCATTACTGTAGGAGAGTAGGATCTGCTTCACATGTTTACTCCCACTTTTTGCTGGTGTTTCACTGTTTTTCGACTTCAGTCTGGCTGGGACCCTGCTATTCAGGGCCCCAGCCTAGCTGCTTCCTCTCTAAATGGATTGCATGTACTTTAGGTACACTCCAAATTGGATTCTGGGGTACCCTTGTGAGTCCCTAGTATATGGTAGACTATGTACCCAGGGCATGGGTACCCCAGAGGCTTACCAGGGGCTGAAGCATGTATTATGCCACCCCTGGAAAACCATGAAAAATGACACCACAGGTCTGCTACTGCAGCCTGGGTAAGGTGGTGCATCCACCCCTTATTGAGGTATAAGTTCACTATACCTCACATATCACTGCACATGGTAACCTATCAGTCACCCCTATGGCAGGCCTTATCAATCGCTTCGAAGGCAGGGTGCTTAGTTATATGTGAGAGGGTGCCCAGGCATGAGCTGAGCCCCTCTGCAGCCTTCGTAATCTCTTCTCCGGGGTTGTCAGTGGTGCAGCCTGACCATATACTCTTAAGTGCATTATATCTTAAACGGTTAATGCTAACTTTGGACTGACTGCACGGAAACATGTCGTGTTTTGTGTCAAACACCTTGGAATCATACAACCACATCAGTTGTTGATGTGAGGATATGATCCCACCCTTCTAGAGGGAGAGACATGACAGTGCTGGTACACCCGGTAGAAATCTAGTAGAGCCCTGGCATCACAAAATGGATGTTGCAGCCACAGGCATGGGTCTGGCCTCCTGCTGCTAACCGAAACTCCAGCAGGGGAGGCCTGGACAATAGGTTTCCTTTTTTAAATTTTTTTTTTTATTTGTCAATGATTAGGTAATACATAGTACAATCAAATACATCAGAACAGTATCAATACCGCATGCCGCCAATATCAATTTTTTTTTCACAGATAAGGTATTTAAACTAGGAGCACATAGGAAGAGATAAGTACAGAGATACATTCTAGAACATCACCCTCTTATTTACACCACATAAAGTATCCTAGAGTTTCCAAGAGGCTATCTAAAGCCAAGACCCCCATATTTTATTGCATTTAACAACTGAGTGTATGCCTCTTGACTTAGCCAGTGCCTGTTCCATATCATGTGTCAGTTGGACCAAGAGCCACCAATCCATGACATTTGCAGGCTTTGGCGATATCCATTCTCGAGCAATGATCAGCCTTGCAGAGACTAACAAAATAGTTAATAGACCGCTACTTTTAGATCCAATGTTACTACGGCCCAGCATAATTTCCCCTACTGTCAGGGGTATTTCTAACCCCAATTTCTGATGGATAATATTCTGAACTTCCTGCCAAAAAGTTTTCAGCTCCAAACATATGTTTGATATCTGCCTTATACATATCACACCTTTGGCACTTCATCCTATCTGTAAATATATTGTTAACCGCCCACTTGGCTATCCTCTCAGATGTATAATAGAGAAGACAGATCGCCCGATGTTGATGCAATCTCAGATTAGTTGAATGCAACACCTCTTTTATAGTGCCCAATGCTTGTATTAAAGTACTAGCCCCGACAGGAATCTCCAATATTTGACTCCATTGATCAGCCAATCTTCCACAATCATCTGCTCTGTTGCTGCTCAGCCATTTATAAACCTCACTAATCATAGATTCCCTTACTTCATCATATATGAGTTGAAGTCTCTCGAAAGCGATAATACCATTATAATCGAAAAGATCACCTAAGCATCCTACTCCCAATCTGATCCAATTTTTCCCCACCGCATCGTGAAATATACTAGGTAAAGCAGGGTTAGAATACAGAGGGAATTTATCATGATATGGAGATATATTACCTTTATGCAAGATAGCCCGCCAGATATATATGCTGTCCCGAGCGGTCTTAAATGTAACCCTTTTAAAATAATTAGGGTCCATTATTCTATACAGAAACATTTTACTTTCTTCCCCCAACATAAATGTATGAAAAAATAAAGTACTCCCAGGATTAATCAGACTACGAAAGCGACCAAAAAAAGCTGACCAGAAATACATCTTGAAATCCGGTAGCTCCAAGCCTCCTCGGCCAAATGGTAGTTTTAATCTTTCTATCGTTCACCTAGATTTCTTGTATCCCCATATAAATCTACCAATTGCTCCTTCTAATAGTTTGAAAAAGGGGTTGGGGACCCGTAATGAAATAGAGCAAAAAAGATATAGAAACTTGGGCAGGATTTTCATTTTAATAATAATAATACGACCTATGATGCCTATCGGTAGCTTGTGCCAATTTTAAAATGATTTAATTGTATCCTTCAGCAGCTCCTCATAATTCAGAGTAATAATTTTCTCTATTTGTGCAGATATCCGCACCCCCAGATAAGTGATGACTGGACATACCCCCTGTATAACAGCTAACGGTTTATGATTAATTAATATTTGGGTCTTATTAATATTTAATTTATACCCTGATATCTGACCAAACCTGGCAGCAGCCGCTGTTAATTCCCCTAATGCTCGCCCTGGATCTGTAGAAAATACTGCCAGGTCATCCGCATAAGCGGTAACCTTTTAAGAAGTTGTTCCATTATTAAGAGCACTTATTCGGGGATTATTTTGTAGAGCACAGATGAATGGCTCTAAATATAGAGAAAATATTAGGGGAAAACAGATGATAGTAAACCTGAATATGCCAATTTAGCACTGGGCTTATCGTATAAGGCATGTACCCATTTTTTGAAGCGACTGCCGATCCCAAAGGCATCGATTACAGCCCAGAGAAACTCCCACCCCACTCGGTCAAATGCTTTCTCAGCGTCTAATAGAATCATACCGAGTGGGGTGGATGCAATACTGGCAACATCGAACACTGTCACTGCCATATTTACATGAGTAGTTGTATCTCTGTTTTGAATAAACCCATGTTGTTGGGGAGAAACCAGACTAGACATCACCGGAGCTAGCCGATTAGACAGTATTTTTGCAAATATTTTTGCATCAGTTGATGAGCGAAATCGGTCTATAAGACCCACATTCCTCTGCTGGTTTATCCTTTTTTAAGAAAAAGACAATTTTTGTCATGTTCCAGGAATCAGGGACTTGCCCATTAACACTGATAAACCCTATTGTATGGCTAAAAGGCTGCCTCAGATCATCCTTAAAGGTTTTATAAAATTCTAGGGGAAAAGAGTCTTCCCCCACAGCCTTGCCCGATGGTAGAGCCCAAATTGCCATTTCAATCGCCTCTCAACGTATCTCTACATCCAGAGACTCGGCGATCTCCTACCCTATACTTGTCAAGAAACATCCCTGAATATAATCCAGAATATCTGCCTGCCTTGGCTTTATTGTAGAACTATACAATACTTGATAATACCTCGCAAATTGCTCTACAATCTGCTGTGGGTGCTCATACAGTCTACCAGCAGGCCCCCTAATGGTTGTAATGTGGGCTTTAGCTCCGTCATCAGCTACTTTATAGGCCAAAATTTTGCCCAATTGTTTCCTTGTACTCATACTGTATCTGCCGATATTTATAATATTTAACCATGCTCTTCTCTTTAAGTGTTTTCTTCAGACCCAATCTAAGATTAATTAGCTCAAACCCAAATTGTTCTGACTCGCCCTCCCCCTTCAGAACTGCCTCCGCATGTAAATCTTCTGCCCTACGTATTGCAGAGGTTGTCTACTTCAGAATACCTTTATAAATGTTATTTTAGTGCCAGATATACTATTGAGTATGCCCCCTAATAACGTCTTTGAATGTATCCCACACCATGAGAGGAGTAGTAGACCCCGTACTCTCTTCAAAGAAGCTTTTGATTTGTTCCCGGGTGCTAGCGATATGATCCGCATCTGATAAAAGATATCTAGGGAATGAAAACAATCTTGGTGGCCTATTCTCTGTATTGACTTTAAAAGTAAGACGAATGGGATTGTGATCTGATGTTATTTTCGGGCATATATCTATTTCTGTAGACCATAATATTTGTGCAGACACCCAAGCCATATCTATTCTTGAATAGGATTTATGTGGGGCAGAAAAATAAATATACCCTGGTAAGCTTGGGTGCAATGCTCTCCAGGCATCACTTCTAGCCTGTAGTCGACCCAGTTCCCAGATTGCCCTTCGTGTTTTCCGCAACCTCTGAAATGCCCCCCTCCTTCTCGTATCAATCCCATAGTCCATAATACAATTAAAATCACCCATCACCACCCCATCCTCCTCCCAGTTCAAAAGTTCCATATTTATCTTTTCCACCACCGAAGGATCATCGTTGTTAGGGCCATACACAACACAGAACACATATTTCCTCTCTTTTATTATAAACTGTAAGATAGCCCAGCGACCTCCCTTAACCGATGTTGTCTTACCAACTGTTACCCTAAACCGTTTGTTCTTTAATATTGCAACTCCGCGTATGGAAACACTCTGAGTTGAACATACTATAACCTCGAACCCTAATTGTTTTAGCAATCCCCGGTCTTTATATGATAGATGTGTCTCTGTTAGCATAACCACACTAGGATTATGCATTTTTAGCTCTTCTACCACCAGTCGTTTTTTTATCCTGCTAATTAACCCTGCAACATTCCATGCTAGGCATTTAACCCCCTCCATATAAAATAAAATACCTACTCCTTTTAGTAGCCACCTTGCTTATCTGAATACTTTTATCATTACTTTCTACCCAATCATTGACCTTTTCTTCTTTAAACCCCCAACTCTCCCATCCCTCCCTCTACCCCAATCTCTGCTAAAGATTGGCCCTCCCCCCTTCCCCAGCATCTAGAAGGAGGAATCATCCCCTTTCTCAGAGCTGCTGTTAACTTTGACAGCCCACTAAGAGACCAGGTCACAAAGGTTCCAGAGGCTTCTAGTCTCCATGTTATTCAACACAAGAGAAAACAAGTCATAAAATAGAGGAAATCATGAATGAAATATTTTTATCATATACCACAATAAATCCCTTCCTCACAGAGACCAAAATGAAGAAAAAGCATTAATGTAGTAACTTCTGCTGTTTACCACTAATACGTTCTACTCTCGCATAGATAAGGGAGCAAGAATTTACTTTAGAAAGATATACCTTTTCCCCCTTTTAGCCTGTCCCCTCTTTCTGCCATCTACATAGCGCCTTTTTTGCCTCTGTTTCTGAAAAAAACATAAGATTGACCCCCACAAATTACTTTTAGTCGAGCCGGCTCTTGCAGATATGCCTGCACTCCAGCGGCTTTCATTGGGTTGATCAATTGCCTAAGCTGTCCATTGTTACCTTACAGCAGACGTAGGCGACCTTGGACCAGCTTTTAAATAAACAGCCTGCCTCAATAAAAAAATGCCAAAACAAATCAAGAAAGGTCTAGGGTACCGGCTGTCTTGTTTCTTTTGGACCATTGGCACCCTATGATCTCTTTGAATCCGTCAATCCCAATCCCAATCGCTAAAGTCAGGACACAATTTCTGCAGTTTTTGCACTATAAATGTTCTGGGGTCTGTGCCTTCTTGTCCTTCTGAAATGCCAAACATCTTTAAATTCTGTCTCCGCTGTCTATTCTCCAGATCTCCTAGCTTAAATTGCATCGCAGCCAAGACGTGATCGTGCTTCTCAGTTATGCTAACAGTTTTCGTAGCTGTTTCTTCCATGTCCGCCACTCGCTGTTGAAGTTCAGCAATCTCACCGGCCAGTGATCCTACTTTAGTAGTAACTTCTTTTAGAGACTGCTGGATGCCCTGGGTATCTAATCGAACCTGGGCGAAGAGCTCTCTAGTCTCTTCTCTTTGGTCTTTAAGATTCTGGAGAACCAGCGAGAGCATCTTAGTTTCAATTCCTTACTCCTCTTTACTTTCCAGATCGCCAGATAGTTGCTGCATGCTCGTTTCTCCCAGCGACATCATTGAAGCAGACCCAGGGCCAGATCCTAGGTCACCAGTGCCTTCAGCCACCAGCCCCATTCCTCACCTAGCTTCATCAATCATGTCAGTCTCTGATAGCCTTGATACCGTATTTTTGACCCCACCTTTTGCTTGTACCCATCGCCATATTGAGTTATCCGCTGTAGCTTCCTTTTCCGTTGTTTTGCCATCTCGTCTCCTGTTACATGATCTAGACCCCCAAAAGCTTTTTTCAGCTCCTTCACAGCTTTCAGTTTTTGATTCTGGCTTTGATGCTTCTTTTTAACAATTACTGTCCCTGGAGTTTTCTTTTGTTGGCCGACTATGACTTCATGCTGCAGCACAAAGGGGGTCTGGGTTTGGCTCTGCTCTTGTGCTTGGTCAGTGTCGATAACAGAAGCCAAAGATGAGGTACTCAAATCACCCAATATTAGTTCATTAGGCACAGTGGCAATTACAGGGGTAATAGGTCTTTTGGGGGTCCCAATATTACCAAGATTACCAAGGCTACCAGTCGTCTCAGGATTATTCTCACCATATGTAGATATTCTAGGCTCCGTTGCGGTCTCATTCTCTCTGCCGTTAAACTTAAGCGCCCCCGGTGTTCTCGGGGAATTCCGAACAGTCGCTGATTGAGCAGGGCTGATGAAGGGACAGCCCTGCTCAGCCCCTACTTCTATCGAGCCCTTATCCAGATCCAGGACCCTCTCATTATCTGAGACTTCCTTGGGCTGAGGTTGAGACTGAGGCTGAGACTGAGGCGATGCCTGCAAGTTATTTGGAACAGTGTGTCCTGAAAAAATAGAAATCATGCTACTGTGTTGCACCCCAATTGTCTGGTTCACCATATTTGCTAATATTTTGCCATTGTTAAGAGTATCAGCTTCCGCCACAATATCAGGGGAGAACAAATCCCTTGACTTCTTTGATTGCAAAAATTGCAGCACAGGTTTTCCCACCTTCCCCAGTCCAAAAGCCGAGTTGGGAGAGTCCGCCCTCTGCATTTCCACACCTTCGGCATCCATGTTACTATCCCAAGTCGCTGTTATACTCACCAGTGCTCTATTAGTAGCTCGAGTACTCCTGACAATCGCTTTTGGTGGGCCCATATCCCATTGAGATGAATACAGTTTAACCGCCGAGTGACCGTGGCGACCAGCTCGTAGGCTCTCTTGTGCTAGTCGTCGGGCAGCCAAACACTCGGCTACCCAAGTGTGCGGCAAGCGCCGAAAGCCGATCCTTAATGTCGCCTGCATTCAATTGTATTCAGCTGCACTCAGCTGCGCTCAGCTCCCCAGCGCCACCTCCAACTGCACAGATCGCCAGAGCCGGAAACCCAGCAAGCACCACCAAGCAGCACCACCAAGCAAAGATGTATCTGTCAGAAATTCCTGCCCAGTAGTCCACATCCACTTTGGGCTTGCCACTAGCCCGCCTGTCGCTTGCTGTTTTTTGCCGGTGCTTCTTTGCCAAGTTCGGCGTCTTCTCAGGGAGCATCTGTCCTCCCCGGGAAGACAAAAGCACAAAGCGCCAAGACTACGATGCTGCCCTCGTCAGTCCCCATCAGCACAGCGCAGCATGAGCCTCCACCAGCCACGGAAACCACCAGAACGCCAGCAAGTACCAAACAAGCAAGTATCTGTTCAAAGATACCGTCAGCAATTCCGTCACACTATTCCACTTCCATTTCGTGTTTTCGTGTTTACCGTATTGCTGTTTTTTTTACTTTGCCGGTCTTTTTACTGAGTTCGGCGTTTTTTTTATAATATTATCCTATCCTGCATGCGTTCGTGCCTTCATGCCCCTTCCACTGCCACATCTCTCCATCAGCAAATCCTGAGCCTCCTGAGCGCCTCCATGACCCGACTCTCCTAGATGGCGTCAATCCGCCATCTTGCTCCTCCCCCTACTACTGGCAACATTCCCAACATTCTGGACAATAGGGTTCCTGTCACAAGGAGGTGTAACCACCTCCCAGACAGGCTTATGTGTATTGGGGCTGGTTAGGAGCACTCTCTGAGTGCTTTGAAGTCCTGCACTGGGGGCACATTTGGCGTCCCTCTGCATAGTCCAGCTCAAACCGGTTCAGGGGCTTCCAGCCCCTGCTCTGGCGCGAAACTGGACAAAGGAAATGGGTGTAGCCACCCCTCTTTCCAAACCCTCCCATAGGTGGGTCCCTAGAGCTAATCCAACCCCTTCCTTAGGTATAAGTAAGGAACCTCTGTAACCAGAAATTTAGATATCCCTGGACGAAACTCTGAAGCTGAATCCTGGAACATCGCCGCTCTACTAAAGACTGTGATGAATACAGGCCCCAGCTAGGCCCGCAGGACACAAGGGTTCGCTCTCCTGTAATGGAATCTATAAGGAAGTTGGCACGGAAACTGCAAAGTACAAAGACAGCATTTATTAACCCTTAAGGGTGGTCCTACAATCCACGCAACACTCTTCAGTATTGCATAGAGTAGCACAAAGAACTTGCGTACACGGTCCCCTTTTATACATAATAGAGGGGCTCATAAGTGGGTGGATACAACATGAGGCCGAAGAACATTACCATTTATGGTCATTTTCGATACTGAATCAATATGTGGGCGGAGCTAACACACTCCTTGAGCCCGCGAAAACATGGTCAAGCAAGGCTAACCGATAACAGATGTGGTCAAGTCTGGGCATGTGCCAGATGGACAAAGGAGCTATTTATAGACTGTTACTAGGCAGATTACAAGAGCAACTAACACAGAGGTTGGACTCTTCTCGTGGTGAACACGTGGAAGCATAACAATACAAAATGGAGTCCGAACTTCGGTCAACATAACAGAGAAAACATGCTCTATAAGAGGGGAATTAATGTCTTTAGTAAATGCTTAATCACATCGTTGTTTCAATTTACAACAGACGACCCTTTCAGCATTTACTGAAGACATCCGGTTTGTTAGGATAATCGTCATATATGTCAATCGTCATCATTTCTTCAACTTCTTTAGCTAAACGTTTCTGGTGAGCAACATCGGCAATAGCTTTCTTATCAGGGATACAGATTGATACACATAATGAACAGAGTAAAGGACCACACTGAACGCAGATACAGCATGAAAACAGAACCGCTACAATAATGCAGAGACCAGTCAGAACCTTCCATCCCCAGGCAGTAATTAACGCCCAAAACCATCCAGAAAAGTACCAAGTGCCGTTTTCTGTATGGATCTCAGCTGCAATTTTATGCAGTTTATTGATGGCATTATAAACTGATGGCGTATGATCAGGGATGAACACACAACAGCTACTTCCAATAATTTTACATGCTCCTCCTCTGTCAGCTAGCATAACGTCTAATACCATACGATTCTGCAATGCAACAATTCTAGTAATTTGTAATTCCTCCGTAAGATTCCCAAGTGCAGCAGCAGTCTGATTTGTTACTGCTTCTACCACTCTTGTTAATCTTCGGATCTTCCTACTGTTCAGGGCAGCTCCAACAAAGAAAAACAATCCTAGGTTAAAATCAATATACTGCTGCAGACTCGTATCAGTCTGATCTACATCGTCAAGTGATAAAGTACGTTTATACCTATTTACAGTCACATTATTCAATAATTTCAGATCCTTATGATAAGATGCGGGAGCTAGGAATACAGGAGGTAATAGAAATGATACATAGCATACCCCAGACCACCCAGCCGGCAGACGGTAATAACCTTTATTTCCACACACAAAATACGTATTATGGGAGGCCAAGAAGGTACTATTATTCAACCCATCAATATTCAAAACAGTAATGCAATCACTAACACCAACAGGAATAAAACCCACACTCTGGACACACAGGTCCGCTTGAGCTTGTGCTACTTGAATTACAAACTTGTCCTTTCCCACAGTGTCTCTTGTGTTCGTAAAGATGTAGGGAATGGATTCATTGTCTGGTCGGTACTCTTCCCACTCCCAAATTGTCCCATTCGCTTGTGGATACCCATTTTTGTCTTGATGGCATTCTTTATTGAGTCTGAAGAGCAATCGTCCCACTGTTGGTTTCCGAGTAGCAAAAAGCAAGGTATACCATGCTCTACAAGAGCCATTATGAGAGAAAGGAAGTGGTATAAATGGCGTTCCTCCTTTCTTCTGATGAGCTGGCATCATCCCACATATCCAACAGTTCGTAGCGTTCGTAGCAACGTGGGTATGATGCAGCATCTGGATGAAAGTGTTATTCAAGTAAGATTGTCGATGCTTCAACTCTTGATACGGTAATGTATAAAAGTAGTGCTCCTCAGGCACCGGAGTTGTCAACACAAGAATCTTCCGAGCAGGAGTTACATCCTCCACGAACCATGTGGTTATCCCAACAATGGCTACTGTCAACATGAACCCTAATGCACAAAGGATTTTCTTTTTCTCCATGTCAAGGTAAAAATAAAACCCAATATCTTCCTGAAACTAAAAGTCTGTCAGAACTCTTCCCCTTGGGCAGCGGTTGATTTCTTCACCAGCGGGCCAAGACGGGTGTCGCTACACTAATGCAGGGCTGATCCCCCCCCCTTGCCTCATCGGCTCTCCGTTTCACTAACCCAAGGGCCGTTCTGACAGTATGTCCCGGTACTGGAAAACTCACTTCCTTGGTCGAAGATGATATCGCCTTCCTCCAGGAGTCGCGTGGTCCGGAAAGAGCTCCTCAGTGGCGTTTGGCTCCGCAGCACGGCCTGTCTCTGCAGCCAAGATTTCTCGTTGATCGGTCAGCACGGCAGGTTCCACCAATCCGGGCGGCACCTTCCTACAGTGCAGAGAGTGGATCCAATTCTTTCGGTTGGAGACTCGCACAGCCGTCCTCGTTGCGAGGAGGACCTGCTCAGGGCCCACCCATCTCGGTTCCAAGCTGTTCGTCCTGTCGAAAACTTTCACCATCACGTGGTCCCCAGGCCGGAGACCATGTCCTTCACCGGTAGACCGATCAGGGAGCGCCTCTCGGACCTGTTGATGGATAGAAACCAAGTTATCCGTTAACTGTGCCAGATAATCGCTCATCATTACACAAGGTACATCATACACAGCCTTAGGTCTTGGTGGACCCCAAATATTCATTGGGCGTCCGAAAACGATTTCATAAGGTGTAAGGCCAGTTTGAGAGTGTGGTACCGATCTAATTGACAATAACGCCAGTGGCAGAGCGTCTGGCCAAGTCAAAGACGTTGAAGCTTGAATTTTAGCGATCTTAAGCTTCAGTGTACCATTATACTTCTCAACTAGGCCTGCAGACTGAGGGTGAAACACGGCGTGGAACTTCTGAGTGATGCCTAGGCCCTTCAAGACATACTTTATAACATCCGCTACAAAGTGAGGGCCATTATCACTCCACAGAAGTCTACAGACGCCATATCGAGGGAAGAACTCTTTCAGCAGCAGCTTCGCAGTAGTCATTGCAGTATTGTCTTTCGTAGGGTACGCTTCAACCCATTTGCTGAAAGCGCAGACCACTACTAGAACATACTTCAGATTATTACAGCGCTCAAGCTGGATATAATCCATCTGCAAAACCTCGAAGGGCGCAGTAGGTGTCACAAACCCTCCTGCTGGAGTTCGAGTACCCTTTCCTGGGTTATACCTCAGGCAGATCATACAGGTCTGCACCACCCTCTTCGCTGTGCTAGCAATCTCTGGATGCTCCCAGACTTGGGTAAGCAATTTCACAATTGCGGAAGCTCCAACATGTGCTAGCCCATGTGCCATCTGGACCATCGGCTGTACAAAAGCCGTGGGTAATTTCCATCTATCCATCTGCTTATTTCTCCAGCAACCCTCATCATCCAATTCTCCCTCACTAGCCCATTGTTCCCGCTCTTTGTCAGAAGCGGTCCTTTGCATTTCTCGCACTTCCTCCTTCGCATCATGCCATCTTTCCACCTGCGACTTTACTACATACACGGCAGTAGTACCGGGCTGCATCGCAGTCTCCCGTGCTACTCGATCTGCCAACGCATTCCCTTCTCCAACTTTATCAACTACTTTCCTGTGGGCGCTACACTTAACGATGGCAATTTTCTTTGGGTATGTCAATGCGGTTAAAAGATTATGAACTAACTCTCCATGCATTATCTGTACTCCATGTGACGTCAAAAACCCTCTCTCCTTCCAGAGTAGGCCGAAGTCATGCGCTACTCCGAAGGCATAGCGGCTATCTGTATAAACATTCACACATAGTCCTGTACTGAGCTCACATGCTCGTGTTAATGCTATCAGTTCCGCTGCTTGAGCTGATTTCTGTGGTATGCGTGCTGTCTCCACTATCGTTTGCAATGTGGTAATCGCATATGCTGCTGAAGTCGTACCATCTGGTAGCTTCAGACAGGATCCATCCACCCACAGTTCTCCATCTACATCTGGAAAGGGCGTATCCTGGAGATCAATACGACCCTTTGTTTGTTCCTCAGTCACGAGAATACAATCATGCGCTTTCCGCGCCTCAGGCTGGGTTTCGGGGTATGGCAACAATGTTGCCGGGTTTAACGTTACGCACCTTTTTAACGTAATATGAGGAGCCAAAAGTGTCAACTCATATCCCGTTAAACGGGCGCTGGTCAAATGCTGCGTCTTCGTTTGATTGAGCAGGGCATCGACAGCATGGGGGACTAATACCAACAACTTATGAGATAACACAATTCCCTCACTTTGGCGTATTGACACAGCTGTCGCCGCAACCGAGCGAAAACACCCCGGTAATGCTCGGGCGACAGGATCAAGTACAGCCGAAAAATATGCACAAGGGCGCTGCTTATCGCCGTGCATCTGCACTAAAACTGACAATGCACATCCATCTTTCTCATGCACATACAACGAAAAGGGTTTTGCATAATCAGGGGTCCCTAACACTGGTGCTGAACAAAGGGCCTGTCGTAGTTGCTGAAAAGCAGTATCACACTCATCTGACCAAGGGATTGGGATAGGCGTATCCTTTGTCAAGAGGGCTAATAATGGCTTAGCTATGTGCGAAAACCCCAATATCCACTGTCTACAAAAAGAAACAAGACCCAGAAATGCACGCACATCCTTCTGTGTGGACGGTCTCGGTGTATCCAGAATTACTTGGATACGATCCGGTGTGAGTGCACGTCCCTCCTTAGACAAAAGGTGACCCAAATAAGTCACCTTTGGTCTACAGAATTGCAATTTCTTCCTAGATACCTTATGATTGTGGGATGCTAAAAAGGAAAGTAAGGATAACGTACTTTTTTCACACAACTCCAGGGTGTCAGCCGCCAGCAAGATGTCATCGACATATTGAATGAGGGCGACACCCTCGAGCAGAGCAAAGGAATCCAATTGTCGTTTCAAAGCCTGACTGTAAATGCTAGGGCTTTCTGTGTAGCCCTGGGGGATCCTACAAAAACGATAAGATCTATTATTTAATGTAAACCCAAAAAGATATCGGCTATCAGGGTGAATGGGAATGGAAAAGAAGGCATTCTTCAAATCGATCACGGAGAACATAGTCGCCGTAGGTGGTACCAAAGTAAGCAACGTCGTGATATCGGAAACCACTGGGTACTGAGGTATCACGATCTTGTTCACTTCTCTCAAATCAATTATAAACCGATAAACTCTGGCATCCGTATCCTTTTTCAGTATGGGAAGAATCGGACTGTTACAAATGTTGTAGGGGGCTTCCTCCACTACCCCTACCGCCATCAAATCCTGCACTATCTGTATGAGAGCCTCCTCACCTTCCTGGGAAATACGGTATTGAGGAAGGCGTGGTAACACCGCCCCCTCCTGGACGCTAATGTGGACCGGTAGAATCACCATTTGTCCCACATCAGTATCCGAAGTTGCCCACAAAGCACGAGGGAGGGTAGCTAACAGCGCATCCTCTGACATCGCACACATCCGTTCTGATCGAGGGTAATTGTCATTCAATATTACCCGTACACCAGCAGGGGAGCAACGGATCGTAGCCCTAAAATGCTTTAACATATCAAGACCCATAATGTTGTCCGGTGTGTACGGGGCAAGCAGAAACGGACAGGGTGCAGAAAAAGAATCAACCTTAAACATGAGGGGCTGTGAAAGAGGGCTTCGGGAGAGTGTACCGTCAAACCCTACCGATGTGACCATTAAGCCGGATGGGGGAGCCCCCGGAACCAATTGCTTAGACAGTGCACTACGTGTCGCTCCTGTATCCACTAGGAACTGATCAGTAGAGCCCAAAACCTCAGCCGATACATAAGGACCCTTCTGATCAACCGGCACCTCAACTGATTCTAACCCCCATCCAACGCATCCCTATGCATGCTGAGAGTCATGGTACCCCGACCGGTCAATCCCCGACGCTTGGTACTGATGCTGGCGATCAAAAACGTTTGATCTATCGCGGTGCTGCCCAGCAGAGTCAAAACGAGCCTGTTCGTTAGAATTCCCTCTAAAGTTCGAGAAACCCCCTCTACCTCGCGGGCCACCATAGGTATGCCCCTGACGCGATGCATGCAACACCGGGCAGTCCCTAGCCCAATGACCCGATTGCTTACAATACGCACATTGGTTCCTATTTAAATCAGATCGGCCCGAGGGAGGACCATAAGATCCTCCCCTACCTCTATTACTACCCCGCCGGGGCGGGCCATAGACTTGTGCCAACATCACCTTTGTTTTCAAATATTTCGCTTTCTTTTCCTCCTGGCCCTTTGCTTCTTGCTCCTGACGCTCATAATACTGGGCGATAGTCAGGAGGGCCGTCGGTGTAGCGGAGGACCAAGAACTTTCACTCGCTTTTAACCGGGCCGCAACTGCCGGCAGCAGATTAGCCACATATTTATCCGCAAAAAGGTGGCGGCCCGTATCGTCAGTAAGCGACTGGCCACTAAAATCATGAAACGTCTCCTCAAAGCGCGTAAAGAAGTCCGCAACTGACTCGTCAGCTTTCTGTTTACATGCAGCTAACATATTCCAGTCAATCTTTTTAGGGGGGATAATTGTCTTCAACTTAGCCACAATAGCAGCAGGGAGATCTAAAATATTCTGGGGCGGTTTCTGCGCAGGCTTCCGCTCCCTATCCTCATCCTCAAGGTCAGACCACCGGGCCTTAAAGGCAACTGTATCATCTACCTTTCGGACAGATCGCCACATATCCGGTGGTAGAATAAGGCCAAAGAACAAATCGATATCTGCTAAAGTCATAACGCAAGAATTCAAGGCCCCCTCGACTTCTTCGTAGAAGGCCGCTGGATTCTTGCGGGGGTCAGGCAGCGCATTCTTTAATGCCATCACATCAGCTCTATGCCACGGAGTATAAACCCAATTATACACAAAATATCCCTTAGCATCGGCGGAGGTAATGTCCGAGCTAGTCCCCGCTCCTTTAGGAGGAACATACAAAGGCGCCGCCTCGCGCATTGGCTTAGCATGCACTAGATCGCTCTTATCTGCTTGAGAGGTGGATGAGTGGCCTTCTGCGGTACACGAATCCGACTGCGTCTCCTCCCCTGCTCGTTGGCGCGCTTTTTCTCTATGGGCCAGCACCGCGTCCCGCAAGGCGAATAGCCGCCGAGCCGTATCAGGAGCCTTAGAGGGAGAAAAAACACCATCATGCAATGCTTTAGCATCCGATGTCACTTCTTCAGGCTCAAAGACACTAGAATATTTCCGAAAAGCAGCAATCACTTCCTCAGCGAAATGGTTCAAAAAATACAATCTCTCTCTATCCTGCCACGACCCCCAAGTATGGAACAATTCATCCACGGACACCTTACCCTTAAGTGCACGGAAGGAAATTTGCCGAAGCTCAGCCATATGCTCAGCCGATAACATGGACCGCGTATCTACCTTACCCGGACCCGGGACGGAATCTTGTGGCCTCGGAGCAGATGCGCCAACATAAGGGGGCGGAGAGCGATCTAGTAAATAAAAATCATCATCAAGATTATTAAGGACAGGATAGAGTGGCTGCCGAACAGCGTATTGACCCGAAACTTGGAGCCTACGCTCCTTCTCTTGCCTGTCCGTCTGCTCTCTGTCCTCCCGACGCTTCGCTTCCTGTGCTCGCACATGATCATTCTTCCGTTGCTCCTTATCAAACAGCGCTTTCTCACGTTTCTCTCGCTCACGCACCTCCTTCACCCACAACCGCACACACTCAAACATATCCTGACGAGCACGCCGCTTACACATACACTGTTCCACATACTCAATCTTACGTATATCAAACGATCCATACAAAGGCCATCGTAACTCAGGATCTTTTTTTGTATATTTCCTCCATACTGTGCTGTACATTATGGAAGAAAGACCATGCTTCACATACATATCCCTATTAGGAGTCCCCTCTGGGGGAGCTGGAGCAGATTCCTCGAGGTTCAACCGGTTCCCAAAACAGCAACACCACTTACGGAGTGCGCTGAAAGCAGGCATGCTCAGAAATAATGCAAAATATGCAGTATTATAGAAAAATGGCACTTAATCGTTGCGCCGTTCAAAGTTACACAGCTCCGGAGAAATCTCTCCACATTACCTGCCTATATGTGTTGCAACGCATATATTTTCACAAAGACAAATACAAAATATGACTAGTCATCACAAATCAAACTCAAATAGCCGGACCAGGCTTCAAAAACTCGGAGCAAGTACCGTACACCGGTTCTTACCAATCAAGAGTCCAGATTCCAACTGCCAAGCTCCACAATCGCCCAAACGGCTTTCACGGCAGGACCGACAGAAGAGGTCTCAGTCGAGGACCGGCGCCACCCAGACGGTCAGCTCGGAGGGGAAGGAAGAAAAACCTCGGGATGCCAGGGCTAAGACGCCGCTGGCAGTGATCACGTCCCCGGCCAAATTCCTCACCTTCGTCGCGACCAGTCCTTCGAGCATCCGAGTCGCCGATGAGCCCCACCTTGGGCGCCAATTGATGAATACAGGCCCCAGCTAGGCCCGCAGGACACAAGGGTTCGGTCTCCTGTAATGGAATCTATAAGGAAGTTGGCACGGAAACTGCAAAGTACAAAGACAGCATTTATTAACCCTTAAGGGTGGTCCTACAATCCACGCAACACTCTTCAGTATTGCATAGAGTAGCACAAAGAACTTGCGTACACGGTCCCCTTTTATACATAATAGAGGGGCTCATAAGTGGGTGGATACAACATGAGGCCGAAGAACATTACCATTTATGGTCATTTTCGATACTGAATCAATATGTGGGCGGAGCTAACACACTCCTTGAGCCCGCGAAAACATGGTCAAGCAAGGCTAACCGATAACAGATGTGGTCAAGTCTGGGCATGTGCCAGATGGACAAAGGAGTATTTATAGACTGTTACTAGGCAGATTACAAGAGCAACTAACACAGAGGTTGGACTCTTCTCGTGGTGAACACGTGGAAGCATAACAATACAAAATGGAGTCCGAACTTCGGTCAACATAACAGAGAAAACATGCTCTATAAGAGGGGAATTAATGTCTTTAGTAAATGCTTAATCACATCGTTGTTTCAATTTACAACAACTGGAGGACTGAAGAAATCTCCCTTGGGATCAAGAAGTGACTCCCCTGCTTGGCAGGCACCAACGAAGCATTTTGCCGGTCTGCATTTCCGAAGCTCCTGCCGGACTCCGAAGTACTTGCAGCCCAGGAAGAGGATTTTAAGACATCACAGAGGCTGACCCGAGTCCCCAGCAAAACTGAGACCCGCAGCCCTCTTGAGTAGTGTGGAACCAGAACTCCTGTTCACCGTGCACTTTTGCAAGTGCATTGACTTCTCGACATCTCTTGAAGTCATGCTTGGGGTTACTTGTAGCCCCCACCTCGAGCAGAAGATTCACCGATGATTGTCACCATTTTGTGTTTCCTCTCGAGGTCCCTTCACGATCCCTGGTCCGTCGACTGGTGGGTACCTGAGGGGGTAACTTTGATTTTCCTTGGGCTTCCCTGGTTGCTCCAGATATGCCCCGACTCCCTACCAAGTGGTGAGTCCCTCAGACCTTGCTGGTCTGCACCGAAGCATCTTTCTCCTTTCTACGTGGGTTGCTGTTGCCAAGGCTTGTTGTGTCCAATCCGGGCACAAGACGCTGCAGCACTCGACATCCTTTGTGGGACAGCTCGAATCCAGCTCCTGGTTGTCCTCGACGCCTCCTGGTCCTCGTGGCTGAAGAGTCAAGCTTCACCTCTTTCACCTGAAAACACTCAACATCGGTGGGCATCCGCCTATCGCCTTCCTGGTCACTGGCAAGTGACCCAGACTCTGTCCCCTCTGCTTTCAGGTTCTTCTCAACTCCGATCCACATTTGGGTCTCTTCTGACACTTCGCATCTTCCCGGCAGCAGCACTTCTTTGCCAACTCCCATTGAAATCCACGACGCGACCCGACACCATTTGACACCTATGCACCCGGCTTCCCTGGGTGAGGTAACTCGAGTACTCTGGTGCTCCCATGGGTGTTGACCCTAGAACTGCCTAAGTCCCAAAGGGTTTGGTCCTGACTCATTTCTAAGTGTCCCTAATCTTTAAAAATCTAACCGCGACTTTCCCCATAGAAGCTAACGGGAGCTCGCAGCTGTGTTCCCACAGTGCACACGGCCCCCTGTGTCACTACCTTGGGTGGTTCCTTGGGGTCCCAGCGATTCTACAGGCTCTAGGCCTTGTGTCTAGTTAAGTCGTGGTTCTTATACCACTATTTTAGTATATGGTTTGTCTCGCCCCTAGGGCCTGATGTGTATTTGTGCTATTTTACTGTCATATTTGAAGTGTAACTTATGTGTTTTGACCTCTAGTCTCAGAGTCTAGGAGGGTGTGTTTAGTAATAAATACATATATTTTATATATATATACCTGGTGTGGTTGTCTTTCATTTAGGCACTCAGGTGATTATAGACTGGTAAAACAAGCTGCTTTACATTCCTTCAAGACTTAGCCTGAAGGGTGCTCTCCATAGCTATAACTAGGATAGCTTTCAATAAAGGTTGTCTTTAACCTATAACCAATAAGGGGTTGTTTGGACTGGGACAGGGTGCCCACTATAACTAGTGGACAGCATATACCAGGCCAACTTCTCACAATTACCACCACAAAAGTGCTCAAACTAAAACAATTTCGCCAGCCTTCTGCAACCACCCCCTACCTATCACAAAACTATTCTGTATGTGTGCTAAAAATGCGTGCTTGTATCACCAATTCCTAACAAACTTGCTGTTTACCGATATAAACCCCAAACCCACTCACAATATCCCCATTACCCCAATCACTTCATCCCACATCCCTTAACAACCCTCCTTAACCATGTCCCACTCCCAAAAATATACCTTTCTCTGCCCATTACCTCTTAAATGCCGTAACCGGAAATCTTAACGTCATTAACATCTTCACTTGTGATACGATAATCTTATTTTCTCTTTCTCTCCCGCTACATCGGTTATAAAGAAATGTGCTCTCCCACGTGTATCCAATCGCGCTTGCCAATTCATTATTTCATACTAACCCCGTCACTTCTCCCTCCCATGGGTGTTGACTACTATTTCAAATACCTTTATTTAACTAAACTCGAACTACCATAATGCACTCCGTTGACATACTACAAACTAAACTAAATCATGAAACATTCGTGCTGCCGCCCCCAACTACCCAGCACAAACGTATCAATGCTGCTTCTTAAAACACTCAAAAAATACATTCCACAGCAATCCATCAAAATAATAATCACATGCACCAGTCCAGTAATACAATGAATAAAACACATGCTCGTTAAAAAGCCATATTTGTAGACTAAAGTCCAGCCTAGTCTCTACTTAAATTGTTGTTCAAAATGTTCCTTGCATGAAATTCATTATCAAGTATGCAGTTCTTCCACTCTCTCCATGAGGATAATTCTTTCTCTAGTTTTGAATTTAAACCAAGTTTATTACTCCATGGGGTGCAACTGGCATTTGGAACAATAAATCGCTTAAGCAAACATCATGTGGATATGAAGATGCACTCCTTCCCTTAATTTATTACGTAATTTCAACCATTGCCTTTCTTTGTAGTGCGTCTAGACAAAATGTCCCATCTCATTGATAATGCAAAATCAGGCACAGGGTGCAGCATTTGCGCACCCAACTGTCGCACTGCCACTTATTTCCATTTTTGTCATTTTTAAAAAATTCCTCTTTATATCATTCCATTGTTTCGGATCTTTTCCTACATGTTGAATCATCACAGAGACAGCAATGTTGCCTTTGAATGCTTTATTCACCAATTTCACGTGTCTCCTGCTGCCAATCCAGGCTTTTCACAGTGACATGTTAGGTCAACTACACTTCCAAAACATGAACTCATTCCATTACCCAAAGCATTTTGAGCCATGCGACTCTTCTTCAGGGGTTCACTAAAACAAATAGAAACACAACTGAAATGGCTGCATTATTGCGGACATGTTATTTTCAACTAATCACTTACAGACCCAATACCCCCACCCACAATAATACTCCTTATACGAACCTCATCATTACTACCACGAAAGTGCTCAAAGGGGCATTTTCAAAGACACAATGTAAAAAGCACATCTACTAAAATATGTATTTTTAAGTCCTGAGATCAGAGAGCCCAAACTCCAAACCTCTTGCTGTTATCATTTAAAAGTTACACTTGTAAAATGTTACAACCAGTTCCAAAGATAACCTATGGAAGAGCTAGTCCTTGTGATAGTGAAATACTGCCAATTTCATTTCTCACTATCAGGATATGTAAGACACACCAGAACATGTCCTACCTTTCACATACAAGGCACGCTGCCCATGGGGGTACCTTCGGTCTACATTAAGGGTGCCTTTCATGAAGCAAAACGGAAGATTAGGGCCTGGCAAGTTGGTGCACTTGCCAGGTTGACATGGCAGTTTAAAATTGCACTCACAGACACTGCAGTGGCAAATCTGAGGCCTATCTGCAGGGCTACTCGTCTGGGTGGCATAATCAGTGCTGCAGGCCTACTAGCAGTATTTGATTTACAAGCCCTGGGCACATACAGTGCACTTTACTAAGGACTTACCAGTGAATCGAATATGCCAATCATGGATAACCAATCCTAATCACAATTTACACAGAGCATATGCACTTTAAGACTGATTAGCAGTGATAAAGTGCCCAGAGTCCTAACACCAACAAAAATCGCCAGAAGAATAGGAAGCAAAAGGCAAAAAGCCAGGGGCAAACATGCAACAAGCATTGGCATAGCCAATAGGTCTCGCCGTTGGAACCTTTTAAGTGTTTAGCCATGCAACACTTGATGTTGTTGCACCAAGGATATTGTGCTGGGTAACTAAACCATTCTAGGCGAGACCTATTGGCTATGCCAATGCTGGTTAGACAAGCGGCTCTGTAGGCTGATGTCACACGCTGCCAGAGTGCGCTCCCTTCAGGCTGTGAAGCCAACTTCAAGAGCGGGCTTAAAAGGTTTGAAGACAACAACAAGTAGACCGTAAGGCATTGGATGGGGTACTATAGTACAATATTTTTTTCACCTAAAAGTAAGTTGATCTCATATGAACAACTCAAATTTCCATTGTTATGCACCAATTTATTATATGCCACCTCACGTACTGAGTACCTCAAGTAGAAGAAGAGTTTTTAGGTCTCGCCTGACCCAGCGCATGCGCTGGTCTGGCGAGACTTATTGAGAGGGCTCCAAAAAGTGCTACCAGGCCAGCCTAGAGCTAGTGCATGTGAGCGGGCGCGCGCGCCGCACTTTACCGCAATTGCTTTCACTTTCGCGGCCGCAGGGCCGCTTGTTTAAATATGTAATCTTTTTTTCTGTCACAATAAGGGCCTTTTGCAGCACCCAAGACTTATATAGTTTAGTAACACATGTTATGTGTATTTGTATACCGTGGAAATCATTCGGCAGGGTAGCCTGCCGTAGCTAGGATTCCCTATTTCCATTGATTCTATATTTCTGTTCTGTCAAAATGTTATCCACAAAATGTATCATTTTTCCTGCATTGATGGTCTTGCTGCACTTCGTAATGTAGAGTCAGAGTAGCTATCTCTATCATAGTCTTGGTGGTTGGTTAGCGTTGCTCAAAGCTCGTGATAGTTAAGTCTTAAATGAGCACCAGTGTGTTGAAGTCTGTAGATGGTTGGCATTTGTTTAGAGAACTTAAGTTTCGCCACGCTAATAAATGTGCAGTTGCAGTTGACATTTTGCATCTACAGAATATATATTCACCAGTTTCAGGGCAATGTTGTTAATGTTCTATAATCTTTCGGTGTGCCACAACTGTTCCCTGGAGTTTATTGGAACTCGCTCATGGTAACTGTTCGTCAGAATAGGAGGGGCTGCCTGTATTATTGATATGACATGAATGTGTGGGTATTTTGGGAATGCTGTTAAGGTCTGTCCAAATTATTTTATATCCCATTTGTCAAACTGGATTCCCGACACGCGAATGTTTCCGAAACTTTTTCAATCAGTCTTTGTAGTTACATTGTACTTGTTTTAATCTACTGTTTATATTGCACTTAACCAGACCGTTTTCCATGCACGCCTCTTAATGACATAAAAGGAAATAACTTTCCTTTAAAAGAATATACATGATCAGTGTTGAATGTCTCATGACTTTTACGATTCGAGTTCTTTCTAAGCCTAGTATAGTTTTCTGCGTATTGTATGGGCACGGCCACAAACCATGCTTTTACTGTCCTGTTGCAGTATGAACAGATGTCTTTGTTCTTCCAGCATCTTAAACTTTCTTTTTGGTCCTGAGTTATGGTGCGAGGTTTTCACCACTTTGTTTACAGCAATCCACAGTTAATGTTTGTCAGTTATTTATTTTCTATTTCTCTCTTTTTTTTCTTTTTTATACATCTGTTTATTATTTTGCAAATTTTACAGCTTACAGACAGGCAATTTTCTATTTCTCTCTTTTATCCAACCAGCAGTCGATTTATATACCTGGAAGACTTTGAATTTCAACAGGTTAAAGGTTCAGACGTACCTGATTTTTTTATTATTTTAAAATAATTTGTGCATTAGTCACATTTTCATTGCACTTATAAATTAGTTTCTTCATGCATTTCTTAAATATGACGTTCATGGATACTGCTCAATCCAATTTTATGTAGCGCCCCCCCCCCAGACAAAATTCCATTACATTTATATAACAATAAAACAGAACTGTGAATCGGTGAACCGGTTCACCGGGGTAAACAGCCTTTTCATACATACTAGCAGCTCTGTGGCGCAAAAGTGACTTTTAGCCATATCTAATAATCTAACTTGTACTAAAAACAACGAAATGGGAAATAAACTCCAATTGCTTTCATGTTATCATTTTACAAACTTCCCTTTGCCTTCCAAATAATGCGATGCCACATTTGCCTGTTAGGATTCACGCAACTGGCACTTGTACTGAACCTTGCATTTCAGTTCCTTAACAACCTTTCTTTCACCCGTAACAACATACTGTTCATCATTAGAGCATGTATCCATCTTTCTGGACACCCATTGGTCGTACCCAACGTTAACATTTACAATTTGCAGGCAGCGGTTGGTCATTTTGTTGCCATTATCGCATCAATAGGCTTCCGATTCTTTACTTTATCATTTCACTTTTTTGAATTATTTACTTTATAATAGTGATGTATTTGGTTACACATCTGACTCTTTTAGTTCCATTATATCCAGAGTTACCATTTCAGCCTCGCATACATACAGCATTGCTCTTGATGTCTTGCCATGTCCAAGTAATGCTTAAACAGGTAACATGCTCAAATAAAAGAAGACACTAGCTTCTTTCTCCCTGTGCTTCTATTGGGTGTTAAATAGGTTTAAAAAAAAACAAAAAACTTCTTTGCTGGTTGTGTTCTGCTATATGTGCTACGCAATTAATCTTTTCAGCCAGTGCAGTTAAGTCTGATATCAACGAGTACTTCTGATTGCAGTCCTTATTTAAAAAAAATTAAAAAAAGGTGGAAATATATGCAACAACCAATGGAAAAGGCCACTGCACTAATCCAAAATATCTCACCTGGGCATAAGGGCACGCTGTTTCTTGAACATGTGTGGAAAGCAAATACTTTGACGCATTTTTAATCGCATAGAAGCGTGGCAGTTAAGTGAGTCCCTCCAAATATCATTTGGCAAGTTTAAGACGAATTTGCGTTTGCAGTGACCAAACAACGCAAGCCTAGGAGCGTATCTCCATGTGTATACATTTTTCTCCCTGGCGTGACCCCATGATGTAGCAACGTTACGCTACGTGTCATTGTATTAAATGTTTTCCATATTTACTTTAAAAGCAACAAGCAGCGTTGCCAACATTCATGCTGTGTTTTGCCTCTTTGTAATGGGCACCAGGATTGATGCGCATTCATCTCAAAATGTAAATTGTGAGTTTCCGGACACGTGTTAAAATCTTTCTTAGTTTCCTCAAGATTTGAGTCTGCATTTTTGTTGTAATCTGTCTCTATTCAGAGGGTTGCCGGTCACCATATTGACTTATATTTTAACACCCCAATTGAAGTTTGAGTTGATTTAATTTTAAATACTTGTGACTGTCACATTCTTGGCATATTTTTCTCCCAGCTCACTTAGAATAAATCATTTTGAGGGAAACTGTCAATAGAGATAGAAAAAAGGAAGTGAGACCTCTCATATTCACCCTTGGTGGACAAACGCCCATTACGTTTGCAAAGATGTTTCTTGAAAAATAGTTGCTGCTGTGCTGTTTATTCGTAACATTTTTCACTCTCATCCAGGGTTACCCTCTTACCTGGAATTGGTGGGGAATGCTTTGGTAAATAACGAAGCCCTGAGTTTAGGATGGGTACGTTGTGCTGCTTTGAAAAGTGTATTATGTCCTGTTCCTGTTGTATTGATCTCTAGTGGTTGTGGCCTTTAGTGTATCTGTCAGATTGCTATTTCTAGTGAAAACCAGACTCAGTGTCGTACTACGCCATTTCATTGCATCCCTAATAGAGCAGTCATCCTGTCAATCTTAACACCATTAGTATTGATATTTCTTTTTTAAGATAACTCTTTGGGGGGAGGGGAAACACGCTTGCATTTAAGCATATAGCAACCATGTAGCTGTTCTCCAAATCAACCCATTACATAGTGCCTCTTAATTTATATTTTAAACTTGCATCATCTGTTGTGCATTGGGGGGCGGAAGAGACGGTTTGTGCTTCTGGCTGAAACCATTTTACCTTCATTGCAAACCCCTTCTCAGCACTCCCTACAGTAGTCTGCCAAACGACACCAGAATGCGAATTCCCTCCCCCTACCCCCTCACTTCCAAAAGTTTCTATTTCACCCATAAGCTTCCGATCTTCGGGAGGAAACCTGTGCTTTTATAAACACTCTTTTGGCCACATGCACTGATCTGTGCACCTCTGCCAATTTTTGGGGGATGGACACCCTGCCTCATTTGCGAGCTGAACCCCTTTTGGCAACCATTAGACCAAGGTAGCAGAGGGGTACTTTTATTTTATTGTCTGCATCTATGGAATGCACTCTTGCAATGTTGGCTGCATCACAACTGCCAATATTGCCAATAGTGTGTTCATAACCTCTGTTCAGACTGTGTATATAATTCCGCAGCTCCATAAGGTGTGTAGGAAGGTGATTTCCTTCCTTGGTCATTCCAAGCAGTGACCAGTGATTGCTTGCCCCATGTTGTGCAACTTGCTAGTTATAGTTATATTATCCTGGATAAGACTGGGACTTGCTTTTATAGCCACCTCTCTGGGGTGCCCCAAGCCTGCCTTCCATTCTACCAGTGAGCCCTACATTCTTCTCCCATTTACTTCCGAGGTCACCCTGAAAATCAATTCCACCCCCCCCCCATATCTACCAAGTCAACAAGTACGCACCATGGAAACCCCCTAGCCCCCTAGTTTCACATTATTTTTGCACTGTTACTTTCACTTGCAGAGCTTCTTTTGTAAAGACACTTTTAGTTCTGCGGTTTGATAGTATATGTAGTGAGCGTTGATTGACCAGCGTCTTTCAGCTACCAGCTTGAAGCATTGTCACTCGTTTCTTGGCTCTGCACTGTGGGCTACTCCTCTGTCACCCAAGGCATATATTCTTACACCTCCACTGGAGTACTTAATTAGAACTGCAGGAGGGACTCCGACTACTTAACAACGAAAGACCTCTTTGTACACTTCTGCTGGCTTGCTATCGTTTGTCTAGCTTTTTTGTTTTTTGTGCTAAGTATTGCGTTACTACAGCAAACTTGCTGGTTTTTCCATTGCTTGTTTTACCCTATTCTGTGGTGGCTATTTTCCATGTTTTAATCAGTGCCCACAATTGTGGCTGTCAGCAAGGTGGTCTCACCTCTTTCAAATATATTGCAAGAAGGACCCAACTCCAAGACCAGTCTAGCCTATTGCTCTGCGTTCTGTGTTGGTGCCTATTCGTTTAGTATCTAGTTGGGAGATTCTATGATACTGCCACACATGTGGCCCCCCATTACAACAATTTTAAACTGGCCGATAGATCATGTTCAACGCAGTACGTGGATTGCCTCTGACCCACTGCAAGTTCCTGCACTCCCCTTCCAGTAGCTTACATTGGCTGTCCCAGACTGCATAGCTGCTGTTTTCGGGATCTCTATTTTTGAGCTTGGCTGTAATTTTGAAAACACCTGCCTTACGCGATAGGGAGAGGGGCAGTTTTTTTCCATTGACTTACCTCATCCTGAAAATCAGTCATGATTGCATGTAGGTTAGGTTTAAGGTCTCTTGCCCTTGTGTGAACTCTGTTCCCAAATATTTAGTGTTCACCCATCTTGTATGGTTGTCTCTCTACATCCGTTATTTCATCTCCCAGTCTTTAAATATTAGTGCTGAGCACTTGCACCAATTTGGTCTGGTATCGTGAATAATCTCCAGTTTAGTGAGAGGCTTGCAGAATCGAGGGCATGGACTTCTTCGGGTCTACTGCATAAAGGAGGTTGTCATCTGAGTACAAAGCCTGTCCTTGGCCTCTGCTGCTGAAAAACCCTGGGTGCCGCTGTTACCCAGTTAAGTCGCCTTTGTGAATAAGAGTGCATCCCTTCCTTGCACCGGCGTTCAGTCCTGTTTGCATAGCACCCCATTATCCCTTCCTACCAATATTTTTGTGTAGATCAGCCAAACCCAGTAGCAGTGGATTGTGTATTTTTTAAATGCTCATCACTTATTCTCTTCTCTGTAGGGTTTAAATCCATTACATTTTCCGATTAGTTTTTTTTTGTTTGTAACTTGGATACTTGTTTGTGGTTTTTGTTGTAGGGTACTCGTTGTTTTTGACCACCCTAGTTCTCATGCACTACTTGCTGAGACAACGAATTTCATTATCAAACGACTTGAATGATTTCTTAAATTGAGCCAGCAGTACCCTGAGTGCCTTTGCTAACCAAATTGGACCTTATAGTGGTAATGTTCTTCGAGTATCACTTAACTATTACCTTATCCCCATTTCCCCTTAGTCTTCTCCAGCATTTTTTATGGCTTCATTCCTCATTGCCCTCAAACTTCTGAGGTTCCTGTGTTTCGCTTTTAGCTTTTAACTTTTAGTGGATGGAATAAATAAGAACAGTACTAGAATAACCTGGTTGTTGTGAGTTCGCATCTTTGGCGATTTGGTCAGGAGAATACAATCTATTGGTTCGTTAACAAGGACAAACAAGCATTGGCATAGCCAATAGGTCTCGCCTTTAGGACCTTATAAGTGTTTAGCCTTGCAACAGTTGATGTTGTTGCATCAAGGATATTCTGCTGGATAACTAAACACTTATAAGGTCCCAAAGGCGAGACCTATTGGCTATGCCAATGCTTGTTAATTGTTTCTATGGAGCACAGACTCCACTTCAACACTTGGAATGACTGCACTTTACACTTTTACAAACATTTATATACAGCAGACATGATGATTTACAAAGCTGGCAGTCCGAAGCATTGTATGTTGAAATACCACTGAGAACAAGCATTTACAATGCAATAGGTCTCGCAATTGCGAGAATTTGAGCTATTGGCATTGTAAATGGCAATGCCTTTTATAATAATAAAAGGCATTGTCATTTACGATACCAGTAGGTCAAACTTTGGCAAAAGCGAGACCTGTTGTATTGCAGAGCGTGGTGTTCGTGAAGCAGGTGCCATGCTCACCAATAAAGTTTTTTAACAATTATTTGAAACTGAGCGCAGTGTCCCTAAAGTGGGTGCGGCACTCAGCATGCACGTTTATTTTTAAACAAATAAAAGATAAAAGAAAGCGCCTCTCAAAATGAATAACTGTCACCAGGAAGCCTCAGGTGATCATATGAATTAAAGCCTTGACTGGCTCCTAAGGAACCTTTAGATCTGCCAATTAACTAACTGCACACATTTACATTTCTTTCTGGTAACAGGACACCCTGGAGAGAAGGCTCGTTTCTTCTTTAGTTGTCTGTTTTCTCTCTCTTCGCAATGCAGGGGGAAGGCTGTTACCCTTTCAGCCAGAGGGTAAACAAACGTTGTCTTTTTTTCCAACAAAAAGTATGGGAACTGTTTTGGCAGCATTTTAAAAGCTTAGGAATGTTGTTGCCAATAGACCCTTTCCACTTCAACCTTTGTGAGTGGCTACAGCTCGTCGCCAACTTCTATTTGCACCCATTTGCCATCATTTTGCATATTTAACAGCATCACTACCTCTAGCATGTTGGCATATGGAATACTGGGCCTTCTCCAATTACTCCCAGCCCCTTTTTATGCACAAGCAAAATACATCCCACTGCCCCTCTGGAGACCTCCAAGAATAACATGTGTTGCATGGCTAAACACTTCTAAGGTCCCAAAGGCGAGACCTATTGGCTATGCCAATGCTTGTTATATATGGGTTTCATAATGGCACTTAGACACATCTCAGGCTATTCACATATTATGAATATATTAAATGCTCCTGAAAAGAGAAAGTAGTAGTCTAGGTTGGGTTGCATTATAATTGCCGAACATTCAGGCTTGCTGCTCTTGCTAGTTTCATGGAAGGTACAGTATGCTTTACTGTTGCTTTGAAGAAAAAGAGTAAGAATTTCATTATCAACTGAAGGAATCTCTGCTGAGGTATCATAACTTTTATCCGACCTAATATATCAATGATAGATGCTTCACCCAGACTTCTTTGGAAATTATACATTCAGGTCATGTACACCTAATCTTACAAGTTTCCAAAATGTATGCACATCCTTTGATGAAAAATAGACGTTGTCTCCCAGTTTTCCTTATAATATTGCTGCTTGCTCCATTTTATCCATGCCTTGTGCTTTTGAATTTCTCTGTATGCATCAACTGTATAGGGATCATTTAAATGTTTCAGCTTTTTGGGGGGATATTTTTCATCTCCTGGCATTAGGAATCAAACAAACCACATCGCCACCCCTTTCCCCTACAAACACGGAGATTAACCATTACAAACCATCCCAAATCTTTACTTCTTATTTTATTCTTTTAAACTACATGCGTTCTTGATTATTCCCATGGCTACCTGGAAACTGTTTCAAGACCAGGCAAAATTGACTTTTTGTATATTTATGTTGAACTTAAATATAGAGCGAATTTGACCGTTCTTCCTCCAGGTGCTGCCACTGGTCTTAAGCTGTTGGCTAGGTTATCGAGTTAACCAGCTTTGTTTGATACATAATCTCAAACCAGGGTTCAAGGGCGGTTCCTCTATATGGGCTATGGGGCTACGCCCCCTTTAGTTTTCTGCCCCAAATTGTTTTGCTTTGAACGTCACTGTAATAAGCAGTTTAACAAACACACTCTGTTCCCAGTCATTCTTAAGCAATCAAGCCAATTGCTTAATCTTGAAAACATCGATGCACTGCATGTCATGTAATGAAATACGATGGCCATTCACAGCCTATTCCCTGGGGCAGCAACTGATTGCAGAGCTGACGATTTCACAGCCCGGAGGTCTGTGATGTCATCAGCCTCCTCGGCTCAGCTCCTCCCCTTGTAGAACTTTTATTAAAGTTAGCCCCGGGCGCTTCAGGCTGAAGCCCTGCAGCACCTGGGGCTTCACATCAATAAAAAATTAGCCAGCATTCGCGCCAAGAATTTTCAATTCTATTAAGGACACGGAGGCGAGGATTATGCTTCTCTTTCTATTTATTGCTACTCACAGCAGCCAATGAAAACTTTTCTTATGTAAAACAAACTACATTTCCCATGATGCATATACCACATCACTTCCTGCCGGGCCCCATAAGAGCCAGTAACACCGGAACCAGTCCTCTTTCTTTGCTCCGAACAAAAGTCCAATAAGTATTAAAGTTCAACAACAGCTTCCAACGTGGAAGAACACCAGACCAGCTGGGAAGAACATCAATCTGCACACCGGATTAATCAATCTTCTTGTCAGATCCTGAAAGAACAGAGATAAAACAACCCGTAACTTCTGTAAAATCAGAATATATACACAACGGGTGGGCAAAAATTACATTACAGTAATTTAACCGGTTGGGATAATCCTCGCCTCCGTGTCCTTAATAGAATTGAAAATTCTTGGCGCGAATGCTAGCTAATTTTTTATTCTATTACAGGACCGGAGGCTTCGTATTATGCGAGTTTAACGCGGATTAAAAACAGAGGATATGTCACCCACCGGTTTATAATAAAACTGCTTAAACGTTAATTCAGACGACCAGTCTGCAGAATGCATAATATCTTGCACCGTAGAACCCAGCATGAAAGTCTTAGAGGCCATGGCGCCTCGAACAGAATGTGCACCAAACACTTGGGTATCCACCCCTGCTTCATGCATAACATCTTTGAGCCATCTGGCTATGGTAGCCGCAGTCACAGGTTTATACGGTTTTTGCAAAGTTATTAACAATTGCACCACACCATCAGGCCTAATAGACCTGGTACATTCTTCATAAGCCTTGAGGCATTGAACCACACAAAGTTTAGTATTATCGGGAAAAGCATGATAATCCACACTACGTGACATAGTTTTATTCCTAGCCGTAATAGAGAACGAAACTCCCTCCGGAGTAAATACACTACCTGTAATATCCAGTGCTTTCACATCTGAGGAACGCCTGCAAGCCGCTAAGCAAAGCAACATGGCCAGTTTTGCCGACAATTGTTTCCTGGACAACCTGTTGTTGTCCGGCCAGTTATTAAACAGTGACAGAACCAGTGAGACATCCCACAATGAAGTGTACTTAGGTTTATGAGGATTAGCTACTCTGATACCCTTTAGAAGTTTACATACTAAGGGATGCATTCCGACAGGCTTACCCTCAAGCTGAGCGTGGCCTGCTGAAATGGCGGAACGGAAGTTATTAACCGAGCGATACGCCAAACCCTCCGCCGCCTTTTCTGACAGAAAATTTACAATGTAGGGTAATCCTGCCACCACGGGATCCACATGTTGTCCCATGCACCAACGAACCCAGCCTCCCCAGGCTAAAGCATACCGCTTCCTGGTAGAGGGGGCCCACGCTTGATTGATAAAGCCTGCAGCCTGGTCCGAAAATCCTGGCATTTGCCAACGTTGCCTGAAAGTCTCCAGGCCATCAGTGACAGGTGCCCCGATAGGACCATCGGGTGTCTCTCCCCCTGAGGGCCCTGGAGCATCGTCGAGGACCACGGGATCCTCCTTGGGAAGTCGCAGCTCGCCTCCAGCAACAATGGGAACCAAGGCTGCGACTTCCACAAGGGAGTCACTAAAATCACTTCTGCTTTATGGCGCATCACTTGAGTGAATACGCGGGGAATGAGGATGAACAGTGGGAGCGCGTAATTCAATTTCTGAGTCCACTCTTGCGCAAAGGCATCCGTTGCCAGCGCCAGAGGGTCCGGCCTCCAGCTGAAGAAACTCGTCATCTGACGGTTCAGTCTGGAGGCAAACAGGTCTATCTCGCAAATCCCCCAAATCTCCTGTAGCCACAGGACCACTCGTGGGAGAAGTTGCCAATCGCTGTAGTCCCTGAGGTGGCGAGAATTTCAATCTGCCACCACATTGGACTGACCCGGAATGTATTCTGCTATCACTGAGATCTGTTGGTTCAGGCAATAATGCCAAAAGGCTTTCGCTATCTCCACCAGCATTGAGGACCTCGTGCCCCCCCGTTTGTTGATGTACCGTACCGCCGATATGTTGTCCATCCGAATAAGGATGCAACATGAGATCCGTTTGGGAGCCAGTGTCCGGATCGCAAACGAACCTGCCAGGAGCTCTAGACAATTTATATGAAGATCTAACTCCCCTAGGGACCAACGTCCCCCTGTGGAAATATTTCCGCAGCGCGCTCCCCAACCCCAACGGCTGGCGTCGGATTCTATGACTACCTCTGGGAGAGAGCCGAAAATTGCTCTGCCGTTCCAGGCCTCGACGTGGGCTCACCACCATTGCATCTCCTCCCTCACCTCTTGAGAAAGAGGGACTACGTCCGTGTAGGAAAGGCCCTTTTGTAAGTGCTGAATTTTTAGTCGTTGAAGGGCCCTGTAGTGCAGGGGACCCGGAAAAATCGCTTGAATGGACGATGCAAGAAGTCCCACTATCCGGGCAATCCCCCTGAGCGAGACCATCTGTTTGGTCAGGAACGAGCGAAGCTCCTTCTTTATATCCCGGAGCTTGGAAGTTGGGAGACTGAGTTGGGCCGTCTGCGAGTCTATGACGAACCCGAGAAAATCTATCTTCTGTGTGGGAGACAAGACCGATTTCTGTTCGTTGACCACAAACCCCAGGTTCTGAAGAATATGAATGGTCATGCGCAAGTGGAGCGCTACTAACTCCTGAGATTGTGCCATGATGAGCATGTCGTCCAAATAGACAATCATGCGAACCCCTTGTTCCCTGAGGTAAGCAACGACCGGTTTCAGAACCTTGGTGAAGCACCATGGTGCTGAGGAAAGTCCAAAAGGAAGGACCAAATATTCATACCATCGGTTCTGCCATTGAAATTGAAGGAAGCGGCGATGGGGGCGATATATGGGAACGGACAGATAGGCGTCCTTCAGGTCCAGCCGGACCAACCAGTCCCCCTGCTTTAGTAAGTCTGCCAGCAGGTGGATGCCCTCCATCTTGAAGTGTTTGTAGGTCAGAAAGTGGTTGAAATCTTTCAAGTTGAGTACCAACCTGTAACCACCGCCTTTCTTCTCCACCAGAAATATATTGCTGCAGAAACCGCGAGGGCCCTCGTTGCAAGGAGCTATCGCGCGTTTCCGCAGCAACTCTTCTATTTCTGAATCTATAAAATCGCACTCGAGTTGGGAAAAAGAAAGCTGTCTGGGACGATGTACTTGACAGGGAGTCTGAAAGAACTCTAGGTGGAACCCCTGAACCGTCTGTAAAACCCATGCGTCTTGTGAGATCTGAACCCAATTGTGATAGAAATACCGAATACGCCACCCCAAGGGGAGAGGAAGTAAATCTGGAGCGCTCACCTGAAGACTCGGCGGCTTGGAATCCTCCACGATAGGATCCCTTGTTAAAGCGCCGCTTGTTGAAGCGCTGCCTGGTGGGGTAGAAGGTGCCCCCGCGGGTGGAGTCCCAATCTCCTCTGCCGCATCTGAAATCTCCTCGCGGAGGACCTTGGGAATGTTGACGGCCAAACGAGCGTCCCCGACCTCGTCCGGCCCTGTTAAAAACACCGGCATGGAAAACGCGTTTAATCCCGGCCTGAGCCTTGTCCAGGGTTGTGAACGTGCCCACTTATTTTGCAACGTCCTTGACGAATCGGTCACCAAAGAGGTTGCCGTCCGCCAACGGCCCAGGTTCCGCCGCAGCCAACTCTGTAAGATTAGAGTCCATGCGCATTAATATTGACTTTCTGCGCTCAGTTGAAATCGCGCAGTTGGCATTCCCGAGCAGGCAGATAGCCCGTTGGGTCCAGCCCGCCAGCACATGGGAATCAATCGTGCTCCCCGATTCCTGTGCCTCCAGAGCCATCTGCAATATTTTCGCTAGGGGTCCGACCACGTCCAGGAGCTTATCTTGGCACCCTCGCCAAGCGCGATCTATCCCCTTCTTGGGGTCTTTGGCGAATTTTTTCAGGAATGTCAGCATACTAGGATCAATGTCCGGCGTCTCCGCCACTTTGTCCAAGAGGTCCGGTCTGGGACATTCGGACCGCAGCCTGTTACGCATCTCTTTATCAAAGCCCTTGCGCAAATTCTCGTGCAAATACGCAGCCACCTCGGGGGCAGGCAACCAGTCCGAGGATCTGGGGTGAACGATATCCGAGGGGTTGAATGTAAAGAGCGTGGGGGCCAGCGGAGAAGGCTCCACATGTTTGACCTTCCGAGACTTTTTCCTAGGAGGGGAGTCATCAGGGGTGTCAGAAGAGGTGGAAGTAGACTCCGAGTCAGTATCCTGTACCCTCTCACGCTCTCTAACCGGGCGCGGAAGTGACTCATAAGAATAGGAATGCGGCCAAGACTTAGCCCGGGGTTCTCCTGACGTCCCCTCTGGCTGTTTAGTGAAGCCATGCTGCTTCGCAAATTTCTCCAGCTGCTTGGTAATAGGCTTTAAAGCAGTCGCCAAAGCTTGTTGTACAGTTCCCGGAACTGCCTTTTCCAGGGCCTTGTTGACTGACTCCTGCACAGAAGCGTCCATGGCCTCAACAATATTATCCTCAATGGCAGGTCCTCCTACCTCCTCTTCATACAAGGTATCATCCTCCTCATAATGCACCCAAGTATCCATAGTGGAACCAAACTTGTAACGGTATTTGCTCATAAGGCAATAGCAAGGAGGGATAATCCAAGGGGGGAGCCAACCCACCGCACAGCAGCACCGGTACCTAGCTCCTCAGCAGCAGCTGTAGATCAATTATTACAGCCCTCAGGGCGTAGTGGAGCCAAAGAGCAAGAATCAGATCCAAGGAGGTGTGCTCCCTCCAGGCCCAGGTCGTTTTTGCAGCCAGCCAGGCGTCAGCAGTGCTCTCTGATGAAAAACGCAGCCTGAATGGCAAAAACAAAAGCAAAACACCTAAAGCCGGGCAGTTACGATGTGCGTAGCCCAAATCCTACTAAAAATAGCCCAATTGGGCTACACACGTGGAAATTCTATTGACACCGAAATAAATAAACAAATAAGGCTCCCGGCGTCACTGGCAGATAAGGGAAGCCTGAGCACCACTTTATTTATTGCAAATCACCCGCCGAAGGCGGGGCGGTACCGTGCCTGCTTAAACCTAGTAAATATTGATCGCGCGCTCACGCGCTCTTCGGGGACACCGGCGCTGCGTTCAGAGCGCCGCCTCTCTGTCAGAGCAGCCCCCGCTGCTATCTATGCCCCTGACTCCCCAACCGGGGATGCGTAGCGCCTCAGCGCGTCACTCACCAGAGTGAAATCGGGGACTGTAAGCGAGCGCGGTAAAATTACACCTCAAATCGCTTGCGCAACAAGTCTGTAAATGCTAAATACATCGCAATCACAATGCCAATAAGCTGAACATAAAGCATCAATAATGTCACAAAGAACGGAGCTCTCAACTTAACTGTCTGCGTGAGCAGCAAAGAAAGAGGACTGGTTCCGGTGTTACTGGCTCTTATGGGGCCCTGCAGGAAGTGATGTGGTATATGCATCATGGGAAATGTAGTTTGTTTTATATAAGAGAAGTTTTCATTGGCTGCTGTGAGTAGCAATAAATAGAAAGAGAAGCATAATCCTCGCCTCCGGTCCTGTAATAGAATCAAGGCCCGGAGCTAGCCTCTCCACCCTTCCCCATATCATCACAGACTGGGGTGGGATTACTGACCCCACCCACTCTGTGACTAGCAGGAGAAGGGTAGGGTTACAGGCTGCAGCCTGGAAGTGGAGCACTGGATTTTGCGCAGTGTATCAGCATGAGTTTTGATGACTCACTGCGCAGAATCCAGTTCACACCAGTACAAAAAGAGAAGTGCGCGGGCCTCGCGCTATCATGAGTTTAGGTAAACTACGTCATACGCACTTCTTCAGTGCCTGTTCCAGTCAACTGGGCAGCCTAATGTGTGTCAGTGTTACTGTCTTTGTATGCGTGCAACCGTGTGTATGTATCTTTGTATGCTTGACCGTGTGTTAAAGTGTATGTGTGTGCGTGCAATTAGAAATCCTGCCTAAGGTATTCTCCTGGGGTTGACAAGGCCGAGGCCAGGTGCTGGAGTGGGCAACAGTTTTAGATAGTTTATAAAGAGCAGTGATCTCCCGATGTGGATTCACTATCTCCCGCTGCATTTATACAAGGCCCTTCGGAATGGGAGGCTTGGTTCACGCTCCCCCTAACCTGCATTTGCTTCGATTTATGACAGCACGGTCAGGGAGAAGAGAATGCCTCTCTGTGAAGTGGAGCCTGCCGACTGGATTAAATCAGGAGAAACACGGCCATCACCTGCAATGCCTGGTAAGTCCATGCATGTGTTTTGTTTCATAAAACTGCCGATGGATTCAACATTGCATGGGTATTATGGCACACATTACACATTACAGTTTAAATCGGGCCTATAGGTCGGATGAATGTAGTGCCCCGATGGCTGGACTAGATGTAATGGATTGTGTATACTGCAAAATATGTAAGGAAAAGGGTATAGTCAACTCATTGCAGGGGAGTGGTTTGTGTGATGTTTAAAATAATATTACTGACATTTTACAAATATTTACTTTAAACTTCTGAGGTTTCACAAATTCAGGGTATGTGTTACTTTAAAATTGCTGTTTTTTTGTATGTATAGCATCTGAGAAACGTTTGACACTGTTTGACCAGACAGCCTGAAATACCAAACAAGATAAGCCCGGCGGAGCGTGGCGCGCGCGCTGCAGACCTATAATTAACTCAGCAGGTCTTCCGGAGAGGAGCACTCGACATATGTTACTTTAAAATTGCTGTTTTTTTGTATGTATAGCATCTGAGAAACGTTTAGCACTGTTTGACCAGACAGCCTGAAATACCAAACAAGATAAGCCCGGCAGAGCATGGCGCGCGCGCTGCAGACCTATAATTAACTCAGCAGGTCTTCCGGAGAGGAGCACTTGACGCGCAAATGCTGTTCATGTGAAGCGCGTTCACAGACAGCAATCACAACACTCTGCGCGTGCCCCAGTCTGTCCCCCTTGAGAGGCATCTCGGCGACAATAGGTCTCGAGAGCGAGACCTAAAAAACCAGCACAAAAGCCAAAATATGTACACAACCTTGGAATATATATAGCATATCAAATTGCACAAGATAACCTCACAACTGGCCACATCGGCAAACTTTTCTCACATATTAACATGGTCGCAAAAACTTGAAAGTTAAAAATAGTTTTCTAATAAGAAGAAAGCATCAATACTTGAAGAAATAGGAGGGACTGAGTGTATAAAATGTGCATTGTTTGCTTAAACGTCATTATGTGAAAACTCTGGAAATGTAGGCAAACTTTCGGGAAGATTATGCGTAAATATGCGAAATTAAAATATATTTTTAGTGCTAGATTTTTAGAGCAAAATGTGTCTGAGTTTAAAATATAGCCTGCCAAAAGCACAATTACCTGCTTTTTTGTCTTGGTTCCACACACCTGTGCTATAAATTACACGCTGAGGCATACTGATGTTATTTACGGAATTTCGCATAAGCATAAAGTGAAATCCCCAAATTCCGCAAATTATGCACGATTAACTGAAATTTCGCCTAGCCTTATCCATAGCAAGCACATTAAAGAGTAAAATTAGATTCCAGGCTCAAGTTTACGTTGATGAGTGAGGAGAGTAAAGCGCTTTTCATAGAAAGTAATCGCTGGGAGCAGTGGAGAAGCTGCACACCTGCTCAGTGTAATTGCAGGTTTTTGGTTTAAAAACTCTAGTCTTTGTCATGGCCTTTTGAGTATTTTAGGTAGTTGGGAAAAGCACGAGTCAGGCCAATAAGAAGGGAGTCCAATTATTGTCACAGGTGTAGTCTTTACTGGTCAACAAACGTTTTACTAGTTAATTTACAGAACTCGTTGTGAACTTCATTTGACGTGCTTGTAATTAAGTTACTGCGTTTGAGGTTGCACTGCTAACAACCATTTGCAATTCAATAGGTCTCGCCTTTGGGACTTTATATGTATTTAGCTATGCAGCACATGAGCCTGGGTGCTGAAACATCCACTGTTCTTTAACATGTAGGGAAAGTAAGCACCAAACTGCGTGACACACCAGGCATGGGAACACATGGAGAGAATTATTGCCTTTCAGCAGGAAACGGTATAGTCCAAAGCTCTGTTTTTAATATAAAATCAGGGCCTTTGGTGGTCATATCACTGAAAATACAAGATTTGAAAAAAATATTATTGTCTACGGGTGCTTGTGGAAGACAATTCCTATGAACTGGAATCTAGAGAATGCTAAAGTGATTCTGGTATTTTACTCACCTCTGTTGGTCGTTTTCTGTCAAAAATAGAGGCAGTTGCCAGAAAATAAAAAAAGAAAGTCCCTCGGCAGAAAGCAATTCTGGTATTTTACTGAACTCTTCAGGTCGTTTTCCATCAAGACAGTTAAATAGAGGAAGTTGAACAGAAAAAAAGTCCGTAAGCGGAAGCAGACAAGTCCTAGGGCTGATCTCCAGAGCCCACAAACTACATACACATATAAGTATATACTAAAGTATATACAAGAGGTCTCGAATGCTTGACCTAAAAATACAGCTTTGAATAGACATAAAACAATCGTAATTTACAGTCTTTGTTGTGTTTTCCACATTAACGTGCACGCCAATCCAGGGTGTATTCTGAAGTCTGTATGAAACAGTTTTGCACAATTTGTGAGCAAAGGCGAGAAATTAAATTTGTGTCTGCATTAAACAAAGGACTACAAAAAAAACAGTAACATTTTACAAAAGATTAAAACCATGCTATTGGTCTGCAGGAAAATCAGTGATCCTGTTTTAGTTTAAAAAAAAAAAACAGAAGCCATCTTCTTTATCTTGTCACAGAATAAACTTTCAACAAGAGACAAATTTTGCATCGAACTGTGACGAAGACACTTTGCTAAACTCACATAAAAATTCCAAGCAAGAACGTTTGCCAGAGGAATCCCGTCAGCTTGTGCGTTCAGAATATGTCGACAGTAAAACTGAGCTCAGAGTTTGGCAATCCAAGAGAGATCATTTTCACACAAGCATGGAACGCCCTTTCACTGTGATTGAATTGGCTTAAATGTTACTAAAAGGAAGATTTGCCTCAGGGATTGTGATCTGTAGTTCCAGGTAGTAGGGAAAATAAATTTCGCAGAAAAAACAAAGAGCAGATTGCAAGAGATGCCAGAGAAAACAAGCATCGCGGCACCAACGCTTTACTTTTAATGTTTAAAGTAAAGCGCGGATGCCGCGTTTATATAAAAAGTAAAGAAATAGATTTTTTTTCTATTTCTTTACTTTTGGTATAATCGTGGCACCTGCGCTTTACTTAAAACATTAAAAGCAAAGCGCGGGTGCCGCGATTATACCAAAAGTAAAGAAAACACGCTAAAGACATGCTTTAGTAGGTGAGTTTTCAAAGTGCTGCTGAAGGCTGGCGGTTCGCGCGTGCAGGCTCGCTTGAACGCAAGCTTGTCGCCAGCCAGCAGCTCTTTGAAAACTCACCTACTAAAGTCTCTCCGAGCCGCGCATGCGCGCTGAATCAGCGAGACCTAAAAAGGGGCCAGTCCACCACTATCAGAAATAGTGAGGGCCACCTTTAAATTGGATGTTACATTGAAATGCTTGTTGACAAAGTTTCATCTTTCTCATCTCCACAGTCTAATAATAGAACAAAAATTAGAGCTATGTTGTGGAATTTGAGTTCAGCCACCCATTGCCTCATTCTGAACCTCTGTTAGAATTATGGTGGTTGATCCACCATCTGCCAGGGGGCAGAGGTCATTACATGTGTGGATGAATGTGATAATGAGTGAAAGGATCAGTGACTGAGTGCACGTATGATATGCTACTGTGGGCCTAAAGTCACAAAGACTGAAGAGGCAATCTCTGTTATGAGCCAGACCGATTGCAATGCATATCTGAAATGTAACCAAATGCTTGCAAGGAGTGTTTCTCTGCACGCAAAAGATATATGGAGAGAGACTCTCAGAACAAGTGCTGTCCTTCCTTCCTCTCATGTGCTGGCGGCACTCAGGCAATATTAGAGCAGTGGGTGGACTCCTATTGCGTCAGTACGTATTCATCAGCTTCTATGAGTCACATAGGTGGGCGGGGCTAGCTCCAGCGCGTTCCCACCCTCTCAGTTCATGTGGGTCAGGGATCACTCACATTTCCAGGCGTGGCGCGATCCTTAAATGGCTGTGCTGGGAAATGTAATTGATTTCATTTGTATTTTACTTATGCAATTGAAATCATACGCAATATAACTCATCATCCACATCAGTTGTCAGAAAATGAGTGCCCAAGAAGCATAGCGCCTTCCTCTGTAAAAGTTCTCTGTGATGGGAAAGAGAGACAGCTGTTGCTTTGTGCGATATCGCCATCTCTTCCTGAATCACACATGTGCTCAGCTATGTGTCTGTCATTCCCCCAGCTCCATTCCAAGTGCCAATTCTGTACACAAGGCAGCTAAGCTGGCACTGTTTATGTAGTGCACGCACACACATTGCGCATATGTCAATTTAATTTTTCCAAACTCTTCATGAATCAAGCTCCTTGATTTTATGGCAAGACCCAAAGGTTACATTGTGCTCTCTGTCCTATATTTAAAAGTGGATCAGTCAAAGTACAGAATTAAACAGTATTACTCCCTGTGTGTATTGGATAAAGACTGCATTTTTATTTCTCCTCACTTTTTCCTTATTCCATGTGTGCTGCATTCTGCATGGAAAGAGGAAAACGCTTCTCAGCATTGTTTTTGTGCAGAAAGGTGCCCCTTTCTTCACAAAAACAATCCTGCCTGCAGCTGAGGCACCCTTGCACCATGGTGCTAGGGTGCCTATGTTAGCACTAGGCAGCAAACAGTGTGCCAGTGCAGGGGGAAAGAACAGGAAGACTTGCTGCACTGCCGTACGCCAATTCCTTCATAAATGAGGTTCTAAGTTTGTATTGTCATTATGAGTATGTTCAGAAAAATGTGTCTGTATTGCCATTAGTATCTTGCAATCGGAACAATGTCCCAACTGGTACCCCTGACAAGTTTCGGACCACATCCAGGTGAACCAGAATCTTCCTTAGGGAAGGCAGCAGGAGAATTGAACTTTTTTTTTTAAACAAACTTTATTGCCTTTTACATGGTATACAGCAGGTCGCTTCCTGCAGCGCCAGTAAATAAAAAGCATGATCAGTTTCATGCATCACATTTCAGTCCCTGCTTGGTCTAATAACCCCAAGTCACATATTCAGTCTGATATTGCTTCAGCATACAATCGGGAAGATTCTCCTCTCCCTCCCCTTCCCAACAAATAACTGAACCCCTCCCTCCCCCCCTCCTGCCCCGCACTGCTGTCTCCCTACTACATCTTTTGAGCTCAGATAGGAGCCTCTCCTGCGCTTGAGCTATGGGTGATGGTGCTTCGCCGGAGCCCCTCTGTCGCATCTCTGTCCTTTCCTGTGTAGTTCTGTTAAACGTTCCCATCTCTCGGAATCTGTAGAGCTATTCTGTCTGTATAGTATCTGGTAAGAAGAGTGTAAAAGTACAGGAGGATGTTGATCAAGAGAATGACAATAGTGAGAACTATGTTGTAACCCGCCATTGTAAATGTAAAGATATTTATATAGCGCAAATCACCAACCGGTCTCTAAGCGCTTGCTTAGGGAACCCGTCCTGGTATTCCCCTGTGAGATAACCCAACAGGGCATCCACAAGGTGAAAACCAGGCATCCCACCACGAGGGGCCATTGTGGAGATTAAGCAAGCTATTGCCCAGAGTCGCAGAGTGTGAACCCATGAATTGAGTAGGCACTGGAGCGAGAATTATCGAGCCCATGGACAATTTATGGACTCAAGACCCAGCCGAGCCGGGAATTGAACCCTGGTCCCGGGCTGACCTCTGCTTCCAGGTCTGCCTACTCTAACCAGTGAGCCACACTTCGCCATTGAAGCAACAAACCAGACCACTGATTGAAGTCAAAGAAGTGAAGGGTTACATTAGGATGCATACAGTGGAAAAAGTGTAGGACACAAAATGCATCTTATACATAGATGTAGAGTTTGATGGTTTGGTGAATTCAGGGGCACTATATACCATTGTGCCACAGAAGAAATGTTAAATTTGGAATATAGAGTGGGTCATGAAACTAATATAAACCTAAGAGGATATCGTGGTGAATAGATTGACAAGGTTGAATATTTCTTACTGGTCATTGTTATTAAGAATAGAAAGTTAGATGTAACAGTTCAAATAGTCAAGAAAGGTGTGCCCATTTTGGGTTGGATACATCAAGCTGCTCTGGGAATGCAATTGTGACCAGGAGCAAAAGAAACAATTATGCTCATTGAGAATTGCAAATAATCTGTGTATTGGGTCATGAGATATCGTAAAGCATTCAGTGAGAAATTGTGAAAATTGGTGGGTTCGAACCATAAGATTGTATTAAAAAGGAATACACAACCTAAAGTCCATAAGGCTTGAAATCTCACACTGACAATCTAAGAGCAAGTTAAATGCGAAATCCCAAAACTTTTTGATAACAATATTATAGAGGAAAGTAAATCATCCGAGTGGGTGGTGCCCATTGTCGTGCAACTAAAACCGGATCATTCAGTGAGGATGTGTGTTAATCTACGTAAATTAACAATGCCATATGGATTGTCAGACATCCTCCCTCAAAAATAAATGAGATGTTGCTCACAATTAGCCAAGCCAGTTGGTTTTCCAATATCAATCTACCCTCAGAGTACCAACAGATCGTGGTGAACTTGTCATCATGCCACCTAATGTCCTTTTGTTACACTGTTTGGGCTGTTTCAATTCAAATGTACGTACTGAGGCCTTGCTTCAGCTAGTGCTGTCTTCCAAACGCAACAATATTGTAATATATATGGGGAGTTTTATTTCCAAGGATATATCTTAGTATTTGTAAAAAGTGAAGTGGAACATGAGAAACATTTGGAGATAGTAATAGATATTTTTCAACAAAATGGGTTAACTGTTAAAGAAGAGAATTGCAAACTGAATATAGACAGTGTTACGTATCTAGGACACGTTATTAATGGTAAAGAGATAAGTCCGAGAGACAGGCTGATTGATAGTATTCAGAATACTGCAGTACCAGATTGAAGTGGTCCAATTATATACCTAATTTTTAAGGGTGTTTGCTGGTAAAACTAACTATATGCAGGAGTTACTAAGGAAGGATAAAATGTGTATGGTTTCATGAGTGCCATTGTGAATTTGAAAACAATAACCGTGAAATGCAGGAAGTACCACTTCTAGGAATGTGTGATAATACGAATAAAAGAATGCAAACAACTGAGGCAAGTGCCAGTGGTCTTGGGGATGTATTAAGCCAAATTAAGGATAACAAAGAAGTTTTTCTTCTTTATGCATCATGTACAATAAAGGATATTGAAAAACTGTTATTCAGTAATAGAAAGAGAAATGATTCCTGTATTTTGAGTAGTTCCTGTTCACACCACACGCAAACTTTTGCCTGAGCGAGCTCCGTGCCTTCGGCTCCAACAACCCGCAACCTGATCTGACTTAGTCCTTACAAGCAACCCAGGCAGTCGTGGTTTCCAGCAGGTTCACACAGTAGGAGCCCAGAATCAACACTCTGGGGAGAGACTGATCACAGTGGAGCAGTGCAGAGCTGGTGAAGAGGTCAGGCAGGGTCAGATCCGCGGTCTCTCTGCAGGTGCAGAAGCGGTTGTCGCTAGGCCAATGCAGCTTGCACCATGCAGAGGCCGCAGCCTAAACCCGGCCCACAGCCAAAGGGCCTGTAGCCTGCGGGCGTGGGGGGCCTGATAAATCTGCACCACCTCAAAGCGGTGCTTTATAGCCACAACACAAACAAAACCAAAACACAGTGATGCGATGGAACCAATCATATATTTTTTTTTCTCTCAAAATGTGAAAGATACCATAAATTATTCCTTCACGATAAATTATTTACTTTTTGGAATTAATCATATCAATAATATCATTGTCTGGACACAGCTTCATTTAACACATCCTTTTACCAATATACACATGAAGTATCAAATATTCAATTACACACATAGATGAATAAACATAAATCAATCAATAAAGAAAAAGGAACATATAATCAATTCCTTATTCCCCTACAGATAACTATGGATGCTAACACCTTTTTTCTTATAAGCATTCCATTGGTTAAAAGTCAACTTTTCTGAACATAAAGAGCCCCCCATAAATTGAAACCATTGGTTAAATTGATATACACAGTACTAATAAATTGTATAGAGGGGTATAAGTGCTATTACCTCTTAGTACTGTTAAGTGGGGTGACTTGAAACAATGGAATGCTTATAAGAAAAAAGGTGTTAGCATCCATAGTGATCTGTAGGGGAATAAGGAATGGATTATATGTTCCTTTTTCTTTATTGATTGATTTATGTTTATTCATCTATGTGTGTAATTGAATATTTGATACTTCATGTGTATATTGATAAAAGGATGTGTTAAATGAAGCTGTGTCCAGACAATGATATTATTGATAAATTATTTACTTTTTGGAATTAATCATATATCGTGAAGGAATAATTTATGGTATCTTTCACATTTTGCGAGAAAAAAAATATATGATTGGTTCCATCGCATCACTGTGTTTTGGTTTTGATTGTCTTACCCAGATGCGTTTGGAATATTGGGTGACCCCTGTTTACATATTGTATTATAGCCACAACACTGCACTCGGCTCAGTTTGACTTCCTTGTTGTTTCCATGGGGCGACTGTTAATCTGCACTGTCTCATACTGCCGCCTCACAGACACAGTGCTGCACTCGCCTCAGTTTGACTTCCTTGCTGCTTCTGCTGAGCATTGCGAGCAAGAAACATGTGTGGGGGTGCTTTGTGATTTCTATTTGGGGACTAGATCATAGTGGAAAAGCAGTGGAAAGGTAGTAAGGAGTACCAGTTCAACGGTGACTGCTGTGGTTGCGGTAGAGCATCTGACAATAGTTACTACTTACCTCCTTACTCCTTTCTCTGCAGCAACACCCCCCGCTTCGAACATCGACTAGCATAAAAACCCATTTGATCCACAATTCGACCTACAATTGAGAAGGACAAAGTACTGCAAACAAGGAGACCAGCCCTTTTGCCAATAGCTGGGGACCCTCAGAAGACTCTTCTTTCTCTACTGCACGGAACACTTTCACTCAGAATCCTGATCCCTGCCTCAGAAGGGGGGGTGGGGGCACACCGCAGACCAGGCGCAGGATTGCCATAAAACACAGAGAGGCGTCCCACAGCAGGCGAAGAGCGTGACTGTCTTAGCCCAACAGAGTCTGGAGGAGGCTGAGCTGGGCCTACCTTCTTGGCCTCTTGGCTTAGTGGCTTTTTGGTGCTGATATCCCCAGAGACTGCTGGATTTTGGAATACTTGGTATTCAGATCAGTATACACCTGCTTTCAGTGGTTGATCGAGTGATTGAAGACTGATTCCAGCGGGACGAGCAGGCCTTGTAAGTTCTCTTAAACTATGTAAAATTATTTATATCCGTGGTAAGAAAACACACTACAAGTATTAAAACTACAACATCTTAAGCCCCGATTTCCAGATATTGTGGGCATAGTGGGGACTCAGTGACGTACACATCTCCTACACGATGGGTAGAAGAAAGGCAACAATCAACAAGCCATCTCCATCGATAAAGACTGTGGGGGCACAGCGTTTAACGTTAATGAACCACCTCACAGGGGTAATTGGGCTTTTGAAAAGAAGATGACTTCAGAAGAAGATAACTTGGGGGGGGGCATGGCTTAGGAGCTGGAGGAGATGGTCGCCGCTCTGGGGAGCTCCGTGAGGGCATAGAGTGACGGGACTCCTCCAGGCTTTCATCCCAGACGTGTGATCTTCGGAACCGCAGATTCATGAAGCGGAACCTCTCCTGCCTCGACCGGGACCTTCGCAGCTGCAAGGGGGGAGCGCGAAGAATGTTTTCTTCACTTCAATTGTCGACCGCGGCACGCTGTTAAGTCGCGGAGGTCATTTTGCATATCTGCTGCTACCCGTGTCTCCTTTGACAGTTTGCCTCATGTTTCCGCCCTGAAAACATGCTCACTGGGATTTAAATAGCAATTCCTACTCATTTCTCTTTGATACTGAGCTCCTATTGGCAGTATGTTTATTCTTGGCTCACATTAGTTAGATTTTCAGCTCTCCTCAACAGTAACCAGTATATCCTTGACCGCCATTTTAGATTCTCACACCTGCCTGCCAGTTCATTTCTCCCCATATACTTTCAATGGCAATGTCACGCTCTAATCGCAGTAGTGCTCAGCAAATTAGTACTAACTGCGCGTCAATATAGGACAATAATCAATTCAGTGTTCTGCAGGACAACATGGAAGAGGCAACTAATGACTCTGCTGGAATAAAAGGCTCCTCAACTAATACTTCTCATCCAGGTTCTAAGCCTAACTCCAAAATACCTTCCACATCCTCTTCCACATCAGGCAAACTAGTTAAGATTAATCCTCCTTCCCCCACCAACTCTTCCACTTCCATGGAACTTTTACTTGAAGAAATTTGCTCTCTCAAACCGTACATGGCAGAAACAAATTCTGGTCTTTAAAGCTTTGAGGATAACTGGTTTCATACCAAGCAAAAAGTTGAGGCTCTTGAGAGAAGAGTGGATTCAGTTCAAGTGGTCTCAGACCAGGTTCCAGGTCTGCACAGAGAAATACAATATCTTAAGCAACAGGTTAAAATTTTGGAAAATCGTAATAGACGCAATAACCTACGCTTTTACTGTCTTGCGAAAGGTCTCGAAGGTTCTAATCCCATATCCTTCTTTCAATCCTTTCTGCCAACGCTTCTTGGACTTCCAGACTCTCCTCCATTGAATATTCAGCGAGCCCATCGATTAGGTCAGATCTCTCGCTCATCCATCCCTTTATCCTCTTCAACGAAACCTAGAGGTATTATCTTGTACTTTCTGGAATACACAGATCTGCTTAAAGTCATCCAAGCTACCAAACAGAAATGGAAACTTACTTGGAACGGTTCCAATCTTTTCTTTGCTCAAGATTATGCCAAAGTTACTGCAGACCATCGCAAACAGTTTCTAGATATGAGGCCTGCTCTTTGTACCCTGAATGCCCGATATGGCTTGTTTCTTCCTTGCCTCTTCAAGGTGACTTATAATAATAAAATGACAAATGAGGACCATGCGCTTCTTCAACATTTCCTGAACACTTGCAGAGATGAATCCATGGACATTCCCTGATCAGAATTGTCTTAATTACCTCATCAATGTCTGCCGTTATTTGTATTTGCCCTCTTTCCGGCTGTATTTTGTTACGTTGTCCTAATATTTCCTCTTTCTTTTTATCAGATGCGGTTTTGTGATCCTTTGATTTATGACCTCTTCCTCTTATGCCTGGATGCTGTTCCCTTTGCTGCGTCCTCTTGGAGTCTTCCGTCCGGTGTGCTACCTCCCTTATGTGGCTCCACCACCCCCATTCTCATGGTTTCTTTGTGGTATGTCTTTTTGGTATTTTTCTGTATCATCAAATATCTGATTTGTATTCTATCCTTGTTCAGTGTTTTCTATTTCCCTGTCCTTTTTTCTTCCCTTTCTTTTCCTTTTCTTTCCATCTCTTTTCCTTTTTCTCCTTTACACTTTGATAATTTTCTCATTCCTCTCTTTTCTCTCTCTAATCCGGAGTTTCTGTTTTATTCTATGTTTATCTACTTTCTCTCATTCTTTCAGTAATTAATTTGGTTTTCTTACTGTTTGCATAATAACTGTACAAGTTAAAATTTGATTGGTTATTTTTAGAGTTGTTACATGGAATGTTAAGGGAATAAATAATCCTATAAAAAGACAATGGGTATTAACCCATTTAGCTAAATTAAATGCTGACATAGCATTAATTCAAGAGACCCACATTATTAGGCCTGGGCGAAAATTTCGTTCCGTTCGCGGAAATTGCGATAATTTGACATTTTCGCGTTCCGCGGAGAGCGCGAAAATGTCAAAAATTCCGGTTTCCGCAGCTTGGCGATAATTTGTTTCTTGCTCGCGCTGTAAAATAATACATTCTCGCGCGCGCGCGATCGCCTTACCTGAATCCCTGCGTTCGCCGACAAGTTTTCTTGATCCGGTCGCGTTCTCCATGAGATGTTGTATTGTTTTTAGCCATTTGCGCTGTCTCGCGACAGTTCGCGCCCGCAGTGACGTCATGCGTCGCGCGATCACGTCTTTCTTCTCGCGATCATGCACCGCGAGAACAACTCAAAACAAGATGGCCGCGCCCGCAAGCAACCACATGGGTAAGTTGGCGACCCGCAACCATGCAGAAAATCTCGCGAACATGCCGGAAAAAAACTTCCGCATCTTCGCGATATTTCTGCTTGTTTGCGATAATTTTAAACATTTTCGCGATAATTTGCGAAGGTTAATTCCGCAAATTCCGCCCACCCCTACACATTATCTGATGCCGAAGCATCTAAATTGAAACAATGTTGGGTAGGTAATGTTTTTTCTTCCCAAGCTCTAGGTAAGAAAAATGGAGTCTCTATTCTGTGTCATAAGAAATATCAGGTCTCAGTTGTACATCAAGAATCTGATTCAGAAGGCCGTTGGGTAATAATCAAGCTTCTCATAAATCAAATACCTCTAAGGCGACGCCGACGACACCCAACTGATCCTCTCCCTCACCAGAGACCCCGCCAGAACTAACCTACACAAAGGGATGAAAGACGTCGCCGAATGGATGAAGAACAGCCGCCTGAAACTGAACTCAGACAAGACGGAAGTCCTCGTCCTGGGACCATCGCCCTCCGCCTGGGATGACTCCTGGTGGCCCCCCGCCCTGGGCGCCACCCCCAAGCCAACAGACCACGCACGCAACCTGGGCTTCATCCTGGACTCCTCCCTCTCGATGACCAGACAAGTCAACGCCGTCTCCTCATCATGCTTCAACACCCTACGCATGCTCCGCAAGATCTTCCGATGGATCCCGACCGAAACCAGGAAGACAGTCACCCAGGCACTCGTCACCAGCCGACTGGACTACAGAAACGCCCTCTACGCCGGAACCACAGCCAAGCTACAGAAAAGACTCCAACGCATCCAGAACGCCTCCGCCCGTCTCATCCTGAACATCCCACGACGCAGCCACATCTCCGGCCACCCGAAGGACCTGCACTGGCTCCCCGTCAGCAAGAGGATCATGTTCAGGCTCCTCACCCACGCACACAAATCTCTCCACGACCTGGGCCCCAAGTACCTCAACGACCGCCTGACCTTCTACACGCCTCGCCTTCGCCGCTGTACCACGCATCCGAAGAGCCACCGCTGGTGGCAGATCCTTCTCCTACCTGGCGGCTAAGACATGGAACTCCCTCCCCATCCATCTTCGGCTGACCCAGGACCATCTCGCCTTCAGGAGACAACTCAAGACCTGGCTGTTCGAGCAATAGCAGACCCCTTCCCCCAAGCGCCTTGAGACCCTGCCGGGTGAGTAGCGCGCTATACAAGTGTTATGATTGATTGATTGATAGTCCTTTTTAAAATGTATGCACCAGTTAATGTTTATAAGGTTTTTTGGACTCATGTATCTGATAAGCTTTTTTTGTTTGATGATGAATATATTATTTTTGGTGACTATTGCAATCAATTTTTTGACCCCATATTGGACAGACACTCTTCTGTTAGATTCTCTAATACTAAGATGCATTCCCAATTTACTTTCACCATACGCTGTAAATCTTTAGTCGACATCTGGAGGCTCTGTAACCCAGATATTCGAGAATATAGCTTTTATTCACCCCCACATCACTCACAATCTCGAATAGACTACCTCTTCTTTAGTAAATCCCTATCTCAACAGGTTTCCCGTTCCGAAATTGGCTCTATTTTTAATATCAGATCACGCTCCAGTTTACAAGGATTTTGATTTTTTACCCTTTACCCCTCATGCAGGTAGATGGCATTTCAATAATACTTTACTATCTGATCCTAATTTTACAAGCCAATTCACCCCCTTTACTTCTGAATTCTTTTCTTTTAATTCTACTCCAAATTCTTCTCCTGTAATGATCTGGGACTCCTTTAAGGTTGCGGTCAGAGGCTTTATTATAAAAAAAAAAATCTCAAAAGAAGAAATCTTTTAAAGCTAAAAATTCCCAGCTGCTTGCCAAAATCAGACAACTTGAATATATTTAATATCACTAACTCTGAATCTTCGTTAAAAAAATCGAATTAACGCAAAATTTAACTTTAATAGAAGATCTACTGAGGCTGCTTCTTCTTATCTTTTAAAAAGCAGTGCTTGTTATTATGGAGGCCAAAATAAAATGCGGAAATTATTAGCAAATTAATTGAAAATACGACGTGATCGGACTAAAATAGAATCTTTACAGAATAATGCCAGTATCTATTTAAAGATAACAATATTTTAAACAAGTTTGTTTCCTTTTACAAAAATGTATATACCCCCGAACAGCAGCCAACTTTAACTAGTCGTTCTACTTATTTTCAATCTATTGATCCCCTTCTACCTCACAACACTGATTTTACATCTTTAGAAACCGACATCACCCTATCCGAAATTACCCATGCATTCTCGGTCTTAAAAAGAGGGAAAGCTTCAGGTCCAGACGGATTTTCTTTTGAATTTTATGCGCACTTTGCCAATCTGCTTCTCCCAAATCTTTTATTCCTTTTTAATTCTTTCATCACAGCTGGAACTTCTTCTCGAACATTTCAGGAGGCCATGATCTGTTTAATACCTAAAGACAACAAGGATCCTTCTCTTTGCAAAAACTATTGCCCAATTTCCTTAGTTAATCTTTATTATAAGATATTTGCAAAAATTCTTGCTCTTCGTATTGATCCGATTTTACCTAATCTCATTGGCCCTGAACAATTGGGTTTTGTAAAAGGTTGTTTATCATCCGATAATTCCATAGTCTTTTTAAATATTCTCAGTAAAGCTTCCTCTCTTGATTACCCCACTACAGCTAAAGCGTTGGACGCAGAAAAAGCATTTGATAGGATTGGATGGGATTTCATGTTTCGGAGCTAAAATGGATAGGGTTCCCTCCTAAATTAATATCCCTTATTTCGTTACTGTACTCAGGTCCTAAAGCTTCTATTTTCGTTAATGGCAAAATCTCTGACTATTTTCCTCTCTTTAGGGGAGTACGTCAGGGTTGTTCCCTCTCTCCCCTTTTATTTATAATTAGGGCTCCCGGTTTTCCGTTTAAACGGATTTTTACATATAAATACAGACGGAAAACAAGTTTTCCTTTATCTGTATTTATATATAAAAACGGGAAAATACTACTATATTTTGTAATTGACATTAATAGAATCACACCCCCAACCATCTGGTGTCTCCCCCTCCTTAGAGGGTTAAGAGGTGTCAGCCCGGGGCTGAGACAGCTTCCAGGAAGCACGTAGCCACCGCACCCAAGTACTTCACAGGTCTTTGAAAGACCGTTTACTTCTTAATGAGGCTTTGTTGTTCTTTGACCCCTTAGCCCCTGCCTCTTCACTCTGCCGATTACACCAGCACCCGTCTTTTCCTCGCAGACTGGGTTTTACAAGGCTCTGTGTTGCAGTGAATAACTGAACTACCAAGTTTAGATCCAGTGGCTGATTAGTCCAGATAACGATCGGGATGCCTACCTACCCAGTGGGGAGATAGATATCCAGTATGTCACGGCCCTGGCCCAGTAACTGCAGAGATAGGGGCTCTAAACAGTGTGCGCTGCAGCTAAAATGGGTAAATAAGGGCGAGCCAACAGACTGAGCACGAGCAAAGCTTGGAAAATGGTTGCAGTGAAAGCAGCGACGAGGGAGGAGTTTGATGGATGGACACCGGGACATTAATTAAAAATAAAACACCCTCTCACAGAATTGGAACTCGGAGCGAAAACACAAGCATTTGTGTGAAGTGAAGTGCTCTTAACCAAATAAACAAGCAGTGATGAGGGAGGGGGTAGAGGGCTAGAGGCATGGAAGAGGCACTCTCTGAAAACAGTGTCTGACATCTGAGCTCGGTCTTTGAATGCCCAGCAAACGTGACGAGATAAGAACTTGATGAATTCTTTCCTTCTGGAGATATTTACCATCCGTGCGCATTTAAGGTTCTGGCTGGCCTGCCTATTACATGCGCTGATGACAATTTGATACGAGCCTTCTTATTTATGCGTCGAAAGTCCACGGAATTGTGTGATGTGTTCAGTGTCAGACGCAGGGCTGGCACTGATTGCACCTTAGCGAGACAAGATGCCAATCCTGTGTATTTATTTTGCACTGGGCGCCACCAGGCCTGTGTGAACAAAACCGTGTGATCCTGGGCAGATACGCTCAGTGTAAAACCACTGCATGAGCCCACTGTGCGATCCTGGGCAATTAACATACATCTGAGTACCTTCAAATACTGAGATCAGGATGCACAATGTACAAATCCTTCCGTGCATTAAATCTACCCAACTAATATGTTGCTGCTTGCATGATAACAAATCCAGGTGCAACACAAGAATTCCCTTTCCCCTCGCATCACAAAAGCGTTCTCTCCAGAGCTGAGACAGGAATGTTTCTCCCTCCTCATTAACCAGTTTCCGATAACGACGCAGGAATCTTGCATTCAGAACTGCGCCTGTTTTCTCAAGAGACGGTAAGGGGGGGAAGATATGGGAGGGCTGTAGAGTGCTGCTGCTGCCCGTTGCCCACCATGCAACAGGAACATTTTTTGGCTTACAAACCTATGTTTGGTTTGATATGATATATAGACTATAATGTTGCTCTTTTAAGCATATTTGGGATGTTCTGCAAATGGCAAAGTTTTCAGATGAATGTATAGTGTTGACCAATAACAACCGAGCGCATGTGTGCATTGTCAATTTAAATAAATGTGGAAAAATACTAGCTGAAGCGTCGTCTTTTGCTTGTGAAAAAAATAAATGTGGATAAATACAGAAAAAATGCCCAAAAAATAAATATGGATAAATACAGACGGAAATGGCAAAAAAATAAATACCATAAAACCGGGAGCCCTATTTATAATAGCACTAGAGCCCCTTTTAACTGAAATTAGGCAAGATGCTCAGATTATGGGTTTCCAACTTGATACTTCTCATGTCAAAATGTCTGTTTATGCGGATGACATTCTTCTATACTGTTCCAATCCATCTACATCCATTCCCTTTTTTCTAAAACAGGTTGATACTTTGTCTCAATTATCCAGTTATCGCCTCAATTCAGACAAATGTGAAGATCTCCCCCTTAATGTGCTTTGCCTTAAACACGATTTCATTTCTACCGGCTTTTCATGGCAAAACTTTAAGATAAAATATCTAGGCCTATGGTTCTCTTCAAATGTTCCAAAAATGCTAAAACTAAATTTTGACCATATTATTAAAACTCTATCTGACTCTATTGATCGTTGGCAGTTAGCAACCACTTTTTCTCTCTTGGTGGGGACGATTAGATTCCATCAAGATGATGCTTTCTCCTTTGATTCTATATATTCTCTCTATGATTCCTGTACATATCCCTGGTATTTAAATTGACTCTCTTTTAATAAAGTTTCTTTGGAAAAACAAATCTCCCCGAATAGTCCTATCAACTCTGAAGGCGGACAAACCTTCTTGTGGTCTTAAATTTCCTGATTTCAAATCATATCACTCTGCTTTCTCTTTAAAACAATCTTTTCGCTGGCTCTTCCTTGATCATTATATCCATCTTCCCGTCTGGATGTCTATAGAAAAGTATTTTATGTCTCCTTTTGAATTTAAACAATCTCTTGCCTTTACCAATAATATTTCCGCCTTTCGTCCCTGTCATTTCTCATACTCGTAAAATTCTTGCCCCTCTCTTACCTTCCTCATATCCTTCTTATTCTTCGTTAGATCAACAACCCATTTGGCACAACCTTCTTACGTATTAAAAATCACACCATTAACTGGAAATCCTGGAGAATCAAGGGATTGCTTTGGATTTCACAACTATTACTTAACAATATCCCGTTATCTTTTTTGGATCTTCAAACTAGATTTTCCTTACCATCTTCCTGTAGATCTCAATATGATCTTTTATATCCCTCTCTTTCCCAATATCTTTTCCATACCGACTGCGCCCACTCCTTCCTACAGGTGCTCCGTTCTCTTTCCCTTACTATCTATTTCTCCCTCAGCTTCATCTTTATACAAATGCTTATTTCTTTCTTCTGATAGGAACAAAACGAAGGTTGAATTGGCTTGGGAAAAGGATCTAATGGAGTGTTGGCCAACCCCTTTTTGGGATAAGCTGTGGCTAAAAATTCATAAAACTTCTAGAGCTGCTAACACTTCTCAGACCCTTTATTTTGTTTGCCAACGCCATTTATTCACTCCCGCAAAATTAGCTTCCTTCTCTACAAACTCTACTTCTACTTGCTGGTCTTGCCCTTGCGCATATGCTGATTTAAAACACATGCTGTCCTCCCGTATACCGCTTTTGGCAATTAGTTTGGTCTCAAATTAATAACGTTTTTAAAACAAAAGTCTCCTTCTCCCCTTCCAACGATTTCCTAGGCTCTCTATCATCTTCGTGGCCCCAATCACCATCCAATTTCAAATTAGTAGATTTATTATTGGCAATAGCACTCCATTTAATGACTTCCAATTGGAAACAGGCCTACAAAGTCACATTTAGAGCATGGTTGAATGCGGTTTGCTTTCATCACAGACTTGATACTAATTACATTACTCCTATTTCTGTGTCCATTACAAGAGATCTTTTATGGCTCTCTATATCCACATATTTAACCTATATTGCCTCACATAGTGATCCACCAGTCAATACTTCCGATGAAGTTCGGAAACGTCCTTGATTCACTTGTTGTCTTTTTATTCGCTTAAATAAGTTTATTAATACTCCCTTAGTTGTATTTCTTATTACAATTTGCTGTTTTACTTTTTAATTGTCTTTTATGCATACAGAGATTAATTCCATGTGTTATTTCTCTTTTTAGGATTATAATAGTTTTAAAATTATAATAGTATACATATATTTCCCCTCCCTTGTTTATCTCCCTTCCTGCCTTCCACCCCTCTTTTCCTTTTCACTTTTTTATAGAATGTTTCTTGACAAGAATTATACTCTTGATGTAATGTACTTTCTTATACATGCTGTTTTTCCTCGAATTTTATCTATTTTTGCTTAATAAACGTAAACTTAAAAAAAAGAAGAAAATACCTTGAACTCGGAAAAATTGGGGACAGCAGTTTTGACTTGTAACGAGGCAATAGCCGAACAGGCCGGTTCATCTAGGACCTCAAAGGGCAAACAATCTCAGAATCGTTGCATTCAAAATTTGGCAGACCATATATCAGCTAGCGATCAGGAACCGGACACACAACAATCATCGAAACGCCCAAGAAACCTGGAGGTAACAAGAAATCCAGAGATTGTCACCAGAGAAAATGAGAAAACCTTTAGAGAATCTAGGTCTCCAATTTCAACGCCCTGTAAAAAACGTACTAAACATATGTGAACACCGGCCTCTTTCGAGGTAGGCATAAAGGGAAGGTCCCACACTAGAACTCAATCTATTAATTGCTCTAATGAGCTTGGGAACTAAACCAATTTAGTGGAAAAGTTAGGCATATTCCGCAGAGACATGTTAGCCATACTATTGGATAGAGTTGCCCTTATTGAAGAGGGATTGAATAACTTCCAGAAAAGCGAGAGGATGGACAAACATGGCAGTTTACCCCGTAATCAAGAGGGATTAGGAGAAGCAAGTAGTATTGAGAAAACAAATAACTCCATCAGACAACCGATCCCCATATCAGTGAGACACAGTATAGGGACCCATTGCAGTTTGTCATACAAAGATACCCCTAATGATCCTAGTAGATAGAATCTGCAAATATTTCTCAGATCTTCAACCAACCTCATGTTAAAAGAGACAAGGCTATAAAAAGCACTAATACACAAGTTTGTGGTGCTACCCAGTCAAATAGTAACCACCTCAACATGTTCTCGCCCGACGCACAATCCCGCCTGACTTGATCTGTTTGGATTTACCCCCAGCAGTTACTCTATATACAGTTGTTTTAGCCAACGTCCCAAGATTAAGGGCTCAGGAAACTGAACTTTGGGGTTCTTTGAGTAATAAGGCCCTGCATTGGTTAGGCGTGAAAACAGGCCTAACTGAAGCACTTTTTATGGAGTTTAAAATGGCTACAAGAGTCAGCTGACTTGGTAGAGACCGTAAAACCTTGTGAGGTGATTGTGTCGTACTAACCTTTAAAACCCCACGAGTAGTGGAATTTTGTTTTTAGGAAAGGGGGAAATTACACCTAATAACGACCCACAGCATTAATTTATTGCTGTTGTTCTACTTCTGTCAAACACCACCTAATGTAAGTTTAAGAAACAATAGGAGAGATACATACACAAACTATCACTATATATACCGCTTTCGGGTCAAAAACTGGTTTGACTCTCTTCCGACATTAGATGAAATAGATTGACTAAACATATCAGCTGCAAGAGATATCCCCCGAAAAGCAGATAGTCCACATTTTCCCTCAGATGTACTCGGGCATGACCCCGAGCATTCAACAAACCCAGACAAAGGTACAAAATTAGTTCTTGGAGGATAATCTCCAGGCAGCACTCATCTAAGCCCTGATAACTCATCTTCCTGCCTGGGTACAAGTCCTAATCAAGATATTGGTCTAATACCAGGGGCACCATCAACCCGCATAGTAACATCTGATAGACTAGGCGATTGTAATAATAACGTCAACAGTACCTGCGTATTATTCTGGAACATTGCAGGCTTAAGTACAAAGCTCACAAACCCCTTATGGCATGAGCTTGTATGAAAATGTAATATTCTCTGCTTTCAGGTAACCTGGGTGGTGGACACAATCCATATCAATGGTTATAAGACCTTCCATACTCCCGCCGTGCCGTCTGCACATGGGTGATCTAAGGGGGACCTAAGCACGCACATATCAAACTATGTGAATGCTTCCAAGATAACCTTGACAAGTTCCGAGATCTATTATCAATTTGTCACCATACACATCGATAAACATCATTGTATCACCCTTATACATTTTTATAATAATGCCCTGCCTAATCAAATTGTGGATGTATTGAAAAAACTAACCAGTGATCTTAACAAGTTACAAAATGATAATGTAAAAGATAGGTTTGTTGTTTGAGGGGGGGGGGATTTTAATACTGCTTTGTGCCACTTATTGGAGAAGAACATTGTGGTCTACTTTCTCCTGACGATAATATCTACCCTCACTTCCCCCAATAAACCTATGGGGATTATTTAAATGAGATTTTGTTTTAATTTGATTTAGGATTTGCTAATAATGTATGTACTCTACCAGTCCTCTTTAGTCAGACGTTTAATGCGAGAGGTATGAATTCGATTATTGATTTCATAATTCTATCCAATAGACATTCGACAAGATTCAAAGGCTAAAGAACACATAAGAACGCCTTGAGCGACCAATTTCCATTAAGCGTGACTTTATTTCTCCAAAATAATGTGCTAAATGCCCAGGTTAATTCAGTATATCTGGTCCAGAATATAACATTGAACAAACTAAACGGCTACTCCCAACGTTGGTCCAAAGTAGAACCGACTGAATTTATTAAGAAAATTCTGGCTAATTGTCAAGAAACATTTTTAATTTGTCTTGAGGAGACAACTCCCCATGTTGCTATCTTAGAATTGTATGCACAGATTACCTGTGAAATAAAAAATGCTTTAAGGGGGGATAATAAAAAAGCTTGCAAAAACAATCAAGGGTGGTTTGACTCTAGATGCACAAAAGCCTATACAAAACTGAAACATGCTTTACATAAACCATCAAGAAATAGCCATGAAATAAAAGTGTGCAGAAGGAAATATAACCAGGTCCTTAAAGCCCATACAGGCAAATTGAAAGATAATGCATGGGCTATCCTGCACAAAGCCACGCTGATTAGAGATAATACAGCATTCTGGAGAGTGGGTAAAGGCCCCATTCCATATAGTCCAAGATTTGCCCACCATAAAGATTGCCATAGATGAATGGCAATGGGTGGGCTACTTTGCAAAAGTGTATAAACAGGTTTCAGATGAGAGCATTATGAACTTCTTGCACATGCAGCTTGGAATACTCTACCCTGTGAACTATACGATAGACCTCGGTTTTACTTTAGATGAGGTCAACTGTGCAATAAAGGCTAGCAAGGGAGGGAAGGCACCTGACCCAGACGGCATTCCCATAGACCTTTTTAAATCAAATCTATTACTTTGGGGGCCCCTTTTAACACATTTCATGGCAGCCTTTGACTGCATAGTTCATGGTAAACTATGGAACGTATTAGCTGATATGGGGTGGAAGTTCCATTAGTATAGTTCCTGAGACACCTTATAGCAATGAGAAAGCAAGGGTTTGTTACTGGGCTAAGGGTGAATGCACTGCACCATTCAATGTGCAGAGGGGGGTTAGACAGTGCTGTGTCCTGGCACCATTTTTATTTACACTCTACACCAATGGCTTGGGACAATACTTGGTGGAGCAGTGCCAGAACCTGCCTCAAATAAACAATCACCCTATAGTTGCCCTGCTGTACACTGATTATGCAGTGATGGCCCGAATACAACTGGGACTCCAAAAGGCACTGACACTCCTTCCAAAGGGCACTTCCCTTCCAGAGTCATCCCCACTGGAGAATGGGATACTAGATGGCCACCTCCCGGATAAGGCCATCTCATTAATCTATAACAAGTTAATATATAATATGGAAGATTCTCTCTCCGTGTTACGACAGAAATGGGTAGCAGATGGCATAAAATGGATGATGAGGAATGGCAGGAGGCGATATCCTCTCCTCGAATGGTGGCTATCCCGGCACAACTAAGATTAGTACAGCTTAAAATCCTGCATAGGATATACATGACTGGCCCCCGACTAGTACAGGTGAGAAGAGCGGAAACAGGAGACTGTCGGAGAGGGTGTGGGCAAATAGGCACCTTTATGCACATCATATGGGAATGCACACACATTCAAACATACTGGAGGGAAATACATGAAGTAATGAGGGCAGTGCTCACTATTGCTATTCTCCCTGAAGCATGTAGACGCCTACTGAACATATGGGAACCAACTGACTTGAACACCCATCAAACACAGTGGGCCACTTTGGGGTTCATGCTAGCCAAAAGAAACATCGCTCAGGCCTGGGGAGCGGCAACAACCCCCACACTGGGGGCATGAGAGACGAGTATGGACTGGTGTATGTACAGGGAAAAGACAGTATATGCGGCCCGAGGCTGTCCTGGAAAGTGGTCCCGCATATGGATGCAGTGGAACACATATCGTGGGGACTTCTGCACCCCCCACTGAGTATTGAACTAGATGACCTGCTGCATTCTTGAAATGTTACTGATCGTGTGTAATGTGTAAGATTATTGCCTCAAATTGTCTTGCCTATATTGATATTGAGCGGATTTTATGAATGCTTGTATGTCGATGGTTGTTAATAAAAAGATTTATAAAAAAATAAAAAAAAGGCACTGACAAATTGTACCATGTAGCTGGAAAATTTGGGTCTTCGAGTGAATGCCTCAAAAACTTTTATTATGAAGTATGGGAAAGGAAGCGTAAAATGTAGGGACATATTCATCGTTCATAAAAAGGTGGAATTCACCAAGACATTTTCTTATTTAGGCATATTATTTGACCGAAAATGGTCATGTTCCCAGGCAGTCAAAGCTAGGAAATAATTATTCATGAAAGCTATGGCTGCCCTAGCTAGTTTTGCAAGGAAACTGGGCAGAAGATCTCACGTTGAGTTGTTGCATATATCAAGCAAAATGTTTTACAACGGCTACATATGGTGCAGGTGTGTGGGGCTACTGCGACACTAAACCCATACAGCTGGTTGAGAACCCCTTTTTAAAATTAATTCTTGAAGATCCGGGAAGCACCTCTACTTATATATGCCATTCTGAACTAGGGATACCATACATCTCGGACCTAATAAAAACCCAACCTGTCCTTTTGTGGCAAGGGATCTGGACTTTTACTAAAATTACTTTTAATCATGACATTACAAAGGACAGCCTTAACCTCTTCAGTGCCCATGACGAGCTGGACTCGTCATGGGCCGCGGTTGCGCTGTGCCCATGACGAGTCCAGCTCGTCATAAACCCCGCCCGCTAATGCAACGGCCGGCACAGGGCGGGGAAAGGGGCGGGCACTGAAGGGGTTAAGCTACAGCGGGTACTGGATATCCAATGGCTAATATACATAAAAGATTTTATGAATGATCTTGGGCATCCTGAATATTACGATGACCCAGGTTCTATAATTTCCACCGCCTGAAAAGATTTTAAAAGATATGGCTTGATGCACTTGGAGAAAAATAGATTTGCAGTTGAGGCATTAAGACCATCAGTACTGTCCAACCAAATGATAATGACCACTTACGGTATTCAGACTTGTACTGACCAGTTTTAGATTTGGGATCTTTCATCATTTAATAAGTTTACCCACAATAAATGAATGGTCCAAAGCATTGGGTAATTGCCCATGTCATGACCTGTCCCAGCAATCAACAATACCTGTAGTTTTATTTTGTAAATTTTATGAAATGAAAAGAAGGGGATGGATTTTACTAATTTTAAGGTTATTGGATCTGAGCAATGCCATCCAGCGTTATTATTGCAATTTTTAGAGAATTGATTTACAAGGTCAATCGCATCCTTTTTAAAAAGTGTAATTGAATGCATAAAAACTATTCTTATATGAAATTCCTTAAGACATTTGAATGAAATTGTAGTAAGGTTTTTAAGGAATTCTGTACCATGAACTTTATTATTATTTTTTTTTAAATAATGTTATTTTATTCAGTTTCTGATTGTGAAATTCACGTGTTTCACTGTGTAGGCTTTTATGATTTTTCTGCAAAAAATCACATAAAGCTTTTATTGATTGATGATTGAGTAGTTAGACATTTCAGGACATATTTGTGGGGAATTCCTTTTTGATTGTGTTCAGATCACAAACCTTTGACAGATTTGTTGGCCACAAGAGGATCTGGTCTCACCTGGGATTGCAAAGTAGTTGGCAAATATATAGGAATTCAATTTTGTGTTGGAGTTGGTGGAGAGAAAATACAATGTCAAGGATAAAAGCGATGGATGCACAAAATAAGGGGATATGCATAGAGAGCATTTTGGAACAAGAGTGGGTAGCAAACATAACTAACGTAGGTTTGAATGCTATGACCGAAAATCAACAGAGATAGGTATATGATGAAGATGTACAGCATCTTACATTGTCAAAATTGATTCATTCAGGGTGGCCCAGTTCTCACATGGGTTCTGAGATATATAATGGAGTAAAAGATGAGTTAAGATGTGTTGGGCTTAAGGATAGGCAGAAAATTGATTCCTCCCAAACTATTTGGGAGCAAACTAATCGAGTTGGCCTATCAGTGCCAGATTTTTTGGTGGCCAAGCATGCTTAAAGAGATTTAAGGTGAGATAGATAAATAGAGTCCTAATGCCAGCTAAAATGGTGTCAGCTAGTGATGGTAAAAATCCAGGGGGAATACCACACAAAAGATGGTGATTACTAAAAGTGGTTCACTCCAGATGCTCATTAACTTTTCTCCTGATTATCTGACAGTCAGTCAAAATGAAGAAATGAGGAGCAGGAAGACACATGGCAATTGAGTCATGTATTTGTAACATTAGGGCCATAAAACATTACTCCCACTTCACAAATGCTTCACATCTAGACCGTTTGATGATTTGGGGGAAACCTGGGGTATAGTTCTTGGACATTATTTTATTATCACTCTTAATGCTCAATCTCATTGTGTGATGAAAGATAATGTCCTACTTTTAGAAACTGGGTCTCTAGTTGGCAGAGGTATGCACCCGTCCAAGTAGGAACCAAAATCCTAGTCAGGGTAAGTCACTACACAACCCAAATTATCCAGTGCTCACCAGTAGCGCAAAAAAGGTTACTTTAGGTCACACTGGACTGCAACAAAGTCAAAGTTTGGTCAAACCATTATGGAGCGCTGGCTGACTACAGGACCCACGCAGCCCCGGTGAATAAAGTACCTCTCCTGGTTGAAAACAGCGCAGTGAGGATGATACATCAGTTGCAAAGACGGGTACCAGAGTCTAGAGGCGTCAAGCAAAGCCCCAGTTTCTGCCACACAGTCAAGGGGATGCATCGAACTCACCAGGCTGCTGTGGCAGTGATACACTGTCCGATGCATCGGTATGTGTAGGTGAAGCACTGATTCTGAAGCAATGTGCTGTTTTAACACACGCAACCGGGTTGATGTGCCAGTTCTGCTACACTCAGTCAGGAGACGTCAAAATCAGTGTTGCAAGTACCTGGGCCACTGCCAGTGAGTCTGACCAGGAAGACCCAGAAGAATGCAGATGAATACAGATGAGTGCTCAGAATGCAGATGAGCCTCACCGTCCTGTGTTTGTGGCTATCTAGAGGGAATGCACAAAGTGTAGCTATCACCCAGACCAGATGCAGAGCAGAAAAATTTTCACTTTCTAAAAGTAAGAGGAAAAAACAGCTGTGATGCACTCAAAAAGAATCAATTTACAAACAATACACAAAACTTTGACTAGTAAATAAGCTAATACAATCGTGTGTGCACCAGGTTAAGTGGCTCTACGAACCACTGAATACAACAGTACAAATGAGACCCAGAAGTGTATCTGGGGATGCCCAGTGCACTACAGAAAAACACTATCCAGTTTGAGTCCAACACATTCATAAACATTAGGTGACGATATATTTCTCATGAAACACATTTCAATATTGTGAGTCCAAAGATATTCTCTGTATCAAGCAGAATCAAATCGGAGTCATATGTTGATTGCACGACAATTCTTCTTTATTATCGAAGAATAACGATGTTCATGGTTGCTGTAGCATAAAACAGCATTAACAAATGTTCAAAATAACCGTCTCAATGTGTGAGTTTCCCAATGCATTTCGGGCTGATAAAGCAAAGCCCTTCATCAGGGGAATCTGTAAAGCATAAACAATAACGGTCTGTATAATTGTCATTACAACATATGTATACATTGATCTTTGCAATATGGTTCATGCGAGGACAGGACTAGCGAAATGCCAAAAGGTGCGTGATAGTGGTGGAGAGAAGCTGAAAATAGAAATGAAAAAGGAAGAAACCGTGAAGGACAAATGACTGAGAAACAAAATCTAAAGCCGTGATCACAAGCACCACGAGTACCAGTAGTGAACGAGCCATCACCCTAAACCGTGATTGAAAAAATCCAAAAGGTCTAAAACAAAATGACATACCAATGAACGGTCAGCGAATAAATGTCGGGTGAAATGAATACCGGACAAACGTCTGACGGGTTATAAAACCTAATCAATGAATGAAGATTGAAGTGAGCAAACACATAGTATTAACAACAAATGACCATCACCAAATAACATGCTGAAGTCTTACCACGTAATGAATTACTGACCGCGACAGTGGCCCAAAGAAGAAGAATTCAAAAAGTTGCTGCATTTATAAACCTTGGAAATCAGGCTCACATTTGAGTAAATCCCATCTCTGCAATATGCTTTTTTTCAACAACTGGGAATCAGTGGAGTAAATGGAAACAAAAACCTCTCTCTTTTTGTCAATGAGCGATGTTTTCTTTTGCAGTAGGTCTTCGCGATTGAGGGATGAGGCCCTTATAGCTGCCTGATCTACAATGTGTGAGGGATATCCCCTGTCTAAAAACTTGTTTTTGGAAGCTTCAATTGCCTGCATGCCGACCACAGGATCGGAAGTAATGCATTTAATCCTGAGGAACTGTGAGTAAGGGAGGTGGCGTTTTAGGGGCCATGGATGAAAACTCTGGTGATTCTTTCCTAGACGCGCATGCTTATTATGCTAGCTACTCCCCTCCCATTTGCGAGAGTTGGCGCAGTGGGTCTAGAGACGTCCGTTTCATTTTCATGGGTAAGCGGTTTGACGGTTTTTCTTTGTGCATTTTTTTGACTACTTATAGCTCATAGTTCATTGTTCTTAGCTTACCCATTTCCATGGCGTGGTTTCATATTTTGCAGCAACTTTTTGAATTCTTCTTCTTTGGGCCACTGTCGCGCTCAGTAATTCATTACGTGGTAAGACTTCAGCATGTTATTTGGTGATGGTCATTTGTTGTTAATACTATGTGTTTGCTCACTTCAATCTTCATTCATTGATTAGGTTTTATAACCCGTCAGACGTTTGTCCGGTATTCATTTCACCCGACATTTATTCGCTGACCGTTCATTGGTATGTCATTTTGTTTTAGACCTTTTGGATTTTTTCAATCACGGTTTAGGGTGATGGCTCGTTCACTACTGGTACTCGTGGTGCTTGTGATCACGGCTTTAGATTTTGTTTCTCAGTCATTTGTCCTTCACGGTTTCTTCCTTTTTCATTTCTATTTTCAGCTTCTCTCCACCACTATCACGCACCTTTTGGCATTTCGCTAGTCCTGTCCTCGCATGAACCATATTGCAAAGATCAATGTATACATATGTTGTAATGACAATTATACAGACCGTTATTGTTTATGCTTTACAGATTCCCCTGATGAAGGGCTTTGCTTTATCAGCCCGAAATGCATTGGGAAACTCACACATTGAGACGGTTATTTTGAACATTTGTTAATGCTGTTTTATGCTACAGCAACCATGAACATCGATATTCTTCGATAATAAAGAAGAATTGTCGTGCAATCAACATATGACTCCGATTTGATTCTGCTTGATACAGAGAATATCTTTGGACTCACAATATTGAAATGTGTTTCATGAGAAACATATCGTCACCTAATGTTTATGAATGTGTTGGACTCACACTGGATAGTGTTTTTCTGTAGTGCACTGGGCATCCCCAGATACACTTCTGGGTCTCATTTGCACTTTCTAAAAGTGGCATTTCTAAAACAATAATGAAAAAATCCAACTTCACCGGTAAAGAGGATTTATCAAGACCATTCCAAACATATGAAACATGAAAAAGCTACTCTTCTATCTTCAGGAATTACAGCTTCAAAGTGTTTTACAGAATTCCCAAGCCTCACAGTAGTGAAAAACGAAATAGGCTGTTTGTCACTACCAGGACATTTAAAACATGAAAGTATATGTCCTAACTTTTACTTATATAGCACCCTGCCCTTTGGGTTCCTAAGTGCCTTCCTTACGACTTAGATGTTATAAAAGGGAAGTTTACAACTTGCAAAGTAGTTTTAAATGCCAAGTCTAAGTGGCAGTAATCTGAACAAAGGCCCTGTTATGGGATGCCCTAGACAGGTTTGAAAGGCTACTTGTGTGTGGCATACTACTTTACAAGAGACTTACTGGTAATTTAAATATACGAAACAGGTACAAGTCAATTATAACATGTTTAAGGGAGAGTGCACATGCACTTCAGCACTGGTTAGATGTGGTAACGAGCTCAGAGTCATTAAACCAGCCACAACAAAGTCAGATAAGGGGAGGGAGGTAGGCAAAAAGTTGGGTGAAAACCACCCTAAGGATATCAGGTCTAACACCTACCTTGAGACCACTAAAGGCAAATAAATTGTGCAAGAATAACTAGAATATGGCTCCAGTTTGCATTAGTAGGAATAAAAATGTCCCTGGTGAAAGGTGAGAGGAGCACTCCTATTGCAAACTCTTTTTTTGCCATGGAGCTCCGTAAATCCTTATATGATAACTGCTTATCTTCCACTGACCTGTAAATGGAAATGCAAAATGTGTAGCATTGTTTAAATTGAGATCAACTATGAGGATCAGTTTGGAATGACAATGTTTAAAAAAAAATAGGGTGACTCATTGTACAATATTTTAATATTATTCGATAAAGGTCTTCTAACTGGGAATACCTTTCCAGTTTTTTTGCATTTACAAATGAAATGTACTTTACCAGGTCGAAATGTTAATTGTGCAAGCAGGTAACCACACCTCACAATCATAACAACCCTCCTTAAATTACCAAAATAAGAAGTAATCCAGGGGCCCAGCATTTAAACTGTGGGTATCAGAGATCAGACTGATTCGCATCTGCTGCCATTATGTGAGGTGTGTGATTTTGGTTGTGGTTTTGGTTACACATCACCTCTTTGCTTAAAACCATTTTAGATGTAGAGGTTGCATTTGACTGTCCATTGATAAACGATCATTTATCGAATAGTGGGCATAATTGGACATAATCTCAACCCAGGTGAATGTTTCTAGTTTAAACCCCCAACCTTTGCTTCTTATTTGATCTATCTCCCTCGTCTGTGTCCAATTTCCAAACCCATCATGACCTTGCTGAGAGGCACATAGGTAAGTGCTATAAATAGCTCTGCAACATAACTGTTGTCCAGCTCCATCCTTGGGTAAGAGTTGCTTTTGAGTGGATAGTATGTAAAAACTACCACTGTGTCTAAGATCCAAACACACACCAAAGCCTCCGGTTTAAAACCTACAACAGTTTAAGGAGGCCAGGCTGGGAAGTGGCATTGTACTACAGTAGAATATATCTGTCCAGTCTGCACTTACCAACTTACTAACTTTAAGTAAGATTTGAGGAGAAGTAAGTGCTGGACCAATCTCATTGTGCGCCATGCAGGAATAATACCCCAAAGCTGCGGTCATCACATTTGCTATCTTCAAGACAGCGATTGATTGGTTATGTATCTCAGAGCCGTCTTTGCACTAGTTGTAGTGGGAGGTTTTTGGATTACTGGAATTAACCATACTCCTCAATGACACTGAGTCTCCTGCATTCACGGCATCATTGGGTGATGAATACGATTGCACTGCTTGTGTCCCTTTGGACGTATCTAAAATTAAACACAGGGGGCCGATTTATGAGGTGGATTGCGTTGATCTTGCTGGAGCGCCACAAACCTTAAGTCAGATTTATGAAGCCACACAAGGTTACTTTTGGTGGCCCTGAGTGGTTCCATAAATCTTGAATAAGGTAACACAGTGCAAATCGCTGTTTTGCCTAATTCTGCCCTGGGAAGACATTCCATGGGCGTTGCCTGGGTGTTCCCATGCAACTCCCATGGTTGTTGACACATTCTCAGAGTTGTGAGATCTGGTAAACCTGGGAATGCACCAAAAAGTTACACCTTCCCAGAGAGGAATAACGAGGAGAAATATCTTTATTTCTCCTCTGTACTTCCTCTTTCTATGTGTGCTGCATTCTGCAATACACCTACATACAGGAATATGCCTCTAGTGATTGTTTTTGTGCAGAAAGGTGATCCCCTTAGACAAAAACAATCCTGCATGCAATGCAGGCACCCTTGCCTGGCCTAGTTTTGGCCCTAGGCTTCCAAAAGGGCGCCAACGCAGAAGAAAAGGCAGGAATGCGCTGTATTGCCTTAAATACGGTGCATTCCTTCCCCTTCTCTGTCAGGCAGCGCAGAGCAGCAAGGTGACTGTTTCATAAATAGGCCCCGGAGGAAGGATGAGTCAGAGAAGTACTATAGGACAAACATTTCTGGTGCTCTATTGGATCATATTTCTCATGACACAATGAATACCTTTATATTAAAAGGAGTGTTTTTGATTGTGTACTTATTCATCTATTCAAACAAGGGAGATGCAAATATGAGTAGTAGTAGTAGTAATACTAGTAGAATGAGGCGCAAGAGTAGGTGCATTAACAGCAAAACAAGTGGAAGTACTAAACATTTAATTTTTCTAATTATTGGTCAACCTAATAGTAATAACAATTCAATAATATACTGCAATGTAATAATAATATTGATAATAATAGAAGTAAATAAATTGTTATTAGAAAAGTTGTTTTCCTGTGTAAAGCAAATATTCTAAGCAATGAGTGAAGCAGTAAACAGTGTTTCTCTCATGCTAATTTCCCTGTATTGTGAGAATAAAATCGAATTTGACATTTGCATTGTGGAAAGAATTGTGAGAATGTGTTTTTTTTTGGACAGTTTCCCCAACATGATTCTCGGGCAAAGTTAATTTCATTGCCATGGGGTGCGGGTGTATGTGTGCGTGTCCGTGTGCGTGTGTGTGTGTGAGATTAAGGACTGCATTGCTTTAATGTTATGATCTGTTTTTATGAGACAAACTAAACTATTTATTAATAGAGTTTTGTGGCATTTATATTGATGACAAGATAAGACTGAGGAAGGATTTAATATGATTAAAGTCCAAACCATGAAAGGGAGCCGGGTTTTGAATGGTAGTGTCTTGAGTGGCTAGCAAGAAATCTAGGGATACTTCCAAATACTAAAGAGAATGGAAACAAGAGTTGAGCCTGGGTGAACCCCATATTACCAGGAGATGTAGTCTGGCTTCAATGGGTCTCAGCAAATATACCTAGGTTTTATGAAAGATCATGCAGTATAAAGACAATGTTAAATATTGGGTTCCGTGGACAAAGCACCGAACCTGGGACGAGAGGGCGATGCTCCGGTTTAATCCAGGATGGAAACGATGTGTCAATCCTTTCCACGTGCTGGCCGCAATTTGTTGATCCCTGAGGTGGTGATTCCGAGTCAATGAGGTGGTGCAGAGTTTGACTTGCTGAATCCACACCTCCCTGGCATCAATGGTGATGAGTTGATTTGGATGTTGCGGAAGGTGATAGGTCGGTGTCCCATCAGTGCAAAAATGTTGAAGCACAGGTTCTGGGAGATGTTGCACTTTAAACTCACTTCCAAGGGCCTGGGACTGGATTGGCACCACTTGGCAGAGCAGGACCTACAGCAGGTAAAGTCCAGGTGCTTGGATGAAGTTGAAAGGTGAAGTCTTAATATCCCAGAGACTTCAGCAACAGGAGGCAAGTCAACAAGCCCTTGGAGAAAAGTACGTTCTTAGGATGTAGAGAGCAGGTCTAGTCCTTTTCACTTCCAAGCAAGAAGCAGCAGTCCAGCACAGCAAAGCAATAATCAAAGTGGAAGTCCCTCCTACAGCACAGCAATCACTAGACAGCAGGCCAACATAGCAAAGCAGATGGCAAAGTAGCAGTCCCTCCAATAGCACAGCAGCTCTTCTTCCTGGCAGAATGTCCTTCGTTCCTGCAGTGTTCTGAGCTGGTGGGTCAGAGGCCCAGTACTTATACCCATTTTAGTCTTTGAAATACGGGTACTTCAAAGAAAGGTCTTTGTTGTACACAAGACCCTGCCCTCCCTTGCCCTGGCTCCAGACATGAGGGTATGCAATCCTTTGTGTGGGGACAGGACACCTTCCTTTTAGATGCAGGTGTCAGCTCCTCCCTCCCCTCCTGATCAGGCAGTCCCATCAACATGGAGATGGCTAGGAAGTCCTTTCCTTTGTGAGTGAATCTCTGAAGGGACCCAGCCCAGATGTGCATTCCAGAGTCAGGCATAAAGCACCAAATTGTTTAAGTAAGATAATGCCAACTTTCTAAAAGTGGCATTTTCAGAACTAAAATATAAAAACCAACTTCACTATAAGTTGTATTTTTAAATTGTGAGTCTGGAGACACTAAATTTAAATTTTCCAATCTTCTTCCCATTGGAAACTTACAATTATAAAATGTAACAAGCCAGACCCAGTGTTGTCCAATGGGAGAGATAGGCCTTGCAGTAGTGAAAAACAAATTTAAGAGTATTTCACTACCAGTACTTGAAAGTACATTTCACACTTTTTTACATACACTGCACCCTCTCCATGGTCTATCTAGGGCCTTCATTAGGGGTGACCTATGTGAATATAAAGGAAGATTTGGGCCTGGCAAGCAAGTGAACTACCCAGGTCAACATGGTGGTTTAAAATTACACACACAGGATCTGCAGCGGCAGGCCTTAGACATCATAAAAGGGCTACTTAGCTGGGTGGTGCAAGCAGTGCTGCAGGCCCACTAGTAGCATTTAATTTACAGGCCCTCTGTACTTGTAATGCACTTTACTATGCACTTTAAAGTAAATTAAATATACAGATTGTGGCTAACACAATCTCACCATGCTTTATAGATAAGGAGCACATGCACTTTAGCACTGGTCCTTAGTGGTAAAGTGCTCAGAGTCCTAAACCCAACAAACAAGGTGAAGAAAGAGGAGGAGGAAGGCAAAAGGTTTGTGGTAACCCTGCAAAAAGGGCCATTATCTAAAAGACCGGATTATGCTGTGAAGCCAAGATAGTGGTGCGGGTAATTCATTGAAAATAAGATGTGGATTGCATGTAGGGTCCTGTAATACATTATATGCATTAGTCTTCCAGCAGAAATAAATGTGATTATGACTCCTTGGGAGCAAAGCATGTGTTAAGATAGGTGCAGAGGTGATGTCCAGTGCACACTCTCAGATGGTATTTCCAAGCCTGCACATCGTCCCTCACCACCAATGCTTGTGTGAGTAGGCGGGCACTTTTATATGGAGGTCTAACCATTCATCCCTACTGCTTCCACTACTTCCTCCACTATGCCTTTGTGGATTACAGTGATAGTGCTCCAACATATAAAGCTTGACCATCTATCTGTGCCACAGGAGAGTGGTGGTATTACTGAGAGGAAAAGCTTTGAAATGATCCTAAATATTCAAGCTAAGGGGGATATTTTTTGGAAAGTATCTGTTCTAGAACCTCTTGTCCTCTCAGCATGCTGGTGAGACACACATACATGCCATTGCCCATGTGTGCAATGATTCCACTGCAGAGGCTGTGGGTGATTGACAGAAATATCGCCATTCTATCCACCATTCTGTTCCAGAGGTCCCAGGTAACCAACCCACCCCTTCAGGAGGTGAACATATCCTTTTGATGTGCACATTGTTTAAGCCTATGCACGATTGTCCTCCGAAGGTGTTTACCATTAAAACTATTTTCCTCATTGGGGATGTAGTTAAGCCACCTAGGATGGCCACTTTTCTGTAAGGCTGCAGATGAGCTCCAATCTGTCCTAAATGAAGTTTCTGTATGGGTTGTTTTGAGAAATGATGTCTTGAAAACGTTTACTAAGATTCATCTGTTGGTTTAATTAAGATAATTTCCTTAATGAAACTTTTCAGAAAAATAAAATTCTCAAATACCAGTTTAGGGATTGCCTTCGGGGAAGTAGTCAGATTGGAATTGAAAGAAATTGCGCCATATTGAAGTTCTTTTGGGAAATGTGATCCAGTCTTTGGTGATGCAGTGGCACTTTACATAAAAGGTTCTTGAATATAATGTTTCCCAAATTATACATTTCTCCAATCTGCTCTACTGGCTTTTGAGTGAAGACATTAAGTTGAGGGTGATTAATTTCTGCTGCTTGGCTTGAAGAGTTTCCAAAGGCCAAATAAGATTTCAAACAACATTTATTTTTTTCCTTTGGATTACAAGTTTTCATTTGTTTATGTACAAGTGAAATTGGATTTATGGGTTTTCTACTGCTTGACTTGATTAAAGACTTTTAAAAGAGTTATTCAGAAGCTGGCAATGTGAAATATTAAAATATTCTTCAATGGTTTGCCTTCTTCTTTGTCTGATGGAAACAATTCTGGAGCAAATCCTTTACTTTGGAGATTATTTAAAAGCATTACATTATCTGTTTGAAAGTGACTACGCCCTAGGACAGTTTAATTTCCTATATGTTAATTTTTTGATTGCCTGGCAAGTCACTGAATTATATTTCTTTTGGACTTATTAATCGGACTTTCATATAAAAAAAGATTTAAAAAAAGAGAATGTGGCCTAACGGCTAGGGCGGTTGACCTCGGAGCTGGAGAACCGGGTTACAGTCTCGGCAGGGACACTCAACTCTCTGTGATTCTGGGCAAATCACTTAATCTCCCGGTGCCTAACATAAATGAATGCGTCCGTCTGTAACGTGACTGGTTGCTCATGGAAAGTGCCCTGATACCTTCGGGTCTAGTTCACGCTATATGAAACTCCCCCAAAAAACATAAAGGTGCCACGAAGGGAAAATTGTCAATGTGCAATTGCTACAACCAGCTCATTCTTTCCTTTGTTTTAAGAAAATGTATTTTATTTTTTTAACAGTTACCGGAATTAATATATATGTGTTGGAGTGCAGGCAGCCAAGAAAGTTCAGATAGCGCAAAGGTTAGTGGAAAGAGTCTTTGTGTGTATACAATTCACATCCTTTAGGATATCCGAAGTTATTGGAATATCTCTTTTCCTAAGGTAACCAACCTTTGTCTAGTGTTAAAATGAATAACTGGCTGCTGTATCTCTTCTCGTTCTCTTTTCCCCCGGGGCCTACTTTACTCAAGTCTAGCATGGGTAGGAGTCTCAGAGGGATGATGAGTGAAATATTCTACAGGCAGCCATGACCCCCCCTGCATTGGAGCTCAGGTGATTGTTTGAATTTGTGACACATGCATCCAGCCAATATCCTGTAAAATTACACTTTTCTTTACCCCTCGGGACCCTACCCTGGCTTGCATAGGGACTGCAGCCAGTCCAGTATAATCAGGCCATCTGGGGCCCATTTATTAGTAGAGGGAGCTTGGGACTGGTCCAGCTGTGAGGTGAGTAGCTGAGGTCCCGGAGTGGCTGAAACAAGAGAAACAGCCTGCATGTGGCCTGACTGGACCCTTGGGGGATGGGTTTGTCAGAGGATCCCTCAACCCCCCCCCCCCTGCTTGAAATTAGACAGCTGTTCCTGCCCCCCTATTGGTGCTGGCATTTGGCACAGGCCAGTAACAAGGGTGAGGATGGCCCCAGTGAGGAATAGCAGTGTGGGGCGGATTAGAACAAGTTACTTGTCTTCAGTAATTCTCTTTTTGCAATTTGGTACTGCTATTCTGTGTCTGTTCTGTGTCTGAGGGGACAGAGGAGCTGAAATGGAAAACTCACAGCAGCGTACAGGGGCGGTTCCTGTATAAGACTCTGTAATGTTACTTCGGAAGACGTTGTGATACCACCGTGTAGTCCAATGGAATGACCGATTGGCACATGGAAATAATTGCTAAAGAGTTCCAGATCCACTCTGGTGTCTCTTAGGAATTCGAAAGTTGAAGAATCTGCAGTTAGAGTATTCACTAGAAAGTTTTACTGAATGCAAGTAACATTTTCATTTAGCATTCAAACTGAAGAGACCACAGCCAAGGCTGACCAGTTCCTTGATGCCTTACTATAGAACATTACAGATGCATTTTACCTGTTAGCCCCTTTCCCAGACAGGAAATCTAGACTTAGGACTAAGGAATGAGAACACAGGATCCCATTGAAAAAAGGGGAGGCTGGGGGAAATCGTGCACCCAGTGGCGGGTACCACATGGTGCTGTCACACTGTGCATGGTTGGAAAGGGGGGTCCCTTGAGTACCCCCATGGGTCCTATTCGGAAGGCCCTGGGTGAAGGGGGCCTGCTAAGGGCCCCCAAAGACAGATTTCAACAGCCTTTCGTTTCAGACTGACCGAATCGGAACAGCTCTCCGAATCGTTCACTGTAATCGCTCGCTCGGAAACTGAGTCCATAGAGCTGCAGGATTAGGCTCCGAAAGACTCGACCTGTCCGAATGCCTTTTGGAACTGATTCGGACAACCCTAACGGTTTACGGGCATCGTAATAGGTCATTGGGAACTGTGTATGATTCGGTCAGAAACGAGGGTTCTGTATCGGATTTGGCAAACCCGAATCTAATTTAGAGGCCTTCTGAAAGGCATTGTAATCGGCCCCTAAGTCAGTAATTGCCAAATGATCTCCTTTGAAAAAGCAATAATAATATCTGACCTAGAAAATATCTTCTCCTCCAAGCCCAAGCACATCTTATGCGGTGTACCCTAAGGATCATCCCTCAGCCCCACCTTGTTCAACACCTATATGACCCCCTGACAGATATCGTCAGATCCTACGACCGCAACAATTTCCTATGCAGATGACACTCCGCTCATCCTCGAGCTCACCGAAGACCCCTGCACCACCAGAGAAAACATCTACGATGCCCTGACAAATGTACCCAACTGGATGAGAGACAACTGCCTCAGATAAAACCCCGGAAAGATAGAAGTACTGATCTTCGGGAAGAACACTTCTGTATGGGACCACAGCTGGAGGCCAGCAGAACTTAGACAAAAACCCACACACCGAGACCATGCACGCAACCTAGGCATCATCCTCGACAGTGACTGTGTTAACTACCAGTATCCGACGTATAAGATAAAGCTGCTGCGATGCAGCAAGGAGCACTTGGCTAGTTACACATTAAAATGTAAGCACACTTGTATACATGTGTACAGGCTGCATGTGGGAGACTACTGTTGTACACAGCCCGGTAACCATGCACAGGTATCTTGGAACAATAGGGACTCTGCAGGGTTAGGTATTTACCTGGTTTAGGCCTCATGAGGGTAGTGTACACTATTAGGGAAAGTCAGTGTACTTTACTATTTTAACTATAGTGACACTCCATTTTACACATATGGAGGAAATGTCATGTGTCCTGGTTAGGCCTAGTGGGAAACACTGTACGTTGCCTTCTCTTTCACACGGACTCTTAACACACATTTGCATGCATGACAGTGCAGATTAGTTTCCATGAAACTAAACTTGCTTACAAATTCAACTTCGCAAGACACCTTGAACATCCCATACAAAGTCTAAAACATACATTGTGCAAATGTTGTTATTCATTGTTCATCCATGCAGTGACACTATAGAACATAAATAATGTCAGTCTGACTAGAATCTCGGCACAGGGCAAGGATGCCTTTCGTTATGAATAAAGCAGCATTTCCTGGGTTTAAGCAGAGGAGCACTTGCTGTCAATCACGAGGTCACTGCATGATGAAACCTCAGCCCAGCTGCTTGCTGATCCTTTTGGCAGGGATGTCCAACTTGTGACCAAGACAGGGAAGTGCATACTTTCCCTTTAGGTAATGGGGTGGATAAGCCGATGGGGAATTCTTGGCAGAACATGCACAGACACACACACACACACACAGCCTAGATACAACCAGTCACTCACCCATACATTCACTGAGACACCTAATCACTCACTTACACAGTCAGTCATGCACCCACTGAATCATCCATACAGGCACTCATGCACACACTGTTTCACCAACACACCTTGGTATATATATTTAACATTCAAACTTTTTAAAAACACTGACAGTCACTAAATGATGTCATCAGTGATGTTATCAGTGATGTCATTTGAGATGTTATCAGTGGTGTCATCAGTGATGTCACTGGCCATGTCATGAGTGATGTAATATGCGAGGCTATAAGCAGCGCATTGCAAGTTATAACTTGTTATGTTTTTTTGTGGTAAAATTCGAAGGTTTTCTTAATTATATTTCCTAACTATAATGTCCCTGTAACCCTTGTTTTTTTTCAGTGAATTTCTAAGGTTTTTTAAACACTAATTCCTAACTATAAAGTCCCTGTAACTTTTGTTTTTTTCAGTGAATTTCAAAGATATTTGAAATGTTATTTCCTAACTGTAACCTGTAACCTTTGTGAGTGGATGTAAAGGGCGGTGACTGAGTGTGTGAGTGGCTATATGGGTCTGTGAGTGAGTATGTAACGTCTGGGTAATTACATAGGTGTATGAGTAGTGCCTGTGTGATTGTATGATTGCATAGGTAGTACCTGTATGATTCTATGATTGCAATTGCCAAGGACAGATTGTGAACACCAGGTGTTTTTGACAAAGTGTAAAATACATATATAGACATGTTTTATATAAAGTTTCAGTGTAGCTATTTAGTAGGTAAGTAATGTATCTTTCCCCTTTGTATTCATTTGTCGTAATAACTACATCAAAAATTAATTTTCCTTCTTCACAGCAACACCTGAAGTGGCAATGATGTCAGTAGTCACAAATGCAAATGAGAAAAAGTCAAACAGATATATAAGCATATTTTACAGAAAGCTGGAGTCTAGCTGTTTAGTAACAGAGTGGTCCAACTTAACTTTAACAACGCATTTGTAAAAAAACAACAGTATCAAAAATGTCTTTCAACATTGGAACTCACGAATAGAACATAATTACCAAACAAAGAAATGTTGTTGGTTTACACAGTTTTACAACTAAAATTCCGCAATGCACAATATTTGACAAGACATTGTCAAGAGGTACAAATAAACAAATATTCTTGCGGGACTACGTCCATGCTTTACCATCTAAAAACATGCCATGACAATTGTCAAAAAGCAGCAAGAAGGCAATGCAAGGCTTAAAGATCCTCTTCTTCAAAAGCAGCCCAAAAAACACCAGGGCAGAGTCCCTTCAGAAGTCTAATCTCAACTTCAAGATTTGTCTCCAAAGTTTTCCCAGATAGCATCATACTGCATGGATTATAAAGTTGTAGTGAGGGGGCGTGGCTTGGACGGCAGTCGAGATGGCCGCCTGACTCCGTCGCTCCGTTGGTCCGGGGGAAGATGCTGCCCTTCCCGTGTCCTATGGGGATTGTTTGCGACTCAGGCTGAGCGTATCCTGCCGCGCTAGATGCCGGGCACAAGAGGAGCCCTCTGACACCAGCTGCGGTCCCTGCATAGGCGACCTTTGCAACATCTTGCCTCGCGGTGCGAAGCGAAGGAAAGGAAACAAGATGGCGCCTCCCCGCTAGTCCGAGCGGAGTATCCTCGATCGATAGACCCGTGGTCTGCCTGCAAGTACCCTGCTTGTTCTTTATCTGATGGCTGTTTGTTTTCACTGTTGGTGCCTTGCTGGCACGGTTTACTGGGCCCCTTTGCTGTTTTTGAGAGCGGATCGCCACTGCATCAACATGCCTGACCTTAAAATGGCGGCGGCGGTGACGGCGAGACGGAGCAATATCAAGCATTACTAACATTAATTACTAGCATTAACTATACCAACTTATCCAGCGCTACTCTGACAAAGCCTTCCACAGAGGGGGTTGCCCGCAGATTTGCCAGCGCGACCCCGGTTCCAGCCCGTCCCAGGTCACGGTCTGTGTTTGCCCAGTCTCTCTCCCTGATAGCAGCGCGCAACACCGGAGCTTGACTCCCACTGCTCCCACTCCTGGTCTCATGAGCTCTGAAGCGCTCTAGGCTTGGAGGCTTGGGGAGGGAAGGATCCGTGAGTCGGACTTTGCCACGCTGTGCCCCGTGTCCCGTGCGCCCTGGGAGTGATTCAACCGGCGATTCAGCGGAGGGTAGGCTTGGGTCACCGGCCTGGGTGCGTCTTTGGCCCTGTAGCTGTGGGTACTTGTCCATCTTATTAAGACTCCTGCGGCCCCAGAGGCTCTGCCGCACGGCCTTTTGGTGGCTTACCCTCTCACGCCCCTGTGATTGGTCGACTGACTGCAGGGTTGTGGTCATTTGGCCTGCAGGTCTCACGGATACTATGCGATTTTCTTAAAGCCAGCCTTTCTCTCCTCCAGTGCTCGGCGCTGTTGGAAGTCGACAGTCAATTTTGTCAATACAGAAAATACAGTCAATATTGCAACAGTGCAAGCCGGGGGCACAGGCCAGCTACACAGGCCAGCTAGTTATCCAATTGTTGCCACGACCTCCAGAATGGCTGATCGCGAATCTAAACTGGTTCACAAGAGAAACAAAGGGGAACCTTCACAGTCAGACTCTCCTGTCAAAATTAAACCAGATATCAATAGCACCTTGGAACTAATTCTGAAAAAGCTGGCCGATGTCCATGACTTGGCCAAGTCGACCAAACAAACTACTGACACCATACAACTGGAGATAACGGCCATCAGAGCAGACATGAATGCAGTGAACAACAGACTTTCCGCTGCTGAACAGAGGATCAGTGATGTTGAGGATATTGTTTCCAAGTCAAGTAAGGAGATGAAAGCCTTTTCGAACACATCCTCCATGCTACTAAGACAGACGGCCGAGTTGGAAGACCGCAACCGTAGGGGCAACATCCGAATTCTTGGGGTTCCGGAGGGTTCAGAGGATCCTCTGGGCTCCTGTTTAGCCTTTCTGGAGGATTGGATTCCTAAGTTCACTGGCATAACGTTCGACCAGCCCTTTGAATTAGACAGAGCACACAGAATCCCTTCATTCAAATCCTCCTCTCGGCAGGGGGTCCGCCCAATCATTTGTAAACCTCTCCGTTTTCGCCATGTAGAAGCATTACTGGCCCATGCCAGGTAAAATCACAACCTCAACTGGAAGGGTAACAAAATCATCTTTACCCAAGATTTTTCGAAACCTACTGTGGATACTCGTAGGGGGTTCCTAAGTTTGAGAGACAAACTGAAATCCAGAGGCATTCTGTTCTCCTTCGTAGGGCCTGCTAGGTTCAAGATCACCGAGGGGGGAGACACCTCTTTTTTACTGACCCCGGTGCTCTTGCCTCCTATCTGGAAGGCCCTCCTACTCAGGACATGGACTCGTCGCAGCTTCTGGTCAGCAAGAGAAAATCCTCACTGGGCCCGGCGTGACGCCTGTACTGATTCCTCTGCTCCTTTTGTTTTTGCCCGGTTCAGGTGTTCCGATGTGATGTATTGGCTATTTTGGTATTTGTGTCCTATGGGTGGTATGGATCTTTCTTTGGGGGATTTGCCACGCTGATATATCAACAGTCATTTGTATTCGATTTGCAATCTTACACACGGCTCTTTGAAAGTTGGATACTGGGAAGGTATGTTTATGTATGTATTTCGACCATGTTGTTTCCCCTGGGGGGCGGGTGGACGCTTCTGTCGTCGCACCTCCCACATGCTAGGTTTTGAGGGTGGGGTGGGGTGGGTGGGTGTGGGGAGGGTTGGGGCTGAGAGCGCCCACGTTTATACGACCATTTTGATGGTTTTCACAGTTGCTTCCTCATTTGCTCTCCTTTTACTTTCCTTTTGTCTTCTCTTTTCTTTCCTTGCCTCCTTCTGCCTGTTTCCTCTCTCTATCTGGCGCCTCCTACTCTCTAGACATAAGTGGCCTATGTACCGTATGCTTTGTTCGGGATGGGATTGGCCGGGTTCCAGATGTGGAATGCAGTTATGGTTGTATGTTTATATTGGCGCCCACATTGGGCCTGCACTGGGGTCAATAGAATTTTCACATTTTTCCTTATGTCACGACCCACACTTGTTGAATTCACCATATAGATACATTACTCATGGCCATTGAAAAACAAGGGATCCTTTTGAGTGATCTGAAGATAGCTTCCCTGAATGTCAGGGGCCTTAACCATCCTGTGAAGAGACGCAAGGTCTTGGAATATTTAGCCAAAACCAAAAGTGATATAGTGCTCCTACAGGAGACTAAGCTTTCCGAAGTAGACAATAATCTGGTGAAGGGCAGCTGGATTTCGCAATTGGCATGCTCATCGGCAGTTAAGAAGAAGCGAGGGGTCTTAACCTTGATCTCGAGATCTGCTAACATCACACTAGAATCCTCCCAGCACGATGATGAGGGCCGTTTCTTGCTCACTCACTTGAGGAGGGGCGAAGACGTAATCCATGTGATCAATATTTATGGGCCCAACACAGATGATCCCACCTTTTGGTCGGACGTGTCCGACAAGCTAGATGGTATCCCTCGGGAAGATTTGATAATAATGGCAGGAGACTTCAATCTCCCCCTGGACCCGATAATTGATAGACAGTCCACTTGCCAATACCACCCCACAAGCGCACACGCTGAGCTCACCTCTATTTGCTCAAAAATTAACCTTAAAGATTCCTGGAGACTCCAACACCCAGACTCAAGGGATTATACTTTCTACTCGCCCCCCCACAATTCATACACTAGGATTGATTATATCCTTGTTTCCGGTGCATACACCAGCCTCATTGAGTCCTCTAATATTGCTCCACGATTGATTTCCGACCACTCTTGCATCTCTCTTACCCTGACCGGTAGCCACAGAGAACAAACTCCCAAACGGTGGCGGTTTAACAATGATGTCCTATCGGACCCTGAAGATAAAAAAAAGATTACGGAGGCCATTTCAGAATACCTTGACCACAATAAGGTGTCTGATACTAATATAAACACGCACTGGGACGCATTGAAGGCCACTATACGGGGGACAATCATTGCGATAAAAACTAAAATAAATCAACGATTGAACCAGGGACTTCTTCAATTGGAACGGGAAATTAGAGACTTAGAGACCGCCCATATTTCCTCCTTGAATGACTCCACTCTACTCTTAACTCTGACACAGAAGAAGTATGAATACAATAAGATATTGAGTGAACGAGCGGGGGTGTGGATTAATAAATTTAAGGCATTGAATCTCTGCGAGGCCAACAAGGCGGGGAAACTCTTGGCTTCATATCTTAAGCATAGACAAAATCAACACGTAATCTCTTCCATCAAGGACGCTAATAACCTAACCCACACATCTCACAAGGCCATTCTTAATACTTTCAAACAATTCTATCAGGACCTATACTCAAATAATCAGATTTTCGACACTGAGAAGTGCTCTGCCTTTCTACGTGATCTTAATCTGCCACGCCTCTCAGACGATGACTCTGCCATGCTAGCAATGGAAATCAGTAGCTCGGAACTAGATAAGACGGTCAGGTCCTTGAAGGAAAATAAAGCCCCAGGGCCGGATGGCTTCACGGCATCCTTTTATAAGTCTTTCCTAACCCAATTAGGTCCTGTTATAAAGCAGGTTTTTAATCATGTGGCCGGTACTGGACATACACCCGACTCCATGACTGAAGCAAACATTGTAGTCATCCCCAAGGAGGGGAAGGACCCTGTTCTCCCAAAAAACTATAGGCCAATCTCGCTTATAAATGTGGACTGCAAAATTTATGCCAAAATTCTTGCGGTCAGACTCAATTCGGTCCTCCATAAATTGATAAGCAACTCCCAGGTGGGGTTCCTCCGTAACCGTTTATCTAATGACAACACACGACTGTTATGCCACGTATTAGAAAATGCTGCAACCAAAACTGTGCCCTCGATTGCCATCACATTAGATGCCGAGAAGGCCTTCGACAGAGTCTCTTGGCCGTTCCTGGAGCGTTGTCTGCACTCCTTTAGCTTGGGTAAGGACTTTATTAAAATGATTATGTCACTCTACCTAAAACCGACTGGACGTATAGCTGTCAATGGGGCTCTTTCGGAACCCTTCCCCCTATATCAGGGCACCAGACAGGGATGCCCTCTGTCTCCATCACTTTTTCTTCTGGCGCTAGAACCCCTTCTTCAGGCTATCAAACTTAACAGGGACATTGCGGGTGTGGATATCAACGGCATCCGGGTCAAACTGGCCGCGTACGCGGATGACATTTTGATAGTTAGAGCGTCCAGACTCCTCCATTACTGCCCTAATGGAGACGATTGCGGAGTATTCTCTGCACTCTGGATACAAACTTAACAGAGATAAATCGGAGGTTAAACCACTGAACGTTTTTTGTACTAGCGACATACTGGGGGACTCTGGGTTAGCATGGCAGCCGAGTTTCATCAAATATCTGGGGATTGAATTTGGTAATAACATCATGGACACCCTGTATCAAAATGAAAAGGTACTCCTACAGAAAATTAAAACACTCCTGGAAACCTGGTCCCCTAAATTCATCACGTGGTGGGGGAGAATTGAAACTATCAAGATGATGGTTACTCCTTTAGTCAATTATCTCATAAGTATGTTGCCATTGCTACTTACCGATTCCTTTCACCATAAACTAGATAATCTTCTAACGTCCTTTCTGTGGCGTGGTAAAAAAGCCAGAATCAGCATCCGTAAATTGAGGCTTGACAAGTCTATGGGCGGCGTTAACCTGGCAGACTTTCGTTTATACCAATATGCCTTTCTAGCGAGGCAGGGTTTGCTCTGGGTCTCTCCTCCTGATCACTATATGCCGGTGTGGTTGGAGGTGGAAGGGGCTCTATTACAGAACATACGTCCTCTATCGGTTCTCACGGCCAACCGCCTTGTTGCCACCCACTCCAGATCCATCTTTAGGAACACTAAACTGGCTCTCTTAAAAGTTGACAGGTCCTTGGAGGTTGGTATGAGGGGATCCGATATGGAATCACTTTGGCTTAACTCCAAGTTCCTTTACAATGGCGAGCCTTTACTCCTTGACTCTGTAGAAGTGGTATCTTTTTTCCACTCCAATTGACGGATGGCACATATCCTTTGACATTCAGGGACCTCCAAACCCGCTTCCACTTGGCTGATATCGAATTCTATAATTTCCTGAAGGTGAGGGCTGCCATTACGAAATCCAGAGTGTCTCCCAGCTCCCCTTCGCTTCCCAACTTTGTGGCAAAAATTAATAGGCTTGGTCATCAAGTCTCCCAAATCTATCGACTTCTGCGCCCAAAATCCTCCAAGCTTAATTCTAAGGTAGTAAGCTACTGGAACGAACTGTCTGATACTCAGCTATCCGATGTTTCTTGGCCCCAGTTATGGAGATCAGTCACACGTAATAAGATTTCCCCAGTCCTTTCCCAAACGAAATTTTGGCTATTACACAAAGCTTTTTGGACACCGGCCAGGCTGTTTTCCGTGGGGATCCGGGATGACGATGTGTGTTGGAATTGTAAGCAAGACAAAGGGGATTTGGCTCACCTTATTCTGCACTGCCCGATTGTGAAACCCTTCTGGGATAAGGTCTATGTGTTTTTGTATAAGTTATTTAACTGTCTTCTTCCTAGGTCCTTATCATCCGTGGTGACTGCTTTTTTACAGGAGGACTTGCATTCCGAGGGGGATCGTGATCTCCTTGATCTACTGTTGATTTCTGCAGTTAAAATGATACTTACCAATTGGAAGGACACTAGCAAGGTCTCTTACAAGTGCTGGATGAACTGGGTCATTCATATCAGGGGAGCAGATAATATTGTCCTGCAACAGTCACCCTGGAAATCCTCCACGAGGAACATATGGTCTACCCTGGATGACTATTTTGCTTCTCATAAGCCGCCATGAACTCACTTTCTGGATGAAAAATTCGCATGTCGTCACCATACCATGGCTACTGACTAGGACGGTCACTTGATGCTGCATTATGTTATATTATTGTGAAGCTAGAGGCGTCGGTTAACTCTCCCTTCTCTTTTTCTTCCCCCTTTTCTGTCTCTCCATTCACCCTCTTCCCTTTCTTTCTCTTTCTTTTTTCTTCCTCCCCCTCTTCGGGAGTTGGAGATTTCGGGGGGACATCACGGGCATGGTGTTCGTCTAATGTTGACAGCTATCTGCTGACCCAGTGAAGCACAGTCATGGGTATTCTGGGGCCCTTGCCCTGATCCCAACTCCTGTTCTGTTTTCTCTTTTTGTTTTCATAAAACTTTTCAATAAAGATATTTGAAATAAAAAAAATAAAAATAAAGTTGTAGTGAGTGCTGGAGAGAAGTTCATAAGAGCCCTTCGCAATGCTGCGAAGAATCATAAATGTTGATGTTCTTCTTATTTTTATGCCGTCATAGTTTTTCTACATAAGCAGGCATTTTATTACCTTATAAAATGGGTATCTAATATCTATGTATTGTTTATTTTATTATCTTCTAATTTATTGTAACGCTACTTACATATAACTTGCCTTACGGACAAGTCAAAGTGTTCCTCTACAAATAAATACACAGCTAACAATGCCAGTTCTACAAATAAATACACAGCTAACTTTTGTCAGTTATCATTATTTGCTTTTTCACTTTTTAAACACAAGTCAACAGTTTGTGTTTAAATCTTGTAGTGAGTGCATCGACAACATATACAAACATACTCTGGGTTTTTAGACCACACAGTGTTACACTTTGTAATCTCTACTTCAAAACTATCAACTGTAATATCTGTGACATGTTCTACAGCTCCTCCTCTTAACAACTCTTCCTTTTCCCTAGAATCCTGCTGAGGACCAAAGAAACGAAAGTGCACATCATCAAAAACCTCTATTATATCTACCACAGTACCACACAAAAATGCTCAATTCATTTCTCCTAAACAGAAAGCTGGAGTTTTTTCATAGTACAGCCTCCTTACTAAAGTTTGCATTGTTGATTGGTGAACAACTAAAATCTGTCGTGTAGTTCCTATGAACCTATATAGGATCTACGCATTTAGACAACGTAAACTATGGATTGGTATCCAGATACCCCTACAAGATAATCTGTAGTCCTGCTAGCTCACAGTGCCTCTATGCGCCCCTCTTACCAAGGAGCGAATAGTCTCTGGCAACTATTGAACATGACAACCCTCCTCCCTCAGAATAGTGGAAACAGTACAGTACTTTTTGCTCAGTCACTCATGCTCACTTTGTCTCAGAGAAAAACGTAGAATAGACGGTGAGGACGTTTTCCAAAAAGTATTTATTGAACCAGCGTCATTCTAATGTAAAATAGGTGTGCTGAAACAACCATAAGACAGAAACAGATATAACGTATTATAAGCACCAATAGAGTAAAAGGATGGTAGATTCCTAACATAGTGCTAGAACAATGAATACAGCAAGTATATAAAATACATGACAGAAATAAATGCGTACTCCTATCTAAATATACCTATGTGTACCGAATATGTATGTAGGTGTGGAGCAAAGAATCCCCCTACAATAAAGCCAACCCCATTACCTGAAGTGAGAGACTGTGGGACCCTGTCTTGGTCTTGAAATGACACCCCGCGAGGAATGTCAGATCACTGCGAGCTGGAGTGTCTGCATGCAGGAACCTCAGCGTCTCGCATCAGTGTGTCAGAATGGAAGTCCTTTTTCTCCTCTCCCTGCCTCAGCAAAGATATCGTGTTTATATACCCAAAGTGGTACCTTCAGAGGATCTACCTTGCTGTATCATGTTGGACTAGGATGACGGAAGGAATGACGCTTATACATAGTTATTATGCAGGAGATGGTAGACCTGATGAGACTCCAAGGGTTCTCATGCATAATGAATCAGGCTAGTTTTTCTGAGAAAACCCCACGTCATTTTAGCAGAACCGTAACCAGCCCTGGGCGTAGTGAGGCTACGTGAAGCATTACGGAGTGGGGGCAAATCTACACCCACCCGCACACTTCGCAAAGCCCCACTATGCGCATGTGCATTCGTGAGGAAGAAGCTAGCCAGGAAGCAGCAAGATGGAGCCCCGGGACGCGGCAGCTCAGGTAAGTAATTTTCTTTATATGTAATGTTCTAAGTAATTGTAAAATGAGGGCGGGAGGGAGGCGGGTGGCGGGCAAATCTGCTCCGCCGCGGCGTGTGCGTAGTCTGCCCCTGCTACGCCTACTTTGCGAAGCGCGAAGTGGGCAGTACTACACACACTTCGCGGGCGGAGCGGAGCACTGCGCCCACTCTTAACCATAACTAGGTAAAAGTTCAGTACCAAGAACTGTTATGTAGTGATGTCTCAGGGTACCTGTATGAAATATAACATCCTGAAATTATGAAATGTGCTTTGCCAAACTTTTCTGGATAAACAAGCTAGTGGGTGTCCATGCAAATGTGTATTCTTTTGAATCTTGCAAGGACCCAATTCTTCTAAAGTACTTATTTTGTGTTTTAATCTTCACCTTGGAAGGATATGTAGAAATGTCCCTAATATATCAATGGATTGCTGTTGAACTATAAACACTAGTACAATTCAATTTCAATACAGGTGCCTGACTCCACCTTCCTTCTACAAGTTCTCCAATATCATGTTCTACATTTGTAGATACCATCACCTCTTTTGCTTTAGGAGTGCCATTCTTCATTTCATACCATTGTCCTCCGTAATCAATAGCATGAACTAATCTATGTAGATAGATTTATTTATTAAAGGAAGACTCTGTAAGAGAACTATATATGTATTCTCCACTATCAACAGCACAAAAGTTACTTCTATTCACTCATATTTTTTCTGGTTATATCTCCTCATGCACAACACCATTTTGTCAAGTATTCATTCTATTTATAATCAAAATGAAAAGCTTACTCTTCAAAGCAATGGCTTCATCAACTACTCTCAGAACTTGTTCTTTCTGTTTCAGTGCCTCTCTCCTTCTTCTATACTTCATCATAGTTCTCTGTAGATTTATAAATACTTTACTACGAATCACCCTGGCTCTGATTTCCTTGAACTGCTTCTGTCTCCTGGTTAAGGTGTGTCCATCTTTGTTACATTGTTGCCTGTTCATGTAATATAGTCAGTATCAAGAACTGGTATGTAGTGTGATGGCAGGCGAAATATAGGTGAAAAGTTTAGTTACTACCAAGCCTATATTAGGGTACTAGTATGAAACATAACACCCACTCCTCATCCGACTGGACGACATGCTAAAAAAAAGTCTAAAACAAACTTCTAAAATAAGCAAATACTTAATAAGTCTATATATAAAAAAATGTGTAAGAAATGCCAAAATTGTTGCATAATCTGTAGAAGTCCATTACAATGTGTTCATATATATGGTTTGAACAATTGAGTGCCTGAAAGCCATGCTGTTCAAAAAAGTGTTTTTGTTTAAAATTCCAAATTTGGTCATTTTGAAAAAAGGCCAAATTTTCCCACCACACGATAAGCCAAATGTTTATGCGTCCTGTGTGGGAGAAGAAAGAGCTTGCCATCGCAGAAGACGGTCCCTGCAACACCTCACAGATCAGGTCAATTGAGCACAGATGATCTTCAGTGCCCACAGCCGATGCTGGGGAAGCCTGTATGATATCCAAGGTCTGCATGCCTGTAGAGGAGCTGGTCTCCATTCCAACAGGAGCTGAAGCATCCCGTGGTGGCTCTAAGAATGCAGACATCAATATAGGAAAACGCTGAGGACACAGCAGTACATGGGCCGTTAATGGGTCCAGTAAAGCATCAATGTCTGGTGGTGCAACCAATGGAAGTGTTAGACAGAGATCCAACATGCATTGTTGTCCGCAGAACAGGCATCGGATGACAGACAGAACACAGTCAATCCACACTGGTCTAAATGATAGGAACCAAGACTCGCTCAGTTCCCGAAGGCGAGGTGTGCCCAGATGGAGTACCAGGCGATCCCGGTATGGGCGCTCCAAGAGCTTTTTTTCATCCCCTTGGTGACTGGGACATCCATTACATAGCAGAAAAATTACAATCAGGATTCCTGCTATTGTAGCAGAATTAGCGGAAGTCTTCCAAAAATGCTTCCAAATGTGGAAGCACTCTGAAGACTGTCTGAAAGGTGTTTAACAGTCTAGAACCTATGGTTTTAAATAGGTGTACTATACCCTTCGTATCAGACATGTTAAAGATACGTTGTACCATTTCTGTGAAATGGAAATGGCAGTTCATTCGTACAAGTGCCTGTATCTTAGCTGAGGACCTTACAACCTTGTCGGAGGGATGCGCTGAAACAAGTAAGGCTGGATCAAATGCTCAATTTTGACCGGTATATTGGTTATATGACAGAGTGAATCAGTAGTCCCCTGAATGTTCTTGTTTTTTTTACCTTTTTTTCTATGGCTTTTCTCTGTGTCTTTATGGGTCTATGACGTTTTTGTATTTTTCTTGTTCCCTTGTGGTGTCTTGACGATCATTAGTTCGTGAGCTGGTTTTTCTTCTCTCTCTTTCTTTTCTTTCCCAGGCTCTCATGCAGAGGATGGACACACCCCAGAGAGTCGGAAGAAAGTGGAGAAGGCGGTAAGTACCCAGAGGTTACTTTGACTATTTTCAGGATCGGCCTCCAACACACCGAGTACGTGTAAAAAAACACTTTATTGGGTGTGAGGAAGGGTTGGAAATGGACAAAGTAAAGGAAAAAAGAATGTTGCAAACACTGAGGACTTTCTTTATTCCTCTTCTCTCTTCTTTTTGTCCCTCTCATATAGAGTATAGTGTTCTTTTCGTTAGGGGTTCGGTCATTAGATTTCCCTAAATAAAAAAAAAACACAGAGAAAAAAGATAACTCATCCAACTCTGGAAAATAATCTCCTCCTCCTCCTCCCCTTTCCCCCCTACCCAATATTGAAGAAAACCTAAGCAATATTGAAGAAAACCTAAGCAAAAATGAAAAGACCAAAACAACTCTTCGCTTGAGTTAAGGAATGGTTTGGTTTAGCCCGTGTCTTGTTGGGCATCCGGGCAGAATATTGCCAGGCAGCCTCCCACCCCCTTCTCTCACACGGTCAGTCACCGTGTTGGCCACAACTCTCCTGAGTTGCAGCGACGCTTCTTTGGCTCTCCTGAGGGGTCCACCACTCCTCCGACCAGCTCTCCGCGGTGTCGTCTTTGGCGTCTTCTTCCACCTGAAACCAGTGTTTGGCTTCGGTCGCTTCCATGTCTCCCAGAGTCTCACTCCTGCCGTGGCGTTGCTGCTCGACATACACCTCAACTTCCTGTTTCCATTGGATCCTTCTCTCTTCTTCCTGGAACCGCCGCCAATCATCACAAAGGCCCCCTCCTCCAGGTGGCCCAGGGTGGTTGATTGGTTCTCCGGAGGGGTGGTCTCGTTGTCAACCTGCACAGGGGAGGTCAAAGGTTTAAACCTTTGGTCACCTCCCTCCTTCTCATGATGGTGCTCTGCTGTAACTTCATTGTTATCTGCACCAAGTAGGTGATGATAGTCGAGGTGTGTGTCTCCACCACAGACCTGAAGATCAAAAGTCTCTCGGGCAGAGGTTAAGGCACTGTTTTCTGTAAAAGCATGGCTTTCATTCAGGACAGAGTATCAAACCGTATAAAGAAAACATTCAATGAAGGCCATAACGGCGCCTCCCTAACTGTGTGGGTCAGTGGGAACAATTCTTGCATACAACAAGTAACCCTGGACCCGACAGTGACAAGATATGCGATGCCCGGAAGCATACGACAACTATGATCATGCAGCATCAAGTAACTCACAGCCGAGAGCAACTAGAACACCGGATTATTCACGGCAGCCAGGGACCCTTTCAAATGAAAGAATAAGTTTGCAACCGAACCTTTACAGGTACCATGAAGCATGATATGAGAGATCTACTTAAAGAGTTCTCGGAGTCTGTACTGCTGAGAATCACTTTCATGTCCCCACTCCTGCATCGAAATCTATACAGCAATGCCAAAGATTCATTGATGAATTCCTTACCCAATTATTCATATCTGCCTGCCTGTTGTTGTTCTAGGAAATACAGAAACTGGAAAGTTGTGACCGGTAACGTTAGATGGCCATAAATTAACCATTGTGTGGATCGTGACTTTACCACATTGAAAGGTATTTGGTCCAGTTTTTCAATACGCAGCATTGTATATTTTGCTCCTCTTTATGCCATTGTTATCTGCTTCTTAGTCAAATTGTATGCAGAGAACAGGGACGTACTGTTGATAAATCGCCAAGGCACATAACCAGAAGGCAATGTTTGTAAAGTCCAGCTCAACAACATAATAGAATGAAACTGAGACTGTCCGTGCTGTAGTATGGACAAATCCTGTTCTATTATATTTTTAGCAGAAGATACAATGTTGCCCAGTGAATAATTCCAGGATGTTAACGTGGCCATACCATTATCAACCACTGCTAAGGCCTTTTCTAGGTTAATTCTGTCAATTTCACGAAGTCTCTCTGCAGCTTCCTGGTGAGAGATTTTCCAAATTTCATTATAAACAGCGTATAGGAAAAGTTTCCGACATGGCTTTCGGGGACCCAATAAAAAATCCCTGAATTCCATGTCTTCTTATAGTAAGGATAAGTGTTGTTTCACTTGGGACAGTGTGAAGGTTTTTAGCCAATTGAGGCATAACTTCCCAACACTGTATGATGTCACCACCCCTGGATGTTCTCGTTGTACATAGCATTGGTCTGGCCTATGGATACTAAACCCTTCGGCGGTACCTCTGAATCTTGTTCAACACATGTGTGTGTCTGTGGACAAAACTAACCATCCCTTCCAATTGGGGTCTGATGAATTGTATGACACTGTGGAGGATATTCTGAAGAACGTGTGATAACCATCACAAAAGTTACTTAACGCAGCCTTCAACATCGCAGTCAATCGCGGGAAATTTACGCTGTTTTAAACAAGCATTCACAACACGGCGGTACCAAGCTATAGTCTCCAGAGAATGTGTCAACTGACCGTGTTAAAATCAACGCCACGCCGCAAAAATGTGAAACACGAACGCAAAAAAAGCTTCAATGAGGCCAAGCGCAATAAAAAAATCTGCGAAAACCAGCTACAGGCCTGCAATTCACATGCGTCAGGTGGGAACAATGACAATAAAGGTCGAAAAAAAACAGACAAACAAAAGCCAAACAACAGCGAAGCACAATGGACGTTGTCGGAGCAAGTATGGAGGAGAACCAGAATCCACAAGCCCCCTGGAGGTCCAGCCTGGGACCTCAAGGGTCAGGGAAGGGTAAGGACAAGAAGAGTAGGAAGAAAAGGTTCAGTCCGCAGGAAAACAGGATCCTGATAACAGAGGTGATAGAACACCATCAACAACTGTTCGTCACCACCACTGTCATTGGTAACAAAAAATTGACTTTGGCAGTCCATCGTGGACAAGGTGAATGCAGTCAGAGTGCCGAAGAGGACAATAGAAGAGGTCAAGAGGTGCTGGAATGATGTTAAGCGCAATACCAAGCTGAAATCCGCCAACAACCGGAAGGCAGCAATGCAGACTGGAGGTGGGACCCAGCGCCACAGGACGACCTGGAGGAAATGTTGTCCACAGTCATTAGTGGGGAGACGGTGCCAGGAGTTGGGGGACCGGACACTGCTCAACCGGACCGAACACAACAGCAACGGGGTGAGTAACAACCAAGGATTGGGGGGACAGGGGGAGATGGGCACAATGGCACACATGCACAAGTATGTAGAGCACATCTGCGGACAAACCTTGCTCCAGACCACCAACTCCCACCAAGAGACCAATGTCCCCAAGTGTGCAACATGTCAGCACTGTACAAGCACAGAAATCAAAGGCACACCACATGAAAGGGATAATGGCCAGCAAAATCAGAGCTGCGGGGGCGACTCCCCCAAAATGCAGCACACACACATCACATACAGAGCACATCAACATTTTTGACGATGTGGCACAATCCGCAAACCACCTACAACAGAACACAGGACACAACTGGTGCCGCTTGGGTGCAGACACTGGCCAATCACATTTGGTTTTGCAGGGAAATGTGAGTTGATAATGCAAAAGTACAAACATACACTGGTCTGTCATCAAAATGTCCACTGTCCCTCATCACATAGGCAGCTCCTCCCAAACAGCCACAATGTACCCAGTCATGCTATCTGTATGAAAACATCTACAATGTAACAACATACATGTGGACACATTGTTAAACTGCATCTCCCCTTCACATTGCAGAGTGAGAATCAATACCTCCTGCAGTGCAGCCCAACCCTCTCTTCTCTGATGACGAAGAGGAGCACCACAGTTTCAACTCCGACACCCTCCAACTGCTCGTGGACAGCCTACGCAGCCCACTTCCAGGAGCTGGGCAGCCCAGATGCTACGAGGAGAACCCACCCCCTGCACAGACCACACAGCAGGCAGCACCCACCCCCATGGCTACCTCCCAGGACCCCCCACAATGAACACATGGCCTTCCAACGCCGTGTGTTGGGGTGCCAGGAGAATCTGGCAGAACAGGTGTGGGTAGGCTTCGACCGCATTGCAGACAAGCTAGATGCTGTACTTGGGTGTCTAAGTCCCAGTAGGGACCACTCACCGTCCCTAACGGTCACCCACAATCCTTCCATGCTCTCCAACAGACCATGGCCAACATCGCTGGAGCCCTGACTCAGAGAATAGAACAACTGTCCAGTCAGAGTGGCTCTAGCGATGTGTGGAAACATGCGGAGGTTGATGGAGACCATGGAGCGGGCGAATGCGGAAAGTGCGGCAGCCACGGCTGCACACCAGCGAGAGGTAGCTGGGTTCCTCAATGACCTCAGGACCATCCTCATGGCATTGTTGCCACAAAGCCTGGCACTGATGCATGCTGCTGCTACCACTTCATCCACATCTCCGCCCCCTGAAGTGTCAGTGCCACACAGTGCTGGAGACAGAACACCACCACCCACAGGTGAGGCACATGAAACAGCAAGGGACGGAGAGAAGGATGATTCTGCCCTTGTGGTAAGAAGGACGCAGTAGCATACACATCCACCATAGGGCCGGCTTCAGCTCGGGTCTGCCCTCTGCATCATCACCTTCCACTGTCCCCCGATGCACTCTGCGACACTCACCTTGGACCTCGACATGGACTGCCATAAGCTGGTTGATCGCCAATGACACAGCAATCAGACTGTGGACTGAACTCTTCCTTTGGACTGGTCATTCCTTGAAGGACTCTGGCTGGCCCTTCACGGGCCAACATGGTCATGAGGGGTTTGCATGGCCCTGTACTGCTCAAATGCAACACTCCACTGAATGTGCATTAAACATTTATATTCACACAGATGTGTCATGCCTATGGTCTTTCAAGTGTGGGAGTATGGATGAATGTAGGTCCACTGGACTCCTCTTACGTCCATGTGGCTCATGTCGTAGAACAGGGGTCACAGAGTGACACATTGCTGAATGCGGTCAGTGTGGCTCTGGTACAACAACAGGGACACACGCATGAATTACTTCCTTGTCCAGCCCATTACGGAACCACGCCTAGGGCCCTGGGGTCATTTGCAAACCCTTACGCTGGACTGGCATACGCCAGGCCAGCCCATTCCGCTTACGCTCACAGGGGGGACAGCAACGCTGCATGTCCCAGGTCTTCTCCGTAGTGATCTGCTGCTCACTGGTCTAGTTGTCAGCATGCCACAGCCACTCCCTCATGGCTGGTTTACACCCACACCACACCCATCCAGCACACGCGTCACAGGACATGTGACCTTGTCAATAAAAAGGGCCATGCGCATGTGCTCAATGCCATGTCCACTCTCTATTTGGGTGCATCCGTGTGGTGTTACTGTAGGCATGAGGGCATCGGGCCCTGCAACATCACATTCCCCAGGACCGGAGGTGACATGATGGCGTCCGCAACATGATGCCAAATCATACAGAGTCCATGACTTTGGTGCACAGACTTGGTGGCACCGGATACATTGCGGCCAGCACAAGCACACCGCAATGGGATGGTGACTTTGGGTGCACTGAGGTAGGGGCACCTTTAGTGCTGAGCGGGTGTGCAGCCTCAGGATTTGTGTGCCCTGCTGGACCGCAGTGTAGGCCAGAGCTTGCGGGCAGCGCGGTCCTACCGCCATGTAGCATTGCATCCCGGATCACAGAGTTAGTGGCACCTCAAGGGCTGAGCGGGTGTGCAGCCTGCGATGATGCCGGGTGCACTGGTATGTCCACTGCCATGGCAAAATCAAGACCCAGAATCAAATTTGAGACCTGGTGGCCTGTGGAGTGGGGCTTCATGATGTGGAGGGTGCCATGCTTGCCGGCCCCGGGAATGTGGCTTGCAGTGGCACATGGTCGGCCCTCATTGCTACACACCAAGGGCGGAAGGTAAGCAGTGAGGCCTGGGTGTGCTGGGGCGGGCATGAACCACTGGGTGGCGGGAGGGGCTGGGGTGCATCTGCCTGGGTGCGCAGGTGCAGACAGGCGATGATGTCGTGTGCAATTGTATGTACTTTGCCATTCATGTATCTGGACTCTGTTTCAGATGATGGATCTGTTTCAGATGTGTGAACTGCACTACATACCGGCACGCGGTTGGAGACACACCGGTGGCAGCAGGTGAGCAATGTGGACTGGGAGCGCATTGTCGGCACTCTCTCCCTGTCCATCTCTTCTGTTGTCTGTGTCTCGCCCCCCCTCTCTGTCCGCCTTTCTCTCACTCCCCCCTCTGTCTTGCTCTCGCTTTCACGGTCTGTCTTTCTCTCGCTCTCCCTCTCTGTCCGTCTTTCTCTCTCTCCCCCTCTCTGTCCGTCTTTCTCATTTATCACGACTTTGGCTGTGATAAAGTGCAGTTAACTCTGCGATAGCTCCTTGAGAATATGCCCCTGTATGTATAATGTAATCTACTGTATCCCCACCATGTGTTGTAAAGTTTTGCCACTCCTCAAAGTGTGATAGTGAGGGAATACAAGGTGTGTTCAAGCCTTTGTTCTTGGCTAGTCAAAGAAAGGAAGTCTGTTGCACAGTGTCGTTCAGAAAGATGATTTTATGCGAATGAGACACGCTCAAAATAGTGCCTCTGTTCCCTGAACCTGCCATTCCTTTGAACCCCAGATTGAACTCCAGACTGATTTTATGTCTATAGTGTCCTTCAATAAGTTGAAACCCTGTTCAGACAGTTGGGAAATAAAGGATGCAGAGTAAATCTGTTTGGTGTTTGTTAGCATATTTATTTTTGCAGTTGTAGGTGCAACCTTATAGTAATATGAGGTCGGGTTTGAAGTGTTAAACCGTGAAAAAATAAGAGAACTTTTGTGCAAACGTTCGTGAACTACCTTTTGTGGTGTTGGGGAATGTTACCATAGGTGGTATGTAAAAATATTACGTGGGATACTGGATGTATGGAAAAAGTGATGACCATAATGTTGGTAACAGTACATTGTTTTGTAATCAGTTGAGTCCTCTAACATTTCTATGCTAGAAAATGCAGCAGATTGTTTTAAATCAGACAGCGTATTGTGTACAGTTTCAAAATCCCATCCTCAGAAAATGTACTGGAGTTAATGATATCATTTAAGGAAATTTTTAAATAAATAAGGAATTTACAAAAGTTCAGTGGGACCAAATACATCACATGAAACCCTGTCCCAAAGTGTACCATGAGGAATTGGAACAGCTGTAATGTTCACGAAGGGCAGGTCTCTTTGTTCACGATGAGGTTATGTATGAGGTTTCAGGACCAAGTTCACATTTGATACTGCAGAGTATTCTGGGAGATAGTTACCATTCATTTTTTAAAAACATATTTTATTGGTTTTTCATATTGCCACAAAGGCCATTGTCGAAGGCATATACATTACCAGTATGGGATACATTTAACTGTTTTTACATATCAGTACAGCGTGTACATTTCAACAAAAGCAATGAGGATGTCTGCATATTAAAATGCTGCAGTGTCCTTATTAAGGAACAACCCCCATCACCAACTTTCAATGAAACAACTGAGTCCCCCCTCCTGCCACGGTCCCTCAGACTCATTCCATCATTTACTAAGGATGAATAGTCAGCCTAACCATTCTGTGTGACACAGCAACTCCTGTGTAAGATTCGTTGGTCCTGTACCATCCAATGTTCTAGTGCAGCAGCCGGGACATTTCCAGTCTGCACCTCTAGATGCATTAGTCAGTGTGTTGATTTACACATCAAGTTGTATAGGGAGTTCCGTGGCAATAAACCCCTCCAACATTGCATTCCATTCCATCGAGATAGGATTCTTGGAGATAGTTTCCATTCATGAGTAAGCAAAAGACAGTCACTAGGCCAATCCAGAATAGAAAAAACAATATTCCATTTATTATCCAGAGCTGTAGCCATGGCGGACTAGGTAAGTCATTTTCAGAAAAATGTAGAAGTCATTAAGATGTTGTTTACGGGAAAAAGGAGCTGGCATTGATTCAGGTTCACTGGGATCAAGAGAGAAGGTATCAAAATCAATGAAGTAGATAGATGCAGTTTGGTCTCTTTTTGGTAGCTCAGCAGGTTTTGGTGAACTGGCAGACATCTCTTGTAGAGGCATATTTATGTAGATATCAGTCGTAGGCCAAATAGATATTGGTCTTTCATTTGTGTTTTGATTTTGATATTTCAGCAGGAAAGAGTTCCATTTCATTGTTGGTAAGTCCATTACTTTGTATTGGTTACTCTTCAAATGTTATGAGTCTTTCTGTCTGAACTTCCTGTATCGTAGCGAGAGGAGAGCGGCGGCTACCCAGGAGCCCACGAGGTCTACTATTCAGTTTCTGCAACATAGTGTGGTTTGGTAAGGTCGATGGAAACAAATCTCTTTTCCTTTTTTCTTGCAAGAGGCGGAAACAGTACTGTTCTTGTTCCTTCTACAGCCAAGACAGGGACAGGCTTTTTGTATGATGGCCCAAATTATTTCTTGTCCGCAATCTTTTCTCTGACCAGATCCCCCGACTTTTGGGATCCAAGCAGCTAATGCTGTGACTGATTTGACTTCCCCAGTGGCGGTACGTTTTATTTGCACATTGCTTTGTAGTGCAAGGAATTCATTGAGATTCTGTAAAACAGCCAAATGTTTATTGATGTCAAATGGTTTTACACCCGCCACTTTGCTTACATATTCAAGATGAAGTTCACACATTCTCGTCCCAAATAGGTCTTCGCAAGGAGTGACACCTCCAAGGGAACTTTTTAGCATATTGTTGAGTGCCCTCTGGACCCCACATAAGTGACTGACTCAACTACAACCCAAACCTACTACCCTTGCTGTTAAAGTTTGCTACAAGTCCCAGCTTTTCCTCTCAATGAACGAATTTCCTTTGGGATGGTACGGAGAGGAGTACTGCAGTGCAACACCCAAACTTCCCATGGCTTCCTTGTAAGCCCTGGAGCTAAACACGGGGCCACGGTCAGAATGTAATGTGCCAACTGCGTATCTCCCTATGAAGACTCGCAAATCTGTTATAACAGTTAAAGCGTCAGCCAAGCGCTAAGGCCAAACCCACAGGAATCTAGAGCATGAATCCACTGCGACCAAGATATACTTGTAAGCCCTGTCTGATTGTAGGGGGCAGCAGTGGTCCAAATAGACACAAGCAAGTGGTCTGTCTGATATCAATAATGGTGTCTGCACTGGATGTCCTACCGTGGAACCCTTCATCTGCTGACAGATGTTGCACTTTAGGACAAAATTATTTGTCTGTTTAGTTAAACCTGGTCACCAGTAGCGTTGTTTTAATAGAGAAACTGTCACCAATATCCTTCCGTGTGCAGAAACTAGAACCTCATTACAGCTAGAATTGAACCTAATCTGCGATCCATGTTTGGTATTACTCTATCCCCCACTCCTGGAATTTGAGCATTTCAGTGGAAATGCCTTTGGTACAGCTGAGCTGTTTTCGCGTGAAGCGGTGACAGCTACCATTATGTCTCTGTCCATTCTCGCTCTAGAATGTGTGATTGCAGCTACGGCAGCAGTTCGTACTGCCCCTTCCACTGCTTCATCAGCCAATGAATTCCCTTCAACATGAACGTCATCACGTTGATGACTCAGCGTGTGTATCACGTGAGCTCTTGGTAGTTCGTTTTTCAACTTCGCTAACTGTTCCTAAAGTAATTTATGCTTAATTGTGCAACCTGTTGAATCTTTAAACCAATTCTGATCCCAGGAGTGAAGATTTTCATTGCATGAACACAGAAAAATGAATCGCACACAATCAGTGTGGGGAATTCTCAATCTGTATTTATTAGTGCCAGTAACAGGGCTTGAAATTCTGCCAGCTGTGCTGTGCAATCTCTTTGAGACTGTCTTCGCTCTGCTAGAATGGAAATTGCTGTCCAGCATACGACCCTTCACAATTGCACATGTGGCGCTGTATTGTTGTTTACTTCCTATGGCTGGCTGAGCAGATAAATCCATGTAAATAATATATTCATACTGATCTAGAGACATTATTTCATTCAGTAGAGGATATTCTTGTTCTTATTGCTGGAATGCTTGCTTTTAAATGTAGAGTCACATTTGTAATCTACATCTGTTGCAGTGAGCGAATTAGCCCATTGTATCCCTCTTGGATGTAAAGCTTTATCATTTGGAACGCTTGCCTTTGTGACAGCCTCTAAGGCCGGTACTGGAAATACGAGAATTATTAATTTCCTCTGAACCAGTGCTCTTTCTCTCACTACAGCAGCTTGTACTGCTGTCAGAATTTTTTCTGTAGTAGCAAAACACATTTCCACGTTTGTGTACAAGTGCGATTTATATGCTACAGTTACCGTTTTGCCTTCATTGAAGGTTAGGTAAGTGTACCCAGATTGACCCGCTATAATACCGATCACCAAATTTGTGGTGTTCCTGTGTCCAAATTCAAACAGAAAAATCGGGTCTTATCAGGTTGTAGAAAGGTTTTACTTTTTCTGCGTAATCTAAAATGTAAGTTCTGCCAGAATTTAAGAATCCCAATATGGATTGGAAGTTTTTTAACAATTTAGAAGGTTGGAGCAGCACAAACTTTTCTAAAAAGTTAGCTGCCAGGCTTTTCCCTTCACTTGAAAGCTCATATCCAAAAAATAGGACATTGAGGTGGTCTATTTTTGATTTTTTTAATTGAATGTGTAGCACTCAGATGCGAACCCTAAAATTATGTTGCCCACCCTGGTCAAATGATCTATTAAATCATCATCCGTCAGATAAAGATCATCTACATAGGACAATGCCTGTACATCAAAATTTTGAAGTAACTTGTTACCCTAGCTGAGAACAACCCATGGGGGAGTCGACAGAATTGACGCTGAGAACCAAGCACTGAGAATCCTGTCAAATATCTGCTTTCAGGCACTATATTTTGGCAGAAAAATCCATTTGAGATATCTAACGTTGTTTTGTATTTTTTCCGCACAATGTTATTCATTAATGCGGCACTGTGTGCATTCTAGACTGCAAATGTTTTAGTGTTTGTGTTCAGATGTCTGTTGTCTAAAACTAGACTATATTAATTATCAGCTTTCATTACAGGAAACAAAGGATTATTCATTGAAGAGGTGCAAGTTTCTATTACAACCTGGCATTCAAGTTGATCTTCCTGACCTGGATTGTCACTTCATGTTTCATTGGGTACTTTCTCTGTGGAGTTAGAGTAGTTTTTACTCGGATAACATGGCAAAGTGACTCAGCATCCCACCCAACATGGTTGCGATATAATACTGGAGCAAGTGCTACTGCCCATTCCTACGTGTATGAATGTTTTAAGTATACTGAGACGAGGTCAGAAAAAGCAGGAAGAATCACCGTTTCTCCCTTTGGGCACTCCATAACAATTTCAGACGGCCAATCTTTTTCAGCAAAAAGGATGTCATATCCATAAGTCAGGTTCTCTCAAAAGAGACCTTTAGTTTTTCTGGGTTTGTCCCCCTCTATTTGGAGAGTTCTCATGTTACCTATGCGGGACACTCACCCTAGTATCAGGTGTCTCCACTGTGATATGTTCATTCAACTACGCAGTCACCAGAAATTCCAAAGTTTCTGGTGAGCTATTGTTACTTCTGCTGCACTGTCTAGCATCATCAGAGCCCATTCCCCGTTCAGAAGTTGAGTCCTCAGAATTCTGGTCATGTCTAAATTTAAGACCTGCTACCTTCTTTTTAAATTGAAGTTCTGATTTTAGTTTTTCTTCTTTTTTGGAAAAATAGTCTGAAGCGCATTACGTGTCTCTGGATTTTGTACGCTCTTCTTGTCTGTGTTCTGACCATCCTTCCCTCTCAGAGGTTTTTGAAGAACCCTAAAAGGAATGAGAGGAACCTGTATCAGTATCCTGATTCCGGTCTGTTTTTTTTATGTTATCTCAATTCCTTAGGTTGTATCTCCTTTTGGAGGGCCCCTGTTTAGGAGACCCACCCTTGGATTATGACAAATTGTCTATTCTTTTGTTTTTTATTATTATTATCCCATTTCTTCTTGTAGGAATCAGGTGCTTGCTTGGTGTTATTTTTATCAGGACCACCCTTGAGCTGAGGTTTTGTTGCTCTAGCTCCCAAACTATCTCTACCCGATTTGGCATATTTATCTTCGATAATTTTAGGTAATTCATCTTCCTGTTGTAAAGGAGTGAAATCCCTCAGGCGTTGGCGTATTGCCACTGCTGCTGCCTCCCCTTTTATGTCTGCGAATAGAATATTTGATACCTGGGCAAAGTTTCCCAACAATTTCGCCCCTATGTCAGAGCAGGTTCTGCTCCTTACGCATTCTGTATTTGTCCTACGATATCTGGTATTACTGCTATTGAAGGGATACCATGAGTCCTGGTGGATATGGCAGCAAAAATATACCCCAAGAGGTGTAATCCTCTATCTGGGGAGCTATCCCCATTGGCAAGCAGGTTGTTAGCATTCTGTGTTTTTCCTGAGGGCTTATGTGTGGGAACACTGCCTATAACTGTGTTATTTTCTGAGCTACCCAGAATGGCATTTGCTTACATCTTGTGGATATTTTACCCTAACTGCGTGTAGAGTTTGTGAAATTATTATAGTTGAAGATCCTGGAATTTGTCCTGTAGGTGTAGCCCTTGCTCGTTAATGTGCGAGTGTTCTGATCTCGAACTGTGTCAGGTTTCTGTAAAGTTTTATTATTTCTTTATGAAGTCGACGTAAGTCTGCTACTGGCATTGTGTCAATGTCTGAATGCGGTGTGTAAGCGCTAGGACTGGGCAAGTTGCTCCATCTCTAAGCCTGTGCGGTAAATTCCATTCCGCTCGTGGAATTTGGGTATTTTGGGTAATTTGGCGTTCCACGGAAAATGCGGAATTGCCCAAAATTCTGCGTTCCTTGGCTTCGCGGAATTCTTTGCTTGTTCGTGTTCTCAAAATGCGTGTTCGTGAGATATTTCTCCCAGAGCACGCAAACAGCATTCGCAAACAGGAAAAAAGAATCACAAACAAGCAATTCCACATGTTCGCGGAATTTGTGTGCTCGTGAAGATTCTTTACCATTTCGCGGAGCTTTGCGTCGTGCTACGACGCAAATTCCACCCACCCTAATCTCTTCCAAGCGGACTGAGTCTCACTTTTTCTATTGTGTGTGGGTTGGTGCCTTTAAACCAGTTTATGTGCTCCTGGTAGGTAAGCAGAACTTCAATGTCCTTGTATGGACAATATTCCTCTGGTATTTCATCTTCAGTGTAAGAATGAAATGTATTTGTGAGGGAATCCACTGGTGGGAATTTAACCGATGAATAGAAAACCTGTTTTGTATGATTTGTGTGCATCAATCACAAAGGTAACTGTCTCACTCGTACCTGTGACTCCATATTCTGCTAGTTTTAAAGTAAGGGCAGTTCCGACATTTTCTGAAATGTTTATTTTGCCTTCTTGTTCTCCTTCCTCTAATGCGTTCACACATTGTGCTGGCGCAGCGATGTCTTCGTAAGCTATTATTGAAAAAGGAGAAGTTTCAAGGAAACTGAGATAAGGTTTTACGCACAACAGAGAACTGTTTGTCCTTCAAGCTTGATAAACCTACCGCCAATACATAGGCTATGCCTACTCTGATGTGGTGGATTATTCCCTTCCCACTCTAGACGTCTCTAGAAAATGTGAGTAGGGGTCTCTGAGAACAGCACGACTGAACTGTTCAGATTTGACCGTTAAATAGTACCAAACCAATGTTGGCGGCACCATGTTGGGTAGTTCCTATAAACCTATATAGAATCAGCGCATTTAGACAAGATAAACTATGGGATCAGTATCCAGACTGATTCCAAATACCCCCACAGGATAGGTTAGACTGTAGTCCTGCTAGCTCACAGTGCCTCTATGCGCCCCTCTTAGCAAGGAGCGAATAATCTATGGCAATTATCGGACATGAGAACCCAGATCCCTCAGAATCATGGAAACAGTACAGTACTTTTCGTTCAGTCACTCGTGCTCACTTCGTCTCAGACAAATACAAAGAATAGACGGTGGGGACGTTTTCCAATAAGTATTTAGTGAACCAGTTTCATTTTAATATTAAATAGGTGTGCTAAAAAAACCATAAAATAGAAACGGATATTGTAAGCACCAATAGAGTGAAAGGATGGTAGTGCTAGAACAATGAATACAGACAAGTATATAAAATACATGACAGTAATAAATGCGTACTCCTACAATGCAACCCTATCTAGATGTACCTACGTGTACCTAACTTGTATATAGGTGTGGAGCCAGGAATCCCCCTAGGATAAAGCCAACCCCATAACCTTAAGTGAGAAACTGTGGGACCCCGTCTTGGTCTCGAGATGGACACCCCACGAGGGATGTCAGACCATTGCGAGCTGAAGTGTCTAAGTGCAGGAACCTCAGCATCCTGCGTCAGTGTGTCAGCATGGAAGCCCTTTTTCTCCTCTCCCTGCCTGAGCAAAGATATGGTGTTTATCTACCCAAAGTGGTACCCTCGGCGAATCTACCTTGCTGTGTCATGTCAGACTAGAATGAAGGAAGGAATGACCATCATACATAGTTATTCTGCAGGAGATGGTAGTCCTGCTGAGATTTCAAGACTCCTCATGCATAATAAATTAGGCTAGTTTTTTGGAGAAAACCCCACGTCCTTTGAGCAGTACCGTAACTAGGTAAAAGGTTAGTATATAGAACCATTATGTAGTGTAATGGCAGGGGAAATATAGGTGGAAGGTTTAGTTACTACCTTAGCCTATATCGGGTTAAATGCATGACCCATAACACATCCTGAAATTATGAAATGTGCTTTAGCACATTTTCTTTGATAAACAAGCTAGTGAGTGTCCATGTAAATGTGTATTCTTTCAAATCTTGCAAGGATCCAATACTTCTAAAGTACTACTTATTTTGTGAACACGTGTTTCGTCACCAAATTGGGCATTAGCACGCGACTTTTTCAAGGTTTTAGTGTACTCGCGTACCTTCAGAACACTTGACGAGAGCTGACCGGCATGACATATGACACCAGACCAGAATTGGGTTCTGATTGTTGATTTTAAAGACACTAATAATTACCTACAGATCGTGTGGGTTGGAATTATCACCACACTAAAACCTTGAAAAAGTCGCGGGCTAATCCCCAATTTGGCGACGAAACACGTGTTGGCTTATCACCTGTACGACCTGTATACCTGTATTCAAACAAATACTGAAATTCAAGAAGCCTAAAAGAAGAATAAAAGGAGAATAGAAAATATTTCTCAAGAGTTCTTGCATTTTCATGACTTACTATTGCTACAGCGGTCAACCCATTGTATGAAATGTGTGCTGGGGTTACTGTTTTATTGTATTGAAAATGTGGCAATCGTTGCATTGATTTGGGAAGGTCAGTGGTTCTTCTCACCTTTCAGCACAATTAAAAAATATAGTAGTCTGCAACCGGATTAGGAGTGAACTCACCCTTAGAGCGCCATCTCCCCTAGATAGCATACCACGGCTCAATAGTAATTACTTATTTTGTGTTTTAAACTTCACCTTGGATAGATATGTAGAAAAGTACTTAATATATAAATGGATTGCTGTTGAATACTACAAACACTACTACAATTCCATTTCTATACAGGTGCCCAACTCTGCCTTTCTTCTACATGTTCTCCAATAACTTGTTGTACATTTGTAAACACTATCACCTCTTTCGCTTAAGATTGCAGTTCTTCATTTCATACCATCATCCACCGTAATCAATGGTGTCATCTAATCTATTATACTGGAGATATAAGAAAGACTCTGTACTAGAACTATGTATGCATTCTCCACTATAAACTGCACAAAAGTTACTTCTATTTACTCATCTTTTTTCTGCTTTTGTCTCCTCATTCACAACACCATTTTGTCAAGAGTCTTCATTCTATTTATAAAAAAAATGAAAAGCTTCCTCTTCAAAGCAAAGGTCTTATCAACTACTCTTGTTCTTTCTGTTTCAGTGCCTCTCTCCTTCTTGTATACTGCTTCATAGTTCTCTGTAGATTTATAACTACTTTACTACTGGCTCTCATTTCCTTTAGCTGCTTCTGTCTTCTGGTTAAGGTGTGTCAATTTTTGTTACATTATTGCCTGTTCTTGTAATATAGATTTTGTCCACTGTTATTCTTTCTCATAGTTTGAATTTTATTTTCATTATTTAGTAACCATTGGAAATGTCAACATATATTTTAAAGAAATCACTTTTTTCTCTCACCAGTAGCTATTTTTTCTTTCACTACTTTTTCTTAATTTTGCCCCTTTTGTGCCTCTGTTCTGCATAGATACTATACTTGCTTTGGTTCCTTTTTCCTCTTAGCTTTTGTAGGCATTCTGTCTGAATAATAGAAAAACTGTTTTTATGTTATGTTCCAGTTTTAAATCTACAGCTTACCTACATAAGTACAAGCACTTACTAAATTGTGCCAATCCCAAACCAAAACACAAAACTTAATTTATTACTTACCTTTTATTATAGCACCCTCTGATACAGCACAGCTGCACCATATCTCAATTCTGACTTATACATGCTAAGAGACCACTTTATCCATTTTGTACTAATTTTTTTAATGAATATCAACCAAAGTGTAACAGTACATAAGTATCTCAATACTGTAAATCTGAAAACACAACATAAAACTATTTCTTCTGTGCTTCTTAACCACTGTGTCACTAGTAGATTTCGTGTTTCAATACTTTTCTACTTACATGTGTCAAATTTAAATTTTGAAAAACACTGCATATAGACATCTGCACATTAATCTGCATCACAGGATATAGCTCATTAATTTTTCAGAGTACACACAAACAGTGTGGGACAGGTTACATATATAATTCACCACATTGTTCTAAAAAAGTACATATTCCTCACTAAAACTTGTAAATACGTGTGTTTCTGGGTGAGTACAACAATACCCCCTGGATGATTGGATGAGTGCATTGATAGTGCCTAGGTGATTCCATCAGAATATAGGTAGTGCCTGCATGATTCCCTGAGTATGTAGGAACTACATCAGTGGTTCCATATCTGCATAGTTAGTCCTTATGTATTCACATAACTATTTTGCTACTATCTGGGTGATTGGAGGAAAGCATGTGTGTTGACTGCATAGTTCAGAGTCCATAATTAATGCCTGTGTGATCAGAATATTGCATGTGTACTACCTGGGTGATTGAATACGTCTAGATATCACACTTGATAACTAATTCCATACATGCCTCTCTAAGAGTAGACATTGCTCTGTTACTTTGTGTGCACATGCATCAGTATTTTTCTAAAACTGAAAACAGCAATTCTCGCCTTTTGAAAGCACAAAACCTTTTCTTTATGGCATACCTACATCATTCTGCAAATATTTATGATGTCTTTAAAACATATATTCAGCATTTCTCAAAGAAAAGTTACATGCCAAGTGAAGCTAACACACAAACTCCCAAAAGACATTCTGCACTATTTACCCTCCCCAATTTTAAACAGAGCATGTTGAAAGAAATGCACCACCCTCACTATATAGATGACATTTTTAACAGCCTTGAAAAACATAAATCACCATGTAAACATATATGTGATTTTATAATAAATATACACCTTCAGGCCTTCTTTCCAAAAATATAGAGTTCTCTGCATCCTTAAGTAAACTCAATAGTCTGATCGTACATATAACTATCTACAACTAGAAAAACCGTATCTCACCATCTAAACATATGCAAACAGGTCATATAAGTTAACAACCTAATTGACAAACACTAATACATACCTAACAAGTATTACTTCTTTTTAATTTATATACAGGCTCAGCACATTTTCGTATGTTTTATTCATAACCACACTACTCCTATTTAACAATGTGACTAAAAGTGGAGAAGTGTGGCTCAATGATTAGAGCGGCAGACCCTGATGCAGAGGTCTAGTCCGGGACCAGGGTTTAATTCCCCGCCTCGGCGGGTCTTGGGCTCAAAAATTCCACGGACCTGATAATTCTCGCCTCGGTGCCATTCCAATCATGGAGTCCCACTCTGCAACTCTGGGCAATAGCTTGCTTAATCTCCACAACGGCCCCCACAACGCTAAGGATGCCTGGCCTCCACCTTGGGGGTGCCCAGGAGTGGACGCCTCACAGGGAAAGCCAGGATGGGTTCCACAGCGGTATTTGTACAAGCGCCTTGAGACCCTTGCGGGTGAGTAGTGCTCTATACAAGTATCAATTTACAATTTAAAGTGCTACAATTCCCAGAAGGAAAAAAAACAGATCTGTCTGCACATGATGCTTAGATTTTTTTAAACATTGTCATTTTTAAAGGAATTACTCATGGGAGGTAAACTGGTATGGGAAGCCAGTAGACTCCTTGAGGACTGCATTGCTTTGGAGGTGAAAAGTGTTGCTGCAACTGCCACTAGTAGATAGAGTTGGTCACCAGGAGGAAAATGAGCCCAGGAATGTCTAAATCAGCCCGCCAGAGTTACAGCATTTTTAAGTTTGGCAACTTTTGACCTTGCTTGCCACGGAGTGTGTGAGGCTCCACTGCCATTTGATTGAATGCCCCTGGGGTGGACTAGGGCATGAGAGACGGCTTGTGGAAGCTGTTTTGCCCATTGGGGGGAGAGGGTGTGTGTGGCTCCCCATCCTATCTCTCAGCTCACCTGGGGACCCCATCCCTCAGGCGGTTTCATGAAAAAAGGGGTCAGGACCCCATCCCCAGAGCCCCAGCCCAACACGGATGTGGGGAATGGACATCGAGCTTCCCCGTTGGCGACGGAAGGAGCCAAGGAGCCAAGGACCCCATCCCTGGGTTCCAGGCTAGGTCAAGAGGCGAACCAGCAGCACAGGTCTGCCCGCTGGAGCAGGCAGACTCCAGTGAAAATCCTGCCAGCTCCCTTGACCACATGCAGGAGTTTTGGCTGCGCTGGGAGCCGACAAGAGTAGCTGGGATTGAGCTCCCCGTGCTGCCCTACAACAAGAGCAATCTCTGGGGTTCCTGGGTGTGGAAAGGAAAGGAAGTGAAGAACAAGGTGCAAGGCTGCACTCTAGAAGGCAACATGATGAAAACATCACTGCAGCTCTCCCTGGCTCAGTGGGAGAGCCATTGCCATAATATTCACTGCACTACAGAGAATTCACCCCATAATGCTTTTTGGGGTATTCCTTTAATATATTCTTTTTCACCTATAACCTGTGGTGGTCCTAGAATGATGAGACCACCACCAAATTTTTCAGCACCCGGTGCTCTTGCTTTGCAGGTAATCTTCTGCGCTCTCACCCTAAGCGGCAGGGACCCAAAACCAATACCTTTCCCACTATTTGATGCACGTTAAGCTCTCCCATGGTTAGAGATTAAGCTCTACAGATGGGAGTTATTTGCCTTCTAGGGGCCTTGTGTATGCTAACATTGTGTGTAATATATTTTTTATGTGGTTACACCCCTCTGGTGGCTGATTATATGGTTACACTACAATGCTTTTTCACCATGTCATTTTTGCTGTGATGTCCCCTAGGTGTTGTTCTAACCATTACCGTGTCATGCCAAGTATATGTAAGAATGCACCAACATATTTATTTCTGAAAAAATGTTTTTATAGGACTGTCATGATGATTGCATATGTTTTATTGAACCATCATTATGACAGTTATGAAAATGGTTCATGACAAAGTAATGTCAATAGATTATGACTGTTGGAACTAACTTAATAAGTTTGGGTGACCCTTCTAGGCGGCCACCAGTGATTACACAAAGTCATCTATGGTATGTTTATCTGTCAATGTATATTTGAAAATGATTGTGTGGTATTTAGTAGTGTGTGCATAATAAATGTACTTCTCCTTTTTCTGAAGAAGAATACTGACTGGACAATCATTTATTAAGTGTTATTATTTTATGCTAGTGATTGAAGATTACTAGCCCACACCACCTCCCTTGAGAGGCCTTAGACTGCTCCACCTCGCTACCCTGTGAGTCGAGGACTACAATGGATTGGTTGATTCCCACTGCGGAGATATGAGGAAATATGACTTGTGCTGACGACACAACTAATAACCCAATTTCCAACACAGAACAAATCTTTTTAGAGGGTATGGGATAGGAGGCAGGTTGAATATTCATCAAGGAGTGTTGGACCGAAATTCATATAGCTACTGTGATGATACTCTGAACTGAATCAGTGCTTGAGTGCAGAGGGTTTGTTTAAGAGTCTCTTTTGGGTTTGGGTGGCCTTGAGCAGTGTGAAATGTTCTCCTCAGCCATCTTGTGTTTCTGCTAGTTAAATAGAGCATGCATTCTGTGTCTAAGCAGGAAGAGCCCCAGCGCCACAAACTATATATGCTCACACATCGAGCAAAATACTGCTGCTCCCGCATCACACATCCAAGACAGCACACAATAACATCATAAAAGAATATCAACTCTAAATAGTACAGCATGACAGAACATAGCAACCCACCATAATAACACTGAAGGGCAATTGCATACCTATAGGATCACAATACAGGCAAAAGGCAAGGGTAACACACAACCCCTGGTACACAATAAAGAAGAGAATATTCAAAAGCAAACAAAACTGCAACAAATTTGGAGATATTCTTAACGCAGCATATCATTTCTCCACATACAGATGCACAACATTTGCACACATTGGTGTGCCCAATTGTCACTGTCAGTAGTGAACAACATATTTACCAATAGAGATATTATATTTGCAGGTTCGCAACAGTTACATTCACAAACGCAATACATCCTCAGAAAATAGAAGCTTTGTAAAGTGGCATAAAACATTCTAAGAAATATACTCCTACAGGTGCAAATAAAAGTACAGAAAACAGTTTCAGGAAGCAACTATACATCATATATGGCAACTGAAAACCACACTCACTGACAATCACTTTTACAGACAAAACACATCCACAGCCCTCACTCAGTAAATATCAATAAACAATAAGCACAAGTTGCAGTGACCATCAGTACCATTCAAGGACACCATCCATCACAATACAAAGGCACCCTCCACCATCATACATGGAAAACAAACAGTAAGACTCTTATCAAACTACCATTCACTCCTAATGCTGTAGCAGATCTTGCTACAAGTGTGCAGGAGTGTTCAACTATGTTAAAAAATCTGTTTGTCCAAGACTCAAAATGCTACTGAGATCTTCTTGCCCTTTCAAGAAATCCACATGGGCCATCTGCATTCTAAATGTTTCAGACGGGCTATTTTTTATTTATTTCATTAATACTGCCAAACAGATTTCAACAATGGTAAAGTAATTGTTAAAGCAAAAAACATGCCTGAGAGTAGACGACTTTGAACTATTTGGAGCACAACATTGGTGCAATACTGACATGTTTCAGAGCCTCCAGCTCACTACAGACACTCTCCATATACACCATTCTTTTTAAAGAAGATAAAACTCTTTAAGTGCTCTACTTACTGACTGATATCTCTGAGCGACCCAGATGTAATGGTCCTGAACAAGGTCCTATCACCAGAGACACCAAAGTGATTCCATCTATGGTAAGTCACTCACAGGCACTTTGGGGCAGATTTACAAGCCTCTTGCGCCACTTTTGCGTCATTTTTAACGTGGGAAAAATTATGCAAAAGTGGCGCAAGGGGCTTGTAAATCTGCCCCTTTGTTCTTAAGATCTTCTGAAGCACTTCAAGGAACTATAACAGCATGTTATTGCACTCTCACCCAATATGGAGAAGGATTTACTTCACATCATGTGGGCATACTTTTTACAGAGGTAAGAGCAGGGCTAGTATGAATACTCAATGGTACAAGTCTATAAGGAGAGTGCAAGTGCATGGTAAGGTTGCCCACTGTGTCTCTTTCTCTTCCGCCTGCACTCAAATATCAGTATGTGGTAATAAGCTTTTCAAGTAATAGTAATGGAATCTCCATGTCAACATTTTAGATCTAGCTAGAGTACTAGGTTACACAACAGTACTTTATCTCAGATCTGAAGCCCAGTATCACACATTGACAACAACTGGTACTGCAACACCCTGAAAGAGAAAATTAAAAAATGAACTTAAAACAAAAGGCGATAGGAAATGATGTTAAATTAAATCATTTAAACTGGTTAAAAATATAAATACATTAAAATGATCTAAATAAAAAGATAATTGTCATGTATCCATATAAACCATAATTGTCATTTAATATTACAATATTTTAAAAACCCCTTTTGAATTGAAAAAGTAATGTGAAATTACTCTGTAAAAAATATAATTAAATTCTATACACCACTTTTAATAATTTCATTTGTTTGATTTAGGTGTGGATATTTTTTTATTTTAACTTTAGAAAAATAATTTCAATTTAATTAATATATTCAAAGTATTTACATTTTAAATTTAACTTATGGTAATAGTGCTGTAGCTTTTATAAAAATGTCATTCTACATTTAAAGTAGGTACATAACATTGATTTACATTAACATTTAAAATAAATATATATATATATTCACTGAAAAAAAACTTAGGTTTCAGGGACATTTTAGTTAGTTGGACATTTCACTCGTACAAAACCAGAGTAATTCAGCAGTTATAGTTAGTTGAGCTAACTATAACTCGCGCCCCCGCAATGCGCTGCTGATGACTTCACATATTATATCATTCATGAAATGGTCAGTTATATTACTAATGACATCTCAAATGACATCACTGATGACATCACTAATGGCATCATCCAGTGACTGTGTGTTTCTGTAAAGTTTAATTTTGTTTTATATGTATGCCACGCTGTATGAGTGCATCTCTGAAGGGCTGTATGGGTGGGTGAGTGTGTGTATTGGTGTGTTGGTGAGTGAATGGATGTCTCATTGGTACATGGGTGAGTAACTACATATGTGAAAGGCAGTATATGTGAGTGTTGGAGTATAACAATCTCTGTATGAGAGAGTGAGTGATCGTGAGAGTGGCTGTATGGATGAGTGTGTGCTTGTATCAGTGATTGTATTAGAGAGTAAGTATGTGTTAGTATCTGTATGAATAAGTGAGGTGGTGTGTGTATAACTGTATAGGTGAGTAAATGGGAGTGTGAATGATTCTTTGCATGATTGACTAGGTGTGTGAATAACTATGGATGAGTGGCGATATGCGAGTGTCTGTATAGGTATATGAGTGCAAGTGATAGTGGTGTATTGATAAGTGACTGCATGTATGAGTGACTCTATGGGTGAATGAGTGGACGTGTGTGTAGACCTAGGAATCAGTGAGTGGGTATGTAGTAACTGGTATTGGTGAGTCTATGGTTTCAAATATGGTAGCCTGCATTTTAGAGTGGGTGTATCAAAGGTTATATTAGGGTGTGAGGAGGTGCATCACATTATCATGTGGATGATGCCATCAGTGATGTCATTTGAGATGTCATCAGTGATGTCATTTGAGATATCATCAGTGATGTAACTGACCATTTCATGAATGATGTATTATGAAACTTCATCAGCAGTGCATTGCGGGGGCGCGAGTTATAGTTATCTCAACTAAATATAATGGCTGAATTTCTCTGGTTTTGTATGAGTGAAATGTCCAACTAACTATAAGGTCCCTGAAACCTATGGTTTTTTCAGTGAATGTCAAAGTTTTTTTAAATGATCATTTCTAACTACAACGTCCCTGAAATGTATGGTTATTTCAGTGAATTTCTAAGGTTTTGTAAATGCTAATTTCTAACCATAACTTCCCTGAAACCTGTGTTTTTTTCAGTGAAATTCTAATGTTTTTTCAATTATAATTTCTAACTGTGCCTAAAGAGGTAGGACATGTGCAGAAAGAGGAAGAAAGGCGCAGAAAGAAGCAAGAGAAATGAAGAAAGAGGCAACAGAAGTCCAACAAGACGAAGAAAAGTGCAAAAAGAAGCAAGAGATATGCAGAAAGAATCAACAGAGGTGCAAAAAGATGCCTTGTTGCAAAGTCATCCTGTGCCCCCAACTTTTTGCTGACTGGTACTGGTGGTAACTGACTAACCAGGCCCGGAGCCAGTGCTATGCTGAAAGACACTTAGAATACAGTGAAAACACCTACATACACTAGGGTACACTATGGGTTGGGGTATCCCTGTGATTGGCATGACCTCCCCTGTAAGGCCCTAGTACACAATAGGGCAGGGGGATTAAAACTACCTCTAACTCAGAGGTGTAGAAAGAGGCAAGAGAGGCAGGAAATGTGTAGAAACAGGGAACAGGGGTAAAGAAAGAGGCAAGTGAGGTACGGAATAAGTAAAAGCAGTGCAGAAAGAACCAACAGAAGTGCAAAAACAGGCAAGAGGGGGCAGAAACGGGTAGAAGGGGTGCAGAAAGAAGGAAGAGTAGTTTAGAAAGAGGGATCGAATTGCTGAAAGACGCATCAGAGGTATAGAAAGAATCAAGAGAAGTGCAGAAAGAGGCAAGTGAGGTGCAGAAAAAAGCAAGAGCAGTGCAGAAAGAACCAACAAAGGTGATGAAACAGGCGTGAAGGATACAGAAAGAGCAAGAGAAGTGCTGAATGAGGCAAGAGAGGTACATAAAGAGGCAAGAGAGGTACAGAAACAGGCAAGAAAGGTGCAAAGACAGGGAACAGGTGTGCAGAAAGAGGCAAGAGAGGTGCAGAAAGAGAAAAGGGGTGCAGAAAGGGGCAAGGGTTCTGCAGAAAAAAGCAACAGAGGTACTGAAAGAGGCAAGTGAGGTGCAGAATGAAGCAACAGGGGTGCAGAAACAGGCAAGAGAAGTGCAGAAAGAAGCAACAGAGGTGCAGAAGCAGACAAGATAAATGTAGAAAGAGGCAACAGAGTTGCAGAAACAGGCAAGAGGTGCAGAAAAAGGGAACGGGTGCAGAAAAAAGCAAGAGAACTGCAGCAACAGAGGCTCAGAAGGAGTTAAGAGAACAGTAGAAAGAGGCAAGAGAGGTGCAGAAAAGGAAACAGAGGTGCAGAAAAAGGCAAGAGAGGTGCAGAAAGAGGGAAGAAAAGTACAGAAATAAGGCAAGAGGAGTGCAGAAAGAAGCAACAGAAGTGGAGAAATAATGAAGAGAAAAGCAGAAAGACGCAACAGAGGTGCAGAAAGAGGAAAGACGGGTGCAGAAAAGAAGCAACAGAGGTGCAGAAGGAGACATGAAAACTATACAAACAACAAGAAGGGTGGAGAAAGAGGCAAGAGAAGTGTAGAACGAAGCAACAGAGGTGCAGAAGGAGACAAGAGAACTGTAGAAAGAGGCAAGAGAGTTGCAGAAACAGGCAAGAGAAGAGCAGAAAAAGGGAACAGGTGCATAGAGAGGCAAGAGAGGTACGTACAGAAAGAAGAAATAAAGGCACAGAAAGAGGCAAGAGGAGTGAAAAAAGAAGCAACAGAGGTACAGAAGGAAGCAAGAAGGGTGCAGAAGGAGGCAAGAGAAGGCCAGAAAGAAGCAACAGAGGTGCAGAAGGAGACAAGAGAACTGTAGAAAGAGGCAAGAGAGTTGCAGAAACAGGCAAGAGAGGTACAGAAAGAGGGAGGAAAGGAACATAAAGAGGCAAGAGGAGTGCAGAAAGAAGCAACAGAGGTGCAGAAAGAAGCAATAAGGCTGCACCAAGAGGCAAAAGAAGTGCAGAAAGAAACAACAAAGTTACTGAGGAAGACAAGAGAATTGTAGGAAGAGGCAAGAGAGTTGCACAAACAGGCAAGAGAGGTGCAAAAAAGGGAACAGGGGTGCAGAAAGAGGTGTAGAAAAAGGGAAGAAAGGTGTAGAAAGAGGCAAGAGGAGTGCAGAAAGAAACAGAGGTGCAGAATGAATCACAAAGGGTGCAGAAAGAGGTAAGAACTGCAGAAAGCAGCAACAGAGGCTCAGAAGGAGACAAGAGAACTGTAGAAAGAGGCAAGAGAGGTGCAGAAAAAGGGAACAGCGGTACAGAAAGAGGCAAGAGAGGTGCAGAAAGAAGCAACAGAAGTGCAGAAAGAATCAAGAGAAGAGCATAAAGAAGCAACAGAGGTGCAGAAAGAGGGAAGACGGTTGCAGAAAGAAGCAACAGAGATGCAGAAGGAGACAAGAAAACTATACAAAGAGGCAAGAGAGCTGCAGAAACAGGCAAGAGAGATGCAGAAAAAGAGAAGAGGGGTGCAGAAAGAGGCAAGAGAGGTGCTGAAAGAAGCAACAGAGGTACAGAAGGAGACAAGAGAACTGTATAAAGAGGCAAGAGACTTGCAGAAACAGGCAAGAGAGGAGCAGAAAAAGGGAACAGGCACGCAGAGATAGGCAAGAGAGGTACAGAAGGAGGAAATAAAGGCACAGAAAGAGGCAAGAGGAGTGAAAAAAGAAGCAACAGAGGTACAGAAGGAAGCAAGAAGGGTGCAGAAAGAGGCAAGAGAACTGCAGAAAGAAGCAACAGAGGTGCAGAAGGAGTCGAGCGAACTGTAGAAAGAGGCAAGAGAGTTGCAGAAACAGGTAAGAGGTGCAGAAAAAGGGAATATGGGTGCAGAATGAGTCAAGAGAGGTGCAGAAAGAGGGAAGACTGTTGCAGAAAGAAGCAACAGAGATGCAGAAGGAGACAAGAAAACTATACAAAGAGGCAAGAGAGCTGCAGAAACAGGCAAGAGAGATGCAGAAAAAGAGAAGAGGGGTGCAGAAAGAGACAAGAGAGGTGCTGAAAGAAGCAACAGGGGTGCAGAAGGAGACAAGAGAACTGTGGAAAGAGGCAAGAGAGTTGCAGAAAGAGGGAAGAAAGGTATAGAAAGAGGCAAGAGGAGTGCAGAAAGAAGCAACAGAGGTGCATAAGGAAGCAAGAAGGGTGCAGAAAGAGGCTAGAGAAGTGCAGAAACAGGCAAGAGAGGTGCAGAAAAAGGGAACAGGGGTGCAGAAAGAGGTAAGAGAGGTACAGAAAGAAGCAACAGAAGCGCAAAAAGAATCAAGAGAAGAGCATAAAGAAGCAACAGAGGTGCAGAAAGGGAAGACAGGTGCAGAAAGAAGCAACAGGGATGAAGAAGGAGAAAAGTAAACTATACAACGAGGCAAGAGGTGCAGAAAAAGAGAAGAGGGGTGCAGAAAGAGGCAAGAGAGGTGCGGAAAGAGGGTAGAATGGTACAGAAAGAGGCATGAGGAGTGCATAAAGACGCAACAGAGGTGCAGAAGGAAGCAAGAAGGGTGGAGAAAGACGCAAGAGAAGTGTAGAAAGAAGCAACAGAGGTGCAGAAGGAGACAAGAGAACTGTAGAAAGAGGCAAGAGAGTTGCAGAAACAGGCAAGAGAGGAGCAGAAAAAGGGAACAGGCATGCAGAGAGAGGCAAGAGAGGTACAGAAAGAGGAAATCAAGGCACAGAAAGAGGCAAGAGGAGTCAAAAAAGAAGCAACAGAGGTACAGAAGGAAGCAAGAAGGGTGCAGAAAGAGGCAAGGGAAGACCAGAAAGAAGCAACAGAGGTGCAGAAGGAGACAAGAGAACTGTAGAAAGAGAGTTGCAGAAACAGGCAAGAGGGGTGCATAAAAAGGGAACAGGGGTGCAAACAGAGGCAAGAGGTACAGAAAGAGGGAAGAAAGGTACATAAAGAGGCAAGAGGAGTGCAGAAAGAAGCAATAAGGCTGCACAAAGAGGCAAGAGAAGTGCAGAAAGAAACAACAACGTTACTGAGGAAGACAAGAGAATTGTAGGAAGAGGCAAGAGAGTTGCACAAACAGGCAAGAGAGGTGCAAAAAAGGGAACAGGGGTGCAGAAATAGGCAAGAGAGGTGCAAAAAGAGGCAACAGAGTGCAGAAAAAAGCAAGAGAAGAGCAGAAAGAATCAAACAGAGGTACAGAAAGAGGGAAGAGGGGAGCAGAAAGAGGCAAGAGGGGTGCAGAAAGAAGCATCAGAGGTGTAGAAGGAGACAAGAGAACTGTAGAAATAGGCAAGAGAGGTGCAGAAAAACGGAACAGGGGCGCAGAAACATGCAAGAGAGGTGCAGAAACATGCAAGAGAGGTGCAGAAAGAGGGAAGAAATGTGCAGAAAGAGGCAAGAGGAGTGCAGAAAAAAGCAACAAAAGTGCAGAAAGAAGCAAGAGAAGAGCAGAAAGGAGAAACAGAGGTGCAGAAATAGGCAAGAGGGGTACAGAAAGAGGAAAGAGAAGTGTAGAAAGAAGCAACATAGGTGCAGAATAAGGGAAGAGGGGTACAGAAAGAGGCAAAAAGATGCAGAAAGAAGCAAGAGCGGTGTAGAAAGAGGCAAGTGAGGAGCAGAAAGAAGCAACAGAGGTACAGAAAGAAGCGCTGAGGGGTGCAGAAAAAGGCAAGAGGGGTGCAGAAAGAAGCAAGGGAGGTGCAGAATGAAGCAAGAGCAGTGCAGAAAGAACCAACAGAAGTGCAGAAGGAGGAAAGAGAGGTGCAGAAAGAACCAACAGATGTACAGAAAGAAACGAGAGAACTGCAGAAAGAGGCAAGCGAGTTGTAGAAACAGGCAAAAGGGGTGCAGAAAGAGGGAACAGGTGGGGGACTGAAGCAAGGGAGGTGCAGAAAGAGGGAATGGGGGCAGGGTTGAGACTCGGCGCCAGCTCCACATCCTGTGATCCTGGGAAATCGCTCGGCGCCTAAAGGAGTGTGTCCCTGTGGAATGTCACTGGGCCTCGTGTAAAGCACTGCCACACCGAGTCGGCGCTATTGAAAAACTGCAAAACAAGCTCTTCCCACTATGCACACTCATTACTCCTCCATCTGTGCACACTCATGGCTCTGCCCTCTTTGTGCACACTCCTCCCTCTTCCCTCTGTGCACCCTCCTCTCTCTTTCCTCTGTTCTGTGCACACTCATGCCTCCTCCCTGATTGAATGAATGAATGAATAGATACTTATAAAGCGCATGGCTACCAAAGGCCTCACAGCGCTAAAGACGGAGCCTAAACTGCATAGGTCGGGAAATTCAGGGAAACAGCAGAGTGTTCAGACGTTTGCGGAATAAGAGATGGTTGGCCTCGAGCCAAATATGATCTGGTAACTGATTCCAGCATTTTCGCTGAGATGACAGAAAATAGACGGCCACCGCTCCGAGCTCGGTTGACTCTGGGAACAGTAGCAAGATGTTTCTTCTCAGAGCCAAGTGATCTTTTAGGGAGATACGGGGAGATGATGGATCGGAGAATCAGCGGAGCACTAGCCAACAGTGATTGATAGGCGATACACAAGGCCTTAAATGGGATTCTTTCGGCTACTGGCAACCAATGCAAATAGTTAATATGTGGTTTAGTGGATTTCCCATTGTGAGCCTGCATAAAGAGTTGTGCCGCACAATTTTGTACCCGTTTGCAGTTTTTTTATGGTTGAGCAAGGGGAGCCAAGATAGAGCACATTGGCGTAATCAAGCCGCGAGAGAATCCGGGCTTGCACCACCATTTTCCTAGCATTAAAAGGCAGAAGGGGCAAAATCCTCCTAATCATTTTAAGGATGCCATAACAGGTACCTGCTACCCTGCACGCCTGTACCTTAAAGTACAGGTTATGGTCCAACCATACTCCGAGAGTTTTTATTTGATCTTTGGGGGGTTGCATAGCCCTAAGGCATTTAGGCCGGAGTGCGCTGATCTCCAAACTGGTGGTCTCACCTAAAAACATCAGTTTGGTTTTAGCAGCATTCAGGTTTAGGAAAGAAGAGTCCATCCATGCTGAGACCTTTTCCAGACAATCAGATTGGACTTATTGTTGTCTAATAAATTGAGGAACACAACAAGTTGAGTTTCATCAGCGTACGTGATGATCTTAACCCCAAAAGGCTTGACCACCTCGGCCAAAGGGCGCATATAAACATTAAAAAGTGTGTGGCTCAGGAAGAAGCCCTGAGGCACCCCACACTGCAGCGGAATCAAATCAGAGGTTGCATTGTCCTCAAAGACTTGAAATGACCGATCTACTAGGAAAGCCTCAAGCCATTTGAGTAAAGTTCCAGTCACCCCACTCTTTCTAAGTCTTGCTATAAGTAATTGAAGATTGACCGTGTCGAAGGCTGCGGTAACATCGAGTAAAATAATAGCTCCTCCACCCTCCGACATCCAGAATTTTCCTTGATTCTTCAATCACCGCTAGCAGGGCTGTCTCAGTGCCTTGCCTGGGTCTAAAGCCCGTTTCAGAGAGATGTAGGCTTTCGTTCTCCTCCAAGAATGCTGAGAGAACGGAATTAACGTACTTTTCGCTTATTTTGGCAATCCCAGGTAAGAGCGAGATCGGACAATAATTGGCAAGGACTTCGGGGTCCAGGGTAGGCTTCTTCAAAAGGGCTCTAACCATGGCCTGTTTCCAAGGGAAGGGAACAATCCCGGAGGAGAAAGAGCGGATAACCAGGTCCAAAATAACAGGAGCGACAGAATCAAAAACCTGATTGAGAATGATGGGGGGTGCAGCGTCACAGGGGGAGCCAGATTTCAAATGATCAAAGTGCATTTTTAGAACTTTCATATCCATAGGTGGGATGGATTCAATAGAAGGGTTTAAGAATTGGAATTGGTCCTCAGTCAAAGGGGAACTTGCCAAGGCTGGTAGAGGTGGAAAGGCAGAATAAATATCTTACATTTTCTTATGGAAAAAGCGTGCCAATTTATTGCACCATCCCAAGGAACCCTCTGGGGGCATAGGGGGCTTAGGCGGTTGCAAACGTGATTTATTTATTTTAAACATTTCTGTGCACACTCATGCCTCTGCCCTCTCTGTGCACACTCATGCCTCTGCCCACTCAGTGCACACTCATGCCTCTTCCCTCTGTGCACACTCATGCCTCCTCCCTCTGTGCACACTCATGCCTTTGCCCTCCCTGTGCACACTCCTCCCTCTGCCCTCTGTACACACTTCTCCCTCTTCCTGTGTGCACACTCCTCCCTCTGCTCTCTGTGCACCTCGCTCCTCTATGCACACTCCTCCCTCTTTGTCACACTCCTCCCTTTGCCCTCTGCACACTCCTTCCTCCTCCCTCTGTGTACACTCCTGCCTCTGCACACTGTGCACACTCCTCCCTGTGAACCTCTCCCCTTCCATTATCCACTCTGTGTTCAGCCTTGGCCCCTCTAGGCATTATCTGCTACCCCCAGACACCACCCTGGCGCAATTCTTGCCCGTTGGCCTCTCACAGGGGAGCAAGCAGAGAGGCGGAATTCGGAGCCGGGGTGCAGGGTTGAGTCTCGGCGCCAGTGCCACATCCTATGATCCTGGGTAACCCCCCCGGCGCCTAAAGGAGTGTGTCCTTCTGCAATGTCACTGAGCCTCGTGTAAAGCGCTGCAACACCGAGTTGCCACTATGGAAAAACTGCAAAACAAGCTCTCCCCTCTGTGCACACTCATGACTCCTCCCTCTGTGCACACTCATGCCTCTGCCCTCTCTGTGCACCCTGCTCTCTCTTCCCCCTGTGCACACTCCTCTCTTCCCTCTGTGCACTCATGCCTCCTCCCTCTGTGCACACTCCCCCCTCTTCCCTCTGTACACACTCACCCCTCTTCCTCTGTGCACACTCCTCCCTCTGCTCTCTGTGCACCCCTCTTCTCTATGCACACTTCTGCCTCTGCCCTCTCTGCACACTCTTCCCTCTCTGCACACTCCTGCCTCTGCACACTGTTCACACTCCTGCCTCCACACACTGTGCACACTCCTGCCTCCACACACTGTGCACCTTGCCCTCCTATTATCCACCCTGTGTTCAGCCCCGGCCCCTCTAGGCGCTATCTGTTGCCCCTAGACACCGCACTGATGCAGTTCTTGCCTAGCTGGCCTCTCACGGGGGAGAAAGCAGAGAAGCCGACTTCGGAGCCGGGGGGGGGCAGGGTCGAATCTCAGTGCCAGCTCCACATCCTGTGATCGTGGGCAATCCCCCCACGCCTAAAGGAGTGTATCCCTGTGGAATGTCACTGGGCCTCGAGTAAAGCGCTGCAACACCGAGTCGGTGCTATAGAAAAACTGCAAAACAAGCTCTCCCCTCTGTGCCCACTCATGCCTCCGCCCTCTCTGTGCAAACTCCTCCCTCTTCCCTCTGTGAACTCATGCCTCCTCCCTCTGTGCCCACTGATGCCTCTGCCCTCTCTGTGCACGCTCCTCCCTCTGCCCTCTGTACACACTCCTCCCTGTTCCTCTATGCACACTCCTCCCTCTGTGCACACTCATCCCCCTGCCCTCTGTGCACACTCCTGCCTCCGCACACAGAGCACACTCCTGCCTCCGCACACTGAGCACACTCCTGCCTCCGCACACTGAGCACACTCCTGCCTCCGCACACTGTGCACACTCCTGCCTCCGAACACTGTGCACACTCCTGTCTGTGACCTCACCCCTCTCTGTGCACACTCCTGCCTCCACGCACTGTGCACTCTCCAGCCTCCACGCACTGTGCACTCTCCAGCCTCCCCACACTGTGCACCTTGCCCTTCTATTATCCACTCTGTGTTCAGCCCCGAACACTCTAGGCTCTATCTGCTGCCCCCAAAAACTGACTTGACGCAGTTCTTACCCCGCTGGCATATCACGGGGGAGCAAGCAGAGAGGCTGACTTCGGAGCTGGGGGCAGGTTCGAGTCACGGCGCCAGCTCCACATCCTGTGATCCTGGCCAATCCCCCGCACCTAAAGGAGTGTGTCCCTGTGAAATGTCACTGGACCTTGTGTAAAGCGCTGCAACACCGAGTCGGCGCTATAGAAAAATTGCAAAACAAGCTCTCCCCTCACACTCATGCCTCTGCCCTCTCTGTACACACTCCTCCCTCTTCCCTCTGTGCACACTCCCTCTTCCCTATGTGCACTCATGCCTCCTACCTCAGTGCACACTCATGCCTCCTCCCTCTGAGCACACTCATGCCTCTGCCCTCTCTGTACACACTCCTCCCTCTTCCCTCTGTGCACACTCCTCCATCTTCCTCTGTGCACACTCCTCCCTCTTCCACTATGCACACTCCTCCCTCTGCTCTGTCACACTCCTCCCTCTCCCCTCTCTGCACACACTTCCCTCTGTGCACACTCCTGCCTCCGCAAACTGTGTACACTCCTGCCCCAGCACAATGTGCATAATACTCCCTGTGCACCTCTCCCCTCTCTGTGCTCACACCTGCCTCCACACACTGTGCACACTCTAGCCTCCACACACTGTGCACCTTGCCCTTCTATTATCCACTCTGTGTTCAGCCCCGGACCCTCTAGGCGCTATCTGCTGGCCCCAGACACCGCCCTGGCGTAGTTCTTGCCCGTTGGCCTCTCACGGGGGAGCAAGCAGAGAGGCCGAATTCGGAGGTGCAGGGTTGAGTCTTGTAAAGCGCTGCAACACCGAGTCGGCGCTATAGAAAAATTGCAAAACAAGCTCTCCCCTCTGTGCACACTCCTCCCTCTTCCCTCTGTGCACTCATGCCTCCTACCTCTGTGCACACTCATGCCTCCTCCCTCTGAGCACACTCATGCCTCTGCCCTCTCTGTGCACACTCCTCCCTCTGCCCTCTGTACACACTCCTCCCTCTTCCTCTGTGCACACTCCTCCCTCTTCCACTATGCACACTCCTCCCTCTGCTCTGTCACACTCCTCCCTCTCCCCTCTCTGCACACACTTCCCTCTGTGCACACTCCTGCCTCCGCAAACTGTGTACACTCCTGCCTCAGCACAATGTGCACAATACTCCCTGTGCACCTCTCCCCTCTCTGTGCTCACTCCTGCCTCCACACACTGTGCACACTCCAGCCTCCACACACTGTGCACCTTGCCCTTCTATTATCCACTCTGTGTTCAGCCCCGGACCCTCTAGGCGCCATCTGCTGGCCCCAGACACGGCTCTGGCGCAGTTCTTGCCCGTTGGCCTCTCACGGGGGAGCAAGCAGAGAGGCCGAATTCGGAGCCGGGGTGCAGGGTTGAGTCACGGCGCCAGCGTCACATCCTTTGATCCTGGGCAACCCTCCGGCGCCTAAAGGAGTGTGTTCCGATGGAAAGTCACTGGGCCTCGTGTAAAGCGCTACAACACCGAGTTGGCGCTATAGAACTGCAAAACAAGCTCTCCCCTCTGTGCACACTCATGACTCCTCCCTCTGTGCACACTCATGCCTCTGCCCTCTTTGTGCACACTACTCCCTCTGCCCTCTTTGTGCACACTCCTCCCTCTTCCTCTGTGCACACTGCTCCCTCTGCTCTCTGTGCACCTCTCTTCTCTATGCACAATCCTCCTTCTGCTCTCTGTTTCACACTCCTCCCTCTCCTCTCTCTGCACATTCCTCCCTCTGCCCTCTGTGCACACTCCTCCCTCTGCACAAACAGCAAAACAAGCACTTACGTGGCCGGAGCCTGTGGAGAGGAGGGGGAATGAGGAATATCTGACAGTGTCGTCATACAGCACAGTTGCTGTGGAGTGTAGGAGAGCAGGATCTGCTTCACATGGGTACCCCCACTTTTTGCTGGTGTTTCATTGTTTTTCGACCTTAGTCTGGCTGTGGCCTTGCTAATCAGGACCGCAGCCTAGCTGCTTCCTTTCTAAAATGGTTTCCATGTACATTAGGTACATTTCTAATTGGATTCTGGAGTGCCTTATAAGCCCCTAGTATATGGTATACTATGTACCTAGGGTATAGGTACCTCCGAGGCCTACCAGGGGCTGAAGAATGTATTATGCCACCCCTGGGAAGCACTCCAAAATGACACCACAGGTCTGCTACTGCAGCCTGAGTAAGGTGGTTCTTGCACCCCTTACAGTGGTATAAGCTACCTATATCCACTATATATACAGACACATATTAACCTATAAGTAAGCTATCTGGTTTTAGGTTTAAACCTATAATAACTGATAAAACCCCACTGAAAGGAAAACAGCCATCACCAGTATAAACATATAAACACTGAAAAAACACCTTCACAACCACAAACCAAGTGCGCTTCAAAGAAAGGAAAAGATGAGTGAAAGAGTAATTTTTATTTCTTCCTGAAGGGGCCAATAAACTGGAACTTTGTTATACAAAGCAGCAGCCAGAAAAACTGGGCTAACATTCTGCTTAAGGTTTGTTGTTTAGGGATATCACTAAAAAAGTGATTCTTTTCCCTTCTGCTTTTTTCAGTTTTGTGGTCTTTGGTCTAAAGATGCATTGTTTAGAAGCATGTTTTAGGTCTTATTTAGTTATTATATAAACTGTAGAGAATCCGGAAATATCAAAATCATATTTGATATTTTGGCTACATTCGATTTCACGGATAGGTAAAATGGCTGATTTCATAAGAATCTTTCCCAATATGTGACATCACATTCACCCATAGAGAATGGGTGGAATCCTTTGATACATCAGCCCCCTTTTCTAGCGAGTCTTTATTGATTGTAGGTGAATTGCCAAACACCACAGGCTTTAAAGATTCAATGCAAGGTGTAGTGACAGGTGTATGTGAAAAGAGTGTTGTCACAAAGCATCTGAGATAGTGGTGAAAACATGGCACCAGACATTTGGTAAACATGAAACGCAGTGTCACTTGGAATGCTGCTGCAAAAAGTTCCTACTAAGTTCAATAAGGACATGAGTGATATTGTTTGTATTTGTAGTAATTCAGCTGCGTATGTGAAAAAGTTGTATGATGACCTGTCAAAATCGATACCTGAACTGACGTGCTTCCCTGTAAGAGATCCTTGTCACTTGCAAGATGGTATGCCGAAAGCATCTTTTCAAACTTCAGAGTTCATGAAGAATACTATTGACTGTAGTCCATTCTGGTGCACTGTTTCAGTATGCCCAGGAAAATAATGCTAATATTTATCATTGTGTGCTTTGTGTAGCATCAAAGAAAGAGTCATCCCAACTGTCAATTAGCCAGTGGTTTTCAGTCCTAGAGGCTGGGAATGTTATATTATCGATGTGGCGATCGTTTACAGATTTCTTGCTTAGTGATGATGCCAAAGGCAAGAAATGTGATGATCTTTGTTCATATATTGATAGTGATGTGAAAAAAGTACAGTCCACTGCATGCTTAAGTTTTTACAGGAAAACATGACTGCTGTATTTGACATAATCAAAATACTAGAGTCTGAAAACATCCTTGTCTACCAAGTGTTCAGCGTAATTGGTGTAGATGTGAAATATCTCCTTGAGAGTAGGCTGGGCAAAACTTTTAGTGACTTTGGCACTGCAACATGTGCCATATTAGATTTCCTGCCACTTGGTAAGCAAAGAAATGTTGAGGAGCAATTCAGGAAATTTTATTTTACAGTCTATGGCAAATGGTTTGCAATGAAGCATAGATATGTTGCTTCACCAACCAGGGCATTTGAAGTTAATGAAGCCTCACTGAGGTACTCTGCACAAGTTCTAGATCGCTTCTGTATTTTATCCAGACTTTGAAAAGTACTGCTTCATTTTTGATCGCTTCAATAACTGAGGGCATATGTGCCCAATTCTATCCATATGTTGCAGAACATGTCCTAGTGAATCACAATCTTCACGTGTACCAGTATTGGCATGGAAAGCTATGTCATTGGCCAGAGTTAGCAAATTGTGTACTGGCTGTTTTGGCGTTGCCCGTCTCAGGTGCCAATGTTGAGAGGGCCTTTTCACAGATAAACATTTACATAGGAAGGAAAGAGCGAGTGCGCATGACCAAAGACCCACTAAAGAAGAATTGTATGGTGTACTACAATAAGTTTAATTTGTAAAAATGTATTTGGTGCTCATATACCCTATACCCACACTATTTATAAACATGTACTATCAGTGCAGATTGCAAGCAATAATTAAAAGCAAAACATTCAATAAACACTGGAAAAACACTGTTTCTGTTGTTTCTAATAGTACGAAAATATGTAACCACTGATAATCACTGTTTTTTAAGATATTGAAAACACTGTAAAAACCCCACCAGAATTTACCAAAAATAGAAACTGAAAACAGGAAAGCCTACCTATGTAGTGCTTGGTTTTGTGTGAGACCCTCTGCAGCTTTCGGAAATACTTCCTTATGGCTGTTCTGTGACGCCCCGTTCATTTTTGATGTATTACCAGTGCCACCAGGGCAAGGCACTATGCCAGTTACGCACACACTCTTGGAGGATTACTGGACAACATGGAATCAGGATTAAACAGATGGTATGCATCCCATTATCTACGTATCATTAACCATGAATTATTGCCCTACCTATGGTTTGCACCCAGCACTGGCAGTTGGTGAAGACGATTAAATGACTTGGAAGCTCGATCCACATTGTTGGCAATTAACGTCGTGTTCTTTTAAACAATAGGGGAACAGTCGTGATGCTGATTTTTCAATATATAATACCAATACAGTATTAGCAAACAGCATTAACAATTTACAATTGAGATTGGTTTGATTTTCTAAAAAAATATCGTTTAAGTGTATTCATGTTGAACTTTAACGCAACGCAAACCATTTTGGGAGCTGTAGTAGAGATTAGTTGCTTAGCGGCGCAGGTAGGATTAGGTGATTAATTTGCATACGTAATTATTAGGGAGGGATTTCAGCTTACGCGCTAGGTTTAAAAACCGAGCGCAGCTATGGGCGGGTGAACACCTTTTTTCCGAGACGAGGACGTTGAACCGTTTAAACTCCTTGGCAGGTACGTGCATAATCAGTTGAAGGCAGCAAGTGACGTCTGTTCGAAAAGTGGGAAACATGCAGGAAGTTAAAACATAGTTGGGATCTTGTGGGTAGAAAGTTGAAATTGGGATTGGAGGATTCATTGGAAGAGCTAATAGATGGTTTCTTAATAGTGCGTCAGTAACAGGGGCTGTCCATATTGGTCTAACATAATTGGTCGGTTGTTAGAAGGTTATGATCACAACCAGTACACAAGGATATGTTGGCAGATAATCTAACAACATTTAGTTCAGAAGCTTGACATCACTTAAGGGTGAGGTTATTGGGGAGTGATAGACAGAAGGGGATGATTTGTTATTTGTTTTTTGTTTATACACATAAGGGCAATAATGTTTAGAGCACAATTGAGCATCGCTGTTTGCTACATCCTATTTCAAAAATCTTAAAGCACCATGATATATGAATAAGTGGACATTAATTATAAAATGTTTTATTTGTAGTTACCCCTGAAGAAGGACTCATGTAGTCCGAAATGCATTGGGTTTCAATAAAGAACATGCCTGGGAAGAATCATGCGTTGATCGTATTTGTGATAGAAGTCCGGATGGTCTCATCAGAAGTATAAGAAACTTGGAAAATTGCATGGTTCTTTGAGTGTGGATCAAGCGGAGTTGAGTTGACAATGACAAGTTGTGAAAAAATGGATAAACTTGTAGCATAGTGAATTTGCGAACCGAGCTGTGCGACTGGCCTGGGGCGTAATGACGCCCCATTCATTTTTGTTCTGTGATACAGCCATAACATATACTCTTAAGTGCATTATAACCTCGCGGTAAATGCTAGCTTTGGAATGGCTGCATCAAAACATGTCGTGTTTGGTGTCAAACATCTTGGAATACTACCCCCCCCCACCAGTTCTGGCGGCGGGGGTAGCATTCCACCCTTCTAGAGGGAGAGACATGTTCACACTGGTCTATCCGGCTAAAACTTTCCAAAGCCCTGGCATCAAAAAATGAATGCCACTACCACAGACACGGGTCTGGCCTCCTGCTACTGAGAGAAACTCCGGAAGGGGAGGCCTGGACAATAGGTTTCCTGTCACAGGGAGGTGTAACCACCTCCCCAGACAGGCAGATGTGTATTGTGGCAGGGTGGGTGCATTCAGAGAATGCTTTTGAGACACTGCCTGGGCACACAAGGTGGCCCATTGCAGTGACCAGTTCAAACCGGTTGCAGGGGCACTCAGACCCTGCTCTGGCGCGAAACTGGACAAAGGGGCAGGGGTGTAACCACCCCCTCCCCAGGCCCACCCATAGGTGGGGCCTTAGAGTTAGTCCATCTCCTAAACTTGGTATAAGTATAGGAACCCAGTCCGTAGGACTTCAGATTACCCTGGACGAAACTCTGCAACACAAATCCTGGACCTTCAACCTTCTATCCTGACTAGAAGACTGAATAAATCTCCCTTGGGGTCAAGGAGTGACTCTCCTGCTTGGCAGGCACCAAAGAAGCAACTGACCGGTCTGCAATTCTGAAGCTCCTGCCGGACACCAAAGTCTCTGCATCCCCAGAGGTGGATTTCCAGACTTCCCCGAGGCTACCCTGAGTTCACAGCAAAGCTGAGGCCCGTGGCTATCGTGGGCGACGTGGAACCTTGACCCCTGGACACTGAACTTTTGCAGCAACACTATCTTCTGGGACGTCCTCGAAGTTGTGCTTTGGGCTCTGAGTAGCCCCAGCCTTGAGCACCTCCTGCACTGAAGATTGCTGGCCTCCACTCCACGAGTGATCCGTGGGCCAGTTTCAAGTGCGACCGTTTGAGGCTCCTTCGCGATCACTAGCCCGTTGGCTAGCAGGTCGCCACGAAGGCAACTCCTCTTCTTGAGTTTTCCTGGTTGCACCAGGCGTGCCCTGACTTACCCTCGCTGGGTGAGTCCCTCAGACCTTGCTGGTCTGCACCAGAGCCCTTTCTCTGAATTCCCGTGACTTGCCGTTGCCAAGGCTTGTTGGGTCCATTCTGGTCGCCGACACGCAACACTCGACTGACTTCATGGGACAGCTCTAATCCAGCTCGTGGACTTCGTCGACGCCTCCTGGACCTCGTGGCTGAAGAGTCAAGACACCCATCAACTCACCTGATGCACCCGACATCTGTGGGCATTGGTTCATCCTGCCCTTGGTCACTGGCTAGTGACCCACACTCTGTCCCCTCTGCTTTCAGGTTCCTTCCATCCTAGATCCAGGCTTGGATCACTTCGGACACTTCTCCTCTTCCCGGCGGCAGCAGTTCTTTGCAGGCTTCCATTGTAATCGATGATATTGGTGTCGGGTCGCGGCGTCGTTTTCAATGGGAGCCAATGAAGACTTGCTGCTTGTGAAGACAGGAGAAGTGTCCGGTGGAATCCAAGGCTGGATTCTGAAGAAGGAAGACCTGAAAGCAGAGGGGACAGTGTTTAAAGTCACTTGGCAGGGACCCGGGGCAAGGAAGATGGATGCCCACAGTTGTCGGGTGATTTCAGTTGATGCACGGGTGTCTTGACTCTTCAGCCACGAGGTCTGAGGTTCCGTGTGGGATGGAACAACACTTTTTGGGTGGTGACGAATATGGGTGAGTTGGGTATCTACGAACCGCAAATGACGAGTATAGTGGGTGTACGCAGTTTCGCTATGCAACCACGTATGGTTCGTCTGATTTTTGGGTTTGTTCATCTGACCCCTCGGGTTCCATTTTAGATACGGCATCCATTTTGTTTCTTGCCCTCAAGTAGCCAGCGAACGGACTTCGTCCGCTTCGTGACCCTGGGACTCCCAAGCTTACACGAGGGACACGTGTTCTTTGGAGTATGACTTTTATGACGAGGGGAACGACACGACGAAGGCAGATGGCCCCGCTCAAGGCTCATCTTGCCGTGCCGGTCTATTGTTTCAGCCATGCATACATTAGACACGGTGTCTCTGATCCCGTTATCAAGTTCCCTTTATTACTCCTAACACTCTTCTCTAATCTGTTGTGCATCCTTGTCCTTTCTTTGCATTTGTTCTTGCCCCTTCTCCTAATGTGTTTACGATCAGGATGGAATGTGTTTTATTGCAGAGAAGATATGTTTTTACAGTTGGGAACTGGCAATACTGTTGTAATTATGTTCCGGCCTCCTGAAACATGAATGCGACCCCTTTGAAGTTTATTATGGGAACTGAGTTGTAATCTTTGTTCACTATACTGTTCTATGGGAAAAACGTGTATAAAAGGAGCGATCCACTTTTGCAAATTGAAGCAGTCTCCGAGAACCTACACGCTGTGTACTTCTTGTGACCTCTGTATCCCTGCAGTAAATAAACGCTGATCTCTGACGTCGCTGGAAGTGTCCCGTGTCTCTGTGTTTGGTACGCCAGAACAGGTAACCCGCGAAGGTTTCAGGTGTTGTTCCCTGGCACCGCTGGGTCTTAGAAAAACCCAGTCCTTCAGTTGGCGCCCAACGTGGGGCGACATCAGCGGTACCGGTTCAAAGCCCGACGATCGTGAGGAACTTCGTGTGAAATCTCCGAGGGAAGGTGCACCCCGCTTCATCGATCCAGTTGTCGAAATAAGTGGCCCGACGTCTTTTCCCGCGAAGATCCCCGCCTCCTGACGGCTGCGACGGACTGATGCCCTGACTGTCGACCTGTTTTGGCGCCTGGCGTAGTCCTTTGTACGGCGAGACGATAGACGGGCCTTCCTGGTGACGCCATTGTTCTTTCAGTTAAGTATTTGTGGGTCGCTCCCAGTGTTCCTTTGTTGTTTGCATGGTACCATAGCATTTGTGGTTCTTAGTTGTTGGGTTTTATTTGACGATTGCAATTGCCAAAAACCGAGGGTCTCGCAAACTTTTTGCGAGGATATCATAAATTCGATAGCCCTTGAAGTTTGTAAACTCGGTTAGTGTGCGCGATGCCTAGCCGTAGTACTTTGTTTGGGTTTCTCAAATGTTGCAGAATGGATTCCCGGCTGGAGGATTCATGTCCGATACCTCCGGTTGGAACTCCAATTTACGAGCTCTATAGTCGCCATGGAGTGGGTCCTATCGTGTATAATGAATATTGGGTCCGCTACACTAAAAATGATGGTGTTCTTAGTTGGCCATCTCATGGTAGTTTCGAAACTGCCGTTTTAGATAATTTGGAAGCTAAACTGTTTAAAAAGAAGGCTAGGCCGGCCATGTTTGATTCCTTCCGGTTGTGGCGGAAAGAGGCCAAGCAGAAAGAAATCAAACAGAGTAAGAAAAATAAAAAAGACGGTGTTATTGCGGTGATGCAAGATGCTGAACAGTATCAGCGAGATAAAAATGAGAAAGAGCAGGAAGTTAGTGCTCGACTTCATCATATGGCGGTGGATAAATGTTATCCGGTGCTACCGTCTAATGTCGATAAGTCGGGAGAAGAAGCGGTAGAGGTTTCGCTATTGTCTTATCTGTTGAAATCACCACCTCCCTATGCTCCCGATACTCTGGGTCCTGTGATTCTACCTCTTCCTCCACCTGCTGTTTTGGCGGCCGCTGGTCAGCCCGCTGTTCCTCCCGCTCTCCCGCATCCCCTTGTGCCGCAAATCCTTCCTCCTCTTTTACCGGCTTCTCTTCCTACTGCGCCTTTTCAAGTCCCTCCTCAGTCTGTCGTTCCCACTACTCCTGGTGCTGCGTCTACTTCTATTGCCTCTACCCCTACTGTTGCTGCGCCTGCATCTTCTTCCTCTTCTCCTTCTGTTCGTAGTCGTCTCCTGACTGCTGTTGCTACTCTTTATTCTCCGCTTTTTGGGCCAATACCCGGCTCTACTCTTTCTGATGCCGCTCAGCGGCGCAGTCAGCTTCCTGATGATAGGGAACGTGAATCGCTGGTAAAAATGGCACGTAAATGGATACGTAATCCCGTTAAATACTCTTCGCGTGTAGTGTTTGAAACATTTTCTCAGTTTAATGCGCCCACTCAACGATTCGTGTTTGAGGAATTGTGTAAATCGTTGAAGGAGGAGTGGGATCACGATGTGGTAGATAATGCACCGTCAGAGGTTTCTGATCTCCAGCATCGGTTCACAACTGGTGTGATCGTGGGTGACAAGGTTCGAGAAGCTCTAGAACGTCTGCTATCATTTCGATGTACAGTGCAACCTCGAGCATTGTTTAAGGAAGAGACTGCAGCGTGGATGGCACAACCTGGTCAATATCCGATGCGGGAAGTTCCCCCAGTATGGATGCCAGGTGATCCTACTGCTAACCCTGCTGTCCCAGGCCGTTTTCAGAGAGTGTGGATACACCTCCCTTGGAAACGATCGGAAGTCTTACAGGTGAAGCAAACTTTGCCTGATCCTCGTAAAAATCCAGCGGGTTATTATAAGGAGTTGTCCCAATTGGTGGATGCTACTGTTATGAACCTTGCTGATATTGATATGTTGTTTGGCAATGTAGTGCCTCAGCCGATTTGGGCGAAAATTCGTCACGAGAATCACGCGGCCGAGTTGGGCGGTGATTGGGCTGCCCTTACAGCGGCAGACGCTCAGCAAGTTGGTGGGGCTAAGCCTGAGCAGCTTATTGTGGAATTGCCCCAGAGGATAATTACCCTCATGAAAACGCTTATGCCGGCGATGCGCGTCAATTGGGACAAGTTGTCCGCGTGCAAGCAAAAGAGGGATGAAAGCGTATCCGACTTCTTTACGAGATTCGAGGAAGCATTTGTCGATCATAGTGGCCAGGACATGGGTTCAGAAGGTGGTCAGCGGTTGTTTGTTGATAAGTTTGTATCGAACTTGTTGCCCGAACTTAGCAATAAGTTGAAAAATTCTGAGAGTTCATGGGCTGTTTCTACCACTGCTCAAATATTGGCTACGGCCCAATATTACGAAAATAGGGAAAAGGAGGAAAGTGAACGTGCAGATAAGAAAACAAAGGATCTTAAAACTAAGGTCCTATTGCAGCAAGCGTATCCTCCGCGCTCAAATTTCAATGATTCGCAACAGCCAAATAGATCCCAATCACAGTTCTCTAGATCGCAGACTCGAAATGACTCTCCCGCACCTCGTTTTGTGTTGGGATATAATCAATGTGCGTACTGTCGAGGGGAGGACAATTTGAAGTTTAATTGTCCGGTTCTCCGTGATAGGAATAATGGTGTGTCAGCTCGAGGAGGTCGTGGTGGTCCTCAACAAGCTTCACGTGGTAGAGGTCGTGGAGTTACTCAGAATCAGGCGAGCGTTTTGCCACTTCCTCAGACTCGCAGAATTGTTTCGATCGACGTGAACAATCGTCCGGTAGATCTGCACAGTATCATGTGGATGACCATTACGTTGAGCATGATGTCGATACGGATGGTATCTACTAGGACAGCCATAGACAAAGGAAGGGAGAAGTATCAGTTCCGGTTGATCAGAGAGGGCCTTATGTTGCAGTAGCCACATTGGGCGTCGTTGAGCCTTTTCTGTTGGACACTGGTGCAGCAAAAAGTTCCATTATGCATTCGAAACTCCCTGACGCGCCTTTGTCTGGCTTAACGAATGTTTCCGTTGGATTCTCTGGCGCCCCCGTTAGCAATCCAGTCTCTCGCCCCTTGCCCCTTACGATTGGGTCTCATGAGTTAGAAGCTCCTTTGATTTTGACTACTGGTTGTGGTGAGAATCTTTTGGGCTTGGATTTGTTGAAGAGGTTACATGCGACTTTGTACTGCTCTCCTACGGGTGTGGAGCTTACATTGGGTGAGAATGTGATCTCCCCTATGTATCTGTCGATCGATAAGCTCCCGCCGGAATTGAGTTCTCTTCCGGTTTCTTTGTGGGCAACAGGTCCCAATGATGTGGGCCTACTGGGTATCCCACCTTATGTTGTTCAATTGAAAGCTGATGCGCGCTTACCACGTATACCCCAGTATCGTATTTCCCTCGATGGTGAACGGGCACTATTAGCGATTATTTATGATCTGATCGGTAAAGATGTTATTGAGGAGACACGAGGTAACGTGTGTAATAGTCCCGTGTTGCCTATTTTGAAACGAACTGATCCGTCCAAGCCTCCCGTGTACCGTCTAGTTATTGACTTACGGGAAGTAAATAAAATTGTTGTCCCGCAGTTTCCTGTGGTTCCAGACATTACAGCTTTACTGACTCTGATTCCAGCCTCTGCATCATGGTTCTCGGTAATCGATCTGAAGAATGCGTTCTTTAGCATTCCGATTGCTGAGGAAAGTCGTGATTTGTTCGGATTTTCGTTAGGAGGTCGCAGTTTCCGGTTCAAACGCGCACCTCAAGGCTACTGTGAGAGCCCATCGATCTACAGCCAAGCTCTTAAAAGTCAACTAGATGCATTTGTGCTGCCAACTGGTGTGGCTTTGATGCAGTACGTTGACGATCTGTTGGTAGCTGCAGATACTGAACAAGTTTGCAAGACTGCTACTGTGTCACTATTGCAGCATCTCTGTGACTTACACCACAAAGTGTCACCTTCTAAGTTACAATATTGTTGTCAAGAAGTTACCTACTTAGGTCACTTATTGTCAAAGGCGGGAAGAAGGTTGACCCCTGAAAGAATTGCAGCAATTGCTCGAATGACTGTGCCGACGACCCAGAGAGATGTGCGTGCCTTTTTAGGTATCACGTCATACTGCAGACAGTGGATTCCGAATTTTTCACTATTAGCGAAGCCATTGATAGCTCTCACGTGCAAGGACGTTTCGACTCCTTTGCCATGGACGGAGGAATGTCAGAAAAGTTTTTCTGAACTACGTGACGCACTGTGTTCGGCTCCTGTGTTAGGTACTCCTGATTACAGCAAGCCATTCACATTATACGTTCACGAGAGGGAAGGTTGTGCGTTGAGTGTTTTAACGCAACAATTTGGTGACAAGCAGCGCCCGTGTGCATATTTTTCCTCCACCTTAGACCCGGTAGCTAGAGCATTGCCAAGTTGCTTGAGGGCGACAGCGGCAGCAGCGGCTTCTATTCGGCAGTCCGCAGGTCTTGTTATGGATAATATGCTCATGGTGATGGTTCCGCATGCAGTTGATACTCTTTTGAATCGGACAAAGACTCAACATCTGACGAGTGCAAGGTTGTCTGGGTACGAGCTGACCCTTTTGGCAAGTCATATACAGATCAAACGTTGTAATGTACTGAATCCGGCGACATTGTTGCCGATTAATATGGAATCAGATGATGTGCCACCACATGATTGTTATTTACGAACTGAGGAAGAAACAAAAGGTCGTGTGGACCTGAAAAACACTCCCTTGACAGATCCCGATGGTACTTTGTATGTGGATGGTTCGTGCTTTAAATTGCCGAATGGTGATGTGACGACTGCGTATGCTGTAGTGACGTTGAGCACGGTTGTGGAAACTGCGAGATTGAATCAGAATTCAGCACAAGCTGCAGATTTGATTGCATTGACAAGAGCGTGTGTTTTGTCTAAAGGAAAGCGAGTGAATGTGTTTACCGACAGTCAGTATGCATTCGGTGTTGCGCATAACTTTGGAAGATTGTGGAGAGAAAGAGGATTTATGACATCGCATGGTACGAAGATTCAGCATGGGCAGCTTGTGAATGACCTTTTGGATGCACTTACGCTGCCTAAACAAGTGGCGATTGTTAAATGTAGTGCACATCGGAAAGTGACGGATGATGTTGGTCGTGGTAATGCGTTTGCGGATGAGATTGCTAAGGAAACGGCTAAGGATCTTGCGACCCGAATGTATGTCACGAGTTCAGTGAGGTGGCCGATGGAGACTGGTATGTGTGAAAATACTATTGAGAGTGTGAAAGCAATTCAGAACGAAGCTACTAAAGCCGAAAAGACTAAGTGGAAAGAAAGTACGGGAAAGTTGGACATGCATGGATGTTGGGTTGACCTGACGGAATGTCAGAGGTGGATGTTACCAGATGCGTACGTATTAGCTGTTGTGACGATGGCTCATGGGTTGTCACATATCAGTGTGAAAGGAATATGTAGGTTTTTGTCCCCTGTATGGAGAAATGAGGGTATTGCTAAGTGTGCCGAGAGAGTGGTTAAGAACTGTATGGTGTGTTTGATGCACAATCCTGGCAAGGGCACTCCCACTCCACCTGGTCATTTTGCTCCTCCTGTTTGTCCCTTTGAGGTTATCCAGCTGGACTTTATCCATATGGAGAGATGCAATAACCTAAAGTATGTTTTGGTTGTGGTTTGTGCGTTCTCCAGATGGATTGAGGCCTATCCTCTTAAGGATAACACTGCCCTGTCCACAGCAAAAATCCTGCTGAAGGAATATTTTCCTCGGTACGGAATGCCACGGATTGTATGGTCGGATAATGGAAGTGAGTTTGTGGGAAGTGTAATGCAGAGTGTGTGCAAGGGTCTCGGAATTCGTCAAAAATTTCATAGCGCTAATCATCCACAGGCAGCGGGTTTGGTTGAAGGGTACAATGGTACCCTAAAACTAAAACTCGCCAAGATCCAGGCTACGACTGGTCTATCATGGCCTGATGCCTTGCCTCTGGCTCTCCTATCGACCAGAGCGACCGTACACTCTCGAGTAGGGCTTAGCCCGTATGAGATTGTGTTCGGCCGCCCTGCGAATATTTGGGGGGTCCCGAGACCAAGGGCTTTTGATAGTCTTGAGTATCCAATGTTAATTGATTACCTGCATGATTTGACCACTAAACTACGGTTAATCCATCAACAGGTCTTTGAAGCTCTACCGGCGCAGACAGAGGGCCCTGGACACCAGCTCCGGCCAGGAGACTGGGTTGTTACCCGAAATTTTGGTCGGAAGCTTAACTTGGAGCCAAGATTTGTAGGACCCTTTCAAGTCTTATTAACGACGAGGACTGCGGTTCGACTGGAGGGCCGGAAGAATTGGGTACACGCCAGCCATACGAAAAAGGTACCGATCCCCTTACCAACGGATGGTTGGGTGAGGACTGGGATTTCGGCAACAGAAACTGAGACTCCTTTGCACTTTGTGCCGTTTAGCGACGCTCAACCTGTGGGGAATGATTTGTCACTGCCAAACCCACATGTGGAGTCATCGGTAGCAGAGAGCCCAAGGTCTGACTCGTTGTCCACTTCATCGAATACTGTTGCGCCAGCTGAACAATTGTTTGTAGAGCAAACTCGACCTGGAAGAAGTCGATACTTTCTTCGTTCAAGGACTAATAAAAATTAGTTGTATATTTGCTTTTGATGTTATGAACATTATGGACAATTATATCCTTTCTTTTTGAGTTTTTATGTGCTGTCCCACGGCCAAGAGATTTGTAATCTGAACTTTCGAGGGAACCTCTCCATCCGGGTCACCGTAGGGCCGTGCGGGTACTCCTTTCTGTTTAGCAGGTTTCTGACGCTAGGTCGGTTACTTTTGTCGATTCCTGGGAACTCCTGGGGATTGATAATCGCTACTCAGAACGAAGTGCGTCAAGTACGTCACGGACGGTTTGTAGAGGATGGTATTCTCTAAGCTGTTGGAAGTAGAAAGGATGTCGGCGCAGAGATCGGAATTAAGAAGAGTTGTATGTACAAAATGCTTTTTGTTTCAGGTGTTCCTATTGTTCCTGACCGTATCTATGTTATTGGTGGGTGGAGTGTATTTTGGAGTACAGTTGTTATTACCTTCTGTTTCACCTACCTCTTCTTCTAAACTGAGCTCCCTCACCACTGTTTCCCAACATTCTTTTCATCCCCTGCCTCAACATGAACAGGTTAGGCGTGCGGAATTTATGAATAACTCCTTCGTTCAACTTCTACATCAGCATCAGTTGGTGATGAATACTACCAATTGTTGGGTGTGTGGGTTAATGCCACATACCATGGATAGGGGTATTCCATATTTGGTCCTTCCTTACAGCTCCCAGGGTTCGGCTCGAGCATTCCAAACTATGTTCCGTAGTGCACTAGATTCCTACCCCAGTCGAGAGCCACGTTCTGCCAATTTTGGTCCTGGGCCGTATCACAAACCTTTGGCGATAGCGATAGCGGATTTAGATAGAGATGTTTTTGATGCATCGCTTATCCCAAATGAAGAGGTACAGGCTTATAAGGATCTGAGCGAGGCTGAGTATAGTACGTCAGTGGGTGATAGACAGCTTAAGAGCTCGTCCCCAATATGGATTGTACCACACCTCGGTAATTTCTGCTTGAAAGGTCTGGGTCGAAATCCGAGAGCACAACTTGGGAACAGTGCTTGCACTGACACGTATGTTCTGCCGATGCTCTCCTCCCCTGTTTTTCTGACCGCTAAGGGCACTTATTTTGTATGTTATGAACGCGCATATACATGGTTACCCCGTGATTTTTCGGGTACCTGTTATATTGCGAATCTTTTACCACCGACTTTCACAGTTGCCTCAGATTATCACAAGACTAGAGTTGTGAGAGGCGTTATTAGCAAAGAGGATACTGCCGGTCAAGAAGCAGGAGACTTCTTTAAGGGTTTCTTGCCGTTTTGGGGACCTATGGTTAATAGTAGGAACCTAAGACAGCTGACACGTGTAGTAGAGTCGACTGCTAATATTACTGCAAGTGCCCTTGGTAATCTCACAGCTGAACTTCAGGCGGATAGACTCATGACGTTGCAGAACCGTATGGTTCTAGATGTTGTTCTCGCAGATAGAGGTGGTGTGTGTAAAGTTATCCATTCGAGTTGTTGCATTTTTATTCCTGACAATGCTCCAACTGTCTACCAAGCCATCTCGAAGTTGCACAAGATCTCCGAGTCCATACACGTGGACGAAGGTAATTGGACGCTTCTAGGATGGTTTTGGGGCCTGATGTCAACTTGGGGTTGGAAGATTCTGATGATCGTAGGAGTTGTTGTAACGTTTCTGTTCACGTGTTGTCTTTGTGTACAGTGTGGTCCTGCCTTATGTGGCCTATGTGCTACAACGTGTATAAGACGACCATCTGTTACCAAGGAGACGTTGATGAATAGAATGATGTTCCAGCAGCAACTGAACGATCTGATGAATATTGAAATAGATTCCGATCTTGACTAGTGCTTGCCTACATGAGGGCAAAAGGAGCGTCTGAGGTTCCGTGTGGGACGGAACAACACTTTTTGGGTGGTGACGAATATGGGTGAGTTGGGTATCTACGAACCGCAAATGACGAGTATGGTGGGTGTACGCAGTTTCGCTATGCAACCACGTATGGTTCGTCTGATTTTTGGGTTTGTTCATCTGACCCCTCGGGTTCCATTTTAGATACGGCATCCATTTTGTTTCTTGCCCTCAAGTAGCCAGCGAACGGACTTCGTCCGCTTCGTGACCCTGGGACTCCCAAGCTTACACGAGGGACACGTGTTCTTTGGAGTATGACTTTTATGACGAGGGGAACGACACGACGAAGGCAGATGGCCCCGCTCAAGGCTCATCTTGCCGTGCCGGTCTATTGTTTCAGCCATGCATACATTAGACACGGTGTCTCTGATCCCGTTATCAAGTTCCCTTTATTACTCCTAACACTCTTCTCTAATCTGTTGTGCATCCTTGTCCTTTCCTTGCATCTGTTCTTGCCCCTTCTCCTAATGTGTTTACGATCAGGATGGAATGTGTTTTATTGCAGAGAAGATATGTTTTTACAGTTGGGAACTGGCAATACTGTTGTAATTATGTTCCGGCCTCCTGAAACATGAATGCGACCCCTTTGAAGTTTATTATGGGAACTGAGTTGTAATCTTTGTTCACTATACTGTTCTATGGGAAAAACGTGTATAAAAGGAGCGATCCACTTTTGCAAATTGAAGCAGTCTCCGAGAACCTACACGCTGTGTACTTCTTGTGACCTCTGTATCCCTGCAGTAAATAAACGCTGATCTCTGACGTCGCTGGAAGTGTCCCGTGTCTCTGTGTTTGGTACGCCAGAACAGGTAACCCGCGAAGGTTTCAGGTGTTGTTCCCTGGCACCGCTGGGTCTTAGAAAAACCCAGTCCTTCAGGTCCAGGAGGCATCGACGATGACCAGGAGCTGGATTCAGTGTGTCCCATGATGTCTGCAGCTTACTGCGGTGTCGGTGACCAAAGCATCTTTCTTCTTTCTGCGTGGGTTGCTGTTGCCAAAGCTTGCTGTGTCTAATCCGGGCACTGACGCTGCAGCACATCCTTTGTGGGACAGCTCGAATCCAGCTCCTGGTTGTCCTCGACACCTCCTGGTCCTCGTGGCTGAAGAGTCAAGCTTCCCCTTCTTCACCTGAAACCCCCGAAATAGTGGGCATTTGTCCATCATGCCCCTGGTCACTGGCAAGTGACCCAGACTCTGTCCCCTCTGCCTTCAGGTTTCTCACATCTTCGATCCAGGCTTGGATCTCTTTGGACACTTCGCATCTTCCCGGCAGCAGCACTTCAGCCGCTTCCAATGAAACAACGACGTGACCCGACACCATTTGACGCCTATGCACCTGGCTTCTCTGGGTGAGGTAACTCTAGTACTCCGGTGCTCCCGAGGGTGTTGACCCTAGAATTGCCTAAGTCCAAGAGGGTTTGGTCCTAATCCATTTCTAAGTGTCCCTAATCTTTAAAAAGCTAACTGCGACTTTTCCCATAGAAGCTAACGGGAGCTTGCGGCTGTGTTCTCACACTCCACACGGCCCTGTGGGTCCCCTGTGTCACTACCTTGGGTGGTTCCTTGGGGTCCCAGCGATTCTACAGGCTCTAGGCCTTGTGTCTAGTTAAGTCGTGGTTCTTATACCACTATTTTAGTATATGGTTTGGCTCGCCCCTAGGGCCTGACGTGTATTTGTGCTATTTGTAAGTGTAACTTATGTGCTTTTGCTTCTAGCCTGATAATGAGACTAGAGGGGTGTGTTTAGTAATAAATACATCTATTTTATATATATACCTGGTGTGGTTCCCTTTCATTTGGTCATTCAAGAGATTATAGACTGGTAAAACAAGCTGCTTTACATTCCTTCAAGACTTAGCCTGAAGGCTGCTCTCCATAGCTACCACTAGGATAGCTTTCAATAAAGGTTGTCTTTAACCTATCAATAAGGGGTTGTTTGGACTGGTGGCAGATGCCCACCATATACCAGGCCAACTTCTCACAACTCTGCCTTCCTGCTGGCTCTGAAGCAAAGGCAATGGCTGTAAGGAATACACCAAAGACGGGGACTGTCTGAAACAGGGCACAGAGCAGAGTTTGCCTGCTGACTTGCTATAAGTATGGGACAGAAACCCCTATCCAAAGTGCCAGGCTTTCTCTCTCTGGACCCAGAATCCGAGGTCCCTCACCAGTGGAGAACAAGAAACTCTTCTGTGCTCCACGGTATGGAGTCTCTGACTGACAAATCCACTTTGCCAGGTGCTGGGAACAGACTTTAAAGTTCTCCAACCTGCTAGGAGAACAACTGCATTGAGCCTCCTTTGAAGGAAAGAGCTTAATGAGTGTTTAGGAGGGGAGCTGTAGGTCCCCTTGTACAAATGAGAAGCTATCCAGAAAAGGAAGACTGCAAGGACCGTAGGCAGGCAGAACTGTCAGCAGCAGTGGCGGCCAGTACGTTTTGGAGAGGGGGGCAGCAGGGACACACACACACGCACACATACACATAACACTCACAACCATGCATTCACACACGCGCACACAAACACATTCATTCACAACACTCTTTCCTAAACATTCATACATACATGCACGCAGCAAACAATTTAAAAAGAAAACAAAACACACACTTACCTGCACGCAGCTCTGCCTCAGCAGTTCCAGAAGGCTTGGGACTGCTGCCTTCCCTCATTGGTCTAATAAGGTCAGCCAATGAGGGAAGGCAGCAGCCCCAATGTACTCAGAGTGGGACTAGGTCAGTGAGACTACTGACCCTATCCCACTCTGTGATTAAGTGTCACTGATTGACACCCGACCCTGGGCATTTCAGGGCTTAAAACTGAAGCGCCCAGGTGCGAGGCAATCAGTGACGCTACCCCTTATCTATGAGGGTAGGGCCTCAGCGACCTTTGCTGAGCTGAGGACGTCACGCCCACAGGATCTGTTACTTCTTCAGCCCAGCAAAGTTCAGTTCAGGTAGCCAGGTGGCTCCTGGCTGACTGAACTGAAAGTGAACAGTGTCTGTCATGCTGACCATTGTTCAGCCTGAGGACACTGTTTGTGCGGGGCAAAAGGTGGAGGGACATGGCCCATCCACCCAAATGGACCTGCAGCGCCTGGTCAGCAGCATGCTGCAGTCCAGGGAAATATCAGCACTCCCAGGCTGTGTGGTGAGGTTTTGAGACACTGGTGCCCCTGCGACGTGCCCAGAAGCAGGAGTGTTTGTGACAGCTAAGCACTCACAAAAATTGTCATCCTGTGATTCCCTACCCCTCTCCCCCCTCCAAAAACCCTGTAGCTGTAATTGGATTTATGTAGCACTTACTACGCCTGACAAGGCATTGAGCGCTTTACGGCGAGTAGAATGCTACTCCGGAACCCAAGGTTAGTGGTTATTGTTAGTTATTGTGATTAGTAATGTGCTCTCAAAAAGTAGTGCATGCATTTACTCCCTTAATTTTGTTATGTATTAATACCAGGTCGGTGTGCTAATTAGAGGGGGCTATGTGGCTTCGGGTGAATGGTTGGTGAGGTAGATAGGCTGGTAGAGGTTAGTTAATGGTAGATTACAGGGATAGGGTTGTAAAGAGGATAGGTTGTGATCGATGAAATGAGGTATCAGCCAATTGCAGTATGAGAAGGATTGAGGCAGATGGGCATGAGACAGAGGAGGCTATTCTCAAAAATAGAAGGTATACAGGGGATGGAAGGCAAGGAGAGGGTGATATATACCCTGTTTCATCACCTACTCCCGTCCAAGTGTATGTTGTGTGGGACTATTGTAGTATATCCAGTATGTGTTTATGCAAAACAGTGATTAAGGTCTATATGTTCCATTTGGACGTCCCAGACATGTTCCTGTGCACAAGTCGGGGTGAAGTTATTTTCATAGACGGTGGGAGTGTATCAGGATGCAAAAGGGAGGCTTGGTGTTTAGAAAGTCTGACAACATTTGTCAGTCTTAATAAATCCAGATTTCTTACTGCAATCAGTGGTTACTCTGGCCTCCATTTGGATCACCACTGTGATGCAAGGTGGGATCTTCACTTTATTTGTGTGTTGGGTACCTGCTTGGGCCTGAGCAATATCTTCCACCGAAGAACCCCGAACATCATAGGATTCCGGCGAAGCAGAGCCTCTTCACCAACCAGAGTTCCATGACAGCCTACCTTCAGAGGTACAAGTATGTGCACCAGAAACCGAAGCGTTCTTGGCCATGTCAATGCACAATCACTGGTGGGATTGGCTTGGGCTGTTTGGATGATAAACCACTAAAAGCAGCATGGCTCTCACCCTAGCTGGCAAACAGCAGACCTGGCCTGCAGAGGACTGCTAGACGGAAACATGGTGCAGTACAAAGGTGAGGCATTGCAGCAAGAACTTTAGAGCACATCATTCTACATCACTATCCATTGGGAAGGGTCGACAGGGAACCACTAGGGGTTAACAGAAAACAACCCATCAGCCGTTCCCTCCTGCAAGTGCACGGAGTACGTTGATGCCAGTGCCTTTTAAATAGCAGAAGTCAGTACTGGCTGCCTCCTGCTTGTGGAAAAAAAGGTCTTACTAATTGCATGCTATATTAATTTCCTCTAACATTTATGCACAGTATTGAATTGTGTGTTGATAATAAAGTGATGGACAATTATTGATCTCACAAACACACACACACACACACACACACACATCTACATGGGTTCAAGTGCTCAAGGGATTGACTTGGTTCTTAATTGTGTTTCCAACAGAAAGGTAAAGCCCCAGGACATCAGTGCTAAAAGCCTGTCATTGATGAAGTTGGAGCCTGTAACCTCTGTTTGCCGGGGAATTCCTGTAAAATTCGCAATTGCAAACTGAACATTTTTTTTTTGCTTTTTTTGTCACAGATGTAGCACCTTTGCAACTGGAATTTAATTCATTCACCACCCCAAAGATCATTGCGTGGGCCATACTTCTACTAGCAGAAATTTGACCTAAAAGGCTTCTTTCTGTGGCCAGGCTTTATACTGTGTATATTCAACTCACACGTCAATGCAATTCTGAGTTACTCCGGGTGTCTTGGTATACATCCTGCATTCTCACACCTCACTACTCACTCTCATCACTCACCCTTCATGTTCACGCTCACTCTGCACTCACAGCGATCACACTGCTCACCATGCACTCGCACAAATTCATTCTTCTGCTACCCTGCACCCACATGAGCACACCACTCACCCTGCACGCACATGACACTCCACTGTGTTGTCAACTTGTCACTTTCACCACTCACCCTACACTCACAGCCATCAGACTGAACTCACACTGTTACCCTACACTCACACCGTTCTTCCTCCTCTTACCCTGTGCTCACAGGACCACACCGCTCACATTGTATTCACAGCAACCACAATGCACTCGTACCTCACCATGAACTCACGCATTTTACCCTACACTTACACAAGCACAGCACTTGCACAAGCACACCACTCACCCTGCACTCGTGTGTCACTTTACTCACCAGTCAATCTCACTGCTCACTCAAGCAAGCACATTTCTCACCATGCATTAATTTCTCTCACTCTGCACTTCCACCTGCACCCAAACTCATAAGTCACATCACTCACCCTGCAGTCACTCCTCTCACCCTACTCTCAGACTCTCACATCGCTCACTGTGCATACACATAGGCCCTCCTGTCACTCACACAGCTCACACTTCACTCACATCTTCACACACATCATCACTCACATGGGCACAACACTCACTGTGCACTCATATTACACAAACAAGCACAACACTCACCCTGGAGTCACACCAATTACCCTTCACTCGGACAAACTTCTCAGCCTGCACTCATACAGACACCCTGTTCATCCTGCCTGCACACAGGGACAATAGTCTGCCGGAACACATAGGAACACACCACTCCCTCTGCACTAACTCCTCTCACAGTGCGCTCACCAGTCACTCTCACAGATCACTCTTCATTCTTGCCATTCACCCTGCACCACAAACAGGCACACCACTCACCCTGCATCTACACCGTACACACCACCCTACACTCACTCCTATCACTCTTCATGCGCTTCTCTCACCTGACACGTACATGGGTCTTCCTCTCAAATTACATTCATGCAGATCTCACAACACTCACATCGGCACATTTTTGACCCTACACTCGCATCACTCATGCAGCTTTCCCCCCATGTTATTCACCATCATCCAGCACTTACATGAGCACACCTCTTACTGTACACATATACAAATTGCTCAACTCTCATGAATCTACACATATTTCTACAAAGACACCCATAAAAATACCTGTTCTTTCCGTGGAACTAGATGCCTACTCAATTCCATCTGCAACAACGGGGCTGGTGCAAGGGAGAGTGGACTGAGAATGTGGATGGCACGAGGAGGGAGACCAGGGCGGAGGCTTTGGAGTATGGTGGTGGATTGAAGAACGTGTGACAGATTCAGCCATTCCTGACTTTCCATTCACCACAATGCCCATCCCGAGACATGTAGTTTTCTTTTACATTGAAAGATGGGTCTCAAAAATCCCGAAAAATGTAACGTGTTACTGGATGAAATCCATGGTTGCCGAAGAGGTCAAGCATTTCATAAGGTTAGTTGGATACTGTGAAAATACATGTTAGAATGTGGATTAGTTCATTTCCAATATTGTAACTGCTTGATCCACACGTAAACCCAAATATAAGCCCCACACAGCTATTTTAGGGACGTGCATTTTTTATTCACATCATACTTGTAACAAACATTGACAAGGCAATATATTATTATTTTGAATAACGTATAGAGGATCTGTTTTTATTAAGTTTCCCTAAAAGGCAAGACAGGTAAAGCAGAAGGGCATACTTTTCTGACACAGTAAAAGCAAATTTACTAATGGAAGTGTGAGTGGCAGTGTGTTTGTGTGTGACAGAGTACAAAGGCACAAAAGAGCACAAGAGATGTAGTGAAAATGTGCGAGTGTATGTTTGTTATGCGTGCACGTGTGGTGCTGGTCTTGCATACTGGAGGTTAATCTTGCCTTTTGGACAAGGGCACTAGCAGCTTATGGATGTGAGGTGTTACATATGGCAATCTGCAGGTCCTGACATGCCTCTATGAAGACACCATCATTGGCTGTGGGGTCTCGAACTGTCTAACAGAGAGCCACTAAGCCCATCATTTCCAGCTGCAGGGACACAGAACACACATCACCACGCCTGGCCGAAGGCCCTGACATGATGCACATAATTCTTAGCATTAGGGTGGATCGATAGCAAAATGTTGGAACTGATATTTGAGGTGACATTTGTCATCAAAGTTCCTGTAATCATTCCATCTGGGTGTCAATGGCAAACTTTTAACCCTTGTATACTAGAGGGAATTTTTAGAGGTACCCATGACTGTGGCTGCAGTATGCATGGTAAATTTCTGGCACTGTCATATTGAAATTACTCATTGACATAAGGGGCTAACCCATGAAAAATTAGGACCTTAGTATAGTGGAAGCTATTTCTGACCTAAGCATTTAAAAAAAAAAAAAAAAAAAATCAGACTTCCTCCTAGGAAAAGCTACGCTTCCCTGTTGCATCATGAAAGTACTGGAATATTTCATGAATGCCCCATAAGGGTCTGCTGCGTTTTAGAAATTTGATCCCAAAAATTACAAAAAAGTTCTCATTGGAGAAGTCTACTCTCCCTTAAATCATATACAAGAAATCTGTTAAATTGTTTTGCTTGCTGGAATTTGCAGGAAGTATAATATCCCACCTCTAAGAAAGATCTTTTTTCCTCATATAATGGCTATGAGGTTAGCTCTGACCCCATTTTTGGAAATGCTTCTCCTGCTCCATTACTGGGATCAGGACTGGCTTTAGGGCAGTGCAACCGGTGCAGCCGCAACTGGCATTGACTTTGGAAGGGGCGCTGTGTTTAAAAATAATTTTTGGTTTAAAAGCACATGAACTTCCTTGTGCATCAGGCAGTTTTCAGGCAACAATACAAATGTCAAGATAACTCTTCTGATTAATGCTCCTAATAGTGAGAGTTTGAAATTTTGTCTAGTGGAAGCTTTGGCTCAAGCACGGAGGGTTGATGTGCCTGCTGAAAATAATGTGACCCATGCAGAACACAGAACTGAGTGAGCTCTGAATAGCACTATAAGAAAATATACATGTTTTTTCCACATTTAGTCTAATTACTTTGTCAATGCAAATAACAATAATGCATACTTGTAAACTGTGACTACATGCCTGCCTTTCTCAATATTTCACTTCAAAACTATTCAATTGTATTTGTTTAAGGGGCGCACACTCATGCAATGGGCGATTTTTATAGGGTCATCACTTGAAAGTCCACAAGGTTGTCCCTGCCCCACCGGAAATGTTGTGTCTCCTACGCCCCTGGACTAGGGGTGGGTGGAACTCACAGCGTTCTTCTCTGCGGAATTTCACACAGTTATCTAAAAACCCAGTGAAATTCCACGGAGTTCTGCATGCAGCGGAATGCCGCCTGGTCCCAGACTTGTGGCAGTTCAACCGAGCTCTGCCCCCACAGAGGTGGAGAGCTGTTAACAACACTCAGGGAGAAGATGCTATGATCCCCAGCACTGCCCAAACCAATCCCCGCGCAGTCCCTTGACAAGCAAAAGTCACACTCACCTCACTGGCACGACCACGTAAGCTCATGAAGAAGGTGTTATTTTGAAGGGAAGATGAACCGTCCAGGTAACGGCTGGACAGGGTCCATCTTTGCTCACTCAGGCAGCAACAGTAAAGTTGTTTCTCACTGAACACGAAGCTACCGATGTGAGGAGAGGGCAGCGCCTCAAGACAAAGCTCATGACAAGAGAAGCGGGCAGGACGACTTCCGGTGAAAGAAGAAATAATACAAAGCACAGATGGGATCCGGGCAAACAAATGACAATTTCGAGAGTCTTGCATTGCCGATCTAGTGACCACACCGTCATCCGCTTCAGTCAACACGCATACACAGACGTCACCCAATGATTACACTGACACTTTATGTGTGGGTGAAGAACTGCTGCAGGTTTATTTCATACAACATAGTATGATAATAAAATGGGGTTATCTTACGGGCGATCCAGGGCAGGCAGCCCCTTGCTGCTCCGCCCGCCTGGTGAGCCAGCACACACGGTGGGTCGATGCCCGGCAGTGTGGCACATAATTATTTACAGATCATCCACTGGGTCACGTGATCTGTCTCCTACTCCCGCCCCTTCCGACAGGGGCGGAGCGTGTTGTGGCACACCCCCGGTTGGTCAGGCCCCCCAACCGCCCGAAGGACTAACGGGGCGCCGTCGCGGTCTTCCCAGAACCCCCTTCGGCTCCTGGACCTTGGCTCGGGCACCCTTACTGTGCCGGACAGGGGTACCCTTACTGTACCGCCTGTCGCAGAGGTACCCTTACTGTACCCGTCTGCATCAGATAACTCCGCCACAGCTCTGGGGAGGCTTCCGTCGCTGCCAGAGCCCCCCTTCCTCCCTTCGCTGTTATAGGTGCCCTGCCCCTGCGAGCCAGCTTTAAGTGGGCTAAATTATGGGTCCTGTTCTGTAATCCATAAATGACGGCATTAATTTGCAACATCCCCCGGAAGCCCAGGGCAGACTAACAAAGGATGTCTTTTGGCCCCACTGCCGTTCAGCTTAGACGTGAATGGTGCTCCCAACTTTCTGAGCGATGCCACCACAGATCTTCCTAACGAAATTATGGGAAGATCTGGCACCTACATATGAAGCCAGAATCGAACCGTAGCTGAGATTCTTCATTCCATTGATTCCCTTCATGTCCTCCCACGAAGAAAGTTTAATTTCCCCTTCGTCTACAAAGGTGATGTATTGATAGCGTCATGGTTCCCGGATTGCTGCTGCTGCGAAGATTGCATGATTTCTCGGCAGAGCCAAACATAGAACGTAACTGCTATATGGACGCCTTTTATCATGACTCCCGATAAAGCCACTATGACTGACTGAGCTGCCGAAGAATACATCTCTCAGCTCGAGGACCCAAATTTGTGAACGTTTCCCAACTCCCTGGCTCCAAGGAAAGGCTGAGCGAGAAGAGCAACACCTAAATCTGTTTCTCAGGCTGGAAAAATATGGCATCGGTAACAAGGCATTGGTGAACTAGGCGCTTATGGACCTGCAATCCTGTTAAGAATTTCCAATTGGCCAAATATGGGGCCTTCCTGGCTTAGAATTGTGTTCCCAACAGCTACAGCACAATAAGCAGGGAGAAGGAAATGTGTGAGTTCACCGCTTTCCCTACGTATATAATTATATATGGGGGCAACAGCCTCTGTCTGTGTGCTCTCACCCGGCACACGGGAAACATATGCTCACTGTCCCTGGCTGCTTCATGTCACTGTCTCTGAATGGTCACTGCTACAAACCTTAGCTGGTGACAGCGCTGTTGGCAAGTGATTCGACAATCGATAAAACTGCTAACTCTGCCATGTTTACATTTTCGGCCATTGACTCCATATGTTTGCTTCCCTTCACATTGTATTATCCCATTGTTTACTACAAACTGACCCATATCTTAGCAACATCTCCTCGCTTTAGCCTTTCTACTTGCAAATTAAGTTACATTAAATTGGACGATAGAGTCTTATAATCGTCCCGCTGTTCATCCTAATCTTTTCTTGCTCTCCACTGGGACAGCGTATCCAATTTCCTCGCTTGTGGAATAGAAGCTAGCTTTTAGACTTTATTGCTGCTGAAAGGAGCTAATAGGTTTGCCTACCGTCCTGGTTATACCTTTATTGCTGCTGAAAGGAGCTAATAGGTTTGCCTACCGTCCTTGTTATACCGGTGTTGCTGCGCTATAAGTAATTCGTGGCACCAACATAGTGGCTTGAAAAGAAACTTCTTATTTTATCAAATAATATGTTGTGTTAATAATAATAAGTTATGATTTCGTTCACATCTTCATAGCTGGCAGTGTCTCTATCTTGCCAATACCTGGGTCACGTCTGCCTTAAATGATGACAATACATCTGGCTTTTCCGCTAGCCTTGCCCATTAACCTGTCAAATGTCAGTGGAAGGCAGCACATCTCTGGTCATGCTCATTTCAGAAGGTGTTAAGCCCTTTCCAGTACTAGAAAGTTTAAGTGCAAAATTCAATAGGTATGGTCGCTCTGCTCTGTCAATTATTACCATGTAGATGAGGGCCTGCCCTTCTGGGGTGTCAGGTTGAAGTATGCACAGGTAATTGCCACTCATTCTGGGGTGTCTGGTTGAAGTATGCACAGGTAATTGACACTCTCCCACGTGCAGTGCTGTGAAACGTTTGAAGTAGTTCATCAAATTCAGCCAGCCACCCCCCTAGGTGGAGGCTTGCACTCCCAAACTTCTGCTCGGTCACAACTCCAGTTCAGAGGAATTTAGTCATTCACGACACTGGCGACCCCAGGGGCCTAATACTGGACTGGGCTGTGTATATGCGGCCCAATATCACCATGACAATTTAGCTTCGAGTGGATGGGTGTTAACCGAGCCTGGCTGAAGTGCACAACCTTTGACAATCACTCCTGACAAGATGTGCCAACGCAGGTGGAGTAAAGAGTTATCAAGCCAGCCTTACTTCCTTTCCCAGTTCGACACAGGTCGAAGAAGAATGCCCCTTCCAGAAAGGTCATGGCCCTATCCATGAAGCCTATCCATACAGCATTGTACCGGAAATCTACAGCATTGCTTTGTAAAGCTTTTTCTGGTTCCACAATTGTTTGTGGTTGATATGCTCTCCCTCAGTTTGAACAAAATCTTAGCTAATCGTACGCCTGCCAATTCCCAGGGCTGTCTGGCTTAATGCTTTACGCCTGGAATTGCCCCACCAAACGTAGCCTTGCACTGAAACTGAACTTGGTTGTCTCAACTTTCCTTTTGGCGCTAGGAACACCCCCCGTGCTCACTAAATGGACCCGCTCCTTAGTTTCCAGCACACATTGCACTTAAATGTCTTCTGGCCCTGGTGCCTATCAAACAACAGTGACAGCCTCTGTCACCTTCATACAATACATAAGCAAACCTCACAAGGTCGCAGAAGCGGCAAGCCAGGCTAAGTCTCGGTAAACCATGTCACTCTGTGCTTTCCCTGGCCTCCCTGTGGAACAGAATGAATAACCTCAAAAGATGTTAAGTATGATAGACAAACCCAGGCCTTCCGCCTGTCTCAAAACAGCTCATGCTGCTGCCTATCCTGTATAGACTAAGCTGCCACTATGACTGAGTTGCAGGAAATATCACACCCGCTGTTTCCGAATAGCAAGGCTAAAGATGAAAGGCAGCCGCATCTCTTGACTTAAGCGTGGAACGCACAAAATACCTTCCAGATGTTATGTATGACACACAAACCCAGGCCTGCAACTTGCCTCAACACAGCACAGGCTGCTGACTTCTATATTCACTAAGCTGCCACTATGACTAATTTGAGAGAAACCTTACCCCAGCTGTTTTCTAATGGCAAGGCAGAGATGAGAGACAGCAGCATCTCTTGACTCAAGCGTTGAACTTACAATAATAACATTGGTCGCTCAATTTCTGTGTAACACCTTTCGACCAGCTGACCATTGCATCACGGTTGAGACTGGGTTTTAGGCTGAACCTTGACAATTTGTACATCTGCTGCCCGGGAACATATATACCTTCCCTTATCCTGTTGCACCACTTGGGACACAACTTCGTCCCGTCGTACCCACCGGCATGGAACTAATGCCAACGAGATTCCCCCCTAGTACCAGATAATCCTTATAAATGCTGCATTTTGGGACAAAGATACCAGGGAATAAATGCAAAGGGGGGCTCTCGAGTGCGTGTGAACCCATGTCATTGCGATTAGTAACAGTTGCTCTGTTCGAGCTAGAACATGCGACTTTATTCATTTAATCAATTAATCGGCAAAGCATGCCATTCCCCAACTTGGACATACACACAACCGCCTCTAGTGTCCTGCAATACCAGCTATCCCGAATCTGGCTGACGAAAACTACCATTGGCCAAAAGCTAAACTAGTAAAAAACTATACCATATGTTTCTCAAAACGCTTACCATAAACCGTAATGAGTACAGACTCATCATAGATCACCCTGGCCCCCCAAACCTTCCCCAGGGAACTGGAGAAAAATGAACTGGTGCAGCTCCTGCCAAGATTAGCAGCAGAGCGTGCTGGACCTGTCCAAAGAACGCGCAACCCACTCATGGGGTGCAGGATGAGTGTTGTGCGCACATTTGCTCGCAAAGTGCTCCAGAAATTACCCCTCTCCAACAGATGTATCTTTCTTGAATGACTGACAGGCGAAACCAAGGCAACCAGCAACAGCTGTATTTCCAAACAAATCATTCTTAGTCTGGGGAAACTGTATACAGTGAGAGGCTGGGCACAACTTCCTAAAACTTACAGTGAACTCAAAGAACAAGGTTGTTTATAACAGTGGCTGCTGCGAAGTAATGTCTGGGAGGGGGGGGGCTGATGCTCATTGGTAGGGGCTGTTTGTCTCTACTAGAGATAATTGCCCGACGTAAGTCAAACGTAAATCCTACTTAAAAAGAGTGAACTCAATTGAAGATATGTATTGGTCACTTCAAATTCAGTATGTGGTCAATAAACCACCAGTAGGTCAAACCCAAGCACTATACGTATATATAATTCAGATCATAATAATTACATTATTATCTATAGTTTCGCAACATTTCCATTTTCAGGAACAAAACGTAGTGGCGCACAACCGTTGAGAAGCTCCAAGCATGTTCATAGTACATTAACCCAGGAAAGAAATCGTTCAGGGCTTATTAATTTGTATTCATGCATTAATGTGTATATAGGGGAACCGCCTTTAGAAAATAACCTCGTTGTTTGAAAGCACGTGTTTCATTATTTCATTATATGATGCGCGTTCTGCTGAAAGACAGCACTGGCACTGTACTCCACTTCAACTCTGCCCCTGTGACATCAAATCATATTACTGCTAAATTAACAGTTGTGAAAAACGCTGGCCTGGTAGCCCCATCCTGCATAGCCTTTAAATGCCATTTCAGTTCCTATCAGGACAGGAATCAGCAGCATCAGTTTTTAACACAGCTGCAAAACAATAGGACCCATTAATAGCGGAACTTTTGACAGCACTATTCATGGTGATTTATGAGTGTGTGTATAATTTGATTATTCTATTAATTCTGCTGATTACTGTTTCAGCTAATACAGTGAAGGTCACTACGAAATAAATCTTCATTACATCTCACAGAAAGTAACTGCCTGCAACTAGTTGTTTTCTTTAATTAAACACTAATGTAACAGGAAAGAAAATAGGCTTCAGGCTTCGGCGACGTCATGAGTCATGATGTAATACCACCAAACCCCGCCTCCCAACGCAGGATGGCATGTTTTTTAATGGAATGTTAAATTGAGAATCATTAGCCTTACTCCGTAGATCTGGCATCCATACTGAGGACCCCACAAGAAAAAGGACATTTTGAAAGTGCAATAAGAAATCCCTTTTACTGGCCTGAAGAACAGCTGTCCAGAACTCGTATGACCCGCTTCCTTTCCCTAAAAGCAGCTTAAGAAGAGAAGGCGATACTCGTGCCTGGCCAACTAAGTCTGTTCCCGTGGTTTATTTACTCACGGTTCTCCGCAGGCTGTTCGAGAGATGTGTACATGGCACAGCGCGGCCTGTAGAAAGACGTCGCAAAACCTGCCAAAAGCCTACATCATGAATACTCCCTCAATTTTTTTTTTTTTTTTTAACCCACAGCAGGCACTAGACAGAATCACTGCTGTCGCACTATGCTAGATTACTGGTCAAGGGGAAGGTGGGGCAGGGGGCAGACAGGTCCACATCTGATTGACAGTTAGACAAGTTCTGCTATTCTAGTTATCTACTTATACATACACCACCATTTTGCAGGTGCTAGGCGCTGTGCTGCGCTCGTCAAAATAACCACTTAATCTGCAGATTCTACGGAGTGCCGTCACCTGCCAGGAGCAGGCGAGGTGCAGGGTGACGAGATGACACCCAAGCCGCACCAAACAGGATGTGAGAGGTAAGGAATGCGATGACTCGAGCGTGCCGGCAAGATCTCCCTCGAGTGACCCTTTCCATGCTCCCCTACACACATGCAGGCCGAAGAAGTTCCTGTGAGCGACCGGGGCCCGTCTACACTGTGCATAGGAAGGCGGATCTACACCACAGAAAAGACCCTTCTTCCCTTTTTTTTTTTTTTTTCGAAAACCGCCCCAATGCACGTTTCATCATATTCCACTCTCGGAAGAAGTTGGGTGAAGCATCCCTCCGCGTTACCTCCAGGGGCACAATGTAGCAGCGCAACGCCCTGGTTCCCGACATCTAGCCACTAGGCCTCAACACACAGTCCTTCCCTCCATGTACTGGCAGACAACAGCCTCTGACCGCTATACCTCTGCGAGGCCTCTCTACATTTAGGGCGCCTTGGTCATGCGCTCGGAAACACCCCGTGCCGCGGCACCCAACAGGCCCACACCAGTCTTCACTCCACATATATGTCCGCCTCCCAGGTCCATCCGGGCCACCCTGCCACCGACCACGCACTAACAAATGCACAGTGTGAAGGAGGCCCACAGGGACCAGTTCCTGCCTGGGGAGCACGGCAAGCAAGGGTACACCAGCAAGGAGCGCTGAGCCCATAGCTTTGTTGCCTTCCACAATCGCTGCTCTCACCCACCGTCGGGGCCCGGGCTCACCACGCCGCGGGCTCCCCGCATGCGCAGTTCCCCATGTCCCAGCCACTTCCAAAGCAGACCATCCCACGGTGGACGCAGCCCCCCACTCTGCCTGAAAATTATACTCCCGACACCCTCAAGGGAGGGAAGGGAGAGGGCAGTGCTGCCAGCTCCGCCACAGACCCCACGCATTGTCTCATCAGAAGTTCTACATGGCACGCACTTGACCAGAAGGCATCAGAGCGCTCCACATACCATCCGTTTCGTTACCATTGCACGCGTACACTTTTTATGCCCGGGGAGAACAAGTGATTTGTCCAGGACCACAGGACTTCGACGGTCGGTGCCGAGGACTGGGCTGGAACCATCATGCGTCGCACGGAAACATCTAGACTAGCCGGCACAGTTGGTAAGCAGCGCCCGGCAGTCGCGCACCGGGGCGTCCCAAGCGACCCCTGGCTGGAACAGCCTCCGGACCTGGGACGAGGTGCGGCCACTACAATCGAAAGGCGACCCGTGGCACCCTGTATCTGAGACTCTGTACCTGGGGCAGCGGACACAGTATCATACGAACAGTGCCCGTCCCCCAAGGCAATATCCGCCCCTTAGTAGCGCCCAGTAGGGAGGGTTCCGGAGTCAATGCAAGACAGAGTGGCGACCCCCTTGTGAACACAGAGAGCGAATCCCCCCAGGCACACAAGCAAACAACAAGGCTACTCGCCGCACCTCCAGAAACCCTGAGGGAGGCGCCAGACACCGCTGCCCAGGAAGCGCACGCCACCACAGGCACCCAGCGCGGGGAAAAGGCCGGACAAAGTGCACACGCCTCCCCGCGCCAACCACCGGCAGCGACCACACGCTCCCCCGGCCCCAGCCACCTCACCTCGGGATCCCGTTCCGCACCGCGCCCCGCCGCACCAAATCCGCCGACTACAGTCCAACGCGACGCCGCCACGACGGAAACGGAGACGACCACGAATTCGCGTGTCCAGGCTGGAGCGGCGCGCAGGGAACAGAGGAGGAACTGGGCGAGAGGGCCTCCTAAGTAGAGGGGGCAAGCCTCGCCCCCCGCCCCCAACGGCCCGCCTCCAGCTCCACACTATTGGGGGGTCATAACCTTAGTGGCCCTGCTGATGTCCCACTGCTTGGGACGCGGGCAATGGGTGTTAATGTTTCACCCAGTAGCACTGAGATGTACATGTCCCCCCTAAAATTAAAACAAGCTCCTCCCTCTCTTCAACTTTACGGCTCTTTCCCCAGAGAAGCAAAAAAATCGAAGAAGGTATAAAATAGAAGCTCCACATTTGTTAAATTAAAATTACTATCTCATTTCGAGAGTTGTGAGTTCCTGCTTGGCATCCATGTTTACATTTATCATTGTTTCCTGGAGCTCCTGTGTAATGTGTGACCCCGGAAGTCAGTCCTGCGTTTCACCCAGCAGCATCTTGTATTAGAGGTTATGTAGCCGGCTAGAAGTAACAGGAAACACAGAACTGCATCCCCCAGAAAATGCAAAGTGCTGTAGGTAAAACAATCAGAAATATCTAGGGGAAACACGACATGAAACCTCCTGATAGTGAAGATTGTTCATCTCATGCATAAATCCGCTTTTTTAGTAATCCCCAAAACGAAAAAAATCGACCATGGATAGTTTGGCATCAGAAGATAAGTGCTAACCTCCCAAAGAAAAGCAGTTGGCTAGCATATTATGCAGGGGGGGGGGGCGCGGGGATTAAGGGGGGTAAGGGAGAGGAGACACTTTGCATAGGAAATACCAGTAATGATTTAAACAAGCATTTGCAATGCAATCGGTCTCACCTTTGGGACCTTATATGTGTATGCTATGCAGCAAATTAGCCTGGACACTGAAACATCTACTGTTCTTTAAAATGGAGGGAAAGTAAGCACCAAACTGCGTGACACGCCAGGTATGGGAGCACATGGTCACACCGGACGTGGGCAGCAGCGCTCAACTCAATGAACCGCAAGTATGCCAGTATCCTGCCTCACTTCCGCTAATGTGAACGCCTAACAAAAGGCGGCCAGGAAGTTGAAATAATGTATTTCGTTGAAGCCTAGGTGTTCTTGAACTCTTTCTACTTGGGTTCTAAACATTAAGGACCAGAACGACCTCAAAACTCCCTAAATGGATGCACGAGAGAGAGCTACTGGGCCACCTCGTGGGGGACGAACTTTCCACATAAAATTGGGCTTCATGTAATAAACTTTCCAAACTCTAACAAAGGCCGCCCCTGAAGGGGGCCTCGAGGGCCGGTGCCATAATGGCCGCCAGAGCCCAACAAGGAACGGAACTGGTTCTCGCCTCTGAGAAGAGCCGCACGGCGAAACGCATCTGAGGGCCCCGCCCCCCCCTTCCAAGAACAATAGGAAAAGAGGAAGGGGGATATAAGACAACGCTCCCCCTGGGGCAGCTCACTTGCACATCGTGGGAGCTGGGGGAGTGGCGCCAACGGTTTTCGAGTGAATTTGCCGGGCACTGGTGGCATCAAGACGGATCGGACCCCACCCACAACTCCGGTGCTGGGGAATCGTCCTTCCCGCTCCCCTTCAGACTTGCAATGACCGGGACTGGGCTGCGGCAACCGACGGAGGAACTGGTCGGAGCAGCTTTCAAGAGAGGGCAGCGATACCTGCAGCAACTCAATTAATCAATCAATCATTTGTAAAGCACACTACATACCCGCGAGGGTGTCAAGGCGCTGGAAGGGGGGGCGCTACTGCTCGAACAGCCAGGTCTTGAGTATCCTCCTGAAGGTCAGCAGATCTTGGGTCTGGCTCAGTGGGAGGGTGTTCCATGTCTTGGCGGCGAGGTGGGAGAAGGATCTCCTGCAGGTAGTTGTTCTTCGGATGCGCGGGACGGTGGCGAGTGAGAGGTTGGTGGAGCGTAGCTGGCGGTTGGGGATGTAGAAGGAGAGCCGTCTGTTGAGGTAGGCTGGGCCGGTCTTGGAGTGCTTTGTGTGCGTGGATGAGGAGCTTGAAGGATATCCTCTTGTTGACGGGGAGCCAGTGCAGGTTTCTCAAGTGGGGGGGTCTTGTGGCCGTGTCGTGGTACGTCGAGGGTATGCTCAGACGTGAGTCCCTTGCTCACTTTGCCACTGGATTCAAGCAAGCCTGGCTGAAGACGGCTGAAATGCCAGAAACCGGTCCTAGGAAGCTTGATTCTGGTCCAGGGAAGACATGGCTTGGCAGTTCAGGCTGGACTGTTCCCATGAGGCACAGGGTCAGACTGATTTGCATATGGCCATGTCTGAACTGGGGTGGCAGAGTGGGCTAAAGAACGGTGATGGATTAAACCCAGATCAGTTGACTGGGGGTGAGTGCTTGCAATGTTCAACACTCCGTCCATCATTTCCTTTGGTTTTTGCCGTGGTACGTCGAGGATCAGTCGCGCCGAGGTGTTTTGGATGCGTTGTAGTCGTTTGATGAGCTTGGTCGGGGCTCCCGCGTACAGGGCATTTCCGTAGTCGAGTCTGCTGCTGACGAGGGCCTGGGTGACTGTCTTTCTTGCATCTGTCGGGATCCATCTGTAGATCTTGCGGAGCATGTGGAGGGTGTTGAAGCAGGAGGAGGAGGAGGCGGCGTTGACTTGCTTGGTCATTGAGAGTGTTGAGTCGAGGATGATTCCCAGGTTGCGTGCATGGTCGGTGGGTGTCGGGGCTGCCCCCAGTGCCGTCGGCAACCAGGAGTCGTCCCAGGCTGAGGGGTTGGAGCGAGGATGAGGACCTCCATCTTGTCCGAGTTCAGCTTCAGGCTGCTGATCTTCATCCAGTCGGCGACGGCCTTCATTCCTTCATGGAGGTTGGCTTTGGCGGTGATGGGGTCCTTGATGAGGGAGAAGATCAATTGAGTGTCGTCTGCGTAGGAGATTATGTTGAGGTCGTGCTGTCGGGCGACATGAGCGAGCGGGCCATGTAAATATTGAACAGTGTCAGGCTGAGGAAGGATCCCGGGGGGACGCCGGTACGCCGCAGATGATCTCGGAGGCTTTGGAACGGAATGGGGGAGGCGGACACTCTGGGTTCTGTCGGAGAGGAAGGAGGTGGTCCATTCCAGAGCATTGTCTTGGATCCCTGAGGCGTGGAGGCGTGTGCGTAGTGTGCGGTGGCAGACGGTGTCGAAGGCGGTGGAGAGGTCTAGGAGGATGAGTGCTGTGGTCTCACCGTTGTCCAGCAGGGTCCTAATGTCATCGTGGCGGCGATGAGGGCAGTCTCGGTGCGTGGTTGCTGCGGAACCCTGACTGGGAAGCGTCCAGGATTTTGTTTTCTTCGAGGCATCGGGTTAGCTGTCTGTTGACGATTTTCTCGATGACCTTGGCCGGGAAGGGGAGCAGAGAGATGGGCCGGAAGTTCTTGACGTCTCTTGGGTCTGCCTTAGGTTTTTTGAGTAGGGCGTTTATCTCAGCGTGTTTCCAGCTCTCTGGGACGGTCGCGGTCTCGAGGGAGAGATTGCTGACGTTGCGCTGGTGGGGTGCGATGGAGCTGCTTGCTTTGTTGAAGACGTGGTGCGGGAATGGGTCTGATGGAGAGCCGGAGTGGATTGTGCTCATGGTCTTGATGGTGTCATCGACGCTCACGCTGGGCCAGGCTAGCAGGGGGTCGTGGTCGATGGTGTGCGGAGGGTCTGTTGTGTTGCTGTCTGTTGGGGCTGTCTGGGTGTTGAAGCTGTCGTGGATGCCTGCTATCTTGTGGTGGAATTAGGTGGCGAGGGAGTCGCACAGGGCTTGCGACGGCGGTATGTCGTTGGTGTTGGAGCTGGGGTTGGAAAGTTCCTTCACTATGTTGGAGAGCTCCTTGCTATTGTGGGCGTTGTTGTCGAGGCGGTCTTTGAAGGATGTCCTCTTGGCCGCCCTGATGAGGTGGTGGTTGCAGATGGCGTCCTTGTGTGCTGCGTGGCTGTCCGGAGTTTGTTCACTGTGCCATTCCTTCTCTAGTTTCCAGCAGGCTTGCTTGGAGGCAAGGAGTTCTGGGGTGAACGAGCTGGCCCTCTTGCTGGTGTCTCTGTGAGGGGGGGGTTTCTTCAGTGGGGTGAGGGTGTTGGCGCAGTCCTTGATCCAGCGTCTGAGGCTGTGGGCAGTGTTGTCGGAGGGTTCGGTGGGTGGTCTGAGAGCGAGGTTTGCATGTAGTTTGTCTTTGGTGATTTTGCTCCAGCAGCGGCGTGGGATCTGTTGGGTGCGGTGGTGTGTGGTGGGTTTCTGGAAGGCGAAGTGGATGCAGCGGTGGTCGGTCCAGAGGAGTTCGGTGGCGTGGCTGACGAGACATGCGGGCTTGAGGAGAAGACGGGGTTGAGCGTGTGGCCGGCAGAGTGGGTGGGCGTTGTGATGAGTTGCTTCAGTCCGAGGTTGGCGAGGTTATTGATCAGGGTTGTGGAGTTGTTGTCGTTGTTGTTCTCAAGGTGAAAGTTCAGGTCTCCGAGGAGGATGTAGTAGGTGGAAGTCAGGGCGTGCGTGCTGATGAAGTCGGCGATGGAGTCGCTGAACTGGGGACGGGGTCCGGGTGGTCGGTAGACGAGGTTGCCTCTGAGGGCGGAGTTAGGGTCTGTGTGGATCTGGAAGTGCATGAGTTCGAAGGTGCTGAGCACGTCGTCGGTGCTAGTCGAGACCCTGATGCTGTTCTTGTCGATGATGGCGATTCCTCCTCCGACTCCGTTGGTGCGGTCTCTGCGGGTGATCTTGTAGCCGTCTGGGATGGCTATGGCTATGTCAGGTGCGGAGGAGTCGTTCAGCCAGGTCTCTGTCAGGAAGGCGACGTCCGGGGATGTTGTGTTGAGCAGGTCCCAGAGCTCAACGGCGTGTTTGCGTGTGGAGCAGGGTGTTCAGTAGTATGCATCGGAGGTGGTTGGGGTCTTTCTTGGGGAGTGGTTCGTCGGCTCGGAGGCTGGTGTAGCTGCAGTTCAGCCAGGTGAAGAGAGCGTGTGTGCGTTTCGGGGTGGCCTTGAAACAGGTGTGGGTCCGTCCGGAGTTGAGAGCGTAGAGTGCTGGCGTCGTAGTCGCGGCGGTCGTTGCGGTAGGTGCGGGGGCCAGGGGTTCTGGCGCCGGGCGTGGTCCAGGCGCTGATGGGCGCAGACGGGCTTGCCTTTGGCGTGCCAGCGACACGCAGCTGGGGGTACCGGAGGGCTTCTCAACACACCGCCACGACCCAAAGGGCATGACCAGAGTGGCCCCCACAGGAAGTTGACCGCGGTACTAGTGGTGGTGCGACTCGGCAGGCAGGGGGAGCTGGGACGCTGCTGGGCGATCAGCTGCCTTCACACCCCCTGCCTGCAATATCGGTTGGCGCCGGAGTCACAGAGAAGAGGGATGCAAAGTTTCCAGGGTGCCTGGGGGATTTTCTGATGACGCATCAGGAGCAGCAGCGGTGGCCTCGGGCCGGTGGGGAGAGCAAAGTGCCGGAGCTGGCATCCCACGGCTGCGGAACAGGAGTGCTTGGTAAGCATCAGCCCTTCAGGGGCACCGTTACGTAATTTAAAAAGTCCAGGGTGCGTTATTAATCTTGCTTTTAATGTCTGTGGGGGTTGGCAACCAGCTGGGTTATTGCCTTGATATGGGTAGCGAGACTCGACTGGGAAGTTGGTAGCCTCGTCCACACACGCAGAGGTCGAAGAGCCCGGTGCAATGAAGTTAGGGTTATCTCCGTTACATGGTAGATGGTGTGTGCCTTAAAGCAGCGCCATGTTATGTAGCGCTCTGCCATCCAGGAATGCGTGTGTAGCTTTGTAAAAGGCACCTGAGCAGCTGCTGGCCCCCAGGGCCATGGAAGCAGACCCCCAAGCTTTGGCGACCCTTTTCCAGGCATGGGTTTCTGCTTCAGGAGCTAAGCTCGCAGGTAGATGCCTAAAATCATGCAGAGTGCCGAGAATTCATCTTTCCAGGGAAAATAAAAGTATTACCATTGCGTAAGTTAAATATCAGGGTATTGCGCGGGAAGACCTTGGAGGAAATTGCACTTCACGGAAGGCGTCGATTATGAGATCTCTAAACTCTCGAAATCCGGAGGTCGGTCGGAGAAAGTAACGATGATTCCCATATTTTAGTAGCCCCTGCTGAAGCGCTCTCCAGTACTATCATAGTGGAACAGTGCGTTATTATAAAGTAATTTGAAACTTGGTTGTGCATATGGTTTAAGGAAGGGGACCGGATAGAGGCAGTTCACTCTAACCAAAGAGAGGACTCCTGCCTCACGGGGCTACGATGTCGGGTCAATGTGTTAAGAAAGGAACATGTTCACCTTGGCGCTGTTTACACTCTGCCATGGTTCTACAGGATCCAGAGGAGTTCAAAGGTCACAAAGGCAGTTTTTAGAGACTAGCGCAGGGTGAGGAAATGCCAATTATTTATTTAATCTTCCAAGATCGCCTGCTAAGACGACATGATAAACTACTTGGTTTAACGAGCTCGCGCTAAATAAACCTGCAACAAAAGGAAATAATTTAGATTCGGTAAACGTCCGGCAGCTCTACAGTCCTGAAAGAAGCTGCCGGGTTATCAGCAGGAATGGGAAGAAAGAAAATGTATCATAGACAAGCCTGCTGTTAAATTAACATTCTATATGACCACAGTGCATCTAATCCCAACATCTAGTGGGCCTGCTAGTGTCGAAAGGTGTGCAATTATCATTAAACTTGTAAACGGATAATCGCGGCTGGTGTTCAAAATTATTTTTTTTTTAAAAGTAGCGGAAATGAATATGTTTTTGTGTAGCGCAACAGGGCTTAGGTAAAGCTCTCTCTCTCTCAAAAAAAAAAAAAAAAAAATTGCAGGGGGGAGACGGTCTTTGCGCTCCTCAACGTAGCACATGCCGTGGGGCAGCCTTGAATGTTCAAGGCCTACAATTTTGCTCTTACAACAGTCTAATCCCTGGTCTAAATACACGCCTACAGCCCTCTGTTGCCTGCCCCCAGCCCACATACAGCCAGGGTTGACCGGTAGAGGATAAGTTAGGTGCAGGCTAGCGTTGAATTGTATATTAGGCGCCTCAGGCGGCGCTGACAATTGAGATCTTGCGCCATCCATAAAAAGTGGCAATCAGTGGGCCTAACGTTCAGAGTCAAGCAGGGGTCCAAGTTTTCGCCCGAGCGCAAGTGGGCGTAGGTATCAATAATGGCTAGTGCCCCGTGTGGTCTCACAGCCTAGCTGCCGACTTGGAAGGGAAACCAAGTTTCGAGCCTCAGGTCATCTCCACATCCCGTGATTCTGGTTAAACCAAGTTACTCCCCGTGCCTACCAAAAACATGAGGAATGTGTCCGTGTGTATCAACAATGGTGCTCAAGGGAAGCGCTCTAATACCTTCAGGTCAAAAAACCTGCAGAAATAAATAAAGAAACCCACATGAAGGGTTACTACGGTTTGCTACTGTAGCATCCTGCGAGACACGTTCTAGTGTCCCGCTGGAAGCGGTCATACCAGTCACTCCCTCGAGGACTGGACACACTGCACCCCTACACCCATCCATCATGGGTGCCATGAGTGACGTGGCCCCATCAATAAAAGGGCCCGGGTGCACATGCTCGCGGCCAGTTACTACCACACGTCTCCTGGTGTCTGTGGCTGACGTTACTGCAATGAAGGCCAACCCTGTGTGCCTGCCGCTCAACGCTCCCTCGTCCCTCCCTCGTAAGGGGGGGGGGGTGGAAGATAGGTGCCACCGACCGCGGCTACAGTGAGGGTCAAGCTCCACTCGCGACACAGCCCTCCGCCTGTGGGGAAGGAGGCACGGAGACTGGCTGTCCCCCGACCACTTCCGGTCCAATGTACAACTGAGCAGACCAGCACCGCCAAAAACAGCAGCCGCCTGCGGAACTGTGAGTCTCCCAGCCCTGCATAGGACATGGCCGCCGCTGTTTTTAAGCACTACCGCCGCAACTAGGGGGATCAACGACTCCCATCACAACACAGCACCGGTGAGTGGCCCTATTACCCCAGAGCTAGACAGAGCTCCGCCGGTGGCGACGCTGCATTCTGCTGTGCCCAAAAGCAAAACGGGAGGGGACAACTCCAAGCAATTACCCGAATTCCGGGAGAGCGCCGACACTCCCGCAGTGTTTGCAATGCGCCTGCAGCCGTGCCCAAGGGCAGCTTCCTGCAACCCCAACGGGCAGCGGTAAAGAAACATTCAAGTGCTCGCCCGCTCCCTCTTACCGCACAGCCGAGGCACCAGAGGACCCCTGTATACTGTCGGCTGCTCAGCGGAAGGTGCCACAGAAGGAAGGAGCATCGATGCGACGAAAGGCCCTGCACTAGAAATAAAACGGAGGCCACGATAGCAAACAAAAGGAAAGAACTGGCAGACAGCGCCACCTAGCGGACACCTGCCTGTGCACGCAGCAAGCTTGCAGTACTCATCCTTGTGAGAAAGGACGACTACAACGACGCTCCAAAGCCCCAAGCGGCATAAGAAAGGGATGCTACCACCGGTAGAGAAACGCCCAGTGCCTGACCCTCCTGCTGTAGGCTACGCTGGACCACAGGCGGCAACCTCAGAAACACTGCTGCCTCGGAGATCAGAAGTCAGCGCTAGAGGGCAAGATCAAGCCACCGTCTCGCCACACTGCACAGGACGGCAGGAGGTACTCATGGCATTGAAAAGGATCAACGCTCCTGCAACTTGCCCCACACCAGGTGACACTGCCCCAGCATCCTCAGCACAGCTGACGCAGTGACCATCCCCACCTCACACAGCCAATTGCCCGCAGTTGGGGAGGGAGCACGCAGCAACCAAAGGACAAAGCAGCGCATGCAACGGATGCGCCCCTGACACAGCACAACATCGTGGAACCAGTGGCAGGTCATGCCTCACACAATGGAATTTTGAATTTTGAATTTAAAAACATTTATTGAGCGCACGTTTACCATGCGGTTTCATGGCGCTTTAAGTGATGCAGTAGCGGTCGGCGGAAGGGCTAAACAGTGTAAGCTTGCTCAAATAACAAGGTTTTAAGGTCTTTCCGAAACTGTGTGTATGACGGAGAAGATCGGAGAGCAGGAGGGAGAGAATTCCAAAAAAACTGAGCCAGAACAGCAAATTTCGCTCCACCAGATTTCTTTTTCTTAAAGCGAGGAATGTTGAGAAAGGCCCTATGGGCAGAGCGAAGTTCACGGCCTGGGAGGTACGGTTTTATGGCGGCGCAAATGAATTCAGGGGCTGTACCTGCTCTAGCCTGAAAGGTAAGGCAACCCAGCTTAAAAAGGGCACGCTCCCTCACCGGGAGCCAATGCAAAGCTTTAAGCAGGGGAGTGGCACGATGGTATTTGGGTAGGTCATAAATCAAGCGAGCCGCTTGATTCTGAATGAGCTGCAAACGATGGACCGCATATGCTGGAGCTCCATTGTAAATGATGTTACCATAGTCAACTCTCGACAGTACCATGGCCAGCACAATGATTTTTAAAGCAGGAAGGGAGAAAAAACGGAATACTTTCCTAATTAATCTTAAAGAAAAGAAACAAGCAGAGACCACTGAACCCACCTGTGAGTGAATAGAAAGTTGTGTGTTAAGAAAAATCCCAAGAGTTTTGACCTTAGAGACAGGAAGAGGGGGAGCACCAAGTGACAAGGGCCAGTGAGCAGAGGTCCATGGACTGCAACCACCTCCGGTCAGGACTAACTCAGTCTTGTCCGGATTGAGTTTGAGGTGGTTGCAGTTCATCCAGTCTTGAATGAAGGTCATTACGGTCTGAACATTGGAGGCAGATGAGGGGGAGTAGGAGAGATTAAAGATTAGCTGGAGATCATCAGCGTAGTTAAACACCGTGACCTCCATCTGCTGTAACGAAAAAATGAGGGGGTAAATGTACAAATTAAATAAAAGTGGGGAAAGTGATGAGCCTTGGGGAACTCCGCACTCCACTTTGCGAGGGTCAGCAGTGAAGTTGGCCAAATGGACGGCTTGGGCCCTCCCTGTGAGGAAGGTCTCAATCCACGAGAAGGCAGAGCCTTCTATGCCCGCCGCCCTGACACGGCTAAGAAGAATGGAATGATCCACCGTGTCAAAGGCAGCGGACAGATCTAATAAAATCAAGGCTTGCGGAAGGTTGGTGTCAATGCCTTCACGTAGCACGTCCATAACCGAGATCACCACTTTCTCGGTGGAGTGCAATGGGCGAAAGCCTGCTTGACGGGGGGAAAGACAGTGATTGGTTTCAACATGAGTACTTAAGGTGGTTGTGACGTGAGTTTCCAAAATGTTTGCTAGATAAGGCAGTAGGGAAATGGGACGGTAGTTGGAGGGGGAGGAGGAGGATCAGCGTCAGGCTTTTTAATAATAGGTATAACAACCGCTGATTTGTGTAGATCAGGAACGTTTCCCTTCTTTAGCGAGTCATTAAGGAGAGTCAGAGGGGGAGTGGGGGGAAGATAAATAAATTTCCCTGAGGATATGGGCGGGGGCAAAATCTAAGGGAGAACCAGATTTGACTCGGTGGAGTAATGAGAAGAAGGCGTCCTCCGTTAATGGTGGGATAAGGTTAAGTTTGGGGACAGTGGAGGGAGGGGAGGAATTGACAAATGCAGGGGAGGGAGGTGGAATATTGAGTTTGATTTTGAGTATTTTATCAATAAAAAACTCATTGAGCAAGTTACAGAAGGACTGAGAGGGGGGGATGGTAGTCGTGGTTCGAGTGGATAATGCTAATTCGTGAACCGCGATAAAAATTTCCTTTGAGCGAGACTCAGCTGCCATGATCCTGCTGGTATAAAATGCAGTTTTGGCCGCTAGAATGCCGGCTTTGTAAGTTTTTAAAACAGACAGATATATAGTCTTTAGCTCTGGGCTGTAGTCTTTCCTCCAGGCTCGCTCGGCTCTTCTAGCTGCTAGTTTCTGTTCTTTTAGCTCTAAGGTGAACCATCGGTTGGCTGCATGGGCCCGCTTGACAGTGAGTCGCCTCATGGGGGCGAATTCATCGCCTGCCAAAGTCAGCCAATTCTCAATGGCGGCCAGTTGTGACGTAGCAGTGAGGTCTGTAAGGTCGGGAGCGGTTTTGGTCAAAGTTGAACAGAAGGAGGGCATGTCCGCTTTACCCCATTTCCTGACCCGAATGTTTTTAGGAAGAGGAGGTTTGACCAATGCGGTCAGTGCAAGGGAAATAAACAATGGAGTATACATAAGCCACTGTCAACACCCACCACGTATCGCACAGCCTCTGCACCCTCACCTCACAATGCATGCTGTGCACTGCCTTGGGCGCGAAACATCCCTACAGAGAAAGCACGTAGCCTCGCACCGAGGTCGCACCCAGCCATGCGAGGGTGGAGTCAGCCAGCACCTTGCGACACACCTGGGTGAGTGGACCATCCTCTTCACAGTGCTGGCCCAGAGGAATCCCGTCTGTCTCCAGGCAGTCTGCTGTTACGGTACCCTGAAAAGTCCCCACACTGGCATCTACAGAGGCCTGCAGTGTCAGCGACCACAGCGCCACCTGGTGGCCCCTACCACAGTGCCTCCCATGAGTCTCAGCAGAAGCTGTGCACTAACGTCAGCCACAAGAGCCCTGTGGCTACAAGGAGCACCAAGGACAAACTGTTAACCCTGCAAGTGAGAGCAGCACACACCCAGTTACAGGCAAGGCATGCTGAAAAGCCTGAGCACTGCTCCCAGTGCCACGGTGGAGATCAGCAGAAAGATGGCCCCAACCTGTCAAGGAAGAAGAAGAGCACCAACCCACACCCTGCAAAGAGTAACCAGGAGGCCAAGACTACCCCAGCACAGGAACATGTCGAGTAGCAAAGGACAGCGAATCTCAAAGACAGCAAGCCCCAAGCAGCAAGCCCCAAGAGGAACACACAAAGGCGGGGTGAGGTGCACGCCACCCCAATAAGTCACTTTGACTTCCTAAGGGACAAGGCTGTTGCATAGCACTGAGCGCTCCCAGAAAAGCCTGACAATTCTCCAGCCCTAGCAACACAGACCAAGCTCAAGCACCGACACCAAGGGGCCTGCAACACACGCCCCATCATCACAAGTGGAAGACCAGCCATAAACTGCACCCCATCAAGGGAACTGTCCCCGCCTACAGCGCAAGAAAGACTGGTGCAGAGCGCGCACCACACGCATGGCTGCCCAAAGCCACTGCCAGTGAAGAGGTCGCATCACCCGCCCCTTCTGGTGAACAGGCACAACCGCCAACCACAGCACAGGCACACCAGTGCCAGAAGGTAGCACCCAAGGCAAAGACGGAGCGCACGTGGTCCGAAGCGTGCAGAAGATCACACCAGTGAATCAGACAGCACGGGCAGGCGCCCGGGAGATAGAGACATCTCCGCTAAGAAGCACTGCTGAACGCAGGTAGGAGAGCACCCACATCTCCACCGCCACAGCAAAGCCCTGCAGTGGGCCGAAAGCAACAGTGTCCTCCTCAATACTGCCTCAAGATGGAGTCGGCGGCGACCCACGACAGGCAAGAGAGGAGTCGCACACACCACGTGGCAGACCGCCACAGCAACAGGCGCTCCAACGCCAGCGACACGCGACTGGACTTCACGTCGCCCAGCAAGCAAGGAGCACGCTGGAGCAAAGGCAGAAGCCGGCGCCAGGACAGCGCCACCTCGAGGTCTAAGCGCAACGCCATCGATGAAAGAAGAGTGACAGCCCTGTCACCCTGAAAACCGGATAGACACAGGTGGGCTGAATAGACCAACAAAAGAGAGAAGACCAAGGACTCGCCCAGCAGCCAAGAGCACACCCTGACACACCAGACAGCCACCGAGGTGGACCGACGGCCCTGGATACAGCTCCACGGGTGAACCGAACATAAGCCGCAGCAAGCGCAAGCCGCGTCTCATCCCTACGCTTCCCCAGGCGACCGTCCATCCCCAAGCGTCAGCAGTCTAAGTCAAGTGGCATCCCTGCTCCTGTCCGCAGATGCCACGGGTGAAGATCAGCACTGAGTGTCCGTCCTCACACCGCCTCAAGACAGAGTCTGCAGTGGCCCCAAGCCAGGCAAGAGAAGATCCACACACTCTACATGTTAAGCCGCCACAGACACTCAATATCAGCAAGGCGGAGGCACGTGGCTGCCCAGGTCCATCCTGACATCCAAACTCTACCAGCAAGTCACCACCACCTGTCATTCCAACTCACCACATGGCTGGCAACCATTATCACGCCAGCCATCAGCACATGCGTCAAACACCACTCCCCGAGTACCGATGGACTGGAGTCCGAAACCGTTGCCACACAAGCTGACTAAACGAAATCAGAAGCCACCTGTGAACCTGGCCTACACCGGAACCGTGACAGCGAGTGCAAGTCTTGACCAAGACTCATCCACCCGTGAGGGTTGTGCATGCGACCAAGCAACGGCTCCTCGGTGGTCCTGCAGCTGCCCCCAGACAGCACACAAGCAGCGGCTCCAGCGCAGCCTTCCTACAGTCCCGCAGCAACCCAGACGACGGGCCTCCCCAGGCGGGAGAGCGAGGAGAGACATTGCCCCACCGACAGGTTACCGGTCACAGCCAAGTAGTTCAACAGGGACAGCCGGTCCAGCAACACCTCTGTGAAATCTCACTTGAGACTCCATCCATGGTCACGACGCAGCCCACTAAAAGGAACTGTTAGAACTCACCACAGACCATCACCGACGTCAGCAAAATGGAAGCCATGCAAGACAGGTCATTGTCAGCTAACTGACGGTATGCAGCGGACGTCTCCAAGCCAGCGGTCGTGTCCTGATTCCCTCAGGTTAAATTACGGGTGCCCGCCGAGAAGGTCCTGCTGCAAGCCAAGTTCACCAGCCCATGTCTGATGTCATCCTGCCACCTGACTCGAGAGACTGATCAACCCTGTGGTATTTAGTTAACTGCTTGTTTCTTCCCCACAGGTTGGACTGACACTTTGCTTGTCCCTCAATAAAGTTGGGGAGGAATGTAGTGTCCTGCGAGACACGTTCTAGTGTCCCGCAGGAAGCTGTCATACCAGCCACTCCCTCGAGGGCTGGACATACTGCACCCCCACACCCATCCATCACGGGTGCCACGAGTGACGTGGCCCTGTCAATAAAAGGGCCCGGGTGCACGTGCTCGCGGCCAGTTACTACCACACGTCTCCTGGTGTCTGTGTCTGACGTTACTGCAATGAGGGCCTGAGGCCCAACACCACAGCTACCAGACCTTACATGCCGTGTCCAGAAAACTCCGGTGATTAACGTTCTTCCTGGGGAGATCAGAGTCTTGTCGAGTCGGTTTTCTGACTCGGGGACATTTGTTTTCTAAGTCATGGTATGCAGAGCCGAGGGTTAGTATGCCTGCTACAAAGACCAGGGAACATGCAGATGACAAAGGGAGGGCAATGTCAGCAGGTCAGCGGGGTTACAGCCTTTTTGTCAGAGACTTCCTGTGGTTAAGTGGCAGTTTACAGTGAGCTATTGACGGTGAGAGAACTGCATGCAGATTTCAAAGTATAGAGTGGAGCATAGGTATTTTCACCAGACTCATTATTCAAATGTCGCAAAAGGGGTCAAATTTGGTTCAAATCAGTTCTTATTCAAAGAGAAACACAATCCATTGCGTTTCATTTTAAATTCAGAGTTTGTGCTGGTCCAGGACAAGTACGCTTCAACTATACCGCCTACCTGTATGTTGTATTACAATGAAATGTGCAACAAATTTTGGGGATGACAAACAGAGCTCCAAAAAAAAAAAAAAAAAGAGGGAGGACCCAAAAAGGCGATAGTTGAACACAATCAACAACAAAACATTAGAACAGGGGGTCCAAGGGAAACATATTTAAAGACCCAGTGGTTTCAAATCCCTTAGTGTCAACTTTTAAACACCACAGAAACCTAGGGTCTACACAAAACGAGCATTATAGAGAACAGTGGAGCAATTCATAACGTCAGAAAAAGTCTCATAACATGAAAAAGAAATCCCATCAGCCACCGAAGTAGCATGTATCATCATTTGCGATCCATTTGTAGTTGCAAAGCCCTAAGGCAACCAAGGGCTGCACACTTAGTGAGTGAAGGTCTCACAAGTCCTGCAAGAATATAATCACTGCAAGAGCAATTGTTTAATATCATAGATCCCTTTAATGCGATACTGCAAATGATTTTAGTGGTGATGGTTGCAGTGCAAGTGAGAATTGTGCAAATACTAAAATTGTCTACCGGGGCAGTAAAACCACTTTAATAAACACTATCTGGGTGACAAGATTAAAATGCCAGTGCAAATGCAGTTTGAAATTATAACTGCTAGAGTCCAAACATAAGGTCTACATGTTTCAGCCCTTCGATCAATCTTGATCCAGGCTTTCGTCAGGACCTAAAAATACTTTTGCTACTGCAATCAATGTTTAAGTGACAAAACCAAAAATAAAAGAAGATGGTTATTATAATACCACCTACATTACCCTGGAATTTCCAGAAACTCTCGGAAACATTTCACAGGAATATCGACCCAAGTCCTATAAAAGAAAAATAACTATATGTAACCTGCTCAACTATTCAGTTAGGTGCTCAATATATGCTAATACTAAACCATATGGTATTAGTATAAGATGCTTTTTTGTCATCTGATGTACCAACAAACATGTACAAATTCACTGAAAGCTTTTAAAAAAAAAAAGGGGGGGGGGGGGGTGGTTGATAAGCTTACCCGTCTGGCTGAATTCACTGGTCTGTCTTTTGACGACGATGTTCTACAATCAATTTTGTCAAACAATCCGAGTATTCTTGACACAATACAAGATACCGTTACTAACACACAAGATGACTGGCAAACTTTATTAGATCTGAAGAAATCCCATTCACAGACATTTATCAACGGTGCTATAGTGACGGAATATCTTCGAGGCAATTGTGCCCCTTCGGGGCTGATAGTCACGAACGCCCCAGACTGTTTATCTCTGATAAAACTTGTATGAAAGATTGGTCACTAATCGCGTGGCGCTGTAGACGCGATTGGCTTATACTTATCATTAGTACAGCTAAAAGAATGGCGGATGCCATTTTAATTGAGATCCAGGTACTAGAGGGTCAGATTAAAACAACCATCACTAACACCGTATACAAGAAAAATATGGATGAAACCAACAAATCCAATAAAGAGAGCGGGAGCTCTCATCACCTCACCTGGCATCCGCTCAGGAAAATGAGGCCCGCTCTGTGTTAAGGCAAAATGGACATGAGAAGTGAATTTACACTCAAGCCAACAATACCTTTATATCCATTAGTAACATACACTTTTGTATCAACAGGCTGAAATGATTTTAAAACCCGAGAAGTTATCCATCATGAATTGTGTGTGTTTCGCTCTTTCTCCCAATATACATAGACGTCTTAGCTTGCAATTAAACAGAGCCACCATTATGTGGGAAAATCTTAAGGTATCTGTATCGTGCAAACACGCACTGAACTGCGTGTGTATACCCTAAATCGCAGTCACTAAAATGAAGTCAACGAAGATGTATTATGCCCATAAACGCTAGTTTATGACAGAGGAGAACGAGTTTATTTTAGGAAAAATTATATTGAAACCATATGTTTGTGGAGCCATAAGAACAAACTTGAAATGTAAAGCTTTCAGGTAACGGTTTGCATTTGGTAAAGAACGTGATGGTCCAACCTACAGTTTTTTTACATCAAACAGATCACCATCTACTGCACGTAAACAATATGCCTGTGGAGCCATTGAAACAAACTTAAAATTGTAGACCCCTCAGGGTACGGTTTACATTTGGCAAAGAACATAGTAGCCCAATCTGCAGTCTTACATCAAACCGATCACCATATGCTACACATACCGGTAGCAATGTAATGCGCAAGCAACATCGCTACCTTGTTTGACAGTAAATGTCGCATGCACACTGGGTTTCGCATGCCTACTTGTCCATCGGTACCTCTTCACATTCACAGAGCTGGATGAGGAGGTGCCTGGGCGGATTCACGTAGTGCTTTTGAATACGCCAATCCGGAATGTGACTCCGATCAGGCGTGACACCATTGACGTCATAGGTGCGCACCAGAGCTTAATGGGGCTTGTAGTTTATTAGACTTGTAGTTTATCATTCTTGATTTTTCTGAAGCAATTGCCATTCGCGATAAAAATATATTGCTAGTAACAAATGGAGTAACCAAAATGTGTAATAAAAAGCAAAGGATCTCTGCTTCCCAAAATGGAATACCTTTTACGAGAGCTAGATCGTATCATACAGAGAGGTCTTACTAGAGTCTTGACCATTGATACAATGAGAGATATGCACATCGGCCCCCCGGTGGCCAAAATAAAAACTGCTTTTATTTTATTCGTATTCCCAAGTCATTTTTTGGCAAAGTGATTAAATGGAGTGGATGTATAAAAAAATCCAGATAATAAGTTGAAAAACAAAATTGCAAGAGGTTGCGATTTTATGGATATTCCGGTCTACTATCCACACCCAAGCAGCACAGTAACCTGAGGAATTACATTAAAGAGCTGCCCATGGAATGTCATCGTTCAAACCCAGGACATCACTTTTGAGCTTGAAAATCCATTTTTGTTCTCTCATGAACAAGAATCTGGCGATGTCGCTTATATGTGGCATAATAAATGGTTGCTCTAATACTGTCCATCCCAGTTCTTCTGCTTTATGCTTATGTGTGAAAAAATGTTTTATCAGTCTCGTGGCCTGTTTTTTGCACCGGATGGTGCTTTTGTGTTCATTAATACGCAGCTTGATTTTGCGTGTAGTCATACCCACATATCTAAGTGAGCATGGGCATGTAATGATGTAAATCACTCTCTCTGTATTGCAATTTGTGTGTTTTGTCAAAACCCACGGTCTATCTTCACCTATATCAACGGTTTTAGTTTGTTGCGTTTGTGGACAAGCTGTGCATGAACCACACGGAAAGTGCCCTTGTACAGCTGGCAAATTCCAAAGAGTATCTAGTCTCAATGGTGGGTTGGTTTTAGGTCTGGTATGTACCAAACTATCTTGTAGATTGGTTCCTCTATTACAGGAAAGGAGGGGTGCTGGTATAGTGTCTGGGCCAATATTCAAGATACGCCAATGTTTGCGAATACTCTTTTGTACTTTGTTAGTAAGTGTACTAAAAGTATGCACGAAAGTTAATCTAGTCATCGGTAGTTTCTGTACTAGGGGCTCAAGAAGAGCATCTCGATTGTTATTAGAGGTTCTCTTCCATGATCTCTTCACTAAATGTGATGGATAATGGCGATCATAAAGTTGTTCGGATAAAATCTTAGCATGTTTTTGAAAGGTAGCTGTGTCTGAGCAATTTCTCAGAGCCCGGAGGAATTGACCCACTGGCAGATTTTCTCAAAGTACCTTGGGATGATGGCTCTCAAAGGTAAGCAGCAAGTTCCTAGCCATGGGTTTCTTATATAATTCACTATCAAGATGTCCTTGTGAAGGATATATTCGAATATAAAGAAATGGCAAACTCTCTTTACTGTATTCAGAGAAAATTTTAAGAAATAGTTTTGAGTATTCAGCCATGTGTGGAATCCTAGGATCTTTGGTCCTGTGCCTCTGAAGTTGACAAGAATGTCGTCTATATATCGTTTCCACAGCAAAATCAGATCCCGGAATGGATTGCTCTGAATAAGGACATAGTTTTGTTCAAAGAGGTGAACATACAGATTAGCCAGACTTGGGGCAAAAATACTGCCCATTGATGTACCGGAGATTTATCTTCAAATCTAAAAAAAAATTCTGTCATGGCTAATCTTGCACATTCTAAAATAAAAGATATTGGTGTGGTCATGTCCAGATCTTTTCCTTTTTCTTCCAACAGGCCACGTATGGAATCTAAAGTTTGCTCTTGAGTAATAGAGGTGTACAAAGATTCAATGTCAAATGACACTAAGAACTCGGAATCAATGTCAAATGCTATATCAGGTTATAGCCTCAGGACATCTTTAGTGTCCTGTAAATATGAAGGCATTTCTTTGACCATAGGTTTTAAAAAATAATCCACAAAAGTGGACAATGGTTCCAGCAATGAGCCAATCATTGATATAATGGGATGCCCCGACGGTGGTCTTTGGGCCTTATGTATTTTCGGTGGAGCATAAAAATGAGGCATAACAGGATATTTTGTCATCAAAAAATCAGCCTCATTCGGTGTAACCCAGCCCTCTGTTTTTGCTTCTTCGACCAAATCTTTAATTTCTTTGGTGAGTCTCGGTGTTGGATCAGTTTCAAGGAGGCGATATGAACGAGTGTCACTGAGTTGTCTGAGACATTCATTCCTGTACACCGCCGTGTCCTGAATAACAGTAGCGCCACCCTTATCTGCAGGTTTTATTGTAATACTGGCTTCATTGGCCAGCGTCCGTAAAGCTCGTTTCTCAGATGAAGGTAGATTTTGGTAAGGTTTTTGCTGGGTGGCACAAAGGTTAACCATATCTTGTGTTGCAGCTTTCTCAAACGTCAACGATTGATCTGGTATCAAGTGGTAAGGTGGATTAAAGTTTGAGGGTGGTTTGAGCCCTGTGTTGATGGATACAGACTACCTTTGGAACTTCAGTATTAACTTCTTTTTTTTTTTTTAAAAAGAAATGCAAGCGAATTTTTCTAAAAAATCTCGCTAATTCACACCTAATCTGGAATAGGTCACCTATGCTTGTAGGGACATAACCTAGCCCTCTATTAAGGCCTGATATTTCATCTGTAGTGAGTATGCGTGAGTTCAAATTCACTACTAGATTGTCATGTCCGTGCTGGTGCCTGGTTGTTGTTGACCCTTCCTGCTCCGTGTGTTTGGTGGAGGTGGATTCTGCTCCCAATGTACCTGTGGTTGGCCTCATCTCCTGCATCTGTGTCTTCCTCGCCTTGTCCTAAAAAAGACTGATTGCCAAAGAATTGAGGTTGTAGTGGAAATTGTGGCATCGTGTGTTGGTACTGGGGAAATGGGTAACCCCATGGAGCCGGTGGCCACCATGGGCCTTGTTGTTGGTAGGGGCCTTGTCCTCCTCGCCTGCGATTATACCTAAAATACGATCCCTTTCCTCTGCTTTGTTGTACATCAGACAAAGAGGACTCAGTCACTAGAATAAGTTTCTGAACCAGATGAGGAATAGTTTGAGCCAGTACACCTACCCTTCCTGTAAAACTCTGGGGCTACATAGCCTTCACTGGTATATGGGTATATTTTCTCAAGTGAGAACCGAGCCAGGTTCTTTTTAAACTTCTCTATTTTGGTTAAAAGAATTGAATCTTTATATTCTTTATTGGATTTGTTGGTTTCATCCATATATTTCTTGTATACGGTGTTCGTGATGGTTTTTTTTAATCTGACCCTCTAGTACCTGGATCTCAATTAAAATGGCATCCGCCATTCTTTTAGCTGTACTAATGATCAGTATAAGCCAATCGCGTGTACAGAGCCACGCGATTAGTGACCAATCTTTCATAAAAGTTTTATCAGAGAGAAACACAGTCTGGGGCGTTTTTGACTATCAGCCCCGAAGGGGCACAATTGCCTCGAAGATATTCCGTCATTATAGCACCGTTGACAAAATTGATTGTAGAACATCGTCAAAAGACAGACCAGTGAATTCAGCCAGACGGGTAAGCTTATCAAACCCCCCTCCTTTTTTTGAAAAGCTTTCAGTGAATTTCTACATGTTTGTTGGTACATCAGATGACAAAAAAAGCATCTTATACTAATGACATATGGTTTAGTATTAGCATATATTGAGCACCTAACTGAATAGTTGAGCAGGTTACGTATAATTATTTTTCTTTTATACGACTTGGGTCGATACTCCTGTGAAAAGTTTCCGAGAGTTTCTGGAAATTCCAGGGTAATGTAAGTGGTATTATAATAACCATCTTCTTTTGTTTTTGTTTTTGGTATACACACGCAGTTCAGTGCGTGTTTGCACAATACAGATACCTAAAGATTTTCCCACATAATGGTGGCTCTGTTTAATTGCAAGCCAAGACGTCTATGTAGAAGAGAAAGAGCGAAACACACACAATTCATGATGGATAACTTCCCGGGTTTTAAAATCATTTCAGCATGCTGATACAAAAGTGTATGTTACACGTGCTAACCATCATTCAGGCCTTTCCTGACTGCTTATTTTTGGGGGGATGGGGTTGGGGGTAGGGATAGGGGGTCTGGATTGCAAGCAGTGGTAGGAGAATTGTTGGACTGGCTTACATTATTTTATTGTTGGCTATTCTTGGAAAGGTCACAGGAAAACTGTCAGGAATGGAAAAAGGATGGGGATAATAAGGGGATTGCATGGGGAGCACTGGGTCGGGGGTTGGGGAGGGAGGGTGGGGGGGAGGGGACGGGCGGGGGGATGGGAAAAGGCTATTTAATTTGTATTTATTGTTTGGATGTTGGTAGATGTTGGTAGGATGATGATGCTTATTGATGAAGCCACAAGGTTCATGCATTTAAACTCTAACAACTAACAATATGTTAATATGTTAAACAAACTTAGAATTGTCTCGCTCAATATTTGCGGTTTAAATGATCCCGCGAAAAGGCTTAAAACTGCTCAAATTTTGTGAACCATGGAGACGGACATTGTCTGCCTTCAGGAGACGCATGTAGAAGGAGCCCAGAAATCCTTGCTGAATACTTTGGGTTATAAGGTTATTGGAGCGACCTCTCACGGTGCCAGGGTCAAAGGAGTCGGAATTTTGGTCTCAAAAAGATTACCCCTAGTTGTTAACCAGGTAAAATCTGACTCTCTAGGGCGGTGGGTGATAGCAGGATGCTCTATTACTTCTCCTCCCACTAATTTTGTTTTTACAATTTGTTCCATCTATGGAAGTAACTTCGACGATCCAGGGGTAATTTATGGTGTAAACGAGCAACTGGCACATTGGCCATTGCCAATCATACTGTGCGGCGATTTAAACTTAAATTTGTCTAGCACTTGGCTTTCAGATGGGTCCTGGGCCTATAGGGGCAGAAAACCTAAGGTTTTTCAGGCCGTATTAAATTTGATCCAAACTCATGGCCTGAAAGATGTGTGGGCTAAGCTGAAACCCAGCCAGGACGGGTATACCTTCTTCACTGCTTCCCATTTGTCATTTGCTCGGTTGGACTATTTTCTAGTTTCTTCATCCCTGGTGCATGACTGTGTTATTGATATCGCTCTTCGTCTACTATCAGATCATAACCCTCTTCTTATTAACATAGAGGGACTGGTAAACAGTAGGTCAAGCTCTAATTGGACCTTTGAAAAGGCCCTCCTGTACGATAATGAATACCGAGAATATATGAAAAAGTGGATACAGGAATTCTTAGAGAATAACTCTGGGTCAGCCTCGGTAATGGTTGTCTGGGACACACTAAAGGCAGGTATAAGGGGGGAGACGCTTAGATTTTCCATCAGAAGGAATAAAAAAGAGAAAATACAGGCTGAATCTCTACTTAATCAAATGATAGAAGCTGAAAGAAAATTAATAAGGGCTGTCCAGTTGGGCACTAGAATCGAAGAAGCACAGACCAATGTGGCGGTTGCTAAGGCAGAAATGGGGACCATATTAGCAGAAAGAACTGCTGCAAAATGGGCCTAGACCCGCGAAAGGCTCTATGAATGCAGCAAGCTTATCGGCCATCAATTGGCCATTTCCTCCAGGCAACAGGTTACCGCTAATTTAATTTTTTCAATTCAAACTAACTCTGAAGGGATAACTAATGATCCTGTAAAAATAGAGGAGGCTTTCAGAGTATTTTACGAGAAATTATAAAAAATTACTAAATCTAGAGAACTTAGAGAATCAGAGATTAATATCTACCTAGACGCCATTCCGGTAGCGGAACTTGATAGAGAGAGTAGCGATCAAATGGAAATCTCCCCAGTCTGGGAGGAAATTTCAACCGCTCTGGCTAGCCTCCCTGATGGTAAGTCCGACAGAGATGAGAACATTCCAGTGGAATTTTATAAAATATTCTCGTTACAAATTAAAGATTTATTTACTAATGTAATTTCTTCCATTTTTAATGGGTCATCCCCACCGCAGTCTTGGTCCTCTGCAAAAATAGTAATATTTCTCAAAAAAGATAAACCTGCATTGGAAATGTCCTCATACAGACCAATAACTCATCAATACCGACTCTAAGATCTTTTCTAAAATTCTTGCATCTAGACTGTCCTCAAAAATTGAGTCTCTGGTCTCAAATTGGCAACACAGATTTATACAGAAAAAGGGCACTACTGAACATGTTCGCCGGACCATCACTCTATTTGATGTTGCTAAGATGACAGGAGACCCGATCGCACTAATACTCTTAGACGCTGAAAAAGCATTCAATCGGGTCTCCTGGCAATACTTATGGGGGGTCATGAGGTGGATAGGCTTCGATCCCAGGACCCTGCAGGCATTAGAGGCTCTATATCGGGGCCCCACTGCTAGAATTTCGATCAATGGACATCTGACAAGGCAGATAGGGATAACTCGCGGAACAAGACAAGGATGTCACTGCTCACCGCTGCCATTTGCTTTATATATTGATCCTCTGATCAAAAAAATTTAATTTAATTCTGAAATAGTAGCGGTGAGCAGGTTTGGAACCGATACGAAGATTATGGCGTATGCTGATAATTTAGCCTTAGTAACCCCAAACCCGAAAGAGCCAATAGGGCTATTGAACAGGAGGCCCAAGAATTTGGGAAGATATCCGGTTATGCCATTAATAAAACCAAAACTCAGATTGTGTTAAACGAATATATAAGCTGGAATGACGATAGAGTAACACAGAAGCTAAATACCTTGGGGTCAATATAGTCACTAACTTAGATCTAATTGTTGAAGAAAAATTGACACCGCTTGCAGTCGATATGAAAAAGTCACTTAAAAGGATTGACAATAGTGGGGAGGTGCAATGTCTTAAAGATGACTTTTTCCCCCCAAACTTCTATATTTCTTTAGGACCATCCCGTTAGAATTCAATAATATAATGCTACATACATTTGACCGAATATTTTCTCAGTTTATCTGGGCGTTTGCACAGCCAAGAAGAGCTTTCAAACTTCTTTCATTACCCAGAGAGAGAGGAGGGTGGGCTCACCCTAAATTTAAAACTTCACTACTGGGCTACTGTTCTGCATTATAGTTCTGAGCTATTGCAAGATTCTCCCATAGAGGATCCCTCAGGCCTTCCGTCTCCCTATACTATATTATTTGGGGAAAGGGTAAGGGGATGCCTTTGGCGTCAGTTGGATCATGGCTATTTCAAATGGGTCAGATTTAAGACTCTCATGAATGCCTACAGTGTATTTTTTAATATACGTAAATTATTTGGACTTTCCAAATTAAATTACTATACCCCTACTCGGAATAACAGCAATTTACCAATTATTTTTCAAAATGCATATCTTCCACAGTGGTATCTAGCGGGCTTCTCCAAACTGGGAGACGCGATTACTTAAGAAGGCATTTGGCCTTTTAGTATTCTGAAAACCCGGTACAACCTAGACAATAGCCAGCCATTTCAGTATAATGCAATTACAAGATATTTAGCTAATAAAACCGGTGGCCCAGCCGGCTTCGCTAAGCTGGTCCTCATAGATAAAATTCTGGAGCCCAGTATACCACGGATTGGAAGCATTTACATAATGTTAAATGAGCGTAGGCCCGATGATATTAGTAAAATTGATGAAAAGTGGCAGCAGAAAATGAATGCACCCCCGAACACCTTTTGCCGTGCCCCAAGCCTTGCACAAACGCACTTACTGTCATCAAAGTTGCAAGCTCTATTCTTTAAAACTGGCTTATTCTTATACATTACACCAAGCAGAGTGGCCAAATGGGGTACTGGCAGCGGAGCAACTTGCCCAAGATGCGCTGTGTATAGTGCTGACTCAATACACGTTTGCCACATGTTTAAAATTGGCCCCATTATTTGAAAGGGTGCAACTATTTATCAGTAGAGTGCTTCTGCAAGATATACAACTGTTGCCTGTCACTGTAATGTTGGGACTAAATAACACGCTTAATATAAAATCTGGGGGTGCCTCCCTGTTTCTGGCCATGACTATCATTCGGATTTGTATTGCCTCTTATTGGAAGTACCCAAACCCTCCCTCCTTCGCTCAATGGCAGGCTCGACTGCTCTCTACTCACAAACTTGAGACCGCTATATATGCTAGACCAGGCAGGGTCGGGAAAGAAAAGGGATTAGAGATCTGGGCACCTCTAACCAAGTGGCTCAGTACATTGAACGCACAGGAGGCGTAGTCACGCTTGGTAATGTATAGCAATGTTTCCGTCATCTATGTATTTACTTTTTTTTTCTGCATTCCGTCCCCCTATTCTCGTGCTCCCCCCCCCCCCCTCCCTCTCTCAGCTCCTGCCCTTTCCCCCCCCATCTACCTGGATTCACTATCCTTCTCCTTTCTTTTTTATCTTTGGTCATGATTTTTCCTGTGTCGCATTGTTACTTTTCATGTATTTATTCTTTCTTCATTGATTATCGGTCAATTTGGTTAATTGATTCCACTGCTTGTAAATACATATTGCCAATGGTTTCCCTGACTTGGAGTGGGGGTCCTTTTGGTTTGGAATTGAAGTTTTTTGTATTGTAATCTTTTGTTTGGCAAATAAAAAGAAAAAAAGAAAGAAAAAAAAGTGTATGTTACTAATGGATATAAAGGTATTTTTGGCTTGAGTGTAAGATCACTTCTCATGTCTATTTTGCCTTAACACAGAGCGGGGCCTCATTTTCCTGAGCGGATGCCAGGTGAGGTGAGGAGAGCTCCCGCACTCAGACGGGTAAGCTTATCAACCCCCCCCCCTTTTTTTTTTTAAAAAGGTTTCAGTGAATTTGTACATGTTTGCTGGTACATCAGATGACAAAAAAAGCATCTGATACTAACGACATATGGTTTAGAATTAGCATATATTGAGCACCTAACTGAATAGTTGAGCAGGTTACATATAGTTATTTTTCTTTTATAGGACTTGGGTCGATACTCATGCGAAAAGTTTCCGAGAGTTTCTGGAATTTCCAGAGTAATGTAGGTGGTATTATAATAACCATCTTCTTTTGTTTTTAGTTTTGTCGCTTACACATTGATTGCAGTAGCAAAAGGTCCTGACAACAGTCTGGATCAAGGTTGATCGAAGGGCTGAAACATGTAGACCTTATTTTTGGACTCTAGCAGTTATTATTTCAAACTGCATTTGCACTGGCATTTTAATCTTGTCACCCGGACAGTGTTTATTAAAGTGGTTTTACTGCCCCGGTAGACAATTTTAGTATTTGCACAATTCTCACTTGCACTGCAACCATCACCACTAAAATCATTTGCAGTATGGCATTAAAGGGATCTAGGTTATTAAACAATTGCTCTTGCACGGATTATATTCTTGCAGGACTTGTGAGTCCTTCACTCACTAAGTGTGCAGCCCTTAGTTGCCTTAGGGCTTTGCAACTACAAATGGATCCCAAATGATGATACATGCTACTTCGGTGGCTGATGGGATTTCTTTTTCACGTTATGAGACTTCTTCTGACGTTACGAATTGCTCCACTGTTCTCTATATTGCTCATTTTGTCTAGACCCTAGTTTTCTGTGGTGTTGTTTGATAGTTAAACACAGTCTGGCAATATTTAATCATGGTTTAATAACACACGCTCCTGAGCATGATTGACCAGTAATAAGACAGAGGCCATCACCGCTGCCATATTAGGACAGTGATCTAACTGGTAGTCCGAAAATAGCAGTACCATGGATGCGGGTAACAAACACCTGTTATTCATCACCAAGTCTCCCTTGGGTGCAAGACGCTTGCATAAGATGGCAGGTTGTAGATACACTATGGCTCTAAAAAAAAAAAAACACAAAAACACCAGGTCAAGGGCCCACTAGGGGTGCCCATTCAGAGTGCAGAAATAAATCGATAATCTTTACATATACGCGGGCATCTGCCCTGCGCCCCCAGCAGCGCTAATTCGGGATTTCACCCCCACCAGAGTAAGAATTAAGTACAGTACAGCTGGTGGATACTAATCAGGGTTACTGGTTTCACAGTGATACTTACCGGGGGGAGCCTGCCAGGGGCATTGGTGAAGTAGAGGATGTTATTTAAGGAATGTATGCTGTATCACGCCTCCACAAGCAGTATTTGACTGTTTCCCAATTTTGGTTTCATGTATGACCCATGGCAAGAGGAGGCAGTACTGTAAAACACCGAACAGGACACGAGCGTGCCACTGCAAAAGGGCAAAGTTGGAGCAGAGCACATCGTTGCGTTTGTGGAAAGATTCCCATCGAAGATGACCAGACGTCGGCCTCCTGGTGCCACAGCTAGAGGTTGGTATCCTAGCGCTTGAGTTGGGCCAACAGCATTGGCAGGCTGCACAGAAAGAGCAGCAGGAGGCACAAATGGATGACACAGGGTTGGGGGGAGCTGCAGGAAGACGGAAGTCTCCCTGGTGGCATGGCAGAAATAAAAGTGTATTGGTTTGGTTATGGGAACCCACCGACAGGGCGGTGTGTAGGAGGGCCACTCACTCTGGGATGCCGCACGGCATGGTGAGTAAGCCTGACAAAATTGGGGTAGAAAACGGAGACGGCACTCGCAGCCTAGCCCCCACCAGACGGCGGGGCACAACAGAGACTAACAAGGTAGCAAGTTGGGCCCTAACTCTGGGGAAAGGCTACCCCCCACACGCAAAGCGGTGTGGTAAACAACAAAGAACAATCTACAAGCTGTCAGGGTGATTTACGACCCTATGAGTTGCAAATGAGCAAAAGACAAACCAGTGATTTATGGCCAGCCGATGATTTATGGCTGATGATTTATGATGCTCATGCAGAATGATTTATGAGAACAAAACGATGACAGAATGATTTATGACATACCGATGATTTATGACCCATGATTTATGGCTGATGATTTATGGGGCCCATGCAGAATGATTTATGACAACGAAATGATGACAAATTGTGACAGAATGATTTATGACATACCGATGATTTATGACTAGGGCTCCCGGTTTTATGGTATTTATTTTTTTACCATTTCCGTCTGTATTTATCCATATTTATTTTTTGGGCATTTTATCTGTATTTATCCACATTTATTTTTGCCCCAAGCAAAAGTTGACACTGCAGCTAGTGTTTTTCCACATTTATTTAAATTGACAATGCACACATGCACTTGTTGTTATTGGCCAACACAATACATTCATCTGATACATTTGCCATTTGCAGAATGTCCCAAATACGCTTAAAAGTGCTATCATAAGCCATTTGTCTCAGAGCCTTGCAGTTTGTCATCAGTAGAGTGCTACATCCTCCCCCTCACTGAACACCATACTGCCCCACTGTGAGAAACACACTAACTTCAGCTACAACCCAATTGTGCCCCGCTATAAACACCTGGAAGCAACTCATTTCAAATATGCACTAGACTAGACTAATATGCTACCTGAAAAAAAGTAACAACGTACTGGAAAAAAGCAAACACTCACAGGGAAGACACCATAATCCTTTTACACTCATTATTCAGAAATCAATTAATGTATTTGCTTGAAAAGCGAACGACATGAAAAGAAAAGTAGTGCTTCACTTGCAAACTCTGAAAGGTGGCGCTAATGTGTTTGGGTATAAATAAAACTAAAAACTGGCCACTTTGTGAATACTCGGTCTTGTTTTATTTAGTTATGGATTCATTGTTTGCAGTGATTTATGGCCAGCCGATTTATGGCTGATTTATGATGCTCATGCAGAATGATTTATGACAACAAAACGATGACAGAATGATTTATGACATACCGATGATTTATGACCCATGATTTATGGCTGCTGATTTATGATGATCAAGCAGAGTGATTTATGGCAACAAAATAATGACCACTTGTGGCAGAATGATTTATGGTACACGATGATTTATAACCCATGATTTATGATGTCCAACTGACAATGTGTGATATCCAATTTGTAATAGTGTGTGACTATGATTTATGACCCCGGCCCCAAGAAGGTGTCCAGGGGAGTTGTACATGTATGACGTGTGTAATAAGTAATAAAACTGCGGCCAACAACGACCACCAAATACGACTGTTGGCTGTGTTTAGTAATGCAGATGCACAAGTATGGTACGGTTCCTGGAATGGGCACAGTGTGGCCGTAAGGGCACCATTTAATAAAGCAATTTGTTTTTCCATGTGTCTTTAAAAAAATGTATTCTCCGCTCAACTTCCTCTTAATTTACCAATAGGACTCTGCTCTAAACAGGGGAACGCATAACAGTTGCGAATGTTCTAAGCTGGGCAACCAAAGAAATAATATCTGGCAGTGCACACCAGGTTTCAACACCTGGCACACTACTCCCAAAAAGGGGCGCTGTGGATGTAGGAATACAGCTCTCCCAGTCTCACATTAAACACAAGAATTTGATACATGTCTCGAAACAGAAACACAAGAGCAGTGATAGTCGAGTCAAGCAGCAAAAATTATACCTGTGCCTTCCGGTACAGGAAATAAACATTAAAAAAATGACATTCTGGTGGACTTCCGCCGGAGTTCTAAGGTACACAACAAACTTTTTAAGTCGCTCCCCCCCCCCCCCGCATGAAGAGTTCATGCATCCCTCTTGCATGTCTATCTACCCCAAGACATCTCAGGTTCTAATAGGGTAACGGACAGCTTCAGCTTAATAAACGATTTCAGTAAAGAATAGCACAACATGGCGCCTCTGTAGTAAGCCGGGAGACCAACGCTGTACACAATGACGAGGGATTCTTTGGAACAAACGACGAGAGGTCAGGGGCTTCAGCCGTGGTCTGGGAAAGAGGCCACCGTCCCTGCGCCCCCACGGAGCACGCATGGGAGGAAGCCGCAGGAGCCCAGAGTGCTTCCAGTGAACACAGTCAGACACATCTCCCCAGACTGGCGCCAGCGCACATTACACACACCGCCCAAACCCCCTTACTTCTCCATTGTGCAATCCCATTTCACCAATCGTAACAGTGGATACACAACAATATTGAACATGCATGAAAGGGTATATTTTTCTAAAGACATGTAACATTTCACAGGATGTTGAAATACAAATAGGTTCATGAAGTAACAAACATAAGCAACAAAACACACCTGGCATACGAAACTATCGCCGGTAAAATATTGGCAGCTGAGGTGGCCCCTGTAGCCAATGGTCTCCCTGTGACATAAGATAAAAAATGTATTGTTGGTGCCTGAGTGGGAACAAATAAAGACCAGTCCCCAAAACAGGAAAAAAACGGGCTACAAAACATCTTTACCAAAAATGGGAGAGGAAGTGATAGAAAAAAAGAAACACACAAAGAAACATTTCTTCTGAAACATCTTTTAAATAGGAAAGGCAGGAAGGAAAAATCAAAAGACAGATCTGCTATCCCCAGCCACAACAAACCCTTGCAGCAGGCAAGACGCAGAGCAAAGAGGACCTTTAAACGAATGATCAGAACGCAGTTCTGCCGAAACAAATGCCCGAAAACTGCATTAGCGTGGATGACAGCGGAAACAGGGTTTTTCGACAGAACCAGGCTTTCGGAACTAGAAAAAGAGAAAGCTCAATGTCTCCAGAGAAAGGCGAGGTGCTCACCCAGCCTCAACTACCTACCTGCAAGAGCCAGGAGAGCAGCAGCCTGGCGCGAATGCTCAGCGTGCAAATCTTACCTCGAACATGGAAGAAATCGCACTTTTCCACTGGCCTCTTTTCGCTTTTTTTCCCCCTCCACCACCGGTTGAAGACAGAGCAGCTGTCCTGCGCCCCCTCTTAAACACAACAAAACCTCAGTTACTTTGTCTCCGTTTTCCCCTTTTTCGAGTGCCCTTAATACCAAGGCTATTGCGTGAGGAAGAAAGGGCATGGAAGAGAAACAAGCATTTGCAATGCAATAGGACTCGCATTTACGCAAGACCTATTGCATTGTGTGCGGGTGGGCGGGGGTCAGGAGGGTGAGAAGGCACAAACAAAGGGAGTGTGGGCGGGGGGGATGGGAAGGCATGGGAAGAAAATAGTGCTCACAATCTATAAACAAGCATTGGCATAGCCAATAGGTCTCGCCTCTGGGACCTTATAAGTGTTTAGCCATGCAACAGTTGCATAACGAAACACTTATAAGGTCCCAAAAGCGAGACCTATTGGCTATGCCAATGCTTGTTTTAACTGCTGCAATCTATTGAAGCCTCACGGAGAACATCAAAGTGGCCGTGCGGCCGCGAAAGTGATCACGATCGCGATCAGACATCAAAGCGGGTGCGCGGCCGCGAAAGAGAAAGTAATCGCGGTAAAGCGTGACGCGCGCGCCCGCGCACATGCACTGTAGCTCTAGGCTGGCCTGGTAGCACTTTTTGGAGCCCTCACAAAATGTCTTGCCAGACCAGCGCATGCGCTGGGTCAGGCGAGACCTAATAACACATACCATGCAACACTCGAAGTAAAGGGGCCAGTATACATGAAAGAATACAAATGACGACAGGGCCGTCATAAGGAGGGACTAACACTCTATAAACCAATCGGAAGGCAGCATTTAGAAAAGGACACAAGCCAATGAAAAAGATGGGTGGGGGGGGAGTGGGCAGAGCTTCAAGCGCATGCATGCTGCCTCTACAGACTCGACCTAACAAAGTAGGAGTTCAAGGTGTATGACTGCCCCAATGCATCCAGCCCTCTTCCCCCCTTCAACATGAATCTTGAAAAGAATCAAACAAAGTGTCCCCCAACTTTGGAGGGGCGTGAACTAACTGTCATTAAAGCACGGGTACCCCTCCAAACCGGATAGCACGTCGCCTGATTGGAATTTGCTATTTATATTCAATTACAGCAATCCTAGGAGAAACACACCAACACATTGCCATTAAAAGCCATTAATCATCTGGACACAGGCCAGAAACGCTTCTCCATGGAGACCTATCATTAGGATCCTAGCAACTTAGTGGCTGTCCTGGGTCCATGTCATGCAAACTGGAAAGCGCGAGGCACTTCCTGGGAACGCACACAGTTCGAGAGATACTGAATGCATGCACTCTAAGGACCGCACAGCCACAATGCTTGTGCAGCAGCCTGGTCCTGTAGAAAGTGGTGGCGGGGACAGGAAAGTGACAGGGCAGCTGAATGAATAGGCGCTACGAGAGCCCGCTACTTCGAGTGACATACTCTCAATATATATGCAATATTTTGTGAAACCATAACCTTCTGCACTGTAAATCACTGCTGCTAAAAACACTGCAGACACCAGTTTCTTCCAAGTGTGTTTTAGAATGGGCTTTAAATTCTCAAACATTTAGATAAAAAAAAATATTCATATAATTCAATTTCTTTTTCAGGAAATGATTCAATGTTGTTCATCTCCAAGCTCAGTTCAGGTGCCAATTCACTTCACTTCATGTTTGGCACTCATACTCTTGTTGATCTTCTGATTACTGATTTATACATCTTTTTTCATCCAAATCGGTTACTGCTTTGACTTAATTTTCTTTATTCATTTTCAGAATGTTATATCTTTGTAGCGTGCTCCTTCTTTCGCTCACATCTGCAGACCATTCAACTTGAATCAAGCTTTTACCTTCCGGTTTATTTTCTTCACCTGTCACATTTTCATCATCATTTTTTTCTTGATTTGCAACTCTTGCAACTGGAAAACTTTGATATGCTCTTGGGGGTTTCAGATTTTGATTTTCTTCTTGTTGACAAGTTTGAATGCAAACATCAATTCTTGCGCTTGTGCTTTTGAGAGTTCAATTTATAAAAGTTCAATTTTCTTTCATTTGTTGTTCTTCTTGAAATCTTTGAACTCTTTGTTCTCCCCCCTCTCGATGGACTTAAAGATCCTTAGCTTGTCTCTGTGAATTAGCAGCTTATATCACTAGTTCTTCATATGCATTCCACGCTTATTTTCACGTGGGATGCAAAGATCCAATAGAGCAAACCTCCACACTGTGCTGCAGTTTAATCACCAATATGACTTGGTAGAGCCTATTCCACCTGGGATCAAGACAACTTTTTCTTTCGTGTTTCTTCACCATGACCCAGTCTCCAGGATATAGGTCATGGCAGGGTTTGTTGCTTGCTGAAGCTGTAACAAGCTACACCTGGTGAGAGATTATTGCTCCCCTATGATCCCAGTTTAAGTTTTCCATAATAACCCTAGGTCTCTCTTCATGTTATCTATTTGAGACAAGTAATGACCTTTGATATTGTCAATACAGTGTGCAGATTAATGTTCCAAAATGATTAAGTCGAAATATCAAACATCAAAATATTGCCAATACCGTTTGCAGATTAATATCTCCCTACCAAATTAACTTATATTTTTTATAAAACACACACAGTTTTTCTGAAGGACAATGTAACTTTAGCACATCATGATGGCTCCTGTCGCTGGGTCACGTCACTGAGTGCTCCACCTACACGGCACACACAGTTAATTCACAGGAGGCCCATCCGATCTGACTAATGAGAACAGACCCCCTGTCACCGCGTTACCGTGCACAGAGATGCTTTGCTCACAGCAATGCTAGCTATTTAGCCAGCAGAAGCTGAGAGCGGTGCATCTTTGGGATCTGGTGGAAGGGCCGCAATAGGTTCTCCATGCAGGCGGCTGACATTAATGAGGGAAGAGGGACCGGGGGGAGGTTTTGACATTGATCACTTGATTATGCCCAAAAATGGAGAGAACAATCCCAAAGTTAACAAGGGCTATGGTTACCACTACACTTTCTTTCCACTCAGGGTATGGCTATAGGCACCACCTTCTGCGGGGATCCATGTCTCGAAACAGTATTATGACAATATTTAGTAACATACTTTTCCACTCTTACCAAATAGTTTGTAAATAAGAGACACCCAGCTTTGACATAGTATTTTACATTATGTGTCTTGTGCATACACCATAAGGGACGACCTACCAAATCCACACAAAAAAATCCCTAGTGAATGTGTGATCACGGTTTTCTCACAATCACGTGAGAGGCCAATGCTCTGAAGGAGCTCTGACCACTCGGACCCGAAGGATGCCTGTTAAGAATTATGATTACTGACACACACAAATAATTGTTTTTACACACACATTTGCAGGGATTATGTTGAAAAATAAAGGCATTCAAGCGTGTGATGAATGCCAATGTGTCACATGCATGTTCATTGAACGTATTAGGTCAGAAAGTAGCTGATGAATTACAAGCGCACGCATTAAGAAATAATCCTTTTTGGCATGCTAGAATGATTTTATCACTCGTGCTACCATCAACAAATCACATTAGGCATAGGTGGCACTGCAAGTGCACACAATACCAAGCGGTGCATCATCCAACAACAGAAATTGTGACCACCAATAATGATGTCCTATTTATTTTCTTATGCAGGATCTGACACTGTCTTGTCAACAAGTGGCCCATTGTGATGGAGACCGGTCTCAATGGAGGGACAAAAGAAGGGTGCAGGCATTGGTGTTACATTGGCTGATAACAGGGTAGGCCTCTTAATCAAGTCCTTGGGCCCAGCCCACAAGGAATTCCGTCAAGGGCACACCACCACCTTTCAACATTCCCTGTCCAAGGAACAAAGTCCACACCTCATTCACACCCGTTGAAATGCTAATTACTGGATGGCAGAAGGAGAAGCGTAAAACAAAGATTTAACTTCCAGGGACTTCAGGCATGCCAAAGGTGAATATTTCCAAAATATGTTTCCCTGGGAAGAGGTACAATATACTATTCTTAATATGGTATCCTAATGCTTTCCTGTGGATCAGTCAAGCCTGCTACTGTGAAAATAGCTTTGAGGGCATTTTCACTTGTCCTACTTTTAAATATTATGCACCCTATCCTATGGGCAATAATGGCTTCTTAGGGGTGAGTTATATTTAAAAGGAAGGTTTAGGCCTGTCAAAAAGTGGTTATTTTCACAGGTCGATTTTGCAGTTAATACCTGCATAGCAAGACTACTTGTGGGCCTGGAGATATGCTTAACAGTATCACTGCAGTGGCATGCACAATCAACCAACCAACCAACCAACCAACCAACCAACCAATCAATCAATCAATCAATCAATCAATCAATCAGGGTTTTTTAAAGCGTGCAACTCATCCGTAAGGGTCTCAAGGTGCTGTAGGGGAGGGGAGGTGCATCTCCGGATCAGCCGAAGAGCCAGGTCTTGAGGCTCTTCCTGAAGGTATGCAAGTTAGGGGAGTGTCTGATGTTAACTGGGAGCTCGTTCCAGGCCTTAGCCGCGACGTGGTTCTGCAGATGTGTGGTGTTTCTGCTAGGGTGAGGTCAGCAGAGCAGAGGTTTTTTGGGTACGTGGAAAGATACTCTTTTGTCGAGGTATTTGGGTCTGATGTTGTGGAGGGATTTTTAGGCGTGGGTTGACAGTTACTCACTTCTCGATGGGAGCCAGTGGAGGTCTCGCAGGTGTTGAGTCAAGTGCTCTTGTGGTGTAGTTCCGAGAATGAGTCGGGCCACTGTGTTCTGTTGGTCTAGAGTTTGTGAAGGAGGGATTTGTTGATTCCGGTGTAGAGGGCATTGCCGTAGTCCAGTCTGCTGGTTATGAGTGCATGGATGATGGTCTTTCTGGCTTCGGGGGGGGGGTCCACTTGGATGCCTTGTGGAGGATGCGGAGGGAGTTGAAGCAGGCGGAAGTGATGGTGTTGGTCTGGCGGGTCATTGTCAGGGAGGAGTCTAGGATGATGCAGAGGTTCTGGGCATGATCTGTCGTGGTGGGTGAGTTTCCGAGGGCCGATGGCCACCAGGTGTTGTCCCAAGCGGAGGGTCCAAGAATGAGGACCTCTGTCTTCTCTGAGTTGAGCTTTAGGCAGCTGTTGCTCATCCAGGCTACGACATCCTTCATTCCTTCCTGGAAACTGAGTCTGGTGTCTTCGGGGTTCTTTGTGAGGGAGAGGATGAGCTGGGTGTCGTCGGCGTAGGATACTATGCTGAGCCCATGTAGTCTGACGATGGTGGCGAGGAGGGCCATGTGGATGTTGAAGAGCGTGGGGCTGAGCGATGATCCTTGGGGTACTGCGAAGTTGATCTCTGCTGGTTTGGAGAGAAAGGGTCAGAGTCTGATCCTTTGGGTTCTGCTGGCGAGGAAGGAGCGGAGCCAGTTGAGGGCAATACCACGTATGCCGGCGTCGTGCAGTCTGGCTGCGAGAGTGCAGTGGAAGATGGTGTCGAAGGCTGCGGAGAGGTCTAGCAGGATGAGGTCACAGTGTGGCCCTGGTCGAGTAGCATGCGGATGTCATCGGCGGCGAGGAGGGCGGTCTGAGTGCTGTGGTTGCTGCGGAAGCCGGACTGGGAGGGGTCGAGGATGGCGTTCTCTTCCATGAAGGCGGTCAGCTGGGCATTGATAATCCTCTCAGTGACTTTGGCTGTGAAGGGAAGGAGAGAGATGGGCTGGTAGTTTTTCAGGTTCGTCGGGTCAGCCGAGGGTTTCTTGAGAAGGGGCTTGACCTCTGCCCGCTCCCAGTCATCAGAGAAAATACTGGATTTGAAGGAGGCGTTGATGGTGTGGCATAGTGTGGGGGCTATGGGTATGGCGGCTCTGTGGAAGATGTGCAGCCGGCAGGGGTCCGTGGGGGCTCCTGAGTGGGTGCTCTTCATGGCCATGGTAGTATCTTCGGAGGTGACAGGATGCAGGTGGTATTGGTGGGATGGCTGTCATTGCTGGGGGTGGGGGTGGTTTCTTGAGTCTGTTCTCTGAAGTTGTCATAGAGTGCATTGATTTTCAGGTGGCTTCTTGCAGAGGTTTTGGGATGGCGTGATGTCTGTGGATTTGCTAGGGGGTCTGGTGAACTGCTGGATGACGTTGAAAAGTTCCTTTGTGTTACTGGCGTTGATGTGGATATTGTTCCCGCTGAAGGTCCTCTTGACAGCACTTATGCATTGGTGGTATTCAGTCATGGCGCTTTTGTTGGTGTTCTGGTCTCTGGTGGTTTTGCTGTTTCTCCAATGTTTTTTTTAGATGTCTGCAGGCGCGTCTGGCTTCTTGGAGTTCCGTGGTGAACCAGGCAGCCTTCAGGGGGCATTGTCTGGTGGGATGGCAGAGGGGTGCAAGCTTGTCTGAACTGCTGGTGATCCAGCAATGTAGTTCTTTGGTTGCGGAGTTGGCTTCAGTCGTGGCGGTGGGTGGGTCATGGGTAAGGGTGGAGTTGAGGTGCTCCTCCATGACCTTGCTCCAGTTCCTTCATGGCGAGCGTAGGGCAGGCTTGTGTGCAGTGGTGATGTTCAAGGAAAATTGTATGCAGTGGTGGTCTGTCCAGAGGGGCTGCGAAGTGTGGCTGAAGTGGATGTTGGACCCTCCTGCACAGATGGGGTAGAGGATGTGTCCCGCCTTGTGGGTGGGGGTGGTGACGAGCTGCTTCAGTTCGAGGTTGGTGAGGTTGTCCAGGAGAGTGTTGGAGTCCAGGTCGCTGCAGTTGTCGAGGTGGAAGTTCAGCTCTCTGATGAGTATGTAGTCCATTGAGGCGATGGTGTAGGGTGCGATGCGATGAGGTCCAGGATGGTGGTGGCAAAAGAGGCTCGGGCCCTGGCAGTCTGTAGGCAAGGGTGCCGCATAGCATGGTTCTGGGGCTGGTCTGGAAGTGGAGGTGCTCGGTGTTGGAGAGGGGGTCATTCGTGCTGGAGGTGGAGAGTCGGGAGGGAGCTATTGTGTGTGATGGTGAGTCCTACTCCTGGGCGGTGGGGGCAGTCCTTCCTCTGGATCTTGTAATCATCGCGAATGGCGGTGGCGATGTCGGGGGCCGAAGAGGTTTTGGTCCAGGTTTCTGTGAAGAAGGCGATCTCTAGCGAGAGGGTGTCAAGGAGGTCCCAGATCTCTACGGCGTGTCTGTGCAGGGAGCGCGAATTGAGGAGGATGCACTTCAGGGGTTCGGTGGTGCAGAAGTCCGCCGTGGGAGCGACGGTCGTGGGGTTGCTGTTGATGGTGAAGGTTTGTTGGCAGTGTCGGCAGGAAAATTGGTTGTAGGTGGTGTTCGGCATTGACCGTTGGCAATTGTAGCTTCTTTTGGGTTTGAGTGCGAGGAGGGCAGCTGAGTTGTATCGGTGGATGGTTGGAGATCCAGAGTCCCTAGCGCTGGTCGCGGACGGGCGCAGACAGGCTTGCCTTTTGTGTGCCTTTGGCGCGCCAGCGGCATGCCAGCTGCATGTGGTGCACGCAGCGTGCCCGCAGCGTGCGGCTGCCATTAAGTAGGAAAGGGGGAGGGGCCGCGGGGGCAGCAGCGGCAGGAAGGGAAAAGATGGACACAATGCAGGGTCTCGAAACCCTGGGAGAACAGAGCAAGGCACAGAGGGCAGCAGCACTTACCGGCAGAGCTGCAGAGGGAAGAGAGCAGGTCCCAGACCAGGAGGTCAGAGGTCTTGCTTGTGCTCCCTCGCAGCGGCTCCCATTAAGTAGGGAACGGGGGAGAGGCTGTGGGGGCAGCAGCCGCAGGAAGGGAAAAGGGTGGGAGGTCAGTCAAGGCACAAAGAACGGGGTGAAAAAACAGAAGGAAACTAGGCGCATTAAAAAAACAAAGTAACCAGTTACAATACAATAAAACAATGCAGCACAGCAGGATACAGCGACCAAGGAGAGGACTGCACTCAGCAGAAAAACAGGCACAATGCATGGTCTCAAACCCCTAGCAGAGCGAGGCACAGAGGGCAGCGGCACTTACCGGCAGAGCTGCAGAGGGAAGAGAGGAGGTCCCTGACCAGCAGGTTTTGATTACATAATAATAATTCATGAAAAGGTAGCTAAGTATTTTGAGGCTTTGTTGTGAAGACTGTCTATAATGAAGAACTGTCTGTATCATCAAGGTTATAACTTTCAACATTAGCATGGCCTGCTCAGCCTCAGCCTTTTATCTGTAAAAGGGTCAAGCAAAAAGATTATGCATTTACATATGTCACTGAAAATAGCACAAAGAGGGCTTTTCCTAACATTTCTCTTGTTACATATACATAACAGCTATATGTTCTATGCACAATGAGGAATCATTCAAAGTGTCTGTCACACACAATGCATTACAATGTCACACATAAACACACTAAAAACATGAAAATGTCACACATGGTCAAACTAAAAACATGGCAGGTAGGAGTATCACATTGACACCTCGTGCGGTGTTTCTATGCTGCCTGCACTTGTTCCCTGCGCCCTCTGCAGTCGATTCCTGCTCAAACCCGAATCTCCTTCCTGCTTCTCTTCTACTTCTTCTACAATAAGTGCTGAAGTCCATTGATGGCATTTAATTTACAGACGCTTGGCATATTTGGTAACATATAATAGGGACTTTCAGACAAATTAAATTAACCAAAGGGGTGTATACCAATTTCTCCATGTTGAAACTAGGAGCACAAGCACTTTTCCACTGGTTAGCAGGTCGGTACAGGTTACAGACTATATTGCTGCTCCCTGTTAGCCAAGCTAGAGTGACAACTAAGGAGATTTGCAAATAGCCCCTAATGAGCACAATTAACTCTGACCTGGATAAGCTATTAGTATCCAGTACTCAATGACAAATTATTAGCTTGAGGACCTGCTGTAGACTTTGGCGGTAATGGTCCTGGCATCGACTTTTCATCTGTTAACCTGCCCACTGCCGCAATGGTCTGCCTGCCGTATTTAGAAGGTGGCGGTCCCACAGACCAAAGGCCGCATTCAAACTGCCATCTCTGCCAAAAAACATCGACCATGTTGACGCCAGGAAAGGGAAAAGGGGATGTCGGTGGGACTGCAGGCAGCTTTTCCGCCATGCAGATTTAGGTGTGACTTACTGCCAACCAAAAAGTGGTTATCCGACCCCCACTCCTTATTTGACGCATTGGGAGCAAGGGGGTGACTCACCTTTTCACCACTTTCCACCCCCGTCCTTGACTGGACAACACCTGCCCACGATGCTGCTACAGACCCACAGAGATAACACCTGCTGACGGACTACAAGGTAGGGACGCCCCATTGCCAGGGTATGTTGAGTGGGCACAGCATTGGAGGTGGGGACCGCTGGAGAATTATACATGTCACAGTAATTTTTTTAATCACTGTGGTGAAATGCATATGTTGGGGACACAAGTGGGTCAGACACGTGTGAGTGAAACTGCTGGGGACACACGCATACACAACTGTCATTATAGGGCCAGTATTCATCGCCAAATAAATGCTGGCGCCAAAATGATGGTACATTCACACCTGTCAATTGTGTTCATGTATGTACATTGCAGGGGACCTGTACCTGTCATGTTGTGCTGAGAGTTGTGTGTGTGAGTCAGCACATGTATGTGTGTATGCGATGCAATTGGCAGGGTGAGGTGAAGGAGTGTGTGAGTGTGTTTATGTAGTGAGTGTGTAGTTGTGTTTGTTGTGGTTGTGTGGTGTGTGGGTGCAGTGTCAACGGTGTGTGTATGTTGTGTCATGGATGTGTGTCAATGTGTGCTTTCGGCATGTACCTGTTGTGTTGTGTCAGACTGGCAATAGGTAAAGGTGTGTATATATTGTGTAATGTGTAGTGCAGGGGCACCTATGGCAAAGGGACAGTGTGTGTGTGTGTGTGTCACTTACCTCCCCTTTCATAGCCGCTGCCATTGTATCAAAGTCCATTGAGTCTCACCGCTATCTGCAGTCATCAGCGAACCGCCGCTAGTACACCACATGCAGGACTGTGACATCTAAATACAGCAGGCGGAACACCGCTGCCTTGATGGTTTTCTTGGACCTGCCACCAACGCGGCTTGATGGTAACACTGCCAACATACAAGTCAGGCTCTTAATCCTGAAGAGGAGTTAGCTGGCTGCTGGTCCTTGCCATTGTTACATCTCTGTCTCTCTCCCACTTACCTCTCCCCACCCAACAAACTAGGTTATCAAGCTTCAAACTATTGACTATAGATCACACATAGAACTCTCAAGCATCTGCATTAACCGCCTGAGTTTCTGAATAATATTGGACATTGAAATACCCATTTTAAAGTGCTGTTTCATCATTAAGAGACATGAAGTGCTAATTAAAAAACAGCGAACTATCAACATATATCTCCATGTCCTGGTTAAAATAATATCTCTCTCCAAGGACCGGATATGAATGCTGAAATATTTGGCCCCTGAGTAATCATAGGTCCCTGGGGCCCACTGTCAAGGCAACAAGTGCAGGGCTGGACATGTGACCCTACCACCACAGTGATGGTGCTTTGGGAATTCAGAAACCCAAATGCTTAAAGCCTGACTGACCGTCCCGAGCAGCATACACCACCAAAAATTAGATGGGTCACACTGCCACCCTGCTAAGCACTCAGTTGAATGCGGTCACTGCTGTCAGGGTAGCAGTGGTGTAACTGGACAAAGGACCTATCAGCAATCAATTCTCAATTGCACCCCTGTCTGACCAGTGAAACTCTGCCTTTACCTTACAGGCTCATCAGTGGAAGAGTGACAACTCCTTCAAACAGAAAGCACTAATGGACCTGCTGCTGCCGAGCTCCCAAGGCATCTGACCCGACTGTGAATGTATTCAGGGGGTGTTCCACCCCATACATACCCCTGAAGACCAGGCTTAGGACCTTCCACAAGAGCAGGCCCTTTAGCAGCCCAGGCCCAGTAGCAGACTACGATTGTTAGAAGAGAAGGGATCAGGGACAGCAGCTTATGAGAAAGCTGCAAAATATTCGAAAATGCTGTAGACTACTTAGCAGTGTGTAATAACATGAGGCACCTAAAAATACAACTCCAGGAAAAAAAAAGTTTGAAACTTCCTGGATCATAAAACTCTTCCACACTGCAATGAACCATTGATTACTCATTCTTTCTTTACTAGAAAAAATAGAAATGGTATAACAAATTTAAAAGATGTGAAGAGTATGTGTGCGGATATGTTTGCTGAAGGACATTGCAATGTTTTCTGTTCTACTGGATGTACAATTGTCTATTACTCGGCATCAAGTAGTTGTTTGGAGCTACACTTCCTAATGATGCCATTCTAAGTGTTTTAGATGTAGTAAGTTTAATCTTACTTTTCACAAGGAAGGTGTTGATCAATGATGGAATATAATATGGCAGTGTAACTTGAAAGGACGTACCACTAAGAGCAAACACTTAGACAATTATATGACTTTGAGCTGTATTGTGCGTATGGTGTTGATAGAAATTTCATCTAACGACCTGGTCTGGTGGTTCTGTGGACTTCTACGTCCTCTGCAGGGGCCTGTGTTCAACCTCATGGTCACAGGTTCAAATCCTGGCAGGTACACTCAGCCGTTCATCCAACTGAATTAGTACCATTGGGCAACAATAACCAGCAGTTATTCAGTGCCAAGATACCTAATGGTGAATGTGTGCTTTACAAATACTTGTTATTTTTTTATTTTTACTTTTTTTATTTTTTCATTCACCCTCAGTAAAATACACTTGTACAATAGCATAAATATATGAGGAAACATTATCTATCATAAATACAGTAAATAAGGGAATACAAAACATTGTGCATAAAGTTCATTGTATAGGAGAGCGTAAAAAATAAATCACACATGACTATTATGATACCCCAAAAAGCCCTGGATCGTTAAGATGTGGCTGGGCTTGTTTTAACTTTGGGTTTCCAGTTGTTTATAGAAGCCCAAATAATATTCCCTAGTTTTCGATCCTTCCATCCTTTCCTCTCACATAAACCCTTTTCCAAATTATAAATGGCTAAGAGCCGTGAAATCCATTGTTGAAATGTGGGGGGTGCTGGATCCACCCAGGCAGATGAAATGCAGATTCGTACTGTAGCCATGGCTAAAAGACAAATTTGCGCTGTATCAATGGTACTCCTTTCTTAGCGACGCCTAGCAACATCAGCTCAGCTGTGAGTTTTGTTTAAATCCTCAAAGTTTGTGTTAGAAATTCTTATATAGCTCCCATCAGAGGATCTAGAGTCGGGCAAGAAGCAAACATGTGAACTATATCAGCATCGGCACTACGGCAGCGGGGACATAGGATACCATCCATGCCACCCCAATGAGCGATCTTGGATGGCGCGTAGTATAATGAAAAGATCCTCTTACAATGTTGTGCTTGCAGACCTGCTACCCTACATACTGAGTGGCCGAGCTTGAGTAAAACCATAAACTTGTCCCCTTCAATATCTAGCTTCTACTGCCATTTCTCACAATGCTTGTCTAGATCTTCAGCCAGTAGCTGCCTCAGCCCGCCGTAAATCTGAGTAATAGTGCAGATCCATCTGGATCTCTTATTGCCTCCATAACTAGATCTTTAGAGAAAGCCACCCCCTTTCTTCCTTGTGATGGAGCTTCATAAGTGAAGACATTTTTTAAAAATCCCTATGATCAAGACTAAAAAGAAGCTGAGCCTTCTCAAATGAAATTATTCCATTTAAGTCAAGCAAGTACCTCATCTTCCTCACCCCAATGCATCCCATCGTGACATAACCCCGTCATGGAATACCTCTGGATAAGTGACAGATTTCAAAACAGAGGAGTGTAATAATTCACCCTTCATAGCCCCAACTTTTTCCTGACAGTAGTCCAAACCGTTACAGCTGCACTTTTTTATAGTAACTGGCTTCACTATATCGCAAAAGTCAGTTAGGCGCCTCTCTCTCTAGTAGCAAATCGTATACATCTGGAGGAGCGTCTCTTCTCTACCGGTCCACAAAATTCCTCCCCAGTAATCCTTGAATGTATTGGACTGTTGCAGCCCAGTAATACATGTTTAAGTCTGGAACCACCCAACCCCCCCCCCCCCCCTGTCCCTGGGTAAGGACATATCTGAGGGATCTTCTAGTCTTTCCTTGTGCCCATCCAAATCTGTAAACCATTTTTTCCATTTCCTTAAACCAGTGACTCTCAAACACTATGGGTATCGTTCTAAATAGATTAAAAAATTGGGAAGAAATAGCATTTTAATAATGTTACATCAACCCAAAATCGAAAGATGCAGATTTTTGAACCTTTCTAAATCTTTCTTACTCTTTTGGATCACAGGGGCCAATTTTTTGCCACAACTTTGCCCAATTCTGAGGTTATATGTGACATCGAGGGAGGTAAGAAACCTTAGGGTTGCCACAGACTACACTCTATCCCTGACCAGGCATGTTAATGTAGTCGCAAGGATGCAACTGAACACAATGCGAACCATACCAAGCAGGGTATTCTGTCATCATAGCTCGGGTAACTTATGCAAATGGCCTACTATGAAACTGCAAATGATCCAACACTGCAACAAGACTGTTAGGAGACCTCCATTCAAGAAAACACATAGCAATGGTGCCTGATGCACTACAATAACTACAGACAGACACTTGGCCATTAAGGCCCTTTCCATCATCCATTGGGAAAAGTCAGCATTTCTACAGGGTTTTAAGTTAGCATATTGAATAAAACAATACCGAAATACATTTGTATTCTGCCCAAAATGTCAACAAACAGAATATTGTGTGGGTAACTATATGTTGGTAAGTATAAATTTACTTTCCTAACGTCACATTAGATAGCTTGAAGATATATATCATTTGGAGTTAAATACAGTAAACCTATAATTACCTATATATCTAGATCTCTATTTAGCTATATCTTTATATAGCTATAGATATCTAGCTCTCTATATTTCTATATATATTTCTTGATCTCTCTCTCTCTACTCCTCAAACATGACACTACGCTATAGCCTGGAACCTATTCTTACCAAAAATAAATTTAGTTGAGCACCATTCCTAGTACAGACAGAGGAAAACTGCATCTCCTTGCCAGCAAATATATAAAATATACAAGCCCATCTGATCTTCAGAAGCAAAGTAAAGACCTGGCTTCTCCAGAGATTGGAAAAGATCAGAACAGAGCATTTTACCTAACAGTTCTCCAAAAAGTCACAAAAACATCCATAACGTGACAATACCAGAGTCATCTGTAATCAGTGCACGCCTTTGGTGTCACTAAAACCTTAGTTGGCAGCCAAATAAAATATTCTGATTTGCAGACACCCCCTGCGGGACAAACCCCGCACACTCTTGATGCTGGTGTTTGACCCACCATGATTGCTGTTTTTAGATCTCAGCTAGACAGTGCATGCGCGGTCTCAAAGAGATGTGTTGTGTTCTATCTGTGGGCTTACAGGCCGCCCATATAACACCATTAGTAAATGTTAGTGTTGCTCTCCTTTTCTTTGATGCCATTCATCATGGCATGCAGGCGTCATGCCTCTTCTTGGGTTTGACCCTCCAATAGTTCCTGGACCAAGTACAAGTCTCCTTACACTGCTCCCGGTTTGCTGAGCTATAATTTACTTTGTTTTCAAGCACTCCATAGGTGTACATGTGTTTTCAGGCTGCTCCTGTATACACATACACATATACCACTAAAATGCATAAGCATGTACATACACCGATACATTTCTTAAAACGTTGTTAAAACACGAACAGCACTTGTTTATTGTTTTGCATGAACTCATGGTGTTGGAGCGCTTGGTCCGTCCTCCATCTTGCCATGGGGCGAACACAAGTCGGTGGTATTGGAGCACTATAAGTGCCCACCAGCTACTTTCCATAATGACACATTCATTTTTGCCACTGATCCTGATTAAACCAAAGTATTTTTTTTTACCCCTTAATTGTTGCTCTCTCTTGCCCTCTCCTGTCGTTCCTTTCCCATCTTTGCTTACCCTCCTGCTTGCTTGCGTGACCACTCCCCCCACTACCTCTCTCATCGCTGCTGCTTTTATATTTTTTGCAAGATCCAATGGTATTGGAGTGCTCATTCCGTCCTCCATCATGCCGTAGTGCTAACACCAGCTGATGGTATTGGTGCACTTTAAGCGCTCACCAGTTACATAGCACAGTGAGACATCCATTGTTGTAGACAGGAGGGAAGCATAAGTGATTGGCCCAGAATTACAAAGTGTTCAGCCGACCCTGAGATCGAACCTGGTCTCCAGTACCCCTTTCAGCAGCACTGGCCATTACGCCACATTCTCGCTTCACTTCAAAGCTCCTCATCTGTTTATCACTATCACTTCCACATTTGTTCAGCAAGACCCCATCAACACCGAACATGCATTGGCAAAGCCAATATATCTCGGAAATGCTCAAGCTATTGGCCTTGTCAATGTAAATGTCTTGAAGCCATGTTGTCAAGCAGCACATCTGCTGTTCAACATGACTGACAGTCACTGGAAAAATGTGCTATGATATGGCCAGCGCAGGCCACGTCATAGGGCTTTTTTATGTTAGGAGGAGCAGGACAATACACTCGATGTGTAGGGGGTGAAGAGACTCTGCGTTGGATCAACATCCTATCATTCTGGACTGTCAGTGCCTTTTAGCCATGCTGAACAGCAGATGTGCTACTAGACAACATGGCTAGAAGACATTTACATTGACAAGGCCAATAGTTCACCAACTGACTCTACAGCGCTGTTTAATTAATTGCTGCAGTGCAGGCGGGGAAATGTTTGTCGCCACAATAAATACAGCACAAAGTCTGCATTCCAAACATTCTGCCCCAGCTTCCTATAACCAGAACGGACTACATCTTCCTATTCCATGTTCACACCTGCAGAATAATCATCTCAGGCACCCTGAAATCAAAAACCTATAGGACATGCCTACTCTTTCAGGCAGCCTCCACCAACCTACCTACAACACTGATGAATACAAATGAGGATATGCACCAAACGCAAAAGATATCTGTCCAGTAACCACTCACTTTGGGTGATCCCGGTATAGAGCATCCCTGATGGTCCCACCCTCCTCCCTCACCAGCTTTAACACTGGACGCTCTAAATCTGATAGATAAATTTTCTCAGTCACTGATTTTTATGTGGGATGACAGTAATGCAGACTACCTCTGTCCTCTCACTCCTCTTTAGGCCCTACAGGTTATAACAGATTAGGGGTGAATTTTCAAACATTTTGTGCTGAGTTAGCATCACAAAAGTGACGCAAACCAACAAAATGTTTTTTACCAATTTACTTTCCAGCGCAAAACTTGTTTTACTTTGGAAAGTACCCTACAAGTTACCTGAAGAAGCGCGAAGCATTGCTTTGGGTTACTTAGTGCCAATGGGGTGTTACATAGGTGGTACATGGGCGTTCCCATGCAACCACCAATGCCTTTTGACGTAAAACCCTACCTACAAACAATAGTAGATGGGGTTAAGCACCAAAAGTTAACGCCTTCTGAAAGAAGGCATTAAGAGGCGAAATGTTTTAGTTTCTCCTTTCTTTTCTGACTTTGCATGCTTGCTGCACTGTGCAGCACGGATGCAAAAATTGAGGAAAGTGTTTGAACTTGTCTAGGCATAGTATTTTGTATAGGAAGGGTACCCTTCCTGTACAAAACCTATGCTAGACGAGGCACGCACCTTATTGCTATGGTGCCAAAGTGTGTGCCTGTTGCATAGCAGCTGAAATCAGCGCCAGCGCTAGGGAGAGGTGAGAGACATCTCTCTGTAAATATGGCGCTCTACTGCTCCGTCACTGTCACGCAACGCAGCTCAGCAATTTTGGCTGCTGCTCTGTGTTGCACAACTTTTTTGAAAATCTACCCCTTGATGACTAAATTATTGTGTTGACAGGACTTGTGTTAAATGGTCAGTAGGCACCAAACACTCCATATATGACCTGAAGAGCAACTCAAAGCTGGAGACTATTGTGACCTCTGAGCCCTGTCTCTGACTCGTCTTTCCTTCATCGCACTGTTACACTCTGTGGCTTGTATTTACCACCAGACCTCCGTTTTTGTCCATGAATCACCTGGATGTTTCAACTATTGACAAATATATATTGTCTCTAATTGCCAAATCAATTGTGTAATCTAATTGTATAATCCAATTGAACAGTTTTTCTTTGAATATATGATTATTAAGGGTGGGCGTAGTTCGCGAAGTAGCACTTCGCGAAGCTACGCAAAGTGAAGTTCGCACTACGCGAGCTACGCGTAGCACTTCGCGAACTGCGAAGTAACATGTTCGCACTGTGCAAGATGTTGTTTTCAATGATTGCACAGTGCGGACAAGCAACCGGCACTGTGCAATCATTGAAAATGGCATCTTGCACAGTGCGAGCTGTAGTTTTCTGCTGCTCGAGTAGATTTTTACTCGAGCTGCAGCTTTCTCAACGCGAACTGGTAGTTTCTCATCGCGAGCGGTCGCGAGCATACGCGACCCCTCGCAATGAGAAACCTGACCTTCTCGCGTTGGGAATCTCGCCGGGAGGTTTATTTTCCATGCTCGCGATCAAGGAAAAAGTCTCGCCAGGATGTCATTTTGCTTGCTCGCGGTCGCCAACTTGACGTTGAGGACCGCGAGCAAGCAAAAAATGACCGCAGCACTACGCAACACTACGCTACGCGTGTTCGCACTGTGCTACGTGCAGTTCGCGTAGCGCGAAGTAGCGCGAACTTCGCAAACTACGCGAGCGTAGCGTAGTGCTTCGCCCAGGCCTAATGATTATGCTCTACATATTTACCCGTTGTCGTACTTTGGTATTCGGAACCGCGTAAGGGACAGGGCCCTACCTCTGTCTATTTTGGTATTAGCGAACCGCAAATGGTAAATGCGGCACGTACGAATGCTTTATGTGCCGTTCTAGCTACGAATGCACTGTGTACACGTATTCTGCTCAACTACGCGGGTTCCATTTTGGAAGCAGTGGCCATCTTGTCATTGCCCTCACATAGGCTATGATGGAGTTAATACGGGCCTCACAGTACACGGGCTTTCCCTCTGACTTCTCTGTGACCTGGGCAGCTGGCTCTGCTGCCCCGGGTCAAACCGGTCTCACGAGCTCCCCTTCCTCCTTCCACCTGTGATTCGTATCAGGGCTCGACCCGTCATAAAACCCTTTCATTCTACACAATCCCCCGGCTAATCTCTTCCACACCTGCTTGTTCTTGCTTTATGACTTGTTTCCCAAAACAGGAGATGCTCATATTTATTGGGGGGTCTATTTACTTCAAACATGGGATCTGAACCTTCCTGTGTAAATCATTGTGGGCTGGCCGAACTGGAATGTGGGATGGTCATCATGACTCTGCTTTTTCGTTTGTAATGTATGCCTTTATATGACCATATCGTAAACCAAGGAATGTATGCCTGGAGCATGATATTTTGTACTTAAGGAGAAGTTCGTTCCTATGATTTGCAGCAGTCTCCTGAGAACATACACGCTGTTGTACTTCTAGGATACCTGTCATTGGTCTGCAGCCAATAAACGATTCTTTGACTTCACCCAGAAGACTCTGTGTTTCTGTAGGTCCGGAACAGGGTGAAACCCCGAAGTCATAGGGTGTGTGCCCCTGCACCGCTGGGTCTAAAATACCCAGTACTTCAGTTTGGCGCCCAACTCGGGCCGATTTCAGCGGTACCAGTCCAAGCCAGAGGTTCGTGAGGAGCTTCGTGTGGAAATTCCGGAGGAAGGCCGCCACTTCATCGACCCCTGCATGTCGACGTGGTCCGAAAGTCTTTTCTGCGAGGTTCTCCGCGTCCCGACGGCTACGAAGGACTGCTGCCCTGATTAATCGACCTGTTTTGGACCCTTGACGAGTTTTGAGAGAGCGAAACAATCGAGAGAGTCTTCTGGTGACGTCATCGATCAGCAATATTCAGTTAAGTATAAGTGGAGCGTCTCCCATTTGTTTTGGTATCCCTCGGGATCGTTTGATTTGATTGGTGATTTGGTGTTTGCAAACCCCAAAGCCAGAGGACTCGTGTATTCACGAGAATATCGTAATCGATAATCCTTTGACGTTTGGATCTAGACTAGTGAGCGAAGATGCCTGGTTCTGGACTATTTGGTAGATTATTCTGTTTGGGTTGTGGAAGAGATTTCCAGCTGGAAGAATCATGTCCGGTTCCTCCGGTTGGAACTCCAACTTATGAGCTCTATGTGAAACATGGCGTAGGCCCCATTGCATATAACGAAGTGTGGATCCACTACACCAGGAAAGACGGTGTTTTAAAATGGCCCCAAAATGGTAGTTTTGATACCGATATTTTAGATAACCTGGAAATTAAATTGTTTAAGAAGAAAGCCCGGCCGGCGATGTTTGACTCTTTCCGCTTATGGCGAAAGGAAGCCAAACAGAAGGAAATTAAGCTAGCGAAAAAGAATAAAAGAGAGAGAGGTATGTCAGTAATGCAAGCAGCTGTACAATTTAAAGATAATGAAGAGGAGCAAATGAATGAGCAATTGCACAGGCAGCGTAAGTTAGGGATTGACAAATGTTACCCAGTTTTGCCACATTCTAAGCAGGAGGAGTCAGAAGAAAAGGAGAAAGATCCCTTAATGTCGCATTTGTTGAGTTCGCCACCCCCGTATGCTCAAACTGCCACGGCGCCTCCTCAGCTTGTAAATATGCCACCTCCAGTGCATATACTGCAAGCCTTGCCGCAACCGCCAGTTGCTTTGCAACCAGTTCCTATTCCTGTAGCGCAGTCTTCCCAAGCGCCTCCAGTAGTGCTTCCAACTACCCCCGCACTTCCTGCGACTTTGCTTAATCCAGTAACTGCCTCCCCTAACGCTCTTCCTTCTACCACTCCAGTACCTGTCTCTACATCCTCTTTTCTTCCCTCTGTTTTTCCCCCTGTTCTCGCCTCAGCTTCTCCTTCAGCGCGACAGCGTTTAGCTAATGTGGTTACTACATTAATGTCGCCTCTCTTTGGGTCATCTGGTGCAACTCCTGGTGTACAGCGTAAGCAGTTGCGCAGCCAATTGCCTAACCCCGATGAGAAAAAGGTAATAGATCACATGGCGCGTAGATGGATCGTTTTTCCTTCACTGTATGATGTGGAATCGGTTGTTAACACTTTCCATCAATGGGATGCCCCGAAACAGAGATATGTATTCGAGAAAATGTGCGAAATTCTCTGTGAAGAATTGGAGGATAGTGGTAGAAATCCGAACCCGCAGGAATTGTGTAGAGTGAGGTTCGATTTTGGAACTGGTATAATTGTGGACCGCGAAGTAGCTAAAGCAGTTGCGGTTGTATTGTCCTTAAGGAATGACGATTGCCAACAGTCATTGTTTGAACACGAGGTCCTTGTGGGGAAAAAGGCAAAAGCGCGACAATACCCTATGAGAGAAGTTCCCCCGGTATGGAAGGAAGCGGTTGCAGCTGTTGGTGGTAACCCCGCTGTGCCAGCGCATTTCCAGCGTGTTTGGGTGCATGTTCCATGGAAGCGCTCTGAGGTGTTAGCACTTAAGCAGACATTGCCTGATCCCCGTAAAAACCCAGCAGGTTATTATAAAGAGTTGTCACAGACGGCAGGGTCATGCATTATGAATCTGGCCGACATAGACATGTTGTTTGGCAATGTTGTTCCACAGCCTCTATGGGGATCAATTCGTAATGTAGATCACAATGCAGAACTAGGGGATACATGGGCTAACATTGTTGCTGCTGATGCTAGACAAACGGGTGGTGCGAAACCAGAACCTTTAGTAGCTGAACTCCCTGGTAGAATCATCACGTATATGAAGACACTAATGCCTGCGATGCGCGTAAATTGGGACAAGTTATCTGCATGTAAGCAAAAGAAAGATGAGACAGTGTCAGACTTCTTTACTAGGTTTGAAGAAACGTTTATTGACCACAGTGGGCAGGATATGAGTACTGAGGGTGGCCAACGGTTGTTTGTGGATAAGTTTGTGCAGAATTTACTCCCTGACCTGTGTAAAAAGTTGAAAGATTCAGAGAGTTCTTTGGCCGTTTCTTCTTCAGCGCAAATACTGGCTACTGCACAGTATTATGAAAACAGAGATAAAGACGAGAAAGATAGAACGGAGAAGAAAACGAAGGAACTAAAGACAAAGGTCCTTTTACAGCAGGCCTATCCACCACGTGGCGGCGGTAATAATTATAGACAACCCCAAGGTGTCTATCACCAACCCCAACAATTTCAGACTAATCAGCAAATGAATGAGTATTATCAACCACGTGTCCCTGTAGGTCCCAACCAATGTTCATACTGCAAAGAGGAAGGTCATTATAAATATAGTTGCCCTAAATTAATGCAACGGAACGGTAATACGTATGGCGCAAGAGGTAGAGGTGGTCAGCAAGCTCCTAGAGGCAGAGGGCGTGGAAGTGTTCCACAAAACACGCGTCCTCTTCCGCCCCAAAGCGCCATTAATAGCTTTGATCAGCAAGCTAATGCGACTAGTAATACGGCTCAGTATTATAATAATGATTATTATGCAGAAGATGGTGATGCAGAGAATAATGATTACTAGGACAGCCATAGACAGAGAGAGGGAGTTGTTTCAGTGCCAGTGGATCAGAGTGGACCGTATGTTGAGGTGACTACAGCAAATGTAACGGAGCCTTTTCTGCTAGACACTGGTGCTGCAAAGAGTTCAATCATGCATTCCAAACTCCCTGGCGCACCTTTGTCTGGCGATATAAATGTTTCAGTAGGTTTTTCTGGCGCCCCAGTTAGGAACCCGATTTCCAGTCCCATGTCACTTTCTGTTGGACCTTGCGAGCTGAGAGCGCCCCTGATCCTGACAACAGGTTGTGGTGAGAATTTGCTGGGATTAGATTTGTTGAAAAGATTGCACGCTACACTGTATTGTTCTCCTTCAGGAGTACAACTTACATTAGGCAAGCAAGTGGTTTCTCCAATGTATTTGTCTAAAAACACGATGCCGCCTGAATTGTCATCCCTTCCGGATGCCCTTTGGGCTACTGGTCCCAATGACGTGGGCCTCTTGGAAATACCACCATATGTGGTGACTCTAAAGGCTAATGTCAGACTGCCACGTATTCCCCAGTACAAGATCTCTAATGAAGGCCAGAAAGCATTGTTAGACATTGTCAGCGACTTGATTAATAAGGGTGTGATTGAAGAGACAAGAGGCAACGTTTGCAATAGTCCGATTTTACCTGTTTTAAAACGAACGGACCCTTCACAGCCACCTGTTTACAGATTTGTGATTGATCTTAGAGAGGTTAATAAGATTGTTGTGCCTCAGTTTCCGGTTGTCCCCGATATAACTGCCTTGTTAACGATGATTCCAGCCTCTGCTGCATGGTTTTCAGTGATCGATTTAAAGAATGCTTTCTTTAGTATCCCAATTGCAGAAGAGAGCAGAGACATTTTTGGTTTTAGTCTGGGAGGCCGAAGCTTCCGCTTCAAACGCGCTCCCCAAGGCTACTGCGAGAGTCCATCCATATACAGTCAAGCTTTGAAAGCGCAGCTTGATGCACTTGTTTTACCTAGTGGCGCTATCCTGATCCAGTACGTGGACGATTTACTGATCGCTGCGGATACTGAGAAGATCTGTAAAGAAGCCACATTGTCACTGTTGCGCCATTTATCCGCTTACCATCACAAAGTGTCTCTCTCTAAGCTGCAATACTGTCGACAAGAAGTGACCTACTTAGGTCATCTCTTATCGAAGGAGGGAAGGAGACTGACCCCAGAAAGAATTCAAGCCATTGCACAGTTGAGTGTGCCAAAGACACAGAGAGAAGTGCGTGCTTTCTTGGGCATCACCTCATACTGTAGGCATTGGATCCCTAGTTTTTCTTTGTTGGCAAAACCTTTATTAGCATTAACATGCAAAGACACACCGAATCCTATCCCATGGTCTGAAGAGTGTCAGAAAAGTTTTGTGGAATTACGCAATGCGTTATGTTCAGCTCCTGTGTTGGGCACCCCTGACTATAGCAAGCCTTTTACATTGTATGTTTACGAGAAAGATGGATGTGCGTTGTCAGTGTTAACACAGCCTTTTGGCGACAGACCGCGCCCATGCGCGTATTTTTCATCCACCTTGGACCCTGTAGCGAGGGCATTGCCAAGCTGTCTGAGAGCGACAGCTGCTGCAGCGATGTCTATCCGACAATCTGCTGGTCTGGTAATGGACAACACATTGATTGTCATGGTTCCACACGCTGTAGACACATTATTGAATAGAACCAAGACACAACACTTGACTAGTGCGCGATTATCAGGGTATGAACTCACACTGTTAGCGAATCACATACACATAAAAAGATGCAATACGCTGAATCCAGCCACATTATTGCCGATTCCAGCAGACTCAGATGAGATTGAGCAACATGACTGTCTGTTCAGGACAGAAGAAGAGACGAAAGGGAGAGTAGATCTCAAAGATACTCCCCTGACTGAATGTGATGGCACTTTATGGGTAGATGGGTCATGTTTCAAGCTCCCTAATCGTGACACGACTGCTGCATATGCTATCACGACTTTACATACGGTCGTGGAAACTGCACGAGTGCCACATAATTCGGCCCAAGCAGCAGAATTGATCGCCCTCACGAGAGCATGCGTGTTGTCTGAAGGAATGAGAGTGAACATATACACAGATAGCCAGTACGCCTTTGGCGTGGCTCATAATTTTGGGCGTTTGTGGAAAGAGCGTGGGTTCCTGACGTCGCATGGAGCTAAAATTCAGAATGGCAAGTTGGTGAATGATCTCCTTGAGTCACTGACCCTACCTTTGCAAGTTGCGATCATGAAATGCAGTGCGCATAGGAAAGTCACAGATGATGTTGGACGTGGGAATGCGTTTGCTGATGAGACCGCGAGAGAGACAGCACAGAATGTGAAGACTAGGATGTATGTTGCAGGCCCCGCAAGATGGGTTAATGATGTGGGAATGTGTGAGAACACAATAGAGAGTGTGAAGTCGCTTCAGGCTGAAGCTACAGAAGAAGAGTTAAGCAAGTGGAGAGAGAGTATGGGTAAGTTGGATGAGAATGGTTGTTGGATTGACCTGACAGAACATAGGCGATGGTTGTTGCCTGATGCATATGTGCTTCCAGTGGTTACTATGGCACATGGAATGGCGCATATCAGTACGAAAGGTATTTGTAAGTTGTTGGCTCCAGTATGGCAGAATGTTGGGATTCCCAAGTGTGCAGAGAATGTGGTCAAGAATTGCATAGTATGCTTGAAGTACAACCCTGGTAGGGGAACCCCAACTCCAGCCGGTCACTTTGCACCCCCATCATGTCCATTCGAAGTTTTGCAGCTGGACTTTATTCACATGGAAAGATGCAACAACCTGAAATATGTACTAGTGGTTGTTTGTGCTTTCTCAAAATGGGTAGAGGCTTATCCTCTGAAAGATAACACTGCCCTATCCACAGCCAAAGCCCTTGTGAAGGAGTTTTTCCCCAGGTTTGGGATGCCGAGAATGGTATGGTGTGATAATGGAAGTGAGTTTGTGGGTAAAGTGATGAAGAATGTATGTGAAGGTTTAGGCATAAGGCAGAAATTCCACGCTGCAAATCACCCCCAATCAGCTGGACTAGTTGAACGCTACAATGGAGCATTAAAGCTCAAGTTGGCCAAAATCCAGGCGAGCACTGGTCTTAAATGGCCTGATGCTCTGCCTCTAGCACTCTTGTCCACCAGAATGACGATACACTCACGAGTGGGACTTAGTCCTTATGAAGTAGTCTTTGGCCGCCCGGCCAACGTATGGGGTGTGCCAAGGCCTACGAAGTTCAGCGAAATAGAGCATCCAGTACTGCTCGATTACCTGTATGATTTGACTGTTAAACTGCGTGTTTTGCACCAACAGGTACATGATACTCTTCCCCAAGCCTCTGAACCTCCTGGACACCCCATCAACCCTGGCTCGTGGGTCCTGGTCCGGAATTTCCAGCGTAAGGGCAACGACGAACCTCGCTGGATCGGCCCCCATCTTGTTCTTCTTTCGACAAGATCAGCAGTGCGAGTGAAAGGGAAGAAGCACTGGATTCATGGTACTCACTGCAAGGTAGTTCCCTTGCCTCTGCCATATGACCAGTGGGTCAACGAGGGTATCGCCGACTCAGAGACAGACATTGTACCTCGCTTTGTACCATTCAGTGACGCCCGCTTAAGAGACACAGTTTCAGACCAAGAGAGTGACAATATTCTGCAGGAAGCTGTGCCACCATCAGGTCGACTGGACACCACTGAGCCTGAACTTTTGTTTCAAGACCAAACAGCACCTGGCCATCTCCGCTATAACTTGAGACCTAGGCCCATGGACAAATAAAGATTTCCTCATTATTTCCCTTTTGACATTTTTTGCTCTCCCATCTGAAGGACTTTCTTGATTTTTGTTTTTCGAACCACCATCCGGGTTCTGCCGCAGGGTCGCGGTGCCAAGACTTTGGGGTACAGGCCGAAGACGCTAGGTCAACGGTTCTGGTTGGTCTAGGGCGTTTCCCTGGACTGACAGGCGTACTCCTTAGCAGAAGAAACTCATCCACCGCGAGCGGCCCGAGTAGAGGATGGAGTTTTGTAGGATGGAGAGACCGATTGAGGAAATGAACTCTCAAACAAGGATGTGTAGAATTGTAAAAAGTAAATGTTTTGTCTTTTTGTGCTTTGTTACACTGTGTAGTATCATGATGTTTATTGTAGGATGTGTGTTTTTCTCTGCTCCAAAACCCATTGCACCCACTCAACAGCCTATATCTCTTTCTACTGCCTCCTCTCACTCTTTTCACCCTTTGCCTGAGCACGAACAGACCCGACGATCAGAGTTCGTAAATAACTCGTTTATCCAACTCTTGCACCAGCACCAACTGGTAATGAATACGACCAATTGCTGGGTCTGTGGGTTAATGCCCCATACCACTAACAAGGGTATTCCCTACCTGGTGCTACCGTACAGTTACAATGGATCGTCATGGGCATTCCAAACCATGTTTCTCTACGCCCTAGATACATACTCCCCTCGCCCACCGCGTTCCATCAGACCCATCACCAATAATAAGGCTTTGATGAAAGGAGTTGCCGATATGAGTAGGGATATTAATGCATACTCGTCCATTCCCAAAGAAGAGTTGAGACCTTATGTAGGATGGAACGCGACGGGGTATAGTATTAGTCTGGGTGAAAGACAGCGAAAAATCTCATCTCCAATCTGGGTCGTACCCCACCTGGGTCGGTTCTGCTTACAGGGTAATGGTCAGAACCCTAGGGCTCAACTGGGAAGAAGTGACTGTACTGAAACGTACACTTTCCCGTCACAGTTTTCCCCTGCATTTTTGGCTGCTAAGGGCACATATTTCATCTGTCATGACCGAGCATATACGTGGTTGCCCCCTGATTTCTCGGGCACATGTTATATTGCGAACTTGCTACCGCCGACATTTACTGCCGCCTCTGACTATCACAAGACCAGAGTTGTGAGAGGTGTGATTAGTAAGGAGGACACTGCCGGTCAGGAAGCAGGAGACTTTTTCCTGGGTTTCCTGCCGTTTTGGGGACCTATGGTCAATAGTAGGAACCTGAGACAGCTGACTCGTGTGGTTGAATCCACCGTCAATGTAACGGCTGGTGCCCTTAGTAATTTGACAGCTGAGCTCCAAGCGGATCGCCTTATGACTTTGCAGAACCGCATGGTCCTAGACGTTATTCTTGCAGACCGCGGTGGGGTATGCAAGGTCATCCAATCCAGTTGCTGCATTTTCATACCAGATAATGCTCCAACAGTGTATCAAGCCATCTCCAAACTCCATAAAATATCTGAAGCCATACACGTGGATAAGGGAGATTGGTCACTGATGGGATGGTTCTGGGAATTGATATCTGCCTGGGGTTGGAAAGTTCTAATGGTCATTGGAATGATCTTAGCCATTCTTTTCCTGTTCTGTCTATGCATACAGTGTGCTCCTGCGATATGTGGCCTCTGTGCTACCTTATGTGTAAGGAAACCTGTATCGAGGGACGAGCTAAGTAATAGGATGATGCTACAGCAACATCTCCATGACTTCGTGAACATTGACCTAGACTCGGATTAAGATGAGTATAGTGATTGCCTATGTAAGGGCAAAAGGAGGGTCTGTCGTACTTTGGTATTCGGAACCGCGTAAGGGACAGGGCCCTACCTCTGTCTATTTTGGTATTAGCGAACCGCAAATGGTAAATGCGGCACGTACGAATGCTTTATGTGCCGTTCTAGCTACGAATGCACTGTGTACACATATTCTGCTCAACTACGCGGGTTCCATTTTGGAAGCAGTGGCCATCTTGTCATTGCCCTCACATAGGCTATGATGGAGTTAATACGGGCCTCACAGTACACGGGCTTTCCCTCTGACTTCTCTGTGACCTGGGCAGCTGGCTCTGCTGCCCCGGGTCAAACCGGTCTCACGAGCTCCCCTTCCTCCTTCCACCTGTGATTCGTATCAGGGCTCGACCCGTCATAAAACCCTTTCATTCTACACAATCCCCCGGCTAATCTCTTCCACACCTGCTTGTTCTTGCTTTATGACTTGTTTCCCAAAACAGGAGATGCTCATATTTATTGGGGGGTCTATTTACTTCAAACATGGGATCTGAACCTTCCTGTGTAAATCATTGTGGGCTGGCCGAACTGGAATGTGGGATGGTCATCATGACTCTGCTTTTTCGTTTGTAATGTATGCCTTTATATGACCATATCGTAAACCAAGGAATGTATGCCTGGAGCATGATATTTTGTACTTAAGGAGAAGTTCGTTCCTATGATTTGCAGCAGTCTCCTGAGAACATACACGCTGTTGTACTTCTAGGATACCTGTCATTGGTCTGCAGCCAATAAACGATTCTTTGACTTCACCCAGAAGACTCTGTGTTTCTGTAGGTCCGGAACAGGGTGAAACCCCGAAGTCATAGGGTGTGTGCCCCTGCACCGCTGGGTCTAAAATACCCAGTACTTCACCGTATCCTGACACTAATGATTTTAACTATAAAATAAGAATGGTTTCTGATATTTGAAAAAAACAGAATATAATTAAAATAAAAAGATTTTTGATATATAAAAAAATTATTGAATATTGATACAGTCATTTATTAATAATAACGCACAATGTTTTTGGAATAATTAGCATTATGTTGTCCTGGAACTTGTAAGTTTTGGGATTATCGAATACTTGTTGCTAGTTCCCTTTCTTTCCCTTCATGATACTCTGTGACTCAAGACAGGATAAGACACCACTTTAGTAAAGCACACATGCCACCAAAATAGGACTCTTTGCAATTACAACAACCTTCTGAACAAACCATGGTGTAGCATGCGCCCGGTCTGATAATGTGCCTCAGGGCCTCACAGTGGGATATGAAGCGCTATACAAATGCAGTTTCAATTAGAACAACAAGATCGACCTTTCCCTTCACTCAGAAGCTGCTGGAGAAAACTGATGTTTAAGAGAAAACCACAGCAGAGCTGCGGGCGCACACCAGGACACCAGAGGGACAAAGAGCTCGAGGCCGCTGAATGCCTCATAAGTGCACCCAGTCCAGTGGTTAGAAGCCTTCTGATTGGCTGGGCGGCTGTCACACTCCTAATCAACATAATTATACATTTTAACACAATACTATTTCAATTTCTCTGTAATGCCCATTTTCATCTCCAGTAATTAAAGTTAAAAGACTTACATCGAATGGACAATGTAATGGATTGAGACGCTGATTTGCCACCGGGGTAATTAGCTGTGCACACAAACTCCTCCATATGATGCTCTGCGGCGGGGGTGTAATTCAGCACTAAGACAGTCCTCCATATTCCGCCTAAGAGTTCTTCGTGGTAAACGCTGACATTCCTATGAATCTTGGCCCATGCCAGGGCAGGAGGGTGGGCGGGGCAGGTGTGCTCCACTGAGCAGGTGATTGTTTCTGGGACCCCTTCAGTCATTGTTCGAGGGTAGGTCACTGTTGGCCGCGCTGGGGTACCTGCACAAAACACAAATGGACACATTTGACAATGTTCCTGATGAAGGAGCTCCCTCCGAAACAGTGTCTGGGCTCCATGTGATGTGTGTTTTACATCAGAATCAAATAGAGCAAAGTTTATTTGAGATGACGTTATACAGTGTGAATATTCTATTACTGCCATGTCAGAGTGCCATACCCCTTGCGCAACACACTGATTAGTGTAAACTCCATGGTGTGCACAATTAGCAAGGTTTATTTTTAATCTTTCCTCCTGAAAATGTACCTCTTGGACCTCGGAATACACCAGTCGCAACCTTCACCCCTGCCCATCAGCTTCTAGGCACAACCGTGGCCTTCAGCCATGACGTGCTGGTGCTCTCAGCATCCATGTACCGAGTACGGCACGGCTAGTTCCTGCAGGGCACTGCCATTGGCTCCCGTAATTCGCCTCATCCCCAGTATTTGCAGGATCAGTGGGCAGAGGGCATGGCCTTCAACCACAAAAAGTGGGTGCTCACTTGTATTAACCACTTGGTCACCATGCCCTTTGGCCCATGCTCTACGGGTATTGTATATAGGGCAAGGCCTTCAGGGAAGCCCGACACCCAGTGTCCCTCAATACTCTGCGCAGGACCCCACCTCAATTCCCCTTCCAGCTTCTCACTGTGCACAACCTTTGGCCATGCTCAACATGGAAACAACAGTACAAATATGGGTCTTCAAAGGTTTATGAGTTGACTAGAGTTGCGAACTGGGGCTGGCCATCAGCCAAACAGTTCACAGTACAAATTGGTGCCAATGCAGAGTTCGAATTAGGTGTATAGCTAAGAAAAGTATTTGCATATTGTGTACATGAAAATTAGTTTCCTTAACAATGGATTATTTTAGCATTGTGTCTCTCTGGAAGTGTAGTCCCTCTACCCTCTCCATCCAGATGGAAGAGGTTTTCCACAACCACTGGACGTCATCAGACATCACAAAACTACCAATGGAACAAGCTGTCAACCCTGAACAGTCAGTCAGACTAGACATCCTTTAATTCTTTTTAGACGTTTGCAGACACCTGTAGACCTAAAAAACCTCCTTGTCAGGATATACACACATCTCTTTTTAAAAACTAGTGTAGTGCTCCTGAGTATGAAATAGGTAATGATAGACCTGGCACTTTTGACAGGTTTATCCCCAAACGTTTCGCCCTTTGCCTCCTATTTTTCCGACCCTGCGTTTGTTGGCTATAGGATTCTGGGCACTTTACCACTGGTGATCAGTGCTAAAGTGCATATGCTCTCTGTATAAATTGTGACAATGATTGGTTATCCATGATTGGCATATTTGATTTACTGGTAAGTCCCTAGCAAAGTGCACAGTGTGTGCCATGGCCTGTAAATCAGATGCTACTAGTGGGCTTGCAGCACTAGTTGTGCCACTCACATGAGTAGCCCTGTAAAGCTGTCTCAGGCCTACCACTCTAGTTTCTGGGCACCCAGCTGGAGAACGGCATGTTGTCCTGGCAAGTACACCCACTTGCCAGGCCCAAACCATTCCTTTCCTTACATGTTAGGCACCCCTAACATAGGCCCAAAGTACCCCATGGGCAGGGTGCAGTGTATTTGAAAAGTAGGACATGTACTGGTGTGTGGGACATTTCCTAATCGTGAATTACTGTGCATTTCGTTTTTCACTATTGAAAGTATATCAGTCCCACAGACTTATCATTGGGGTTGCACTGTACCATTTTTACATGTGTAACTTTCCATAGGGCAGCTGGAAAAATTGAGTTTAGGCTCTCTGAACTCAGATTTTATTAACTCGCTTTTGGTAAAGGTGCTCTTTAAATTCTGTGTGTGAAAATGCCACTTTTAGAAAGTGTTTGTCAAACTCAAGGGGAGTGATTTGGTTTAGGACCAAAGAGGCTGGAATCAGATAAGCATTGCAAAGAAAGAGTACCTCTTGGACTATGGATCGCTTGTAAATTTAGTTACGAAGGTCTACGTTCTTTACCTTCGTGTCTGTTCTAAATATGAACTGGAGTTATTTCAATGTCCGCTTGAACAGGGGGTAGGTATGCAAAACTTTTCTCAACATATGAAAAGAGGTTCATGCACAAAATATCTTCCTTTTTTCACTTGAGCTTTTTTTTTAAATCACACATACCAAATAACATGATCATATCATCTTTTACATGCTTGTGCTTAATAGTGCTACATAGAAACTTTATATACAGTGAAAAATTCCAAAAAAATCAAAAAATACCAAAGTATGAAGTCCGAAATTAGGAGTAACCAATATTTACACGTACAACTTAATTACAAATATGTTATGTCCTACTTCTTTGAATACATGTACTAGGATGATTGGGACCCAACTATCCTTGGCACTTATCAATTGTCGGTCCAGATGGTGAAGAGGTCAGCGCATGACTCGAAGTTTTTTGTATACAGGAGGGGAACCGTCTTGCTTTGGATAGACCTCAGTTTGCATGACCTCGATTTCAGTTAGGTTTCAAATAGAGATGGAGATGCTCTTAGCCTCAGTGAGGGGATGGTGAGTGTGCTGACACGTTTTGACCTTCGTGCGGGGACCGTGAGGTTTCGGGGAATGTCTTCCTGAGGGCTGGGGACTTAAAAGTGTAGGACGCTATGATCAAAGAAGAGGGAAAGTGTATTAGTGTCTCGTTCTATATACTAACTGGAATGTAGGGCTTATAAACACCAAATAAGTTTAACATTCCTACTAAGGAGCAATTGTTCTCTTGCACTGGCTGAACAGTCACATTTTTGCTGTATGGCTCACTGTTTGCTCTATTAGAGCTTGTGTTCACTATGGAAGAGTATGGAGAGCATTTTGTCAGGTTGGAGGATACTTGTTTGAAATGAACAGACTCATGCAATGCTTGATTATAAGGGATCTGTGAGAGTGAGAGTAGGTTGTCTATACACATGTCTATCAACCCCTCTGTGCAATAGCGTGTGCCTATTAGTTCATGCTGATGGTTTGGTCATTTTACGGGACTTGTGCTCTCAAGTGGAGTAACATGCTCAATCTTGATCCTCATGCAGCCCTCATGTTAAGGCAAGGATGTTTGAAATGTTGTTACCTTAGTCTTTTAGTGCAGTGCTGCTTCTTCAGAACGGGACTTGTGCTTTGATTCAAACAGCCGGTTCTGTCGGCAATACCACATTTCAAACATCCTGTCCTTAACACGAGCTGTCTGGTGTGTGAATGAGAGGAGGTGAGATGTGCATTCACTCTGGACAGTCACTGGGAGGTTGAGGTGTGTCCTGCCTTGCCTGGGTGACCCATCAGATGGCTGAATAGACCTGGTCTGCGTTTAGAGCGGTTGGAGGAGTTTTGCTTGTACATGAATAGGCTGTGTCCCCTTTTTCACAAAGCTGTCTCCGCGCCCTGTGGTCATGCTGCACCATGGAGGACAGGACTAATTTGGACTGGGTTCAGAGACCCTTACACAACCTTACACAAAGAGAACAATGACATTTTGTGGTATAAGTATTGCACCTAAAACTCCAGGACTTTACATTACTTCAAGAAACGAGAGGACCCTGCCAAGAAGAAGAGCGGATGGACTGTGTGAGGAGCGCTGCCTTTTCTGAGTAAGGGGTGGGTTGGCCTGCAGTTGCTGCTTCTGTCTGTGGTGGAGAAAAGGACTGATTCTTTTTGGTGTGCTGTGGTATCCTGCTTGTGAAGAATCTCCAAGGGCTTGTGTGTGCTGGCCTCCTGTTTCAGAAGACTCAGGGACATTAAAGTCTTCCTTCTGGTTATAACACCTGATTCTGAGGTGTCTGGTGCTTCACTTAGTTTAAAACCCCTGGCGCTTTACTTCATGCTGAGGTCTGCTGTAGTTCTGCACTCCCCTGCTGAGTAGTTCTGGCACCGTTGGTGAGGTCACCAAGCGATTTTGTTAGTGGTCTCAGTTGGAAACTCCAGTGTGTTACTGGGGGAGTTCCTGCGTCTGTCCAGAAAACACCTGGCATGGGCACAGAACGTGATGCAGCCTGCGGAGTGACCTCGGCACCATCACCGCGTTGCTTGGGCGTGACCCGGGGCATTTCACTTATCTGCTGGCCAGCCCCCAGGAGTGTTGTGTGGAGCAAGGGGCGGCACGGGCTCAGGACTTTAAGCGGCCTGCACTGACCGGCTGGCTGCCTCTTCGGTGAGTCGGGCCCCGAGCAGTAATGGGCTGGCTGCTTGTGTCAGGCATCAGGCAAAGTTAGGGCTTAGCTTGCATCTGCAGTGCACGGACGCTTGCAGCTGCCTAGAGGGCTTGATTGTGGGGGAGGGACGGGTCTCCCTGCATTTGTTGTGTACCCAGTGGTCTCCCCACTGGACCACATGGGGAGGGCAGCCTCCTTTTCACGGGGTGGAGGACACGGGGTGGGGGTCTCCCGACCAGCCTTTCCCATTCTGTCTGAAGCCACGGCCTGTGCGGACGCAGGAAGCTGCTCCTGCCCGGGAGACAGGCACAGTTATTGCAGCGGCAGCACTGCATGGTTGCGGGCAGCTACTTTGAAGCAATTCCACCTGCAGGGGACACATCAAGGTCTCCCTGCCGACGAGGGCAGTATGTGCCTGCCTACCAACCCCTCTGTCCTGACCCATATAACCGGAGGTAGCCGCGCAGGAGTGCTGCATTGCATAAAAAATGGATAAAGTGGTGATTAGCGCTAAGAAAGATCTGGAAATGTATGTGAGCATGTAAAAAAACACATTTCCCTGCCCTGATGTTATGATGTAGGACTTATACTGGCCAGAGTAATAAGTGTTATGTGCAGGGGCAGCATGATGTTTGCTGAGGTGTTATCACATGTGCTTTATGTATAGTACAAAGAGTCTGTGGACTAATGTGCCAGTTACAAGTATGTGCCTTAGTGCACTAACTGTGATGTTTATGGCCAGTGCCTTATGGCAAGGTGATTATTGGGTTTGCGCTTATTGGTTAATTCGATGTACATAACATACAATGTGAGTGTGGTCTAAGGTGCTTTACCTCTAATGGCAAAGTGATCTATGACCTCTACATTTATGACAATTGCCTAGTGGTAAAACAATTTATGATCCATGCATTTCTATGACAAGTGCCTAGTGGCACAGTGATTTATGTGATTATGTTCTAATGTGTATTGTGTAAAACTTCAAAGGATATTTGTTTATAAAACCTTGAGTGGAGTCTCTTTTTGTGGCGTGCCTAGTGTGTCACTGGTGTGTGTGTTGTGCAAACGCATTACACATTAACTCTGGCATAAGCCTAACTGCTCTGCCAAGCTACCAAGGGGGTGAGCAGGGGTTATCTTGGGTGTGGAACTCCCTTACCCTGACTAGAATGGTGAATTCTGCCTGGCTTAGGTGTAGCCAGCTAGTAGCCCCATTTCTAACAGGTGCACAAAACAAATGTGTTTTTGCAGGCATACTAATTTGGCATCCAGCAGTTTTTTGATAGTTTATTCAAAAAAGTCTATGGAAATCAAAAGTTAGCTATAGTATCTTGAGCCCCTCCTATCAATTTCAACTGTTTGCCAATACGCTCACAACTTTCAGATTGAGTACAAGTGAGAGGCGGGTTCTAAAACTGCACTGAATGGTGGCCCCTCTTGGAACGCCCACTTTTTCTCATTTTCCCGTGGACTGAAATGCCTGCTGTAGTCCGACGATCCTGTATGTGGGAAGGTCCAGGGCACGGTGTGATTTAGCGCATGAAATCTAAATACAGATCTGCTCTGAAAACTCTAGGGAAAGACTTAAGAAGGTGACCTATGCTCCTAGTGGCTGCTGGCAGTATGGTTTGGGGTAAGGCTGGGAGAATGTCATGTCTTTTGTCAACAGTACCCTGGAAGAGACAAGACAATGTATGAGAGATGGGCATTTCAGCAGTTCACTGTTGGAGACCAGGCAAGATTTCAGGGACCTCGTGCCTCACTTGTGGCAGGTGAGACGCACACATTTAAAGTTTTGGTTGAACTCTCACTCTTAACAGGCTAAATGTCACACGTGATGAGAAGTGCTAAAACATGAAATGTAAATGCACTTGTGTTCAGACCTTTGATGTATAGCAGGCCTGGGGTGCAACAGAGGCATCAAAGTAAGGCCACCCAAGGAGCAGTCCTCCTATAGACCTCTTCATCTCTGAACACTTCAGAGTGCTGCTGCGCTTCTGTTGTAAATCATGACTCTACTGGAAGATGTTTCATTGTTATGTTAATTATATTCTATATGTATTTAGATTTATTTTAGCATTTCGTTGTCATTTGTGTTGTTCCTCATGTTAAAGTTTGGGGGACATATGTACAAGCCCCTATCGTCACCACAACATCACTTATCTACGTTTTGGTGGTGATAGGGGCTTAGCTTTATTAACAAGGCAGCATTAAGCAACTTAACGTGGCTTAACGCTGCCTTGTAAATAAGGCCCCCTTTCACGCAATGGTTAGCGTGAAAGAGGTGGGCTGTGGGTGTTGCAGTGAGCGTTTCACCACAACACCCATTGATTTTGACGCTGCCTCCTATGTACAAGGGTAGCGTATGTAGGAGGCAGCGCCAAAATTTGGCGAAACAAGGAGAAATTTATAATTTCTCCTCATTTTTGCTTTTTCCATGTGTTCTGCCTTGTGCAGTACACATGGAAAAAGTAAAATGCCGGTTTTTGTTTATGTACAGGAAGGTTCCCCTTCCTGTTCTTAAACAATCTTTAAAAAGAAAAAAAAACAATTTTGTGACTTTCATCTGTCAAGCGACAAAATGGCATTTCAGTATTGTTTATGTGCAGGAAGGGACACCTTCCTACACAAACAATCCTCCCATGCAAGCTGACACCCTTGCACTATGGTGCATGGGTGCCTTCGTTGGCGCTACACTGCTAAGTGTAGCACCATCACAGGGGAAACACAAGGCTGCATCATAATATTGTAAATATGGTGGAGCCGTGCGTTTTTAGAAGTGGCGGAGTGAGGCGTTAAGCCATGAGGTCTATTCTACATATGCCCCTGTGTATCATTGCTTTCTTTGATATCGGCAAATATGCAAATTAGTTCTAGCTACTAAGACTACTCAAAACTTGAGAGCTTTGGGACTTTATGCGCCATCTGTGACAGAAGTGTGAGGAGAGTCAGAGACCCTACTTTCACATAGCCGGAGCACTTGCAGACTCTGCCTTTTGATTGTTTGGTGCTCATTGGGGCCTCTGGAGAGTGTGAAGGGTCGATCCCCTTCTGGAGTCTGTCCTTCTGTCTATATTATTGGGCGGATATATGAAAAAAGAATTCCTCCTCATTTATGCATATATTCTCTAATGAACTTCTTGTTATATATTTTCCTCCTTCCTTTTTAACTCTCGGTGATTTCCTGGAATCCTTAGTGTGTCCGTATTTTAACCGAATTTTATGCATAAAAATATTTCTATTTTGACTCACTGTTGCCTACACTTGTGACTAATGATGCGAGTATGATATTTTCATGACTTAGATAAATGATGTTATCTAGATTTTCCATTTTAATGCATTATCATTACTGTCTTTGATAGGTCCCAGCCCTAAACCATACTATGACTCTTGGTTTCTGCTTGCCCTGAGGAAGGTGGCACCTATATTTCGGTGCATTCACCGAAACGCGCATCGGCGCACACATGAGGCCCACCTAACCCTGTTTTTCCTTAAATTGTGGACATTTGTTCGCCAACATAATGTTGAATATTCATTGTATTATGTTTACATTTTGAATTTTCTGTACGATTTATATCCTCTATATGTGAATGTGCGAATTTAGCATTTTTGGTTTAGAATGATTTTGGTATGAGTGTGTCAGTTAGTGTGTGTTTGAGTACGCCTGGGATCCCGATAAGCATGCTCTCTGTTACTTGAAAATTCTTTATGTACTGAATATATTTCTACATAAATCAATTTAATTTGAAAATAAAATGATTAAAAATTTACCCTTGATTATATTTTTGAATCATACTGCCCTAGTCCCAGTGTAGATATATTAAAGAGACGATACATTGTACGTTCTGAAACCTATAGGTAGAGATATTTGAGTTCATATTTATACTGTCCCATTTCCCCTGAATCTCTACCTACATCCACTGTACAGGGGTTCCCCTTTTTGCATTGGTTTAAGCCCCCATGAAATCATCATGGGACGCGCCATGCGGCACGTGTTTATACCAGTCATCAAGCTGATGACTATAACTGATGACATGGTGTTGGAATACTGTAAAAGCCTGGCTGACACAGTTCATTCTGTGTTTCATCAGGTTGGAGCGGATGCCACCACCCTTGAAAAGAAGCCAGCTCATGATCTGAACCCAGGGGATTGGGTAAGAATAAAGGTCCACAGAAGAAGAAACTGTTTGGTTCCAAGGTGGGGAAAACAAAGACAAGTCATTCTGACCACGACAACAGCTGTAAAGTGTGCTGGACTGAAAAACTGGATCCATGCAAGTCATACATTGAGAATTCCAAATCCAGTGGACAGCACAGAAAAAGAATATTTTGATTAATCAGAATCTTGTACTGAGTCAGATGACGGAGAGTCAAAAACAAGAGAAAACTCTGAAAGGGGGGGGAAGCAGAACAAAGTCTAACGTTTATCCCCAGAAGTAACTCTCTGAGAAGAAGATTGCAGATTTCTGATACCAGTTCAGATTCCGAAAACGAGCAAGGAACGCAATGTCCCAGAAAAGAACAAGGAAAGAACAGAGAAAAAGACAGTGAGGAGACAATAAATAAATTAGTGAAAAGAAAGTACCAGATGAAAGATTGAGAGAAATTCCACCTGAAATAACAAATCTCAGTGAACAAGGGACAGGTAGAGAGAGACAGGGACAGATTGCTGCGGAAGACCCCCGAGGAGGCGTAGGTAACTGCAACATCCAGTTAGGTGAAGGAATAAGTAGTCAGCAGGAAGATTGCATGTCGGAGATTAGAGGAAGGACATAAGTAGGGAAAACAAGACAAGTGGTGGAAAAAGAAATTGTTTAGAGTATAAAGCAAGTTGAGACAGAGTCTGAAGAAAGCTAAGATGAAATACCTGAAGCTCGAGTTCTAAGAAAGAGAGCTTGGAGAACTGAAAATAACGACAAAGGAAGTAAAGTAAAAAGAGCTGCAAAAGAGGACGTTTGGCCGAATAAAATAAAAAAATTGAGATAGCGACTGACATGAAGGGCTGTATATAAAGAAAGCAAAAGAATAAGGAAACTTAACCAGAAGTTTAAGTCACCGGAATGGACGTACGTGGCTCTGCCTGAAAGAGGAGAAGAGGCAGATAGTCAAGGAAATCCAGAGGAGACTGTACTGAAAGTGGTTGAAGAAGAGGAAGAATCGTAAATCCTGAGAGTTCTCTTATCCGACATTGGGGAAGAAGAAACTGAAGTTCAGGAAATTCTGTATTTGGATCACGAAAGGGAAGTGAAAAACGATGAGATGCCGAACTGAATAGACCAAGAGAGCTGTTGATGAAGAAACAATAAAATAAGACAAAAAGATAAAGACTGATAGAACCAAGTAGGTGCTTAGAGTCTTGGGTTAGAAAACTAGTTGTGAAGTAGAAGAGGCTAAGTCAAAAGACACGGTCCATTTTTAGCAAAGATGGCAAACATAGATAGTAGCAAAGGTAGATGTACATTTTTGAGGAGATGGTGTAAAATGCGTTGTTGTACAGGATTACTAATGCTTCTGTGGAGCATACTTGCTCTTTTGATCTCTTTTAAAATTACTATAGATACATTAGAAGGACATGGTGAGAACAAAGCTTATATAGGGAAAATTCAAAGGGTAGTACCGACTGAAGTAGATAAAAATTATTTACATAAAGATAGGTCTATAACAGATTTTTCTAACAATGTGTTCTCAAAATTATTATATGAATACGTAAAGACAATGGATGTAAGGGATTTCTACGTCTGTATGCAGTTACCTGCCTCTGTTTCAGAAGGAGTGACTTATCACCTTCCAGTAACTTATGGAATAACATGTAGTGTAATAGCTGGTTTATTTTATCAAAGAGGAAACTTAGAATATTATTTTTCAGATGTAGATAACATTTTCGCACAAGTACCTTCAATTAATAAACTAAATAGGGTAAAACCTGCTAAAGTATTAGGTGAATTCTTTTTAGAAACTAAAGAACTGACATTAGAAAACATATTTAAAAACAATCTGACTTGCAGTTTAAAGAAAGAGGAATATACTGTTTTGGACATGGTTGAAGAAAGGAGACTGAAAAAGTAAAGAAAGGCATCTGGAGGAAAGGTGGAGAAGACAGTCTGGGATGTAGAAATGGAAAAACACTTAAAGGGTGAAGATAGTCTAGCTATGGCTTCAGATTGACCTCAGAAAGGAAAATTGTGTACTAGAAGGAATCAAACTGCATATGATAATTATTTTTTAGGTAATAGTGAGTGCCATGATACATACCGAATCATATATCAAGAAAGCTTTATTCGACGATTGTCATAAAAGCATACGAAATTTATATATATACACCATACACAAGACATGTTAAAATATTTTAAGACAATAAATAAAGGTATTTGCAGAAAAATTAACATTTCAGGGTATAGGAGTGTTTACCCAGCCAACATTTTGCTCCTAATCACCCACGCCCTTCCAAGAAACTTGGCAACAGAAATATAAACAAGTGGAATTTCAGCAGAGCGCAAGATACGTAGTGCCACTTTAACATTCCTAGTACCCAACTGTCGGCACATTGATTTTAGCCAGATCTGACGGGGAATTACATGAGATGGGCATTGAAACAGGAAATGATTAACAGATTCAATAGGTGCAGTACAGCCAGGACAATTAAGCACGTTAGACACGGCCCATCTAGATGAAAACTCTTACTGGGAGACTGCCAACTCTGAATTGAAAATAGAGCTTCCTGTCCAAAGGATTAGTAATGTCATCCCAAAAAGGTGCCAAAGAAATGGTATCCTTAAAATCAAGAAAGATGCCAGACAATGAGAGCGGGGCTGTGGATCTGAAAACTCGGGTAGCTACCACTTCCCAGTATAAAGCCTTCAGTACTTGCTTAGACGGAAAGCTAGCATTTAGTGGATCCTCCCACAAAATTTTTAGGCCCAGATCCTGAAGCGACTCACGTAGCCTACGGAGCCACTTGACCTTACGAAAGGTATCCAATTTAATAATATCCATAAGGCCAAGAGCAAAGAGCCTAAGTTCAGAAGTGACCCATAGGCGCCGCCAATATAATATGGGGCGAAATAGGGCAATTAATGCTATTGGCCTTATACCTAGGTCGTAAAGCAGGGGGCAAAGGGGAGTACTCTGAGGTAGTTTAGTAAGATTCCTTAAAAATCTATTTTCAGAGGTAGATAGTTTGTGTACGTTATCAAATCCCCACAACTCGACTCCATAGAGCGCAGCACCAACCACTTTGCCATCGTACACCCGAAGTGCAGGGTCGATGGGTTTAGTCAGGGATTGGTATGTTCTTTGCTTAGCGCGCCAGAGAGCTGAGAGTGTTTAAGGGATGCCAAATCCACTTGCTTTTTCCATCCCAAATCATGTTGGATGCAAATACCTAAGTAAGTAAAATCTTGAACCTGGTCCAATGGCATATTATTCATATATATTTTGCTTTTAAAAGATTTGGACTGGTTAAAAGACATAAATTTGGATTTTAAAACATTAATTTCAAGCCCGCGGGCTAAACAGAAGTCCTCAAAAATGCCTAAGGACTTCTGTAAGCCACTCGGGGTTTTAGAGATTATAAGACAATCGTCAGCAAACATTAAAATAGGAATTTTTCCACCTGCCAATGAGGGGGCATCAACATTTGCATCTATTAATAATTTGGCCACATCGTTGATATACAAGGAAAATAAAGTTGGCGCGAGTACGCAGCCCTGCCTGACCCCCTTCTGAATAGGAAACTGCTTGGTCACTTGCCCGACACCACCCCATCTAATCTGCGCAAAATTATCTGTATGGAGTCTAGCAATTAGGGAAATTAGAACAGCTGGCATCCCCATCTTATCTAAAACAGCCCAAAGGGATGCCCGGGGGACAAGATCAAAGGCTGCCCTAAGATCTATAAAGGCAGCCTATAAGTTGCCCCCCCCCCCCCCAAGTAAACCACCTTCCAGTAGAGCATAGCAAAATGTAACACCTGGTCAATGGTGCTTATTCTAGCTCTAAAACCAGCTTGTAAATGAGAGAGGATTACATTATCTAGAGCCCAGTCCAACACTTTGTTCAAGATCAACCTGCCTAAGATCTTTTGCGTGGTATCAATCAAACTGATTGGACGATAGTTTGCAGGGAGGGACTTGTCCCCTTTCTTGAACGCTGGAATGATTTCAGCACCTTTCCAGGAAGTGGGGAACGGGGCACCTCTGGCAATCAAGTTGGCTAAAATTAAGATAGTTTCCCCAAGATTCGTTATTAATCAAAAAAATGTCAGCAGGGACTCCGTCCATCCCAGGGGCTTTTCCAGGAACCAGCGACTTGAGGGCAATAGCAACATCACCCAGGGTAAAAGCGTCTTCCTTGTAAAAAATAGTTTGGTAATTAGAAAGGGGACACATATCTTCTTCAACAGCATAAAGGGCCTCAAAATGCTTGACCCAAGCATCTTGCGAAACCCAATTTTGGGGTTTGTCAGGGTTACCCCCAGTACCCCATCTAAAAACAGACCAGAAACGTCTCATATCCTTTTGGGCACCTGCTTCCCTAAGTTCCTGCCACCTTTGGAAATCCCACGCTCTCAGATTTAAAAATAGCTTGCTTATAAGCATATCTGGCAGAGCGAACTTTGAGACTATCGCCAGATTTTAATGCGATGCCCAGGTTCACACGAGCATCTCTACAGTCAGTAGTATACCATCGTGGTGACAAATCATGTTTGGGCTTAGTTAATTTGCAAGGCCTTACAAAAATATCTTTAAGTTCTAGGAAAAAAGAATCATGGATCGACATTCCAGGTATACAATGTGGTTCCAAAAGACACTGATTATATGCCACCCCTAAATCCTGGGTGGCAAGCTCTAGACTATTAAAAATACGAGTTAAACAATCTTGACTTTGAACAACCTTAGCCCACTTAACGTGGCGCAGATCGTTAGCAATGACTACATCTTGATGGTGCTGTGGAGGAGAATCACTAAGGGCAATGGGGGTCACCCAGTACAAAGTAGATAAAGAGAGAGGATTGTGGTCACTCTCCTGTCTGTCTATAACCACCATACCCCTCAGGGTCTCCCAAAGATCTAGTGATAGCAAAATATAATCAATCCTGCTAGTGCGGCAACCACTCTTAAATGTAATAGACCCTAATTTGTCTTGTTCAGACCTGCCATTTGTTGCACGAAGCCCCATATTCAAACAAAGGGCATTGATCTGAATTACTAATTCTGACCAGCGAATAGCTAGTTCAAGGTCTAAACTTGGAACACCCCATAAACCATCCTCTACTTCCAAAATGCTCCGATCAACACCAAGAAGGGGTTCAAAGGTTGTATTAAAATCACCGCCTAAAATAACATGGGAGTGCTGGGAATAAAGAAGCATAAGTTCATCCAATCGGCTTATGATGTCAGACTTCTTTCCACCTGTGCTTCTAACATAAACATTATAGATATCCAGCAATTTTCCGTCTTTAAACTTAAGGTTAAGTAGCTGAATATCTGGGTGTGAAGTAGGAAGCTCCTTAACAACAATACCAAGATCCTGTCTAATCCAGATGGTAAGACCACCGGAGGGGCGACCCTTTTTGCCCTTAACCGCCAAAACATTAAAATTCAAAAAACCCAACAAAAACTGAGCCTCAAGTATCCAGGTCTCCTGGAATAAGCAGATGTCATAAGAATTTATAAATGATGCCCATTTTGGATCTTTCAATTTAGATTTTAGTCCTGCAATATTCCAGGACAGAAGCGTCCCAAACTCTGTATGGGTTGCACTGTCAACCTCGGGGGTCTCCGGAATACTACTCAATTGATTTATCCTTGCTGGATCTATAGAGAGGCCGAATCATGGGTGGGTGGGGATTTAACGGTGGAAAAGATCCAGTTTTCCCTGGATTATATTTTATCTGTGGGAACCGGGCATATTATCGTTTGCCAGACCATTGGTATGGCACATGTTACGTAGGCCTGGTTTTTCCAAAGATCTTTCATATGGATAGAGGAGAAGATGGTGAACATAGTTTAGGTAGTTATTTAGCACGTAGTAAGAGAGAATCTTGGACAGAAATTGTGGGTGACATTTTTGGAGCATTGATACCAGCAGTGGGAAGATCTCTGAATGCAAACAAGATCAGAAAATTATCAACAGTAGTGGATAGCTTGTCAACAAGCACCGCTGGTGGATTCTTATTGGTAAACACCAAAATGGTTGCCATGCGTGCTATGGTAATGCAAAATCGACTTGCCCTTGATATATTATTGGCAAAAGAGGGTGGAGTCTGTGGAATGCTGAAAGTTCAACACTGTTGTACTTACATTCCTGATGAAAGTAAAGATCTTAAAATTTATATTAAAAATATTACAGAATTGCATGACGAAATTGCACCACTGTGCACAGGGTGTTTGGGAAAAGATCGGAAAGAAAATATCAGCTATTAAAGATTTTTTAGTAAAATTAGGTAGTACGTGTTTAGGTAAAATATTATTTCCATTAACATGTGTAATTTTCATAATATTAGTAATAAGAATAGGTTGTATCTGTTGTAAAAACAATAAAAATCATAAAAAGTTAAAAAGAGAAAAATTGAGGAGAAAAGACAAGAAACAAGAAAGGGAATTTGATGAGATAGAATTAGAAGTTTAAAGAAAGCATGTACGAATCGGCAAAAAGAGAAGAAATAGGGGAAACTGAATTATGAATAAGAGCAAGAAATCATTTTAAAATTCCGTAATACAAAATTTTGATGGTGTGGTGATAAATTCACCAAAGGGGGGATTGCTGGAGCGGGTAATGCAAAATGTTGTATACCCCACCAATCTGCATGTGCATACTAATTAGCATAATCAATTAACTGTAACCATATTAAAGGTTTGAAGTGGAATACTAATCAACCCTATTAATGTATGAATTACACGTGGGATTTGCATGGCCAAAATAATCTCAATTAAAATATGTACGCCTACAAATATTAGAAAATTAGAATATTGTATGTTATGTGTTGCTTTTGTGATGTAATTGTGAGTTGCACCAGATGACATCACTGGGTGAGTATAAACGTTTTGAATGTTGCTATTATGCTAGATAATTACATACACATAGGGGAAATAGTGAGGGTTTAACATTTTATTAGCCATTTCCATGTTTTAATTATGTTTTGTGTTTGTTTTACTTAAGGTGACCATTTTGGGCCTTCGCTAAGATGGCCGCTCCTTTGACTCGACGCGACTGACAACACTCCACAAGGTTTTGGGTGAAGTGCGCCTGCGCAACAAAGGACAGCAGTGGCCTCGTCCTGACCCTAGCCAGGCTGTTCTAATCAAGGACATACTGGGAAAAGTGCCAAAGAGAATGAACAATGGACTGTCTTTAAAAACCGGAACCAGCAAGTGCGATGATCTAACTTAATGAACTATGTGAGAACTTCACCGACCGACCCCAAATCCACCAATGAGAACAGTCTAAAATTGATATTTGTTACAATTTTACATCGATTTCATTATAAAAATCCGATAGAATAGTGAGTTGCACGCTCTTTTTACTTGCGTTATGCTGACTGAGAGGACGGTGACACTGCAGGACAGCTGTTTCCCTGAATCTTTGACGGACTGAATTGCTGCCCAATTTCCTGATGAACTGAAATCTTCGATTTAATGGGCATAGATTGACTGGTACGTGCTTATGGTCTCGACCCAATCTATGGGACTGTAGCGTGCTGCAGGACGACTTGATTGACTTGGAGGACGACAATTAGCCAGAATAGGTAAATATGGTGATCTGTGGTTTGAATAACAGTCCATTTTAATTTGCATTAATTAAGATAAAGCTGGTCATTGATTACTGACAAATGAGTTGGGTTGTTTATCCATAGAGAATGTTTAAATCTAAATTGTAAATTAGGAGATTTGAAGATCCATTTTACCAAACAACTAAATTAGATCCATCCATTACGTGGAAGGGATATCTGGAAATTTAGGTTTAGGATGTGTTGGATTATATATAGATTATGCCTGGTTATGTAAATATACGTTCCTTTAGGTTATAAGGTATTCCTTTCATGTCAGCGTTTGGAACAATCATCTCTCGGAAAAACAGACCAATGATGTATGAATGTTGGTGTTATGGGCCCCACCAGTGAATGTATTGATTGAATGTGTTTGTGAGATATTCGGTCTGTGACGAAGGGAGGGTTTTGGATTCCACGCTGCAGCAGATGCACCCGGGCTTATTTCAGCTCTTGGACCATAATCCGTTGATCCTTAGCTTTAGCCTTGGACTGACCGCAATGGTTCATAAAGTGGCTTGTCAGATAGAATATACTAGAAATGGGGGAGTACGATGGAAATGGCAGGAAAGGGACCCCAATGCATTTCACAAAATGCTCTTCGAAAATTAGAAGGAGCACTTTCAGATATACCTAAACTCGGACTCTGATCACGAGGAGATACTAGGGGCCTTTGAAACAATTTGCAAGAAGATTTCTGAAGAATTAATGGCACCCAAACGCCCACAAATCCCATAAATGGTTTGACCAATCATGTTTCCAGGCACATAAAAGCCTTGTGAATGCAGTCAAAAATCACCAGAGGGATCTGCTAGTAATTAGTACCTACAGGAAACACTATAAAGCGGTAATTACGAGGCGGAACGGGGAGATTAGAACAGGGTCTCATTCCAATACTACAAGGGGTACAGTTAGTTTGGAGGATTCTGAACAGCTAGTAATCACTGTTAAGGATGTTACATCAGCTGTGAGTAGGTGCTCGAGCAGCAAGGTTCCAGGCCCAGAAAACATAATTTTCTGGGCTCCCTTCTTGCTGAGCCTCCTACACTGTGTGTGAACCCAGGGCCCATAAAAATCATGGTCCAAGGCACTGATTGTCCCAATTTTTATAAAGGGGGGCAGGAGCGGCCCCAACTGTTATTGGCGCACATCTTTAATCGACTCGATGGCCAAAATACTGGGTAGAATCTTATTGGACCAACTTGAAAACTGGACAAATGAAAATAACATCTTACTTTCTACCCTGTACAAACAGGGTATTGGGACCATGGACCAATGTTTAAACCTCCATTTAATAATGTACAAATACCTGCCTGCTAAGGAAGGATGTCTGTACCTGGCATTCATGGACCTGAGTTGTAGCATTTTACAACACTGTGCAGACAAAGCATAAAACATGTTAGTAAGCATGGGAGTTAACCCATGTATTGTTCATCTTCTTGCTCAACTGCACACTGATGTTGAGTGTTGCATTAGATTTGGGTCAGGTGGCGAATGTACCCTTTGTATAAAGATAAAAAACGGGGTTAGAAAGGAGTGAATGTTAGCACCATTCCTTTATAGCATTTATATGAATGACCTTGATAACCATTCATTGGGTGTTGTGGCAGATCCACCCAGGGTAGGGAATTACCCGTTACCTGTCCTTATGTACGCAAATGATTGCCTCCTTGTAACTAGAATGGGCCTGAGCCTTCAAAAACCTTTAGATCTATTTGATTCTACTATAGATAATATGTTGATGTCCTCTTGGTGCTTAGTAGGATTGGCATTGTTATAGAGTCTTCCAATCCAATACCATCAATAAAAACTTGTATTTCTCCTCGTTTATTTTCTTTTTCGATGGGTCATATATACAAAGAAATAACAGCAAGGGGCTGCAAGCCATTTAGCAGCACCACGCTGCGTCATTTCAAAAACGCATAAATGCACTGTATTCACAAGAATATGGTGCACCCCTGTGTTTTCCCTGGTTCTTAAACAGCTGCCTAGCGCCAACAGAAACACCCTTGCGCCATGGTGCAAGGTGCCTTCTTTGCAGGGATGATCGTTTCTGTGCATGAAGGGGTACCTTCCTGCACAGAAACAATCATTAAAGGTGATGTGATCCTGCTATGTGTGCTGCAGAAAGAGCATAAAAGTATTTCTTCTCGTTGCACCGCTCTAACACATGCTTTTTTTTGCGCAGGCTCAGATTTACAGGTCCATGTAAATCTTCGGCATCATCTAAAAACAATGTGTGTTGCGGTGGAACGCCAACAGGAACACACATTGTACACCCATTTGGTGCAGAAAACTGCAATAAAGGGTACAATATTTATGATGCGGTTTAAGCTATGCAAAGTGGCTTAGCACTGCATTGGTAATATGGAGCAGAGCATTGCGCCACCGGAGCGTCGTAAAAAGTGATGCTCCTCTGGCAAAATGCCCTTGTAAATATACCCTTAGAAAGAACAAATCGCTTTTAATCATCTTTAATGATCATGTGCAGGATGGTGTCCCTTTCTGCACATAAACAATTATCCCCGCAAAACAGGCACCCTTGCACAATGGCGTTCGAGTGTCTGCATTGGTGGTAGGCAGCTTTTTTAGTGCTGTGCCAAGAGAAAACACATGGGTGTGCCATATTCTTGTGAATACAGGGCATCCCTGCTAGGGATGACCAGATGTCCCAGGTTTCCCCGGACAGTCCCTGTTTTCACAGGACTGTCCCAGCGTCCCAACGCTATTCCTAATTTTCAATAAATGTTCCGGTTTATGGGACTAAGATAAAGTCCTTCTGCGAAGCAGAAATGAAACCACGCTCTCTTTTCAAGAGATGCCTCAAATGTGATTTAATGCATTATCTGCCTCTTTCAGACAGCACAGGAGGAGGTCAGCTGGGGGCTTGCAGCAGAGGTAAGACAGAGTGGGGAGGAAGGAAGGGGGGGACTCAGGGTGGAGGTCCTTCCACAGCTTATGTTATATAACTTAGCCCTGCAAATGTGTGTGAATGTCTATCTATATAGATATATACAGTGCTTTAAATGGGCTGGCACTGTCCGATACGGAGTACCCGCACATTGTTTTGAGATGGAGAGTACCGGTACTTCACAAGGGAAATGTAATACTTTTAATTGGAGAGTACCGGCACTTATCAGAAATAAGCAGGTACTTTGGTACAGAGTACCTGCACTTCTATTTTTCTATTTCAAGCACTGAATATATCTATACAAACATACATACACAAACACACATTCATTTACATGACTACGCAAAAACCAGGACATACCAGACATAAAAATAATATAAAACACTTTAGTCCTACCTTTATGTCTGACCTGCCCTCGTTTTTGCTCCTCAATAACTAGTCACCCTAATCCCTGCGTTTTTAGGTTGAGCCTAGACAGCGCTTGCGCTGTCTGGAAGATCTGTTGTATGTACTTTATGGGATTTGGAGATCAGCCCCAGGACTTGTTTACATTCCGACTTTGCTTAGGGACTTTTTCTTATTCATTTCTTTTTTTTTCTTCTGACAATTGCCTCTATTTAATTTTCTTGATAGAAATCGACCAGCTGGAAAATACCAGAATCACTTTAGCATTCCCTAGATTCTAGGCCATACACCCGTAGACCATAATATTTTTTTCAAATCTTCTGTTTTTAGTGATATAACTACAGAAGTGGGTGATTTTATATTAAAAACAGAGCTTTGGACAATCCAATTTTCCGCTGATAGGCAGTATTTCTCTCCATGTGTTCCCATACCTGGCGTGTTCCACAGTTTGGTGCTTAGTTTCCCCTCCATGTTAGAGAACAGTAGATGTTTCAGCACCCAGGCCAATGTGCTGCATAGCTAAATGCATATGAGGTTTCAAAGGCGAGACCAAATGCATTGCAAATGCTTTAGTTATGCTCAAGCATTCAGAATTTAGTTGAAAGTGTTTGGGGATGAGCAAGGTTATTGAAAAGCACAGACACACCAGGCAACCAGAGACCACCCTTTATCCAGGGTTGTTTTTCTTCTAGTATACTTCAATGGTTGCTTTGTTTCACCTTTGTAGTATGCTGCTTTTTCACTATATCAGTTTAAATGCAGAATTTTCTTATAGGGCAAGGCACTTACAAGTTATGTCCTTCTTCTCTGGTGTGTGTGCGCTGGATGAGGGTATAACAAGGTTTTGGCACACTTTGTTGGTCAAGTTCACAGATGGAGAGAAGTCTTCTAATGAATGCCTGAGAAAGGTGGCAGAACTGGCTGAGTACAAGCTGAGTGGGTGGCCATGTGTATGGATTTTGTTTTTAGGTCGAGCCTGGGCAGCGCATGTGCTGCTCTGCGAGGCATGCTGAATTCAGGTAGGGTGTTAAAGCTCAGTCCATATTTTTCATTTGCTTGTGCCATTGTCCACGGTAAACTGCTGCTGTTGATTTGTCAATAGGCTTGGTAGTCCCGTCTTAGCCACCTTGTAGCGTTTTCTAACCGTCCAAGGCGACACCCCCTGTTACTTGTGTTTATACTTGGTAGGCTTTAATTACAGCCTCTGAGCACTATTTTCTCCAATAGCTGACACGCACTCTCCTAACACTTTTAGAAACAATTTATAGCACGGGCGCTGAACGCATTTGCAATGCAATGGATCTCGCATTTGCAAGAGTTTAAGCTTGTGGCATTGTAAATGAAAGCTCCTTATATTTGTTTGAATGCCACATAAATAAAAGGCATTGTCATTTACACAGCCAATAGCTCAAACTCTAGTGAATGCAAGACCTATTGCATTGCAAATGCTTGTTTAACTGAGGCTGGACTGCTCCAATGCTTGCAGCGCCGCGTCATTTCTTTGTAGATGTGCCCCATATGATTTTTCTGATTCAGTACCAACATCACCCGTTCACTTGCAAAGTACCTATTGTAATGTGTGCTTTTGAAATTGTACAGTTGTGGCTGGTAGAAAAATAGACTGAGCGCACGATTGCCAGTTTGGCTTGCAGTCACATCTAGTTTATCACACACCAGAACCTAGTCCTGGGCTCTTGGTTTGTTCTCATGTGGTCTTTACTAGCAGTCCTTACTGAAGCTGGTTACATGTGTTATGGCGAGGCACCTACTGGAAGGCAGCAGGCAAGGGGGTAAAAGCTGCATGTGGACTTTAACGAGAAGGATGTAAGTTTCCTTTACACCTACCAGGTATTCATAAAAGAATGGTTATGAGCAGTGTCGTAGCTATCTGTGGTGCAGAAGGTCTTAGGGCAACAGGGCCTAGATACCGCAGGGTGAACCCCAATAAGGTCTTGTTTATTCCATCCAAGTAGCGGATGAGGGCTATTTTCCTTGCTTGCACCAGGACGCATAGGGGCAGATCTACAAGAAACTAATGCAGCGTGGTGCAGCAAATCATTTTGCTGCGCCGAGCTGCATTAGTTTCGAAGCACAGGGATGCGACATTTACAAAAATATGTCACATATATATGCGGCACTGCGCTGGTGCACAAACTGCTTCCATGTGCCGGCGCAGGCACCCTTGCAACATTGTGCATGGATTCCTGCGTCGTGGGGAGATTGTTTTTGTGAAGGAAGGGCCACCTTCCTGCACAAAAACAATCAATTGAGGTGATTTCCTCTTCCAATGTGTGCAGTAGAATTCAGCACGCATTGAAAGAGGAAAAAAACAAGGAGAAATGAAACATTTCTCCTTGTTGCATCGCGCTACGCCACCCATAGGGTGGTGTAGCATTCTGACACATTTCCAGATTTAAATCTGGAAATACATCAGTGGACATGGGTGTTGCGTGGGAACATCCACAGCAGCACCCATGTCACGCCCCTAACAAGCAAGGTGTTGCATGAACAGGGGCGATATTTACAAGCACAGGTTAAGTCATGCAGGGTGACTTTACCTGTGCTTGTAAATATCACTCAGCAGGCTTCGCCACCGGTGCGTCACACAACGTGATGCACAGGCGGCGCAAGGGGTTTGTAAATCTGCCGCATAGTGTCTTTGCTCTGCTTCTGAGTATGTCTGTAAATCTAGGCCTCTTTGTGATTCAGACTGAGGATCCGCGCACTGGTCAAACAGTTCTGCGGATTTTCTGTTTAAAACATTTTACTCTTCAATACGGTCGGCTGCAGCGCACTGACCTGAAACTTCGACTGAAACTCTGTGGTCGTACTCCCGTTCAATCTGAGGGTAATATTCATTAGCATCTTGTCCAGTGACGCTGTTTATCTGTAGGGTGCAGTTGTGATCTTCCAAATCACCCACGAGAAGAGTGCGTCCTTTATAGGGAGGGAAAGCGTTCGTTGGATCCTTGTTGTTGTAAACCTCTGGGTTCCCTCTACTCCTCCACAGGCGCCAGGTGAATGGCAGAGGTCTGTCCGATCTCACAATTAAACCGGTGATCGTGCAGGGGATCACCAGGCAGGAGCCCTCGAGTGCCGTGATCTCACGTGGCACAGAGAATGACCACTGCATGAGGAGCGGCTGGCAAAGAAGCTCTGCAAAAGGAAGAGGAGAGAAGGTGGCTGTGGTTAGATCACAATATTACACTACAACAACCTGCAGACAGGTACAATGAAACTGCATACTGTTGGCTTCAGCTTTCAGGTCAAAACAAGGGAGCAACCACGTGGGAAAGGATGGATGTGCGAGTCACCAAATGGCCAATCCTTTTCTAAACAGCCAATAACATGCTAAGAAACAACTTATTACGCTATAAATTTTCTTTCCCCCGTACTCAAAGCAACAGGCACCACCAGTAAGGGCCTTGTTACAAGATGCCTACTAAAATGGATTAGTAAATACCGTACCCAGTATTTCCAATGTCAGGTTGTGTTACCCCCTCATTTGCTAGTGATTGTGAGTTAGAGCTATTGAATGGAAATAACATGAGAGTTTTAGTACTACCGGTTCAGTCACACCATATTTACCCAAATTATGGGCAACTTTCTATTCACAAATTGCACCTTTTCTCAGCCGGTGAAATTTGTCACCAGAAAAGGAAGGGGCATTACCGTGTGCAGACTTTACTAGGTCACTTGCTAATTATGCACCTGGTAATACTAGTAACTGTGAGGAGTTTGCTTACCTTAGTAGGTCACTAAAAACTACACCTTCGAATACCATGCTACAATGTGCCTAAAAAAACGACATATCACACTTTTCAATACCACACAACAGCACACCACACAATACAACATACGCCACAACAAAGGAATACCCCTATAACAAAGCTGTTGTCCAACATCTCAAAAGACCATTCCACCACTAATGACAACAGACAATGCCATACTGCGTCACAAAATACCCTCTACGTCACATTAGGCCTCGCTATATAACTTCACACTGCATCTCACCATTCAAGACTACTCAAAGGGACATATTCTCAAGGATCTATCGCCGAGTTATCGGCACTTTATCTCAACCAAAGTCATGATAAATTCATCGCCCCATTCACAAGCTGGTGCTAAGAGCCAATAATACCAGTTTACCTGCGATAGCAGCCGCAAAAGACATCGCCATGGATGACCCCGGCAACTATCGCTAATAAGATGCAGAGTAGGCGTTCCCGAGAAAAAAGCAGCAACACCACTCCGCAACATTCTCATTGACCAGCCAGATCTGTGATAAGATCACAAAACAGGTGATAAGGCGCGTTTGCACCAGTCAGAGCAGGTGCTATTTTCTTGCTGCTAAGTCAGACGACAACCTGCACCATAAAAGGGAGCCCAGCCCACAGCCACACCTGAAGAACAACAGATGCCATGGAGCTACTCATCATGCAGCTCGGAGCCCCAAGAGGGCCATAACACCCACCGCCACCCGCCCCCGAACCAGCCCCCACCCCCTCCCGGGGCCCTACCCCTGGCACTGCCCACTTCCCCCGGACAAAGAGATGGCACATCAACATCACAAAACCATAAACAAAATCATTCGCCTGATGCCGCAGAATCACAACAGCTAACAGTCATGTGAGTACAGAAAAGGCAGAATCAATCATTCACTATTGAAAGTCCAAATGAAATATCACAATCAAATTTGTCCGCAAACTACTATTTGGAAGAGCATTGGTGGGTCATCCCTGGACAATCTGTAAGTGACAGCCTGTAAGACAATATCCAAGATAAGAAGGTGTGTCAGGCACTCAAAGGAGAGAGAGAGAGAAAGAGAGGGAGAGAGACTGAACAAGGTGCGTAAGGACAATCTTGCCCTTGGCCCATACATGCCAACTGTTGCATGTTTCGCAATTGGTGCACCCTAAATCTAAGGCCTGGCATCAATTTCGCACAAAGGCCACATCACATTCCAGAAATGCAAGCAGTAGTCACACTAAAATTAGGCATGAAAGCTCCTTTGTCTCAATACACAAGGCGGAAGGACATCCAAACCTCCGACCTTGGTCTTCAATGTGCCCGGCACCCCCTGAGTGAGATACGATACCAGACTCTGATGACTCCCACACCATGAACTGTGCTAATGAAAGACCAACGTGCCCACACCCCACACACACTTGTCCCTGCTTGAGCTACACCTGCATGGGATGCCCCAGACACATTGTTAAATAACAACCCATACGTCCAAACTTTGAACACACAGAGTACTCATAACTCCGAGCTGTGGCATATCGTCCACAGAACTGCCACCTGTCTGAGGAGTGCCGGTGGTATGAGACCAACAAATGCAATGGCAGGCAATCCCGGGCACATGCACAACCCCTGTCACCTGGAACTGTACCGTGCATGAATGCTGCATCTGTTGAGAGCTCTGCCAATGGCAGTTTTGTGAATCAGTTGCCGTCTGAGTTTCCAGCTTGCGTACGTCACATGCATCCATGCCTGGTTCCACTGTCGATCATGCACATTCAGGTGGCCCATGGAGGTCTGCCTAACCAACACAATGGTAGATGAATTGGATTATGACTTGTGTATGCGCCCCCTGTTGGCCCACAAACAGGAGTGCAACTGGGAAACCAATGCATGAGACGCCCTGATCTGTGGCGTATGTGCTGGCAGTAGTGGATGGGAGATTGCACAAGTCATGGTGTGCAGTGACCACATTGAGGCACTCCCCTATTGGGCTGTGTTGCGGAATTGGTGAAACGTTGTGGACAGAACACATCTGTCCGGACCAGTTAATGGATTGGCTCTCTCTCATGTTCCTTGAACTCGAGAACGACGTACTTCTGGAACTGATTTCCTGTGAAGCTGCGCTCGCATTCATGGACAAGTAACTACCTTCGTGCAGCCACAACTGATTGACACCCAGAGCACAGGTCCCAACACCATGTTGCATCGTGGAGCAATGGTCACACATCCCAGGACAACAGTGGACACGCATGCATTCGCCCGTACTCGGAAAGCATGTGTGTGCACCTACGCGTGTTGTCAAATACCTATGCAAGGTGATGCAGCCCCATGGGCGGAGCTGCACAGCATCGTTCGGCAACGTTCTCAAGTCGGACATACTGCTGGAGGGAGACTACACACATGGCAATGTAGCACGACATGTGACCTTGTTGGTCTCTTTCACCTGCTCACTGACAGCACAGCACACAGTCGGCACAGTCCGGTGGAACAGCTCCATGCAGGTCCCATGGGCTGTGAGTCGTGTCCCCGGACACGGGGCAATGAGCAGATGCCAAACATCAAATGACTCGACCAGCAAGGCAAGGTGGGCTGAGACCGTTGCCATCTGTAAGGAGATGTGTTCATTTTTGCCTCCCCATTTCTTGCACCTCGATACGTTCCAATTCTGCCTGTAAGTGTGTTAAGCATTTGTTTGCCTGTTGTGGCCCATTCCTTGCTTGTACTGACACGCACATGCTAATAAAGTTACGCAACTTCACCAGTGTACAACTGTGATGAGTGCTGATTAGTATAACAAATCCTGTCCCTCAATGAGCATTGTCCGTACACAGGGAGGGACAGACTGCCGCATGTACATTGGTGGTAAATCTCTATTGGCAGTTCAATCCATGTGAGCCAGACATTTTGTTTGGGATAGTTGCTGGTAGGGTATACAGATTTTCAAAACTTAGATTTTACGGGGAAATCCCTGAACAAATGATGTCCTAGTACATAACCACTCAGGTGGTGGAATATCCAAAGCAACCTAAACATAAGATCCCAAGGGGCAACACAGTGTAGATAGTTCTATTTGAACATCGATTTAAACACAAAGATACCATTATAAAGGTTTACAAAATCAGAGGGTCTATTCTAAATCGTATATATATGCAGGTATTATGCAAGCAGCACTGAGGGCAGGAAGGTCGCGATGCAGGTCAGAGGGCAGCGCAGAGACTTTGAGACATTTTCCATACCCACTGTGGTGTTTAACTTTTATGAAAACTGACATTGCATTTGAGCAGCTCACTGTAGCGTTATTGTGGCACTTCAATGACCAGCAGGCTCTGGGTGAGCCAACGCCCACTGGGGCAGGTGATAATCATTATAAAATGCCGGTGCTCTTTGCAACTTTAAAAGAAGCCTCTGAAGAAATGCTCGTGGAGCATGAAACGCGTCAGGCAACAAATTTCTTTTGGACTCTGTTTTCATTGCCCTGCGCTGTTTTCCTGCACATTAAAGCGAAGATTTAACCTACCTGTAAGCTGGCTCTTCTAAGTGGGAAACTTTGGATGTTGGATATATATATATATATTCACTGAAAAAACCATAGGTTTCACACATGTTATAGTTAGGAATTAGCATTTAAAAAACCTTGCAAATTCACTTCAAAAACCATAGGTTTCACACATGTTATAGTTAGCTGGACATTTCATTTTAAAAAAAAACAATGAAATTCCCCCGTTATAGTTAGTTCAGGCAACTATAACTCACGCGACCGCAATCCACGGCTGATGACGTCAGATATTACATCACTGTATTTAGACACTTATTTACCCATTTATTCTTCCATTTACCTTTAGCTATACATGTATTACAAATATTTATTTTATAGAAAGACCCATATGTCATCAGTGATGTAAAATCTGAAGTCATCAGCATTGGATTGCGGTCGCGTGACTTATAGTTGCCTGAACTAACTATAACGGGGGAATTTTCATTGTTTTTTTTCGATTGAAATGTCCAGCTAACTATAACATGTGTGAAACCTATGGTTTTTTTAAGTGAATTTGCAAGGTTTTTTTAAATGCTAATTCCTAACTATAACGTGTGTGAAACCTATGTTTTTTTCAGTGAATTTCAAAGGTTTTTTAAATGCTAATTTATGTTTGTATTTTTGTTGTTTATGGCATTTTCACCGTGCGCGCACCTCGTGATTTTTTGGTAAAAAAATAAAATGTTTTTTCTCACCCTGCGGGGTCCTTCAGGGACCCCCTGACAAAGGCTAGGGGGTCAGAAACTCTCTTTCCTGCCCCCTTTTCACGTTTTCCACCTTTTTTCCACCTTTCCTTTTCAGTGCGACAGACAAAATGGCGGCCGACACTTTCTGATTTCGACCGATTCGAAGGTTTACTAACATCTAACAACCAATCAGAATTTCGCTCGCGCACAGCGCGTGGACGGTGTGCGCGTATATATATTTATATGCTTTTAAATGCTATTTTCTCAGGAAATACTGAACAGATTTACACCAGACCTGCAAAAGGCTCTTCCCTGACCTGAGGACTACCTCTCTGCCAAATTTCAAGTAATTCTGTTCAGCCGTTCGGGCTGTACCTTCGACTAAAGGTCCTATGGAAAAATGCATGGGGAAAACGTGTTTTGGGACCCCCCTTTTTTCTCACCCCCGCTTGACGAATCACCCCGAGACTTTTAGGGTAGGAGCTGAACGGAGCGCCCCATTAGTTTTGAAAATTTCGCGAGGATTCGTCAACCGGCGCCAAAGTTATTCAAAATAGAATTTTGAGATTTCCTATGGAAGCACGATCCTAACTATAACTATCTACTGGCGACCGCCAGTAGATAATATATATATTTTAGTGTGCGACTACACCACAACACCGTAACACACAAGACCCACATGGTGCTCAACAGCACCATATAGTAGATGAGAATTGTCAAATGGAAATGTTGAGAAGCACTATTTTGCATGGTATAACACCGAGTCGGGTACCATTGGTGTATGTTTCTCATCTGGGTCACATAGCATGTTCACCAAGTATGTCCCCCACTAGAATTATACACAGGACGATTTGACGGTCAAACCGTGCAACAGACTCAGTAGAATGATTTACATCATCAATTTTAACTGTTTTTAGCACAACTATAGAGAGCACAAATGGGAAATATATTAATTTCAAGGTAGTAGCACTGGTGAGTCGATAGTCCGTAGACATTAATCACCAAAATCACTCTGACTAAATACATTGAATAAGTCATGGTGTAAATAATATATGTACAAGTTACTTATACGAGATCCCCAAATACATATCCATCTTTTCAAATATTCCTGTTTCTTTTGTCTTTTAGAAAATCTACTGGAAGATATAAGATTATAGGTGAGTGCAATAGGCCTCATTCCTGTGTTGCATGAATAAATTGCTAAACATAAGGCAGGGACACCGAAGAGTAGATATCTTAGCCCTGAAGCAGGCCCCAGACCCGGAAGGGCTTTAATTGAAGGCCGAAACTTGTTGGCATTTTAAAGATGGTATTTTTGATTAAATTAAATTCAAAAGAAGCCCATTGATTCCACGATTTTATCTTATACCACAGGTACCCTAGGAATAAAGTCTAGAGTGGAGGTATACCTGTAGGTATTTTTATTATATCACCCATCTGGTTCCCTGCATAACCAGGTGTTACCTTATATAAGAACTCCTATAACAGCTGTGGTTGAGTCCGCCCAGGTAGTACCATCTTACCTGGGTATGGACGCCAATGATGAAGCATGTCACTATTAGTGAGTGAGGCGTCTTCTCCAATATCTTTGGATATTCCACCACCTGAGTGGTTATGCACTAGGGCATCATTTGTTCAGGGATTTCCCCGTAAAAACTACGTTTTGAAAATCTGTATATCCCATTTGGGAGAACAGAAAACAGCAGTTGCCTTTAGTGATAGTACAGTACCTGGGAGATTGCAACTGTGCTGCTTCTGTCACTCTCCCCTTGTGTAAAATAGTTGCTGGTACACCTGTGCTCTTACGTGTCTTCAGCAATGTGAGTATGGTGTCAAACTACTTGCCATGTGGATCAATGTGATCCATTAAAACAGACTGTGTCCACACTGATGTGTGTGAGTAGGTCATGCAAAGAGATGTTCTGTAGCCACATGCGATGTGGGACACCACTTCAGGCGTGCAACCAATTTTGACTTTTCTACAGACAGCCCTATATAACACATGGACGTGGGGCTACATTGGGGGGTTGCAAGATTGTTGTTCATGTGCAATGAGGAAACAGCTAGTTCACACCTTCACAGTCATCTAATTGGTCATGTGGGCAAGGCTCAAACATGCACATTTATGACATTTACCAGGGTGTGCCTTGTGCAATCAATGTCCCTACATTCATCCATACTTGTATACGTGAGTGAACATAGACATGATGCATCTGTGGGATTTGGAATGTTTTATTCACATTCTGGGGAGTGTCAGAGCTGGAGGGGTACATGGCCAGTTCAAGCCCACATAAAGTGGTTGCCCAGTGGTGGGCCAACCAGAGTCCTTGGGGGAATGCAAGGTTAATCTGAAGAGGAAGAGTTCAGTCCTTAGCTGGATTGCTGTGTCATTGGTACCAGAGCAGATATGGCAGGCCATGTCATGGTCCAGGTGAATGTAGCTGAATGTTCCGGGGGACAGTGGGAGGTGTTGTTCCAGGGCATGATGCATAGGTCTGATCCAGGCAGGTGGAGGCCATGTGGTGGGTACTGATGCTACTGCCTTCTTCCTCACACAGTCATTACCCTCCACATCTTACTCCTCTGAGAAGTCTTCTGTGTCCTGTGTGTCAGGTGTGTGTGGTGGTGTTATGGCTGCATCACCGAGGGGCACTGACACATCAGGGTGTGAAGATGATAGGGTTGCATCACTCTGTGCCAATGGCACATCAAGGGGCTGAGATGTGTGTGTCAAAGATCCAGCAGCAGTTATCTGGGACAGGCTCTGTGGCAGCAATGGCAAGATGAGGATCTGCAAGGCATGGAAGATCCCAGCTACATATCGCTGGTGTTCAGCCGTGGCAGACCTACTTCCAGCCTGCATCGGCTCCATGGTCTCCATTGTCCTCCGCATATGTGCCAACTCTGTGCTGTCATCGCTGGCGCCTGTCTGACTAGACCGTTCTTTTATCCGAGTAATGGCTAAGCCTGGGCAAAGCACTACGCTACGCTCGCGTAGTTTGCAAAGTTTGCGCTATTTTCGCACTACGTGAATTGCACGTAGCACAGTGCGAACACGCGTAGCGTAGTGTTGCGTAGTGCTGCGGTCATTTTTTGCTTGCTCGCGGTCCTCAACGTCAAGTTGGCGACTGCGAGCAAGCGAAATAAACCTCCCGGCGAGATTCCCAACGCGAGGAGGTCAGGTTTCTCACTGCGAGGGGTCGCGTATGCTCGCGACCGCTCGCGATGAGAAACTACCAGTTTGCGTTGAGAAAGCTGCCACTCGAGTAAAAATCTACTTGAGCAGCAGAAAACTACAGCTCGCATTGTGCAAGATGGCATTTTCAATGATTGCACAGTGCCGGTTGCTTGTCCGCACTGTGCAATCATTGAAACCGACATCTGGCACAGTGCGAACAAGGTACTACGCAGTTCGCGAAGTGCTACGCGTAGCTCGCGTAGTGCGAACTGCACTTTGCGTAGCTTCGCGAAGTGCTACTTCGCGAACTACGCCCACCCTTAGTAATGGCCCCAGCGAGGTCAGCCAAGTATTGTTGGTGAGCATGGTGCGGACAGTGGGTGGCTGATGGGGACTGTATGGGGTCCCTGATGGGACTCAGAAACCCACATATGGCATCGAGTCTGGCTGACATGAGGTTGAACCCCAGCCGCAGCTGATAAGCGATCTTCTCTTGGCACGCTAATACACGGCATTGGAATTCCATGTGTTGGTTGTAGGGGTCCTGTGAGCCAGCCGTGGTGGTGTGTGCTTTCTGCTGTGTGGTCTGTGCAGGGTGTGGGGTCACTGCGATGCAGCTTGGGCTGACCTGCTCCTGAGCGTTGTGTGCGGAGGATGTCCACGAGCCGTTGGAGGTTGTCTGGGGAAATGTGCAAGGTGTCCTCTTTATCATCACTGTAGAGATGTGTGGTCTGCTCTGCAGGAGGTGTTGATTGTCCCTCTGCAATGTAATGGGGAGATGCAGTTTAACAGTGTGTTCCATGTATCTTCACGGATAGGAGATATTTACATTCAGAATGAATGACAGTGTAGATTTTGGCTGTTTTGGTGAAGCTGGCTATTTGATGGGAGACAGTGGACATTTCAACTACATGAGGGATGTGAGGTTTTACTCGTACATTATCATCTCACAGTGTCATGCAATGCCAGATGTAATTGGTCAGTTACTACGTACGAACGGCACCAGTTGTGTCCTTGTCCTGTGGTGTAAGGGTTGCACTTTTTATGAAATTGTCATCAATGTTGATGTACTGTGATTGCTATGTGTGTGTTCTGCATTGTTGGCGAGTCTCCCTGCAGCTCTGATTTGGCGGCTCCTTGTCCCTTTGGGTCGGTGTGCCTTTGACATGTATGCTTTTTGGGTAATGTATGTTTGCGACTTAGGTCATTTGTGCTCTTGGACGTTTTTTGTTCTCTTGTGCATTGTTTGTCTGCAGATGTGTTTTTGACGACATGGGTTGTAGGTGCACCTGGATGTGTCAGAGTGTGACCTGCTCCTTTCCAGGTGTGGTCCACACTCAGCCACCTCAAAGTCGTCTCATGCACCATGTCATGTATTGTGACTGCAGCCATGCTATCTGTCCTGCAGCGTCACTTGCACTTTCCATGTGGCTCACAGAGTCACTGCTTTTCTGCATTCAGCACATGTGCATGGGTAGGGTGTGGCATTGGTGATATGGAGGGGGGCCAATTTGTGCACATTGTGGATGGGGACCTACTTTGTGTCTCTATGTGTGCTGCAGAGTGCCAAGAGTATCAGGGACATGTTATGTTATGTTAAACTTTATTTGTTTAGCGCATGTACACCAGGTTGGTTTCTTGGTGCTGCTCTAAACTAGATGTTGCTAGTATGCCTGTTTAAATAGCCAAGATTTTAGCAATTTGTGGAAGCTCATGAGGTTTGTGCAGGATCTGATTTCAAGTGGCAGAGAGTTCCAGAGCTTGGGTCCTAGGGTGGCGAATCTTGACCCCCCGGCGCGTTTTAGCCTGAAGGGTGGGATGCTCAGGAGGTGCATGTGGGCAGATCGTAGGTTGCGGATCAGGGTATATCTGTTAATCAGACTGTTGATGAATTTTGGGCTTTTGCCATTCAGAGATTTGAAGATGATGCATCCTACTTGAAGGCGCATCTCTGAGGTATTGGAAGCCAGTGTAGTCTCTTCAGAAGTGGAGTGATATGTTGGCGCCTGTTTTCTTGGAAGATCAGTCTGGCCGCTTGGTTTTGAACCATTTGGAGGCGGTGGATGAGGTAGGCCGGAATGCCAAGGTAGAGAGAGTTTGCATAGTCGATGTGGGATATCACCATGGCGAGGACTGCCTGTGTTTTAGCTTCTTGAGTGAGGTACCTACTGATTTTTCTTATTTTCCTTAGTTGAAAGCAGCATGTTGAGATCACGGCCCTAATTAGGTTTTTCATGGTGAGGTCTTTATTGATTATGACACCCAAGGTTTTGGTGGAAGTGGAGGGGGCGGGGGGCTGTCCCAGTTCTTTAGGCCAGAGTGGGAGTTCCAGGGGTTCGATGGGCCTCTTGTGGGATCACTTCTGTTTTGTCTGGATTTAATTTGAGGTGATTGCTGTTCATCCAATCGCGGATGAACAGCATTGTTCTCTGGAATTTGAGGATGGTGGTGGGGGAGTCATTGATCGTCAGAATCAGTTGAAAGTCATCTGCATAATTGAAGGTCTGGACTTTTCTTTCTTTTAGTGCGTAGGTCAAGGGAGGAAGGTATAGATTGAATAGATGCGGAGAAAGGGAGGAACCCTGGGGGGCGCCGCAAGTGTTCTTATTCTTGGGTGTTGCGAAGTTTCCCAGGCGGACAGCTTGATAGCGGTTTGTAAGAAAGGATTTGATCCATTCAAGCGCCGATCCTTGGATACCCGCGTCCTCCACACGGTCGACCAGGATGTTATGGTCGACCATGTCAAAGGCGGCGGGAAAATCCAGCAGCACCAGGGCTTGGGGGAGCCTCCGTCCACTTTCTCTCGCAGAGAATCTAAAACTGACAGTATCACTGACTCGGTGGAGTGGGCTGGGCGGAATCCTGCTTGATGAGGGTCTAGGTAGTCTGACTGTTCCAGGAAAGTGGATAGGTTTTTGGCTATGTGGGCTTCAAGTAGTTTGGCCGTGTAAGGGAGCAGTGAGATAGGTCGGTAGTTACGAAGGGTTCCGGGATCTGCTCCCGGCTTCTTCAGGAGGTGGATGACAAGCGCCTCTTTGAAAGCATCAGGTACTTGTCCCTGGGATAGAGATTTGTTTAATAGGGCCATGGCGGGTTCTGGGCAGGCTGTGAAGGCTTCTTTCAAGATCCAAAGAGGACAGCAGTCCCTAGGAGAGCCAGATGTAACTTTGGTCAGTAAGTCTGAGAAGGCTTCTCGTCTTATCATAGAGATTTGTTCTAGCCTTTGTGTGTTTATTGGTTTGGTTAGACAATTGGGCTTAGTGCAAGTAGGGATGCTTGCTTTAATAATTTAGATTTTGTCAATGAAGAAGTTATTCAGGGAGTCGCATAAGGGTTGCGAAGGTGTGGTTTTTGATGTCACTCGATCAGGATTAGATAAGTTATTTATTATAGAAAAAATGTCCTTAGATTGATTTTTGGAGTTGATGATTTTAAATGAGAAGTATTCTGCCTTTGTGGTCAAGATCGATTTTTTATAAGTTCTAAGGGCAGTTTGAAAGACGTTTTTATCGTCGGGTGAGTATTTGCTTCTCCATTTCCTTTCCGCTTGGCGCAGGGCAAGTTTTAACTTTTTTAGGTCGTCAGAGAACCATTTTTGTGCTTCGTGACGACATGCTCGTTGTAACTTCCTAAGTGGGGCATGTTTATTGCTGGCTGTCAAGAGCCATTCCGACAGGTTTTCCTCATTCCTATCTATGGAGGAGTGGTTGATGGGAATTGTGTTGGCCAGGGGTTCAAGGAATTGGGCTTTGTCGATGGTGTTCCAGCTCCTAAAGTATCCAGGTACTGGTAGGGGTATTTTAGGTTTAGTAAGGTTGTTTATGGAAAATCTTATGAGATGGTGATCTGACCAGATACAGGGAGTGACATCTGGGTTTGTTATGGTCAGGTTGGTGGACCATAACTGGTCTAAAGTATGACCTTTAATGTGAGTGGCGGAGGTGATGTACTGACAGAGGTTAAGCCCCGTGAGTAGATCAGTTAGTTCTGCTGAGTGAGGTCCACCTGCTGGGTCATTCACCCAGTAGTTGAGATCCCCAATCATAAGTATTTTTGCATGGTTAGTCGTGATGTGTGTCATCTGTTCACCCAGAAGCTGCGAGAACTGTGGCATGCTCTGAGGTGGTCTGCAGAGTCTGACACATACTAGTGGGGCAGAGACGGATTCTAGTTTAATCACTAGATTGTCTACTTGTGGTAGGTCGAGAGGGGTAAGAGCAGAGAACTGTAGATCTTGATGTATTATGGTTGCCACCCCCCTCCTGTTTTACCCTGAAGACAGTTTGCTTGCAGGATGCAGTAGTCGACGGGCAGGGCTGATATCAGGGGAGGAGTACTGTGTTAACCAGGTTTCTGTTAACAATAGGATATTAGGTTTTTCGTTCGACAGTAGATTATGTATTTCAAGTTGGTGCTTGACCATGGAGCGGGTATTTAGATAGATAACTGTTAGGGATTGTTCCCTGTTTGTGGCCTTGATGTTTGGTTTCTTATTCTGGTGTGTGAGACCACTGAGTTCGGGAAACAAGGATCTTTTAGACATTATCCCATTCGTGGCTATGTTAGCCAGGCACCTTTCGTCGATTGCAAGTGCATTAGAGTGGAGCGATATAAGTTTGGCCGTGGAGTAGGTGGTGTTTTGAGCATATTGGCTTGCCCCTTGCCGGCCGCGGACAGGCGCAGACTGGCTTGCCTTTGGCGCGTCCGCTGCGCTCCTGCGCTGCTGGTGGCATTTATATCTGTATTCAGCCTTAGCCCCTCCCACTCTTCTGTGATTGGCGCTTGTAGCGTTTCCACCAGGAAGCGAGTGAGCCGGTGTGACAGCGGGGAAATCGGCGCGGTGAGTGCGATTCAATTTTAAAAATCTAAGTGCAGCAAGTAGTTTGTGACAGATTCATAGGCAACACAGTTTTAAAATAACAGGGCGGTAGAGTGTTCGCGCTAGCACAGGCAGTGGCACCTTCAAAGTGGTTACTCTGGCGCTGCTGGCGGCTTTGTATCTATAGTCAGCCTTAGCCCCTCCCACACTGCACACTCATTGTGGGTGTGCAGTGTGTTGCTCATTATTGTGCATGTGTGCCATTGTGCCCATCTCCCTCCATCCCCCAGTCCCTGGTCGTTACACTCACCCTGTAGCTGTTGGGTCAGGTCATATCGAGCTGTGTCCAGACACCCAACTTCATGCCATCGCCTCTTGGCCTCCTCACCTGACCTCCTCGATACTCCAACTGTATTCACGTTGGTGACGATGGACTGCCATATTTCCGTTTGTGTTGCCAATGACGCAGTGGAGGTGACGAACAGTTGTTGGTAGTGTTCTATCACCTCTGTGACGATGATCCGGTCTTCCTGCGGACTGAACCCAGTCTTCCTCTTCTCCTTGCCCTTCCCCAACCTCGGGGTTCAATCAATCAAATAATTAGTAAAGCGCACTACATACCCGCAAGGGTTTCAAGGCGCTGAGGGTGGGGAGAGGGGTGGTGCTGTTGCTACTGGTCAAACTCCCAGGTCTTGAGTTGTCTCCTGAAGGTTAGAAGGTCTTCGGTTTGTCGTAGGATGAAGGGGAGGGTGTTCCAGGTCTTGGCAGCGCGGTGGGAGAAGGATCTGCCTCTGGCTGTGGTTCTACGGATGCGTGGGACGGTAGCCAGGGAGAGGTCTGCGGAGCGGAGTTTCCTGTTGGGTACATAGAAGGAGAATCAACTGTTGTTGAGTGCCTTGTATGTGTGGATGAGGAGCTTGAAGGAGATTCTTCTGTAGACAGGGAGCCAGTGCGGGTTCCTAAGGTGGCGGGTGATGTGGTCGCGGCGCGGGACGTCAAGGATCAGGCGTGCAGAGGCATTCTGGATTCTTTGCAGTCTGTTGATGAGCTTGGTCGGGCCTCCGGTGTAGAGGGGGTTTCCGTAGTCGAGTCTGCTGCTGACTAGGGCTGGGTGACTGTTTTCCTTTTGTCTGGCGGGTTCCATCTCTAGATCTTGTGGAGCATACGGAGGGTGTTGAAGCAGATGGAGGAGACAGCATTGACTTGTTTGGTCATGGTGAGTTTCGAGTCGAGGATGACTCCCAGATTGTGTGCATGGTTGGTGGGTGCAGGAGGTGTCCCCAGCGATGCAGGCCACCAGGAGTCGTACCATGCTGAGGGGTTGGGCCAGAGGATGAGGATCTCCGTCTTGTCTGTGTTCAGCTTAAGGCGGCTATCCTCCATCCAGTCGGCGACGGCCTTCATTCCCTGGTGGAGGTTGGATTTGGCGGTGACGGGGTCCTTGGTGAGGGAGAGGATCAGTTGCATGTCGTTGGCGTAGGAGATTATGTTGAGGTCGTGATGTCGGACGATGCGTGCGAGAGGCGCCATGTAGATGTTGAACAGCAGCGGGCTAAGGGAGGATCCCTGCGGGATGCCGCAGATGATCTCGGAGGCTTCGGATCGGAACGGGGTGAGGCGGACTCTCTGGGTTCGGCTGGAGAGGAAGGAGGAGGTCCAGTCCAGGGCCTTGTCTCGGATCCCTGCGTCGTGGAGTCGTGTGCGTAGTGTGTGGTGGCAGACAGTGTCGAAGGCAGCGGAGAGGTCCAGAAGGATGAGGGCCGCCATCTCGCCGTTGTCCAGTAGGATCCTGATGTCTGTGGCGGCAATGAGGGGTTCCTGGCTAGACATCCGTGGTGCTTGTGGGGTTCAGGTTGTCCTCTGTAGTCGGTCTGGGTGCATCTATGGTGCTACGCAGTTTGATTTGGTATGTGGGTGGTTTTTTTTGCTTTTATAGTGCATTTTCCTGCATGACGCGTGGGAATTGCAGGCCTGTCGCTGGTTGTCGCTGATTTTGTATTACGATTTGGGGCAAACCTAACTTTCTTCACAATGGTGTTTTGCATTTTTGCAGAGTCGCGTGGATTTTAGCACGGTCATTTGACGTGTTGTCGTGGGACTATTGCATGGTGCCGCCGGCTTGGGAATACCACGTTAACACAGAGTTATTTTCCCGTGATAGACTGCGATGTGAGCAGTTGCGAAAGCTAATTTTGTGATGGTTATCACACGTTCTTGAGAATATCCCCCAATGTCATATTATTATGCAACACCACAACAGACCAAAGCTTGTATAAAGTAAGAGGGGCTGCTAGATGTTGGCAGTATTCCACACCGTGGGGCAGACACTCTACTCCGTACGAATACGAATTGCACGGAGCTCACAACATGAAATGTCCAACACAAGAAGAAAATAATCAACATTTTTCCTTTCAAATTTGCACATTTTGGCAATGTGGTAGCTGGGGCGTGAGGGCCTGCGCTCTGCTGGCATACAAGGAAACCTAATATACCACTATATTACTGAATAACTGACACACAGGAGAGTCTAGGGTCATGTAACAAACAGTGTTTCTGCCACCAGTAAACGTGGGAGCATGGGGGATTAACCCCTTCCATGCTGACCGTATGTCAAATGTATGCCTAAAGGAATTCACATAACTTTTTGCCACGGGGATGGCTGCAGTATTCAGGCTGTTGGACCAGGTGGTGAAACGTCTTTTGGAGCATTGTGGGTGGGAGGCTTAGCCCAATACAGGATGGGATGCCACCATCCCATCTTTTAATATACGCATTTACCGCCCTGGTGTCTAGTGGACTTTTCTGCCTCCCTCTTTACCCCAGTATGGGCAGACTGGGGCACATCTCACAATCAGCCCACAGGAAGGGAAAACAGAGCTAAAAAGACTGTAAAAATGAGAACAAGTCGATTGAGAGGAGTAGACAAATGAAAACCGAGATCGATGATAAAGATCGTGACAGTGCACACAACTGCAAATTCGACTTGACAAAATACTCCCCTTTTGACAGGCCTAAACACTCCTCAAAAGTAGGACATGTGAAAGTTTTATGTTATACATGTCCTTACAGTGACAAATCCCTGAAAGCTATTTTCACTGTAGTAGGTTTAACTGTTCTATAGCAAATACTGGGATACAATATTAACATTAATAATATTATCGTTACCTAGGAAACAGTTAATTATTGGACGTTTTCAAGTATGTATCACAGTCCCAATTTACTTGTAGAGTCGGATTTCAAATAAATATTTTGAGAAGGTGTTTTTAGAAAATTACCTTTTACCTGTCGAAGCCCATTTGCATCAGCTTCCAACTTTCACCTTTGAGCTGAATAGTCCTTTTGATTAGATGTCCAATTGCCCCCAGAGCTGAGACAAAAGCCTTGGGTGTGTGGAGGTGTTCTATTCTGCTTGGAAGGAGGACCATCTGGGCTGTGCCTAGGAACTTAATTAACTTCAAAGAGGCCTATCCTGTCACAGGCAAATGTTAGCTGACAATTGGGCAGGGCCCTCTTTTGTCCACCTGGTTAGTCAAGCACTAATCTGAGGTGTCAAATGAACAGAAGGGGCGTCTAGTATTCCAAAGGAAATAAGGTATGAAGGTTATATATATATATAACATATGTTGCAAAAACAGTGGTTCAGAGAAAAGTTTAAAAATTCACAGTGACATACAATTCAAAGACCCTGCTGTCACAGCAAAATATTTAGGAATTCTTCAATTCAATGATTTCATAAATTGCATCAATAAGGTGATGATTCCAATCGGTAAAAAGGTGCTATGTGTGATGGCTCAGTGAAGGTGAAAATAAGTGAAAACCTGTGCAAAAGAATGCACAGTGCTCATAAACAAAGTAGTACAACAATTTGTAAAGAAAACCCCCAAGCAAAAAAAACATTAAATGGGTCTCTCAAAGTCTAATCGTCAATTTTTTTTTTGATTAAGACAAAACTGTTGACGTTTTGACCCCTAGAGTTTTTCAACAGGGTCTTCATCAGGACACAATTGTAGCAACATAAAAAGAGATAAAACACCATGTGAAAGAGGCCAGGTCATTGAACAGAAATCGGACACAGATAATAAATAACCATGGTAGGGAACAAGAATGAGTGGTCTGAGCAGTAAAGTGGTGTAAACCTGGCAATCTTAATGGTTAACCAAGGATGTATGAATATACTATTTGCATAGAATACCAGCCATATCGATGGGAAACCATATACTATTTACCACAGGAGAGAGAGGATGAATCCTACACACATCTCATGAGAAACATAAGGGAAGTGTCATTTATACCACCATCGCTCTTACTATAAGTAACCAAAAACATCCAGAAAGTGCGACCATGGTGAGGCTGGTGTCCAGTCCAGGGAAGACGTGACTTGGCACATCTGGCTGGACTGATCCCATAGGGAACCTGGTGAAGAATGATTTGTATATGGCTGGGTCAAAACTGTAATGACATGGGGAGCAAAAAAATGATGGCTTTAGGCCCAGATCTCTGTACTTGGAGGAATGTATGACATTGTTCAGCATTGTGTCCATAAGTTGTTCTTTTTGCCTTTGTCACTCCTAGTGGTACCAGCATGCCCAGACGTGGGTCCCGTGCTCTCCATGTCACTGGGGTCAAGCTAGCCTGGCTGATTAGGGGTGAAACCACAAAACCAGTCCTACGATGCTTGTTTCCAGTCGAGGGAGGACCTGACTAGGCAGTTCGGGCTAGACTGTTTCCATGGGGAACAGAGTCAAGACTGATTTATATATGGCTGGGTCTAAACTGGAATGACATGGGGAGCATAAAACGATGGATTTAGGCCCAGATCTCTGTACTTGGGTGAATGTATGACATTGTTCAGCATTGTGTCCATAAGTTGTTCTTTTTGCATGGTGAGGCAGCAAGCACCATAAACAGATAAATGAAAGATTAATAAAAGAGGCTCCAAGTTTGGTACATACCAGTGTGCAGCAGTCACAACTCCATGGTCTGCGTGGTCAACCTACACATTTAAGTTGCAGAATGCACCCAGACCAGTGTTCAAATAGGTATGATGGAAAGAAAAGACTGGAACCATGTCCTAAGCTGTATAATTTAGTGGGCGCCATGTTGGAATGCTCGTGATAGAGATAGTACCGACCTGTACTGCCAGAAAAAATAAACAAAAAAGTACACAAGAACATGGCAGGGATTGCATCCTGGCCTAGTGTTAGAGACAACCGCTATGATGAAATCACTGTTTTGAAAAGTCCTGAAAATCTCAATTGTTCCAACTGGAATCATAATTCAATAACTTAATTAAAAATACCTACGTATGGGAGCCAAAACCCAAAGAGAATCATGCACCAACCTCTCTGACCTTTGATAGTGTGGACACAAGGGGAGGCAAGAACTAACTTGGATTGTACAAAATATCTATGATCGAATTAAGGATATTCAAAAAGTGACTAACAATTTCATAAATCAAACAGAAAGAAGAATGGGAAGTTGACAATAAGCAGTCTGGATGTTAAATGCAAGAGTACACCAGTTTAGACCGGAGGTAGATAAAATGTTGACACAAATGTGGTATATACTGTTTAGTAAAACAATTTCATCGAATCTGAAGAGAAATTAACTAAAAGCAATACGTTGTTTTTGACAAGGATGGAAACTTTGAATATGTAGTAAGGTATTTTCAGCTGTTGGTTTAGTCTATAAAGATGCCCCTAATTTATCCTCTTGATGTTGTATCCAAACGTATAAGAACTCAACACTTGTCCTACTGACCTTAGGGGGGTCAATTTTAAATTGATAACACATACATTGACTCATTTTTTTTATTTTTTTATTGTTTGCAGTTTGAACACATCAATACAAAAGAGGATCAGCACTGATACAGATACTTAAAAGAAAAAAAAAATCCATGATGTTAACCTTATAAAACCTAAGCCAGAGGTCCTTGTCGAGCCCGTACACAATAAGGTACATAGAAAGAAGAAAGAAACACATAAATGCAGATTTAAAACATGTGACACTATCTCGGCTGACTACTGTCCTCCCTCCATATTAATATCGGGGCCCAAAAGCTATTTCCAAATTCCCGCATTTTTTTACCCTTCTGCTCGTACAGACATCTCTCGATATTATGTATACTCAGAAGTCTGGAGAGCCACATTTGGAAAGAGGGGGCTGAAGTGTCCTTCCAATCCGATGAGATTAAGATCCGAAGCACAGCCACAGAAATAAAGATCAGAGCTTCTTCAGCCTTTACCAGTTTTAACTTATGATCGCAGCCCAATAACATCAGGGTATGGGATAGGTCGATCTTATGGCCTAGCAGCCCCTCCCAGAACTTTCCCAATTCCCTCTGGATTGAGGTCAGTGAACTGCAATAAAAAAACCTATGCAGGAGATCGGCTTGCCCCGCATTACATTATTATTATTTAACGATTTGTAAAGCGCCTGGTGACCGGGAGGCATCCCCGCGCTGTAAGAACTTGAATAGGCCGAGGAGGGAGGGGGGGGGGGGAGAACTTATTTGGGAAACAGCAAAGTTTTAAGCTGTTTGCGGAAGCGTAGGTAGACAGGTTCTAACCGCAGACAGCGAGGGAGCAAATTCCAGTGTGGGGATGCTTTTACTGAAAAGCGACGGCCACCAGAGCGTACTCTCCTGAACTTAGGGACATTGGCTAGTCGCTCATTGTCCGAGCGCAGGGATCTCGAGGCTTTGTACGGAGTCACCATATCTCCCAGAATGGAAGGGCCTTGTCCATCGAGGAGTTTGTGAGCGAAGCACATTGCCTTAAACTCGATCCTCTCTCGCACTGGCAACCAGTGGAGAGCCTTAAGCGCTGGTCTGGCAAAGACTCTGGAGGGAAGATTCATTAGCATCCGGGCAGCCGCATTTTGGGCTCGTTGAAGCTTGCCCAGGGTAGTTTCGGGGACTCCCAAGTAAACAGCATTGCTGTAGTCCAATCGCGTAAGGATCAGTCCTTGAACCAGGAGTTTCCTTGATTGGGGAGGGAGCAGTGGAAGGATCTTACGGACTGAGCGCATAAGTCCGAAGCAAGTTCCCGCTGTTTTAGTTGCCTGGGTTTTCATGGACAAGTCTGGTTCGAGCCAGACCCCCAGGCTCTTAATTTCCCTCTTGGGGGCGGGCACCTCACCCATAGCATCGGGCCAAACTGAAGATGGAATTGCTGACCATTTCTTGCCCATCAGCATAACTTCAGTTTTGGACCCGTTAAGCTTGAGTGAGGACTCGCACATCCAGAGATGGATTTCCTGGAGGCAGTGCAGGAGATTGTCTGGGCATTGGTCAAGATGTGAGCGAGACGACTAATTGCGTGTCATCCGCGTAACTCACAATTTTGATGCCGAAGGGGGCAACTAAGTCCACTAAAGGAGCCATATAGGCGTTAAAAAGAGTGGGACTAAGTGAGGAGCCCTGTGGCACCCCACTAGTCAAAGGCAGTGAATCAGAACGGGAATTGCCATCCCAGACCTGGAACGAGCGGCCCGACAGAAATCACTCAATCCAGGCCAGCGCTGTGCCCCCAAGTCCCGCCCTGGCCAGCCGGTGGAGCAAGACACGGTGATTCACAGTGTCAAAGGCTGCACTAAGGTCCAGGAGGATCACTGCCACTGCCACATCTAGGGCATCTATCGTCGTCCCTGACCCCCCCAGGCAAATAATTTAGCGGGAGAATAATATAAATTGAATATGGTTTTATAATGCTGGGCCCTCAGATTTGTAGATCTAAATATTTTTTTATTCAAGGTGAGGGCCAGATCCAGATCGACATCGGGGTCTCCCAGTTTTATAGCCAAGGTGGACTCTGTTTTTTCCATATCATCTTGAAGTTCTGCAATGAGCTGCTTATAGACCCATTTTATCTTCTTACACCCCTTAATTAACAATTCAATCACAGGGGCATCCTCCGATAGTGTAGGTTTTGGTCTAAGTGCCTTTAATGACCGTGCTACTTGACCATACAAAAGCCAATGATTGACCGGGATATCAAACTTTTGTTGGGAGGGCCTCAAACCCAAGCGGTTCATGTCCTCCCCATATATCCCCAAAATGTCCCTCCATACCTGCAGTTTCCTATCAGCACCCACATAAGGGAGCAGGCTAGAATTACACAGATGGAGATATCGATTTACCTTTGGTATTTTACATAGCCTTAAAGTGGACCTCCAAACCCCCCATGCCCCTTTCAAGATCTTCAGTCGGGGCCTCTTGTAGTACCTACTATCAACTTCGCACCACAGCAGCCCATTGGCCTTCTCCCCAATTAACAGCTCGAAAATGGAGAGTAGGTCCTGGGCTGCTGGAATAGTGACACCACTATTTGCCTCATGCTGAAACAGAATAGACATTTGGGTAAGAAGACAGGACCAATGATATAGTCCCAGGTTTGGTAGGGCCAGCCCTCCCCTTTCCTTAGGGAGTGACATGAGGTTTGTAGAGCGCCTGACCTTGCCATACTGCCAAATAAATCTTATAAAGATGGAATCCAGATTTTTAATAAATTTTTCCTCCAATATAAGGGGTATGGCTCTGAACAAATATAGGACTTTTGGAAATATTGACATTAATAAAACATTTACCCTCCCAATCAAGGAAAGATGTAGCACATCTATTCTCTTTAGCTCTTTTTCGATAGATTTCATGAGTGGGGGATAATTCTCAGCTACTATTTTCTCCACTGAGGCATTGATCTTGATCCCTAAATAAGTAGCCGAATCCACATATCTCATATCGCTTTTAACTATGTTCCTGGTGCCGATTATTTGCGTTTTGTATTCATTCAAGAGATAACCCGAACGATTGCCGAACTCCTCTGCTATTTCGACCAGGGCCTAAAGCGCCTGCTGGGGATTGGTTGTGATAATTGCCAGATCGCCAGCATAAGCCAAAATTTTGCTAACGTGACCATTGCACACCACCGGCCTAATCCTGGAGGATCCTAATATTTTCTGGATAAGTGGGTTGATGTACAGAGCGAAGAGGATCGGGGAGCAGGGGCGCCCTGGTCGTGTGCCTCTCTTTATGACTATCTTCTCAGAGCTCACCCCCATACCCACCACCCTCGCTACAGGATCTACATACATAGCTTTGAGAGCTCTGATGACTTTCTCCCCAAATCCTCTCCCTGCCAGCACTCCCCATAGAAAATCCCAGACCACCCGGTCGAAGGCCTTTTCTGCGTCGAGCAGGATCATGGCCATCTCCCCTCCCCCTGCCACCTGGGCATCAAACAGCGCTATTGCTCTTCTAATATGGTCCGTAGTACTGAGCCCCAGTATGAACCCATGTTGCCAAGGGGAGACAAGACCGCCGATGATCCTGCCCAACCTCTTCGCCCAGATCTTCGAATATAGCTTAGTGTCCGCATTAATTAGCGATATTGGGCGGTAGGAGCCTAGTTTCTCCCGGGGTTTCCCCTTCTTATGGAAGACTACGATGTTAGTTTCCCACCAGGAATCTGGGACCACTCCTGTACACAATATACCATTGAAAAGATCCACTAATAAGGGTATAATCACTGGTTCGATACATTTGTAAACCTCCAGAGGGATCCCATCTGGGCCTGCGGCCTTGCCCGGGGCAAGCTCACGCAAAGCCTCGATTATCTCACTCTCGCTGATATCCCTGTCCAGTTCATCCTTCCCAAAGGTGTTAAGACGGGGATTATTATCTACCACCTCCTCCCCCTGATTACCATCCCGCGATTCCTCATCGTACAAGCGTTGGTAAAAATTTTTAAAAGCGTCTATTATCTCGTTAGCCTGCGTAAGTTCCTCCCCATTTTCTTCGATCAAGAAAATTATATTCCTTGCTTTCCCGTGTCTTATTTGCAGAGCTAACACTCTACCAGCCTGTTTTCCCGTTTCATAGAGTTTGGCCCTTGATATTTGATAATCACCCGTAGCCTTCTGGGTGATCGTCTTCTGAAGTTCTGCTCTGATTTTCAACATCTCTCTCTTACTCTCACTGCTATCCCCTCCGATGATTATATCTTTCATATGCTGTTCTTCTGCATCCGACAAGTTCCCCATTAACCTCTCCACTTCCCTCTTGTCCTCCTTTTTTATCCTGGCTCCATAGCTTATAGATTCACCCCTTAGAGCAGCTTTAAATGCCTCCCACATGCCATTTCTGGATGCACTATACCTATTGGCCGCAAAAAATTAATCTACCCATTTCAGAATATGCTCAGTAAATCTTCTGTCTACCAATAAACGCCTTTCAAATGTCCATCTAGTCCTAACCCTATTAGATCCATATATTTTGTAAGACTATATCAGAGGGTTGTGATCAGACAATAATTTCGGGAGTTTCATTATTCCTACTCAATTTATTTCAGTAGAAGATATAAAGAAATAATCCAACTTGGTGAACTTCTGATAGGGGTTTGAAAAATGTGTAGCCAGGCTTTGAAGGTTCTTTCTCCCCCCACACATCCTTCAACCCGTGGGAGTTAATAAGGACTTTTACTGCCCTGAAAACTCTTGGTTACCGACCCTGATACACCGCAGTGTCACCCCAGTCTGCAGAGATATTTAAATCGCCACACATAATTATGGGAGTTGTCCAGCTTGCAAGCTCTAGTTCTAGGGAGTCAAAGATCTCCGGATCATCTTCATTTGACCCATACACTACGCAGAGTGTCAAGCCCCTTTCCAATTCCGTTAAGACCCATCCACCGTAACTATCCGACTTAATCCGCCTGACCCCTCCAAAATTTTTTACTAATAAGATTTGTTGAGGATTGAGTCGAACAAGCCACCAGCTCAAACCACCGAGGGACATAAGGCTCCTTTTGGACCAGGGAAGGTGGGTCTCCTGAAGACAAAGAATATCAATTCTGTTATTTTTAACAAAGTGAGCCAGCCTTAGTTGTTTCCTCCAATTGTTTAACCCACCTATATTAACAGAGCAAACCCTAATGCGTGACATCTTCACGGGCTACTTGAACATCACAATAAGCCTGCACTTTAAACTGCTTCGCCATCTCTATGGCCATAATCTGACTAAAAAGATAAGCAAGATGATACAAACTGCCATTTTCCCCCCTGTTTTTCCCCCCTTAACCCACAAGCCCCTACCACCCTTCCTTCCACCCCAAACTCCCTCCCCACCACTGCGAACCCCACCCTGTTCGCTGGCCCTCACCCAAACCCTCCTTAGTGAAGCGCTCAGACCTGGTCTGTGCATATGATGGAGCTGCAGTGGACACAGTGAGGACAAGCACAGTAAAAACAAAATATATGAACCCCTTTAAAGCCCCTTAGCCTGTTTTGAATATTTACTCATATCACAGCTCCTGGAATCCCGCCCGCACCCAACTCATGTGAGATTATTTTCCTCCGAGTGACCATTCCCTAAACTAGTCAGGCTATTTGCTCAGAGGGACCAAATACTCCTTCGCTTTAATTTCCGAAGAGAAAAACAGAGTCCTCCCATCATTGATGACTTTCTACTGAGCCGGATTTATAAGATAAGCTTGAATCCTCTTCTCCTGAAACGACTTAATCATTTCCCTCAATCGCCATCTTCGCTCCACAGTCATATGGCAGTAGTCTGGGCGGACGAAGAAAGAAAACCCATCACCGCTCCTCCTAGCATCTGGTCTGGCCTTTTCCGCAATGGACTGCCTCAGTGTAAAATTTCCCAGGAATATCAATACTGCTCTAGGTTTGTCCCCTCCTTTAGCGTTGCTCCGAATCTTAAAGGGGGTGCGGTGGACTCGTAATTCGGAAGACCAGTTCCAACTTGAGAGTTCTGGAAATGCTTGCTCGAAAAGCTTGATGATGAATGACCTTATATCGGAACCTTCAACCCCCTACGGTATCCCCAGGACCCTCAAGTTATTCCTGCGGAGCCTGTCCTCCATTTTCCACTGTAAGTCCACAACCTGGGAGCATTGGGCATTAACTTTGCTAGTGGCCACGGTTTCCTCGGCCTCCGTGGATACCACCCTCTCTTCCAGATTGGAAACTCTGTCCCCCATATTGGTGCAAACTTGAGAGAGCTTTCTGACCACTCCCTGCATCTTCCTCATTGCGGCCTGTGCCTTGTGATTATCCTAGTGAGTCTCTTCTCTGTGAGCCAGTATCTCCTGATGTATGGTCTCCAAGAGTGACAGATGAGTACTAACCGCCGCCGGTCCACCCTGCAGGGCTTAGTCAGGAGAGTGATCCCAACTCAATTCTTGGCAAGAGTGTCCACTTTTTGAAGTCTGACTCTTTACTACAGGAGGCCGCACTGTAGTTGCCAGGAGACCATCCTCCGGGTCGTATTCTGAGCCTAGATAGGAGCTACGTTCTTCCTCAGACCACTCCGCCCCGTCAGAGACAGAGAAGTAGTATTCACTCGGCGCTTTTTCCCTCTCGATAATAGTTCCTCCTTGCAACGTGTCATCTTTCTGTGAATCGGTATTTACTGATGTTCCTAACTTTAGCTGGACTCCAGCACAATCACCCCCGGAGATCTGCCCCACAGTACCGCCACACCCTTTCCCCATATATAAGGGGGCCGGGGTGACCTCCGCTGGGACCGACTCCTTTGGGACGACTTCCACCTCTGCGGGGATGAGGGCCAAGCTTGAGGTATTGACTGAGGTTATATCAGAGGAGAGAGTCGAGTCGGTGCGTTCCTCGGTAGTCAGGGGGGAGTTACCAACTAGAGTTTCCACCAGCGTATTTACGCCTCCCTCTGCTACTATAGACCCCTTCTCCTCCTCCTTACCGGCTTTAGGGAAAATGTCCGCTATTGATGCTGCCGCAAGTCGGGTCCTGCCTGCTACCTGCTGCCTTCTTTTTGTTTGTCCCGATGGTATTTGGGGTCCTCGCAGGGCCTCATCTCCCTCTGCCTCGGTTTCCTCCCGTTGTGATTTTTTCCTATGGAACACCGGTTTAGAGCCAGCAGCCACTTTGAGGGCCATGATATCCCTCTGAATCCTCAGGCCGGATGATCTCCTGCCGAAACAGCCACCAACAAGAGTCCCTGGCCGTTATCTGGACGCCGCCTCCCTCCGCTGCCTCGAAGCTTGACTCCGCCCCTTCTCATTCCCGCGGAGCTTGCGAAGTCCGTGAGCGGAAGAAAACGTGGCCAGCACCAAGCGGACAGACTGTCTCGAGAGCCTACAGCCGGTGAGAGCCGTCGGCATTGCCGTTTTCGTTGCAGTTATTCTTCTGACCAGTTGCTGCCGAAATCGAGTTGAATCGTAGCTGTGAGCTAAATCTCCATGGGGCTTAGTTCCTTGCCCTCACTGCCCGACTGCAACGGCCTCAGCTACGCGGCTGCCATCTTGCTTCCCCCTTCATATACACATACATTGATTCATGTGAGAAACTCATTAAGTTGTTCATCCTCTCCCTCCCAAATAAAGAAAAAGTTGTCGATAAATCTCGACCAAAGGTTGATGTTTTTGAAAAACAAGGCCATTTCATTATAAATATGTTTCTCTTCAAATAGACCCTTACAAATATTGCCCACACTGGGGGCACATGCAGCTCTCTTTGCTTGCTTATACAGTTCTCCATCAAATTCAACTGGATCTCTCCTAGGACTATTTCTAGACATTGGAGGATTAAGGCCACCACACTATCCAGAATGTATGTGTCAGTATAGTGCGAACAGCCAAGATTGCCTCTCATTTGGGTATATTTGTATAGAGTGCATCAATATCCATCATGACCAACAATTCTCTAGGTTGGTGAATTGCATACCTTCCACTTTCAAAATCATGTGACATGTATCCTTCACATATGATGCAAATGTAGCCACAAGAGGGGATGCTGAGGAACATGGCGGCCGTCAGATAACGGTCGCGGCCGCACTCACCTCGGGACCTTTCGTAAAATGAGGGGAGAGTAAAGGGAGGCATTTCGAGGCCCCTTTGAGCCGATTTTCATTGGTTTTTTCACCGGCAGTGTCCCCGCGGCCTCTGGCGGGCTCTCCTCTGCCTCTCTCGCCCGGACTCGATGGGCTTTGGCGGTGAGCTTCTCGGCTGGAGGTGGTAGGAGGCGGTGAGGCACCGCAGGCGCCGGGTCTCTGCCTGTTTCTGGTTCCGGGTCTCGGGGGCAGTGTCAGCACTTGCAGTGGTGGCTGCGGCTGAGCAAGTTCTCCCGGAGTTGCTGGGGGATTCTCATCGAGAGCAGGCAGCTGCAACACCAGAAGTACGGGCTGCACGCCATCCCCTAGATGAAGGTGCAGGCGAAGGCGGAGGTGCCAATCAAGCCTGGGGGGGGGGGGGGGGGTCAAATCTCCGGTAAGGTGCAATCATTTTTCTAGTTTGGCTGGTTTGGTCCTGACGTCTTGGAGAGGCTGCACGGACACCCTCAGTAACTGTATGGAGGTGAAGAGCTAGAGCTGCCTACTCACTGCAGAACTTAGAAGCCACCCATGCCTCTGCGACCCAAAAAAAAACCATCCATTGTTAATTTAACTAAGGCGAAGCTAAGGAGGTCCGGAGCCAGATTTGGGGAGGACGAAGAAGAGGTGGAGGAATTGAAACAGAGAGGGGTTTCCAAAACCAAAATCAGAGTAAAAAAGAAACCCGTATTTATTTCAAAAATGACCCCCTCGTTAAAGACTTACTATAGAGTCATGGCCGCCACAGCGGAGCCTAATCGAACTACGGAAGTGACCACTGATGATCGAGGGATTTTTTTCCAAAGTAAAATCAAAGCATAAACAGAAAACTGCCGTAAGTGATGGGAGCGCTTCCTCCCCTATGACCCCTTTCTCTCAATGCAAACAAAGGGGGGCTAAGCAAATTACCAAGCAACCCATCGGGCCTCTTACCGACTCTCCAGTGCCTAAGACCACGCAGCAAGGTGTAACCCTTTCAAACAGGTTTAATTCCTTGGGGTCACAGGATGAGGAAGTGCCTGTATCGACCAAAGATCCCTCCAGAGACTTACCAATATGAGTTCCTCCTGGGTGCATGGAAGCAGGAAGCATGGAAGCAGCAGATGGCTCTGAAGTGTGATCTTTGTCCGACATATTGATCGCCATGAAGAATGTGTCAATGTCAAAGATTTTTGTATAGCGCGCAAATCACCAAAGGTCTCATGGCGCTAGCAACCAAGACAAAGGAACCGGAAGTGACTGAAAGTGATCATACGACAACATTTATTGGGAGAAAAGCCAAGTTTTCAACTTTTTACGGAAGAGTAAATGGTCAGGTATAGAGAGCAGATCCAGAGGAAGCTTGTTCCAGAGCAGAGGGGCCAGGTATGAGAAGGACCGACCTCCGTTACGAACTGTCCGAATGCGGGGTTGGGCAAGTAAAAGTCTGGAACTGGACCGCAAGGGGCGTCGAGGAACGTACCATTGAAGTTTTTTTGCCAGATAATGTATGGCACTGGTCCACTCTATCTTATGCGTAAGACTTAAAAGTTTAAAATGCCCTCTTTGGCGGATCGAAAGCCAGTGCAAAGTTTTTAATGTGGGGGCAGAGGGGGTGCGGGAGGGAAGATTCAGAACAAGTCTAGCGGCCGTGTTTTGAAGGATTTGAAGTTTGGAAATTAGATCCTGATTGAGTGCGGTGAAAAGGGCGTTGCCATAGTCCAGGCGGCTAACGATGAGACCCTGGACCAGAGGTTTTCTTGCTTCAATGGGTAGCCATTTAAAGATCTTGCGTAACATACGCATTATCCCAAAACAGGTCCCAAGCACTTGATTTATATGGGTCTTCAAAGATAAAGAATTGTCAATCGTGATGCCTAGGTTGCGGACTGCGGACTTAGGGGAGGGACAGGTGCCCAATTCTAATGGCCACCAGGCGCTGGTCCAGAGCTGTTCAGCTTTCCCAAATAAGATAACTTCAGTCTTCCCACCGTTCAATTGGAGCTTGTTTAGACTCATCCATTCATTTACACGGATCAAACAGCTCTTAAAACGGGTTTGGACATCAGGCTGGTCGGGGTCACAGGTCACTAACAGCTGGGTATCATCGGCATAGGATAGTGTGTCAAAACCATAAGACCTGATGATATCAGCTAAAGGTGTTAAGTAAACATTGAACAGCATAGGGCTGAGAATAGAACCCTGCGGGACCCCCACTGTTACAGGATATGAGCTGGAAGCGAACCCATCCACGGAAACCGCAGTGGATCGGTCTGCAAGATAACTGTCGAACCAGTCAAGGGCCCTCCCTCTGACACCAATCTCCCACAGACGATGTTTAAGAATACTGTGGGAGATGGTGTCGAATGCTGCAGATAAATCCAGGAGGACCAGGATTGCAGATTCTCGACGGTCCAAGGCCAGTCTGATGTTATCCACTACCTCAATAACTGCGGTCTCCGTGCTATGGGCCGCACGAAAGCCAGATTGAGAGGAATCAAGAAGCTTATGAGTTTCAAGATAGGCGGTGAGGCGTTTATTAACTAAAAACTCCAATACCTTTCCAAAATAAGGAAGCAAAGAAATAGGACGATAGTTTGCGGGTATACTGGGGTCGGCAAGGGTTTTTTTAAGGATAGGCTTATCCTGTGCTGATTTCCACCTGTGCGGAAATGTGGCTTGGTTCAGAGACAAATTAAAAACAATAGTTAAGATATCCACAAATAAGGGTAAAATTTTAGCACAGGGACGGGGGGGGGGGAAGGGATCAGCTGGGGAACCCGACTTGATCCGTCCCAAGCATTCGCTAACTTCAGTTTTTGTTATGGGATCAAACTCAGCTAATAAGGGAGATTTGTTTAATTCTAGCGGAGGGCTAAGTTCACTCACGTTAGTATTATGACAACCGAAGTCTTCCACCTGAGAGGGGAATGAGGCATATATGGTTTTAATTTTATTGTCAAAAAATAGGGCAATAGAGTCAACCCATTTTTGGGTAGGTACAAAAGGAGGTTGCTCAACCTGGGGAGCAGTAAATTCCTTCAGTATTTTATATAACTCTTTACTCGAGTGAGCTGCATTGATGATACGCTGAGTGAGGTAGACCTTTTTCGCTGATTTAATATTATTCATATATATCGAATGGAGGATAGTATATTCCCTACGGTGTTTGTCAGTTTTACATTTCCTCCATTGACGTTCAGCGGCGCGACATTGTTGCTTATCCGCTTTTAATGCATCGGTAAACCATGGTGAAGCTTTGCTTTTTTCTAGAACGCTTGTAAGGGGAAGAACTTTGTCAAGGGTCGTCAAAATAGAAGATTCTAGATTATTAACAACAGAGTTGACTGCGTCGACTTTCTCACCCTGTAGTAGAGGCCCAAAATGAGAAAGAAAAGTGTCCATAGAGAGTTTGCGCCATGGTCGTATCCACATGCGATTCTTTAGGCTGTTGTTAAACTGCATAGTTATAGGCATACTAAATTTAAGAGTGGAATGATCAGTCCATAATAGCGGGCACGGAGATTTAATGTTTAATTTAGAGGAATTAGTAAATATCAAATCTAAGGTATGGCCTGCAGAGTGGGTAGGTCCAGTCACCCTTTGTGTCAATCCTAGTGTAAGCATTGCCTCAGTAAGGTGGGCTGAGTCAGGGTCTTGTGCCAGTTCCGCATGGTAATTAAAATCACCAAGAAGGATGAAATTGTCGGCTGCTAGTACATGAGGTGCAATATATTCAAGCAGCTGATTAACAAAATGCGACTTAGGGCCTGGGGGTCTATATATCAATGCCCCATTCCAGGATTCTGCACCAGGGGTGTCCACTGTGAAAATCAGTATCTCTAATTGAATAGAGGAGAGTGATTCTAGTACTCGGATCGCAGTGGGGGCCACCGTAGCTACTGCAAGACCACCGCCTCTTCCTGACTCTCTGTCAAGTCAAGTCAGATGATATTGTGAAGGAAACGCGGTGGCTATACTTGCTGTGGAGAAACCGTGGAGCCACGTCTCAGTGATAAAACAAATCCCAGGTTTCTCGTCGTCTAAAAGGCTCCAGAGCTCGATCGCATGTTTGGGAATAGACCTGGCATTTAGATATAGGGCCGACAGCGAATTCGAAACAATCTTGGTGGCCTTCATACCAGGGATATCGTGGGCTTGAGGGCATATGTTGGTCCTTTCTTTACTATTAGTTACAACATGTAGTTTCTCATGAACCACAGAAAGGGGTTGATGTACTCTGAGAGTAGAAAATCTTAAAGGGTTTAGCATATGGAGCTCCTGACATGTATAGCACAGCATTTTGACAACTAGAACTTACGGCTTTATGCAAAGGGTCTCAGCGTCTGGCGGCGGTCAGGCGCGGACAGGCGCAGACCTGGAACAGTGTCTTGTGGCTGCGCGCGTCCACGCCCTGACCCGCATTAAGAAGGCGGAGGGGGCGGGGCGTGTGGAAACTAGAGTGCAACCAGAGGCACTGGCTGGAAAGGAACTCGGGATCGCTCGTAACCACAGCGCGACCGGAAATAGCCTCACGTCCCTCCGCATCAAGCGGCACAAGCCGTGGCGGAACGGGGACAGGCTGATCAATACAGAACGTTAAAGTGCAATAACAGAACAGGCATCAGATAAAAAATATTTTTAAAAACAAAGCAACACCATTTAACAATCCAAATGTTTAAAATCACATGACACTACTGGTGCTGCAAGGTCCCTAATATCAGGTACAACAGACCGTATAGGTTTGCCAACTTGGAAATAACAGAAGATATTGTTTAGCAAGCACGAACAGTCACAGACCTGGAACTAGAATGAGATGTTAAGTCGGTTTAAGATATCAGAACTAAACCAAGCAGAGCTTGCTGGAAGGTTTTCTGTCTCCGAAGCCAACCAGGCAGCAATCAAGGCATCCTGCGAAGTTTTGTCTCAGAGGCTCGATGAGGTGGTGGTAAGGACGGGCCTTCTCGAAGAGGAAATACCGGGCATTAAAGAAGCCATAAGTGAGGCCACTAGGGAAGTAGGGAAGTTAACCTTGCAACAAAAGGCTCTGAAGGACGATATCGAAAGGCTGGAAAACCACTCAAGAAAGAACAATTTAAGACTCCTTAATATCCCTGAGAACCTAGAAGGATCAGACTTAAAGGGGTTCGTTATTTCTATTTTAAAGGGGTCTGTCTTGAAGGATCAGTCTGACATCGATCTGATATCGGAAATTCAAAGAATTCATCGAGACCCCTATAGAAAAAAAATCAGAAAAAACAGAAACCCCGTTAGATTCTAGTCAACTTTCTCTCCTATTCAGTAAAAGATCTAGTTCTGTCACTCGGTCTTAAGGAGGGCTCATTGACTTTCTCCCCCAATGGCTCGGATCCATTTACATTTCAGATCAGGTCTGACATTTCCCACATGACAGCTACAAGGCAGTGGGAAATGGGTAGCAGACTGGAGGAAATGAGGTCTCTGGGAGTAAAGGCACAATAAAAAATTTCCAGCTCAGTTGCGTGCCATGCATAATAATCAGATGCACTTATTCCATACAGTTGAAGAAATAGATCTCATCATGGCTGGATTAAGGAGGGCAGAGCAGGCAAAGTGAGAAACGTCAAGTAAGTCAGTGAGGGGCCTCCTTACAGGATAGATATATTTTCTTTGTCACACATCTTTCTTCCTATTCCCTCCCCCATTCTTTTTTCCTTAGTTCATTTCTTTTTTAGCTGAGCCCGAGGTGAGGGCGACCAAATGGGCTTACCCATCTTCAAGGGAGGGTTCCACAAGGGGTTAGGGGCACTCATGGGGACGTGGGAGGGCGGGGGAGCTTTGGGGGGGGGGGGGTCACCAGGGGTGGGCAAGCATCAAATATAAAAATAAAAACAAAAATAATAAAATTAAAATAACCTCATCTTACTTTTGGGATTTAATCATTGAAATGATATCAAGGTGGAAGGGCGATGTTAACGGATGGCAGATGTAACTACAGATCAGGCCGTTTGTGGCCTTCTCTCCTGGAACGTAAATGGTTTAAGATGTACTAGGAGGCAAAGGTTGATAATGAAATACCTGGCACTCGCAAAAGCTCGGGTCTGCCTCCTACAGGAAACTCATTTGACTACCGGGAAGTCGGATAAACTATTTTCAGGAGTACCCTGGATAAAAGCCTACGGTGTCTCGGACCAAAACATGAATAGTAATGGGGTGGCTGTCCTGGTCAAACGGGGGTTAACCTGTTCGATTAAATCCATCCAGACTGGCCAATCAGGGAGGTGGGTGATAGTGCAGTTGGACTTTGGGGGTACTGTCTTAACGTGCGCTTCATTCTATGGTCCGAACATAGACGACCCTTCTTATATTGTTAAGCTGCAGTCTAAGCTCATGCTGGCGGCTCCCCCAATAATAGTCGGAGGAGATTTTAATGCCTTATTAGATCCTAACTTGGATAGGTCGAACCAGGCGCGCTCTATTGCGACTCCTCTTGTTAGACGGGCAATGAAGAATCTGATTCATGATCTTGGCCTGGTCGATGTGTGGAGGTTTACGAAAGGGGATAGGGCTGGGTATACATTTTACAGCAAGAGATTTCATCACTCCTCCAGGATTGATTACCTATTAGCTAGTAAGTCTTTACTCGAAAAGGGTTCTGATATATCTATTCTCCCTAGCCATCTCTCGGATCATTCTCCTGTTTTCTGTTCCATCAAAAAATTAACAAAAAAACTCAATCGAGATGGACACTTAGTAGGGGAAGGTTAGATGATCCAGATTTAATTCAGGCAGTTAAAACATCATCCCTGGAGTTTTTTGATACCAACATAGGTTCAGCTGTCATTGAGGTCGTGTGGGACGCATTTAAGGCTACCCTGAGAGGCCGATTACACAGTCTCATATGCTTTAAAAATCGCACTGAAGGACGTGAATTAAAATTGGGCGAAGAAAAGATCGGATTGCTAGAAGCTGAGCTTCTGATGCTATCAAATTTCCTTGACGGACAAAGAAAGTCGCTGGTAGAACTTGAACAGGCAAGACAAAGCTATAGAGGCATCTTAGAAGAGAAGTGCAAGAAGCAATGGGAAAGGAGTAAGATGGAGAACTACGAGTATGGGGAGAGGGCTGGGGCTCTTTTGGCGTGGAAGGCGAGATCCGATCGCTCGAAAAACGATATTGTCGAGCTGGTGATAAACAAACAAGGGGATAGATCAACAGAAATAGGCGACATACAAAATACTATGCTTACCTTATTTGCGGATCTTTATAGGGAGAATCTATTCCCCTCTAAACAACAAATCTGCGGGTGGCTGAGCTCAAAATCCCTCTCCACGTTAACTCAGGCCAATAAAGATTTCCTCGATTACCCAATAACGTTGCAGGAGATAAGAACTCAAATAAAGATCTCCAAAAATGGTAAAGCCTCCGGTATTGACGCCCTCCCAAACGAAGTGTATAAATCCCTCTCTGAGGAAGTAATTCCAGTCTTGGGATCCCTGTTTCATTCAATCTATAGTCCAACAGGCCATATCCCTAACTCGTGGAGGGAGGCAATCATGGTCCTGATCCTTAAGCCAGGGAAGGACCCAGTTAAAGCGGACTCTTATCGCCCAATCTCTCTACTAAACGCAGATTACAAGATCTTTATGAGTATCTTGGCAGGGAGATTGGGCAAATTAGCCCCCGGACTGGTTAATACAGACCAGAAAGGGTTCATCACCGGGAGATACATTCAGGAGCAAACCCAGCTACTTATTGGTAATATCGATCTGGCGATCTTTAGACTCGAACCCCTGGCAGTGGTCGCGTTAGACGCCGCCAAGGCCTTTGATAGGGTGTGCTGGGCCTACCTTTGGGAGGAGATGGGATTTGGCCCAATTTTTATCCACACTCTGAGAGGGTGCTATCAGGACGCTTCAGCTAAAATCCTCATCAATGGTGTACTTACTCGTAGTTTTAATATTCAAAGAGGGACCAGGCAAGGTTGCCCCATCTCTCCTTTATTATTCGATCTGTACATTGAGCCTCTCGCCAAGGCCATAAGGCTAGATGAGACCATACCCCCGTTTAAGACTCAGCAATACCGCTCTAAAATTGCACTATATGCGGACGACAATCATCTATACAGATAACCCCGAGATAACACTGCCAAAGGTCGGGGCTCTGCTGGAAGATTTTGGGTCAATTTCCGGGTATTTGGCTAACTCCACGAAGACGGATGTTATGTGTTGGAACATAGATCAGTGGAGTGGGGCCACCAGCAAAAAATTTAAATATCTCGGTATGATCATTGTGAAAGATCTTGAAAAAATTCCATCAATTAATTTTGAAAAAATAATCAAAGAAATTGATCAGTTGATTGCAAGGTGGAGGAATCTCCCCCTGACCATCTTTGGGAGGGTGAATCTAGTAAAAATGACCATCCTCCCGAAATTAACGTACCTGTTCAACGCGGTTCCCCTAGGTTTTCCTAAACACTCCATCTCAAAGGCGCAAAGTAAAATTGGGAGTTTCATCTGGGGTGAGAAGGGTGTTAGGTTATCTTGGAAAAAACTGAGGAGCCGCTTAGCTAAAGGGGGATTGGCCCTCCCAGATATTCGTTGCTATTTGGTCGCCTTTCAATTTAAGGCTATTAGGATGCTTCTAGGTGAACCAACTGCATGTGCCTGGGGTAAATTGCTGGGGGAGTCGGTCATCACTGAAGGTGGGGGGGTAAGGCAGGGTTTCTTTACAAGTTTGGTTCACCAAAATTCTTTAAACGAGTAAGGTTGAAGGTGATCAAAAATGCCTTGGAGGTCTGGTATTTCATCCGCTCCAGATGTGGGATAGGCTATTACTCTGATCAGGCACCGATCTGGGACTCCCCTGGGACCCCCCCTGCCTCCAGGACAGTATGGCACTTCCAATTAAAAGAGCTGGGGTCGCGACTTGGTCTGAGTTGGGGGATGAAAATGGCATACATCCTTGGGAGGTATTAAAAGCAAGAATTGGCCCGGGGTTCTCAAGATTTAAGTTCATCCAATTAAAATCTTGGTTCGAAACATAGAAGGAGAATCTAAGGGGTAATGGAGAGGTGGAAGAGGTGCTTAAAAACACTCAACATTTGAAGAAGGAAATCTCCACTTGGTACAGGCTTTTGATTAACGCAGATGATGTTGGTATTCCACATCAGGTGTCAGCCTGGAATGACTCTCCCTTCGAAGCGGATATCGGGAATCTCCTGGAACCTTCCATGATTCTGCTTTATAAATACACAAATTCTGCCAGTTTGAAGAAAAATCCTTTTTTTGTCACTAATCGAATCTACTACACTCCGGAGAAGATCTCGAAATTTGCCCCAAACCCCGAGCCGAGATGTCCCAGGTGTTTGCTCCCTAAAGCCAACGATATACATATCTTTTATGAATGTGTCAAATTAGGAACATATTGGGAAGGGGTGTGTAGATACTTATGTATGACCTTTGGAACCGATATTGTGTTGAATGGTTCTTTGATTTTTTTCGCTATAGAGGGCTGTTATTATGTCTGATTTTGCTGGCCCGAAGGGAAATATGTCTTAAATGGAAAGATCACCTCCCCCCGAAAGTCGAAGACTGGTTAAAGTCTGCACTGGCTATGGCTCGGCTTGAAATCATGAGATCCAGCCCCAGCCTTCCTACATTCTGGGCACCTTTTATTCGTTTGGGCCAAGAACTGAGACTTTGTTGACTTCACCACGCAGTTGTTAAGGGTCGATAAATATCATGGTCCTATGATTAACACCTAAATCCCGGACGATAAAAGGGGATTGGTTGGATAACCTAAACAAGCGCAGGTGGTCGGAGGGCGCCCCATCATGAACGTAGACCGGATATGTCCTGCTAGCAGTTTATATGTGAGAAGAGGACAAAAAAAAAAAAAAAAAAAAAAAAGCGCAAATGTAGCCACAAGAGGTTTCAAAAAAGTGTCTGTGTGTTTAGAAAGAGGTTCCATGATGACACCAATACTAGACACTATCAAGTGAAGAGGGGATCTTTTGCATTTTTCTGAGTTTTAGGCACTCCATAGATAACAAGGATTTTGGATTTATTTCCATTCAGGAATGCACATACCTGTCTGCAAATGACTCCATCTTCAGCAGTTTGCGTACTTATCCTGTTAATCTGATGTTTAACTTTCTTCAGGTGGTCCCCCCCAATTTTCTGTTGTTCTTCGACAGACAACATGGTTGTCATCTTTTCTTTATCAATGCCAAGTGGTACTGTGCTGCCTACATTGTCACAGGCTTTAATAGTGATTTGATCATTCCACTTTAATTTTATAAGGGCACGGTGTTCTTCAAATGACAGTTTCTGTTCAGGTTTAGGCATATATCGCAGAACCTTCTGAATTTAATTGAAGACAGTTTTCTCAAACATTTCAAATTCCAGGCCCAATTTATCAAAGCTTGGAGGTCAAATCGATTGACTCTAACTAGTTACAAATGTCAAACATTTGGTTAACACTTCAACTGCCTTTGTTTTAGAAACATTGAAAATAGGAGGGTACACTGACAAAATATTGACACAAAAAATATTTCCATAGAGAAATATTTAGACCAAAATATTGAGGTCAAAAATATCTACATCCTATACTCATAATGATAAGTACAAACATTATCATGAAAACATTTTTGGTCATAAATATTGTACAAAATATTGTTATATATATATATATATATATATATATATATATATATATATATATATATATATATATATATATATGTTAGCCATTGAAAGGCAGAATAAATTGCATGCTGGTCGAAGTGTTCTTTTCATTTACCTGCGCCGTGACATGGAATGCCTGTGAACAAGGAGCATAACTAAGCTCCGAAACGCGTAAGGCTTTTTTCTTTTTTACTCCGAAGTCAAGTGAATCCTGTTGCCATTACTAGTCCTTTTCAGTGTGCCTCTTCGAACCGAGGTTCCATTGTTTTCAAAATGAATTACGGCAGGCCAGCCGTGAAGAGTGCACCACCCTTGAACTGTGAGGGGCCACGGAGACACAGAACTGTGCTAAGTCTCCGAGTGGTGAAATGGACGGCCTAATTAGAGGATGATCGGAAGCTTTGGAGGCCCACTGCAGGGTTAAATTCATAACTGAAAGCCATGTTTAAGCGCAGGACACACGGTTGGCTATATTCACAAAGGAACACTGTGAAACCTACGAAGGAATAAAAGTACAAACTACATATACCAGGATGCCGCACTTGTGAATCTCACCTGTTAGCCATTGAAAGGCAGAATAAATTGCATGCTGGTCGAAGTGTTCTTTTCATTTACCTGCGCCGTGACATGGAATGCCTGTGAACAAGGAGCATAACCAAGCTCCGAAACGCGTAAGGCTTTTTTCTTTTTTACTCCGAAGTCAAGTGAATCCTGTTGCCATTACTAGTCCTTTTCAGTGTGCCTCTTCGAACCGAGGTTCCATTGTTTTCAAAATATATATATGAACTTAGAGCACTCGTCAGCTTTTCACAGGAAAAAGAATGCACAAACTCCTCTTCGTCGGTGAATACTTATTTATTTATAGTATTGAAAGCTCCCTTTTGTCTGCCATGACGCGTTTCGGCCGAAAACGGCCTTGATCACATGAAGCAAACTTTGCGTTTGACAGTATTTAAAATGTTGACACCCATATCACATGATGGAAAGACATAGAAGACGTACTACAGATTAACGAAAGCAATGCCCTGTACTTGAAAATGACAATCATAATGGCTGCGTAATGCAGATGAAAAATTTCAAAACAAATTCGATAAAATATCCGATCTTGCAATCTGAGTTTTATACATAATCAAGAGTCTAAATACCGTTGACTTGACAAACTCAGAACACATGAGACAAATTCGTTACCAAAGTTAGATCGTACAAAGCTAATGTGCAATCCAAAACAGAGCTCCTACAGAATAGTATATGGTGAATACCAGCCAGCTAAAAACAATTAAAGCTAAATGTGCAAATACTGCTGGGAATATATCTGAGGACCTGAAAAAAATTTTTTTTGTCACATCAATAAAGGCCGAAGAGCAGGGTATCTGTATGCTCAATAAAGTTGTATGTCAATCCATTTAAAAAGTGTTATACCTGGAGGGTTTTTATCAATGTGAATGTTAATATTTTATTTTTTATTATTTGTTTTTTATCTTTTATTTTTATGTATGTGTGTTCAAATGTAAGTGCAAAATGCGTACAAGTGCAAATTGAATTGTAAAGTGCAAACAGTGCAAGTAAATGTGCAAATAAGCAATAAATGTGCAAAATATATAGCGCCAGTAAAACACATAATTTGAATAATGCATCATGATAGAATCCAATGCCACATAGATAAATTGTATCAAATGGTCATATGGGTGCTATGAATGATGAAATAATAAGAGCGAGGTTACAATAACGCCCAAATAGAAAGACTCAGAAAACACAGGACATACCCTAAATAGGGATACATGTATGGAGACAAAGAGGAATGGTAAATGCACATTAAGTAAAATACAGTAAATTAATTTGAATATCAAACAAGTAAACACTTAGGACAGAATCAAATCAAAAAAAGGATCATAAGAAATTGTGCAAATCCTCCGTTGTATTGAGCCCGAGCGGTGCCTTACTATGTAGCTCAATAATAAACCGAGTCTCCAGTTGTCTTAACATGCGCTCTCTATTTCCACCATGTTTTAATTTAGGGATGGCATCTACCACAAAGTATGAGAGGCAGTTTAAGTCATTGTTATGAACTGCTCTAAAATGACGGGCCACGGGATAGGTGGGATTGTTATTGACGATGGCCCTAAGGTGCTGTAAAATTCGGGCATGTGCCTGCAGTTTAGTGCTGCCCACGTATTTGAGACCGCATGTGCAAGTTAAAATATACACTGTAAATTCAGTACGGCATGTGTAATGTCCCCCGATTCGTATTGGTGTGGGACTGAAAGGAGTATTGTAGTGCGTGGTGTTTACTCCAAATTTACATGCCCTGCAGGATGCGCATTTAAAGAAACGTTTAATGGGCTGCAGCCAACTCGTTTTAGTTGTAATTTCTGGATTCTTGACAACCAACTGGTTTCTCATCGAGACCGTCCGTCTGAAGATGATAGTGGGTATAGGTGGTAACCTGGGTGCCAATACTGCATCTGTTTTCAGTATTGGCCAATTGTTATTCACTATCCTTCTAAGCGGATTGTGTTGCTTGTTGAATGTAGTGATAAGACGGGGTACATTGGTGTCTTCAGGACTGTTAGTCAAAGGTATCTTGGTGGCCCTATTGGAAGTTAGAAGGTCCTCTCTAGATTTGAGAGCCGCCTTCTCATGGGCTTGCAGGAGGATGTTACTGCTGTATCCCCTTTCCCTGAATCTGGACAATGCCTGTTCAGAGCATTTGATAAACTCCTCATTGGTGCTACAGATACGTTTCAGTCCGAGGAGTTCCCCGTAAGGGATACTCCGAATTAGATGACTGGGGTGAGAGCTGGTCGCATGGAGAGTGGCATTCCCTGCTGTTGGCTTTCTGAAAAGTGTAGATTCGAGACTACTTTCCCTAATATAGATGGTAATGTCAAGAAAGGGAACCTTAGAAGGACTAATCAGTGCAGTGAACTTAAGATTACAAGTGTTGTTATTAAGTTCACTAATAAACAATAAAGCACTCTCATGGTCACCTTTCCAAATAAAAAACACATCGTCTATATATCTGTGCCAGTGCAAAACGTGTTTGTCAACAGTTCTGGCCAGGGTGCCATGGATATATATATTAATAAATATTAAATATATTAAAGAAGAAGATTAATTTACAAAAAATAAATTCGATTTAACATACATTTTAACTATAGCAAATAAACAATTTAAAAAAGTTAAACAAACATAATAAATATATATAAACTTTAAAACAATTAAACTAATAATTGTAATTATATAAAAAAAATATATATTTTCATTAAAAAAACATGGGTTTCAGGGACGTTATAGCTAGTTGCACATTTCACTCATTCAAACCATAGAATTTTGGCCGTTATAGTTAGTAGAGCTAACTATAACTCGCACCCCCGCAATGCACTGCTGATGACGTCACATATTACATCACTCATGACATGGTCAGTGACACCACTGATGTCATTTGAGATGTCATCGGTGATGTCATCACTGATGACATCATCCAGTGAATGTGTGTTTTTGTAAACTTTAAATATATTTTATATATGTATATGTTAATGCCAAGGTGTATTGAAGAATGAGTTGGTGTATAAGTGTATAGGTGGAGGATTTATTAGGTGTGTGACTGACTGTATAAGTTATTGATTAAATGTCCCTCACTGAATGCATGGGTTAGCGACTTAACTGTGTGAGTGTTCATCAGTCTCTCAGTTGTTGTATAAGCTGCTGCACGGGTTGATAATTATGTACATGACTGTCTATATGGCTTATTTATTGGTAGCATAAGTATTAGTATGGGTGGCTCAGTGTTTGTGTGTATAGGGGTTGGGCGGTGTGTAACTTTCAGCCAACATGTGTGAGTGGCTAATTTACTAGGTGTATGGGTTCAATTGTGCAAATGGAAATAGCTGTTTTGGTGAGTGTGTGTGTGTGTATCACTGTGGTGGAGAGTGAATGTATATCTCACTGGTATATGTGTGAGTAACTACATATGTGAAAGGCAGTATACGAGTGTTGGAATGTATAAATGACTCTGTGATAGTGAGTAATTGTGAGAGTGGCTGTATAAATGAATGTGTGCTGGTGTCAGGGATTGTATAAGAGAGTCAGTATATGTTACTATTTGCATGAATAGGTTAGATACTGAATGTATAACTGTATAGGTGAGTAAACGGCAGTGTTATAGATTCTTTACATGACTAGCTACGTGTGTCAATAACTAAGGATGAGTGATGATGTATGAGTGTTTGTATAGGTGTATGAGTACATATAATAGTGCTATATTGATGAGTAACTGCATGTCTGAGTTACTGTATGGGTGAATTAATGAATGTGTGTGTATAACTAGGAAGTAGTCAGTGGGTATATAGTAACTGCTATTGGTGTGTCTATGGTTTAGAAAATGGTAGTCAGTATTTTAGAGTGGGTGTATGAAAGGTTAAATCAGGGTGTGAAGAGGTGCATCAAATTATCACATGGATGACATCATCAGTGATGTCATCAGTGATGTCATCAATGATGTCATCAGTGATGTCATCAGTGATGTCATCAGTGATGTCACTGACCATGTCATGAGTGATATAATATGTGAGATCATCAGCAGTGCATTGCGGAGGCGCATGTTATACATAGCTCTATTAATTAGAACGTCCGAATTTCTCTGTTTTTTTACGAGTGAAATGTGCAACTAACTAGAACGTCCAAGAAACCTATGATTTTTTCAGAGAATTTCAAAGGTTTTTTAAATGCTAATTTGTAACTATAACGTCCCTAAAACCTATGGTTTTTTCAGGTTTTTTTAAAATGCTAATTTCGAATTATAATGTTCATTAAAACTGTTTTTTTCAGTGATTTAAAATTATCATTTAATTTTCAACCTGGTGAAAACAGGCAATTACGCCAACTTTCCAGCAATAGCTTCCGCTCAAAAAAATAAAATGCCACAAATGAGAGCAACAACTAACGCAAATAATATGCAGAGTAGGCGTTCCTGTACAAAAATAACACAAAAACACCACTTCATGATATCTTCAATAAGCAGGCAAATCTGCGGTGCGATTCAAAAACAGGCAATAAACTGCTTGAGCAGTAGGAATGTACCATCTGCCTTCTACTGGTGTAAAGTAGGACTACCTACAGTGTGAAAGGGAGCCCAGCCCATAATCATATCTGAAGACTAACACATGTCATAGAGCTACTGATCATGCACCTCCTGCCACCACCCTCAGGACCTTTCCCCAGACCACCCTCCCCCCACTACCACTGAGGCAGCACCCAACAGGACAGTGGACCTGCTGAAAACGGCATGGCCCCTCAGCCACACAATAGCTGAATGTTGCGAGATGTGGCAACCAAACATGTGTGAAGGACGCAACACCGGTTTAGAGCCAGCAGCCACTTTGAGGGCCATGATATCCCTCTGAATCCTCAGGCCGGATGATCTCCAGCCGAAAAAGCCACCAACAAGAGTCCCTGGCTGTTATCTGGACGCCGCCTCCCTCCGCTGCCTCGAAGCCTGACTCCGCCCCTTCTCATTCCCGCGGAGCTTGCGGAGTCCGTGAGCGGAAGAAAGAGCCGAAAACGCGGCCAGGACCAAGCGGACAGACTGTCTCGAGAGCCTACAGCCAGTAAGAGCCGTCGGCATTGCTGTTTTCGTTGCCGTTGTTCTTCCGACCAGTTGCTGCCGAAATCGAGTGGAATCGTAGCGGTGAGCTAAATCTCCATGGGGCTTAGTTCCTTGCCCTCACTGCCCGACTGCAACGGCCTCGGCTACGCGGCTGCCATCTTGCTTCCCCCTTCATATACACATACATTGATTCATGTGAGAAACTCATTAAGTTGTTCGTCCTCTCCCTCCCAAATAAAGAAAAAGTTGTCGATAAATCTAGACCAAAGGTTGATGTTTTTGAAAAACAAGGCCATTTCATTATAAATATGTTTCTCTTCAAATAGACCCTTACAAATATTGCCCACAGCTATGCCGGCCCCACTGATCACTGCAGCCTCTTGGGGTCAGGCTGCCACCAGCCGATTAAGGTCCTGCGGCCCGCCAACCTCTCTTTGCACCATGGGGCTGAGATTGTGAAAGTCCAGGCTACAGGTACAGTAAGGACAGGAGAGAGAGTAGAATATAGGGGGACTGCTTACAAAGCCTGCTAAGCCACAGAGATCCCCAGTGGGCAGCCAAGCACTGGCAGACCACGTGGCAGCAGGTAGGTTATATGCCACTGAGCGGCATCCCAGACCTTTGATGAGTTCCATCTCCTAGAGGCCTCAATGGGGATGGAGGATGGGCTGAATCGGGTGAGCTTCCTCCAGCACTGCTACTACTCATCCAGGAGCAAGCCTCAGTCAGGCACAGCGTAGATAGGGAACATTATGTCAGGATTTTGGCAGGATTAGTTGGTGGGGCAGCAGAGTTCCCTAGGAGCACGTCCAGACAGCCATGTTGCTTGGCCAAGTCTGCAAACCTAATTGATAACTTTGTAACATTTATACATGATCATGACCTAAATCCCAATCTGTCAATGATGTATATTGTGACTTCGGGCCATAAATCCATGAAATTTAGAACCTTTTTTATTGATAATCTGATTTTAGAGATAGTGGTATAATGTTGCAGCAAAGAGGGAAACATGAATTCAAACACATTGGAAGGGGGCACCCTTTGATTCCACAGTTTGATTAGAAAATAGGGGCCACATGTACGTAGCTTTTTTGTTGTTCACCGAACTGGGCTGTTTGCGACAGCAAAAAAGCTTTTTTGTACACAGTACAGAACAGTATTTTGCGATTCAGTAACCTACGACAGAATTTCAAAATGGGTTAGCTATTTGGTATTAGGAACGGGTGTGTTGAGGCGTCACTTCCTAATAGCGACTCACAGTGCTATGTACGAATGTTTTGTGACCAAAATGCAGTCGCAAAACTTTTGCATTTTGCCGCCTACTTCAAGTAGGTGGTAACCCAGTTGCAAATGGAAAGGGGGTCCTTAGAGGACCCCTTCCACTTTATGAATGGTTGCAAAAACATTTTTTAAGAGAAGGCAGTGGTCACAAGGACCACTGCCTGCTCTGAAAAAGTGAAACAGAAGCGTTTCATCTGTGGTTCCCAAGTTGCGACCTACCTCATGAATATTACAACCCTCATTAGGAAACGCTAAATGTGTCATGGGTGTTCTCGATTGACCAATAGTGAATCACAAAAATTCACTATTAGGAACTAGCAAATTAAACACAAGTACACGTGGCCCCAGATCGCTTAAACACATGTTGGAAATATGTAGAAGATAATGTATACTGGGACTTTACTGACGTTACGAGTCTGCTGGTGGAAGAAACGAGGTTTTAAATGTGAATTCTGGGTCTCCCACCTCTCATTTTCCATGTCATAAATACATCAGATGAATGATATAGAACATATCATTAAGATGATATGTTCTATATGCTGGTCTCTATTTGGGCTAACCCGGTGGTTTCAAACAGTGATGAAAATGTAACTGAATGTTTGAGGGCAGAAACCATGTTGTGGCCTCCAACTTAAACACGACAGGAGACGGTAAGTAAATAACTTTCTTAAATGTATTCATGGTTCAATGAGCCACCGCTGCCCTCAAACAACAGGAAAGCTCCAACTGACAAATGTGGAACCCTCTCAATGGTCAGCAGCTATGGCAACTCCTCAGACATTCCAAGGGTTAAGAAAAACAACCCTTGCTAAACACAACATATTACCATTTTTTTTAACAACAAACAAAGTCTACCTCTGCAAACATAAAAGTGCAAAACACCAGCCACCAAAACATAAACCCCCCTGCAAAAAACCTGAAATCTTAAAGAGAGCAATGAGCTATGCTTGCCACATGAGAAAAACAGAAAGTACATCATCTTAGCTTCCAGGGTACATGTTTCACACGACTCGACCTTCGTGGTTCCACACAGGAAGTTGTTCACCAGCAGAGGGCAGGGCTAAATCAACATCTTGTCCCAAATGGTTTGAAGCCCCAACACTTTCACCACCTTACTGGCATTCCACCGACACCCATCACGTACCATAACGGCACCACCACACACTCTCTCAACATGCATATACCGCACCTCCCTTTCTGACAGAGTCTGTATTTTTAACAAACCAGGTCATCAGGGGACCACAAAACAGGTCTAACAGACTGCTTGAGATCATATCTCTTTCCCATTTTCTCTTGGCCCGCTTCCACCCTGGATTCCACAGCCCCTTCAAAGCACCCAGCATGAAACTTTATAACCGTCTTGAGTAGCCAAGCAGGATATAAAGTGAGCGTGGGCATGCGTCTCTGAGACAAACAAATACCACGATTTTTGTGAGAGAATGTGGCGTAGTGCGGTAAAACCACAACATTGACCTAACCGCACCCTCCACATTGTAACCATTGCTCTTTGCCCACTTGATGCATTCAACAACCACCCAATTCATTCTTTTCACCAATAAGTTAGTTTGTGGATGACGACCTGAACTCCTCAAATGTTTAATACCCGATTCACCCAGAAATGTGCTCATCTCATGGTTCACAAATTGCACCCCATTGTCAGACACTAACACTTCAGAGAAACCTTTTCTCATCAAAATCTTCTTTAGGAAATGTATAGCATTACTCGCAGTTGGCGACACACAAAATCGTACTTCAGGCCACTTACTGTGGTGATCCATCAAAACAAGCGCAAAGCATAAATGGTGTGGAAGAAAACTGAAAGGTCCCACCAAACCAATTCAGACCTTTAACCATGGCTTCTCCGGCAATGGTATGGACTATAGCAGAGGTGTAACATCTTGGTACCCCTTCTCGGCCCCAGAACTTATAACACACTCTTTAACCACCGACTCAATGCCCTTATACATGGATGCCACCAGTAGTGTAATCTGACACGCCTCCTAGTCATTATGGATCCTAAATGCCCATCATGGGCACAGCCCACCAGTAAAGCACGAATGCCAACAGAGGGAATGCACCTGTCATCTCTCACAATCTCCCCATCTTCAATGGACAATTCCTCAGCAATTTTACAAAATGGTTGAATATCTGGAGACACACATCTCTCACTGGGCCAACCCTTCACTATATATGTTTTGACCTTCCTAAGCACAGTATCCCAATCTCTGTGTTCTTCCACTCACTCTCACTACACGCTTTGTTTTCCAAAGCATCAACATAAACGATAAAACAATCCTCTTCGTCCTCTTCCACATCAAGCACCTCCTCTTCGCAGATAGGAAGTCTGGAGAGAAGATCAGCTCTGACATTATCCTTACCCCGAATGTCTTTGACAGCAAAATCATACTGTAGCAATTTCGTAGTCAAACGTGCTATACGTGGCATAGCATACTTTAGTCTGTCACCACCAAGAATGTAAACTAGAGGCTTATGATCAGTTTGTGTCACAAATTTCCTGTCCTACAGGACACTCCTGAATTTCTCACTGGCCCAATAGCATGCCAATAACTCTTTTTCGATCACAGAGTATTTAAGCTCTGGATCACGCAACACCCAGATGTTGTGTCGACACAGCGCCTAATCTGTAGTTACTGGCATCAACCGTTATAGTACAACGTATATACGGGTCAAAGGCACCGAGAGTTTTTGCATTAGTCAACTCTGACTTGTATATCATGAACGGGTCTTGACAATTATCATTCCATTCAAACGGGACATTAGCTCTTAACATGTTTGACAGAGCCTTCATCTCAGTTGCATAGTCCGGTATAAAGCACGCATAAAACTTGCACAGACCCAAAAAGGAGCACAGCTTATCTTTGTTACTGGGACTCAGGCACTCAACCACAGCCTTCACTAGACCAGGCCTTGGGCTTACTTCCTTGCATGAAACCAACTGTCCCAAAAACTATTTCTTTCTTCCAGAACTCACACTTCACTTTTTTTACAACACCCATCTCCTCAAAAATCCAGAGCACAGCCTTTAACGAGTTCTCATGATCTTCTAAATGTTTAAAGAAGATAAGAACTTTGTCCTGAAAAATGACGACCCCTTTCACACCATTGAAAATCTGCTGCATTATGCATTGAAAAACCGATGCAGCCGAAGCCAGGCCAAATAGCATCTTGCAAAACTGATAACAACCAAATTGGGAATTAAATGCCGTGTAATTGCAAGACTCATCATCGAACACCACTTGGTGGTAAGCTGATGCAAGATCAATCTTAGAGAACTACTCTGCACCCCTCAATTCCTCCAAAAGCTTGCCAATCTTGGGCAGAGGGTAGGAATCAACCCAGATTTCCTTATTCTGGCTTCTTACATCAATGCAAACACACATATCCCCATTGTGTTTGCGACCAACAACTAAAGGGCTCAACCACAGGCTTGGTTCTATGGGTTCAATAACACCACTACTCTGTAACCTGTCACACTCTTTCTTAAGATGTTCCCTGAGGTTGAAAGGCACAGATCTAAACTTATGCTTGATGGGGACAGCCTCTTTCTTTGCTTTAATTCCGTGTTTGAAAGCCGCTATTTTTCCGAGACTGTTAGAGAATGCCTGCGGAAACTCTTCTTCTAAACATACAGAAGCTGAGGTGTCTTTGATAACCAGTACTTGTTTGCGAGTGCCAGGTCTAAAAACCATACCAAAAGCCTATGGTGATAACACCCAAGAATAGTCAGACCACAAACCGCAACATAGATTTTCCCTTTGATCCTATGCCCCTTGAACTAAAGAACATCTTAAATGAACCCTTCCAACTCAATTCTTCTCCTCTCATCTGATACAGGTGCTCTGTCTGGAGGGAAAAAGAGCCCTATTCCCCCAAATTCTTTTAAATAGTTTGTAGGTGATCATTGAAATGTGTGCACCAGAATCCACCAATAAACTGAGGCTCTGAAGGACTGGGCTATTCTAAGGCCCAGCGGTGCCAGGGGACAACACCTGAAACCTTCGTGGGTTACCTGTTCCGGCGTACAAAACACAGAGACACGGGACACTTCCTGCGGCGTCAAAGATCTGTGTTTATTTACTGCAGGGATACAGAAATCGCAAGAAGTACACAACGTGTAGGTTCTGAGAGACTGCTTCAAATTGCAAAAGTGGCGGTAGAGCTTCAAAGACCTGTTGATGAATTAACCTCAGTTTAGCAGTCAGATCATGAAGATAATCAATTAACATTGGATACTCAAGACCATCAAAGGCCTTAGGCCTCGGGACTCCCCAAATGTTTGCAGGGCGGCCGAACACAATCTCATATGGGCTAAGCCCTACTCGAGAGTGCACAGTCGCCCTGATCGATAAGAGAGCCAGAGGCAAGGCATCAGGCCATGACAGACCAGTCGTAGCTTGTATCTTCGCAAGATTCAGTTTCAGAGTACCATTGTACCCTTCAACCAAACCCGCTGCCTGGGGATGATTGGCGCTATGGAATTTTTGTCGAATTCCAAGGCCCTTACACACACTCTGCATCACGCTTCCCACAAACTCACTTCCGTTATCTGACCACACAATCCGTGGCATTCCATACCGAGGAAAGTATTCCTTCAGTAGGACTTTCGCTGTGGACAGGGCAGTATTATCCTTAAGAGGATAGGCCTCGATCCATCTGGAGAACGCACAAACCACGACTAAAACGTACTTCAGGTTATTGCATCTCTCCATATGGATGAAGTCCAGTTGGATAACCTCAAAGGGACATGTAGGAGGAGCAAAATGGCTGGGTGGAGTGGGGGTGCCCTTGCCAGGATTATGCATCAAACACACCATACAATTCTTAACCACTCTCTCAGCACATTTAGCAATACCATCATTCTTCCATACAGGGGACAACAACTTACATATACCTTTCACGCTAATATGTGACAAGCCGTGAGCCATAGTCACAACGGCTAGCACATATGCATCCGGTAACATCCACCTCTGACATTCCGACAAGTCAACCCAACATCCATGCGTGTCTAACTTTCCCGTGCTTTCTTTCCACTTGGTCTTTTCAGTTTCAGTGGCCTCATTCTGAATTGCTTTCACGCTCTCAACAGTGTCTTCACACATACCAGTCTCCGTCGGCCACCTCACTGAACTCGTAACATACATTCGGGTCGCAAGATTCTTAGCCGTTTCCTTAGCAATCTCATCCGCAAATGCATTACCACGACCAACATCATCCGTAACCTTTCGATGCGCACTACATTTAATGATTGCCACCTATTTAGGCAATGTAAGTGCATCCAAAAGATCGTTCACGAGCTGTCCGTGTTGGATCTTCGTACCATGCGATGTCATAAATCCTCTTTCTCTCCATAATCGACCAAAGCTATGTGCAACGCCAAACGCATATTGACTATCGGTAAACACATTCACTCGCCTTCCCTTAGACAAAACACACGCTCTCGTCAATGCAATCAACTCTGCCGCTTGCGCTGAATTCTGACTCAATCTCGCAGTTTCCACAACCGTACTCAACGTGAAGTACTGGGTATTTTAGACCCAGCGGTGCAGGGGCACACACCCTATGACTTCTGGGTTTCACTCTGTTCCGGACCTACAGAAACAGAGTCTTCTGGGTGAAGTCAAAGATTCGTTTATTGGCTGCAGACCAATGACAGGTATCCTAGAAGTACAACAGCGTGTATGTTCTCAGGAGACTGCTGAAAATCATAGGAACGGGCTTCTCCTTAAGTACAAAATATCATGCTCCAGGCACACATTCCTTGGTTTACGATATGGCCATTACAGGTATACGTTACAAACGAAAAAGCAGAGTCATGATGACCATCCCACATTCCAGTTAGGCCAGCCCACAATGATTTACACAGTAAGGTTCAGATCCCATATTTGGTGTCAATAGACCTCCCCAATAAACATGAGCATCTCCTGTTTTGGGAAACAAGTCATAAAGCAGGAACAAGCAGGTGTGAAAGAGATTAGCCGGGGGATTGTATAGAATGAAAGGGTTTTATGACGGGTCAAGCCCTGATGCTAATCACAGGTGGACGGAGGAAGGGGAGCTCGTGAGACCGGTTTGACCCGGGGCAGCAGAGCCAGCTGCCCAGGTCACAGAGAAGTCAGAGGGAAAGCCCATGTACTGTGAGGCCCGTATTTACTCCATTATAGCCTATGTGAGGGCAATGACAAGATGGCCACTGCTTCCAAAATGGAACCCGCGTAGTGAAGCAGAATAACGTGTACACAGTGCATTTATAGCTAGAACGATATATAAAGCACTCGTGCATGCCGCATTTACCATTTGCGGTTTGTTAATACCAAGATAGACAGGGGTAGGGCCCTGTCCCCTATGCGGTGGCAGAGATTACAGTTTGACAAACGTCACTACAGCATACGCAGTCGTCACATCACCATTCGGCAACTTAAAACATGAACCATCAACATACAAAGTGCCATCGGGGTCCATCAATGGAGTGTTTTTCAGGTCAACACGACCCTTCGTTTCTTCCTCAGTTCGTAAATAGCAATCATGTGGTGGTACATCATTTGATTCCATATTAGTCGGCAACAATGTCGCCGGATTCAGCACATTACAACGCTTGATCTGTATATGACTTGCCAAAAGTGTCAACTCATAACCGGACAACCTTGCACTCATCAGATTTTGAGTTTTTGTATGATTCAGGAGAGTGTCAACTGCATGCGGAACCATCACTGCGAGCATATTATCCATGACCAGACCTGCGGATTGTCGAATAGACACCGCAGCTGCCGCTGTCGCTCTCAAGCAACTCGGCAACGCTCTAGCTACCGGGTCCAAGGTTGAGGAAAAATATGCACATGGACGCTGCTTACCACCAAATTGTTGCGTCAAAACACTCAACGCACAACCTTCTCTCTCGTGAACGTATAGTGTAAACGGTTTACTGTAATCAGGAGTACCTAACACAGGAGCCGAACACAACGCATCACGCAGTTCAGAAAAACTTTTCTGACATTCTTCCGTCCATGGCAAAGGAGTCGAAACATCCTTGCACGTGAGAGCTATCAATGGCTTCGCTAATAGTGAAAAGTTCGGAATCCACTGTCTGCAGTATGACGTGATACCTAGAAAGGCACGCACATCTCTCTGAGTTGTTGGCACAGTCATTCGAGCGATCGCTGCAGTTCTTTCTGGGGTCAACCTTCTTCCCTACTTTGACAATAAGTGACCTAGATAGGTTACTTCTTGACAACAATATTGTAGTTTAGAAGGTGACACTTTGTGATGTAAGTCACATAGATGCTGTAACAGTGACACTGTAGCAGTTTTGCAAATCTGTTCAGTGTCAGCAGCTACCAACAGATCATCAACGTACTGAATCAAGGCCGCACCAGCCGGTAACACAAACGCATCAAGTTGACTCTTAAGAGCTTGGCTGTAGATCGATGGACTCTCACAGTAGCCCTGAGGTGCGCGTTTAAACCTGAAGCTGCGACCACCTAATGAGAAACCGAATAGATCTCTGCTTTCCTCAGCAATCGGAATGCTAAAGAAAGCATTCTTCAGATCGATTACCGAGAACCATGATGCAGAAGCTGGAATCAGAGTCAGCAAAGCTGTAATGTCAGGCACCACGGGAAACTGTGGAATTACAATTTTATTTACCTCTCTTAAATCAATAACAAAACGATACACAGGAGGCTTGGATGGATCAGTTCGTTTCAAAATAGGTAACACAGGACTATTACACACGTTACCCCGAGTTTCTTCAATGGCATCTTTATCGATCAAATCGTAAATGATCGCTAATAGTGCTCGTTCTCCATCAAGAGAGATACGATACTGGGGAATGCGTGGTAATTGCACATTTGATTTCAATTGAACAACATAAGGTGGTATATCCAGCAGGCCCACGTCATTGGGACCTGTTGCCCACAAAGACTCAGGAAGAGAACTCAATTCCGGTGGGAGCTGATCAGTTGACAAATACATAGGAGAGATCACTCTCTGACCCAACGTAAGCTCCACTCCCGCAGGAGAACAGTACAAAGTCGCATATAACCGTTTCAACAAATCCAGGCCCAAAAGATTCTCACCACAACCAGTAGTCAAAATCAAAGGAGCTTCTAACTCACGAGACCCAATTGTAAGGGGCAAAGGGCTAGAAACTGGATTGCTAACGGGGGCGCCAGAGAATCCAACGGAAACATTTGTTAAGCCAGACAAAGGCGCGCCAGGGAGTTTCGAATGCATGATGGAACTTTTCGCTGCACCAGTGTCCAACAGAAAAGGCTCAACTACGCCCAATGTGGCAACTGTGTCAAGAATTCCTGTCATGCGATGGGAGGAAAACGGTAACCAGCGAAAACGGACTACATCTAACCAGGATGCTTAGCGGTTGAGAGGTTATGTAAACAGGAGAGCTGTTACATAACTCAAGGAAAACACGCCCTTATGTAAACAGGAGAGCTGTTACATAACTCAAGGAAAACACGCCCTATAAAGGGAGGAACCGGGAGGTACAACGCTGTCGGATATTGTGTTTACACCGACGTACCTGCTTCGTGAAGAGCAGTGTTCCGGAGTGGTGCTCCAGTAAGGCAAGAACGGAGGTAGGTCGAGTCGTTACTCCCTGGGCCGTGTCTTGCCCCATCGTCACCTGTGAAGGACCCGGAAGCTCTATCGGTCAACCATTGAGCTTCGCTTTTTGACTCGGCTGAGTCAAAGCGCAGTGGCGCTTTTGATGGTTGGAGTCGTAACTCCCAGCCCGACCAGAGATACAGGGACTGCCAGCTGTAACGCACACCAGGAGGTGTTTGCCGCGTTACAGACTCGGAAGTCCACAGGATCGATCGAGCGGCTGCTCTCGGTTCAGTCTTCTTGCTTTTGAGTGGGGTATTGGTGACGCATCACCAGGAGGTGACTCCGCGTCCCGGTGCAGTCTGAGGAAGAGGTTGAGCGGCTGCTCCCTTCAGGTAGAGACCCCGGCTGGGTGTTTCCCTGACTCCTCGATTCTCCCCAACACTCTTCGTGCCCCTCACAGCCTACCGATTGGCATTGTCGGCCATTTCATTTCTGCCCTCTGTTGGCATACGCCGGGATCGGCGTATATGCAGAGGACGGTTAGGACCATCCGTGCTGTGGGCTGGTAACGTACTTAGCCTGGAGGATTCCAGTGACTATAACTTTTGTTTATAGTTTGTATTAGTTTTACCTTCATTAAAATAACTAACCCTTCACAAGTGGTTGCGTCCTCATTATCGTGTCTGTTAAACGATCCCGAGACGTTCAGGGCGTTACAAACTGCGACATAAGGCCCTCTCTGATCAACCGGAACTGATACTACTCCCTCTCTTTGTCTATGGCTGTCCTAGTAATTACCGTCAGCATCAACATCATGCTCGACATAATAGTCGTCCACATGATACTGTGCAGATCTACCAGACGATGAATCGCGCCGATCAAAGCAATTTTGCGAGTCTGATGAAGTGGCAAAAGGCTCATTCTGATTCTGAGTAACACCGCGACCTCTACCACGTGATGCTTGTTGAGGACCACTATGACCTCCTCGAGCCGAAACACCATTGTTTCGGTCACGCAGAACTGGACAATTAAACTTCAGATGGCCCTCACCCCTACAATATGCGCATTGATTATACCCCAGCATTCATCGTGGTGTAGAGGAGTCAGTACGCGACTGCGACCTAGAAGACTGTGATTGTAATCGATTTTGCTATTGCGAGTCATTTTGATTCAAGCGCGGAGGATACGCTTGCTGCAATAAGACCTTAGTTTTAAGATCCTTCGTTTTCTTATCTGCACGTTCGCTTTCTTCTTTCTCTCTATTTTCGTAGTATTGGCTAATATTTGAGCAGTGGTAGAAACGGCCCACGAACTTTCAGAATTCTTCAATTTGTTGCTTAGTTCAGGCAACAAATTCGATACAAATTTATCAACAAACAGTCGCTGACCTCCCTCAGTGCTCATATCCTGACCACTGTGATCGATGAATGCCTCCTCAAATCTCGTAAAGAAATCGGAGACACTCTCGCCCTTCTTTTGTCTGCACGCAGACAGTTTATCCCAGTTAACTCTTATTGCTGGCATAAGCGTCTTCATAAGTGTAATGATCCTCTGGGGCAGATTCTCAATGATCTGTTCAGGTTTAGACCCACCAACTTGTCGTCCGTCGGCCGCCGCAAGAGCAGCCCAATCACCGCCTAACTCAGCTGCGTGATTCTCTTGACGGATTTTCGCCCAAATCGGTTGAGGTACTACATTACCGAACAACATGTCGATATCGGCAAGGTTCATGACAGTAGCATCCACTAATTGGGATAACTCCTTAGAATAACCTGCCGGATTTTTGCGGGGGTCAGGCAAAGTTTGCTTCACCTGCAAAACTTCCGATCGCTTCCATGGGAGGTGTATCCAAACTCTCTGAAAATGTGGTAGAATAACAGGATTAGCAGCAGGATCACCTGGCATCCACACTGGGGGAACTTCTCGCATAGGATACTGACCAGGTTGTGCCATCCACTCCTCAGTTTCGTCCTTAAACAATGCTCGAGGTTGTACTGTAGATCGAAAAGATAAGACGCTCTAAAGCACGTCGGACATTACCACCCACAATCATACCATTCAAAAACTGATTCTGAAGTTCAGTCATCTCGGGCGGTACATTGTCTACCTCATCATTATCCCACTCTTCTCTCAAGGATTTACACATTTCCTCGAACACGAATCTTTGTGTGGGTTCATTAAACTGAGAAAACGTATCGAAAACTATACGCCAAGTGTACTTAGCAGGATGCCTAATCCATTTACGCGTCATTTTCACTAACGTCTCACATTCTCTACCACCAGGAATTTGACTGCGCCTCTGAGAGACATCAGAAAGATCGGACCCAAGTATTGGTCCAAAAAGTGGAGAATAGAGATTAGCAACAGCATTAGGTATACGACTACGAACAGAAGGGGAAGAAGAAAGAAGTACAGGAGGAACAACATTAGGAGTAAACGTAGAAACAGTAGCAGTAGTCGAGATAGCAGGAGTAGTAGTAATAATAGGCTGATGAGGTACAGGCAAAGGAGCAGTAGGAAGAAGAGCGGGTAAAGGAGTAGGGACAATTTGGGGCACAAGGGGATTCGGAAGAACAGGAGGAACGACAGGCTGACCAGCAGCCGCCAGAACAACAGGTTGAGGAACAGGAGGAATCACAGGAACCACAGTATCCTGTGCATAGGGAGGTGGTGATTTCAATAGATAAGACAATAATGAATCCTCTACCGCTTCTTCTCCCTTCCTATCAGAACTAGACGGTAGAACCGGATAACATTTATCCACCGCCATATGATGCAGTCTAGCAAAAACTTCCTGTTCCTTCTCGTCTTTGTCTCGCTGATACTGTTCTGCATTTCGCATTACCGTAATAATACCTTCTCTCTTATTTTTCTTAATCTGTTTGATTTCTTTCTGCTTGGCCTCTTTACGCCATAACCGAAAGGAATCATACATGGCCTAGCCTTCTGGAATCAGGCTATCCTGGCTGACGAGGGCTGAAAGCCCGAAACCGGTCCAAGGATGCTTGTTTCCAGTCCAGAGAGGACCTGGCTTGGCAGTTCGGGCTGGACTGTTCCCATGGGGAACAGGGTCAAGACTGATTTGCATATGGCTGGGTTCAAACTGGAATGGCATGGTGAGCAAAAAAACGATGGATTTAGGCCCAGATCTCTGTACTGGGGTGAATGTATGACATTGTTCTGCATTCTGTCCATCAATTGTTGTTTTTGCATTTGTCACCCCGAGTGGGAAGGGTATGCTCAGACGTGAGTCCCTTGCTCTCCATGCCACTGGAATCAGGCTATCCTGGCTGACGAGGGCTGAAAGCCCGAAACCGGTCCTAGGATGCTTGTTTCCAGTCCAGAGAGGACCTGGCTTGGCAGTTCGGGCTGGACTGTTCCCATGGGGAACAGGGTCAAGACTGATTTGCATATGGCTGGGTTCAAACTGGAATGGCATGGTGAGCAAAAAAACGATGGATTTAGGCCCAGATCTCTGTACTGGGGTGAATGTATGACATTGTTCTGCATTCTGTCCATCAATTGATGTTTTTGCATTTGTCACCCCGAGTGGGAAGGGTATGCTCAGACGTGAGTCCCTTGCTCTCCATGCCACTGGAATCAGGCTATCCTGGCTGACGAGGGCTGAAAGCCCGAAACCGGTCCTAGGATGCTTGTTTCCAGTCCAGAGAGGACCTGGCTTGGCAGTTCGGGCTGGACTGTTCCCATGGGGAACAGGGTCAAGACTGATTTGCATATGGCTGGGTTCAAACTGGAATGGCATGGTGAGCAAAAAAACGATGGATTTAGGCCCAGATCTCTGTACTGGGGTGAATGTATGACATTGTTCTGCATTCTGTCCATCAATTGTTGTTTTTGCATTTGTCACCCCGAGTGGGAAGGGTATGCTCAGACGTGAGTCCCTTGCTCTCCATGCCACTGGAATCAGGCTATCCTGGCTGACGAGGGCTGAAAGCCCGAAACCGGTCCTAGGATGCTTGTTTCCAGTCCAGAGAGGACCTGGCTTGGCAGTTCGGGCTGGACTGTTCCCATGGGGAACAGGGTCAAGACTGATTTGCATATGGCTGGGTTCAAACTGGAATGGCATGGTGAGCAAAAAAACGATGGATTTAGGCCCAGATCTCTGTACTGGGGTGAATGTATGACATTGTTCTGCATTCTGTCCATCAATTGTTGTTTTTGCATTTGTCACCCCGAGTGGGAAGGGTATGCTCAGACGTGAGTCCCTTGCTCTCCATGCCACTGGAATCAGGCTATCCTGGCTGACGAGGGCTGACTGCCCGAAACCGGTCCTAGGATGCTTGTTTCCAGTCCAGAGAGGACCTGGCTTGGCAGTTCGGGCTGGACTGTTCCCATGGGGAACAGGGTCAAGACTGATTTGCATATGGCTGGGTTCAAACTGGAATGGCATGGTGAGCAAAAAAACGATGGATTTAGGCCCAGATCTCTGTACTGGGGTGAATGTATGACATTGTTCTGCATTCTGTCCATCAATTGTTGTTTTTGCATTTGTCACCCCGAGTGGGAAGGGTATGCTCAGACGTGAGTCCCTTGCTCTCCATGCCACTGGAATCAGGCTATCCTGGCTGACGAGGGCTGAAAGCCCGAAACCGGTCCTAGGATGCTTGTTTCCAGTCCAGAGAGGACCTGGCTTGGCAGTCCGGGCTGGACTGATCCCATGGGGAACAGGGTCAAGACTGATTTGCATATGGCTGGGTTCAAACTGGAATGGCATGGTGAGCAAAAAAACGATGGATTTAGGCCCAGATCTCTGTACTGGGGTGAATGTATGACATTGTTCTGCATTCTGTCCATCAATTGTTGTTTTTGCATTTGTCACCCCGAGTGGGAAGGGTATGCTCAGACGTGAGTCCCTTGCTCTCCATGCCACTGGAATCAGGCTATCCTGGCTGACGAGGGCTGAAAGCCCGAAACCGGTCCTAGGATGCTTGTTTCCAGTCCAGAGAGGACCTGGCTTGGCAGTTCGGGCTGGACTGTTCCCATGGGGAACAGGGTCAAGACTGATTTGCATATGGCTGGGTTCAAACTGGAATGGCATGGTGAGCAAAAAAACGATGGATTTAGGCCCAGATCTCTGTACTGGGGTGAATGTATGACATTGTTCTGCATTCTGTCCATCAATTGTTGTTTTTGCATTTGTCACCCCGAGTGGGAAGGGTATGCTCAGACGTGAGTCCCTTGCTCTCCATGCCACTGGAATCAGGCTATCCTGGCTGACGAGGGCTGAAAGCCCGAAACCGGTCCTAGGATGCTTGTTTCCAGTCCAGAGAGGACCTGGCTTGGCAGTTCGGGCTGGACTGTTCCCATGGGGAACAGGGTCAAGACTGATTTGCATATGGCTGGGTTCAAACTGGAATGGCATGGTGAGCAAAAAAACGATGGATTTAGGCCCAGATCTCTGTACTGGGGTGAATGTATGACATTGTTCTGCATTCTGTCCATCAATTGTTGTTTTTGCATTAGCCTTCTTTTTAAACAATTTAGCTTCAAGATTATCTAATATTGCAGTTTCGAAACTACCATGTGGTGGCCAACTAAGAACACCATCATTTTTAGTGTAACGAATCCAATATTCATTATATACAATAGGACCTACTCCGTGGCGACTATAGAGCTCATAAATTGGAGTTCCAACTGGAGGTGTCGGACATGAATCCTCCAGTCGGGAATCCGTGCTGCAACATTTAAGGAAACCAAACAAAGTACTACGGCCAGGCATCGTGCACACTAACCGAGATTACAAACTTCAAGGGCTATCGAATTACGATGTCCTCGCAAAAAAATGCAAGACCCTCGGTTTTTGGCAATTGCAATTGTCAAATAAAACCCAACAACTAAGAACCAACAACTAAGAACCAACAACTAAGAACCACAAATGCAATGGAACCATGCAAACAACCAAGTTTAACCAAGTTACAAAAATATAAAGTAACCGTCCCAAAAAGGAACTACAAAACCATGGACTCTGGGAGCGACCCACAAATACTTAACTGAAAGAGCAATGGCGTCACCAGGAAGGCCCGTCTATCATCTCGCCGTACAAAGGACTACGCCAGGCGCCAAAACAGGTAAACAGTCAGGGCATCAGTCCGTCGCAGCCATCAGGAGGCGGGAATCTTCGCGGGAAAAGTCTTCGGACCACTTATTTCGACAACTGGATCAATGATGCGGGGTGCACCTTCCCTCGGAGATTTTACACGAAGTTCCTCACGATCGTCGGGCTTTGGACCGGTACCGCTGATGTCGCCCCACGTTGGGCGCCAACTGAAGGACTGGGCTATTCTAAGGCCCAGCGGTGCCAGGGGACAACACCTGAAACCTTCGTGGGTTACCTGTTCCGGCATACAAAACACAGAGACACAGGACACTTCCTGCGGCGTCAACGATCAGTGTTTATTTACTGCAGGGATACAGAAATCGCAAGAAGTACACAACGTGTAGGTTCTGAGAGACTGCTTCAAATTGCAAAAGTGGATCGCTCCTTTTATACACATTTTCGTCATTGAACAACATGGCGAACAAAAGGGTACAGCTCAGTTCCCACAGTAAACTTCAAAAAGGGTCGCATTCATGTTTTTAGAAACCCGGAACATAATTACAGCAGCATTGCCGGTTCCCAACTGTGAAAACACGTTATCCCCACATTAAGCACATTCCATTCTGACTGTAAACGAATTAGGAGAAGGGACAGAAACAGGTGCAAAGGAAAAACAAGGATGAACAACAGATTGGAAAAGAATGTAGGGAGCAATATCGGAAGCATGATTGCAGGATCAAAGGATCCGTGCCTAATGCATGCACGACTGAAACAATAGACTAGCACGGAAAGATGAGCCTCGAGCGGAGCCATCTGCCCTTGCAGTGTCATCCCCCTCATCATAAAAACACCCTCAAAGGAACACGTGTCCTCCGTAAAAGTTTGGGAATCCCAGGGTCACGAAGCGGACAGTGTCCGTTCGCTGGCTACTTGAGGGCAAGAGACAAAATGGATGCTGTATCTAAAATGGAACCCGAGGGCTTCAGATGGACACACCCACGAATGAGACGAACCATACATAGTAGAGTAGCGAAAACGCGTACACCCACTAAACTCGCCATTTGCGGTTTGTAGATACCAAACTAGTCCATATTCGAACAAACCCAAAATGTCATTACGATTCTCACGGAACCTCAGCTCTTGTCTCCCACAAGCACATCAACATTTGGATACACACAATTATTTGGGTCACCAGAAACTATGTCACCATCAGACACCACTACAATCCTATCTTGTAAATCCTTTACCTGCTCATGTTCACTCACTGAACCTTTTTCCATCACATAAGTGACCTTGGCTGGCTTAGCCAGGCCAGACTAACACACTTTGGCAAAGTGACCCATTTTGCCACACTTGCGACAACACACATTCCTGGCTGGACACACTCTGTTGCCTCTCCCATGTGGCGCATAGCCACACCAGTAACAAATATTGGTTCTTTTTTAAAAAGCATTCTTGTGGACCTGGTTGTCTTTGCGTGGTACACTGGTAATCACAAATGCATTAGCAAAGTCCTTTGGTTAACAGTTTATATGGAGTTCCTTGATAAACAACTGTGCCAATTCAACACTTTTTGCTACCGTCATAACATATTCGAGCCCTGGGTCACCCATAGTTAGAAGTTTCAGTTGAATGTGTTTGTCCCAACAGTGAGTGATACATTGATCCCTGACCAGCTGTTCATGGTATCCCCAAATTGACATTCAGCACTAAGTTTCCACAAGGCACTTATATATGTGTCCACATTCTCACCCTGTGACTGTGCACATTTAAAAAATGTATGTTATAGCGCAACTAATCTAGCCTGCACATCAAATTTTATAACTAACTTCTTAACTTCTTATTACTCATCAACCACCTCAGCGTCACCCAACACCAATTCAGGGAGATGTTTGAAAACCTCTCTACCCTCAAAATCCCAAAAATGTAGAAGAAGACACTTCTTCCTTTCAGCCCTGAAAGGTAATGCACCAATTGCTCCCAGGCAAGTCTCGAAAGCATCAAAACACTGTCTCCACTGAATATGCAGACTTCCTGGACGGTGGAGGATTAACTGACTGCATATTCACCAGGTGTATCTGCTTGTGTCAAACTTCACAGATAATAGAGCAGACCACAACTATGTGCCAGAACACAATTACACAGAGTATACGTAGGGAAACAGGGGAGAAAAAATTGAACAAAACCCCAATGAGATGTTACACATCCAATAAAGTTACTGAAATAGAATGCAAGAAACAAGTACAGCATGGTGTGCACATCACCAAAATGTATGGTGATGCGCAAGATGCTACCATGCAATGAGAAAAGATAACAGGTGTGCGTATCACCAAACTTGATCTGTGGCACGCCAAACTCCTACCTGGTGTGCGTGTCACAGTTGAAAAAAAACCCAGAAGGTTTCAAACCCCACCAGGTTAAATTGTAGACAGTCCTCCAACGCTGAACTGCCAAAAGAAACTGCCGAACACAGAGGCTTAGAAAAAACAACTACAGCGTTAATTCCCCTCTGCGATGCCGTTCTCCTGGGTGCCGAGTATCCTGCGTCTTGAATGTTTCAGTGTTACATGCTTTTAATTGGGAATGACTGAATTGTTTAAGACTCCTTGGATTATCGGGAAAAATTAGAGGAAATATTTTTTCATTGGTGTGTGAAGGGAGATCTATTTGCACACAGTCTCTGATAGTTATGGACGTGGTTTACTTTTTGAGATGGATATTACTCTTTATTAGTTGTTGTTTTCAAAAGTTTTGCCACTTCATGAAACCTTTAACTTTTTCCTACACTTTAGATGTGTCCAACCTCAAATGTACTTTATATTTTCAAACTTTTAAAAACTTTCATGACATAAGCACTTGTTGAGAAACTGGTGATTCACAAGTGATTTCTTATACCTGCAGCTACTATTGTGCCATTGTGATGTTGTGGGACATTTTCTGCATCTTGCTATCAAGTTCAGAGCTGGTCTTGGTGAATGTTATATTAGTTGTTTTATGAATTTATTAAGATTGGTTATTGTTTATGATGTATTCATATTATTGTTGTATGAAGGTACTTATTTATTTATAAGGCTGCTTTTTAACCTAAGCAAACTAAATTGACATACTGACTACACTGCACACAAAAAAGTATGAAAGGAAGAGTTGTAAACAATAGAGAACTCAATTTAAAAAATGCTCCACTTCCCTAATTGTATCTATATAAAACAAAAGAAAATGCAACAATTAATAATAACCTGCATGGGCCTTGTAAGTTGGTTGCCAGTGGAGACTGGTTGGCTTTTGTCAATGCTGTGCATTATGTGAAAAAAAAGATTGATGCGTAGGCATGCATGCACATGCATTTACAAATTACTGCGGCTGAGAAAATGCATGTGTATGCATTACTACGCATGCACATTAATTCAGCAGGACACCATTTTATTTTTTTATTTACCCTTCCAAGATGGAAAAGCCAAATCATGGAATGGTAAAACAAAAGTGATTTAATATTCTTCAAAGCACATTTTGTAAAAGGAGCAAGCTGGTAGCAAATTGCAGACAATGAGCCCTCCAAATAATTAAAGATCACAGCTGGAGAGGCAAAAGAGCAATGGAGGACCAGCTGGAGTAAGAAATAAGCATAAGGTAATAACAGAGAATGGGGGATGATGAAGAAACATAGGAACGAGAGGCAGGGGAATAAAACTAATAACAAACACCAAAAAAGGCGGAGGGAGGAGTAGGGAAGAAATAGATGAGCTGCGGGCCAGGGTAGGGGAACACAGAGCAAACGTCATTCGATATTTAAGGTGGGAAACTGCACAGAAAGGAGAGAGTAAGATAATACATGTACATCCATTGAGTGCCAATCAGTGGTAAGCAAAGAGGTATTCAAAGTTGGCTGTAAGTACTGGTATTGTTCATATAAGATCTTCAAAAATTGACAGCTAACAGCTGTCAGTAGGAAAGATTTAAACATAAGCTCATATCAACTGTTTGCTGCATAGAAATGGACAACAGAGTATATCACAATATGCTTGAGAGTGATGATACCTTGAAGAAGAGCGCAAAAGAAAACTCCCTGCTTGTAGTCCATTGTTAGCTCTTTTATAAAGCACCTCAGGACATACTTGTCTGAAGAATCCTCTGGTTAAAGCCTTATTTTGCAGCCCTGGAAAATGAAATAAACTGAATTAAACAACATACAGACCACAGAAAATGAGACACACTTCAGAGCGGACACTTTACTGATTGTTTGAATCAATCATGTCCACATAAGAACATAATTCAGGTGTGCCCAATATTGTTCCACTCCCACCATGTTAATGTCAAATTTTCAGGATAACCACATTTATATTCACTGGATATACATTTATTCCTGCTTAATAGCCTGAAAATATGGTATGGATCAGCCTCCTCAGGCAAAGCTGGACACCGGACATAAATGTGATTGGACTAATGAAGGCTTTGCACTAGGAGAGTCCTAATACAGTCGGTTAGCATGTATACATTGGTCTTCAAATGTTCCTTCACTAGTGAAGTGAATTAGATGACCAAATTGTGTGATGTGTGCATTCAGAGTAAACATATTTTAAAAAATACAAAAACCATGGGGCTTGATGTAATGACAACCCTGCTCGACTCAAACCACTGGGTTATAAAAAAACCCAACTCTAGTGCCAAAATGTCATGAACCACGTAACAATAAACATAACAAATTGCTGGAGAGTTCAAAAAGGAAAAATATAATAAAACTTTTTGAATTAATGAACAATTACATTTATTTCTGTAACATATCAATAATATATTCTTTTAAAATGTTTTTCATTTTGGAAGTTTGCAAGTTTTACAAATTGCTTCCAATATTCAGTGTTGCTTTTTTATTGATGTAGGACAGCCAAACAATTCCAAATTTCAATAGACATTTTCCATTCATATCAAGTACAATAATTGGTTTCTTAGATGTTGCGCAGCCACCACATGTTTCACTGCATAAAGTGAGCTGTTGCTTCTTCAGGGTTTTTAAAAATGTATATTTGCAAAATAATTAGAAAGCTCACATTCATTGATAAAAGTGGACAATCTCAGAAATAGACAGCAATGTTCTCAAATGTACGTACATGTATTTAATTAATATTTAAAATGAAATGCAGATCATAAAAGGGAAGAAGATTGAACAACAAAGGCGTCATCGGAAATAGGCATTCACATAGTTACAATTTTCGTTGAAAAAAAGCCATTTTGGGAAAATTTATTTTCAAAAAGAATTTCTAAATTCTATGTTTTAAGTACTTAAATGTTCACTGACTACTCCAAAAGCATCTACTTGCCGTGTTCACATCCCTTCGATTTTAGTTACCTGAATTGATAGGGAATCAGACTCCCTATTCATTCAATCTGGCGTACTTTCCTGTGTCTAATCATTTTGCTATTTACTCAGATACATTTCTGCTAACACATAATGACTGTCTAAGTCACCAAATTCTGGGTTTGAGATTCTAGCATATTTTCTGCCCAATCACAGTGTATCAGTTTACCATAGTGAAATCTCCTCACGAGCTAATACATTAGAAATACCCTTTCAAAAAAAGCTAAAGTTCTCTTTTAGTTCCACATCAAATTAATCCTTCCAAAATGAACTGATTAGAAAAAAGCACTAAATACTGCCAAAATAAAATAGACAAGAAGAAAGAAGGAGCCATACCTCAAATGTATCCAAAATGTCATTCCTTTAGAAATGTCTTCCCTATAGAAAAATGTGCGAGAGGAGCACTCACCTACTTTTAGGAGTATCCATTGCTGTTTCAAAGCTTTAGTCACCAATTACCTTAAAAATCCAACATTCACCAATTCATGTTCGTGAATTTCAATATCAGGTTAAATGCCTCACATATTTTCATTAACAAATAATTCATTCTACATAATCAAATGAACAATTGATATTCAATAAACTTTATTCTTTAATCCACCAGAAGATAACTTATCTAAATTATTGACAAATTCTCTAACACTCAAACTTTTAAAATGCCCTTAGATATTAAGCAAACCCCTTCACAAGTAACTAAATCCCAATGTTCAACTAATCAATCACAAAATGAATGATTCCCATTCGAATTTCTTCAAATTAATATAAAAATAAAGAATAATCAAAGTTTTAATTATACTTTGCCACATTTCTTTACACCTATAGAAAACAAATACCTTACTAAAAGTTAAGGTATACTGTATCAAAATATTTGCGGTCATAATCTGCAACTTATTGGTCTTCCCGATCTCCACCACATGTTCATCGTTCCACCAACCGCTCATGAGGGAGGTTTCCACAATCACCACACTCTATATATTTGCCTACAAGTTCAGGATGAGCCAATAAAAACAGTTATATAATCGGCTAGAAAAACACCAATAGGAGCCTAAAGTGCAAACTGTGACTCCTCATTTGACTACAAGTATACCATTAGGGACCTGAGTTTCTTAAGCTCAACAGTTAGCTCAAAATTGACCATAATAAAACTGTTTTCATAGTTGACTTGGAGTACACCAATGAGACCCTGAACTTCTTTTATCCCAAACAAAAGATACCAATAGGGACCTGAGTTTCTTAGGCTTACCAGGTAGCTCAAAAGTAACCAATAAAATACTTTCTGCTTATTCAGCTTGGAATACATGAATGAAAACCTGAGTTTCTTTTATCCAATTCACTTCACAAGCCCCCACCCATTACGATTCAATCAATCAATCAATCAGGGTTTCGTAGAAGGCACTACTAACCTGCGAGGTCTTCAAGGCACTGGGTGGCTGGAGGGTGAAGTGAGCAGCTACTTTAGGGTCATTCGAAGAGCCATGTCTTGAGGTAAATTCTGAATTGGTGCAGAGTTGGGCTTCATCGGAGGGGAAGGGGAGTTTGTTCCAGGTCTTGGCTGCAATTCAGGAAAAGGATCTTCCACCTGCTCTGGGCCTGTAGAAACAAGGGACGGTGGCTAGGGCGAGGTCAGATGAGCTGAGATTTCTATTGGGGGTGTGGATGGAGATTCAGTTGTTGAGGTATTGGGGTCCGGTTTTGTGTAGGGCTTTGGAGGTATGTGAGCAGCTTGAAGTTTATTCTTTTTTCGACAGCGAGCCAGTGGAGTTAATCTGGCTGTTCATGATAATTGAAGAGTTGAGTATGATGCAGAGGTTGCGTGCATGGTCCGTTGGGGTGGGTGGGTTTCCGAGGTTTTGGGGGCCACCAAATATTGTTCCATGCAGAGACAGTGGAGCCAAGGATGAGAACTTCTATTTTCTCAGAGTCGAGCTTCGGGCAGCTGTTGCTCATCCAGGTAGCGATGGCTTTCATCCCTTCTTGAAAGTTGTGCCTGGTGATGTCGGGTTCCTTGGTGGGGGAGAGGATGAGCTGAGTATCATTTGCATAGGAAACAATGTTGAGACTGTGGTTTCTGATGTTAGTTGCGAGGGGGGCCATGTAGACTTTGAGGAGTGTGGTGCTGAGGCGAGATCCTTGTGATACTTTCCATCTGATCTCTGTCGGTCCTGAGAGGAAGGGCAGGAGCCTTATTCTCTGTGCTTTGCCCGATAGGAAAGAACGTATCCAGTCAAAGGCCTTTTCTTGGATGCCGGCGTCGTGGAACCTGGTGGCTAGTGTGCAGTGGGAGATGGTGTTGAAGGCTGGTGATAAGTCCAGGAGGTTTAGGGCTGCCATGTGGCCCTGGTTGAGGAGGGCGCAGATGTAGACAGTGGCGGCGAGGAGTGTGGTCTCTGTGCTGTGGTTACTGCAGAATCCGGACTGAGAGGTGTCTAGGATAGTGCTGGTTTCTATGAAGTATGCTAGCTAGGTGTTGACAGCCTTTTCGATGACTTTGGCGGCAAAAGGAAGACGTAAGATATGCTTGAAATTCTTGAGGTCCATCGGGTCTGCGAAGGGCTTCATTAGGTGGGGGTTGACTTTGGGGAGCTTCAATTTGTCAGGGAATGTGGCTGTGTCGAGGGAGAAGTTGATAGTTCAATGTGGCTTGGGTGCGATGGCAGTGGCAGCCCTGTGGGTGCGGTGGGCAGGGGTTAGAAGGTGCTACGGAGTTGATGCTCTTCAGGTGTCTTCTGTGGTGAGGGGGTCGAGGTGAGATGGGTTTGTTGGGTGGTGTCGTTGGTGTGGGAGTTGAGGCGGTGCCATGGTCTTGATTGTAAAAGTGGTCATGAAATGTCCTGATCTTGAGCAGAAAGAAGGAGCTGAGTTTGTTGCAGAGGTCTTGGGAGGGAGGGACGTCGGTTTTACTGTTTGGTTTGGCGAATTCCTGTATAATGGCAAAGAGTTCCTTAGAGTTGTGGACGTTGGCGAGGATTCTGACTTGGACAAAGTTTTTCTTCGTTGATTTGATGAGTTGGAGGTGTGCTGTGATGGCTGTTTTATAGGCGGCGTATGCGTTTGGGGTTCTGCTGTTTCATAATGTCTTCACCAGTCGTCGGCAGGAGAGCTTGGATTCTCGGAGTTCCTTGGTGAACCAGTTGGCTTTCTTGTTGTGTCATCTGGTGTTGGTTTGAAGAGGGGGAAGATTGTCGGCACAGTTGGCGATCCAGTGGTGGAGGTTGCTTGCTGCTGTGTTGATGTCTGTCATAGTAGGGGTGCAGGTCAGGGCGTAGGTGAGGATTTCTTCTGAGTCTTTGTCCCAGCTTCTGTGTGGGAGGCAGCACATGTGCTTGCACACAGTGGGTTTCGTAAAGGAGAAATTAATGCAGTGGTGGTCGATCCAGAGCAGTTCTGTGATGTGGCTGAAGTGCATGTTAATTTTCTTGGGTGAAGATGGAGTCAAGTGTGTGTCCTGCTGTGTGAGTGGGGGTGGAGACAAGTTGCTTCAGCCCTCTGTTGTTGAGGTTCTCCAAGAGGGCGGTGTTGTTGGGATCACTGTTGTTGTTCAGGTGGAAGTTCAGGTCTCCGAGTAGTATTTAGTCCGTAGAGGCAAGGGTGTGGGGTGCAATGTGGTTGACAATGATGTTGGTGAAGGGGGCATGGGGTCCAGGCGGTCTGTAGGCAAGTGTTCTGCATAGCATTGTTCTGGGTTTGGGCTGGATCTGGAAGTGAATGTGTTCCATAGGGGCCAAGGCGCCAAGCGAGTTGGTGGTTGTCAGTTGGAGGGAGATTTTGTAGACGATGGGGAGGCCTCCTCCTGAGCAGTTGGGGTGGTCTTTTCTCAGGATCTTGTATCAGTCGCGGATGGGGGATGCAATGTCAGGTGCGGAGCGGACATTGGTCCAGGTCTCTGTGAGGAAGGCAACTTCGGGCATTTGGGTGTAAGGAGGTCCCGCATTTCTACAATGTGCCTGTGCAGGGAGCGTATGTTGAGGATACAGTCCAGTGATTTGTGTGTGCTGGCATCCAGTGGGCTGGAGGCTATTGCTGGTGTCCAGAGGTGGGTGAAGGGATGGCGGCAGTGTTGGCAGGAGATTGGGCCTCAAGTGTTGCTCGGTGTCGAGAGCTGGTAGTTGTTGTTGCATCTGGGGTTTTGTGCGTGGAGAGTGCTGGGTTCGTAGCAGTGGGGAGTCATTGGACCAGGGTCCCTGGTGCTGGTCACAGTCAGGGACAGTTGCAGACAGGCTTGCTTTTGGCACACCTTCAGCACACCAGCAGTGCTCCTGCGTGGCCACCATTAAGTAGGGGTCTGGGGAAGGCATTCAGCTGGCAGGCGGGAGCGGGAACGACACTCGGGGGAGGGGCCAAGGGTACAGCAGTGGCATGATACGTGAGACGAGGGAGGGGAAGAGGAATACAGCGAGTTAAGGGACTGAAAGTGAACAGGCAAAGAGAAAGAGGCACAATAAAGGAAAAAGCGAGAGAGAGAGAAAGAGGCACAACAGGGGAAAAGGGCAGTTGGAAAGAGGTAACACAGAGGCAAAAGGCAGAAAAAAGAAGCACAACAGAAAGAAAGGCAAAAATGGGAGAATAAAAGGTGAATATGAGAAAGGCAAAATGACACAGAACAGAGCAGAATAGCAAAACAGCAGGGTACTCTTCCACTAGACCAACAGGGATGAGGGGCAGGCAAAAGTCTGCAGGTGGAGGAGGGCCTAGAACACCTACCTGAAGGGCTCAAGCTGGCGCTAAGGGCAGAGCCTTAACGGTGGAACTGCGCGGGGGAGAGCAGTGACTTCGACCAGGAGGTCAGAGGTCTTGCTCTACTTCACCAATTTCAATTCCTTTACTTTTTTAAGAAAAATAAATACAGATCTGTTTGGGATATTATATAAATAATACTCACCAACAAAGAGTAGTCACTTGCATACTGGAATTTTTTTTAAAAGCAAACATCACCATAGAACACAAAAACACAATGGCGGGGGAGCAAGTTATAGTTAGTTCTGCTAACTATAACTGGTTGTTTTGTGGTGTTTTGAGCTTAAAATGTTAATGTTGTCATTGACAGTCACCTACCTATAACATTACTTTAACCTATGTTTTTTTTCAGTGAAATTCTAAGGTTTAAAAAAAAAAAAAAAAACAGATCTTTTTAATCACATGTAACTATATTTTTCAGTGACTATCTGAGGTTTTTGTTATGTAAACAAATGTTTTATGACCTTACATAAGCCAACTCCCTGCCATTCATGGCGAAGCAGCGATTGACCACAGGGCCTTGCCTGTAGCCAGGCCCTGCGGCAATACCTCCACAGGCAGCCAAACCCACATTGCACATGACCTTCACCCATGTCAAGCAGGAGGTTCGTAACAGGGCTCTTTGGCCAGCTCACCCACAGGCAGCAAACCTTACGCTGTGCAAGGCCTTTCATCATGCATGGCATGAAGCTGCTGTAAGGCCTGGTCTGCAGTTAGGCCGTGCATCCAAGTCCACACAGACAGCCACCTGGAAGCAGTTAACCTATGCATTGCTTGGGCTTTTGTGTTGCAACCAGGCCCAGCTTTCCACTCTGTGGGCAGCCTTTGGCCATGCGCAGCAGGGGTTGGTTACTGTGCTTGGCCTGCCGCCAGGCTCTGTGGCCATATCACTAGCAGGTTGTTAACCATCCACCATGCATGTGCAGCATAGAATTGGCCTTCAGGCCCCTGGGAACCCATTCCCTGCGGCCTAAACATATATTTTAAGGGAAAGGGGTCATGCAGTCTCCTCCCTGACCCTTAATTGGCCCTGGGCCCCATATTGGGGCCAAAGAAAATTAAACAGGGAAGAAGGTCATGCAGCCCCCCTCCCTGATCCTAAATAGGCCCGCGGACCGCATCCCCCAGGGCCAAAAGCTATGGGGAGGGAGCTTTCAGCCCCACTCCCCAAGGTTTATTAGGCCCTGGAGACCCGATCCCCCTGCGCCATATATAATGAAAAAGGGGTGGGGACAAGACCCCCAGAAGCCTGATTAGGCCCCCATGGATTCCATTCCAGAGGATGGGGTCCAATTTGTTTAAAAGGGGATGGACAATGCAGCCCCTGTCCTTGAGCCTAATTAGTATCCAGGTTTCCCATCTCCTGGGTCAAAATATAAATAAAAGGGGAAGGGTAATTGCTGCCCCCATTCAGCCCCCTCCCTTTGCCTTTAGAGGCCATGTGCGCCCCATCCCTGTGGTCTCCATTTTAAATACTTCAGTGCCTTGTTGCCCACCGGGGGCACCCACCAAACACATGTTTTCTGTTATTCTATTTCCATACCCGGATCAGTGTGGACAGGAAAACAGATATCAAGACTGCTCTCAGCCAGTGGGAGCATTTTTTAAATTCCCACCTGCTTGGAGCACACTTTGTGTTTGCTCCCATTTGGTTTTAATTTGGAAATTGGTCCAATAAGGCAGGTGCAAACAAATTTTTTCCTGATGGTTTTCCTCTGCCGGTGCCAGCAGGGAAACTACTGTGTCCCTAAGACGGGGTCCCCAGGACACTAAGTGAGACGAACCTGGTGGATGGGGTTCCCGTGGCTGAGTACGACTTGGAGAGGGGGGGGGCGCATGCCTACCTCCCCTAAATAAAAAAGAAATTGGGGCACGGTTATTTAGTCCTTGGGACAGAAATAGTTTGGGAAGGGGGCTGCATGGCCCTCCCCCTTAATGAATGAATTGGGCCAAATGGGATGGGGTCTCTGGGCCTAAACGGCTTAAGGAGGGGCACACCTCACCTTAAATATATAATGCAGCCAAAAGGCCCTAAATTTCCCTAAATGGCTGTAAATGGAAGGAGCCCTATTGACACATATATATATATATATTACCTACTGGCGGTCGCCAGTAGGTAGTTATAGTTAGGACCCCTTTTCCATAGGAAATCCGCAACATTCTATTTTGAATAACTTTGGCGCCGGTCGACGAATCCTCGCGAATTTCTCAAAATAGGTGGGGCGCAACGCTCCGCTCCTACCCTGAAAGTCTCGGGGGGATTCGTCAAGCGGGGGCTGAGATAAAAGGGGGGTCCCAAAACGCGTTTTCCCCATGCATTTTTCCATAGGACCTTTAGACAGGGCTACAGGCCGAACGGCTGAACAGAATTACTAGAAATTTGGTAGAGAGGTAGTCCCTAGGTCAAGGAAGTGCCTTTTGTAGGTTTGGTGTAAATCTGTTCAGTAGATTCTGAGAAAATAGCCTTTAAATCAATATATCTGAGCCAGCTTACGGTACGCGTACCGTAAGCTTACCGTACGCGTACGGTGGCGTGCGCGAGCGCGATTCTGATTGGCTGTTAGATCTTAGTAAACATTCGAATCGGCCGAAACCAGGAAGCGGCGGCCGCCATTTTGTGTGTTTCACTCAGAAAAAAAAAGAGTGAAAACAAGAAAAGGGGGCAAGGAGGAGAGTTACAGACCCCCTTACATTTGTGAGGGGGTCAAAGAAGGACTGTAAAGTACAAAGAAAACATTTATTGATTTTTAAAAAAATCACGGGGTACGCGTAAGGTAAGCTTACGGTAAGCGTACGGAAGAAAAAAAAAATTAAAAAAGAAATGAAATGCAGATTTAAGAGTTTAGATATTAGGGAGCTCTAAAAAGAGCCGTTGTGTTTATGAAGTGATTTTTTAAGTGGTACCTACAAGTAAGTACCGATGCAGAGTCTAAGGTTCAAGAGGAAGACTCTGTTCCCTTCATCATTGAAGTGCACACCATCTCCTCTATAAATGTCTTGCATGTCATAACGCAAGTTGTTGTGGTAAATGGCACCCATACCATAGTCACGGAGGAAAGCAGAAACAGATTTGTTGACGTGCTTTCTTGCTTTGTCAATTTGCGGACAGAAATGATTGGACCAGTTCCATTTTTGCCTTTGGCATATGTTGGAAAACACAAAGGCAGTTTTAGGGAAAAGTGAAAACAGTTGTGCAAAGGTGTCCTTCATAAGCATTTCCAGACCTACCCCAGTCAAAGTGCCTAGGTCATTGCCACCACAGTGCACTATTATGAGGTCAGGGTGTTGGATTTGCATGAAGGATTTCACCAATGGCATCAATTGGTGCCACTTTAACCCTCTCTGACCAATCCATTTAATGTCTACATTTGGCAAAGCAAGGTCTCTCACCATACCTGTTTCTCTGCAAACTTTTCACTCCAGAAGACATAGCTGTGCCCTACAATCCACACTGTGAACATCTTCAAAGGAGAACTGGATGCACTCAGGAGGTGTCTTTCAGTAGAATGGCAATATGAAAAGAAAGACAGTTTGGAAATGGAGGCATACATATTTTTTTCGAAACAAAAAGAACTGATTGGCTGTTTCATACCATTCTAGAATAAAAACTAGGCTGTATGTGTAAATTAATAGAAGCATGTTTTGTATTGGTACAGAAAAATGTGTTACCAAAGAACAGTACTGTGGATTTGCTGTTAGGTTTGAAAAGTCAAGCACTCTTGCTCGGTGGAATTGAAACATTGTGTGGCGAACTTCTGACCTAACTCCACACAGCAGTGTTCCATGAGCTGTTGCTATGGTAGCAGGCAGAAGTCAAGTTGGGGGAAGGGTACTAGGCAGAAGTTAAGTTGGGGGAAGGGTACTTTAAGAAAAGGGTTGGTTTTCAACCAATAGAAATGTGTGATTACATTTGAAAAAAAGGGGGAAGCACTGAGATTTGAAACTTACATGTATATGTGTGGAAAAATAGAGGGAAACTTTGCCATTATCTGGTTCTGCTGAGAGGAGAGAGGTGAACAGAACAGAGATCCTGGCTCTGATAATCTGCTGTTTGAGTGCCACATTTTTTTCACAACTAACTAATTTAAAAGGTGAGTTAAGAGTTTGAGAGGGGATGTATATGGTAAATTAAGAAATTTCGTTTTGTGACTAATGTGAAAACATGACTCATACACATGGTGGTGGTCTGAAAAAGCAGTCTGGACATGTGCAATTAAAAAAAATCTAAAAAGTGGATTCATAATGTGTCAGTCTGTAAAAGTGATTTTCACTTGCCAAAAAAAAAAAGAGCAGTAAGTGTGCATTCAAATTGGCAAAGAAATTTCGTTTTGGGACTAATGTGAAAACATGACTCTGTGTGGAAATAGGAATTACAGGCAGAGATTTATTGCGTTTTGCTCTGGTGATTTCACAGTTGCATTAGTAGGAAAAAGGGGGAGCGATTTTTTGGGGGAAGAAGCAGACTCTTAGCACACACCCAGCTCCTTTCCATGTATAATCATGCACAGTATTTAGAAGCGAGTGGGGTTTTCAGGTTTCAGTCTGAAATGCTAATACATTCAGCATCACTAAGGCTGGTTGCCCTTGCTGGAGTGTAGGCAGTCACCGAGGATACACATGGTGGTGGTCTGAAAAAGCAGTCTGGACATGTGCAATTAAAAAAATCTAAAAAGTGGATTCATAATGTGTCAGTCTGTAAAAGTGATTTTCACTTGCCAAAAAAAAAAAAGAGCAGTAAGTGTGCATTTAAATTGGCAAAGAAATTTCGTTTTGGGACTAATGTGAAAACATGACTCTGTGTGCAAATAGGAATTACAGGCAGAGATTTATTGCGTTTTGCTCTGGTGATTTCACAGTTGTGACTTGTGAAAAGAAATGTAGTAATATATTTAAATAAAATAAAGGAATTTTTTTTAGTTTTTTTCAGGTATTGCTGAAGAGCAGTGGACAAAATTTAAGATGCCTACAAAATCCAGAGTTCAAAAAACGCACAAAAAAAACCTTTATTTGAAGACAACTAGAGGACCAAAGTTAGTAGAAGATGCTCATGTTGGGAAAAAGAAAAAATCTTCTGGTAAGCAGACGAAAGATTTTTTAAAGAACATATTCAAAAAAAGGAAAAATGTACAAAATGTCTGTACTCGAAAGGATGTTTTGAACAAAAAAGGAGAGGAAAAAATTGACAATTTAGTTAATGCAAATATACCTTCAGCAACTGAAAAGATTTATATAAATAGAAAAACTGCGTTTAAAGAGATACGTAGAAAAATGTTTCAGAGAAGAGTTATGTCCAATTTGATGAAGGATGTGAAGAAATAGAAGAAAAAGACAAAGTTTTATAAAAGAAAAAAAGAAATAGAAGCCATTGCAGCAAAGGCATTAGAATTAAAAAGGAAACTATTCATTTTAATTTTGAATAGGATGCGTACATTAGACAAAATGGTTAATGTACTGAAATCACATAGCAAAAGGAAAAGAGTAGTGAACAGAACAAACTTTTGTAAAGTGTTTTTAGGAAAGTGGATGCATTGTTCAAGTAGTGAACCTTTTTTTAATGAAGAGAACTATTTTCAAAGTAATAGTTTGCTGCATGCAGTTGACACCAGAGGTCGTTCTTACGAAGTAAAAAATGGTTGCATAATGGAGAAGGAGATAATGGTTCCAAGAGATGAGGTACAAGTGATGGCAGATGAGGCTATGGGGAGACGTCCTAAAGCCCCCGTGTACACTTGGAATTGTAGTAGTATTTGCACTGTGCGTCAGGAATCTATTGACAAATTTCGAGAGTTTCTAAGAGAATATAGTAAAAAAAGTATAAAACAGAAGATTAAGGTGCTTCAAAGTCTGGATCCATGCAGAGTGAGAGAGAATACTGGTTTGCAGGGTCATTCTCTGGCTGGTCTATCTAGAAAAGTGTGCAATAGTGTTTTCCATCATTTTAGGATGCTGGCTGTTCATCATACTGAAATGAGAAAGTTTGTGAGACGGTTGTATTTTGCCAAAAGTCCAGCAATAAAGTTAAATGAATTGAATAGGGCTCTGTTCCGAGGAACGGTATCAGATGTAGAGAAGGTTGTTGATGAAATTCAGTTTTGTTACTTTGGTCCAGAACAAAACAGTGCAGAGAAGGACACAGTAAATGAGGAAGAAGTGGAAGAGAATGTAGAACCCTCTGTAACACATTTAATGATCACATAACAAAATTTGCAATAGTCTCTAATGAAAGACCAAATTTTACTTGTATTTGTTGCCACAGAACTCATTATAGAAAACAAACTAGGAATGTTGATCTCTACAGAAAGAGTGAAAATGAAGATAATTATAAGTGGAAGGATTTTGCCACATATATATTTCTAGAAAATTGTTTTGATTTGGGTGAAGATCAGCGTATTTGTAAATACTGTTACAACAAGTTAGAGGAAAATAGAATGCCGACCAGAGCTGTACATAATAATTTAGAATTGGATGCTATTCCTGCTGAACTTTCTGAATTAAATACATATGAGTCTATACTCATTCAATGTGTTCATCCGTTCCAGACCATAGTACGTATGGAGCCCAAAACTGGTAAATTACCTCCTTCTGATTTACTGAGAGGTTTAAAAGGTAGAGTGGTGTATTTGCCCTTGGATTTGAAAAAAAATATGGAAACTATTGATGCGGATACTTTGGAAACTGAACCATTAGTTATTCTGGTTAATGGTGTACCTACAAAGAATAAGAAGATTTGGCAGGAGCTGGTAGATGTGCGGAAAGTACAAAGAGCAAATTTGTATTTGAAAAGGAATAACAAATGGTATGAATCAATTTATATACAAGAAGAAGAAGAAGAAGATTTACAAGAAGACACAGAAACACCAACTGGACAAATTGAAAAAGTGGACAAGTCAAAGGAAGAAGAAATTTATGAACATTTTAGCATACATCCTCTTCATTCAAAAGAAGTTAGGGGAGACAATATTGATCTCTTTCAGATGAAGAAAGCAAAAGGAACTCCCGTGAGTGTATGGGAGGAGAGCTTGGAAGCTCAATGTTTTCCCCAGCTGTTTCCTAAAGGAAAAGGAGGACGATACGATGAACGTCCAGAACAGATTCCAGCTTCTGAGTATCGGACTACAAGACTATATGCTGAAAATCCCAGATTTCGACAAAGTATTCCTTATTTGTTCCATCTTTTATTTGAAAGCGACTTGTCTGCACTGTCCTATGCAGTAAATCACATTTTAAAAAGTGGAGTACATTTACAAAATGTGTCTGCTAAGGATTTTATGGAGAAAGTGCAGCACCGAGATGATCATTTGGAAACACAACTGATCAATCTGATGGCTTGTCAGCGTGGGACAAATGAATATTGGTACCGACGCCATGGTGAACTAAAATGCATGTTACGCAATTTAGGAACACCAACATGGTTCGTTACCCTAAGCTGTGCGGAGTATGCTTGGGATGATTTACTGGATTTTCTAAGAGAGGCAAATTCAAACATTAAAAACATCGAATACAAGACAGCAGGAGAACTGTGCTCATTGGATCCGGTTAATGTTTGCAGATATTTCAATCATAGATTTGAGGCTATGATGTCCTTCATCTGCAATAAAAAAAATCCACCTCTTGGAGAAGTAGTAGATTTCTTTTGGAGAAAAGAGTACCAGGCAAGAGGTGCTCCTCATATTCATATGCTGTTGTGGATCAAGGATGCCCCAAAGTTTGGAACAGATACTGATGAAGCAGTGTTATCTTTCATTGAAGAATATGCAACATGTGCTATACCAAAAAGCACAGAAGAGAAAAAGTTAAAGGAGCAAGTTTTACGTTTCCAAAGTCATCGGTGTGGAAAATACTGTCGACGGAAATACAAGAGCAAAGATAAATACTACACTAAATGTCGATTTGGATTTCCTAGACCTGTTCTTTCAAATGGAAGAGTCAACAGTTTTATGTCAGCTGTGAGACATACTATCACAAGAAAATCACCTAAGAATACCTACAACCTAAAAAGAAAAGAAGAATCAAAAAATATAAATGACTACAACCCAGTCATTTTATCCATGTGGAACGCTAACATGGATATACAGTATGTAGCTGACAATTCCATTGCTGTTGCTCGATATGTAACGTCTTACATTACGAAATCAGAAAAAACAGAATTGAAGGAAATGTGGGAAGAGATTTCTCACGAGAAGACTGTCAGTAAGAAGCTGTACAGTTTCAGTTTGAAGATGTTATCGCATCGAGAAATTGGATCCTACGAATGTTCAGATAGGTTATCTTCTGCAAGTCTCTACTCGAAGTCAAGAAGAATAATTTGGGCAAGTTTAGGCCTTGCAGCAATGAGAAATCGGGTACTGAAATCTGTTGGAGAAATTGAATATTTGGCCGAGAATGACCCAGAAAGTACAGATATTTTGAAATCAAACATGTTGGACACATATTATCCCAAGAGAAGTCAACATCTGGAGAACATGTGTCTCTATGAAGTGCTGCAGAACTACATTTATTCACGGAAAGCCGCAGAAGACATCAACAATGGAAAATATAAAGTCGTTGGTGAGGAAGGATGTTTGGTGAAGCAAACAAAAGGAAGTTTGATAAATCACAGGAAGCTGAGTTGCGACACTACTGACAAGAAGGAATTTTACTACTTGGCTCTTTTACAGTTGTTTAAACCATGGCGTACAGAGGATGAACTACTGGGAGAATTTCAAAGCTATGAAGATTCTTTTAATGCTTGCAAAGACAGCATACAATGCAGTACATTCTCAAGTTATCTGCAAATGTTAAATGAAGAAATTGAACAGGAAACTACAATTGCAGCAGAAATAGCTAGAGACAGTTCTCAGGACAGCCAAAGTTCAGGAACACTCAGTCAAGATCCCCTAGGACAACCAATCGTTGAAAATGAAGCATCAATAGCCATGAATGAAGTGGAAACGGCTATGAATCAAGCTCAAGAAGAATTTATAGACTTAGAAAATTTGGAAAGACAACTGAATCAAGAGCAGCAACAAATTTATGAAGAGATCAGAAACAAAATTGATCACGGATTTCTACATGAAAAAAAAGAGTGCTCATGCACATCATTTCATCCAATCAGGATGTATGTAAGCGGACAAGCTGGAACTGGAAAAAGTTTCCTTATAAAAGTCATCAGAAGCTACCTACAGCAAAAAACAGATTCTACTTTGTCTTGTGTGGTTACTGCTCCAACTGGGTTAGCAGCATATAACATAAAAGGAATCACTTTACATCGTTTGCTAATGTTACCAGTGGAGCATGAGAACAAAATACAATACAACAAGCTAACTGGAGAAGCATCCTTGGAAGTTTCAAGAGTATTGAAGAAGATGCAAGTTCTCATTATTGATGAGGTGAGCATGGTATCAAACTTAATGCTTGCCTTTGTGCATTTAAGAATGCAGCAAATTTTGAAGACAGACTATGACATGTTATTTGGTGGAAAACACGTCATAGTTTTTGGAGATCTTTTGCAACTTACTCCAGTTAAAGGACAACCAGTGTTTAATACTGTCACACATGAAGACACGAAGAAGTCATTAGGAAGCATCGGAAATACAAATATTTGGTCCTTCTTTGAGTACAAGGAACTTACTACTAATATGAGGCAAGCAAGCGATGAAGAATATGGAAGTATTCTGAAAGATATCAGAATTGGACTACTCACAGAAGTTGGCAAAAAAGCATTACAGAGTCGGCTGCTACATAATTTATTTCCAAAGGAAGAAATAGTTGCAGAGAAAATATACAAGAACATTGCAGAAAACAAAAGTGTCATCTGCTTAATGCCAACTCTACGTGAATGCTCAATATTTAATGAGGAGCTTTTGAAATTGGAAAAGGAAGAGATCAGGAAATTGGAAGCAGTGGACAAAATTGAGGATGGAAGAATTACTGTCACAGTAACAGGCAAACTGAAAAATAAATTGGACTCACTAGAGAAGAACATCTCCAAAACAGCTGGATTAGAAAAAAATCTATATGTTTGCATGAACTGTAGAGTATTTTTAAGAAGAAATTTGGATGTTGAAAAAGGTTTAGTTAATGGAGCTATGGGAAGAGTTGTGGGTTTTATTAATTATCAGAAAAAAGATGGAATTGAATGTTTAAAAATAAAATTTGATCAGATAGAAGAAGTTAAAGATATTTGTCGTTGTACAGTTCGTTTCATGCTTGTGAAAGACTTATATGTACGTAGGAAGCAGTTTGTTTTCTCTAGCATATGCTGTAACTATTCACAAGTCTCAAGGATTGACTGTAGATTGTGCATTTGTGAACATTGGTTCAACTGTGTTCAAAGAAGGTATGGCAGATGTTGCTTTGTCACGAGTGAAAACATTATCAGGTTTATTCATGATAGACTTTGATGATTCAAAAGTTAGTGCTGATACAAACTGTGTAAAGGAGTATAATAGATGAAGAAGAAGCTATGCTCCTCATTTAGGTCAGTATCCTGTGTTGGAGAAACGTGTAGTTTCTCGTAAAAGAAAAAATGAGAATATCTGTAATGAAGATGTAGAGAAGAGGAAAAAAAAGAGGAGTGATGTAATTGCAAGCAAAAAGAAAAAGGAAAATGAAGAACAGGTTGTAGGATGTCATTTTGAAAATAGCTCTGGTGTCAACTGCTACGCAAATGTAGTGCTGAATGTTGCATTTTATCTGGAAAGTTTGCAAGAGCAGATAATAGTAAATCAGGGAAAAAGATTCTGTTCTGAGCTGAGTCTCCTTTTTCAAAAGCTGAGTAAAGATAAAACTCAAATAGAAAGTGCTACTCAAATTAGAAAACTTTTAGATATATGTTCAGGACGAACACAGTTTTCTCAAAATGAACAGCAGGATGCACACGAATTTTTGATGTATTTTCTTCAAGTACTGGAAGTAGAAGAAGTTGCAATTGATATTTTATTTGGTCTCTCTTATAAATGGGAACATAGTTGTGAAAACTGTTATAATATATGTGGCTCTAATGTTGATAATGAAAGGTTTATTTATTTGACATTGCCAGAGAGTAAAACAGTCACTTTTGCAAAATTAGTTAAAGATGCTAATCATAGCATGAAATGTGGTGAGTGTAAATCTGACATGTTTTCAACATTAATTTTAAAGGAATACGGTCAGTATGTAATTTTAATGATGCAACGATGTAGAGCTGATGGTTCAAAATTGGATACTTAATAAAGAAGTTTACAGGACAGCAATTATCAATTTCAGGAAAAACTTTTGTAACTGTTGCAATAATTTTCCATGATGGACCTACTGTTACTTCTGGACATTACACAGTTTATCTTAAATGTGAAAAAGGCTGGACACTGTGTAATGATTCCCAATTGATTTTCAAACAACGTTTGCCTTTTGATTTAGCAAATTCCTATCTAATCTTCCTGAAACCTAAATTTTAGAGAGACTTGGCAATATCTGGACAAAATAATTTTACCATTTTACTGGATTACCATTGGAATTTTCTAAAAAAAAGATTTTTTAAATTATCATTTGGCCTAATGGAAAGAACCAATTGTAATGTGGACTTTTTTAATTTTAAATGAAACTTTCAAAAACCAATAATTTAGAGATAATCGGTAACATCTGCACAATTTAAATTTTGGAATGTTATTGGAGTGCCATTGGAAATTTTTTCAAAAATGATTTTAAAAATTACTATTTGGCCATGCGGAAAAGTAACCAATTCTATTGTGGACTTAATAAATTATTCAAAAAATTTTCGTGAACCAAAATGTTACAGAGAATCGGTGAGATCTGGACAAATTAAACTTTAGAATTTTATTGGATTACCGTTGGAAATTTAATCCAAAAATTTTTTTAAAATTACTATTTGGCCTAAAGGAAATGGAATCAGATGTATTGTGGAGTTATTTGAGATATAATATTGTGATTATACTTCTGAAACAAACATATCAGACGGTATTTTAAAGAAATAAGTATTGATATTAGATGATATTTTTTTAGAATATTATGCATTTCTATAATGTTAAGTTTAAGTAAAAAGAGATTCTGGGCTTTTTTAATACAATCTTTGAGATTGTTATTTTTTTTTTGCCCGCTGTAAAATGATCAATGCAATTGCTTTCACAATTTATAGTGAAATGCAATATATTCTGAAAACAGCAAAAATAAGGCAAAAATATTTTTTGAAAAATATGTAAATATGTGTACTGTATTATAAAATGTTTTAAAAATATTAATACTTTTTTCTTTTTTTCAGATTGATATAGAAAATTTTCGAAAACTAGAACCATTTTTAAAGCAATTTTTTTTAAAACAAATGAATAATTATTTTTTTGAGTGGGTATGGTAAGTCAATAATAATAATAGTAGTCTCTCAAGGACCTTGTAATGTGATAATTGATTTTTAGTGTTTTTTAAAAAAAAAAAAAAAATTACGCGCACCGTACGCGTACGGTAAAAAAAAAAAAAAAAAGTTTTTAAAAACATATATAAAAAATAGATGAAAGGTAAGGTTGGCTCTTAAAAGAGCCGTTGTGTTCATGCAGGGACAGAGGAAAGAAAGATTGGGAATATTAGACGGTACGACAAGTGTGCTGATCTATTTTACTGTTCACTAGGGAAACACTGGTCTCCCTATAAGTAATTAGATCGTGACAATGGGCGCACCGTACTTCAACCCTCGCAAACCGAGGGTTAATTTCCAGAGGGCCAGCAAAAGGAGATGCTCCCCCCACAGATGAAGGGCTCACCTGACCTGCAGAAGAAGGAGTCAGCCCTGCAGATGATGGTCCAGGCTGAGCAGCTGTGGATGTGCTTGGTTCACTTACTGAAGGGTTACCTCCAGTAAGTCGAGCATGTGTCCTCTTGTGTACATCCTTGAGGTGCCTCATCATGGTATGATTCCCAAAGGAATACTTCCTGTCAGGATTACCTCTTGAAAGTACACGCTTACACAGCCTACAAGTTACTAAGGGTGCATTTACCTTTTGCTGGCCTTCAGGAAAAGTAAAATAATCCCAAACATAAGAAGTCTTTTGTTTCCTCGCTCTCTGCCTCAAGGTAGTGCTGCTAGTGCTAGCCTCACTCTCAGAAGGGCTCTGCTGGTCTGCCATCGTATCACAAAGACAACCCAGCTCCTTCTCCTAAGGGATCACAAGCAGAAATGAGAGGAATGGGTGTGGTGTAGGAGAGTTCTAGAACTGAAAGTAGTTTCAACCAATCAAAAGTTGTGTTTCATGATCACATGACCTACCGTACGCTTACGGTACGCTTACGGTACGCTTACGGCAAAAGTGCGCATGCGCGTAAAAAAGACACGCGCTTGCGCGCATGCGCATAACAGTCACTACCCGACACTTCCGCGTAACGTGCGCGTGTAGCGTACGCGTCCCACGCGGAGTACGCGCGGCTACGCAAATTGCGTAACTATACGCAAACAGCGTAGATAAATTACGGGCGTTGCGTAAACCGTACGCTTACCGTAAGCTTACGGTACGCGTACTAAAAAAAATGGAAAAAATGAACTGCAAAAAAATATAACATGTTTATTTTATGAAATATATTTAAAAAAACATATTAAAGAATTTTAATAATTTAACCATAGTCTTTATAAAAGGTTAGAACATTAAATTAAAAATATGTTTAAAAAAATAGAAGAAAAAAAAAAAATTAGCATTTAAAAAACCTTGCTAATTCAATGAAAAAACCATAGGTTTCACACACGTTATAGTTAGGAATTAGCATTTAAAAAACCTTAGAAATTCAATGAAAAAACCAAAGGTTTCACACACGTTATAGTTAGCTGGACATTTTACTCGTAAAAAACCATTGAAATTCCCCCGTTATAGTTAGTTAAGCTAACTATAACTCGCGCGCCCGCAATGCACTGCTGATGACGTCACATATTACATCACTCATGACATGGTCAGTGACATCACTCATGACATCACTGATGACATCTCAAATGACATCACTGATGACATCACTGATGACATCATCCTTGTGATAGAGTGGCAGACCTCCTCTCACCCTAATATAACCTTTGATACACACATTTATAAATAGAGACTACAATTTTAAAAACAAAGGACATACCAATACCAGTTACAACAACCTCTTCAGTAATTCTAAGATCCACATACACATCCACTCATTCACCAACAGTCCTATACAGTCACTCATACATGTACTCACTCATCATATGTACTCATACACCTATACATCCTGTTACACAATGCTACTCATCCGTAGAGTTACTCACACACATAGTCACTCATGCTAATAAAGAATCAAACATCCATTTACTTGCATATACAGTTATACACACACCACCACACTTACTTCTACGGAAACTTGCACATACTTAGTCTTTTAAACAATCACTTATAGAAACACATACTTATTCACACAGGAACTCTTTCAATCTCTCACTCTCACATATACTCACTTATATACACCAATAGTCACATATACTAGTTTAAAACATATGTAGTTACTCATAAAGACACTGTAGAGACAGTCATTCACTCACTAACACACCCATACACACACTCATCCACCCATGCAGTCCTGCATACATACTATCTTCAACACATACAAACAGTGAGTCACTCATTCATGCACCTATGCACTACGTAATACCCCCCACCGAACCATACAGATACTCAGACTCATACTCAAAAAAACAACTAATAACCTATATAGACACCCATGTAGCTGCTCACCAACCCATGCAGCCACTTATACACAAAGTGAGAGACTGATACAGATATATACATATTTAAACATTACTCACTAAGCCATGTATTCACTATGATACACCTAATCAGTCAGTTACACAATCAATTTTTCAAAAACATATCATCCATTTAGACACTTATATACCCATTTATTCTTCCATCGACCTTGAGATATACATATATAAAACTTATTTAATTTTCAGAAAAACACACATTCACGGGATGGTGTCATCAGTGATGTCATCAGTGATGTCATTTGAGATGTCATCAGTGATGTCATGAGTGATGTCACTGACCATGTCATGAGTGATGTAATATGTGACGTCATCAGCAGTGCATTGCGGGCGCGCGAGTTATAGTTAGCTTAACTAACTATAACGGGGGAATTTCAATGGTTTTTTACGAGTAAAATGTCCAGCTAACTATAACGTGTGTGAAACCTTTGGTTTTTTCATTGAATTTCTAAGGTTTTTTAAATGCTAATTCCTAACTATAACGTGTGTGAAACCTATGGTTTTTTCATTGAATATATATATATATATCTATCAAAGAAATACCCTTTCAGGCATAGAGTGACGAATAAATTATGCAAAAAAAGAAGCAGAGAACTCTGGGTAGTTCTCAAGTTTAGGTGGAAAGCAGCTCCTGTATGGAGCACTCTCAACACCAGCGACACTCTAGATCTGCTCATCTCGAATGTCTGTTTTTCTATCAAAATCTTTAAGCATAGGATTAGCACAGTGCCATCCACGCCAAGATAGAAAAAGACAAAGTCTTTTGCCATGTGTACAGCAAAGTCTTTAAGCATAAAACTAGCACAGTCCTGTCCTTGCCGAGCTGTAAAATGACAAAACCCAATTACCACTCCAGGCACAGTATTACAGCTTTGAATTGGTAAAATACCAATCAAGCCAACCTGAAATGAGTAAAAGCAACCCCTGACATCCGTGATTTCATCAGTGATGTCATTTGAGATGTCATCAGTGATGTCATGAGTGATGTCACTGACCAGGTCATGAGTGATGTAATATGTGACGTCAGCAGTGGATTGCGGGCGCGCGAGTTATAGTTAGCGGAACTAACTATAACGGGGGAATTTCAATGGTTTTGTATGAGTGAAATGTCCAGCTAACTATAACATGTGTGAAACCTATGGTTTTTTCAGTGAATTTAGAAGGTTTTTTAAATGCTAATTCCTAACTATAACGTGTGTGAAACCTATGGTTTTTTCTGTGAATTTCAAAGGTTTTTTAAATGCTAATTTATGAATGTATTATTATATTTTTTAAATATTTATTATACAATAAGCTACCTATGTATATAGTTATAAATTAGCTGAGCCATTCCATATTACAGGATACAGCCAATTTGGATAAAGTTGAACAGCATAGTTAATATCTTCTATAAACTTATAAACAGTTAATTTTTTTATGGGTTTTTGACTGTGCGCGCACGGTGTGCGCATGCGTACGTGCTCCATGTGCACATGCGTACGTGCTCCATGTGCGCATGCGTACGTCGTGCGTGCTCCGTACGTGCATGCTCCGTACGCGCATGCACGCGCGCACCGTGCGCGCACGGAGCGAGCACGGAAAGTCATGTGATTAAGAAACAACACTTTTCATTGGTTCATAGTAGTTTCAGTTCCAGAATCTTCCAACACCACACCCACTTCCCTCATTATTTCTTCTGATTCCCTGGGAGAAGGAGCTGAGCAGCTATTCTCTTGAAAATGGCAGAGCAGCACCCATCTTCTGGGAGTGAGCAGGAGACTCTTGTGCCACAGAGGCAGAGGAAACAGAAAGACTCTTTTATATGACAATTTTTCACTTTTCCTGAGGGGCAGAAGAAGGTGAATGCTCCAAAAGTCACCTGCACTATTTGTGGAGCGACCTTATCAAGAGGAAATCCTAACAAGAAATACTCTTAGTATTTTCATTATGATCAGGCACGTTGAAGGAGTACATCCTGTGGCTTTTGCTCGAGCTGCTAGAGACCACCCTCCAGCAGCTCAGCCGAGCACACCCGCAGCAGCTCAGCTGAGCACATCATCGGCAGCTGAGCCGAGCACTTCCTCTGCGGTGGCAGCTTCACCTGCTTCTGATCCTCTGGATATACACCCTCTATTCCAGAGTGTGCATATACGGTGAAATATGTGCAATGCTCTTCTCTCTTATGGTGACACCAGCATGAACCTGAGAGAGGAAGATAGAGCAGCACACATGAACTCGACATAATTTTTTTCATTTTTTCATTTTTTTGTTCCTCTGTTCCTCCATTAACACAACGGCTCTTTTTAAAGCCACCTAATATCTAAACACTTAAACTTGATTTTTAATTCTATTTTACAAATTTTTATGCCGCCGTGCGTGCACGGTGCGCGCACAGTGCGCACACGGAAGGATTTTTTGAAAAACAATAAAACGTTTTTTTCACCCTTCGGGATCCTTCAGGGACCCCCTGACAAAGGCTAGGGGGTCAGGAACGCTCTACCCTGCCCCCTTTTCACGTTCTCCACCTTTCTTTTAAATGGAAACACACATTTCTATTGGTTGCAAATTTCAACCCTTTCAAAATGATTCCTACCCCCAACATGACTTCTGCCTGCTAACATAGCAACAGATCATGGAAAACTGGTGTGAGCAGAGAGGTCAGAACTTCAGCACACAATGGGGCAGATTTACAAGCCCCTTGCGCCACTTTTGCGTCACTTTTAACATGAAAAATGTGACGCAAAAGTGGCTAAAGGGGCTTGAAAATTTGCCCCAATATTTCTAATCCAAAGCGCAAGATTGCTTGACTTTTCAAACCTAACAACAAATCCAAACTAATGTTCTCTGGGAACACATTTATCTGAACTAATACAAATCATGCTTTTAACCTACAGTCTAGTTTTTAGTGTTGAATGCTCTGAAACAGCCAATGAGTTATTTTTGTTTTTTTTAAAAAAGTATGTAAGCCTCAATTTTACAACTTTCATTTCATATTGCCATTCAACTGAAAGACACCTTCTGAGTGCATCCACATTTCCTCCTCACTCCCTGAAGTAGTCTGCTGTTCTGCCATTTTCAAGTAAAATTGATACCTGTTCAGCTCCTTGTCACATGAAATAAGAAGAAATAGTGAGGGGAGTTGCAAGGCATTTATAGAGGAGACGGTGTACATTTCACAAATGAAGGGAACAGAAGATTCTGGAAGAGAAACTACTATAAACCAATGCTTCTGAGTGCATCCAGGTCTCCTCCTCACTCCCTGAAGTAAACTGCTGTTCTGCCATTTTCAAGTAAAATTCATACCTGTTCAGCTCCTTGTCCCAGGAAATTAGAAGAAATAGTGAGGGGAGTGGCAAGGCATTTATAGAGGAGTCGGTGTACATTTCACAAATGAAGGGAACAGAGTCTTCCTCTTGAACTTCAGACTCTGCATCGGTACTTACTTATAGATAGCCAAAAACACTCAATTAACATAATGGCTCGTTTTAGAGCCAACCAACATCTAAACACTTAAATTTGATTTTTAATTCTATTTTTTTTTTAGGGTATGAGGATTAGAAAAGGGGGTAAGGGAAAGTGAGAGATGGAGAGTGAGGGGATGGAGGGATTTAGGAAACTGGAGTGAGAGAAAGGGAGTCAGGATGTCAATGAGCAAAGCAGAGTGAGGGGGATTGAAGGAAAGAATGCAAAAAGGTGAAGGGGTGTGAGATACAGACAGGAGGAAGTGAAATAGGAGAATAGGAGTGACTATGAGTAAAGGATAGTGAGAGTTAGGGGAGGTGAGGGAAGGAGAATGACGGAGAAGGTTAAAAAATTAACATAGATGGAAAATGAGTGATGGAGAGAGGAGGGTAGAAACAGAGGAGCAGATTTATAACAAACTAACGCAGCACTGTGCAGCAAGTAATTTTGCTGTGCCGTGCTGCGTTAGTTTCAAAGCACAGAGATGTGACATAATTACAAGAATATGTCGCATATCTATGTTTCCCCTGCACTGGCGCACAAACTGCAGCCATGCGCCGGTGCAGGCTCCCTTGCACCATGGTGCAAGCATGCCTGCGTGGTGGGGAGATTGTTCTTTTGCAGGAAGGAAGACCTTCCTGCACAAAACAATCACAAGAGGCTTTTTCTTCTTTCAATGAGTGCTGTCGCATGCAGCACGCACTGAAAGAGGAAAAAATGAGGAGAAATGAAAAAAATTCTCCTCGTTGTGCCTCGCTACGCCACCTCTAGGGTGGCGGAGCGTTCACACGCAACTCCAGAGTTACAATTTCTCGTAAATCTGGAGATGTGTGTAGTTCTAGGAGTGTTGCGTGGGAACACCCACACCACCACCCATGGAACGCCCCTTCAACGCACATTGCTGCGTGTGAAGTGGCTGTATTTACAAGCAGAGGAAAAGTCACGCAGGGTGGCTTTTCCTCTCCTTGTAAATATGGAGGAGCTCCCTGCGCCACCAGTACGTTGTGAAAAGTGACATAGTGGTGGCGCAGGGGGCTTGTAAATCTGCCCCAGAGATGTTAAGGAAATTAAGGGTAAGACAGGGAGAGATACAGAAACGGAGAGCAAGGAACTGAGAAGGAGTAAGGCAGTTAAAATGACTGAGACATATGGAGACAGGGAGAGAAACATGGTTGAAAAAAAAGTGATGGAGGCAGTAAACCTAGGGGAGTAGTAGAGAAGGAGTGAGGGAGTTACGAAAGAGTAGTAAATGAAGAAGAGAGAAGGAAGAGGAATGAGAAAAGCAGAGTGAGGAGAAGTGAAGAAAAGGGAGCATAAAAGTTAAGGGGTGAGAAATATAGATATTTTAAACTTACCTGTCCAACAAAATAACTTAATTAGAAATAAAAAAAAATTTAATTGCAAGAAAAATGGATTCAATTTCCTAAATTTTCTTTCGAGATCTGAAAAAAAAGAAAAAAAGTATTAATATTCAACAATACATTTTAGAAAACAGTACATGTATTTTCATATTTAACAAAGTAATTTTTTGCCCCTTTTTTGCTGTTTTCAGAATGTATTGAGTTTCACTGAAAATAGTGATATCAATTGTATTCATCATTTAACAGCGGGCAAAAAAATAAACAATCTGAAAGATTGTTTAAAAAAGCCCTGAATGTAGCCTCACTGAAACATACCTTGATAGAAATGTCACATATATATTAAAAATATCTTCTAAGAAAAATAACATTTTGCAATAAATAACGTCTGTAAACCTTGTTGCTTAAGCACATACACCAAAATAATATCTGTCAAAGAAGTCCACAATATAAACATTTACTTTTCCATGAGGCCAAATGGTAATTTTTAAATCCTTTTTAAGTGAAATATCCAATGTTAATCCTATAAAATTGAAATAATGGTTTCTTCAGATGCTGCAATTTGTATCTAAAATTTTGGTTTTAGAAAAATTAAGTAACTATTTGGTAATTCTGCAGGCAAACGTTGCTTGAAAATCAATTGAGAATCATTACACAGTGTCCAGCCTTTTTCACATTTTAGATAAACTGTGTAATGACCAGAAGTTATACAAGGTCCATCATGGAATATTATTGCAACTGCAACAAAAGTTTTTCCTGATATTGATAATTGATTTCCTACAAACTTATTTATTAAAGTGTCCAATTTTGTTCCATCAGCTCTACAAAGTTGTATCATTAAAATTACATACTGTCCATATTTCTTTAACCGCATCCCTGCTCATGACGGAACCACTCTGTCATGAGCCATGGGCGCCGTGTGCTCATGTCGGAGTGGTTCCGTCATGCTGCGGCCGTTGGCTGCCGCTCCGCCCACGAGACACGGATTTCCTGCCTGTGCGGGCGAACAATGCAAGTGGGCGGAGTCGTGACGGAACCACTCCGTCATGAGCACAGCGCGCCCGTGGCTCATGACGGAGTGGTTGCGTCACGAGCATGGCGGCGCTGCGCTGCCCCCAAACCCCCCCAGCGCCGCGGCAAAATTCGTGCCGCGGCGAAGGGGTTAAAAATAACGTTGACAACATTTCTGATTTACATTGAGAACATTCCATGTTGTGATTTGCATCTTTAACTAATTTACTAAAAGTCACTGATTTACTCTCTGGTAATGTTAAATGTATGAACCTTTCAGAATCAACATTGGTGCTGCATGTGTTCAAACAATTTTCACAACAATGTTCCCATTTATAAGAGAGACCAAATATATTTTCTATTTCTACCCCTTCATCTTCCAGTACCATAAACATATACATTAAGAATTCCTGTGCATCTTGCTCAACATTTTGTGTAAACTGTGTACATCCAGAACATACATCTAAAAGATTTCTAACATCAGAAGCACTTTCTATTTTAGTTTTATCATTACTCAGCTTCTCATAAAGGAAACTCAGCAGAGAACAGAATCTTTTTTCATGATTTAATATTATCTGCTCTTGCAAACTTTCAAGATAAAATGCAACATTCAGCACTACATTAGCGTAGCAGTTGACACCAGAGCTATTTTCAAAATGACAACCAACAACATCTTCAACATTGTCCTTTTTCTTTTTGCTTGCAATCACATCACTCTATTTGTTTACTCTTCTGTACATCCTCATTACAGATATTCTCAATTCTCCTTTTCCAACAAACATCACATTTTTCAAATACAGGATACTGACCTAAATGAGGAGCATAGCTTTTTCTTAATCTATTATACTCCTTTACACAGTTTACATCAGCACTAACTTTTGAGTCATCAAAGTCTATCATGAATAAACCAGATATTTTTTTCACGCGTGACAAAGCAACACATGCCATACCTTCTTTAAACACACTAGATCCAATGTTTACAAAAGCACTATCTACAGTTAATCCTTGAGACTTGTGAATAGTTACAGCATATGCTAGAGAAAACGGAAACTGCTTCCTACGTACATATTAGTCTTTCACACACGCAAAAAACGAACTGAACAACGACTAATGTCTTTAACCTCTTCAATCTGATCAAATTTTATTTTTAAAAATTCAATTCCATCTTTTTTCTGGTAATTAACAAAACCCACAACTTTACCCATAGCTCCATTCACTAAACCTTTTTCTACATCCAAATTACGTCTTAAAATTACTCGACAGTTCATACATACATAAAGATTCTTTACTAAACCAGCTGTTTGATATGTTTTTCTCTAGAGAATCCAATTTAGTTGTCAATTTGCTTGTCAATATAATAGTTATTCCTTCATGTTGTATTTTATCCACAGCTTCCAGTTTTATAATCGTTTCATTTTCCAATTTCAAAAGTTTGTGATGGAATATAGAGCATTCATGTAGTGTTGGCATTAAGCAGATTACAGTATTTTTTTCAGCAATTTTCATGTATATTTTCTCTGGAACTATTTGTTCTGTTGGAAACAAATTACATAGCAATCAACTCTGTAAAGCGTTTCTGCCAATCAATCAATCAATCAATCAGTGACACTTATAAAGCGCGCTACCTACCCGTAGGGTCTCAAGGCGCTGGGGGGGGGGGGGGGGGCGCTACTGCTCGAACAGCCAGGTCTTCAGCTTCTTCCTGAAGGAGAGGTGGTCTTGGGTCAGGCGCAGGTCGGGAGGGAGGGAGTTCCAGGTCTTGGCGGCCAGGTAGGAGAAGGACCTTCCTCCTGTAGTCGCTCTTCGGATGCGGAGGACGGCGGCGAGGGCGTGGTTGGCTGATCGGAGGTGGCATTTGGGAGCGTAGAAGTTGACTCGGCTGTTGAGGTAGCTCGGGCCTTGGTCGTGTAGGGCTTTGTGTGCGTGGGTGAGGAGGCGGAAGGTGATTCTTTTGTTGACGGGGAGCCAGTGAAGGTCTCTCAGATGTCCGGAGATGTGGCTGGTTCGTGGGATGTCGAGGATGAGTCTGGCTGAGGCGTTCTGGATCCGCTGGAGTCTCTTCTGGAGCTTGGCGGTGGTACCGGCGTAGAGGGCGTTGCCGTAGTCCAGTCGGCTGGTGACGAGGGCCTGGGTGACGGTCTTCCTGGTCTCGGTGGGGATCCACCAGAAGATCTTCCGTAGCATGCGTAGGATGTTGAAGCACGCCGAGGAGACGTTGTTGACTTGCCTGGTCATGGAGAGGGAGGAGTCCAGGATGAAGCCCAGGTTGCGTGCATGGTCTGTCGGTTTGGGTGCGGTGCCCAGGGCGGGAGGCCACCAGGAGTCGTCCCAGGCGGAGGGTGAGGAGCCCAGGATGAGGACCTCCGTCTTGTCCGAGTTCAGTTTCAAGCAGCTGGTCGTCATCCACTCGGCTACCTCTTTCATCCCTTCGTGCAGGTTGGCTCTGGCGGCGGCGGGGTCGTTGGTCAGGGAGAGGATCAGCTGGGTGTCGTCGGCGTAGGAGATTATGCTGAGGTTGTGTTTGCGTACGATGGCCGCGAGGGGGCTCATGTAGACGTTGAAGAGGGTGGGGCTCAGAGATGATCCTTGAGGGACGCCGCAGATGACTTCGGAGGCCTCTGACTTGTACGGTGGTAGGCGGACTCTCTGTGTTCTTCCGTCGAGGAAGGAGATGATCCATTCCAGCGCCTTGTCCTGGATTCCGATGTTGCTGAGGCGCCGTACTAGGGTGCGGTGGCAGACCGTGTCGAATGCCGCGGAGAGGTCTAGGAGGATGAGGGCCGCTGTTTGTCCATTGTCCATCAGGGCTCGGATGTCATCGGTGGCGGCGATGAGGGCGGTCTCGGTGCTGTGATTGGCTCGGAAGCCGGACTGTGAGGGGTCGAGGGATCCGTTCGTCTCGAGGAAGGCGGCCATCTGCTTGTTGACGGTCTTCTCGATGACTTTGGCTGGAAACGGGAGGAGCGAGATGGGGCGGTAGTTCTTGAGGTCGGTGGGGTCCGCTGTTGGTTTCTTGAGTAGAGCGCTGAGTTCGGCGTGTTTCCAGCTCTCAGGGAAGATGGTGGTGTCGAAGGATGTGTTGATGATGTCTCGCAAGTGGGGTGCGATGACAGCGTCGGCCTTGTTGAAGATGTGGCGAGGGCAGGGGTCGGTCGGTGATCCGGAGTGGATGGAGTTCATCGTGCGGATGGTGTCTTCGGTGCTGATCGGGGTCCAGGCGTGGAGGGTGGTGGTGGGGGGTGGTTGTTCGGTCATGGTGTGCGTTGGTTGGTTGTTGAAGCTGTTGTGTATGTCCGCGATCTTGTTGTGGAAGTATGAAGCGAGGGAGTTGCAGAGGTCTTGCGATGGGGTGATGTCGTTGTGTCCTGCGCTGGGGTTGGAAAGCTCTTTCACGATGTTGAAGAGTTCCTTGCAGTTGTGTGCGTTGTTGTCCAACCGGTCCTTGAATGCTGTTTTCTTGGCGGCGCGGATCAGCTGGTGGTGTTTCCGGGTGGCAAGTTTGAAGGAGGTCCTGTTGTCCGGTGTCGGTTCCCTTCTCCAGACTTTCTCGAGGGCTCGGCAGTTCTTCTTGGAGCTCTTGAGTTCGTCGGTGAACCATGGGGCCTTCTAGCTGCCGGGTCTGCTAGGCGGGGTCCTCAGTGGGGCGAGTTCGTCCGCGCAGTTGCTGATCCACTTCGTGAGGTTGTCGGCGGCCTGGCTGGGGTTCGCTGAGCTGGCAGGAGGGTGCTGGCTCAGTGAGGTGGCGAGCTGGTCTGCTGTGATCTTGTTCCAGCTTCTGCGGGCAGCCTGTTGCTGGTGTTGGTGGGTCGTCGTTCTCTTGAAGGTGAAGTGGACGCAGCTGTGGTCCGTCCATTGAAGCTCTGTGGCGTGGCTGAAGTCGATGTCTGTGCTGGAAGAGTTGCCATGTTCTTTGAGTAGTCCAATTCTGATATCTTTGAGAATACTTGCATAATCCTCATCATTTGCTTGCCTCATATTGGTAATGAGTTCTTTATACTCAAAGTATGTCCAAATATTCACATTATCTATACTTCCTAACGACTTTTTCGTGTCTTCATGTGTAAGAGTATGAAATACTGGTTGTCCTTTAACTGGAGTGAGCTGCAAAAGATCCCCAAAAACTATGACGTGTTTTCCTCCAAATACCACGTCATAGTCTGTCTTTAGAATTTGCTGCATTCTTAAATGCACAAAGGCAAGCATTAAGTTTGATACCATGCTTACCTCATCAATAATGAGTACTTTCATTTTCTTCAATACTCTTGAAACTTCAAAACACGCTTCTCCTGTTAGCTTGTGGTATTGTATTTTGTTCTCATGCTCTACTGGTAACATTAGCAAACGATGTAAGGTAACTCCTTTTATGTTATACGCTGCTAACCCAGTTGGAGCAGTAACACAAGACAAAGTTGAATCAGTTTTTTTCTGTAGGTAGCTTCTAATTACTTTAATTAAGAAACTTTTTCCAGTTCCAGCTTGTCCACTCACATACATTCTGATTGGTTCAAATGATGTGCATGAGCACTCTTTATTTTCATGTAGTAATCCATGATCAATTTGTTTTGTGACTTCTTCAGAAATTTGTTGTTGTTCATCATTCAGTTTTTGTTCCAAATTTGATAAGTCTATTAAATCTTCCTGAGCTTGATTCATAGCTGTTTCAACTTCAGTCATGGCTATTGCAGCTTCATTTTCTACAATTGGTTGTCCTAGAGGATCTTGACTGAACGTCCCAGAACTTTGACTGTCTTGAGAACTGTCTCTAGCTACTTCAGCTGCAATTGTTGCTTCTTGTTCAATTTCTTCATTTAACATTTGTACATAAGTTGTGAAAGTACTGCATTCTATGCTATCTTTGCATGCATTAAAGGAATCTTCATAGCTCTGAAAATCTCCAAGTAATTCATCCTCTGAACGCCATGGTTTAAACAACTGTAAAAGTGCTTAGTAGTAAAATTCCTTTTTGTCAGTAGTGTCGCAACTCAGCTTCCTGTGATTAATCAAACTTCCTTTTGTTTGCTTCACCAAACATCCTTCCTCACCAGTGACTTTATATTTTCCATTGTTGATGTCTTCTGTGGCATTCCGTTTAAAAATGTAGTTCTGCAGCACTTCATAGAGACACATGTTCTCAAGATGAGGACTTCTTTGTGGGTAATATGTGTCCAAAATGTTTGTTCTTAAAATGTCTGTACTTTCTGGTTCGTACTATGCTAAATATTCAATTTCTCGAACAGATTTCAGTACCCGATTTCGCATTCCTGCAAGGCCTAAACTTACCCAAATTATTCTTCTGGATTTGGAGTACAGACTTGCAGATGATAACCTGAGCATTCGTATGACCCAATTTCTCGATGCAATAACATCTTTAAACTGAAACTGTATAGCTTTTTACTGACAGTCTTCTCGTGAGAAATCTCTTCCCACATTTCTTTCAATTCCGTTTTCTAAGATTTAGTGATGTAAGATGTGACATACCGAGCAACAGCAATAGAATTGTCAGCTACATATTGAATATCCATGTTAGCATTCCACATGGATAAAATGACTGGATTGTAGTCATTTATGTATTTTGACTCTTTTCTTCTTAGGTTGTAGGTATTTTTCGGCGATTTTCTTGTAATAGTATGTCGCACAGCTGACATAAAACGGTTTACTCTTCCTTTTGAAAGAACAGGTCGTGGAAATCCGAATCAACATTTTGGGTAGAATTTATCTTTACTCTTGTACTTTCGTCGACAGTATTTTCCACACCGATGACTTTGGAAACGTAAAACTTGCTCTTTTAAGTTTTTTTCTTCTGTGCTTTTAGGTATAGCACATGTTGCATATTGTTCAATGAAAGATAAAACTGCATCATCAGAATCTGTTCCAAATTTTGGGGCATCCTTGATCCACAACAGCATATGAATATGAGGAGCACCTCTTGCTTGGTGGTACTCTTTTCTCCAAAAGAAATCCACAACTTCTCCAAGAGGTGGATTTTTTTTTATTGCAGATGAAGGACATCATAGCCTCAAATCTTATTGAAATATCTGCAAACATTAACCAGATCCAATGAGCACAATTCTCCTGCTGTCTTGTATTGGATGTTTTCAATATTTGAATTTGCCTCTCGAAGAAAATCCAGTAAATCATCCCAAGCGTACTCAGCACAGCTTAGGGTAAGGAACCATGTAGGAGTTCCTAAATTCCGTAACATACATTTCAATTCTCCATGGCGTCGGTACCAATATTCATTAGTTCCACGCTGACAAGCCATCAGATTAATCAATTGAGATTCCAAATGATCATCTCGCTGTTGCACTTTGTTGATAAAATCCTTTGCAGACACATTATATAGATGTACTCCAGTTTTTAAAATGTGATTTACTGCATAAGATAGTGCAGACAAGTCACTTTCAAATAAAAGATGGAACAAATAAGGAATACTTTGACGAAATCTTGGATCTTCTGCATATAATCTTGTAGTCCGATACTCAGATGCAGGAATCTGTACTGGACGTTCGTCATATCGTTCACCTTTTCCTGTAGGAAACAGCTGGGGAAAACAACGAGCTTCCAAGCTCTCCTCCCATACACTGATGGGAGTTCCTTTTTTCATCTGAAACAGATCAATAGCGTTTCCCATAACTTCTTTAGAATGAAGAGGATGTATGCTGAAATGATCATAAATTTCTTCTGCTTTTGACTTATCCACTTTTTCAATTTGCCCAGTTGGTATTCCTGTGTCTTCTAGTAAAACTTCTTCATCTTCATCCATATAAATTGATTCATACCATTTATTATTTCTTTTCAAATATAAATTTGCTCTTTGTACTTTTCGTACATCTACCAGCTCCTGCCAAATTTTCTTATTCTTTTAAGGTACACAATTAACCAGAATAACTAATGGTTCAGTTTCCAAACTATCTGCATCAATTGTTTCAATATTTTGTTTCAAATCCAATGGCAAATAGACAACTCTTCCTTTTAAACCTCTTTGTAAATCTGAAGGAGGTAATTTACCTGTTTTGGGCTCCATACGAACTATAGTCTGAAACGGATGGACACATTGAATGAGTATAGACTCATACGTATTTAAATCAGAAAGTTCTGCAGGAATATCAACCAATTCTAAATTATTATGTACAGCTCTAGCTGGCATTTTATTTTCTTCTAACTTGTTATAACAGTATTTACAAATACGCTGATCTTCACCCAAATCAAAACAATTTTCCAGAAATAAATATGTAGCAAAATCCTTCCACACATGATTATCTTCTTTTTCACTTTTTTTTATAGAGATCAACATTCCTTGTTTGAGTTTTATAATGGCTTCTCCGGCAACAAATACAAGTAATATTTGGTCTTTCATTAGAGATGATAGTAAATTTTGTCATTTGATCTTCAAAATTTTTACTAACCGTGAGTTCCACATTTTCTTCCACATTTTCCTCAATAACTGTGTCAATTCCTGCACTTTCTTGTTCTGGACCAAAGTAACAAAACTGAATATCATCAGTAACCTTCTGTACATCTGATGCAGATCCATGGAACAAAGCAGTATTCAACTCATTTAACTTTAGTGCTGGACTTTTAGCAAAATACAATCTTCTCACAAACTTTCTCATTTCAGTATGATGTACTGCCAGTATCCTAAAATGGTGAAAAACACTGACAAACTTTCCTAGAAAGACAAGCCAGAGAATGTCCTTGCAAACCAGTATTCTCTCTCACTCTGCATGGATCTAGTCTTTGAAGCACCTTAATCTTGTGTTTAATACTTTTTTTTACTATATTCTCTTAGAAAGTCACGTAATTTATCAATAGATTCCTGTCGTACAGTACAAATACTACTACAATTCCAAGTGTACACTGGGGCTTTAGGACGTCTCCCCATAACCTCATCAGCTAACACTTCTTCCTCATTTCTTGGAACCATTTTCTCCTTTTCCATTACACAATCATCTTTAACTTCATAAGCTCCACCATTGGTGTCAACTGCATGCAGCAAACTATTACTTTGAAGATAACTCTTTATTAAAAAATGGTTCAGTACTTGAACTATGTTTCCATTCTCCTAAGAACACTTTACAAAAGTTATTTTTTTTCACTACTCTTTTCCTTTTTGACTTCATTGCATTGACTAATTTATCTAATGTACGCATCCTGTTCAAAATTAAAATGAATAGTTGTCTAATTCCAAAGCCTTTGCAACAATTGATTCAATATGTTTCTTTTTCTTATAAAATTTGGCTTTCTTCTTATATTTTTTCACATCCTTTAGCAAATTTAACATCACTTCTCTGTAACATTTTTCTACGAATGTTTTTAAAATCTATTTTTCGTTTTAAGTCAATCTTTCTTACTTTTGATTCTACATTAGCATTTAGTATTTTCTGTCGATTGTGCTGTTATGTACTTGAAACACTTTTTGCAGTGGATATATTTTTAAAAATTTCTTTGTTTGAGGATATTTAAAAACAAATCCTTAGTCTGCTTACCAGAAGACTTTTTCTTTTTTCCAACATGAGGTTCTTCAACTAGTTTTTGTTGTCCAGTTGTCTTCAAATATAGATGTTGTTGCTGTTCTTTTCTCTTTCTTGATTTTATAGGCATCTTTAATTTCAGTGTTGTTCAGCAATACCTGAAAAAAACTTTAAAAAAAAATACCTTTATGTAATATAAATATATTACTATATTTTTTAGGAGCTTTTCAAATCCTATCATATAAGCTGACCCTTTCCTATGACTGCAAGTCTTACAGAACAACAACAACATAAATTAAATCTCTGACATCAATTCCTGTGTGCACACAGACTCATGGTGTGATTCTAGGCAGAAAACGATATTTGATTGGCAATTTAAAAACACATTTAATACTGTGGTACAGTAAGTGATAATTACTGTAACTGCCTGACACATTTTCCTTATAGTTTAGAGAGGCAGAAAAGAGCACATGTCCTAACAGCTACTTGAGACCATGTGCATGTGATACCTGGGTGAGTGATTAGACTAGAGCAAAGGAAATGAGCCTTGGTGATGTTGAATGTGTTAGCATTACACACTGCTATCTGAAATACCACACAGTGCTGAATAGTAAGCATGGGAGTGCAGGAGAAGCAGCTCTCTGTGTGCTAAGAGTGTGTTTCTGGAGACTGTGTATTGTCAGGTGCAAGAGAGATCTGCATGGACGCTTGCACAACTGCATGAAGACTGCAGAGATGTATGTAAGAGTACATGTGTGGTAAGGGTTAATTGGAGTTTTGAACATGTAGGAACTACCCCACCCATTCCAAGAGTGGAAGGAAAATCTACCCTGTTGATTTCAAATGTGTTAGCATTTGCATCTCATTTGTGAGATAGTGATTTCTGCTGAATGCTAACCATCACAGTTCAAGAAAACAAGCTGCCCCTTTCCTGCAAGTGCAATTCTTACAGAACAACAGCAACACAAATTAAATCTCTGACAACAATTCCTGTGTGCACACAGACTCATGGTGTGATTCTACGCACAAAACAGTATTCCTAGGTAATACCAGTACACCTTAACTTATGGTGAAGACATACTCCATAATATCTTACAAGTTCAAGGCAGTTAAATATCTTCCAAAACATAAAATGTAAAACACAACTTTAAAAGAAGAAACACATTTCTATTATTTATATCAAAATGCACCACATACATCCCCTCTCAAATTCATAACTCACCTTTAAAAGTAGTTAGTTGAGAAAGAAATGTGGCACTCACACAGCAGATTATCAGAGCCAGAATCTGGGCTGTTCTCCTCTCACCAGAACCAGTAAATGGCAAACTTTCCCTCTCTTTTTTCACACATATACATGTTAACTCCAAATCACATTGCTTCCCACATTTTTTCAAATGGAAACACACATTTCTATTGGTTGCAAATTTCAACCCTTTACAAATTATCTCTACCCCCAACATGACTTCTACCTGCTAGCATAGCAACAGGTCATGGAACACTGGTGTGAGCAGAGAGGTCAAAAGTTTACCACACAATGTTTCTAATCCAAAGAGGAAGAGTGCTTGACTTTTCAAACCAAACAGCAAATCCAAACTAATGTTCTCTGGGAATACAATTTTCTGAACCAATACAAAACATGCTTTTAAAAATGTAAACATACAACCTAGTTTTTAGTGTAGAATGGTTTGAAACAGCCAATGAGTTATTATTAAAAATAAGTATGTAAGCCTCCATTTTACAACTATCTTTCTTTTCATATTGCCATTCTACTGAAAGACACCTTCTGAGTGCATCCAGATCTCCTTGGAAGATGTTCACAGTTTGGATTGTAGGTCATAGCTATTAGGCCTGGGCGAAAATTTCGTTCCGTTAGCGGATATTGCGATCATTTGGCATTTTCATTTGGCATTTTCGCGCTCCAAAGGAGAGCGCGGAAATGTCAAAATTTCCGAATTCCGCAGCTTTGCGATAATTTGTTTCTTGCTCACACTGTAAAATACATTCTCGGGCGCGCGATCGCCTTACATGAATCCCCGCGTTCACTGACAAGTTTTCCCGATCCGGTCGCGTTCTCCATGAGATGTTGTATTGTTTTAGCCATTTGCGCTGTCTCGCGACAGTTCGCGTCCACAGTGACGTCATGCGTCACGTCTTTCTTCTCGCGATCATGCACCGCGAGACAACTGAAAACAAGATGGCCGCGCCCGCGAGCAACCGCAGGGGTAAGTTGGCGACCCGCAACCATGCAGAAAATATACCGAACGGGGGGGAAAAAAACGTCCGCATCTTCGCGATATTTCCGCGTGTTTGTGGAGATTTGTGACATTTTCGCGATAATTTGCAAAAGTGAACTTTGCAAATTCCGCCCACCCCTAATAGCTGTGTCTTCTGGAGTGAAACGTATGTAGAAAAAAGAGGTATTGTGAAAGACTTTGCTTTGCCAAATGTAGACATTAAATGGATTGGTCAGAGAGGGTTAAAGTGGCACCAATTAATGCCTTTGGTGAAATCCTTTATACATCTCTCACAGCCTAACCTTATAATTGTGCACTGTGGTGGAAATGACCTAGGCACTTTAACTGGGGTAGGTCTGGAAAAGCTTGTTAAGGACACCTTTGTGCAATTGATGTCACTTTTTCCACAAACTACCTTTGTATATTCTAATATATGCCAAAGGCAAAAGTGGAACTGGTCCAACCAACATTGTCCGCAGACTGACAAAGCAAGAAAGCACGTCAATAAGTCTGTTTTCTGCTTTCCTCAGAGACTATGGTATAGGTTCTATATACCACAACAACTGTGGTGTTCATTTCACAGATGAAGGGAACAGAGTCTTCCTCTTGAACTTTAGACTCTGCATCGGTACTTATTTGTAGGTACCCAAAAACGCTCAATGAACACAACGGCTCTTTTTAGAACCACCTAACATCTAAACACTTAAAATTGATTTTTAATTCAATTTTTTTAATATTTTTTTTCAGCCGTGCACGCACCGTGCGCGCACCACGCAATTTTATGAAAAAAAATAAAATGTTTTTACCCTTCGGGGTCCTTCAGGGACCCCCTGACAAAGGCTAGTGGGTCAGGAACTCCCTACCCTGCCCCCTTTTCACGTTCTCCACCTTTTGTTTTCATATCGACACACAAAATGGCGTCCGACACTTCCTGATTTCGACCGATTCGAATGTTTACTGACATCTAACCACCAATCAGAATTACGCTCGCGCACAGCACTGTGCGTGCATGGTGCGCGCACGGTGCGCGCCTATAGATATTTATGTACTTTTAACTGCAATTTTCTCAGGAACTACTGAACAGATTGACAACAGATATGCAAAAGGCACTTCCCTGACCTGAGGACTACCTGTTTGCAAAATTTCAAGTAATTCTGTTCAGCCGTTCGGGCTGTACCTTCGACTAAAGGGCCCGATGGAAAAATACCTTGGGAAAACGCGTTTTGGGACCCATTAGTTTTGAAAATTTCGCGAGGATTCGTCAACTGGCGCCAAAGTTATTCAAAATAGAATTTTGAGATTTCCTATGTAAACACGGTCCTAACTATAACTATCTACTGGCGACCGCCAATAGATAATTATCTACTGGCGGTCGCCAGTAAATAGTTATAGTTAGGACAGAGTTCCCATAGGAATCTGAAAATTCTATTTTGAATAACTTTGGCGTCGGTTGACTTATCTTCGTGAAATTTTCAAAACTAATGGGGCGCTCCGCTCAGCTCCTACCCTGAAAGTCTCGAGGTGATTTGTCAAGCGGGGGCTGAGAAAAAAGGGGGGTCCCAAAACGCATTTTCCCCATGCATTTTCCCAAAGGACCTTTAGTCGAAGGTACAGCCCGAATGGCTGAACAGAATTACACCAAATTTGGCAGAAAGGTAGACAGACCTTGGTTCAGAGTTGTGCCTTTTGCTTAAATGGTGTAAATTCGTTCAGTAGTTCCTGAGAAAATCAAAAGTAAAATCACATATATATATCTGGGCGGAGCCTAACCACACATCTCATCGTGAGATCTGATTGGCTGTCAGCACTTCATCCAAGAAGTGTTGGCAGCCATCTTGGGACCAATATACATGATAGCACCTCATTAAAAAGCATTGCAGTTAATAGAAGGTTTTAAGACTTTAGTTACATTATAAATCATTTGTTGATGGTACCATACTCATTTTAGGAATTGTGGTATGTTCTAAGGAGATTTTACCATGTGAAAAAGCCTTCTGCTGGGATATCATGAATCATGTTTGAGAGAAAACTATTTTCACATGCTTTTCCCACAGAGGTTTGGAAGGTGATCTATAAGCTAAACTGAGAGCATATTTTCTGTAAATTCACATTATCTTTCTTTGTCATGGGAGAATGAAGTCTGACATTCTCAGTAAAACATGTACATCCAACAAGGGCAGAGACGGTCAGTTGATTCCTTTGTATTCTACTGCAGCTTCCCAGAGTGTTCCAAAGAACAACTAGAGCGCTAACACTCCTACTTATGGTAAACGTATGGCACACCTGAAGCCATCTTGATTGGAATAAAGTGGTAACTCTTAAAACATTTAATTTAAAAAGGAACAAAATGAAGGGGTTCATTTTGCCATAGAAATTATGATTAGCGCTGCAGAAAGAAAAATTAGGGCACATTTTGAGAGACTTCTCAAATCCTCTGCATGTCAGAGATTTAATGAAATAGAAGACTGAAACATGCACTTCGAATACCAGCAGCAGACTTCCCTGGTGAGCAGTAGCTTTACTACAGTGATCTAATGAGGAACTAGAGTGCTACCATTCAGAATTTATGGCAAATGTGTCACATCCGAATGCCTTCTTAATGGAACCAAAGTAAACAAGCAATGAAAATGCAATAGGTCTCGCCCTCGTTTAAGTTAAAGCAATTCTGTTTGTAATTAGGTGGCTTTTTAGCTTTGCTTTTATTAGTGTTTCAAAATTTCATGTACATAACATGCATATATGTATATATGCATTTATATTTGTGTTTATATAGATATGCAGATTATATATATATATATATATATATATACATATATATAAATGTGTATATGTGCATATGTGTGCGTGTAGAGAGAGGTAGAGGTGTAGAGGTAGAGAGCAGAGGTAGAGAGTAGTAGAGCGAGGTAGAGAGAGGTAGAGAGGTAGAGAGTATAGGATGAGTAATAGAGAGTAGAGAGAGAGTAGGAGAGAGTAGGAGAGAGTAGGAGAGAGTAGGAGAGAGTAGGAGAGAGTAGGAGAGAGTAGGAGAGAGTAGGAGAGAGTAGGAGAGAGTAGGAGAGAGTAGGAGAGAGTAGGAGAGAGTAGGAGAGAGTAGGAGAGAGTAGGAGAGAGTAGGAGAGAGTAGGAGAGAGTAGGAGAGAGTAGGAGAGAGTAGGAGAGAGTAGGAGAGAGTAGGAGAGAGTAGGAGAGAGTAGGAGAGAGTAGGAGAGAGTAGGAGAGAGTAGGAGAGAGTAGGAGAGAGTAGGAGAGAGAGAGTAGTAGAGAGAGAGTAGTAGAGAGAGAGTAGTAGAGAGAGAGTAGTAGAGAGAGAGTAGTAGAGAGAGAGTAGTAGAGAGAGAGTAGTAGAGAGTAGTAGTGAGTAGTACAGAGTAGTAGAGAGTAGTAGAGAGTGAGTAGTAGAGAGTGAGTAGTAGAGAGTGAGTAGTAGAGAGTGAGTAGTAGAGAGTGAGTAGTAGAGAGTGAGTAGTAGAGAGTGAGTAGTAGAGAGTGAGTAGTAGAGAGTGAGTAGTAGAGAGTAGTGGAGTAGTAGAGATTGAGTAGTAGAGAGTAGTAGAGAGTGAGTGTAGAGAGTAGTAGAGAGTGAGTAGTAGAGAACAGTAGAGAGTGAGTAGTAGAGTGAGTAGTAGAGTGAGTAGTAGGGAGTAGTAGAGTGAGTAGTAGGGAGTAGTAGAGTGAGTAGTAGAGAGTGTGTAGTAGAGAGCGTGTAGTAGAGAGTGAGTAGTAGAGAGCGTGTAGTAGAGAGCGAGTAGTAGAGAGCGAGTAGTAGAGAGCGAGTAGTAGAGAGCGAGTAGTAGAGTAGTAGAGAGTGAGTAGTAGAGAGTGAGTAGTAGAGAGTGAGTAGTAGAGTGAGTAGTAGAGAGTGAGTAGTAGAGAGAGAGTAGTAGAGAGTGAGTAGTAGAGAGAGAGTAGTAGAGAGTGAGTAGTAGAGAGTGAGTAGTAGAGAGAGAGTAGTAGAGAGAGAGTAGTAGAGAGTGTAGTAGAGAGTGTAGTAGAGAGTGTAGTAGAGAGTGTAGTAGAGAGTGTAGTAGAGAGTGTAGTAGAGAGTGTAGTAGAGAGTGTAGTAGAGAGTGTAGTAGAGAGTGTAGTAGAGAGTGTAGTAGAGAGTGTAGTAGAGAGTGTAGTAGAGAGTAGTAGAGTGTAGTAGAGAGTGTAGTAGAGAGTGTAGTAGAGAGAGTAGTAGAGAGAGTAGTAGAGAGAGTAGTAGAGAGAGTAGTAGAGAGAGTAGTAGAGAGAGTAGTAGAGAGAGTAGTAGAGAGAGTAGTAGAGAGAGTAGTAGAGAGAGTAGATGGTGAGTAGTAGATGGTGAGTAGTAGATGGTGAGTAGTAGAGAGCGAGTAGTAGAGAGCGAGTAGTAGAGAGCGAGTAGTAGAGAGCGAGTAGTAGAGAGCGAGTAGTAGAGAGCAAGTAGTAGAGAGCAAGTAGTAGAGAGCAAGTAGTAGAGAGCAAGTAGTAGATGGTGTGTAGTAGAGAGAGTAGTAGAGAGAGAGTAGTAGAGAGAGAGTAGTAGAGAGAGAGTAGTAGAGAGAGAGTAGTAGAGAGAGAGTAGTAGAGAGAGTAGATGGTGAGTAGTAGATGGTGAGTAGTAGATGGTGAGTAGTAGAGAGCGAGTAGTAGAGAGCGAGTAGTAGAGAGCGAGTAGTAGAGAGCGAGTAGTAGAGAGCGAGTAGTAGAGAGCGAGTAGTAGAGAGCGAGTAGTAGAGAGCGAGTAGTAGAGAGTGAGTAGTAGAGAGTGAGTAGTAGAGAGTGTAGTAGAGAGTGAGTAGTAGAGAGTAGTAGAGAGTGAGTAGTAGAGTGAGTAGTAGAGAGTAGTAGAGCGAGTAGTAGAGAGAGTAGTAGAGAGTGAGTAGTGGAGAGTGAGTAGTGGAGAGTGAGTAGTAGAGTAGTAGAGAGAAGTAGAGAGTAGAAGAGTGAGTAGTAGAGAGGGAGTAGTAGAGAGGGAGTAGTAGAGAGTGAGTAGTAGAGAGTGAGTAGTAGAGTGAGTAGTAGACAGGGAGTAGTAGACAGGGAGTAGTAGAGAGTGAGTAGTAGAGAGTGAGTAGTAGAGAGTGAGTAGTAGAGAGTGAGTAGTAGAGTAGTAGAGAGAAGTAGAGAGTAGAAGAGTGAGTAGTAGAGAGGGAGTAGTAGAGAGTGAGTGGTAGAGAGTGAGTAGTAGAGAGTGTAGTAGAGAGTGAGTAGTAGAGTGAGTAGTAGAGAGGGAGTAGTAGAGAGAGAGTAGTAGGGAGTAGTAGAGAGAGAGTAGTAGAGAGTAGTAGAGAGAGTAGTAGAGAGTCAGTAGTTTAATTTAAAAGGAACACAATGAGGAGGTTCATTTTGCCATAGAAATTATGATTAGTGCGGAAAAAAGAAAATTAGGGCACACTTCGCAAATCCACTTCTATTTCATTAAAAAATTCTGACATGCAGACTGAAACATGCACTTTCAATACCAGCAGCAGACTTCCCTGGTGAGCAGTAGCTTTACTACAGTGATCTAATAAACAACTAGAGTGCTAACATTCCGAATTTATGGCAAATGTGTGACACATCTTTCCTACTGAGGAGACTGTGGCGTAGTGAGCACGGGTCCCACGTCTGGGAATACCCATCCCACTTAGGGCGAAAAGCGTTACAACGAACAAATGATGGACGGAATGCTGACAATGCAGACATTCTCCCCCAGTCAAGAGATCTGGGTTAAATCCATGGTTCTAAACCCGGTCCAGGGAAGACATGGCTTGGCAGTTAGGGCTGGACTGTTCCCATGAGGCACAGGGTCAAGACTGATTTGCATATGGCCATGTCTAAACTGGGGTGGCGTAGTGGGCAAAAGAACAATGGATTTAACCCAGATCTTTTGACTGGGGGAGAATGTCTGCATTGTCAGCATTTCGTCCATCAATTGTTTGTTGCAACGCTTTTTGTCCTAAGTGGGATGGGTATTCCCAGACGTGGGAACCGTGCTCACTACGCCACTGGAGTCAAGCTATCCTGGCTGATGACGGCTGATAGCCAGAAACCGGTCCTAGGATGCTTGATTCCGGTCCAGGGAAGACATGGCTTGGCAGTTCGGGCTGGACTGTTCCCATGAGGCACAGGGTCAAGACTGATTTGCATATGGCCATGTCTAAACTGGGGTGGCGTAGTGGGCAAAAGAACAATGGATTTAACCCAGATCTTTTGACTGGGGGAGAATGTCTGCATTGTCAGCATTCCGTCCATCAATTGTTTGTTGTAACGCTCGTTTAAGTTAAAGCAATTCTGTTTGTAATTAGGTGGCTTTTTAGCTTTGCTTGTATTTTCAAACTTTCATGTACATACCATGCATATATGTATATGTATATGTTTGCATGCATTTATATAGATATGCCGAATATATATATATATATATATATATATATATATATATATATATACACACACACACACACACACACACACACATTTTTTTTCTCCAACAGTCCTGTGTTCTCAATTGCTGAACAGGTACAGACCACAAAGTGCGCTGAAAGTATAACATGCTTAATTTATTATCTCCACGGTCAGCATGACGCGTTTCGGCTGTTAACACACAGCCTTGATCACATGACCCCCCGGTGAAACACATGATTTTTATACAGTGCGTGATTGGATGTGGTCGGTTACAATCGCGTTTCATTTGAAAATAGAGCTAAACAAAATACTTCAATTGCAGAAATACCTGTTAAAATCCATAAATATATAAATAACTTCAAAAATATATTATTCTCGTAGTTAAATACGTAAACAAAATTGATTTGATAAAAATGCATAATGCATGAAAATAATTTCATTGATGAGTAAGCTTGTTATTAAAAAGCCTACCTCATGTGTACAATTGTTGCCATAGTGACATGATAAGTCCCCTATTATATGAATTACGCTCAATATAAACATTGTTAAAACACGTCGTAACATACCATCATAAAGTGCAAGTGCTATAATTTCTTCCTATGTGAACATAGTGCAACTGTAAAATTTATTTAAAAAATTGTGATATCTTCATATTACATCCAAAATCACAATAATAATAAAAAATAGTGCTTAAAAAAAATCAATAAAGTTGCCAAAATCAAATATATGATCTCGATGCTCAAGAATGAAAGTTCCTAATTTAACTTACATGATCTATTCATTGGATTAAAATGGTAACACATAATCCACTAAAAACTCTCATGATTGCATATTATTTCCACAATTTGTATAAAACTAAAATCCCCCAGATCTGAAGTTTCTTATCAACAATGGGTATAGTAATTCCTATGGGCCTAAATATAGTTACCCTTGAATGGTATACAAATAAATCAATACATAAAAAGAATTAAAAATCCTATAATGTACTATATAAAATAACCTTATAAAAAATGGTGTAAATCCTCTCCTGTATTGAGTCACTTCGGAATTCTGTTATCTAAAAGAAGGATATATTTAGATTCCAACTGTCTTAATTGTTTCTCTCTATTGCCGCCTCTTATATTCTTTTTTACTGAGTCAATGACGTAGTAACACAAGTCATTCAAGTTTTTGTTATGAACTAATTTAAAATGGCGTGCTACCGGATAAGTTTCGTCAGAATTGACTATTGCTCTTAAATGTTGCAGGATACGATTGAACACCTGTAACTTAGTGCTTCCCACATACTTCATTTTACAAGTACATTCCAACACGTATACTGCATAATCAGTGCGGCAAGTAAAAAGACTTTGAATTTTAATGGGGTTTTTCTCAAATACGCTTATATATTCTGTAGTGTTAGTGCCAAACTTGCAAGCCCTACATGAAATACACTTACGAAAACCAGATTTGTTAGATAGCCAATTAGTAGAACTTATCACCTCAGGATTTGACCTAACTAGCGCATCTCTCATTGAGGGTGCTCTTCTAAAGGTGATGTTTAATAGGTAGAAGAGGGGCTAAAGTTATATCAGTTTTTAATAGAGGCCAGTGTTTCACTATAATACCCCTAATTTTCTTTTCTTCTACATTGTATGTGGTTATAAGCCTGACTTCTCCTTGGCTATTTTGTAGATCCTCACCTTTGTTCTTTAAACGTTTATTTTTAGATATAGCGGTAGTGTTTAAGCATTCCTCTCTAGTATGACTATTTGCCTTATTTCTGGCCTATATTAAGTCTTTTAAGCAATAGCCACGAGCAAGGAATCTTTCTAGGGCCTCTTCTTGGCATTTTTCTAAATCTGTATCAGAGCTACAGATTCTGCGCATACGTAAAAATTCTCCGTAAGGTATACTCTTGATAAGGTTACTAGGGTGGGCACTACTACCGTGGAGAATTGAGTTCCCTGCCGTTAACTTTCTCTGTAACCTAGTCTGAATTTCATTCTCACTAATATATATTTCTACGTCTAAAAATTAGACAGAAGACTTACTGATATCAGCAGTAAATTGTAGGTTCAGATTATTGTGGTTAATCACATTGGTAAATGTTTTCGCTGATTCCGGGGTACCTTTCGAAATCATGCAGATGTCAATGAATCGCCAAAATCTAATTATATTGGAATCATATATTGTTTTGTGGGTGCCCCTGAGGACATGTTCCTCCCACCAACCAACATGTAGGCAAGCATATGTTGGGGAGAAACATGCCCCCATGGCAACTCCTCTCTACTGCTGATAAATCTCTATTGAACAAAAAATAATTGTTCTCTAGACAGATCTGTATCATACGTAATATCATTCCATTATGCTGACTATAATTCATATTACGTTTGTCTAAAAAATATTTAACAGCATTAAGCCCATTAGCATGATGAATACTCGTGTATAGGGTACAAATTACAATAACCACTAAAACAATCATCTTCCCATTTGACTTCTTTCAACTTAGATAAAAAATGCCCTGTATCTTTTATAAAAGAAGGTAAATTCTCAACTGATTCATGTAGAAAATGGTCCACATATTTAGACATTGGTTCCAGGAGGCTTTTTTGGGCCAAAATAATTGGTCGTCCTGGTACCGGCAAAACTTGTTTGTGAATTTTAGGAATGAAATACAGACTAGGTGTGACTGGGAATTTATTTTTAAGATAACCAAATTCTTGTTTACTCAATAGGCCCTCTCTCTTCCATTGATTGAGTTCTTTGAAAACAGTCTCTTTAAGGTTTTTGATAACCATAACAGAGCCTTTTCTATAACATGAAATGTCATCCAAATGTCTCTTCGCTTCTTCCATATAAAGTGTACGTGGCCAAATAACAATATTGCCTCCTTTGTCGGCCTTATTAATAATTAAATTAGAATTGCTCCTCAATTTTTCATTAATTTCCCATATTGTGCTTCCATATATTTATAGCTCTTCTGTTTGCGAGACGATATAGTTTGTAACGTTTTCAATTCTTCAACCACTATATCATTGATCATAGAGCTAAACAAAATACTTTAATTGCAGAAATACCTGTTAAAATCCATAAATATATAAATAACTTAAAAAATATATTATTCTCATAGTTAAATATGTAAACAAAATTGATTTGATATAAATGCATAATGCCTGAAAATAATTTCATTGATGAGTAAGCTTGTTATTAAAAAGCCTACCTCATGGGTACAATTGTTGCCACATATATATAAATGCATATGCATATATATGCATATATATATGTGCATATGTGTGAGTGTACAGAGAGGTGTAGAGGTAGAGGTGTAGAGGTAGAGGTGTAGAGGTAGAGGTGTAGAGGTAGAGGTGTAGAGGTAGAGGTGTAGAGGTAGAGGTGTAGAGGTAGAGAGGTAGAGAGGTAGAGAGCGAGTAATAGAGAGTAGAGAGTGAGTAGTAGAGAGTAGTAGAGAAAGTATCAGATAGTGAGTAGTAGTGAGTACTAGAGAGAGAGTACTAGAGAGAGAGTACTAGAGAGAGAGTACTAGAGAGAGAGTAGTAGAGAGAGAGTAGTAGAGAGAGAGTAGTAGAGAGAGAGTAGTAGAGAGAGTAGTAGAGAGAGTAGTAGAGAGAGTAGTAGAGTGAGTAGTAGAGAGTAGTGGAGAGCGAGTAGCAGAGAGCGAGTAGCAGAGAGCGAGTAGTAGAGAGTGAGTAGTAGAGAGTGAGTAGTAGAGAGTAGTAGAGAGTGAGTAGTAGAGAGAGAAGTAGAGAGAGTAGTAGAGTAGTAGAGAGTGAGTAGTGGAGAGTGAGCAGTAGAGAGAAGTAGAGAGTGAGTAGTACAGAGTGAGTAGTACAGAGTGAGTAGTAGAGAGTGAGTAGTAGAGAGTAGTAGAGAGTGAGTAGTATAGAATGAGTGGTAGAGAGTAGGAGAGAGTAGTAGAGAGTGAGTAGTAGAGAGTGAGTAGTAGAGAGTGAGTAGTAGAGAGTGAGTAGTAGAGAGTGAGTAGTAGAGAGTAGTAGTGAGTTAGTAGTAGAGAGTTAGTAGTAGAGAGTTAGTAGTAGAGAGTTAGTAGTAGAGTGGGTAGTAGAGAGTGAGTAGTAGAGCGTCAGTAGTAGAGTAGTAGAGAGTAGTTAGTCAGTGTCAGTCAGTGTCAATCAGTCAGTGTCAGCTAGAGCAGCTCTGCTGACCTGGTTCTCTGGCTCTAAAGCAGCTCTGCTGACCTGGTTCTCTCTAAAGCAGCTCTGCTGACCTGGTTTCTCTGGCTCTACAGCAGGTCTGCTGACCTGGTTCTCTGGCTCTACAACAGCTCTGCTGACCTGGTTCTCTGGCTGTAAAGCAGCTCCGTTGACCCAGTTCTATGGCTCTGAAGCAGTTCTGCTGACATGGTTCTCTGGCTCCAGAGCAGCTCTGCTGACCTGGTTCTCTCGCTCTAAAGCAGCTCTACAGACCTGGTTTCTCTGGCTCTCCAGCAGCTCTGCAGACCTGGTTCTCTGGCTCTAAAGCAGCTCTGCTGATTTGGTTATCTGGCTCTAGAGTAGCTCTGCTGACCTGGTTCTCTGGCTCTAAAGCAGCTCTGCTAACCTGGTTCTAAAGCAGCTCTGCTGACCTGGTTCTCTGGCTCTAAAGCAGCTCTGCTAACTTGGTTATCTGGCTCTAAAGCAACTCTGCTGATTTGGTTCTCTGGCTCTAGAGTAGCTCTGCTGACCTGGTTCTCTGGCTCTAAAGCAGCTCTGCTAACCTGGTTTCTCTGACTCTACAGCAGCTCTGCTAACCTGGTTTCTCTGGCTCTACAGCAGCTCTGCTGACCTGGTTTACTGCACTCACGATGCACGCACCCGACTTCGCGAAAATATATTTAAAAATCATATAAGTTTATTACAAGTACAAATATATTATTTTCATGAATATCTTACATAATCTCTTGTCTTAATATGTATATTAAAGACACATACATATCATTTTGGAACATAATTTTGTTTTGCGGGAGTCGCGCACCCAGCGCGCCCAAGCACGTATATGATGTCACGCGGGACCCGCAACCGCACAAACATCTCGTACCGTAATGCGCATGTGTCGCAAATGCGCGGGAGCAGGAGTCGCAGACTGGTCTCATACCAATCGCGCATATCACGTGATATTAAATGTATATGATGCAACTGAAAAACACGCAGCCGTCGCACACCATACGTGGATCCTTCATGACTTTTCTAAAATGGCGGCTAGAAGGCGCCATTTACACAGTGATGTACACAGAAAAAAACATAGGTTTCAGAGTTGTTATAGTTAGCTGTCCATTTCACTCATACAAAACCATAGAAATTCCTCCGTTATAGTTAGTCCTGCTAACTATAACTCACGCGCCCGCAATGCACTGCTGATGATGTCACATATTGCATCATTCATGACATGGTCAGTGACATCACTGATGACATCTCAAATGACATCACTGATGACATCATCCACTTGACAATCTGATACACCTCATCATACACTAGTATAACCTTTCATCACTCACTGTAAAATACAGAGTACCATATTTGAAACCATTGACACACCAATAGCAGTTACTACATACCCACTCACTGATTCCTAAGTCTACACACACAACTACCCATTCAACAACAGAATCATCTATACATGCAGTCATTAATTAATAGAACACTATCAAATGCACTTAAAAACATATACAGACATTGACACATCATCAGTCATAGTCGGTTATGCAGTCTTTCTTTACTTTACTTTATTCGGTTATAAAATACAATAACCATCAAAGTACAATGTTAAAAGACACATATAATTAGCAACAGTAAAATCCCGATCAAAACATAAGTATTTTAAAAATCACATAATCATTGTTTTCCGGCATCTAAAAACATTTTTAAGAAATACAGTTACAGTAGCAATGATGAATTTGTCTTCTAGAAATTGCAAGGCTAAGAGGGCAGGGCGACAACGTCTCAAACCAAGGGTCCTCAAGGCTGGTACAATCCAGGTCTTTCTTGGCACTTCATAAAATTTGCAAAATAGAATAACATGAATAGTGGATTGCATGGATGTACCATCACAAGGACAATTGCACAAATGTTTGGACCAGTCGTTCATCATTGGGAAGCTAAGAAGTCTAAATATCAGGTTGAATCTAAAACGAGTCAACAAAAAACGATCAAAATCACTATCAGTTAGGGATAGGTATAACTGGATGGTGGGTGAGGAGAGGGTCAGATAATGAGCTTGGGCAGTAGGTTTTTTTAATTCAATAGCTATTCTTTTATCATCTAGATGCTCCATGCAGCAAGCCTTAAGATCTTTCCTGGAAATGGTACGCATGGTAGTTGGATCTATATAGTATTCTGGATGGCCTATGTCTAGCATGAGTTTTTCCACGTATTCCAGCCACCTGATGGATTTAACACCGTCTGATTTCAGTACATCGGTGAGTAGGTAGCGGTTAAATCCTGTTTCCTCTGACATCCAGATACTATGCCATAGAAGGACGGGTTGGATTTTAATGATATCTTCCAGGTATGGGATACCCAATTCCATATGTATTGCATATGTTGTGGTACTTTGGGGTACTGCTAAGAGGAACTTCAGGAACCTGTTTTCCGCAGTCTGCATGGTGTGTGTATCAGCATATCCCCAAACGCCTGCTCCATAGATGGCAATAGGAACACATTTTGCCTTGTAGATGTGTATAAGTTCAGCCGGTGAGCGCTTACCTAATTTTCGACTGAAGTTTGACAGGGCCGCTAATGCCCTGACGAACAGTAGATGTCTATTCTTAATCGACTCAGTCCAGCTTCCTGTCCTCTCAAATAAAATCCCCAAATAGGAAAATGTTTTAGTTTGCTCAATAGGGCTGGTATTAATAAATATAGTCTTGGCCCTCCTGTTCGTCCCAATCCCGCAATTCATAGTGTAAGTCTTTGTACAGTTTATAGACAACCCCAAATTTGACATAAAACTAGTGTAAGAATTAACTACCCTCTGTAGAGCAAGTGGGGTACGGGCCATTAAAACAGCATCATCTGCATACAGAAGTGCTGGGATAGAACGTTTTGCTGCCATGGGTAGATCCCTACACTCCTTGGTTAGGATAGTTTCCAGACCATTTATATAGAGTGTGAAAAGGAATGGAGCAAGGACGCAGCCTTGCCTCACCCCTTTCTCGATACCAAAGTGCCTCGTGCATTCTCCATTTCTTCCATATCTTACCTTAGCCCTGGCCCCCGAATAAAGTTCCCTTAAAAACGAAATGATTAAAAGATCTACGCCGAGCCCTTCTAGAATCAACCACAGCTTGTCATGCAGGACACAGTCGAAAGCTGCCGTAAGGTCGACAAAGGTCATGAATAATCTACCCTTTTTTGCCTTTGTATATTTTTCCATCAGTATATGGAGGTTCAACCCCTGTTCGACTGTGCCCAATCCCTCGCGAAACCCGTATTGGAGGTCACTAATGATAGCTTGTTCGTCAGCCCAGGTCTGTAGTCTATTAAGTAGTACCCGGCCTATGATTTTGGTGGTAGAATCCAGCAAAGATATCGGGCGATAACAAGCTGGATTTGATCTATCACCCTTTTTAAAAATTGGCACGATCAAAGATTCGTACCAAGTTGGTAAAAAGGTAGAATTGCATGCGTTAGAAACCTGGGTTAAAAGAGGACCCCATAGTGCTGTACTAGATTTAAAAAGGTCCGCGGGAATGCCGTCTGGGCCTGGAGCTTTACCAGAAGGGCTAGAATCAATAGCTGCAATAATTTCATTTAAGGTAAAATTCATTTTAAAATCATTTACTATATCCAATGTATTAAAAGTGGGACCTTGTTCCTCAGAGTTTGAATTCTTGTACAGATTGGAGTAGTGTTGGACCCATTCAGATTCCGAGATGGCAACCTCCATTACTGCCATATCTTTATCTGCCATGAAAGGTGAGTTCACCACTTTCCAAAAGGCAGAGAAATCACGACTATCTGCAGCGTCGCGTAATGCCCGCCAAGTATTGAGTTTTAAAATAGACTTAGCATTTTTAAGGACATTTTTATAATTTCGCCTTGCCTCCCTTATGTGTTCAGTGTTCTTGGGTGATGCATGAATACAGTTTTTAAGGTAAGAATATGCTTCTGAACACTCGATGTTAAACCAGCCTGATTTGCTTCTCGAGGTCTTATTCTTTTTAACAGATAATGACTCTTTTATGTATTTCGAGATTGCCAGAAAATTCTCCCTAATCTCAATACTGGGTGTGGTCTCGTCGAGGCACTTCAGAAACATGTTTTTACAATTGGTAACTATATTTGAGATAAGTTCATTAGTATTTACGTTGGACCATTTTAGTGCAAACCCATTTTGTCTAATGCCAACAATGTGGTCAACATTGTCAGCAATTATTGATCTAGTGGTACAGCTCTGTTTGGACGTAGTTACGTCAACACTAAGAGGGAAATGGTCACTAAGGACTATCTCATGTGTCTTAAAGTTATTAATACAAGAGGAATATCTGGATGAGAACAAGATAAAATCAATAGTAGATACTCGACCATGTGCATGAAATGTAGGGGAAAAGGGAATCGTGGGGGAGCACAGTGTGTTAGCAAACCCTATATCAAATGTAAACATTAGATCATTTAGAACATCTCCATAAAGCGTGTGTGAGAAATGAGCGAAATTATCCCCGTTTCCATAAGTTAACCCACATACATCGTCATCAAAGTGTTTACATAAGGAGGAATTAAAATCCCCACCCCAGATCACAAGCACCTCTTTCTTTAGTCGGGCAATTAGTGTGTGCAGGAAATCGGTCAATGATCTCAGGGTATCTGTAACCAGAGTCGGTACAATATTATTATAATAATTTATAATTACTAAACAGAGGGCACTATTCAGATGGAGGGTCACAAGATGATAATAAGGATTGGTGGAAAGAAAATCAATTTTATCGACAATAAGAAAATTAGAAACATATGTGGAGAGGCCCCCCTTGGCTCTCCCATGTGGTGCTGCAATGGCTGACGTATGAAATGTTTTATAACCATTGATATGTAGGGGGTCTTGCATCCAGGTTTCTTGTACATTAATTACATTAGCGTTATCGATAAACTCGATCCAGAGGGGGTTATCCACCTTTGATTTTAGCCCGGCGATGTTCCAAAAAATTATTTTACTCTTAGCCTCTTGGGCTCTTTCATGATCATTAGTCCCTACTCTATTGTCTTGGGGTTGTAATGAATCAGTTTGTTGATCTGGGTTAAGCGCTCCCTCCCAGGTACAAGGACCCAGCACAGCTTGCACTAAGGTAATGTTTGTTGGATCATTATGCGCAAGTGGCTCTTCCAGGGTGGTATCAGATTGTAATTCAGGGAAGTTTGCTGGGTCATTTTGTGCGGGTGGCTCTGCCAGGGTGATGTCAGGTTGTAATTCAAGGAAGTTCATTCTGTCCACCCGATCTTTGATATTGAATACATCAGTGCTGGGAAGTTCTCTCAGTTGTTGTCAATCAACTGAGTTGAGGTTTGAGGAAATTTCAAAGCGGTTTTGAACAGGGATACTAAATGAACTTGCGGGGCCTGAAATAGATGTTTCCCTGAAATGGGACGGTTTACTTAGGCTATCTGGATGGTAAAAAAAGCCTAGTGGCACCAGATTTATACCCTGAGTGATGGTAGAGAGGGAGCCTGCTCTGTGCAAAATTTCCCGGACCAGATTTGGGGTTTTAAATGACAAGATCACACAGTCCCCTTTCATAAGTTTCTGGCCTTTGCCAATCCACGGTGCCCTTCTGGCCAACTTGAATTCATCATACAACCTTTCTGTGAGGCCGGTTCTAGTGCCTAGCCAGTGTAGTGACTTGTTTCGTAAGCTCTCCCAGGATTCTGTGGTTCCCTTTGGAAGGCTCGGTACATTGGTTAAAACGGCTACATAGGGGGTCACTGCGGGTGGTAAATCCGGATTATTTTTCCATTGATCAACTGCACGATCTTTACCAGTAACGGCGGGGGTGTAGTTTGGACCCCCGGCATTCAAAGTTGTGAGCATGGTTGGGGAATGTATGATTGGATTGATGTCAGGTTTAGGAGAGGGATTGTGAGCAGAACTACGTGGTAAGCCTCTAGTCTGTTCCTCGTTGCATTCAGGCAGGATACCGACCAGCTGACAATTGACTCTCTTTTCGTTACCTCCCTTTTTTGGTTTATGCATATCTAATAGACCCTCAGAGAGCTGCTGGGTACTACTAACGCTGGTGTGTACTAGATCCTCTAACTTCCCAATTCTATTAGTTAAATCATCTAGGGTTGCCCTAATGAAAGCATCCAAAGAGTCCAATTTAACATTCATCTTGTTTATCTCCTTTGTAATCTGTGCGTTTGAAGTGCCTAATTGCTTGCTCCTGTCCCCTGGTTTATGGTACCCTACCTGGGGAGCCTTTTTATAAGTCTTTTGGCGCGTCGTTGGTTGGAGTATTACCGGCGGTACATTAAGGTTTCCCGCGGGTTTTTGTGTGGGAGCTGGGTTTCTTGGTCGTTTCGAGGGTGGTTGGTCTTCCTGCTTGTGATCGCTTTCAGAGATGTGATCTGAAATATCCACACTGCACCCATTAGTAGTAATATTTGCTGGTGCAAGTGTAGCAGAAGTATTAGAGTGCCCCTGCGTATTGTTATCGGCCGTTGACTTAGTAGAGGGTTCTAGGTTGGCAGTACTTATCGACTCCTCCACCGTTAGTATCTGCTGCTCAATTACACCCACTGCCCCAGTTAAGTAGGTGAGTAGTGTCTGTCGTGAGCGCGTCTGTGGGTTGGGTTGTTTATTTACATTATGGGGACCAGTTTGTGCCTTTCGTTTACCCATAGTTAGTACTCTCCAAACTCAATTCTGGAGTGGATATTACTCTCCCACCTTAGGCATTAAAAATATGAACATCAAAAGCGTATGATCTTAATAAGCAAACACAGGAGTAACAGTCACAGGACTAGCTCACACAGTACCTTGCAGGCTCACGGGACGTGGCCCAGACCAGTCTACTTCAGTCTATGACGGGCTAAGACGGGCCCGTCTTGGCCGGTCCCGCGGTGCGGGACCTCGTCCGTGCTTTTCACGTCCCTCCAGGGACCGGTAACAAAGTGCTGCGTGCGTCTGCAGGGCCAGGGCTCAAAGAAAAGTGCAGGGTGCTTCTCAGGTTTCTAGCGCTCTCCCCGGTTATGCAGTCATCCTACTTACTCATGAAAAAAATGTATCGCACTTAAATTTACTCACTTACACAATTATCCAACAACACCTCATTTATTCAAACACACAGTAACTCATCGTTAATATGTTAAAAAAGCACCATTACAATTATACACTCATTCATATAGTTACTCTCACAATCACTGACTCTAACACATACTTATTTATATACACCAACTCTCACATACAATGCCTTTTATTTTTTTACTTTGTTGAAGATGCACAACTAAAACATATATTCGCTCACCAACACACAAATAAATACACTCAGTCACCCAAACAACTGTTTCCACATGCACTCTTAAACCCATACACCTAGTCAATCAACCATTCACACATCTATGCATAGAGTTACACACACCCCATACAACCACACACAAACTCAGTGTGCCATACAATTACTCACCCAACTAATCAATAACTAATATACACACTCATGTAGTTAGTGACCAACTGATGCAGCATGTTATACAACAACAGAGACAGTGCTGCACACATTCACATAGTTTAGCTACTAATCCATGTATTAAGTGAGACTTTTAATTACTCACTTAAAAAGACAGTCCGACATCTACTAAATCCTCCATCCAGACAGTTATATATCCACTCAATCTTCAATACAGATTGGTATATATATATAATACATATTTAAATTGCAAACTAAAGCACATTCAGTGGATGATTTCATCAGTGACGTCATTTGAGATGTCATCAGTGATGTCTTCAGTGATGTCACTGACCATGTCATGAATGATGCAATATGTGGCATCATCAGCAGTGCATTGCGGGCGCGTGAGTTATAGTTAGCAGAACTAACTATAACGGAGGAATTTCTATGGTTTTGTATGAGTGAAATGTACAGCTAACTAACACCCCTGAAACCTTTGTTTTTGTCTGTGAATATATGTATATATATATATATATATATATATATATATTTAGATGCTCTGTTCGTACTGCATACTCCTTCAGGCAAACAAACTGATACGGACCACAAATCGGTGCAAAAGAATTTAATCGGTGTAAGAGGTCGCCATGACGCGTTTCAGCCCTTCCCACGGGCCTTGATCACATGACACAGTGTGAGAGTTTACATTGGTTTAAATAGCATATAGTTGCAGACGTAGTCATTGGAGCATATAGGCATACAAAAGCAATTGAAATGGACAAAAGACTAGTAGTGAACTACAGATCCGTCGGTTAAAATACCTCCATAAAAGATTTTTTTTTAAAAACAAGGCAAAATCATGAAAAGCATAATATAGCAAGATAAATCTACTTAATAATCAAGGCATGGAGTACAAAATTACTGCACATAATGTGTCAATAACCGTGTTCTTTTGTAAGTCCGAGTCCATCAAGAATTACATACATACGGCAAATCTTTATACATAAAAACACACAAGAGAAAGTGCAAAATTAGTGCAAAGTGTGAGATTTAAAATTAAAGAGATTCTTTCTATCTTTTTTTCTTTCATTTTCTTCGACAAGTTTATGACACTAAAACGATCTGGGAACATAATAAGTTCAGGTTAAATACCCATTAAGAGTATGTGGACGTGAAAAACATCTTATCTCATACTGAGATAGTATTAAAGATATATACTCAAAATGATATGAGCAGGGGGTTGAAAAATTGCTAGGAGCCCCTGCAATTCCCCTTCTATATGATTGTCGACAAGAACAAGATGCAAAACATCAAACAGTAACTAAAACTGAACTGAAACAAAACATAGGTTTTACAGACGTTATAGTTAGGAATTAGCATTTAAAAATCCTTAGAAATTCACTTAAAAACCATAGGTTTCAGGGACGTTATAGTTAGTTATAGTTAGTTTGACATTTGATTCATATAAAACCAGAGAAATTCGCCAGTTATAGTTAGTTGAGCTAACTATAAATCATGCGCCCGCAATGCACTGCTGATGAGGTCACATATGACATCCCTCATGACATGGTCAGTGACATCAATGATGACATCATCCACATGATAATCTGATGCCCATACTGATGCCCTAATATAAAATATGATACACGCACTCTAAAATACAGACTACTATTTTTGAAACCATACACACAAGAATGCCAGATACTACATAGCACTGACTATTTCCTAGGTCTATACATACATTCAGTGTCTTACACATACAGTTACTCATCAATACAGCACGATGTGCACGCTGCCACACCCTGTGTTACATCATAAACGTACGGTGTTGCACTGCATACGCCATTCCCTCATTTTTTTGGTGGCTCAAAACTATATCTAAATAACTTTAAAGTGTATATGAGAGCAAGCGATAATCTAACATATTTTAAACATTTATATATTTCTAACTGTAATAAACTAAGCAATTATATTTTCTCAAAATCACGTTGGGTGCGGTCTCCTTGCGCACTAGGTGCACGATTGCCATGTGACCATAAAAAAAGCTGCTATCACCTACTACAACAGTAATCATTGGATCACACACAGACATTCAATAATAAAAGAATCACTCGTTTGTACAGGTAGGGACAGTAGATGTGAAGTAATATAGGAAAATATTCTATCGTAAAAGAAACACAACTTATGGTATACTGAGAAACAATTAACCCCTTCCCTGCAGGGGTAATTCCCCCACGGTGCAGGCGGCACGGTGCAGCTGTGCTCGTGATGAGCTCAGCTTGTCATGACTCAGGGTGGAGCTTTGCTCATGACGAGCTGAGCTCGTCACGATCCCGCCCACTGATTAATTCTCCTGCACAGGCAGGGAATTAATCGTGCGTGGGTGGGCCGTGGCAGTTATGACGAGCTCAGCTCATCATGACCACAGCTCCACTGTGACTCATGACAAGCTGAGCTCGTCATGAGCAGGCAACGGGTTAATAGATCAGAAATGGCACACAAAAAGATTTTATCATAAAGGGTCCATTATTTTTGGTGCACTCAGAAAGCCACATCAAAATCGGTCAGCATGTCAACAACCAGCAATGACGTGTGCTGTAGACGGGCAGGCCGTACTTGGAGAAATATCTGTTGCCATCAACAGAATATCATCAGCAATAGCAACTCAATCTAAATTGTGAACACTGCAGTCTACAGTGTAGGCCAGAGAGCGGTCAGCAAGGGCCCACAGCTATGTAAGGTGGAATTCAGCTGCACAATTTGTCATACATGAAGCAACAAAAGCATGTCTGGAGCCTGTAATAATACGTATTCATGGTGTAGACAGAGCGCACTGGAGCAATGTCTTTTCCTACAGAACTGCGTCATCTACAAGACCAACTCAATCCGAATTGTGACTACCGCTATCTGCAGTGTTAATTGTAAACAGTATTAACAAAGAAATTCATGAATACTTTCTCTCACTTCCTCTTAACAAAAGACAACAACCTAAATTGCAGAAAGATCTGCAATAAATAAAACAAAACAATTCAAATACCATTTCTGCTATCTACAGTGTAGACTATTCAGTGTTCCTTTGCACTTGCAAATTAAATTTGATCATTGTACTAAACCTATAAGTCATTTAAAAAAATGTCTTCAATGAAGTATACTAAAAACATAATATGTATATTCCAATAGACGTTGTAGTTACTTGACTAGTGGATTCTATGATTAAACATTCAGCACTCGATCTAAATTGTGAACACTTCTGTCTGCATTGTAGGCCAGATTCACTATTCATTAACACCGGACCATGTACCCTTCAATTCGAAAGCACGACCCCCTACTCTACCCAAACACCACTGTATTACCCTAAACCCTAAATCTACCCCAGCATTACTCCCTACACTACACAGACACCACTGTACTACCCTAAACCCTAAATCTACCCCCAGCACGACCCCCTACACTACATAATCACCACTTCACTACCCTAAACCCTAATACACTACCCCCAGCACGACTCCCTACACTACCCAAACACCACTACACTACCCTGAACCATGACCCCCTACACTACACAAACACCACTGCACTACATTAAACCCTAAATCTACCCACAGCACAATGCCCTACACTACACAAACACCACTTCACTTCCCTGAACCCTAAAACACTACTCCCAGCACGACCCCCCTATACTGACCAAACACCACTGCACTACCCTAAGCCCTAAAACACGACCCCCTACACTACACAAACACCACTGCACTATCCTAAACCCTAAAACACTACCCCAGCATGATCCCCCACACAAAACAAACACCCCTGGACTACTCAAAACCCTAACACACTACCCCCAGCATAACCTTCTACACTACCCAAACACCACTGCACTACCCTAAGCCCTAAAACATTACCCCCAGTGCGACCCCCTACACTACACAAACACCACTGCACTACCCTAAACCATATAATAGTACACCCAGTGTGACCCCCCTACCCTACACAAACACCACTGCACTACCCTAAACGCTAAAACACTACCCCCAGCACAACCCCCTACAATACCAAAACATCACTGCACTGCCCTAAACCCTAAAACCCTACCTGCAACACGACCCCCTACACTACCCAAACACCACTGCATTACCCTAAACCCCAAATCTACCCCAGCATTACTCCCTACACTACACAGGCACCACTGCACTACCCTAAACCCTAAAACACTACCCCAAGCATCACCCATACACTAAAACACCACTGCACTACCCTAAACCCTAAAACACTACCCCAAGCATCACCCATACACTACACAAACACCACTGTACTACCCTAAACCCTAAAACACTACCCCCAGCATAAACCCAAACACTACACAAACACCACTGCACTACCCTAAACCCTAAAACACTACCCCAAGCATCACCCATACACTACACAAACACCACTGTACTACCCTAAACCCTAAAACACTACCCCCAGCATAAACCCAAACACTACACAAACACCACTGCACTACCCTAAACCAGTACCCCAAGCATCCCCCAAACACTACACAAACACCACTGTACTACCCTAAACCCTAAAACACTATCCCCAGCACGACCCCCTTCACTACCCAAACACAACTGCACTACCCTAAACCCAAAAACACTACCCCCAGCACGACCCCTACAATACCCAAACACCACTGCACTACCCAAAACCATAAAACCCAACCCCGTACACTACACAAACACCACTGCACTACCCTAAACCCTAAAACACTACCCCCAGCACGACCCCTACACTACACAACCCCCTAAACCACTACCCCAGCATGACCCCCTACACTACCCAAACAGCACTGCACTACCCTAAACCCTAAAACACTACCCCCTGCACGACCCACTACACTACCCAAACACCACTGCACTAAACCCTAGAAAAGAAATCCCCAACCCATGCCCAATCCCCCTTACCTCACTCCTCGTGGTTCCTCTCTCCTCTTGGTTCCTGCTTCACGTCGTCTGAGGGGCGGTGCACGTCATTATGTAACGGAACAGCCTCTGTTTCCTTACAATGACGTGGATCGTCTACATGTGTTTTTAGAACGCATTGTCATTTACCATACATACCTCTACAACAAGATTTGTTGTAAAGGTATGCGTGGTAAATGAAAAACAATTTAGGGCGACATACGCCCCAACCAAAGGCACAGCGACGAAGTCCTTGAATCCTCAATTCATGTTTAGACCAATTGATCATTTTTTAAGACGTGTAATCATTTGCTTGCTCATTTTTCTCTCTTAACTCCCGTTTAAATGACCATGCATTCTAAAACAATGCGTAATAATGACTTCGCGATGCACAACGCATGTGGTGCAGATTTGGCTCTTCAATTCCCTTCTACTTCCGCGGACAGAATGATTTCTCAGTCACACGCACACACATCATACGCTGGTGGGGCCCATAACACCAACATTCATTCTATCAGTCTAATCGCGCCTACAAAGGGAAACTGGTTCTGAACCAAGCTGCCTTTTAACGGGTCAATCGAATCATTTAGTTGATTTAAGTTTGGTGAAGCCTTTATACTCAAAATCATTCAATAATAATACATTTCAATGAAATAACACGACACCTTAATGTAATTAATAATTTTGATCTAATTCAAACGCAAGTTAAATCTCAATAATGCAATATCATCTTTTCTCATTTTTACCCATTCTGGCTAAATGTCGTTTGCTAAGTCAGAAATTGGTCCTCGGTAAATCGGCTAAGTCCAGTTCTTTCATTCAGCGTCACCGTCCTCTCTGTCAGCATAACATCAGGCATCAGGTCAAGAAGAGCCGTCAGGATCTGTTAACACCTCTCTAGTCTACCAATATTTATACTAAAATTTACATTCCAAAATGTAACAACTACAATTTCTAAACATTTGATTGGTTGATTGAATAGCATCTCGGTGCATCGGGAAACATTGGACTATTTTCCCATGCAGTATGAATTACAAATGCGAATATAGAAATAGAAGTCCATAATCAATTTGCAACATTTACGGAAGTTCATAGGGAAAGTAGCTTGTCCATGGGGACGTGGCGGGTTCATCAGTTGATAATCTCAAAATGGAACATTTTCTTCACGTTCAGGGGCATTGGCATCTTTCCCAGAGTAGTCTTCCTGGGCATGGTCTGACAGGACACACAAGGGACACGGTCGAAGTCAGTTCAGGCGCCTTTCTCCATTGTTTCAAATGATGAAGTAATGTACTCAAAAACAGGCTTCAGTCGGCGGCCATGTTTTGGTAGGCCAAAATAGTCAACTTAAGCAAATAAACACAAAATCGTAATTAATACATGGAAATAATTAAAAAACAGTGTTATTCCCTTGCTAATACCCTTATGTGTGTGCATTTATCTAGCCATATGCAACATCCAAAGCGGTTAATGCTGGTTTATTTAAGCACAAATCACAATAACATCACAAAGCAACGTTTATTAATTTAATATGCATACAGATTTAATTCACTTACTATTTTTGGCCATGCAAAATGCATTCCCAGGTGTATTCTTTCTGTTAATGAGGTTGGTTAATTAAAACACAGCAAATAATTATTATAATTAATTTACTAGTCATTTTAATATAGACATACGAAAATGGAGTAGGTATCTAAAATTAAAATATTATACCTGCTCCAGCACATGCGTAGTAATGCATGCGTTGTAATGGTATCGCAAAGTAAAAAAGTAATTGTAACAGCTGTTTACCGATTGAAGCTGGCCCCTGTTCTTCAGCAAGTCATTTATTTGATAAATTAGGAGAAAGGAATGTGGTTTTTTTACCGAAAAGTGCATTCCCGGCTGTTGTATTGTGAAAGAGTCCGTTTGGATCTAAAGGAGTTCTGTTGTTGGATGGAGCCAGCAGGACAACATCAGAAAACACAGCTAATAGGAAGCTTCCTCCCTGAAGTGTGGAGCCATGAGAGGTCCACGAGTGTGCATCCCACCGCAGTATGACCGTACCGCGTGACCCTTGTGCCGCCTCCACGGTATGGGATGCAGAAGCGGCATCGCAGGTCCTCGTGAAGACCGTTGTAGCACTAATTCTACATTACCTCGTTGTTCCTGCCAGATACAAAGAGAAGATCCTGTGTTATTCAGTGCCCTGGTTACCTTTTTTGTGGGTTGTGGTGCTTGTCACTTCGCTGCCCTGCCGGTGCACATGACTGGGCACCCCACCTCGTGTGCCATCTGCAGGGCCTCTGCCCTCGGATCACTGGTTTCAGTTTCTGGAGTGGCAACATAAACAGTTGCTCCCAAAGAACTAGCCTGAACACTTAGGTGAATATCCCCTGCACCAGCATTCCACTGAAGTTCTTTCCTAGCTCTCCCACGTCAACGAGGATGTCATACCACGGCTCCGCTCGAGACACCATATAAGGTCATCGGAGCCATAAGAGGACCTAGTCGGCGTACTGACATCAGTTCCACCCATTTTTTCCGTGCCACCGAGGCAAACAGGCGGACCGATACATGTATAATATATATATTATCTACTGGCGGTCGCCAGTATATAGTTATAGTTAGGATTGTGTTTCCATAGGAAATCTGAAAATTCTAATTTTGAATAACTTTGGCGCCGGTGGACGAATCCTCGCGAAATTTTCAAAACTAATGGGGCTCTCCGCTCAGCTCCTACCCTAAGAGTCTCAGGGTGATTCGTCAAGCGGGGGCTGAGAAAAAAGGGGGGTCCCAAAACACATTTTCCCCATCATTTTTCCATAGGGACCTTTAGTCGAGGTAGTCCTCAGGTCAGAGAAGCGCTTTTGCATATCTGGTGTCAATCTGTTCAGTAGTTCCTGAGAAAATTGCAGTTAAAAGTACATAAATATCCATAGGCGCGCACCGAAATTCTGATTGGTTGTTAGATGTCAGTAAACATTTGAATCGGTCGAAATCAGGAAGTGTCGGCCGCCATTTTGTCTGTTGCAGACTGTGGCAGTGAAAAACAAAGGTGGAGAATGTGAAAAGGGGGCAGGGTACAGAGTTCCTGACCCCCTAGCCTTTGTGAGGGGGTCCCTGAAGGACCCCGAAGGGTGAAAAAAAACCATTTTATTTTTTTCAAAAATTCGCGTGGTGCGCGCACCGTGCACGCATGGTGTGCACACGGCTGAAAAAAAATCTTATTAAAAAAATAGATTTCAAAATCAAGTTTAAGTGTTTAGATGTTAGGTGGCTCTAAAAAGAGCCGTTGTGTTCATTGAGTGTTTTTTGGTACCTACAAGTAAGTACCGATGCAGAGTCTAAAGTTCAAGAGGAAGACTCTGTTCCCTTCTTCATCGAAATGTACACCGTCTCCTCTATAAATGTCTTGCATGTTGTAACGCAAGTTGTTGTGGTATATAGAACCCATACCATAGTCTCTGAGGAAAGCAGAAACAGACTTATTGACGTGCTTTCTTGCTTTGTCAATCTGCGGACAATGTTGGTTGGACCAGTTCCACTTTTGCCTTTGGCATATATTAGAATATACAAAGGCAGTTTGTGGAAAAAGTGACATTAATTGCACAAAGGTGTCCTTAACAAGCATATCCAGACCTACCCCAGTTAAAGTGCCTAGGTCATTTCCACCACAGTGCACAATTATAAGGTTAGGCTGTGGGAGATGTAGAAAGGATTTCACCAAAGGCATTAATTGGTGCCACTTTAACCCTCTCTGACCAATCAATTTAATGTCTACATTTGGCAAAGCAAGGTCTTTCACAATACCTCTTTTTTCTGCATACTTTTCACTCCAGAAGACATAGCTATGACCTACAATCCACACTGTGAACATCTTCCAAGGAAATCTGGATGCACTCAGAAGGTGTCTTTCAGTAGAATGGCAATATGAAATGAAAGAGTTGTAAAATGGAGGCATACATACGTTTTAAAAATAAATGAACTCATTGGCTGTTTCAAACCATTCTACAGTAAAAACTAGGCTGTAGGTTTACATTTATAAAAGCATGTTTTGCATTGGTTCTGAAAAATGTGTTCCCACAGAACATTACTTTGGATTTGCTGTTAGGTTTGAAAAGTCAAGCACTCTTGCTCTTTGGATTCGAAACATTGTGTGCTGAACTTCTGACCTCTCTGCTCACACCAGTGTTCCATGACCTGTTGCTATGCTAGGAGGTAGAAGTCATGTTGGGGGTAGGGATCATTTGGAAAGGGATGAAATTTTCAACCAATAGAAATGTGGGTTTCCATTTGAAAAAATGTGGGAAGCAATGTGATTTGAAGTTAACATGTATATGTGTGAAAAAAGAGAGGGAAACTTTGCCATTTACTGGTTCTGGTGAGAGGAGTAGAGCTCAGAGATTCTGGCTCTGATAATCTGCTGTGTGAGTGCCACATTTCTTTCTCAACTAACTACTTTTAAGGTGAGTTATGAATTTGAGAGGGGATGTATATGTTGCAGTCGCCTGGACTATGCCAGTTCGCTTCTGATAGGGCGTAATCAGGCAGAAATTGTTCATCTTCAACGCGTTCAAAATGCCGCTGCCAGAGCCATTGTTGGCTTGCCTAGGTCATGCTCGGCTTCCAGCACTCTTCGAGCATTACATTGGCTGCCGATTAAGTCGAGAATCCATTTTAAGTTTTATGTCTGGCTTTTAAAATTTTGAAGGGATCTGCCCCTCAGATTCTTTCGAATCTCTTGTCCGGATATGTACCGACCAGCTCGTTAAGATCTTCGGGTCAAGTGCTTGCAGTAGTCCCGAGGTTCAAGCTTTGCCGAGTTGGTGGGCGCTCTCTCCGGATAAAAGCTGCAGCGCTTTGGAATTCGCTTCCGCTTGAGCTCCGCGCAATCGATGATCTTCTGTTGTTTCGGAAAATATTTAAAAACTTTTTTGTTTTAATTGCTCCCCCTGTCTCGGTTCTGTGTTAGTATCTGTTGTTTTATACCTTGTCACGCGCCAGGACACCCCTTAGCTGGGGCAGCTGTGCGCGTTATAAATACTATTAACATAACATAACATATAAATAATAGAAATTTGATTCTTCTTTTAAAGTTGTGTTTTACATTTTATGTTTTGGAAGATATTTAACTGCCTTGAACTTGTAAGATATTATGGAGTATGTCTTCACCATAATTTAAGGTGTTCTGGTATTACCCAGGAATACTGTTTTGTGCCTAGAATCACACCAGGAGTCTGTGTGCTCACAGGAATTGTCAGAGATTTAATTTGTGTTGCTGTTGTTCTGTAAGACTTGCATTTGCAGGAAAGGGGCAGCTTGTTTTCTTGAACTGTGATGGTTAGCATTCAGCACAAATCACTATCTCACAAATGAGAGGCAAATGCTAACACATTTGAAATCAACATGGTAGATTTTCCTTCCACTCCTGCAATGGGGAAGGTAGTTTTTACATGTTCAAAACTCCAATTAACCCTTAACACACATGTACTCTTACATACATCTCTGCAGTCTTCATGCAGTTGTGCAAGTGTCCATGCAGATCTCTCTTGCACCCGACAATACACAGTCTCCAGAAACACTCTTAGCACACAGGCAGCAGCTTCTCCTACACTCCCATGCTTACTATTCAGCACTGTGTGGTATTTCAGATAGCAGTGTGTAACGCTAACACATTCAACATCACCAAGGCTCATTTCCTTTGCTCTAGTCTAATCACTCACCCAGAATCCACATGCTCATGGTCTCAAGTAGCTGTTAGGACATGTGCTCTTTTCTGCCTTTCTAAACTATATGGAAAATGTGTCAGGCTGTTACAGTAATTATCACTTGCTGTATCATAGTAGTAAATGTGTTTTGAAATTGCCAATCAAAAATAGTTTTCTGCCTAGAATCACACCATGAGTCTGTGTGCACACAGGAATTGATGTTCGTGTTGCTGTTGTTCTGCAAGACTTGCAGTCGTAGGAAAGGGACAGCTCAAATGATAGGATTTGAAAAGCTAAAAAAAAATTGTACTATATTTAAATTACATAAAGGTATTTTTTTTTAGTTTCTTTCAGGTATTGCTGAACAATACAAATAAATTAAAGAGGCCTATAAAGTCAAGAAAGAGAAAAGAACAGCAACAAAATCTAAATTTGAAGACAACTGGACAAAAAAAAAAATTAGTTGAAGAACCTCATGATGGAAAAAAGAAAAAGACTTCTGGTAAGCAGACTAAGGATTTTTTAAAAAATATCCTCAAACAAAGAAAAAATGTTAAAAATACATCCACTGCAAATAGTGTTTCAAGTACAAAACAACACAGTTGACAGAACATACTAAATGCTAATGTAGAATCAGATGTAAGAAAGAATGACTTAAACGAAAAATAGATTTTAAAAACATTCGTAGAAAAATGTTTCAGAGAAGAGTGATGTTAAATTTGCTAAAGGATGTGAAAAAATATAAGAAGAAAGCCAAATTTTATAAGAAAAAGAAACATATTGAATCAATTGTTGCAAAGGCTTTGGAATTAAAAAGAAAGCTATTCATTTTAATTTTGAACAGGATGCGTACATTAGATAAGTTAGTCAATGCAATGAAGTCACAAAGCAAAAGGAAAAGAGTAGTGAAAAAATATAACTTTTGTAAAGTGTTCTTAGGAGAATGGAAGCATAGTTCAAGTACTGAACCATTTTTTAATGAAGAGAGTTATCTTCAAAGTAATAGTTTGTTGCATGCAGTTGACACCAATGGTCGAGCTTATGAAGTTAAAGATGGTTGTGTAATGGAAAAGGAGAAAATGGTTCCAAGAAATGAGGAAGAAGTGTTAGCTGATGAGGTTATTGGGAGGCGTCCTAAAGCCCCAGTGTACACTTGGAATTGTAGTAGTACTTGTACTGTGCGATAGGAATCTATTGATAAATTACGTGACTTTCTAAGATAATATAGTAAAAAAAGTGTTAAACAGAAGATTAAGGTGCTTCAAAGACTAGATCCATGCAGAGTGAGAAAGAATACTGGTTTGCAAGGACATTCTCTGGCTTGTCTTTCTAGGAAAGTTTGTCAAAGTGTTCATTACCATTTTAGGATGCTGGCAGTACATCATACTGAAATGAGAAAGTTTGTGAGAAGATTGTATTTTGCTAAGAGTCCAGCACTAAAGTTAAATGAGTTGAATAATGCTCTGTTCCGTGGATCTGTATCAGATGTAGTGAAGGTTACTGATGATATTCAGTTTTGTTACTTTGGTCCAGAACAAGAAAGTGCAGGAATTGACACAGTTATTGAGGAAAATGTTGAAGAGAATGTAGAACTAACTGTTAGTAAATTTTGTCATTTAATCTTCAAAATTTTTACTATCATCTCGAATGAAAGACCAAATAATACTTGTATTTGTTGCCGGAGAAGCCATTATAAAATTCAAACAAGGAATGTTGATCTCTATAAAAAAAAGTGAAAAAGAAGATAATTATAAGTGGAAGGATTTTGCTACATATTTATTTCTGGAAAATTGTTTTGATTTGGGTGAAGATCAGCGTATTTGTAAATACTGTTATAACAAGTTAGAAGAAAATAAAATGCCAGCTAGAGCTGTACATAATAATTTAGAATTGGTTTATATTCCTGCAGAACTTTCTGATTTAAATACGTATCTATACTCATTCAATGTGTCCATCAGTTTCAGTCTATAGTTCGTATGGAGCCCAAAACAGGTAAATTATCTCCTTCAGATTTACAAAGAGGTTTAAAAGGAAGAGTTGTCTATTTGCATCAATTGTTTCAATATTTTTTTTTCAAATCCAATGGCAGATAGCTTGGAAACTGAACCATTAGTTATTCTGGTTAATGGTGTACCTACAAAGAATAAGAAAATTTGGCAGGAGCTGGTAGATGTACGAAAAGTACAAAGAGCAAATTTATATTTGAAAAGAAATAATAAATGGTATGAATCAATTTATATGGATGAAGATGAAGTTTTACTAGAAGACACAGGAATACCAACTGGGCAAATTGAAAAAGTGGATAAGTCAAAAGAAGAAGAAATTTATGAAAATTTCAGCATACATCCTCTTCATTCTAAAGAAGTTATGGGAAACGCTATTGATCTGTTTCAGATGAAAAAAGCAAAAGGAACTCCCATGAGTGTATGGGAGGAGAGCTTGGAAGCTCATTTTTTTCCTCAGCGGTTTCCTACAGGAGAAGATTGACGATATGATGAAGATCCAGTACAGATTCCTGCTTCTGAGTATCGGACTACAAGATAATATGCAGAAAATCCAAGATTATCAAAGTATTCCTTATTTGTTCCATCTTTTATTTGAAAGTGACTTGTCTGCACTATCTTATACAGTAAATCACATTTTAAAAACTGGAGTACATCTACATAATGTGTCTGCAAAGGATTTTATCAACAAAGTGCAACAGTGAGATGATCATTTGGAATCTCAATTGATTAATCTGATGGCTTGTCAGCGTGGGACTAATGAATATTGGTACCGACGCCAAGGAGAATTGAAATGTATGTTACGGAATTTAGGAACTCCTACATGGTTCCTTACCCTAAGCTGTGCGGAGTACGCTTGGGATGATTTACTGGATTTTCTTCGAGAGGCAAATTCAAATATTGAAAACATCCAATACAAGACAGCAGGAGAATTGTGCTCATTGGATCCGGTTAATGTTTGCAGATATTTCAATCATAGATTTGAGGCTATGATGTCCTTCATCTGCAATAAAAAAAATCCACCTCTTGGAGAAGTTGTGGATTTCTTTTGGAGAAAAGAGTACCACCAAGCAAGAGGTGCTCCTCATATTCATATGCTGTTGTGGATCAAGGATTCCCCAAAATTTGGAACAGATTCTGATGATGCAGTTTTATCTTTCATTGAAGAATATGCAACATGTGCTATACCTAAAAGCACAGAAGAAAAAAACTTAAAAGAGCAAGTTTTACGTTTCCAAAGTCATCGGTGTGGAAAATACTGTCGACGAAAGTACAAGAGTAAAGATAAATTCTACACAAAATGTCGATTTGGATTTCCACGACCTGTTCTTTCAAAAGGAAGAGTAAACAGTTTTATGTCAGCTATGCGACATACTATTACAAGAAAATCGCCAAAAAATACCTACAACCTAAGAAGAAATGAAGAGTCGAAATACATAAATGACTACAACACAGTCATTTTATCCATGTGGAATGCTAACATGGATATTCAATATGTAGCTGACAATTCTATTGCTGTTGCTCGGTATGTCACATCTTACATCACTAAATCTGAGAAAACGGAATTGAAAGAAATGTGGGAAGAGATTTCTCACGAGAAGACTGTCAGTAAAAAGCTATACAGTTTCAGTTTAAAGATGTTATCGCATCGAGAAATTGGGTCATACGAATGTTCAGATAGGTTATCATCTGCAAGTCTGTACTCCAAATCCAGAAGAATAATTTGAGTAAGTTTAGGCCTTGCAGGAATGCGAAATCGGGTACTGAAATCTATTCGAGAAATTGAATATTTAGCAGAGTACGAACCAGAAAGTACAGACATTTTAAGAACAAACATGTTGGACACATATTACCCACAAAGAAGTCATCATCTTGAGAACATGTCTCTATGAAGTGCTGCAGAACTACATTTTTAAACGGAATGCCACAGAAGACAACAATGGAAAATATAAAGTCATTGGTGAGGAAGGATGTTTGGTGAAACAAACAAAAGGAAGTTTGATTAGTCACAGGAAGCTGAGTTGCGACACTACTGACAAAAAGGAATTTTACTACTTGGCACTTTTACAGCTGTTTAAACCATGGCGTTCAGAGGATGAATTACTTGGAGATTTTCAGAGCTATGAAGATTCCTTTAATGCATGCAAAGATAGCATAGAATGCAGTACTTTCACAACTTATGTACAAATGTTAAATGAAGAAATTGAACAAGAAGCAACAATTGCAGCTGAAGTAGCTAGAGACAGTTCTCAAGACAGTCAAAGTTCTGGGACGTTCAGTCAAGATCCTCTAGGACAACCAATCGTAGAAAAAGAAGCTGCAATAGTCCTGATTGAAATGGAAACAGCTATTAATCAAGCTCAGGAAGATTTAATAAACTTACCAAATTTGGAACAACAACTGAATGATGAACAATAATACATTTATGAGGAAGTCAGAAAACAAATTGATCATTGATTACTACATGAAAATAAAGAGTGCTCATGCACATCATTTGAACCAATCAGAATGTATGTGAGTGGACAAGCTGGAACTGGAAAAAGTTTCTTAAAGTGATTAGACGCTACCTACAGAACAAAACGGATTCAACTTTGTCTTGTGTTGTTACTGCTCCAACTGGGTTAGCAGCGTATAACATAAAAGGAGTTACCTTACATCGTTTGCTAATGTTACCAGTAGAGCATGAGAACAAAATACAATACCACAAGCTAACAGGAGAAGCATGTTTTGAAGTTTCAAGAGTATTGAAGAAAATGAAAGTACTCATTATTGATGAGGTAAGCATGGTATCGAACGTAATGCTTGCCTTTGTGCATTTAAGAATGCAGCAAATTCTAAAGACAGACTATGACGTGTTATTTGGAGGAAAACACGTCATAGTTTTTGGGGTTCTTTTGCAGCTCACTCCAGTTAAAGGACAACCAGTATTCCATACTCTTACACATGAAAACAGGAAAAAGTCGTTAGGAAGTATAGATAATGTGAATATTTGGACATGCTTTGAGTATAAAGAACTCATTACCAATATGAGGCAAGCAAATGATGAGGATTATGCAAGTATTCTCAAAGATATCAGAATTGGACTACTCACAGAACATGGCAGAAAAGCTTTACAGAGTCGATTGCTATGTAATTTGTTTCCAACAGAACAAATAGTTCCAGAGAAAATATACAAGAAAATTGCTGGAAACATACTGTAATCTGCTTAATGGCAACACAACATGAATGCTCTATATTCAATCAAGAACTTTTGAAATTGGAAAATGAAGAGATAATAAAATAGAAGCTGTGGATAAAATACAACATGAAGGAATAACTATTATATTGACAGGCAAATTGACAACTAAATTGGACTCTCTAGAGAAAAACATATCGAAAACAGCTGGTTTAGAAAATAATCTTTATGTATGTATGAACTGTCGAGTAATTATAAGACGTAATTTGGATGTAGAAAAAGGTTTAGTGAATGGAGCTATGGGTAAAGTTGTGGGTTTTGTTAATTACCAGAAAAAAGATGGAATTGAACTTTTAAAAATAAAATTTGATCAGATTGAAGAGGTTAAAGACATTAGTCGTAGTTCAGTTTGTTTTTTGCTTGTGAAAGACTTATATGTACATAGGAAGCAGTTTCCGTTTTCTCTAGCATATGCTGTAACCATTCACAAATCGAAAGGATTAACTGTAGATGGTGCTTTTGTAAACATTGGATCTAGTGTGTTTAAAGAAGGTATGGCATATGTTGCTTTGTCACGAGTGAAAAAATATCTGGTTTATTCATGATAGACTTTGATGACTCAAAAGTTAGTGCTGATGCAAACTGTGTAAAGGAGTATAATAGATTAAGAAAAAGCTATGCTCCTCATTTAGGTCAGTATCCTGTGTTTGAAAAACGTGTTTGTCGGAAAAGGAGAATTGAGAATATCTGTAATGAGGATGTACAGAAGAGTAAACAAATAGAGAGTGATGTGATTGCAAGCAAAAAGAAAAAAGGACAATGTTGAAGAGGTTGTTTGTTGTCATTTTGAAAATAGCTCTGGTGTCAACTGCTACGCTAATGTAGTGCTGAATGTTGTATTTTATCTTGAAAGTTTGCAAGAGCAGATAATACTAAATCATGAAAAAAGATTCTGTTCTCTGCGGAGTTTCTTTTATGAGAAGCTGAGTAATGATAAAACTAAAATAGAAAGTGCTTCTGATGTTAGAAATCTTTTAGATGCATGTTCTGGATGTACACAGTTTACACAAAATGTCCAGCAAGATGCACCGGAATTCTTAATGTATATGCTTATGATACTGGAAGATGAAGGGGTAGAAATAGAAAATATATTTGGTCTCTTATAAATGGGAACATTGTTGTGAAAATTGTTTGAACACATGCAGCACTAATGTTGATTCTGAAAGGTTCATACATTAAATCAGTGACTTTTAGTAAATTAGTTAAAGATGCAAATCACAACATGAAATGTTCTCAATGTAAATCAGAAATGTTGTCAACGTTATTTTTCAAGAAATATGGACAGTATGTAATTTTAATGATACAACGTTGTAGAGCTGATGGAACAAAATTGGACACTTTAATAAAGGAGTTTCAATTATCAATATCAGGAAAAACTTTTGTTGCAGTTGCAATAATATTCCATGATGGACCTTGTATAACTTCTGGTCATTACACAGTTTATCTAAAATGTGAAAAAGGCTAGACACTGTGGAATGATTCTCAATTGATTTTCAAGCAACGTTTGCCTGCAGAATTACCAAAGTGTTACTTAATTTTTCTAAAACCAAAATTTTAGATACAAATTGCAGCTTCTGAAGAAACCATTATTTCAATTTTATAGGATTAACATTGGATATTTCACTTAAAAAGGATTTAAAAATTACCATTTGGCCTCATGGAAAGGTAAATATTTCTATTGTGGACTTCTTTGACTGATAATATTTTGGCGTATGTGCTTAAGCAACAAGGTTTCCAGACGTTATTTATTGCAAAATGTTATTGTTCCTAGAAGATATTTTTAATATATATGTAACATTTCTATCAAGGTATGTTTTAGTGAGGATACATTCAGGGCTTTTTTAAACAATCTTTCAGATTGTTTATTTTTTTGCCCACCGGTAAATGATGAATACAATTGATATCACTATTTTCAGTGAAATTCAATACATTCTGAAAACAGCAAAAAAAGGGCAAAAAAATACTTTGTTAAATATGAAAATACATGTACTGTTTAATAAAATGTATTGTTGAATATTAATACTTTTTCTTTTTTTTCAGATCTCTAAAGAAAATTTAAGAAATCGAATCCATTTTTCTTGCAATTAAAAAAACCCATTTATTTCTAATTAAGTTACTTTGTTGGTCAGGTAAGTTTAAAATATCTGTATTTCTCACCCCTTCACTTTCATGCTCCCTTTTCTTCACTTCTCCTCACTCTGCTTTTCTCATTCCTCTTCCCTCTCTCTTCTTGCTTAACTGCTCTTTCGTAACTCCCTCACTCCTTCTCTACTACTCCCCTAGGTTTACTGCCTCCATCACTATTTTTTCAACCATGTTTCTCTCCTGGTCTCCATATGGCGCAGTCATTCTAACTGCCTTACTCCTTCTCAGTTCCTTGCTCTCTGTCTCGGTTTCTGTCTCTCTCCCTTTGTCTGTCTTACCCTTAATTTCCTTAACATCTCTGGGAGAGATTTACAAGCCCCCTGCGCCACCACTACGTCACTTTTCATGACGTACTGGTGGCGCAGGGGGCTCCTCCATATTTACAAGGAGAGGAAAAGCCACCCTGCGTGACTTTTCCTCTCCTTGTAAATACAGCCACTTCTCATGCAGCACTGTGCGTTGAAGGGGTATTCTATGGATGTTGTTGTGGGTGTTCCCACGCAACACTCCTAGAATTACACACATCTCCAGATTTACGAGAAATCGTAACTCTGGAGATGCGTGTTAATGCTACACCACCCTAGAGGTGGCGTTGCGAGGCACAACAAGGAGAAATGTTTTCATTTCTCCTAATTTTTTCCTCTTTCAGTGCGTGCTGCATGCTACAGCACGCATTGAAAGAGGAAAAAGGTGTCCCTTCCTGCACAAGAACAATCTCCCCACCACGCAGGCATCCTTGCACCATGGTGCAAGGGAGCCTGCGCCGGAGCATGGCTGCAGTTTGTGCGTCAGCGTAGGGGAAGCATAGAGATACTTCATATTCTTGTAAATATGTCGCATCTCTGTGCTTCGAAACTAACGCAGCACGGCGCAGCAAAATTACTTGCTGCACCGTGCTGCGTTAGTTTGTTATAAATCTGCCCCTCTGTTTCTACCACTCCTCCTCTCTCCATCACTTATTTTCCATCTATGTTAATTTTTTAACCTTCTCCGTCATTCTCCTTCCCTCACCTTCCCTAACTGTCACTATCCTTTACTCATAGTCACTCATATTCTCCTACTTCTCTTCCTCCAGTCTGTATCTCACACCCCTTCACCTTTTTGCATTCTTTCCTTCAATCTCCGTCCCTCTGTGTCAAGAATTCCTGTCATGCGAGGGGAGGAAAACACGCCCTTATGTAAAACAGGAGAGCTGTTACATAACTCAAGGAAAACACGCCCTTATGTAAACAGGAGAGCTGTTACATAACTCAAGGAAAACACGCCCTTATGTAAACAGGAGAGCTGTTACATAACTCAAGGAAAACACGCCCTTACGTAAACAGGAGAGCTGTTACATAACTCAAGGAAAACAACGCCCTATAAAGGGAGGAACCGGGAGGTACAAGGCTGTCGGATATTGTGTTTACACCGACGTACCTGCTTAGTGAAGAGCAGTGTTCCGGAGTGGTGCTCCAGTAAGGCAAGAACGGAGGTAGGTCGAGTCGTTACTCCCTGGGCCGTGTCTTGCCCCATCGTCACCTGTGAAGGACGCGGAAGCTCTACCGGATAACCATTGAGCTTCGCTTTTTGACTCGGCTGAGTCAAAGCGCAGTGGCGCTTTTGCTGGTTGGAGTCGTAACTCCCAGCCCGACCAGAGATACAGGGACTGCCAGCTGTAACGCACACCAGGAGGTGTTTGCCGCGTTACAGACTCGGAAGTCCACAGGATCGATCGAGCGGCTGCTCTCGGTTCAGTCTTCTTTGCTTGTGATTGGGGTATCGGTGACGCATCACCAGGAGGTGACTCCGCGTCCCGGTGCAGTCTGAGGAAGAGGTTGAGCGGCTGCTCCCTTCAGGTAGAGACCCCGGCTGGGTGTTTTCCTGACTCCTCGATTCTCCCCAACACTCTTCGTGCCCCTCACAGCCTACCGATTGGCATTGTCGGCCATTTCATTTCTGCCCTCTGTTGGCATACGCCGGGATCGGCGTATATGCAGAGGACGGTTAGGACCATCCGTGCTGTGGGCTGGTAACGTACTTAGCCTGGAGGATTCCAGTGACTATAACCTTTGTTTATTCCTTGTATTATTTTTGCCTTCATTAAAATAACTAAACCTTCACAAGTGGTTGCGTTCTCATTATCGTGTCTGTTAAACGATCCTGAGACGTTCAGGGCGTTACAAAATATCCGACCCCTAATAACACTAACTGTCTCCCGGTCGATAACAGACATGGCAACACTTGATGATGTGCTGGCTGCTTTAGCGACCGTGCAAATTGAATTGGCTGCCTCCAGGCAAGAAACAGCCGATGTAAAAGCCAGACTGGATGCTATCCAATTGGACCCGCTCACGCCCAGCACCTCCCTCACGAACCAGACCCCTGCGGTAGTAGTGGAAATGCCGGTAGCCGTCCCCTTGGCAACACCAGAGAGGTACAGTGGGGATCCTAACAGTGCAGGTATTCCTCACACAAGTGGCGCTACATTTATCGTGCAAACCAAGGGCGTTCCCCACGAGTCAGGCTCGTGTGGCTTTCCTTATATCCTATTTGGCTGGAAACGCGGCACAATGGGCCGTACCTCTGGTGAGCAGGGACGACCCCATCTTATGTGATTGGGGTGCTTTTCGCGAGGAATTCCTGAAGGTCTTCGACAGAAGGGCTGACTCGTACACGGCGGACCGTGAAATGATTGAGTTGAGACAAGGATCCAACGACCTGGTGCAGTATCTCAACGCGTTCCGAAGGCTGGTTGCGGAAACCAAGTGGCCTGTTGCTAAACAGACGGCGCTCTTCCATCACGGGCTGTGCGATGAGCTCAAGGACGCCGTGGCTCATATTGACCCACAACCCAAGACATGTGAGGGCCTTATCAACCTGGTATTACGGCTGGAACATAGGCTAAGTGAAAGAAAGGGGGATCATGGGAGAAAAGGAAAATCCCTTCCATCCTATGTGACAGTGGGAAGTCCTGAAACTTCCACCGCATCCAAGGGAGAACCCATGGACATCGGCGCAATACGAGCGAGCCTCACAGCCACGGAGAAAGAGTCACGCCGTAAACAAGGATTGTGCCTATATTGTGGCAAAAAAGGCCACTACGTACGTGAATGCCCTGCCAAACCGAAGACGTCACGTTATCGGGCCAACCGGTCGGTAACAGCCGTGGTGGACGTACCGGCGGAAAACTAGAGGACTCCCAGACCAAAGAAGGGGCATCTCGGAGTCACTCATCCATCCCTTCACTTTCCAACTCGGTCACTAAGGGACACCGACACCTGTTTCTCACGGTGCACGTGGGAGTGCATGACCAGTGGATACCCGTTGTGGCCATGGTGGATTCAGGGGCCACTGGCATGTTTATGGACCACAACGAGGCATGCAGGCTAGGGCTAGTGCTTCTTCCCAAAGCTGTACCCGAAGACGTCTATGCTGTAGACGGAAGGCGATTGGTGACGGGGCCCATCGGGCAGCACACGGGGGTCCTTCTGATGAGATATGGGAGGAACCATTTGGAACAAATCGATTTTAACATCATCCGAGCGCCCCAATATGGCGTCATATTGGGATTGCCGTGGCTACAGAAACACAACCCCTCTGTGGATTGGCCAACACATCGCATCGAACTGACGTAACCGTATTGCATCCTGCATTGTGGAATAAGAACGGAATCCCTTGACGCAGATGAGAGCGGGAGTCAGACGGTGGCTACAGCGGCAGAAAAAGATGTGGCTCTCCCCCAGGCTTATCACAGTTTTGAGGATGTATTTGATGAGGTGAAGGCGGAAGTGCTACCACCACATAGACAGTTTGACTGCCAGATCGACCTGGTGCCAGGGGCCAGCGTTCCCAGCGGCAGGCTGTATGCCCTGACGGAGCCTGAAAACGTGCATCTCTGGGGGTACCTGGATAAACTCCTCAAGCTAGGATTCATCCGCCCGTCCAAGTCTCCGGCCGCCTCGCCACTCTTCTTCATCCCGAAGGCTAATGGGGAGCTGAGAGCCTGTGTGGACTTTAGGGCATTGAATGCGATAACCGTAAAGAATCGGTACCCCTTGCCTCTCATCAGTGTACTCCTGGAACAGGTCAAGAAAGCTCGTATCTACACCAAGTTGGATTTGAAAGGGGCATACCATCTGGTGCGCATGAGGGACGGAGACGAGTGGAAGACCGCCTTTAAGACCAGGTTCGGCCTTTTTGAGTACCTCGTCATGCCGTTCGGTCTGTGCAACACCCCGGCAGCCTTTCAGTACTTTTTAAATGAGGTATTCAGAGAGGAGTTGGATATCTACGTGGTCGTATATATCGACGACATCCTCATCTATTCGTCCAGTGTGGAGGAGCACGTACACCACGTCAAAGCTGTGCTCCAAAAGCTGAGGGAAAACATGCTGTTTTGTAAACTCAGCAAGTGTGACTTCCACGTCACATCCGTGGAATTCCTCGGAGTGATGCTGAGTCCAGAGGGACAGGAGATGGCAGAACGAAAGATCAAGGCGGTGAAAGAATGGCCGGTGCCCCAAAGAGTAAAGGACGTCCAAAGTTTCATTGGCTTCGCCAACTTTTACAGGCGGTTTATAGATGGATTTTCAGGATTGGTGGCCCCAATCACACAGCTACTGAGGAAGTCCAAGGAGTTTGTCTGGTCCCCTGAAGCGAACAAAGCCTTTGAGGCCCTGAAAAGCGCCTTTGGTAAGGCACCGGTGTTGGCTCACCCCGATCCGGATCTCCCCTACGTGGTGGAAGCGGACGCATCGGATGTGGCGCTGGGGGCTATCTTGTCCCAACGCAACCACGACACAGGGGTGCTTCATCCCGTTGCGTACATGTCCCGCAAACTCAACGACGCCGAACGCAACTACCATATTGCGGAGAAGGAGCTTCTCGCAATCAAGGACGCCTTCACCGAATGGAGACATTGGTTGATGGGGGCAAGACATGTGGTATCGGTGTACACGGACCATCGGAACCTACAGTTCATGACGGCCACAAGACACCTTTCTCCCAGACAGCTGCGGTGGATGATCTTCTTTGCGGGGTTCAACTTCCGCATCACATATCGGCCGGGGACGGAAAACCGGAAGGCGGACGCCCTGTCCCGTCAATCTGCAGTTAAGGAACCATTGCCTGCGACCGAGCATTCCATCATTTCCCCGAGGATGGTATTGGGGGTTATCCAACCGGATACTTTCCTGAGGGGAATAAAGAGAGGGATCAGGTCATTCGCATGGCGGAGGTGGCTCCTCAGTCACAGAGAATGGCAGCTGAAGGACGGGATACCCCTGAAGGGCAGGTGCCTATTGATACCCACGCCTAGGCTAAGGAAACAAGCATTCATCTGGTGCCATGACTCTCCATGCGCAGGTCATTTGGGCTTTGAAAAAACGGTGGCTAGCATGGGACGGCATTTCTGGTGGCCAACCATGAGAGTGGATGTCAGGAGGTGGGGACAGGAGTGTCCTACGTGTGCTACCATGAAGGCCGACCATGGCCGAACCCAAGGGCTCTTACATCCACTTCCGACCCCGGATAGACCATGGGATAGCATATCACTGGACTTCGTGGTGGGCCTACCGGTAGACCAGGGGATGACGGCAATACTGGTGGTGGTGGATTACTTGACGAAAATGGGGCACTTCATCCCCTGCAAGAGAGTCCCTACGGCCGGGGAATTGGCGTCACTACTCCTAAAGAATGTGGTACGACTGCATGGATTACCTGGGGTGATCGTGTCGGACCGGGGGTCGCAGTTTACTGCGCAATTCTGGAAGACTTGGTGCACTGCGCTGCATGTTAAGACCGCCCTGTCCACCAGCTACCACCCTCAAACGGACGGCCAAACCGAGCGCCTGAACCAAACGCTCAAACAGTATCTGCGATGTTTTGTGGACCAGGGCAGGGAAGAATGGGTCGACTTGCTATGGGTTGCAGAGATCGCCTATAACAACGCCACTCACAGCTCCACACAGTCATCTCCGTTCTATAGCAACTATGGCCAACATCCCAGGTTCTTGCCATTTCTACATCCGTTCAGAGAGGACAGGATTCCCGCCACAGCGGACAGGGTGGCACACATAAAAGACACGTTGATGCGCTCAAGGGCTGTCCTAATAGAGGCCAAGAGAAGATACAAGGCTGCGGCAGACAGGAAGAGAAGGCCCGGGCCACTGTACCGCACTGGAGACTACGTCTGGATATCCACAAGAAACATGAGGTTTCGAAAGAACAGTGTGTTCCATCCCAAGTACATGGGCCCCTATCGAATTACCAAGTGTATGGGTCCCGTGAACGTGAAGGTGTGCTTGCCCCAGTCATTGCGGATACACCCTGTCTTTCATGTATCATTGCTCAAACCAGCACCCTCCAAGCTGTCTGGGACACCTAGGCCGGTATGCGTGGAGTCGGAGGTGGAGTATGAAGTGTCGGGCATACGGGCGTCCCAATGGCGCAGGGGGAAGCTGTGGTACCTGGTTGCGTGGAAAGGCTATGGCCCGGAGGAGCAGTCATGGGAACCGGCTGAAGGGGTTCATGCTCCGCGCTTGGTCTCCTTGTTCCATCGGCGTTTTCCTGCCAGCGCTGGACCCGTGGGGAGCCGCTGAGAGGGAGGATGTACTGTCAAGAATTCCTGTCATGCGAGGGGAGGAAAACACGCCCTTATGTAAAACAGGAGAGCTGTTACATAACTCAAGGAAAACACGCCCTTATGTAAACAGGAGAGCTGTTACATAACTCAAGGAAAACACGCCCTTATGTAAACAGGAGAGCTGTTACATAACTCAAGGAAAACACGCCCTTATGTAAACAGGAGAGCTGTTACATAACTCAAGGAAAACAACGCCCTATAAAGGGAGGAACCGGGAGGTACAACGCTGTCGGATATTGTGTTTACACCGACGTACCTGCTTAGTGAAGAGCAGTGTTCCGGAGTGGTGCTCCAGTAAGGCAAGAACGGAGGTAGGTCGAGTCGTTACTCCCTGGGCCGTGTCTTGCCCCATCGTCACCTGTGAAGGACCCGGAAGCTCTACCAGATAACCATTGAGCTTCGCTTTTTGACTCGGCTGAGTCAAAGCGCAGTGGCGCTTTTGCTGGTTGGAGTCGTAACTCCCAGCCCGACCAGAGATACAGGGACTGCCAGCTGTAACGCACACCAGGAGGTGTTTGCCGCGTTACAGACTCGGAAGTCCACAGGATCGATCGAGCGGCTGCTCTCGGTTCAGTCTTCTTTGCTTGTGATTGGGGTATCGGTGACGCATCACCAGGAGGTGACTCCGCGTCCCGGTGCAGTCTGAGGAAGAGGTTGAGCGGCTGCTCCCTTCAGGTAGAGACCCCGGCTGGGTGTTTCCCTGACTCCTCGATTCTCCCCAACACTCTTCGTGCCCCTCACAGCCTACCGATTGGCATTGTCGGCCATTTCATTTCTGCCCTCTGTTGGCATACGCCGGGATCGGCGTATATGCAGAGGACGGTTAGGACCATCCGTGCTGTGGGCTGGTAACGTACTTAGCCTGGAGGATTCCAGTGACTATAACCTTTGTTTATTCCTTGTATTATTTTTGCCTTCATTAAAATAACTAAACCTTCACAAGTGGTTGCGTTCTCATTATCGTGTCTGTTAAACGATCCTGAGACGTTCAGGGCGTTACACTCTGCTTTGCTCATTGACATCCTGACTCCCTTTCTCTCACTCCAGTTTCCTAAATCCCTCCATCCCCTCACTCTCCATCTCTCACTTTCCCTTACCCCCTTTTCTAATCCTCATACCGGTTAAAAAAATAGAATTAAAAATCAAATTTAAGTGTTTAGATATTGGTTGGTGTTTTTGGGTACCTATAAGTAAGTACCGATGCAGAGTCTAAAGTTCAAGAGGAAGACTCTGTTCCCTTCATCTGTGAAATGTACACCGACTCCTCTATAAATGCCTTGCCACTCCCCTCACTATTTCTTCTTATTTCCTGGTACAAGGAGCTGAAAAGGTATCAATTTTACTTGAAAATGGCAGAACAGCAGTCTACTTCAGGGAGTGAGGAGGAGACCTGGATGCACTCAGAAGGTGTCTTTCAGTAGAATGTCAATATGAAATGAAAGATAGTTGTAAAATGGAGGCTTATACATTTTTTTTTTTAATAAAAAGAACACATTGGCTGTTTCAGACCACTCAACAATAAAAAATAGGCTACATGTTTACATATTTAAAATTATGTTTTGTATTGGTTCAGAAAAATGTGTTCCCAGAGAACATTAGTTTGGATTTGCTGTTAGGTTTGAAAAGTCAAGCAATCTTGCTCTTTGGATTAGAAACATTGGGGCAGATTTACAAGCCCCTTAAACCACTTTTGCGTCATTTTTTCCATGTTAAAAGTGATGCAAAAGTGGCGCAAGGGGCTTGTAAATCTGCCCTATTGTGTGCTGAAGTTCTGACCTCTCTGGTCACACCATGATCTGTTGCTATGCTAGCAGGCATGCGCGTACGGTGAACGCGCGCACGCAGAACGCACAAAGTACGCATGCGCACACGGAGCACGTACGCATGCGCACACCATGCACGCACCGTGCGCGCACGATGACGGTCATGAGTGATGTAATATGTGACGTCATCAGCAGTGGATTGCGGGTGCGCGAGTTCTAGTTAGCTGAACTAACTATAACCGGGGAATTTCAATGGTTTTGTACGAGTGAAATGTCCAGCTAACTATAACATGTGTGAAACCTATGGTTTTTCAGTGAATATATATATATATATATATATATATATATATATATATACTGGCGGTCGCCAGTAGATAGTTATAGTTCGGACCGAGATCCCATAGGAAATCTGAAAATTCTATTTTGAATAACTTTGGCGACGGTTGACTTATCTACGTGAACTTTTTAAAACTAATGGGGCGCTCCGCTCAGCTCCTACCCTGAAAGTCTCAGGGCGATTCATCAAGCGGGGGCTGAGAAAAAAGGGGGGTCCCAAAACGCGTTTTCCCCATGCATTTTCCCATAGGACCTTTAGTCGAAGGTACAGCCCGAACGGCGAACAGAATTACACTAAATTTGGCAGAAAGGTAGACCTTGGTTCAGAGTCGTGCCTTTTGCTTAAATGGTGTAAATCCGTTCAGTAGTTCCTGAGAAAATCAAAAGTAAAATCACATATATATCTGGGCGGAGCATAACCACACATCTCATCGTGAGATCTGATTGGCTGTCAGCACTTCATCCAAGAAGTGTTGGCAGCCATCTTGGGAGCAATATACATGATAGCACCTCATTAAAAAGCATTGCAGTTAATAGAAGGTTTTAAGACTTTAGTAACATTATAAATCATTTGTTGATGGTACCATACTCATTTTAGGAATTGTGGTATGTTCTAAGGTGATTTTACCATGTGAAAAAGCCTTCTGCTGGGATATCATGAATCATGTTTGAGAGAAAACTATTTTCTCATGCTTTTCCCACAAAGGTTTGGAAGGTGATCTATAAGCTAAACTGAGAGCATATTTTCTGTAAATTCACATTATCTTTCTCAGTCATGTGAGAATGAAGTCTGACATTCTCAGTAAAACATGTACATCCAACAAGGGCAGAGACTGTCAGTTGATTCCTTTGTGTTCTACTGCAGCTTCCCAGAGTGTTCCAAAGAACAACTAGAGCGCTAACACTCCTACTTAAGATAAACGTATGGCACACCTGAAGCCATCTTGATTGGAATAATGTGGTAAATCTTAAAACATTTAATTTAAAAAGGAACAAAAATGAGGGGGTTCATTTTGCCATAGAAATTATGATTAGCGCTGCAGAAAGAAAAATTAGGGCACATTTTGAGAGACTTCTCAAATCCTCTTCTATTTTATTAAAAAGTTCTGACATGCAGACTGAAACATGCCCTTTGAATACCAGCAGTAGAATTCCCTGGTGAGCAGTAGCTTTACTACAGTGATCTAATGAGGAACTAGAGTGCTACCATTCAGAATTTATGGCAAATGTGTCACATCTGAATGCCTTCTTGATGGAACCAAAGTAAACGAGCATTGAAAATGCAATAGGTCTCGCCCTAGTTTAAGTTAAAGCAATTCGGTTTGTAATTAGGTGGCTTTTTAGCTTTGCTTTTATTAGTGTTTTTCAAAATTTCATGTACATACCATGCATATTATCTACTGGCGGTCGCCAGTAGATAGTTATAGTTAGGACCGTGTTTCCATAGGAAATCTCAAAATTCTATTTTGAATAACTTTGGCGCCGGCTGACGAATCCTCGTGAAATTTTCAAAACTAATGGGGCGCTCCGTTCAGCTCCTACCCTGAAAGTCTCGGGGTGATTCGTCAAGCGGGGGCTGAGAAAAAAGGGGGGTCCCAAAATGCGTTTTCCCCATGCATTTTTCTATAGGACCTTTAGTCGCAGCTACAGCCCGAACGGCTGAACAGAATTACTTGAAATTTGGCAGAGAGGTAGCCATAAGGTCAAGGAAGTGCCTTTTGCAGGTCTGGTGTAAATCTGTTCAGTATTTCCGGAGAAAATAGCATTTAAAAGCATATATATATATATCTATACGCGTGCAGGGTGCGCGCACCGTGCGCGCACCGTGCGAGCACGCTAACGTGCGCGAGCGTAATTCTGATTGGTGGTTACATGTTAGTCAACGTTCGAATCGGTCAAAATCAGGAAGTGTCGGCCGCCATTTTGTTTGTTTTCAGTGCGAGAGTGAAAAAGGAAGGTGGCGAACGTGAAAAGGGGGCAGAGAGTTCCTGACCCCCTAGCCTTTGTCATGGGGTCCCTGAAGGACCCCGAAGGCAAAAAAAATATATATTTTTTTTTTTTTAAATCGCGGAGGTGCGCGCACCCTCAACCCCCCCCCCAAAAAATTTTAAAAAAAAAGAAAAATCGCAGGGTGAAAACCAAAAAAAAAAAAAAACAGTTTTAATACGTAGTTTATTGTACAATAAATATATAAAAAAAATACATAAATAAATTAGCATTTAAAAAACCGTACAAATTCACTGAAAAAACCATAGGTTTCACACACGTTATAGTCAGGAATTAGCATTTAAAAAACCTTGCAAATTCACTTAAAAAACCATAGGTTTCACACATGTTATAGTTAGGTGGATATTTCACTCGTAAAAAACCAATGAAATTCCCCCGTTATAGTTAGTTCAGATAACTATAACTCGCTCGACCGCCACTCTATCACAAGGATGATGTCATGAGTGATGCCACTGACCATGTCATGAGTGTTGTAATATGTGACGTCATGTGCAGTGGATTGCGGGCGCGCGAGTTATAGTTATCTGAACTAACTATAACGGAGGAATTTCATTGGTTTTTTACGAGTGAAATATCCACCCAACTATAACATGTGTGAAACCTATGTTTTTTTTAAGTGAATATGTATATGTATGCATGCATTTATATTTATATAGATATGCAGATTATATTTCTATGTTTATATATATATATATATACACACATATACACACACACATACACATACATATATATATATAAATGCATATGCATATATATGTGCATATGTGTGCATGTACAGAGAGGTGGAGAGGTGGAGAGGTGGAGAGTGAGTACTAGAGAGTACTAGAGAGAGAGTACTAGAGAGAGAGTACTAGAGAGAGAGAGTACTAGAGAGAGAGAGTACTAGAGAGAGAGAGTACTAGAGAGAGAGAGTACTAGAGAGAGAGAGTACTAGAGAGAGAGAGTACTAGAGAGAGAGAGTACTAGAGAGAGAGAGTACTAGAGAGAGAGAGTACTAGAGAGAGAGAGTACTAGAGAGTAGCAGAGAGAGAGAGTAGCAGAGAGAGAGTAGCAGAGAGAGAGAGTAGCAGAGAGAGAGAGTAGCAGAGAGAGAGAGTAGCAGAGAGAGAGAGTAGCAGAGAGAGAGAGTAGCAGAGAGAGAGAGTAGCAGAGAGAGAGAGTAGCAGAGAGAGAGAGTAGCAGAGAGAGAGAGTAGCAGAGAGAGAGAGTAGCAGAGAGAGAGAGTAGCAGAGAGAGAGAGTAGCAGAGAGAGAGAGTAGCAGAGAGAGAGAGTAGCAGAGAGAGAGAGTAGCAGAGAGAGAGAGTAGCAGAGAGAGAGAGTAGCAGAGAGAGAGAGTAGCAGAGAGAGAGAGTAGCAGAGAGAGAGAGTAGCAGAGAGAGAGAGTAGCAGAGAGAGAGAGAAGCAGAGAGAGAGAGAAGCAGAGAGAGAGAGTAGCAGAGAGAGAGTAGCAGAGAGAGAGTAGCAGAGAGAGAGTAGCAGAGAGAGAGTAGCAGAGAGAGAGTAGCAGAGAGAGAGTAGCAGAGAGAGAGTAGCAGAGAGAGAGTAGCAGAGAGTGAGTAGCAGAGAGTGAGTAGCAGAGAGTGAGTAGCAGAGAGTGAGTAGCAGAGAGTGAGTAGCAGAGAGTGAGTAGCAGAGAGTGAGTAGCAGAGAGTGAGTAGCAGAGAGTGAGTAGCAGAGAGTGAGTAGCAGAGAGTGAGTAGCAGAGAGTGAGTAGCAGAGAGTGAGTAGTAGAGAGTGAGTAGTAGAGTTGTCAGTCAGTGTCAGCCAGTGTCAGTCAGTGTCAGCTAGAGCAGCTCTGCTGACCTGGTTCTCTGGCTCTATAGCAGCTCTGCTGACCTGGTTCTCTGGCTCTAAAGCAGCTCTGCTGACCTGGTTCTCTGGCTCTAAAGCAGCTCTGCTGACCTGGTTCTCTGGCTCTAAAGCAGCTCTGCTGACCTGTTTTCTCTGGCTCTACAGCAGGTCTGCTGACCTGGTTCTCTGGCTCTAAAGCAGCTCTGCTGACCTGGTTCTCTGGCTCTAAAGCAGCTTTGCTGACCTGGTTCTCTCTCTCTAAAGCAGCTCTGCTTACCTGGGTTCTCTGGCTCTACAACAGCTCTGCTGACCTGGTTCTCTGGCTCTAAAGCAGTTCTGCTGACCCGGTTCCCTGGCTCTTGAGCAGCTCTGCTGACCTGGTTCTCTCCCTCTAAAGCAGCTCTACTAACCTGGTTTCTCTGGCTCTGCAGACCTGGTTCTCTGGCACTAGAGCAGCTCTGCTGACCTGGTTCTATGGCTCTAAAGCAGCTCTGCTTACCTGGTTCTCTGGCTCTAGAGTAGCTCTGCTGACCTGGTTCTCTGGCTCTAAAGCAGCTCTGCTGACCTGGTTCTCTGGCTCTAAAGCAGCTCTGCTGACCTGGTTCTCTGGGTCTACAGCAGCTCTGCTGACCTGGTTCTCTGGGTCTACAGCAGCTCTGCTGACCTGGTTTTCTGCACTCACGATGCACGCACCCGACTTCGCAAAAATATATTTAAAAATAATATAAGTTTCTTATAAGTACAAATATATTATTTTGATGAATTTACATAATCTCTTGCCTTAATATGTATAAAAGACACATACATATCATTTTGGAACATACATTTTTTTTGTGGGAGTCGCGCACCCAGCGCGCCCCAGCACGTATATGATGTCACGCGGGACCCGCAACCGCACAAACATCTCATACCGTAATGCGCATGTGTCGCAAATACGCGGGAGCAGGAGTCGCAGACTGGTCGCATACCAATCGCGCATATCACGTGATATTAAATGTATATGATGTAACTGAAAAACACGCAGCCGTCGCACACCAAACGCGGATCCTTCATGACTTTTCTAAAATGGCGGCTAGAATGCGCGGACCCACCGTAATGTGTACACTTTGAGTTTTAATTAAAAAAAAAAAAAATTGTTGCTATTTTCAGAATATATAATGTTATTTAATGAATAAGATATTTATAAATAAACATTTAAAAAACTGTAGAAAATCAGTACAAAAAAAATAGATAACTACTATCACACTTAAAAGTTAGCATTTAAAAAACCTTTGAAATTCACTGAAAAAAGAAACCATAGGTTTCATGGGTGTTGTAGTTAGCTGTCCATTTCACTCATACAAAACCATAGAAATTCCTCCGCTATAGTTAGTTCAGCTAACTATAACTCACGCGCCCGCAATGCACTGATGATGATGTCACATATTGCATCATTCATGACATGGTCAGTGACATCACTGATGACATCTCAAATGACATCACTGATGACATCATCCACTTGACAATCTGATACACCTCATCATACACTAGTATAACCTTTCATCACTCACTGTAAAATACAGAGTACCATATTTGAAACCATTGACACACCAGTACCAGTTACTACATACCCACTCACTGATTCCTAAGTCTACACACACAACTACCCATTCAACAACAGAATCATCTATACATGCAGTCATTAATTAATAGAACACTATCAAATGCACTTATACACATATATAGACATTGACACATCAGCAGTCATCTTAGTCGGTTATGCAGTCATCCTACTCACTCATGAAAAAAATGTATCGCACTTAAATTTACTCACTTACACAATTATCCAACAACACCTCATTTATTCAAACACATAGTAACTCATCGTTAATATGTTAAAAAAGCACCATTACAATTATACACTCAATCATATAGTTACTCACAATCACTGACTCTTACACATACTTATTTATATACACACCGACTCTCACATACAATGCCTTTTATTTTTTTACTTTGTTGAAGATGTACAACTAAAACATATATTCGCTCACCAACACAAAAATAAATACACTCAGTCACCCAAACAACTGTTTCCACATGCACTCTTAAACCCATACACCTAGTCAATCAACCATTCACACATCTATGCATAGAGTTACACACACCCCATACAACCACACACAAACTCAGTGTGCCATACAATTACTCACCCAACTAATCAATAACTAATATACACACTCATGTAGTTAGTGACCAACTGATGCAGCATGTTATACAACAACAGAGACAGTGCTGCACACATTCACATAGTTTAGCTACTAATCCATGTATTAAGTGAGCACTGACCATGTCATGAATGATGCAATATGTGACATCATCAGCAGTGCATTGCGGGCGCGTGAGTTATAGTTAGCAGAACTAACTATAACGGAGGAATTTCTATGGTTTTGTATGAGTGAAATGGACAGCTAACTATAACACCCCTGAAACCTATGGTTTTTTCTGTGAATATATTTCACTGAAAAAAAATCATAGGTTTTACAGACATTATAGTTAGGAATTAGCATTTAAAAAACCTTAGAAATTCACTTAAAAAAACCATAGGTTTCAGGGACGTTATAGTTAGTTGGACATTTGATTCATATAAAACCAGAGAAATTCGCCAGTTATAGTTAGTTGAGCTAACTATAACTCGCGCACCCGCAATGCACTGCTGATGAGGTTACATATTACATCCCTCATGACATGGTCAGTGACCTCACTGATAACATCACTGATGACATCTCAAATGACATCACTGATGACATCATTCACGTGTTAATCTGATGCCCATACTGATGCCCTAATATAAACTATGATACACACACTCTAAAATACAGACTACTATTTTTGAAACCATACACACAAGAATGCCAGATACTACATAGCACTGACTATTTCCTAGGTCTATATACACATTCAGTGTCATACACATACAGTTACTCATCAATACAGCACGATGTGCACGCTGCCACACGCTGTGTTACATCATAAACGTACGGTGTTGCACTGCATACACCATTCCCTCATTTTTTTTGTGGCTCAAAACTATATCTAAATAACTTTAAAGTGTATATGAGAGCAAGCGATAATCTAACATATTTTAAACATTTATAGATTTCTAACTGTAATAAACTAAGCAATTATATTTTATAAAAATCACGTTGGGTGCGGTCTCCTTGCGAACTAGGTGCACGATTGCCATGTGACCATAAAAAAAGCTGCTATCACCTACTATAACAGTAATCATTGGATCACACACAGACATTCAATAATAAAAAAAATCAATAGTTTGTACTGCAGTAAGGTAGGGACAGTAGATGTGAAGTAATACAGAAAAATATTCTATCGTAAAAGAAACACAACTTATGGTATACTGAGAAACAATTAACCCCTTCCCTGCAGGGGTAATTCCCCCATGGTGCGGGGGGCACGGCGCCGTTGTGCTCGTGATGAGCTCAGCTAGTCATGACTCACAGTGGAGCTTTGCTCATGACGAGCTGAGCTCGTCACGATCCCGCCCACTGATTAATCCTCCTGCACAGGCAGGGAATTAATCGTGTGTGGGTGGGCCGTGGCAGTTATGACGAGCTCAGCTCATCAGGACCACATCTCCACTGTGACTCATGACAAGCTGAGCTCGTCATGAGCACGCAACGGGTTAATAGATCAGAAATAGCACACAAAAAGATTTTATCATAAAGGGTCCATTATTTTTGGTGCACTCAGAAAGCCACATCAAAATCGGTCAGCATGTCAACAACCAGCAATGACGTGTGCTGGAGACGGGCAGGCCGTACTTGGAGAAATATCTGTTGCCATCAACAGAATATCATCAGCAATAGCGACTCAATCTAAATTGTGAACACTGCAGTCTACAGTGAAGGCCAGAGAGAGCGGTCAGCAAGGGCCCACATCTATGTAAGGTGGAATTCAGCTGCACAGTTTGTCATACATGAAGCAACAAAAGCATGTCTGGAGCCTGTAATAATACGTATTCATGGTGTAGACAGAGCGCACTGGAGCAATGTCTTTTCCTACAGAACTGCGTCATCTACAAGACCAACTCAATCCAAATTGTGAATACTGCTATCTGCAGTGTTAATTGTAAACAGTATTAACAAAGAAATTCATGAATACTTTCTCTCACTTCGTCTTAACAAAAGACGACAACCTAAATTGCAGAAAAATCTGCAATACATAAAACAATTCAAATACCATTTCTGCTGTCTACAGTGTAGACTATTCAGTGTTCCTTTGCACTTGCAAATTAAATTTGATCATTGTACTAAACCTACAAGTCATTTAAAAAAAATGTCTTCAATGAAGTATACTAAAAACATAATATGTATATTCCAATAGACGTTGTAGTTACTCGACTAGTGGATTCTATGATTAAACATTCAGCACTCGATCTAAATTGTGAACACTTCTGTCTGCATTGTAGGCCAGACTCACTATTCATTAACACCTGACCATATACACTTCAATTCGAAAGCATGGACCTGCTTGCAGCAGATCAGAAGGGGTACACAGAAATAATATCAAACTTCAACTTCTGACATCTCAATAATAGAATCAAGACCCCGTTTCAGTATTCGGACCTGCTGTACCGCGGTGTACTCCAGTGACTACACTCAACCAACCCCAATAATCCTATACAGCAGTTAGCTACGGAAGCACAGAGTCTGATGCATCTCAGAGTGAGTTCTGCGAAAAACAAGCAGCAGGTAATATCGGACATCATCCATGGTGGAATCAACACACCGTTCCACTGTTGGGACCTAGAGTTAGTTGCACCTGGTCGAAGGGAGTACCTTCATCTCCACTCTCAGATGCAGTTGTAACATCGTCCATTGTGGGATCAAGACGCCATTCCACTGTTTGGACCTAGAGTTGGTTGCACCTGGTCAGAAGTGGTACACAGAAATGATCACAGAATTTAACTTCTGACATCCTCAATCATAGAATCAAGACCCCGTTTCACTGTTCGGACCTGCTGTACCGCATTGCAATTTCAACTTCATGCATAGCAAGGGCTGCTTCATTTTCCAGTATTGCTCGTCCAAGAAGATCGTGACTACATGGACCACTAGTTTCACTATCTTGAGAACTTTCATTACTAATTTCAGCTGTAATAGTATTTTTCTGTTCAACTTCATCATTCAACATTTTTAAATATATAGCAAAAATTGTACATGCAACGCTACTTTTACATGTATTACAAAAATCTTCGTCAAAGTCTCCAAATAATTCACTTTCACTACACCATGAATTAAACAGTTGCTGAAGTGCTAAATAGTAAAATTCTCCCTTATCTAAACTTTCACAACTAACTTTCTTGTGGTTTATGAGATTACTCTTTGCATGTTTTACTAAACAACCATGACATCCAACTACTGCATATTTTCCTTCTTTTAAATTCTCTTTAACATTTCAAGCTGTAATGTTGAAGTACTTTATACAGACATAGCTGTTCCAGATGTTGACTCCTTTTCGGTTAGTAGGTGTCCAACTGCTTCATTTACTGCTAATTCTTCAATTTCTTCAAATCATTTGAAGACTCCATTTCGTTTGCAGGCAAGACCTAAACTTACCCAAATGATTTCTCGTGACTTTGAATTTAAACTTGAAGAGCACAACCAGTCTAAAAATGCTTTCCCACTGAGAAATTGGATTGTATGGATGTTCAAAGTAAAGCTGTACAATTCTTTACTAAGGCTTTTCTCTTGTGTAATTTCTTCCCACAGTTCTTTCATCTCTATTTTTTCTGATTTTGTTATGTACGATGTAACGTAACATGCAACAGCAATTGAGTTATCTGCAACATACTGAATGTCCATGTTCGCATTCCACATTTTTAAAATGACTGGATTGTAATCATTGTTATACTTAGACACTTCTCTTCTTTTTAACTTTTAGTTATTCTTTTGAGATTTCCGATCAACATGATTCATCTTCTAAACTTATTACCTCCTTCACCCACATTTACAGTTTTGAAATAAATATTGTTCTCTATAAGATATAAGGTAACATTTTCAACTTTAACACTGATAAATTCTATCCATATTTCTGACTTTTTGTTACTACAACATTTTCTAGAATGACTACTGCCTAATTTTCCTCTTTCACTCCAACAATAGTTTCAAAATGTTTCTTAAAATCCAAAGGTAAGTACACCACTCTTCCTTCAAACCTCTTTGCAAGTCTGTTGGTGATAGTTTACATGTTTAAGGCTCCATCCGAATTATAGTTTGAAAAGAATGAACACATTGAATTAGAACAGACTTATATGTATTCAATTCTGCCAGTTCCTCCGGAATAGCTACTAATTCTAAGTTATTATGTACTGCTCTAAAAGGCTTTTTGTTCTCTTCTAATTTGTTGTAACAAAATTTACATATACGTTGATCACTACTTAACTCAAATTGACCTTCCACCAACAAGTAAATTGTAAATTCTACCCACTTACCATTGTTCTCCTTTTCACTTTTCAAATACAAATCAACATTCCTACTTTGACTTTTATAATCAGTACGTCGACAACAAACATAGTCTCGTATTTCACACCACACTAAATTACACTTTCAAATTTCTTCTTCAAACTGATCAGTGCTAATCACTTTCCCCATCTCCTCCATTATCTGTAATTGTAAAACTTTCACGTTCTATGAACTGCTCCTCTGAACGAAAATATCGCATTTCAATATCACTTTTTTTGAACAACTAATAAAGAAGCATATAAAAGACTTGTACTCAGTTCACTTGAAAATAATGCAGAACTGTTTACATAGAACACTTTCCTCACAAACTTCCACATTTCTGAACATACTGCTAACATCCTCAAATGATAAAAAACACTTTTACAAAGTTTTCTTCAAAGACAAGCCAGAGAATGCTCATACTTCTCAGTATATTTTCTTACGTAACATAGATCTAGTCCTTGTAACAACTTAACGTTCTGTTTAATACTTCCTTTTCAAAATCGCAATGAATAACTTCTGTTTTAAATTGAAAGCACTATCCACTATACTTTTAATATGCGGTTTCTCTTTCAATTCAAAAACATTCCTTTCATATTTGAAGCATTCTTTCATTGAATTCTGAATCACTCTAGATCGAGAAAGTCTGATGATTTTCATGAAACTCCTTTTGTCTGAGTAACAGAATCTATTTCTATATCATCTTTCCTTTTCCTGGTATTTGAAATTGAACTCTGCTTCACCGTACTTGAAAAATTCCTATTTTTCCTCTTGTGTGATCCTTTTTTCATCTTGTACTTATAGTAGAACAAAGTTTTTCTGTACTACTCCTATTTTTTCCAAATACAAACTTTTGCACAAATATATATTTTTCTTCTCTTTTTTTTTTTTGTTTTTTACTTCTTCTTGGCATTACCAAATTTGAATCCAAACAAAATAATTTTCTGAAAAAATATAGATTCAATTATTTTTCACATTTGTTCACTATGTTAAGATTATAACATACAATTACAAAACTTCCACTAATGACTTCCACACCCAGTGCTGCAACGTGATTGAACACGACAGAGCAGCAATAACATGACAAGTAGTGCCATAGAACATACAGCAAGTATTTATTTAAATATTTACAAACACCTTTACAATTTATATGTAACTGCACTACCTCGTACTTTTCACCTCTCCGTCGCACCTCACCCCACTCTCTCTGCAACCCACCACAGACAACTTTAGAGATAGTATTTTCAATTGTTTTTAATCTATGTACTTAATATGATATTATCAACCAAAAAGCACACACAAAAATAATTATTAGCCTACAATTTTTTCTACAACTTTCCAAACATAACACTGCCCCCCGGTTTTAAGTGCGGGGGGGGGGGTGTCTGAGCAACAGCACTTTATTTTAGGTGGCCTCGAAACAGGTCTTTATGGGGGGTCTTCTTTCGGGCCTCGCAAACCTCATCTCTTTTTTTTTTCTTTATTGCACTGCAGTGAGACTGAGAGCATGCACATTACTCACTACTTAGAAGTGCAGACATCATGCCAGGTGACTCGCATTGTAGGAGAAGGGAAATCCTTTAAAAAGACACTTTCTCTCAGAATTTCTCTTCTCTTTTTGCAACGCAGGAGCAACATCATCGTGGGGTAATTAGCAAACACACCACCAGGCGCGTACTGCCCATTGCCCCTGACTCCCTCAAACAGCTTCCAGAGCGCGCAAACACACACAGCCGCACCCGAGTACTTCACAGGTTTTCAAAAGATAATTTTATCATAAAGAAGACTCTTCTTTTTCACCCCTTTTAACAGCCCCTACAGCCCCACTCTGCCTATTGCTGAAAAAATTAGGCTCCCCCGAAATTTCGCTCTGGTTGCGCCTCTTGTAACGACAACAAGCAAGCAACTCCAGCCCAAACATGCTCTGACCTTACACATTCTCTTGTTTTAAGGCTCCGAAAACACGCTTTGCCTGCCTCACTTAGTTCTCACACCCCCTCTTTGATATGAACATAGTAGCTTTCCACTTACTTTTATATTCCTATACTGTACTTCACATGGAAATATAGAGATCAAGGTTCTCACTACCCCAAATTACTCTCTGGTATACTTTCTCAAATGTAAGAAATACAGGTAGTCAGTATCTGTCAGTCACGGCCACTTTTAAACAGTATACCTATATACAACTCAACAAAACGTTATGTTTCTAAATTAACGTCTTAAACTTAAAAGCTCCTTTACATTTATTTCGCTATATGTACCTTTCTTTAACACACCACCAGAGAAGGATAGTGAAGTATGCTCCACAAAGAGCAACTCAAAGCTTTGTTATTCTTTATAAAATAACCTGCCTGTCAATGCTTTTCGCAAACCTTTTCGACCCCTTAACAGGCTGGATGGATGAGTATAATACGTCCCATTTAGGATCGGGGCGGACGATGGCCGAAAATAAGAACATATTGTTGAATAAAAGGCGAGTGGATGCATGGCCAGATGAATGAATGCATATATACATAGATGGATGCATCAATATATGAATGGAAGGATAAATTAATACAGGGACCAGTACTTACGATAGACTGGTGGACTGATAGCTGCTTAGGATTGGTTATGGGACAGATGTATCTATGGATACATAGGCGTATGGCTGCATGAATGACACAGTGCTTACAATAGGCGAGTGCGCTCATAGATGCTTAAGATAAGTGCAGGAACAGATGTATGTACATATATAAGTAGGAATATATGAATCAATTAAAAGATGGTTGGATGGCGCAGTGCTTAGGATAAATGAATGCTGGGCTTTAATTGGGCCGGGTCTGAGGACCAGCACTTATTTTCAAGGAGCCTCCAAAAGGGTCTCTATCAGGCTCTATTTTCAGCCCTCGCAAACATAGTCCATTTTATTTTCGGCCCTCGCAAACATAGTCAATTATTAAAAAAATGTTTTATTGCACTGTAGTGAGAGCATGCACATCGATTTACGCATGCTTGTTTTGCTCACTACTGAGAACTGGAGAGATCACGCTACGTTACCCACGTTGTAGTAGGAAGGAAAATCCTTTAAAGAATGTTTTTTTCCAAATGTAGGATATTTGGATAGGATTTTCTAAAGCACACAATGATACTTATCTTGATTTAGACCACGGCCCAACTTGCATATCCCACACCCCTTTAAGAGCTTTGCCCCCCCCTTTTAGAGCACACCCACTTTCTGGAATGCTCGTAAGCAAAGCGTATTAAAACATGCAAATCTGCGAGTAAAACATATACCATGCCATAGGGCACTTTATAAATACTCCAAGTGGTACTACATCACCTTTTATAGCTCAACATCTGAATGTTATATTATTCTGTGTTTTAATCTGAAATATACCCACCTCCCCCACAACCACCCACGCCCTTCCTTAACCATACAAAATAAAAAAGAAACCCCCGACCATTCCCAGTAGCGCCACTACACCCATACACAGGCTTAATTTTAACAGGTGTGTGCCGGAACACTTCTCAACAAAAAGTATGCAAACATGCAAATTCGCGGGAAAAACAAATACCATAGCACGGTAAATAAATGGGCCCAGTGAAACTACAGTACCTTTACTAACACATGCCCACGTTACAAATGTTCGTCTTAAAATCAGCAACATACGCACATCCCCCACTCATACCCATACCTTGCTTAACCTTACAAAATCAAACAATGAGCCCCTGCAGTGCACTATAGCCATAGATATACTTAGTGTCAACAGGTGTCTGCCGGAACGCTCATCAGCAAAAGCTATTAAAACTTACAATTTTGCAACTCAAACATACACCATACCATACCATAATACGGTATATAAATAGTCACAGTACCACTACACCACCTCAACACCCGCCCTTGCTTAACTTAACGCAATAAAAAAAAAGGGCAAAAAAAACGTAGAAGCGCCACTATAGCCATACACAGCCTTAACTTCAACAGATGTCTCCTGGAAACCTCATCAGCAAACCGTATAAAAACATGCAAATTTGCGGATAAAACATTTACCATGCCATAGGGCATTTTATAAGTGCTCCCAGTGGTACTTCATCACCTTTAGTAGCTCCACATCTCCATGTTACTATATTCTGTATTTCAAACGGCAACATAACTACCTCCCCCACACCCACCCCCGCCCTTGGTTAACAGTACAAAATCAAACAGAAACCCCCTATTCCTAGCAGCAACACTATACCCATACACAGGCTTAATTTTAACATGGGTCTACCGGAACACTTATCAGCAAAATCTATTCAAACATGCAAATTGGCAGGTAAAACATAAACCATCCCATAGCACAGTTTATAAATGGGCCCAGTGAAACTACATTACCTTTAGTAACTACACATGCCCACGTTACAAATATCCGTCTTATAATCAGCAACATACGCACCTCCCTGCTTAACCTTACGAAATCAAACAACGAGCCCCAGCACTCCCGTTAACGCCACTATAGCCGTACATAGACTTAATGTCAACAGGTGTCTGCCGGAACGCTCACCAGCAAAAGCTTTTAAAACCTGCAATTTTGCAACTCACGCATACACCATACCATAAGACAGTTTATAAATAGCCACAGTACCACTACACCACCTCAACACCCACCCTTGCTTAAATTTACGCAATAAAAGAAAGCCTCACAAACGTAGAAGCACCATTATAGCCATATAGAGGCTTAATTTCAACAGATGTCTCCAGAAAAGCTCATCCGCAAAACGTATTAAAGCATGCAAATTTGTGGGTAAAACAAATACCATGCCATATGGCACTTTATAAGTGCTCCCAGTGGTACTACATCACCTTTAGTACCTCCACATCTCCACGTTACTATATTCTGTGTTTCAAACAGCAACATAACTACCTCCCCAAAACCCACCCCCCCCCCATTGCTTAATAGTACGAAATCAAACAGAAACCCCCCCCCATTCCTAGTAGCGCCACTATACCCATATACGACGTTAATTTTAACAAGTGTCTGCCGGAACACTTATCAGCAAAATGTATTCAAACGTGCATATTGGCGGATAAGACAAACCATCCCATAGCATGGTTTATAAACGGGCCCAGTCGAACTACACCACCTTTACTAGCTAGACACCTATATGTTATAAAAGTTGTTTAAACACTCTGTAGAGTGTATAGCAGGGCATGGGGAGAGTAAACAAAGTTCTAATTCTCAAACTTTTGATATACAGCCCCTTTACTGTATCTATATTAAAGATATTAAATGGAATGAATAAATTGACGAGTGTCTCAAAAGGGATAGAGAAGATCACCATCAGTAAAATACGAACCACTTCACACCTACATATATCCGCCACAGCGACACAGCCTGACAAATAGTGTCACTTATATTCACATGTAGTTCTCGAATGTCAACAAAGTTATACAGAAAATATACTGCACATTTACATTTTTGTTTAATCTCACATTTATAAAACATCTCTTCTAAAGAAGCACTCCCCAACTACTTCTACTCCATAAGCACAGACAATAATTAATACATTTACTACCATATATTTTAGTATATCCACCTTTTTATTATTCACTAGTCACAAACTACTAAAACTATTAACTATACCCAAAAGCAAGCGCGAAACCATGTTCATATTATATCTCAACCTATATTCAAATGATTCAAACTATGCGTACATATAAGAGAAACGTATCACTTTTACTATCTCCATCTCCTCTCCATGTAATCTCCAAACATTGTACACCGCCTCACAGTACAACAACCTACCTAGACTTGTATTCAAATCGACCTCTCACTGTCAAAAATGAGACCACAACCTGTCCACATAACATTTCTGGGTTTGGTTTTATCACTTTTAACTTAACACATACATCTCATACCCCCTTACTTACACAAAAAGTATAATTTGCAAACGTGGGGCATTTTGTTTCTCGCCTGAATACATAAGCAAACCCAAATTAATGCTGTACCTCATTTTCAAAACCATACAGTCCTTTAAAGATGACAAACTACATTTCTTCTTTGTGAAAAATTCCTAAACATATATAAAGTACTTTTTAAGCAACAGGTCAAACTTTATGCATATTTTATAACCAATATGAAACCCCACACTTTACTAACAGTATATTATTTTGAAATAAAAAATACTTTCAAACTTAAAAATATCGCCTCAAATACTTAATCTCTACTACAGAACACATAACACACCTTGTTCATTTCTACCTCACCTTTGTAGTTGGTATGCAGATTTCAAATGTCACACACGCATGCAATTCTTTCTTTGTCACACAGTACATGTAATGCACCGCTTTCATCAAGAATGGAACGAGTAATGGTACAACTTCTCCATCGCTCCACATATAAGTACATGTAAAGAACAAATCCGAATACTTCATGCCTTCATTGACATTACAAAACATCTCCATTGGTTATTTTTTAATTTTCCATCTGAAAAGCTACTTAATATTCCGTGCCACATACAGGTCAGAAGTTCAACCTATTTTATCACCACACTTTCTGGAACATTCTATGACAAATGCAGGTTCAAAGTTCAGGATTCTTTTAAACATAACTTTTTTTCCAGCATATTCTCAAACATTTAACAGCACCTGCAGGTTAAAAGTTCACCATTACTTTAAGTTCCAAATGTACTTTCCAAATGCAAGTAGCACGTCTGGTTGAGCTGAGCACATTTCATCCTGTTTAGATTGCTCTTTATTAACCAAAGATAAACATGCTTTTTCACTCAACTAATATGCACCCTAGTTTTTAGTACCCAATGCTTCTTATCTTCCAATCAATTATCCCCCATCTTTAAACATATCTTCTACTCTACGAAGGAACTGCATGAGCTACAGACATCTTTCCATACCTTCCAGCCATACCTTCAAAATGCTAGTGTGGATCGTAGGACATACCTATGTTTTCTGGTGCAAAAGGTATGCAGAACAGAGACGTATTGACTTAGACCTAGGTTTACAAAATGTCAACATTAAATGGTTTGCACAGAGAGGATTGAAGTGGCACCAATAGTTGCCTTTGGTTAAAACCTGTTTGCATCTCCAACACCCTGACCTCATGATTGTGCATTGTGGTGGAAACGACCTAGGCACATTGACTGGGGTAGGTTTGGAAATGCCAATGAAGGACACCTTTCGACAGTTGATGTTGCTTTTGCCTCAAACGGTCTTTGTATATTCCAATATATGCCAAAGACAGAAGTGGAAATGGTCAAACCAATTTTGTCCTCAGATTCAAAAATCTAGTAAGAATGTCAACAAAGCTGTGTCTACATACCTCAGAGACCATAGAATGGGGTCGATCTACAACAACATACGTTTTGATATGGCTGATAGCGACAGAAGTGATGGAGTACACTTCACAGATCAGGAAAATAGAGTTTCTCTGAATAACCTGAAGTTGTGCACACACACTTAAATGTAGCTCCAACTAATAAACACAAGGGCTCTTTTTAGAGCCGCCTATTAACTGACAACTTAGGCCTGCTATTTTAGGGCCAGGTAACGGCAACTCCCGCACCCTCGGCAACATTTATTCTCCACAGAGCTGTGGTGCAGCGGCCACACCATCTTACTTTGGAGCACAGAGCTCTCGCTTTGATCACCGACTCTAGCGACAGCTCAGTATAGCACCATGTGACTGAGCAATAGCTCACTTAATTTCCACACCGGCCCCCAGCGCCTGCAGACCCGTACGAGTGAGTAGTTTGCACTTTGCAAATACCGGATTAATTGGAAACAGCAGAATTGAACTTCACACTCCCTCTGTAGCACCCCCCCCCAATCAGCCTACAGACGTCACACTGTTTAAAACAAAACTTCCTCCTAGTACGTATGCACACATGCTGACACTACTTAGACAGGTGTGCCTCTGCGGCCAGAAAACATGAGTTCAGAGCACAAGGCTCACAGTTTAATCCCCTGCTCCGGCAGCAGCTCAAATAGCACCATGTGACTCTGGGCAATAGCTCACTTAATAACTCACATAATTTCCACGCCGGCCTCCAGGGCCTTCAGACCCATAGCGGTGAGTAGTTTGCGCTTTACAAATACCGTATTGATTTACCTTCACACTCCCTGTATAACACCACCTAAGCACCATATACAAATTACTGTGTTCCAAAGAAAACTTCCTCCTACTACGTATAAAATATTACTGACACTACTTGGACAGGTGTGGCACAGAGCCCAGAGCACATGACTTCACAGCATAGGACACACAGTTTGGGCTCACGGTTTCATCCCAGAGTCCAGCAGCAGCTCAATTTAGCAGCATAACACTCTAGGGAATACCTCACTTAATTTCCGTACCCCTCACTTTCAGACCAGTGGGTTCAGTAGTTCAGTGCCTTTATCCCAGAATCTGGCAGCAGCTCAGCTTACGCCCCCAGCGCCTTCAGACCCGTACGAGTGAGTAGTTTTCAGTTTCCAAATACCGAAATGATTTGATACGCGCAAATTTACCTTCGCACTCATTGTATAACACCCCCTAAACACCATACACAACCTACAATATTCGAAACAAAAGTTCCTCCGAGGAGGTATAACTACATGCTGACACTACTTGCACAGATGTGGCACAGCGGCCAGAGCACATGACTTCACAGCATAGGACACACAATTTGAACTTACGCTTTCATCCCAGAGTCCGGCTTAGCAGCATGAGACTAGACAATAACTCACATATTTTCCGTACCCCAGCACTTTCAGACCAGTAGGGGTCAGTAGTTCATCCTAGTAGGTATAAACACATGCTGACACTATTTCCACAGGTGTGGTGCAACGGAGGGGGCACCTGACAAAATAAGACACACAGTTTGGGCTCACGCTTTAATCCCCGAGTGCCGCAGCAGCTCACCTTAGCAGCATCAGACTGTAGACAATACCTCACTTAATTTTGCACTTTCAGACTGATAGGAATGAGTATTTCACATTGCACCCCCTATATAGCACACCCTAAATACCCCACAGAGGTTACAGTGCTCCTACCCTCCCCTTTCCTACTTTTTTCCCCCTTACTCACTTTGTCTGAATCACAAAAAGGCTGCCAAGACTTCCTAGTTCCAACCGCTCCCACCGCTCGCAGCCAATAAGCAGCAAGCTCGTGCTCGTAACGCCTCAGCCAATCAGATGGCAGAATTCTCCAAATATTGATATCTGTAAATTTCAATATTTCTCCAAAACTACTCAACGGATTTATACCAAATAAACAAAAGTGTGCTTTCTATACCAAGACCCTTCTCCCTGCCAAATTTGGGGTAATTTCGTTCACCCGTTAGACCTGTAGCCTTGTCTAAACTTTCCTAATGAAATTAACATAGAGAAAACACATTTTCGGACCCCCCTTTTTTCTCGGCCCCCCCTTGACGAATCACCCCTAAACCTTTAACATTGGAGCTGATATGAACAAAGAAGTAGTTTGGAAAATTTCATGAAGATTCATCAAACAACGCCAAAGTTTAAGCAAAACAAAAAATGCTCTTCCTATGGAAACTTGGTCCTACCTAGAACTTCCTACTGGCAACCGTAGGTAATATATGTCTTGTAAATAGCACTTATCTGAAGCAATGCCAATCGCAATATTGTTATGTACCAATGGTAGATTAAGAACCTAGGTATGAGATACTATTGAGGCGAGACAGTGCCGATACACGGCTGGATCTGAGAAAGAGAGTCTAGTGGTTTTTTCTACTAAATTACAGTATGAAGTCTCAGTTATCATTTGCAATGATGGCGTCTATATTAGGCTCAGCATAGCGATGGGCTTTCAGTTATAGGTTGCGCTGATACACGGCATGAACCAACATGAAATTTATTGTGACACAGTATACTGATTGCATACACTGTATATATTGTATATGATGTATATATTGTGAAAAACTCGTCCCCCAGTAGAATGAAGGACTGTGAGTTATGGCAAGTGGATTAAAATCTCGATGGCCAATAATGAAATATGATAAAAGTGTTCTGCTAAGATGGCCGCCATGAAATATGCAACGTGACATTCATGTATACAGTCTTCTATGTTGTTACATAGATGACGCAAATGAATTTAAATGCCTCCTCACAGTGATCGCAGTAGACACTGACGAAGGATTTTCCGAAACACGTCTGTTTTGTTTTGCTGAATAAATAGCGGATACGATACCCCCCTGAGTGCTTTACTTTGTTTAGAAGGACAACAAAGTTTGCGCAGCGTTGATTTGAACGCGGGGCACCACCACGACAAGCACCCGCCTACGAATGCCCTGGCTTCAAGATGTAATTGGTAGCATGATTTATATCCGGGGCACCGCGTCAGGCTACAGACAGAGGAATTTGAAAAACTGAAAGATACGCACGGATCACCATCTCGAGCAAGCATCACGATGACGGGTAAGCCATGCTATTAAGACTTTCTAATATCACTTTGCTGCAGCTCTAACCTGGTGCAAGGTGCGTGGGTGTACGCGTATTGTATGAAGAGCAGTTTGCCTTCATACATCAGCTAAGGAAACATTTTTGCCGAAACGGATCGCCGCGAGGCAGCGCTTGATATATTCAAAAAGAAAAAGAAAGTACTGGGCTCAGCAGTTACTGCAACAGGTTCCAATACTCAAAATACTCTACATTCACAGTTTACAAAATTAGAAAGATTATATGAGAGAGAGATGAGGAAGAGGTGGGAGGCCACTTCCCTCCAAAATTCCATGGATGTCGACAGGGTGCCCAGGGGTCTGCGAATCTACACAATACCATGTATGAAAATCCAGACCCACGCCCGCTGGAACAGTGGGCGGAGTACACGGCAGTGTCCTGTAAAGGGATGCTGGGCATCCTTGTGAAGTTCGCGTGGAACGATAGAGAAAAAGCTCTAGAAGAGATAGCGAGTTTGGAACAAGAGATTGCAAAATATACGGACAAGAGCAAGCAAGATGAACTGAGAGAGGAAATGAGGAAATGATTACAGAAATACGAATTAAAAATACGGCAAAGAAAGCAGGTCAAGTTTGAAAGAGATGAGGGCGATTACATGCATGTCAGGATCCTGACATTCGCTAAGAAATTCGATGGGCACCACAAAGAACTGAATAAAAAGAAACCTACCTCTTCACCCGAGAGAGTCGAAACCTCCGAATCAGATATCACGGAGGGTGAACAGTCAGGAGATGATACAGCTACATTACCAAGTGACACAGTGAAAACTCCTTTTCACTTGGAATTCAATCTCATCCGCCAGACGTGGCTCAGAGGAGGGAAAAGCAAGCCACCAGACAACGAAGATGGACAAGGCGAGGCGGCTGGAAGGGGAAGAGGAAGAGGGAGAACTACACCACGAGTAACACACAGCAAGAGGGGCAACAGATGGTAGAGGCTGGAGAAAACCTTACCATCATCAATTTAACATCACGGATACGGACAGCAGTGGAGGAATCTGCCCTTCAACTGGGATTAACATTTTGTCCCAATGATCGATTGGAATTCATGCAGACCAGGATTGATCTGTTCAAATTTGTATGAAAAATAAAACTGCACAAGTTCTTCAAACTGAAACCATCGGTAACGGAGGCATGCCGGCTGAAGCTCAAACCGCACATGAAGGACACCGATATTCTTGAAGCAAAGGACCTATGCATGCTTGAAATATTGGAGGAGTTGCGTTCAGAACAAGAATGCAGAGATAATCAGAGTGTAGAGGTGGCAGTCAGAACTCGGCTGCTAGGCATTGACCAAGAAGCACCAGTGACCACCTTCAAACCCCCGTCGCAATTCAATCCACAAATGCCATATGATGCGATTGACTGTCTGACGCAGTACTGCATGACCTCATCAAATTTAGAAGCAACAACAAGTGCCAAAATACAAACCCAAAGAACTTAACTGGGGAACAAGAAATGACCCTTATGAATCTCAGCAAGGATGATGGAATAATTTGCAAACCTTCAGATAAAGGAGGAAATATTCTGCTGTTAACTAGAGAATAATATTGCCGTGAATCATTGTGTCAACTCAATGATACTAGACATTATGAAAAGACAAACAAAGAACAATATCATGAGTGTATTTCCCTATATCATAACCTCATCAACAAGTGTCGCAATATATCTATGCTAGACACCAATGAATTCCAATTTTTAAGAAACAGTGATCCGTTCATACCCACTTTTTATCAACACCCAAAAATTCATAAAGACCAAATTGACCCACCAGGGAGGCCCATTGTGTCCTCAAAAGGAGGACTCACTGAGAATATGTCCACACATAGACTTTTCTTTTCCAGATGGTAATGCAACTAGCATCCTAGGTCAAGGACACTAAAGATTGTATCATTCAATTGATTAGCATCCAATGGAAATCTACATTTGTATTGATTACCTTAGACATCACTAGTCTATACACGTGTATTGACCACACCCAAGGAATTGAAGCTATGAAATATTTTCTGAACAAAAGGCCCCTAAAATTCATGGAACACAACACGATGTTGATTTAGTTCATTGAATTTTGTCTACTACATAACATCTTTCTGTTCCAGGGAGATCTGTACCGACAGATCTCCGGAACGGCTATGGGCACCTGCATCGCCCCCAGCTATGCAAATGTATTTGTTGGCTGGTGGGAGGAGCAGGTGGCCCTTGCCAGAGACAAGAGGAAGTGGGCAAAGTTTGTGGTAGTCTGGCATAGATACATTGACGACCTCTTCCTGGTATGGAGGGGGGGGGGGGGGTCGGTCGAACCAGCTGAAGAGTTCATTCAGGAACTTAATGACAATAGTCTCAACCTGAAATGTACACATGAGATAAGTTCAGTGGCAGTGAACGATTTAGATCTCAGGGTATATGTCAAGGAGGGAGTACTAGAGACTAAACTGTACAGAAAACCTACTGCCAGCAATTCCATCTTACACGCCGGCAGTAACCATCCTCCTAAACTAATCAACAATATACTACATGGGGAGCTCCTCCGTTTAAAACGGAATTGCTCCAGTAATACTGATTTCAAAGAGGCTGCAGAGAGTTGTAAAGCCAGATTCATAGCCAGAGGGTATGAAGAAGATCTGCTAGCCACCACATGGGAGAAGGTTCAGAGAATTCTGAGAAAAAAACTTTTGAAAGTGAAGGATGCCAATGCCACTGGAAGGGATAAAAACAAGGATACTGGCAAATTTCGTATGATAACTACATACTCAGACGATGCCAATTCTTTGAGGAGGATGCTTAAAAGAAATTGGCATACCCTTCAGACGGATTCAGTAATAGGCAAAGACATTCCCTCAGTACCACTGATCACCTTTCGCAAATCAAGATCACTCAAGGACAAATTGGTCCAGAGTCATTTGTTGCCCATTACACAGAAAACAGGAACATTGAGAGACATTAAAGGTTTTTTTCCCTGTGGGAAATGTAGGGCCTGTGCTAACAGCAAAAGAGTCCTGAATTACAACATCCCAGGTGTAAAGAAACAGAGGGATTGACAAATTCATCACGTGTTTAACATCCCATGTCGTATATTGCCTTGTGTGCCCCTGTGGCCTACGGTACATAGGGAGCACGATACATAATGTCAAAATGCGCATCCTTGAACATAAACATGCTATTGCCAACAAGGATGTTAATTATCCAGTTGCTAGGCATTTTGCCTTTCAAACACCATAGCAACAGGGAGCTGCTGCAATATTTTGGTGCGGACAAGGTACCCATAAGTCCAAAGAGAGCGGATAGAATACAAAGGTTGTGGAGGTTAGAAACCTGTTACATAATCGTCTGAAAGACCGAGGCACCGTATGGGCTCAATAGTGGAGAGGAGCTTGCAGTACATCTAGGGAGATAATCCCAGTGTAATCTTTCAAACCTTTCAGTTGGTGGGATTTTTTCTGACCCTACACTGTATAGAATTCATATTGTTTACAGATATTGTCAGTTGCATTTTTAATTAGCTTTTTCAGTCCGATATAGGACTAACTGTGGAGCAGTTTCTGTGTCTGCCGATTCACTGCGTTATGTCTGTTAAATAGCACTTATCTGAAACAATTCCCATCGCAATACTGCTATATACCAATGGTAGATTAAGAACCTAGGTATGAGATACTATTGAGGCAAGACCGTGCCGATACACGGCTGGATCAAAGAAAGAGGAGTAATGTTTTTTTCTACTGAATTACAGTATGAAGTCTTGCCTCAGTTATCATTTACTATGATGGTGTCTATATTAGGCTCAGCATAGCAATGGGCTTTCAGCTATAGGTTGCGCTGATACACGGCGTGAACCAACATGAGAATTAATGTGACACAGTATACGGATTGCATACACTGTATATATTGTATATGATGTATATATTGTGAATAACTCTTCCCACAGTAGAATGAAGGACTGAGTTATGGTAAGTAGTTTAAAATCACAGCGGACAATAATGAAATATGATAAAAGTGTTCTGCTAAAATGGCTGCCATGAAATATGCAACGTGACATTCATGTACACCGTCTTCTTTGTTGTTACATAGATGACGCAAATGATTTTAAATGCCTCCTCGCAGTGATCGCAGTAGACACTGACAAAGGATTTTCTGAAACGCATCTGTTTTGTTTTGCTCATTAAATAGCTGATACGATACCCCCCTGAGTGCTTGACTTTTTTCGAAGGACAACGAAGTTTGCGCAGCGTTGATTTGAACGTGGGGCACCACCACGACAAGCACCAGGCTACCAGTGCTCTGGCTTCAAGGTGCAATTGGTAGCGTGATACATATGTGTATATATATATATATATATATTTTACCTACTGGCTGTTGCCAGGAGGTAGTTATAGTTAGAACCTATTTCCATAGGAAATCCGTAACATTCTATTCCCAATAAGTCTGGCGCCAGTTGACGAATCTTCACAACATTTTCCAAACTTTTGGCCAGCTCCGATCCGCTCCTATCCTGAAAGTATCATTGTGATTCATCAAGCGGGGGCTGAGAAAAAAAGGGGGGTCCCAAAACACGTTTTCCCCATGCAATTTTCCACAGGACATGTTGACGCAGCTACAGCCCGAACTGCTGAACGGAATTACACCAAATTTGGCAAAGAGGTAGTCCTCAGTTCAGACCATTCAGTAGTTCCTGAGAAAATTAGAGTTAAAAGTATAGATATATCTATGGCCTCGGAGGATCCGCGCACCCTGAGCACACCCACTGCGAACTGTGCGCGCACCCTCCCGATCACGCGCTGAATGCTAATTGGCTGTCAAGTGTCTGTCTACATTAGAAACCAGGAACTGTTGGCAGCCATTTTGTGCCTCGGTTGAAGCGAGGCTGATTAAGTAAGGGAAATAAGTGTGTGAAAGATGTAAAGGGGCAGGGAAGAAATACTCTGACCCTCTAGTGTTGCTTAGGGGGTCCCAGAAGGACCCCCCCCTTGGGGCCCCCTTTTTTTTTTTTAAAACGGCAAAATGCGCGCAGGGTGCGCGGATCTGGCCGAAAAAAAAAAAAAAGAAACCAACTTCCGCGCTTCCTTAATAATTAGCCCCCGGGGGGGCTAAATCCCGGGGCAAAATCCGTAAAAATGAATGGGGGGCCCAGGGGGGGCCCCCCGGCCCCAGGGACCGCTACCCCCGGGGCTAGAAAATAGATAGGGTGGGGGGACTGAACGGCCCCCCCAAGCCCCAGGGACCACCACCCCCAGGGCTTTATTGTTTGAGGGAGGGGGGCTGCGTGGCCCCCCTCCTGGAGCCCTCAAGGGCCCTGGGGACCGCCAAACGCCAGGGCCGGCACCTACAGTGTCCTGGGGTGCCCACCCCAGGACACTGTTGTTTGCTATGAGAGGGTGGGAGTCTCCTGCCCTCCCATAGCAAAGTTAGTTTGGATTTTGAGAGAGAGCAGGGAAACCTGCTCTGTCTATCAAAATCCAAATGATATTGCTTTTCCACACGGGGAGCTGCAATGCTCCCCATTTGGAAAAGCAATGCCAGCTCCCGAAGGACGCGGGGAGCTGGCTGGGACCGTGAGGGCATTGGGGCTCCCCCCCACAGTCCCCAACGTGTTAATAAACTCCGGGGGCTGAGGTCCCCGGGGATAATAAAAAGTAGTGATAGGGGCTATTTTTTTTTTAATGATAAAATGAGGAGTCGCGCATCCTAAGCCGTCGGGTGCACGAATCCTCTTGCGTAGGGTGCGCGGTTCCTAGCGTGTTGGGTGCGCGACTCCAAGGGGAAAAAAACTGAAATTAATTGGAGATAAACATCAAGCTTAAGTGTTTGTTCTTGAGTGGCTTTAAAAGGAGCAGTTGTGTTCATTGAGATTTTTTGGTACTTATAAGTAAGTACCTATACTGAGTCTAAAGTTGTTGAGGAAGATTCATCAGTAAAGTGTACTCCATCTCTCCTATATATTTCTTGCATATGAAAGCGCAGATTGTTATTGTAAATGGACCCCATTATATAGTCGGAGAAAAGCAGAAACAGATTTATTCACATGTTTCCTAGCTTTCTTAATCTGTGGACAAAAATGATTGGACCGGTTCCATTTCTGCATTTGGCATATGTTAGAATACACAAAGGCAGTTTTGGGAAAAAGTGAAATCAGTTCTGCAAAGGTGTCCTTCATAAGCATTTCCAGACCTACCCCAGTCAAAGTGCCTATTTCATTGCCACCAAAGTGCACTATTATGGAGGTCAAGGTGTTGGAGATGCAAAAAGGATTTTACCAAGGGCATCAATTGGTGCCACTTTAACCCTCTCTGTCCAATCCATTTAATGTCTACTTTTGGCAAACCTAGGTTTTTGTGAATGCCTTTGTTTTCTGCATACCTTTGGCTCCAGAAAATATAGCTTTGTCCCACAATCCACACTCTAAGCATCTTGAAGGGAGGTCTGGATGCACTCAGATAGTCTCTGTAAATGAAATGGCAGTTTGAAAAGTAAGATTTTTCTAAAATGGTGGCCAAGATGCAGATTTGAAAAAAGACAAGAAATCATTGGTTGCTTGACAACCTTCTACACTGAAAAGTAGGGTGTATGTTTCTGTTTTTTTAAACGCATGATTCTTATTGATTAACAAAAACTGATTGAAAGGAACATTATATATGATAAGCTGTTATGTTGAAAAGTCAAGCACACTTGCGGTTTTGATTAGCAACATTGTGTGCTGAACTTGTGACCTGTGTGCTAAGTTGAGTGTTACATGACCTGTTTCCATGGTAACAGGCAGAAGGCAGATTTGGGGTAGGGTTCAAATGTATGTAATTTGGAAAGGGTTGAAATGTTTAACCAATAGAAATGTGTGTTAGCTTTTGAATTAATATGGGAAGGAATGTGACTTGATGTTTACATGTATATGTGCGCAAAATGAGAGGGAAACTTTGCCATTTTTTGGTTTTGCTGACAGGTGCACAGTGCAGAGATTCTGTATAAGAAAATCTGGTGTGTGACTGATATACTTCTTAATCTACAAAACAACTTGAAAGGTGAGTTATTTAATTGTGAGGGGATGTATGTGGTCTATTTTGAATTTAATCCGACTAATGTATTTCTCCTGCTAAAGTGCAGGGAGTACATTTTTCTGTCTACAATCTTATTGCCGTGTGTGTGCATGTAGAAACCATTCTGTGATACGCATTTGTGTTTTTCATGTGTTTACAGACAGATAACTGTGCTGTTTCTATGTTTTGGTAGAATTAGAAACCAGTCATTGTTTATGAATTTGCCAAATGAGTCCTGTTTCTACACTAAAATTTAGTATTCGTAGATTAAGAAATGTGTTTTGGTATAGTGCAAGGGATAGTGAGGTAGGTCTATAAACACACAGGGAGTCTGTGTGCATTTAGGAATCATTTTGAGAGAAACATTTTGGTACTAATGTGTAGTACAAACATTTTCTGCAATGTGTGCAGTCACCTTACATGTTGTAGACTAGTAAATGTATTTTGTACAAGGAATAGTTGGCTGTCTACAATCACACTGAGTCTGTGTGCCTTTGGGTAACCATTGTGAGAGAAGCATTTGGGTACTTCACATCTTTGCATACACATAACTGCTTAGAACCTTTCCTGTTCTCAAGTTTTGGTAGAATTAGAAGCTAGTCATTGCTTATGTATTCACCCAGGAACTCTCCTTGCAATACTGTATACATTCAGTTAATATCCAAGTAGTAATGGAGTGAGGCAGGCCTTAGTACATTGATTCATTCAATCGCCTATACACTATGTATGCAGTCCTTTAACCATTTACACACTTGTCTTTCACACCTTCTATTCCCCAGTCAATATCCATACACTTCCAGGAAACACCCTGTCACTGCCATTGCACTACTCTACTGATCCATTCAGCAGCATGTACCAATCCATTCACTGCGCCAAACCCCAAACACTTATAAATTCACCCAGGCACTCTCCTTGCTGTACTCTAATCATTCAGTCAATACCCAAGTACTCATTCAGTGACCAGGCCTTAACACATGGACTGCTTCAAACCCCTATCCACTATGCAGGTAGTCCTCTAATCATTTACACACTTGTTTTTCATACCTGCAATTCCCTAGTCATTATCCATACACTTCCAGCAAACATCCTGTCACTCCCCTTGCACTCCTCTGGTGACTCATTCACCACCATGTACTAATCCATTGACTGCACCAAAACCCAACCATTTATAAATTCACCAAGGCGCTATCCTTGTAGTACTCTAATGATTCAGTTAGTACCCAGGTACTTATGTTGTGAACCCGGACTTAGCACATGGACTACTTCAAACGTCTATCCACTATGCATGCTTGCCTTAAATAACCTACACAATTGTCTTTCGATCCTTCAATTTCCCAGTTAGTATCTATATACTCCAATTAACACCCTGTCACTCCCCTTGCACACCTCTAGTGATTCATCCAGCACCATGTACTAATCTATTCACTGTGCCAAAACCCTAAAACTTAAGATTCATCCAGGCACTCTCCTTGCAGTACTCTAATGATTCAGTCAGTACCCAGATACTCATGCAGTGACCCATGCCTTAGCCCATGGAGTGCTTCAAATGTCTATCCAGTATGCATGCAGGCCTCTAGTCACCTACACACTGGTCTTTCTCTTATTCAATTAACTAGTCAGTATCTATAAACTCCAGTAAACACTCTTTCAGTCCACTTGCACAAATCTACTGACTCATCTGGCACCATGTAGTAATCTATTCACTGCACCAAAACACAAAAACTTAAAAAGATTAACCCAGGCACTCTCCTTGCAGTAGTGTAATGATTCAGTCAGTACCCAGGTAATCATGCAGTGTCTGAGTTCTTGGCTCATGGACTGTTTAAACGTCTATCCACTATGCATGCAGGCCTCTAGGCAACTACACACTTGTCTTTGACTTCTTTAATTAACTAGTCAGTATCTATATACTTCAATAAACAACCTGTCACTCATAGTGCACTCCTTCAGTGACTGATCCAGTACCATGTACTAATCTATTCACTGCGCCAAAACCGAAAAACTTAAAAGTTTCATCCTGGCAGTCTCCTAGCAGTAGTGTAATGATTCAGTCAGTACGCAGGTACTCATGCAGTGAACAATGCATTACCACATGGACTGCTTCAAAGGTCTATCCAGTATGCATGCAGGCTTCTAACCTACTATACACTTGCCTTTAACAGCTTGAATTCCCCAATCAGTATCCATGTACTTCCAGCAAACACCCTGTCACTCACCTTGCACTCTTCCAGTGACTTATTCAGCACCATGTAGTAATGCATTCATTGTGCCAAAACTGAAACACTTCTAAATTCACCCAGGCACTCTTCTTGCAATAGTCTAATCATTCAGTCAGTACCTATGTACTAATGGAGTGAGGCAGGCCTTAGCACATGGATTCATTCAAACGTGTTTCCACTATGCATGGAGGCCTCTAAGTGCCAACACAATTGTCTTTCACACCTTCAATACCCCAGACAGTATTCATACAGTTCCCGCAAACACCCTGTCACTCCCCTTATACTTCTCCAGCGACTTATTCAGCACCATGTACTAATGTATTTACTGCGCCAAAAAATAAATACTTATAAATTCATCCTGGCACGCTCCTTGCAATACTCAAAACATTCAGTCAGTATCCAAGTACTATTGGAGCGAGACAGGCCTTAACATATGGATGGATTCAAACACGTATCCACTATGCATGTAGGTCTCTAATCACCTACAAACTTGTCTTTCAAACCATCAATATCCCAGTCAGTATCCATACACTTCTAGCAAACACCCTGTCACTCACCCAGTGTCTCTCCTTATAGTACTGTAATCATTCAGTCAGTAAGCATGTAGTCTTTGAAGCAGTTCATGCCCTAAAGCCTGCCTCACTCAAAGTAGTATGCACTATTCAAGTAGTGTTTTAACCATCGTCACAGTTGTGCTTCAGGGCTATAGTTTTAGTCAGTATTTATATAAAATGTGTTTGTACAGTAATAGAAAAGTATAAATGTTAAAGTTATTAATATACATTTATTTGTGATTATTTTTTACAGATACTGTTTTTCTCCAATAAAATAGAGAAATCATGCCAGAAAGAAAAAGAAAAAGAAAAGAACAGAGAAAGGAGAGTTACTTGAAGAAAAATCAACCACAAGTATTGAATGAACAACATAATGTGGCTAAAAAGAAAAAATCTTCTGGTAAAAGCAATTTATTAAAAATGTTTGTAGGACCAGACAGAATGTACAGAATGCTGAAACCTCTGAGAAGGCTTCAACAAGAAAAAAAATTCAAAATAATAGGAAAAGCAAAAAAGCAAATGGACAGTCAAAGGAGACAAAGTATGGTAAAAGAAGGCCAATTCAGTATAAGGAAATACGCAAAAAAAATATTTTACAAGAGAGTAGTACATAATTTGCTGAAAGATGTGAAGAAATATAAAAAGAGCTCTATTTTATAAAAAGAAGCATATTGAAACCATTGTTGAAAAGGCTTTTGAAGTAAAAAGGAAACTATTTATTTTAGTATTAAACAGAATTCGATCACTAGATAAACCAATCCATTTAATGAAGGTCAAAAGTAGGAAGAAAAGAGTAATTAGTAGAACAAATTTGTGATTTTTTTGGGGAGAATGGAAACCGTTCCATTCAGAGCCTTTCTTTAACCCCTTCGCTGCGGCAGGAATTCCGCCGCAGCGCTGGGGGGGGTTTGGGGGCAGCGCGGTGGCGCTGTGCTCATGACGGAGCCACTCCGTCATGAGCCACGGTTGAGCTGTGCTCATGACGGAGTGGTTCCGTCATGACTCCGCCCACTGCGCTAATAGCCCGCACAGGCGGGGAATTAGCACCGCGTGGGCGGAGCGGCCGCAGCATGACGGAACCACTCCGTCATGAGCACACGGCGACCGTGGCTCATGACAGAGTGGTTCCGTCATGAGCAGGGGAGGGGTTAATGAGGAGTTTTATTTACAGAGCAATAATTTATTGCATGCAGTTGACACCAGTGGTTGGGGTTATGAGGTTAGAGATGGTTGTCCAATTGACAGAGAAAATGGTTGAAAGAAATGCAGAAGTGATAGCTGATGAAGTTCTAGGGAGACGTCCTAAACACCCTGTGTACACTTCGGATTGCAGTAGTATTTGCAGTGTACGACAAGAATCTATTGATTAAATTATGTAGTTTTTTTACGAGCATATAGTAAAAAAAAGCGTTAAACAAAAGATTAAGGTGTTGCAAGGACTAGACCCTTACAGAGTGAGAAAAAATACTGGTTTGCAAGGTCATTCTCTGGCTTGTCTTTCTAGAAAAGTTTGTCAAAGTGTTTTTCACCATGTCAGGATGTTGGCAGTACATCATACTCAAATGCGGAAGTTAGTGAGAAGATTGTATTATGCAAAAAGTCCAGCACTAAAGTTAAATGAGTTGAACAGTGCTCTTTTGCGTGGGTCATTATCAGATGTGAAGAAGGTTTGTGATGATATTGAGCTTTGTTACTTTGGTCCTCAGCAAGAGAGTGCAGAAACTGACATATTAGTAGAACAAAATGTTGAAGACAATGTAGAACCCGTGATTGCAAAAAATGTTGAAGATCAAATCACAAAGCTTAGGGTAATTTCAGGTGAAAGTCCAAATGTTTCTTGTATTTGTTGTCGACAAAATCACTAAAAAAAAAAAAAAAAAAAAAAAAAAAAAAAAAAAAAAAAATCAGACTAGGAGTGTAAATCTGTATTTAAAAAGTGAAACCGAAAATAATAAGTGGAAGGAATTTGCAACTTATTTGTTGGTAGAGGATTGTTTTGATTTGGGATCTGAGCAGCGCATTTGCAAATATTGTTATAACAAATTAGATGAGAATAAAATGCCTGCTAGAGCTGTTTATAATAATCTAGAGTTGGTTGCTATTCCTCCAGAGCTGATAGATTTAAATACGTATGAGTCTATTCTCATTCAAAGTGTGCACCCGTTTCAGGCTATTGTTCGTATGGAGCCTAAAACTGGTAAGTTACCTCCATCAGAGTTACAAAGAGGATTGAAAGGAAGAGTTGTGTATTTACCGTTCGATTTAAAGAAAAACATTGAAACTATTGGTGTAGACCATGCAGAAAATTGGAGTTAGTGGATGTTAGAAAAGTGCAAAAGGCATCATTGTATCTGATAAAAAATAATGAGTAGTATAGAAATGTGTTTGTAGGAGAAGAAATAGATTTAGTAGAAGATACTGAAATATTAAGTGGACAAATTGCAAAAGTGGACATGTTCAGATGTGAAGAAGTCTATGAATATTACTGTGTACATCCACTTCATTCCAAAGAGGTGATGGGGAATGCGATTGAGTTGTTCCAAATGAAAAAAGCAAGACGAAGCCCCGTGAGTGTAAGGGAAGAGAGCTTGGAAGCTCGTTATTTACCGCAGTTGTTTCCAACAGGAAAAGGTGGACGATATGATGAACATCCTGTGCAGATTCCTGCATCTGAATATCGGACAAAAAGATTATACGCAGAAGATCCAAGATTTTGAGAATATATCCCTTATATGTTTCATCTTCTGTTTGAAAGTGACTTGTCTGGGCTTTCATATGCAGTAAATCACATTTTAAAAACTGGAATGCATCTGCAAAATGTAACTGCAAAGGATTTTATGGACAACTGAAATGTATGCTACGGAACTTGGGAACTCCTACATGGTTTGTTACACTAAGCTGTGCGGAGTATGCTTGGGATGATTTACTTGAATTTCTTCGAGAGGCAAATTCCAATATAAAAAAATATTGAATACAAGACACCTGGAGAATTGTGCTCTTTGGATCCTGTTAATGTACGCAGATATTGCAATCATAGATTTGAAGCTATGATGTCTTTCATCTGCAATAAAAAAAAATCCTCCTCTCGGAGAAGTTGTGGATTACTTTTGGAGAATGGAGTATCAAGCAAGAGGTGCTCCTCATATACATATGTTGTTATGGATCAAGGACGCCCCAAAATTTGGAACAGATTCAGATGAAACTTTTTTCTTTCATTGAAGATTATGCCACATGTGCCGTACCCAATAGCAGAGAAGATAAAACTTAAAACAACAAGTCTAACGATTCCAAAGCCATAGGTGTGGAAAATACTGTCGACAAAAGTATAAGTCAAAGGATAAGTTCTATACCAAATGTTTTGGATTTCCATGTCCTGTATTATCCAAAGGAAGAGTGAACAGTTTTATGTCAGCTATGCGACATACCATCACAAGAAAGTCTCCAAAAAATACCTACAACTTAAGAAGCAGCGAAGAGTCAAAATACATAAATGACTACGATCCAGTTATTTTATCAATGTGGAACGCTAACATGGATATTCAGTATGTCGCGGACAATTCCATTGCTTTTGCTCGATATGTAACGTCCTACATTACTAAATCAGAAAATACGGAATTGAAAGAAATGTGGGAAGAGATATCTCACGAGAAGGCTCTAAGTAAGAAATTATACAGTTTCAATTTGAAGAGGTTATCGCATCGTGAAATTGGTGCATACGAATGCTCAGATCGGTTATCTTCTGCAAGTCTATACTCCAAAAGTAGAAGAATCATTTGGGTGAGTCTAGGTCTTGCAGCAATGCGAAATCGGGTACTGAAATCTGTTCAAGAAATTGAATATTTAGCAGAAAAAGATCCTGAAAGTACAGATATTTTGAAAACGAATATGTTGGACATATATTACCCAAACAGAAATCATCGTCTTGAGAACATGTGTCTCTATGAAGTGCTGCAAAATTCCACTTTTAAACGGAATACTACAGAGAACATCAATGATGGAAAATATGCAGTGATTGGTTGCGAAGGATGTCTGGTGAAACAAAGGAAGCTTAATTAATCACAGGAACTGAGTTGCAACACTGCTGACAAAAGGGAATTTTACTATTTAGCCCTTTTGCAAATGTTCAAACCGTGGCGTTCAGACTGGAATTACTTGGAGATTTTCAGAGCTATGAAGATTCATTTAATGCTTGTAAAGATACCATACAATGCAGTGCTTTTGCAAAATATGTGAAAATGTTGAATGATGAAATTGATCAAGAAGCTACAATTGCAGATGACATTGCTAGAGACAGTTCTCAAGACAGTCAAAGTTCTGCGGCACTGAGTCAAGATCCACTAGGACAACCAAATGTTGAAAATGAAGCAGCAATTGCAATGAATGATGTGGAAACAGCAATGCATCAAGCTCAAGAAGATGTAATGGAGTTAGGAAACTTGGAAGAACAACTAAACGTTGAACAGAAACCAATATATCAACAAGTGAAAGAGCAGATTGACCATGGATTACTTCTTGAAAAGAAAGGGTGGTCATGTACATTTCAACCTATCCGAATGTATGTGAGTGGTCAAGCTGGAACAGGAAAAAGTTTCTTAATTAAAGTAATTACAAGTTATCTGAGGACAACAAATGAGTCACATTTGTCTTGTGTTGTCACTGCTCCAACTGGGTTGGCAACACATAACATTAAAGGAATTACTTTACATCTTTTACTAATGCTACCAGTAGAGCATGAGAACAAATTGGAATACCACAAGCTATCTGGAGAAGCTTGTTGTGCAGTTTCAATAGTCCAGAAGAAAATGAAAGTTATTATTGATGAGGTAAGCATGGTCTTAAACTTGATGCTTGCCTTTGTGCATTCAAGAATGCAGCAAATTCCTAAAACAGAGTAGGACGTTTTATTTGGAGGAAAACGCGTCATAGTTTTTGGAGATCTACTCCAACTAACTCCAGTAAAAGGACAACCAGTATTTTAAACACTTGCACATGAAGATACCAGAAAGTCTCTTGGTAGTGTTGGTAACGTGAACATTTGGACATATTTTGAATACAAAGAACTGACAACAAATATGGAAGTATTCTTCAATATTTAAGAATTGGACTTCTGACAGAACATGGCAAACGAGCTTTGGAGAGTCGATTACTTTCCAATTGGTTTCCAAATGAAAATGTAGTTCCTGAGAAAGCATACATGAAATTTGCAGAAAATAAATCAGTGATCTGCTTAATGCCAACAAATGTTTAGTTAATGGAGCAATGGGTAAAGTGGTGGATTTTGTTAATTATCAGAAAAAAGAAGGAATTGAATTTTTAAAAATTTAATTTGATCAGATTGAAGAAATTAAAGAAATTGGTCGTTGTTCAGTTAGTTTTTTGCTTGTTAAAGATTTATATGTCCGTAGGAAACAATTTCCATTTTCTCTGGCATATGCAGTGACTATTCATAAATCTCAAGGATTAAGTGTAGACAGTGCATTGGTGAACATTGGATCTACTGTATTTAAAGAGGGTATGGCATATGTTGCTTTGTTGCGAGTCAGAACTAATCTGGTTTGTTTTTGATTGATTTTGATGAGACAAAGGTTACTGCAGATGCAAACTGTGTAAAAGAGTAGAATAGGTTAAGAAGGGCGTATGCACCCAATTTAGGTAAATATCCTGTATTTGAAAAGTGTGTAGTTGGTCGAAAAAGAAGGTTTGAGAATATCTGTAGTGAAGGTGTATAGAAGGGAAAAGAACAAGATAATGTTTTGATTGCAAGTAAAAAGAAAAAGGACACTATTGAAGAGAGTGTTGGTTATCAGTTTGAAAATAGTTCTGGTGTCAACTGCTATGCTAATGTAGTGGTCAATGTTGTTTTATATCTTGAAGGCTTGCAAGAACAAATTATGCAGAATCGGGAAAAAAGATTTTGTTCTCTGTTGCATTCGGTTTATGAAACATTGACAAATACAAGTAAAATAGAAACTGTTTCAGATGTTCGTAATCTTTTGGATGTGTGTTCTGGTTCTACACAATTTATCCAGCAAGATGCCCAGGAATTTAGAATGTATATGCTTACCATTTTTGAAAATGAAGGTGTAGAATTAGAAAATATTTTTTGCCTTTCTTACAAACGAGAACATCATTGTGAAAATTGCATGTATACATCTAACACTAATGTAGACACTGAGAGATTTCTGTATTTAACATTACCAGACTGTAAATCAGTGTCTTTCAATAAATTAGTTAAAGGTGCAAATCAAAACATGGAGTGTAGCCAACGTAAATCAGAAAATGTATCCACATTATTTAACAAAAAAATATGGACAATACATAATTTTAATGATGCAACGTTGTACAGCTGATGGAAGAAAATTGGATACTTTAATAAAGCAATTTGTAGCAACACATCAATATCAGGAAGGACTTTTGTAGCAATTGCAATAATTTTCCATGATGGTCCTTTCACAACATCTGGACATTACACTGCCTATCTAAAATGTGACAAAGACGGGACACTTTGTAATGATGCCCAGTTGGTTTTCAAACAACGTTTGCCTAGGGAATTACCAAATTCCTACCTAATATTTTTAAAGTCAAAGTTTTAGGAAGATAATTCACTCTTATAAATTTAATAGGATTACCGTTGGACAATTTACATAAAAAGTGTGCAAAAATACCATTTGGCCTCACGGAAAGGTATATGTCTGAATTATGGACTTTTTCGTGCTCACTGACTCGGTGAATATTTTAAAGCGACAACATTTACAGTTTTTATAAGTTAAAGTTAACAAATTGTTAGCCATAAGCATTTCATATATGTGTGAAATTCAATATATTCAGAGAACAGCAAAAAAGGCAAACAAATTACTTTGTTTAAATTATGTTGTGTTGTTAAAAATGTATTATTACATGTTATAACTATTTCTTTTCTTTCACAGATCCCATTTCTAAAATAAGCAATTTACCCCAATTTACATTACAAAAAACATCTGAAAAAAATGTGTACCATTTTTTATTTCTATTACTGTGAAGGTAAGTTTAAGTATTAATATGCAGAATGAGCAGATCTGCAAGAAGCTACAAAGTTTGAATACGTTTTTAAAAACACACTGTTTATACCTATGTAGTTATGGAATCTCTCTGTCACAGGATATCATGTGACCTACAAAAAAAACAGATTTGAGTGGTTCATAATATTTCCCATTGTACCTATTGAAGGACCGCAATCATTTCAATCATTCTTTTTTGAGCATCTTTGCAGCCAAAACTCTGTGCTTAACTTCTATCATTCGCAAGCAATTTTCCAAACAGAAATATGTCACTTTTTGTAACAGTTATTGTGCAAGAAAGTCTTTCATATTTACAAAGAGAGGAAAAGGCACTCTGTGTACCTTTTCTTCTCAATGTAAATACAACCTCATCATACACACCACTTTGCATTGAAAGGGTGTTCTATAAGTGTTGTTGTGCGTGATTGCACTGAATATTCATATAACAAGTCACATCTCCAGATTTATCAGAAATCATAAATCTCGACGTGTCATTTGAGATGCCATCAGTGATGTTATCATTGATGTCACTGACCATGTCATGAGTGATGTAATATGTGACGTCATCAGCAGTGCATTGCGGGGGCGTGAGTTATAGTTAGCTGAACTAACTAGAACGGGGGAATTTCTAGGGTTTTGTACGAGGGAAATGTCCAGCTAACTATAACACCCCTGAAACCTATGTTTTTTTCAGTGAATATTTAACTACCGCCAGTAGGTAATATATAGTTATAGTAGTTATAGTTAGAACCTAGTTTGCATAGGAAAAGCATTTTTTGATTTGCTAATAACTTTGGCGTAGTTTGACAAATCTTCGCAAATTCTCCCAAAAAAAAGTCTATCCAGGTCAGCTCCTATCCTGAAAGTTTGGGGGTGATTCGTCAAGTGGGGGCTGAGAAAAAAGGGGGGCAAAAAAGTAGAGCTTGGTTCAGGAAGGGACCATTATTTCAAACAGTGTAAATCCATTCAGTAGTTTGAGAAATTCAAAAACTAAGAGTCAAAAAATCAATTATCCATAGGAAACTTTGTGCAAGGCTATAGCCGAAACTTCTGAATGGAATTACCCCAAATTACCCCAAATTTGGCAAAAAGGTAGTGCATGGTTCAGAAAGCGAACTGTTCAGAAAGCGAACTTTTTTTTAAATGGTGTAAAAGTTTCAATATCTAGGGCAGCAGTGGAGTCGCAACCTCTCCCGACCACGAGCTTCATTCTAATTCGCAGCCACGAT